>NC_064638.1:702017072-704417072 GCF_023864345.2 Schistocerca serialis cubense
TATTTTTCAACAGACGCGTTTCGCTTTGTTGTGGTAAAGCACCATTAGTGGCCTGAAATTAATTTATTTACATTTTGATTTGCTTATTGATCGAAAAACAGTTCGTTAAGAATATGTTGATTTGTACTTACGGCGATTTTCGCTTGATTTCTCGCATATATCAAGAAATGCCATCTGTTAGCACGTCGTTGTTTTTCTACATTAGACACTGATAATTTTGGTCTATAACGTTTCCACTACTTTGTCTTTGACCTACAACATTTTTTTAAATATTTTTTAAATTTTTTATTAAATTGTTGTATGTGTGTGATTCTATTTAATTATGTTGCTGTGTATTTATATACTGCGTAAGAGTAGGGAAGGAATAGTGAAAGAGGAAATTTTTTTCCGTTTAGGAGAGGAAGAAAACCATGATGAGTGGACATAAGTGTATAGTAGTGTCATGGAATGTGAGTTAGAGGAGAAGGTGAGGAGCAAGAAGTGAAATGAAATTGTGAAAAGGGGAGGGGGGTGATTGCGGAAGAGTGCGAGGGGGTGAAAGATGAAAAAAGACTCTTTCTTTTTCATGTAATTTCATCATAGAAACTTTACGTTGGCAACACTACAGAACACAAACCACAACACATACTTTGAAGTACAAAAAAAAAAAAAATACAGAATACAGTGGCGTGCGTAAAAGTGTGCTGCAAAAAACATAACAGATTTATAGCGCTGCAGAACAACTTAAAAGTAGACCAAAATTTCAGTGTCTAACGTAGAAAAACAATTATGTGCTAGCAGGCGGCATTTCCCAATATAACCGTGAAATCAAGCTAAAATGACCAATGTACAAACAACATATTTTTTTTCGATCTAAAAGCAAATCAAAATCTAAGTAACTTAATTACAGACCACTGATGATGCTTTAACTCAATAAAGCGAAAAGCGTCTGGTGAAAAAAATCACGTATTTTTTCAGTTGCAAAGAACAAAAATACCCTCAAGAAATAAATATTTATCTTTCGATGAACCGGCCTTAGTTCAGTGCGCATTGAAGAGAAGTGGTTTTGTTTCTTTGTCTTAATTATATGCTGCGACGAATATGTGACGCATGTGAAGATATACGTCTCTGTACAAAGTGCTTTCAGGAACCTATGATTTACAAAACAACAGTTAATCGGTAAGACACTCATCCTCTGCTCAAGGAACTAGAAAAAGTAAACAGAGTTTAGTTTTATGCTCTGCTGGTGACGTAAATTAATCTTGGTTGACATATTGATTATGGAGTTATGGCTGCAAATGGGGAAATCCATTGGGAAAAATGACTTTGACAAAGGGCAGATTATTATTACACAGATATACAAGTATCTCGAAAACTACAAATCTGGTCGAATGTTCACCTGTTACTGTCGTGTGCATCTACGGAAAGAGGAAGGACAGTGGCACTACCACAAATAGCTGGACGTTCACGACTCTTCACAGACCATGGGGTTCGGATGCTTGTCTGCTTTGTAATTTAGGGTAGATGGTGATCTGTGGCATCTCTGCTGAAAGAGCGCAATGCTGGTGCACGCACAGGTGCTTCGCAGCACATCGTTCATTGTACATTGTTGAACATGGAGCTCCGTAACAAACCACCCCTAAGTGACATATTGACCCAAAGATATCGTTAGTTACGTTTGCAATGGGCAGGGGATCATCAGAATTCGACCGTCGATCTTCGGGTGAATCACATTTTTGCTACACTAGGTGGATGGTCGTCTCCACAAACACCGTAATCGAGGCGAACAGAGGCTACAAACGTGCAGCGCGCCACGGACGCAAGCCGGTGGGAGCAGTATTATGCTACTGGAGATGTTCTCGTGCTCTTGCATGGGACCTGTGGCAGTAATCGAAAACACGCTGATTGCTACGAAACACTTGCATTCCTTCCTGTTTGATATCTTTCCCGACGGATATGTCATCTTTCAGCAGTATAGTTGCTACAGTGGTTTCAGGTGCGTTATAGTGAACTCACGTTGATGTCTCGCCGACCAAATTCGCCTGATGTAAATCCTACGGAATCCGTCTGGGTCGCTATCGGGCGCTATCACCGCGTACGCAAATGAGCGGCCCGTTATTTATGCGAATTATATGACCTGTGCATAGACATCTAATGCCACATACCTCCACAAACCTGCTAACGACTGTCGTGTCCCTGATAGGAAGAATCAGTGTTGTATTTCGTTCCAAAGACGGAGAAACAAGCTATTAGGCAGGTGGTCATAGCGTTTTGGGTCATCGGTATGTATCAATTACGTGTTCAATTTTAGCATGGACGTCAGGAGAAATAGGAACGAAATTCACGAAAAGACAATGAAAACGCTTTCCTAATAATGGTCAGAAATAATTACAAAGAAAATCTAAGTAAACAAACTGATAGTACTAGCAGAAACATAAAACAGTGTTTCTGCTAATTTTGACAAATGTGGTTCATGAAGACATGATTATAATGAGTTTAAAAAACTGTAATCCATTTAAAGATTCATTTTTCAAGCTATGGAGTTTAAAACATATGAGACTCTTTTTGTGGATGTCAGATGTCAGATATACTCGTATGCCTAGTTTCGAGAAGTTTTATCGTCGTCGATCTGTTGTAAATGGTTGACTTAATATAGTTATCTTTCCTCTGCATAACAGAACTAAATGTCCCTCAACAGCTCGGGCTTTCTACTTGTGTACCATAAGAAACATAAGTAATAAAATCCGACACTGAACAATAACTAAAAGACATACAACAATGCAACTTCCGGCAGTTACACATTAAACTCATGCGTGTGCAGGGATGCCATCCGCATTTCGCTCCAACAAACTATTGGAGCGAAATTACGAATATTTCGGAATTTTTTGAACAGACCTCGTATGCTCCACAATATACGTTAACTTGCAATGAAAATAACTCCTTTACTGTTTGATTTTCATTAGTTTATGCTGTGTACCTAATAAATTATAACTGTTATCTGCAGCACGCACCTTAATTCATTGTTTAGTTTAATTTACAAAAGTCTAGTCCCCATTAGCAATTTCTCAGATACGCAACTCCTGTGGATACACTTATCTTGAGGTTGTTGTATATCCAGTTTTGCATGTCCACGGTTCCGTTAAATATTTGATGTGATCTTAACTTTTTAAATAACAAATAAAATATTCGAGCAATTTTTGTTCAAAACAAAAACAATAACACGAACACGATGCACTGGAAATACTTCGTTGCCTCAGTGTCGCCACCTTCAGCAGAGGCAAAGACAATATAGCACCATATCTGCAGCTATCAAAGCATCTGCTAGCTAAATTCGTTGATATCGCGTCGGAGAATGTCACTACAACTGACCAGGTGCCCCTCCCCCCAACCCTAACCAACTTTTCATCTGGTGCTCCTGTTTTTCTTCTAGTTATTTGTGGCGTCATAACCATAGCGTCAAAAAAGTCATACGTCAGAATTACGACATTTCTTGTGAACCGAATTTTGTTTCATGTGCATCGAAATAACATTTGGAGTCTCTCACAAATTGTCGGTTCTGTTTGCATGCTAATCATGTTAATGATACACTGCCGGAAAAAATCGCAACACCAAAATTGACTAATATAGAGAAATGAAAATTCAAATTCGGGAATGCGTTTCCCTAGTTGTTGCATCTAGGTGATTAACATTGCAAGATCAGAGGTTAACGCTGGTGCGAAATAATCTGTTGCAAATGCGAAAAGCTGGTACATTAATAACCGGTGTAACTCCCAGAATGTTGAAAGCAAGCTGAGACCTGGTACCAAGGAAAGCAGGATTGGGTTGCGATTGTGGACGGGGCCGTAATCAATTACTGTTGGTTAGTTTATTTTTCAATCACGTACACTTTATTTGGAAACAACAACAAATGAAGGTGACAATAAATTAATATGTGTTCCACGGCTGGAGGCCTTAATGACAACAAATTCAAACTATTTCTCGGCCGAAGGCCCCAATAGTGATAATTTAAAACTTTTTCACAGCTGAAGGCCTGAATAGCATTCTTAAGAACCAGTCAAACTACTTCAACCAGTAATTACAGTTATTAAAATATTTTTAAAAGAACAATCATCAAAATCTCACTGCTAGAGTACAATTGCCTGATTATAATTTTAAGACAAGTAACACACACAGCTGAAGGCCTTAATGACAACAAATCCAAACTTTTTCTCAGCTGAAGGCCCCAATAGTAATAATTTAAAAACGTTTCACGGTGAAGGCCTCACTAGCAATCCTTTTAAGAACCAGTTAAACATCTTTAAACTTGAAATTACAGTCATTAATTTAAAAAAAAAGCAATCATCAAATCTGACCAAACCAAGGGGGATTGGGAGAGCTGCAGACGTTGCTCCAATGATCGACCTGGGAAAGTCCCTCAAAACTTCGCAAGCTATGAGACAGACAGCCAAAAGTTACATTCACTTCACGACATGCTAGTTCAGACTAGCGGCAGCTTAAACGCATGACCAATAATCATTTTCCAAATCTATCTAACATGCGATGACCAATGCAACGATGGAATAACACACCCAAGCCGAAACCGGCGGTCAGCACTACGTCTTCAGAATCCGATGTTTAGAGCATCCAGAAGCAGAAAGGAACCACTACTACCAGAGCAGGAAAAAAAAAAAAAAAAAACACCATCCGGCCCACAAACCAAGAAAGCTGTCGAGCTGCACGCCTTACCGGACAGCAGTGGCAAGGCGAGGAAAAGTACACTGCAGTAACATACACTAAGCTCAAGGGCAGGTAATTGGGGTGTTAGCAGCCACTAGGCAGGAAAAATACCACTGGTTGAACTTCACAAATAATAACATATAGAATGCAATAATTAATAATAAGAAGTGGAGGAAGGCTAATTAGGTTCACCTTCCCCAAACGCTCCACTCGCTGCTCTTCGTCTCGGCGACACTGAGCAGCAACACGCAAGTAAATGGCGAGATCTCACAATTTAGGGGGTTTCACTACTTGAATTAAAACTTCCTGGGTCCGGCTGACAACGAGGTTGTACCCCTCGCGACTACAGCCCTTCCATCCGGCAGTGCATGCGTGCCGCCAGTGATCCCGGCATTTTCTCGCGCTGCACGGACGTGGCTGCTCGTCTGTCCCCAACCGAACTGCGGACTCACACGACACGGAAACACCACAACGTCGCCCCAAAGGTAGTACCACCGTTACTAGATATCGATAACCGCCGCTGCTGCCACTAGCGGACAGGCAACGTTTGCAAACGGAGTGGCGCCAATGAACACAAGAAGAAGACGACAACCGTAACCATACCAACTGAACGATGCCAACCTAGCAACGGCACCAACGCGAACCGCAGCACGGCTCACAAGCATGGAAACGTGCATGCCTTTCCGGTTATCAGTTTGTGAGATGGAGTTTCATGCCTTTTGCACTTAGTTGGCCAATACAGGGACAGTTAACCCTGGTTGTGGTTAACGCTGGAGTTATCGTCCGATTATGTCCCTTATATGCTCGATTGGAGACTGATCTAGTGATACCGCAGGCCAAAGCATCATGTCGACATTCTGTAGAGCATGCTGGATTACAACAGCGGTATGTGGGCGAGCGTTTGTCGGGAAACACCCCCAGAATGCTGTTCATGAACGGCAACACAACAGATCGAATCACCAGACTGACGTACAGATTTACAGCCAGGGTGCTTGGGATAACCACGAGAGTGCTCCTGCTGTCATACGCCCAGATCATAGCTCCAGGTGTAGTAGTTCCAGTGTGTCTAGCATGCAGACAGGTTGGTTGCTGGCCCACAACTGGCCACCTTCTGACCAGGCCATCAGTGGCACCGAGGCGGAACCAGCTTTCATCAGAAAACACAACAGACCTCCACCCTGGCCTCCAGTGAGCTATCCCTTGACACCACTAAAAACGCAAATGGTGGTGTTCTGAGGTCAGTGGAATGCATGCTACCGGGCCTCTGGCTCGGAGCTGTCCTTGAAGCAACCGAATTGTAACAGTTCGTTGTGTCATTGTGGTGCCAACTGCTGCTCAAATTGCTGATGCAGACGCAGTACGATGCGCCAAAGACATATGCCGATCACGATGGCCTTCCCTCTCGGTAGTGCCACGTGTCTGTCCTGCGCCCGGTTTTCCTGTGACCATATACCGGTATTCACGTGACCACCGCTGGTATAGTGGTTACATTCCTGCCAAGTCTTTCTAATCGCAGAAGGAATATCCAACTTCTCGTAGCTCTATTACACAACCTCGACCAATCTCAACGAAGTGTTGATAATGCCGTCTTCGCCGCCTTAGAGGTATTCTTGACTAACATCAGGTCACCACATCCAACCTCCAAGGTAATTAACGTTCACGGCCGTTACAGAGTGTATTTAAAGCAAACCTGATTTGCATCCTCATAGTTGCGCTACTAACGCCACTCTTTTTCGAATGGCGCGAAATATCAAAAGACTTCATCTTTCTGATGTAGAAACACTCCTACCAACTTTCGTTTATGTCGCACAACTCCTTCTTGGTGCTGCGATCTTTTTCCCGTCTGTGTGTATCTATACATAGAACACGTGAAAGATAAACTGATTCGAAAACTTAAGAAATATTTAACACTGCTAAGAATTCCACAATTTTCGACTCAATGTATCACGTGCTCTATAAACATGGTCGCTATAGTCTGTTATTAAGAAATGTCATAATGTGACTCTGGCAAGACGCAGCAGAATAACATTTCCAATGAAGGTTCTGTGTTCAGATCCCGGCCCGATACGGTATAGCATGGAATGTTGTTAACAACACGACACTTGCAAGGCTCTCGCGGATCAGGATGCAGACGTGTGTGTTCTCAAGAGGAAAGAAACAGAATCCAGGTATAAAAATAGGTACATATTGCAGATTCCGGACCTATTTTTAATAACTGACTCAGTGGTGAAGTTGTTACCGCGTTATCAACTCTCGCGTGATTTATGGTTCAAATGGTTCAAATGGCTCTGAGCACTATGGGACTCAACTGCTGAGGTCATTAGTCCCCTAGAACTTAGAACTAGTTAAACCTAACTAACCTAAGGACATCACAAACATCCATGCCCGAGGCAGGATTCGAACCTGCGACCGTAGCGGTCTTGCGGTTCCAGACTGCAGCGCCTTTAACCGCACGGCCACTTCGGCCGGCGTGATTTATGATAATACAAAATATTTTCCTCTTTCCTTTTATATGAGTGTCGTTATTACGTGGTGGGCGTTTCTCAAAATTAATTGCTAATTTGGTTATTAGTTTAATTTTGATTTTTTCTTTGACTTGAATTAAATAGCTTTTTGTAAGATCGGTTTGTTCAAGGAAAGTTAATACTTAAAAATGATTCAAATGGCTCTACGCGCTATGGGACGTAACATCTGAGGTCATCAGTCCCCTAGACTTAGAACTAGTTAAACCTAACTAACCTAAGAACATCAAGCACATCCATACCCGAGGCTGGATTCGAACCTGAGACCGTAGCACCAGTGCGGTTCCAGACTGAAGCACCTGGAACCGCTCGGACACACCGACCAGCTAGTTGATCCTTAGCAAAATCATTAATCACCTTAATAATTGTAAGACACACTGATCCTGTAACACGTCACATATAAGTTGAAGAATAAAATAAACTCCTTCAGGTTCTTGCCTCGGCTAA
The DNA here is from genome assembly GCF_023864345.2 of Schistocerca serialis cubense. Taxonomy (NCBI): domain Eukaryota; kingdom Metazoa; phylum Arthropoda; class Insecta; order Orthoptera; family Acrididae; genus Schistocerca; species Schistocerca serialis. Next base: position 702,024,737 of record NC_064638.1, read on the forward strand.
ACGTCTCTGCTCAAACATGAGATCTATGAATATTATTTCCATTTGCCCGCACACGCGCGAGAGAATAATTTCTTAAAAATTTTCTTTCGCAGTGCATTGTAGTCTGAGTCCTGGCTCTGGATCTCGGCTGTTAAACTGAAAATGAAAATTAAAGCTATGTCTTCCGTTGCAAAGGCTGACGCCTGTGGAAAAAATGTGTTATAATTGTTGCAGGCGAATAATTTCATAAATTAAAATTGCCACGTAATGGCGACTGTGGCTACAATTATTGATATTCAAAGGAAGCGAACATGAGATAGGGCTCACCTCTTACAATTAAAAGTGAATAATAGCATGGAACTAATATATTATCTGATTACAAGTACAATAATGTTTACATTCAACAGCACTCGCATCGAAGACAAGAGAGAGAGTGCCAACGGACAAAAGATGACAAAAGATGGGTCCTTTTCCATCTACGTGGTTCATTATTGTCAGACTGCATCTTTTGTATTCTTTGCACTCGAAAATGACGCACAGAATTTTATATAATACACTCCTGGAAATTGAAATAAGAACACCGTGAATTCATTGTCCCAGGAAGGGGAAACTTTATTGACACACTCCTGGGGTCAGATACATCACATGATCACACTGACAGAACCACAGGCACATAGACACAGGCAACAGAGCATGCACAATGTCGGCACTAGTACAGTGTATATCCACCTTTCGTAGCAATGCAGGCTGATATTCTCCCATGGAGACGATCGTAGAGATGCTGGATGTAGTCATGTGGAACGGCTTGCCATGCCATTTCCACCTGGCGCCTCAGTTGGACCAGCGTTCGTGCTGGACGTGTAGACCGCGTGAGACGACGCTTCATCCAGTCCCAAACATGCTCAATGGGGGACAGATCCGGAGATCTTGCTGGCCAGGGTAGTTGACTTACACCTTCTAGAGCACGTTGGGTGGCACGGGATACATGCGGACGTGCATTGTCCTGTTGGAACAGCAAGTTCCCTTGCCGGTCTAGGAATGGTAGAACGATGGGTTCGATGACGGTTTGGATGTACCGTGCACTATTCAGTGTCCCCTCGACGATCACCAGTGGTGTACGGCCAGTGTAGGAGATCGCTCCCCACACCATGAAGCCGGGTGTTGGCCCTGTGTGCCTCGGTCGTATGCAGTGCTGATTGTGGCGCTCACCTGCACGGCGCCAAACACGCATACGACCATCATTGGCACCAAGGCAGAAGCGACTCTCATCGCTGAAGACGACACGTCTCCATTCGTCCCTCCATTCACGCCTGTCGCGACACCACTGGAGGCGGGCTGCACGTTGTTGGGGCGTGAGCGGAAGACGGCCTAACGGTGTGCGGGACCGTAGCCCAGCTTCATGGAGACGGTTGCGAATGGTCCTCGCCGATACCCCAGGAGCAACAGTGTCCCTAATTTGCTGGGAAGTGGCGGTGCGGTCCCCTACGGCACTGCGTAGGATCCTACGGTCTTGGCGTGCATCCGTGCGTCGCTGCGGTCCGGTCCCAGGTCGACGGGCACGTGCACCTTCCGCCGACCACTGGCGACAACATCGATGTACTGTGGAGAGCTCACGCCCCACGTGTTGAGCAATTCGGCGGTACGTCCACCCGGCCTCCCGCATGCCCACTATACGCCCTCGCTCAAAGTCCGTCAACTGCACATACGGTTCACGTCCACGCTGTCGCGGCATGCTACCAGTGTTAAAGACTGCGATGGAGCTCCGTATGGCACGGCAAACTGGCTGACACTGACGGCGGCGGTGCACAAATGCTGCGCAGCTAGCGCCATTCGACGGCCAACACCGCGGTTCCTGGTGTGTCCGCTGTGCCGTGCGTGTGATCATTGCTTGTACAGCCCTCTCGCAGTGTCCGGAGCAAGTATGGTGGGTCTGCCACATCGGTGTCAATGTGTTCTTTTTTCCATTTCCAGGAGTGTAATAATAATAATAATACACACGAGAGAAAATTACATATCGCCTGAGTGGTTAATGTTCACGTATAATCCAATATTAAATGTTTCAAGTTTTTGTAATATTTCTACTGGGGACGGTACACAACTTTATTTCGAAATTCTCAAAACATGAAATACAGATTTACCTCGCCGACTCACCTCAGAAGATGTTGCCCGCAGTAGGCAACGACACGTCAGGAAGGAGAACAAGTTTTACATATGGACCACGGCAATTCAGCCCGGAAGTTTTAATTAATGAAATTTACCTTTTATTAAAAATTCAGAGAGACGAGTGACAATAACAGATAGACTCCTGACATACTTATGAACCGTACGTCGGATTCTAAATTCGAATTTAGTCATTTTGTGAGGATCTGATGGTATGCTCAAGACGTCGGCAACTATTAAATCCAGACAGAATTTGAAACACGATATTGCACTGCCTGTGTTGTTAAGAAGAACACAACGTTCCTTCTGACATGAATGTTTATGTCCGAAGGAACAGGCATTGCGGCGACTACAACGGTTACATAATGCACGAAATATATTCGCAGTTGTGAATACGAAAAACCAACAGCTGTATAGTGGAATGACGACGATGTAAACTTGTCTACACCGGGACTCGAACCTGGAATTCCCGCTTTATACGAGCGATCGCTTTAAACGCTTTGTTTATCGGTGCGCGACTGACGGGTGAATATCGCCGATAACAGGCAGCGATTCTGAACTGAAATGTCCTCCCCTGTAAGGGAATTACGTAATGTGTGTAGGAGTGCAGGTTGTGACATAGGAGCGACGAGATTTGGGAGTTTAGGCATGGCCGTGAGTCGTGCACAGGTAGCCAAAGCGCTTAGGGCGACCGCTCGCGTGGGAAATCTGGGTCTGGAGTCCCGGTCGGTTACAAATTTGCAGTGTCGTAATTCTCTTATACAGCCGATGGTTGTTCGTATTCACAATTGTGAATACACTTCATGTAAGAATTTGAACTCTCTTCTTCTTCTTCCTCAAAGGCTACAAAAACGACTGTGTTGGTTGGAGTTAACGAAGAACGGGAAACCTGCGTGGACAAAAAGTGTTGACTGTGCGGACATTCTGAATTCATGTAAACCTCCGCATCCACCCCACCCCTAGTTTGCTACATTCACTTCAGACCATTGGTGCAGCAAGATGACTCCCACTTGCACACAATGTACTCTATCTTATCAAAAGTATACGCAAACCGCTATGTAAAACCGCTATGTAACTCGGAATTGACCACCAGATCTCACGAGAGGAGGACACCAGTTAAAAGTAAGTGAAGAGTGTTAAGAGCAGGCTGGATCTGTCAGGACAGCTCGGTGACCTCGAATCTGGAATTTTCATTGGATGTCACCCGAGTAATAAACCCTTAAGAGACATTTCAACCCTTCTGAAGATGTTTGCTGGTGATACGAATGCGAAGTAAAAGCGAAGGACCAACCATGACAAAACAAAGACCAGCCAGACATTATGTTCTGACGGACAGAAACGGTAGAGCATTGAAGCCACGTAAAATCAGTGGAAGGAAGCGCTTCATAGGGCGCCCATTACTGGAGTCAATGCTAAGCGGCGCATGAAGTGCTGTAAAGAGAGACGCCAATGGACAGTGGGTGGCCGGAAACGAATTATTTGACGTGATGAATCATGCTATACCCTGTGGCAATCAGATGGAAGGGCTTGGGTTTGGTGAATGCCTGGAGACGTTATCCGCTGTCACGAGCAGTACTAAAAGTGGACTACGAAGGAGATGATGTTATGGTATTGGGAGTTTTTCATAGGGTGTGGTTCCATTATTGTGTTCAAGAGAACACTGTATACAGAATGATCTGAACACATCTTATAGGACTGTGTGTACAGTAAAGAAACAGTATGGAGACAGTTATTGATTGTATCAGCATGACAATACACCTTGTCATGAAACAGAATATGGGAGCACTGGTTTGTGGGCAATAACATTCCTGAAATGGACTGATCTAGCCAGCTCTAGCCTGAACCCAATGTATCACCTTTGGTATGACTTAGAACATCGACCTCACTCCAGACCCTACCGTCTAATAACCTTCTCTCCTGCAGTGTGGACACTCCAGGGTACACGTTGGTGGACCGTGCGTTCAACGAAGACGCAATGGGTAATGGCCGTCAAGCATTAAGGGTGCTGGATCCCCAAGCAGCACTGAAAAACGACTCACCCTGGCGCATCTTCAACGATCCTGCAGCCGCAGTGTCCAGGAAGACTAAGGAAGACGTCACGAGGCGTTCATCCACATGTCCGCATGCAGTCATCCCAGCCAGACAACAAACTCGACAGATGAAGAAGAAGACAACTGAGGTCGACGACCGTGGAGTGAAATGATCTTTCAAGAATTTACTTGCGTTGGTCCTAATGACCAAGAAAATGTTGATTCTAAGCCGTTACAGTGGGAAGTGAGATCTATCGTTACAGTGGAAACACTGCTGTCGTGCTGCCCTTTGCTCATGGAATCCAGCAGACCGGAATAGTAAGAGTCGGATCCAGTAGTGGAAACAACCAGCTACAGTTTAGATGTACCCTAATAACTGAACAAAAACAGAATAGAATGTGTACTACTAAGTGCAGTATTAGTGTCTGTGTAATTGGTTAATGGGTTTTATTGCAGCTTGATAGTAGTAGAAGTGGCTGTAGTACTAGATGTTTCTAATAAGTACCGGGAATGAATATTTAATATACATATTTATTATTATCCGCGACAATATGAATTTATTTTAGCTTCTCAAATGATAGGGTATAATTGTGAAGAATTAATAAATAAACAATGAAACAAACTTTTTCGGCTTTCGGCTCTTGAGGAAGAAAGGACTGCCATTCCTCCACAGGCACCTCAATGAAAGTGCCTGCAGCAGAGTCTAAGACGTCGTAAAGGTGAAAAGTGGACACAGCCCTTATTAACGTCCACTAATAGGCGTCCGGAGACTTTTGATGAGATAGTGAACTCTTGGCACTTGCTTCTTTGGGCCTGATTAACGTTTGCTTGCTCACTATCTTGAGCGGAAGACAGAAGTGCCTATCGCATATAGGCACCACTGCCTGCGACTGGCACGTGCGACTGTGTCGTATTTTTGCCCTGAGGCCACACTTCCCACCATGTTGTTAAGCATCCACCACTCAACCTGCTTTGTCACGTCAGTTGCTACCTCACCTGTTGAACTCTCCTTGTAATATGATAGAATTGAGCCATGAATCCATCTCTCACCAGAACTTTAAAAACACAGGGGGTCATTTAAGTTGTTTTAATAACCATGTATGTCGATTGCTGCATTCGTTGACTCCTATGTCTGTATGTCAGTAGCTGATCTTCTCAGAGAAGGCTGCTCTCTGCCACATATTTGTAAACTCTAGGAGAATGTATACTTTTGTTAAACATTAAGCTATTTTAATGAGAGTTGAATCCTCTGTCCACATCCTTCAGTCTCACAAGTAATATGGACCTTCTGCAGCTAGCAATAGTGTTGATTCCCCTTGAAGGTCAGGAAAGAGGTATACCGCAATTAAATTCTTGACAGTTTGCAAATTCCCATCAAAAGGCACAGTCAATGCCAGGACCTGAAAACTCTGTGGCGAGATGTTTTTGACCGGCTGCCTGCTTTTAAGGACACAGCAAGGGGTTAGAGGGATCCTCTACGTTTTCTGCCATCTTCCTAAATCACTTCAAGCGAAACAAATTTCATTCTATGTGCATATGAAACTGTAGTAATGTTCGCAGGCATAACCAGAGGGAATTTACTGCACGAAGACGTATTAAGGATGGGTTCACACAAGCGCACTATTTGCGGGAACGTCAGCTGCGCAATAAATGGCCGCACGGGGTGCAGCGTTATATGTTCTAAAATGCACAGAATTTAAATAAAGCGACGACATTTTTTGCTACAAACTTTTCGAAATTTTACTTTATTTCGAAGTATCACAATAAGTATGGGCAACAACGAAAAGAAAATCGGTTCATTATCGGTCTGTAATGTCAGGCCATATGATGAGTAAAAATCGATTTTTTTTTATCGCGTAGTTTCCTCACAATCGAATGAGAGGACTGTGTAGTGCAGAACACACGCAAATCGGAAAACAGCACTTTTCAATTTTTTCAACTAAAAGTAAAATGCGAACTAACTACATAAAGAAATGTAGCTTTGCTTCTTTTACAAAAAATCGTTTTTTTAGAGACACAGCAGGTGGCTCGGTATTCGGCCCTCCGCATTTCGTTCCGCAGCTAGCCGCATGGCTACAGAACTTTTCTTCTCGCAGCAGTCCGTCGCCCGTTGTGGAAGCATTCCGCTCGTGTGGCCCCAGCCTAAGGGAAAGAATGTAATATTCCCTTGATGTGTTACATTGAAAGCAAATGTGAGTAAGGGCGACTGTTGGTGAATACGGTAGCAGTCCTGCACAGTACGAGACCGGCTTGCTAATTGGTGGGCGTGGAGGAGACGTCGTTGGTGGCGAGATTCCTAATGCGTCCGTGTGAGAAGAGGCCGCATTCCGGGGGAGTGTGTGACTCGGGAGCTGTGTCCCCAAACGACTGTTATTCAGTAATTAGACTGGCGCGTGCTTGGGAACGAGCAGGCGCCCATAGCAAGCGAACAGCGGCCCAGAGCCGTGGGAAACGCGCGTCACATACCGCTGTCAGTCTCGGGCGAGCAAACACGCTACAGCTGACCCGTGTATGCTAATATAATGGGCACCTACCTGCCTGCCTTCTGCCTCTACACATCTACTTGGTCCTTCCCGAGGGGCCTGCAGCACGCCATCCATCTTAAACGACACGGAAATACCGTTGCGGTAAAACGTTAGCCTGTAAATCTACTACACTTGCTTTCGAAGTCAATTAATGATTTCCTCCAGCCTTACTAGCTGAGTGACAACATGGACTCTTCAACACGGTCGTCTTTAATTCTTCGTTTACTGGTTCCCATACATTAGAAACAGCTCTTTATTGGACTCGAGTCCAGCCAAAGTGGATATGCAGCAGTAAGCGTGTTTATTGAAAGTTTCAATAGTATTAATCGCGATAAAAATGAAAGCGCAATTTAGTGACTGCCGATTTCGGTTCACAAACAACCATTCTCAGGTAGTGCTTATTAAAGAATGAGTACCTATGTATAATGTTAGCCACAACACAATCGCCACTAAATGTAGCGCTTACATTTGATCTGAGTGTGGTGTTAGCTGTGTTATTCAGTGGTTTGGTATTTAACTAATTTGTAATTAAAAATGATAATGTTATTTCATTACAATGAGTAATTACAAAATAATTTTTTCTCCCGGCTAAACATTTGGTCAAGTTGCTAAAGAAATCCAAGTTAAAGTTGTGTTAAATTGTTGTCTGTAAGTTGCGTCAGTGTCACTAAATCACAGCTCATATTACAAATTCTATACAACTATTGATTATGATGGGAGCAGTTATCTTCAGCAAAATGATCATTAAAACCATCGAAAATCATTCAAAGTATTTTCCATCGCTGGCCACTACTTTCTTCCATCCTTCGAGCAGTGTACGAATAGCGCGTCGAAAAAATTGTTCATCTTTTGAATCGATCCACGATCGATCCAATTTGTGACTTCTTCATGACATCAGAAGTGTTGGTCAGCCAGGCCATGCGCCATTGATCTAAACAGGTGATAGTCAGAGGGAGCAATATCTGGAAAATACGGCGGTTGGAGTAGGACTTCCCATTTTAACGTTTCCAAGTGCATTTTACCCTCTTTTGCAATGTGGGGTCGAGCGTCGTCGTGCTGCAAAATCACTTTATCGTGCCTCTCGCTGTATTGTGGGCGTTTGTCTTCTAATGCTCTGCTCAAACGCATTAATTGCGTTCGATAACGAGCATCTGTGATTGTTTCACTTGGTTTTAACACCTCATAGTACACGACGCCGAGCTGGTCCCACCAAACGCAGACCATGATCTTGGAGCCGTGAATATTCGGTTTGGCCGTCGACGTGGAAGCATGATTCCGTTTTTGCCTCTGAAGCAGCTGTTCACAAACACATAAACGCCGTTGAACGTCTTTTGGTTTCAGCTCACACGGGACCCAAGTTCCTTCTTTCTGTATCATGCCCATAGCCTTGAAACGTTTTGAAATGGCTTGCTGTGTCACTCCCATTAATCGTGCCAATTCTTCTTGAGTTTGACGCGAGTCTTAGCAATGTCTCCAATTCTGCATTTTCGAAAACATTCTCTCCTCCACCACTATGCCGGTCTACGACGTTAAAATCACCGCTCTTGAAGCGTTGAAACCACTCACGGCACGTTCTTTCACTAATAGCGTCCTTACCACACGTACTTGAGAGCATTCGATGAGACTCAGTCGCTGTTTTCTGTGTTTTCTTCATATCGAAACAAAACAGTAACACCTCCCGCAATTGACGAGAATTAGGCTCGTAAACTGACATTTTCAATCAAGAACAACTTTATGATGTAGACACAAATCGACTAATGTGTGAAAGAGGTTATGTAGACCGAGGTCCAAGCTATCTGCCTGACGTCTGCGGTCTGTTTCTTTCGACCGTTACTTACCGTTGTCGCCACCTATTGGCAAACGACGGAAGAAAAGTTGTGCACTTTGTACAAGAAACGTTTTGCACCTGAGACTGACCTATCTTCCAAGATAGCAAATAACTAGCAGTCCTCAGAAATTCCTGTTTTCTGTACTTGCCAGCAACCTCTTAAGGAGTAGTAGGCACTGAAGCTTCGTGTTGATGAATAGCGACTGCTACCGGCTGTCTCTTTCCAGTGACCAAAACCTTTTCGTCACTAACATTTCACTGGAAGTTTTAATACCAAATCGAAGAAAATTATTATTGCTTCTAAACTACCCCCGCAAAGTAGCGGAATTTTGAAAGCGTTTGCTAATATGCGGAGAAAACCTATAAAAGTGAACAAAATTTGACACCAAATTGTTTACGATGAAGGTTATACTGTCGCCTCCAGCAGGTCGTGAGTGAGCTCTGCAGACAAGTTTTCTGTGGATAACAAGTGTAAGACAACAATGCTGCATACGTCAGCACGTTTCAGGAGAATTCTTGTAGTGAATATCTCTGTAGCACACTGCTGTCCTCTGTACTGTTCCTCCAGGAGGATCGAAAATATGATTTTCACAGTGTCCTCCTCCTCCTCCCACTCCCCCCCCCCCCCCTTCCGCCGGTCCCTCTATTCACGAAGTCACCTCCGTTTACGGTACAGCATACGACAAGTTATCGAGGATGTTGGCTGCCAAAAATATGCTATAAGACCAGTGCAAGATAGGTAGAGACCGAGGGCTCCATCAGAGCTATTGAGAGACTTGAAGAACAGAATAAATAAGAATATTTCTGGCATTGGTACAATGTTTCCGACTTCTCAAGAACAGATGCTACTAATTTTCCATTACAGCATTTTCGTAGAAACTTTTTTTCAGTTCACTTTCTTTTTACCTCCAATTAATTGTGTTTGCCGCAGCACTGTTATCTACAGGCACTTAAACGAGATAATTGGTTCTGCCTACAATTTATTAAAGTTATCATGAAAGAGCACCATATTAACTATAGAAAAGTAGTCTGCCTTTCCTGTTTCAAGACACTAGCATATCTTGCGTCTTAGTTTGGTGGCTGACTGGGCTCTTGTCACAAGACTTATTGAAGTACAGTTGCAACATCTGCGAGCTGCCTCTTCTGCTGTTGCTTCTGTGTCTGGAATCACTTAAGTCTGTCCCAATATATCACCGTGCTAAGTTAACCCTGCAGCAGCTTTATCACCGGTTTCTCAACAAACATCATAAAACTTTGAACAGGACCAGTTAAAAATTACGAAAGAATAAAACAATAAACAAATTATCAGGGTCTAACAGCAGGTCATTTACATGGGACATAATTGACCAATTACGAATTCCAATCCCCTTCAGATAGCGCTATTAGGTATGTACGCCGGAGAACAGGACTAATCCCACTGAACGACGATAAGCACTTGTTATTAAGTAAGAACAGAACCTCCTCCTACTATTAGGGATAGGAGGACTATTAAGAGCTGAAGGTTACGTGGGAGCGAAATACGTTTTTACGAAACAGCAAAGAAGTTCCGGAACGAATGGTGCCTTAATTGAGCTTAAGTGGTACCAAACAAGCGCTCCTCATGGCCTCAAGAATTAGTTGTCGTAGTAAAATCAGTGGTGTGGCTAAAAAAATTTTGAAAAGTTTTCCCCGCTCTTCTACAGTATGATAGGTTTTTTTGTTCACAATTATCTTGATCGCTTTCAGTGGAGTTATGACAGTTTACTGGTTCATTACAAAAATTAAAAATCCAGGCAAAACTAAAATGCAAAATGTATTAAATGCAAATTTCTGTAAAATATTGAAAATAACAAGATGAAGAGAAAAAAATAAATGTGTACCAAGTGCCTTGTTACAGAATTAATACGTCAAATCCTCATGTGGCGTCCATTATGGTACTTAAAGCCGACTGCCGTATCTGCTCATCCTTCATGTTTATAAAATGGAGCAGTTATGTTCATAGATCATACTTACATGTGCGACAACTACGATTCAAACAATCATTTACGTTTAAAAAGCTACAATTTAATCCTTTCAATCCATATGTGGCATACAGCAAACCAGTGCTTAACAGTATTGATTAAAAGCAGTCTTGGTTGCCATTTTAGTTTTCCATTTTTCAGCCACGCGATTCGCCTTATTGAGGCATCTTCAAGTTATCTTAATTTGGTATTTCTTAAAAGAATCCTTTAGTCAGTGTAGCCAAAGGGCATCGTCGAAAATATCAGGCCAACATCGCCTTCGTTAAACTCAGTAAGACTTTTCTAGATGGACGCGAGTGACACCAAGATCTGCATAACGCGTTCCGATTCACAGGAGCGAGTAACAGAATAAGATGGGGGCTCAGGTAGTAAGAAAAAGTTTTACTGAGTTTAACGAAGGCGATATTGGCCTGATATTTTCGACGATGCCCTTTAGCTACACTGACTAAAGGATTCTTTTATGAAATACCAAATTAAGATAACTTGAAGATGCCTAAATAGGCGAAACGCGCCGTTGAAAAATAAAAAACTAAAATTACAACCAAGACTGTTTTTAATCAATACAATTTAATCGTCATTTTTCATTTGCTGAAATGCAATCAATCACAATTTAAAATATTAAAAGAAACTCAGGGACCTGGGATCATTTTATTCAATACTTTAATTATGAACCATGTAAAATCATAAAAAGTGAAGACACAAAATAAATTTACCAGCAAAGGACCATAAAACTATTTTATGTCTTTAACAGCTTGGTTGGGAGAACCTGAACGGTTTTTCAACCACTTAGACTGAAAGGATGTTCTTATTCCTCCCCCAATGCCTTCTTTCTTCGCAATGTGTGAAAGTTGGTCTTAAGTGTATCTACTGAGAGTAGGTTACCATTATGGATATGTGTGTAGTGTGATGTCATGTTTGGTTTATATGATGTTAAAAAAAGAAACGGAGAAAACCGATACCGGCACGTAGCTTATTCCCCTCCAATGGCACCAGGGAGAAAGTCGGGCTTAACGTCCCCATCCGTCGTACGGATCACTGTTAACCCTAGCATTACCAACGGGGGGGCCTCGTAGGCCCACTGACTCAGTTTTTCTATGTTGTATCCACACCCTTTGATATATGAACTTGAAAGCAAAGGTAATTGTTCGTTATTGAATGTACTATTGAGTCATTACAGAATTTCGGAATAAAAATGTAATTAAAATTCATTTACTTGATTTAATTCTCTGTGGGCCTTAGAAGCCCACCCGTTGGTAATAGCAAGGAAAGAATTACGAGGTTGAGTCTCTCGTTTCAAATTCTTACCATGAAACGAATTTTGGCATTGTTGCCTTCAGACATATTATTATGAAGCGGACCATTGTTATTTTCAGTGTTTCTGCTGCTGTTGAACCAGCAACATGAGTAGACATCGTTTACGTGATAGTTCCATTGAAAGAGTGCTAGAAGAAGTTTTGAACGAATCAGATTTAGAGGAAAGTGAAGTGGATGATGATGTGGAAGAAATTAGAACTGATTCATCGTCTGAGAATGAAGATGAGGTTGAAGCCAATTCACCAGATGATAATGATACGGAATGTGATAAATTCATTGCAAAAAGTGGACGAGAGTATATTACGAAGCCATCTCGACAATATCGGCGTTCTGTACAAAATATAGTGCGAGAAAGAATGGGGCTAGGACAACAAGGAAGAATTGCGTCTCCGAAAGAGGCTATAGAGCTCTTTTTTACACCTCAAATTATGAATCTAATGAAACTACACTCAAATGAAGAGGCTTCTCGACTAGGTATTCAGCACACAGATGAAGATGAGTTATTTTGTTATATAGGACTCTTGCTAATCATGGGTTCAAATCATGACAATAAGATACCTGTCCAAGATTTATGGTCTTTGCTTCAGGGCCGACAAGTGTACTATGGATCAATGAGTCGGACCCGATTTTTCGAATTGACTAAAATATTGAGGTTTGATGATAAGAACACAAGAGAAATTCGTCGCCAGACTGACAAGTTTGCTCCAATGAGGGAAATTTTTGAAAGCTTCAATTCTTCACTTCCATTGTATTTCATTCCTGGTCTACATACAACAGTGGATGAGATGTTGTCTTTGTTCCGTGGTCGCTGTCCATTCAAGGTGTTTCTAAAAGAAAAACCTGGAAAATAAGGCATTCTAATTCGAATGCTGTCTGATTCTGAGACTAGATATGTGATCAGCATGGACATCTATACAGGCAAGTCAGGAAATACACAGCATTCAAATGGACCAATGGAAATTGTAAAGAGACTAATAAAACCTATTGAAAAATCAGGCCGTAATGTTACCACAGATCGGTACTATACTTCAGTGGAGCTTGCTGAGACTCTATGGAATGATTTTCACCTCACACTTGTTGGCACCCTACAGTCTAACAGACGACACATACCTGAAGAGCTGAAGACTACAACTGGCCGCAGTTTACACTCTTCCATCTTTGCTTATACTGACCCTCAGACACAGAGGCCACCAGTTACTCTTGCATCAACGCTAGTCCGCGAGAAGCCAAAACGACTGCTGTTGATGCTTTCAACTTATCACTCAGAAGGGGTGTTGAATGAAGACTCAAAAAAGACTAACATAAATCTTTTTTATAATTCTACAAAGGGAGGCGTGGACACCATAGACCAGATGGCAAGACACTACAGCACAAAGAGAGGAACAAGAAGATGGCCTTTGTCCCTCTTCTACACACTCATTGACATAGCAGCAATAAATGCATATTCACTCTTCCTCCTCAACTTTCCGAATTGGAAAAAGAATTTGCTAAACAGCAGAAGAGTTTTTATCACTAACTTAGGTCTCGAACTAATAAGATCTCAAGTAGATAAACGGGCACAAAATTTGTATGGACTTCAGAAGCCAGTAATAATGGCAATGGAAAGCATCACACAACGGAAGCTCAGCTGCTCTGTAGAACCATCATCCTCAACAGCAGAACCAGGAACACGTGGACGGTGCCACCTACGCTGCCAAGAAGCTGCATCTAAAAAGATCAAGTACAACAAGCTGGGAAAGTCAACTGTTACCTGCTCTCAGTGCCACAAACACGTCTGTGGGAAACACTGCAGGAAGACAGTGTTGTGTGAAAAATGCGTTGCAGAATGAGACAGTAAATTTTGTTTGCTTCATGTAGTGTATCGAATTAAAAAAGTCGTTTTTATAAGAAAACACTATTTTGAAACATTATTCCAAAAAATATATAAACTGAATCTCGTGATTTGTTCATTTTATTCCTATTATAATAACATCTTTTATTATCAATGTCTAAGCATTTTGAATTGTTATTAGAGGTATCAGAAGTAAATAAACTTGATTTATGATAAAATAAATTGTGGTATTCTTTATGGGCCTTTGAGGCCCCCCCGTTGGTATTACATGTAACAAAAAATACGTTGGTAATGCTAGGGTTAATAGTCCCGCACTTGGCACGAGAACCTGTGGACAGGTTTGGAATTTAATCAAGGACATTGGCGCAAAGTCCGCTAATCAAGAACCTTACGTCACCATCTGTCCTCCCCTTGCCAACCAACTACTGGAGGAAAAAGTTTCTTCCTCCACAATGATCCCAATTGAACGCCGCCCCATCCGTGTGTGTTAGCGGCATCAGCTATGGGGTCGGGTAATAAGCAGTAAAAGAAATACACAAAAACGTAGTAAAACATCCTTCCTTGATAATGACAATTTGCCACACAAACTGCGTCATTTAACCAATTCCTGATACTCATGGACCACGCCGATCATTAGACGGTACGTGTTGTAAAACAGTGCAGAATTCAGTGTGATTATGGAGGAAAAGTACATGCTTTGATGGGCGATAGTATTAGTGATTCTGAACAAACAAACTTCATGTGTGCATAAGCCCTATTCCGAATGGTTTCCGAGTTTTATTTATTTACTCGATCGGCATTTACAAGGCGAAATATTAAACTAGGACATTACAACATTAAAATGACACACTCATCATTACTTAATTACACAATAAAAAATACAAAATTTTATATAATATGAATTATTTTTTAAAGCCATTAATGGCATTGTCCGTGAGGTTATGTACACCACTGACCTTTAAAATTGCTACACGAAGAAGAAATGCAGATGGTAAACGGGTATTCATTGGACAAATATGTTATAATAGAACTGACATGTGATTACATTTTCACGCAATTTGGGTGCATAGATCCTGAGAAATCAGTACCCAGAACAACCACCTCTGGCCGTAATAACGGCCTTGATACGACTGCGCATTGAGCCAAACAGAGCTTGGATGGCGTGTATAGGTACAGCTGTCCATGCAGCTTCAACACGATACCACAGTTCATCAAGGCTAGTGACTGGCGTCTTGTGACGAGCCAGATGCTCGGCCACCATTGACGTTTTCAATTGGTAAGAGATCTGAAGAATGTGCTGGCCAGGGCAGCAGTCGAACATTTTCTGTATCCAGAAAGGCCCGTACAGGACCTGCAACATGCGGTCGTGCATTATCCTGCTGAAATGTAGGGTTTCGCAAGGATCGAATGAGGGGTAGAGCCACGGGTCGTAACACATCTGAAATATAACGTCGACTATTCAAAATGCGGTCAGTGCGAACAAGAGGTGACCGAGACGTGTAACCAATGGCATCCCATACCATCACGCCGGGTGATGTATGCCGATGACGAATACACACTTCCAATGTGCGTTCACCGCGATGTCGCCAAACACATATGCAACCATCACGATGCTGTAAACAGAACCGGGATTCATCCGATAAAATGACGTTTTGCCATTCGTGCACCCAGGTTCGTCGTTGGGTACACCATCGCATGCGCTCCTGTCTGTGACGCAGCGTCAAGGGTAACCACAGCCATGGTCTCCGAACTGATAGTCCAAGCTGCTGCAAACGTCGTCGAACTGTTCGTGCAGATGGTTGTTGTCTTGCAAACGTCCCCATCTGTTGATTCAGAGATCGAGACGTGGCTACACGATCCGTTACAGCCATGCGGATAAGATGCCTGTCATCTCGACTACTAGTGATACGAGGCCGTTGGGATTCAGCACGGCGTTTCGTATTGCCCTCTTGAACCCACCGATTCCATATTCTGCTAACAGTCATTGGATCTCGACCAACGCGGGCAGCAATGTCGCGATACGATAAATCACAATCAAAGTCGGAAACGTGATGGTGCGCATTTCTCCTCCTTACACGAGGCATCACATCAACGTATCACCAGGAATCGCCGGTCAACTGCTGTTTGTGTATGAGAAATCGGTTGGAAACTTTCCTCATGTCAGCACGTTGTAGGTGTCCCCACCGGCGCCAACCTTGTGTTAATGCTCTGAAAAGCTAATCAAATGATTCATGTTGCTCTGAGCACTATGGGACTTAACTTCTGAGGTCATCAGTCCCCTAGGACTTAGAACTATTTGAACCTAACTAACCTAAGGACATCACACATATTCATGCCCGAGGCAGGATTCGAACCTGCGGCCGTAGCGGTCGCGCTGTTCCAGACTGTAGCGCCTAGAACCGCTTGGCCACCCGGCCGGCGAAAAGCTAATCAGTTGCAAATCACAGCATCTTCTTCCTGTCGGTTAAATTTCGCGTCTGTAGCTCATCATCTTCGTGGTGTAGCAATTTTAATGGCCAATAGTGTATACCCTCCAGTTCATCATTAAAACCATGCACAGTATACTCGATCAAGTGGGCCATTGGTTGAGTCCACATTTGCACTGAGGATCGTTCAAGTGGCCCCATGTTGTCATCATCTCCCTGCATCTTCTGACACTCGTCCCCACACGGTTCAGCGTAGCCCACACTCTTCTAGAAAGCTTAAAGGCTTCTATTGGTATGCTTGCGTCAGCAACCAGTTTTCTGTTCTTTACTGTGCTTCTACTCCATAAGCTTTTAAATTCATTTTCTAGGTCGAAGGGAAATACCTCTTCACCTGTTTGCCACAGAGGTAACCTTGATCTCAGGCGGTTTTTTTGGTGTCAGGACCTGATGTATGGGAAGGTTTGGGTTTGTCAGTATTTTGCTATATTCTCTTGATAGTAGCTGATTTTTCTGATTTCAGGTGGTGCTATGTTAGACAGTACTGCTGGCCAATCTATGGGCTCCCGATATTATTCTCATTGTTTCTCTTAGCTGGATATCGATTTTTGATATATGTATACAGGTGCACCATACTCGGCCACGCTGTATAACAGTGCCAGGGCTGAAGTTCTCAAGGCATTTGCATCACATCTCCAGGTGGTTTCGGTGAGTTTGGCAAGAATGGCATTTCTAGATTTCAGTTTTTGTTTTGTATCCTCCAGATGGACTCTGTAAGTTAGGGACCGGTCGAGCTTTGTTCCAAGGTACCGAGGATTACCTTCATGTTTAAAGGTCAGGTTATTCATGCAGATTTTCAGCGTTCTCTTGGCTTCTTTGTTATTGACATGCATGTTTATACTTACTGTCTTGTCTAGATTCAGTTGTAGATGCCATTTGTTGTAGTATAGGTGCAATAGGTTTAGGTCTTCGTTCAATTTCTGCTCTACTTTCTCGAAAGATTTGCTTTGATAAGTTATTGCCATATCGTCCGCATATATGAGCTTACGGGACGTTGTTCATGCAATATCCACAGTGCACGAGTTAAACAATAAGGGGGCCAGTACCGAGCCATGTGGGACTCCGTTGTTGAGCGATATGCATCTGATGGTTTTGCCATTAAAAGTTACTCTAATTTTTCTTCCATTCAAAATGTTCTTCATAAGTGTATAGGTCTGGCTGCTCTGAGTTTTTCTGTCAGTTTATAAAGTAGACCATTCCTCCACAATGTATCATATGCTGCGGTTAGATCCAATAGGACAACGCCAGTTTTCTTCTTATCCTGATAGCCCTTTTCGGGAAAGGTTGTAAGGGCAAGGACTTGATCACAGCAATTTCTTTTAGGCCTAAAACCTGCTTGCTCTATTGGTAAGAAGGGTTCTATATATGGAGAGAGTCTGCTCATCAGAATTCTCTCAAACAATTTATACACAGTGCATGAAAGAGATATTGGTAAAATGTTTGGTGTTGTCTCCAGTCTTACCTGGTTTCAGGACAGTGACTACCTTGGCTTCTTTCCATATAGTAGGTATTTTGTTCTGCTTGATGCACTCAAAGAAGAGTTTTGCTAGCCAGTTTCTTCCTACTGGCCCCTGATTTTTAAGGAATTCTGGTGCGATTCCATCTACTCCTACTACTTTGTCGGCCTTCACTCCTGGCAGTGCTTTATTGATCTCTTGAATTATCAGATCTGTGTTCTCCTGTTTGTTCTTCATTACCTCTTTGCCATTAAGACTTACTGTCGAGATAAACGCATTTAGTACCACTTTTGTATGTTTTTCTAGAATAACTTGAAAATCGAACGCTCCCGCGGTAAAGAGTCCAATACAAAACTAAACTGCATTAAATTTCCGACAGAAAAGGTCCCATTCATTTTTTTGTCCAGGACCAATAGCTTGCGAGAAGAGACCGCGAAAATATTGAAAATCTCGATCGATGGACGTGCGCTGCAGCTTACGTAATTTTTTTCGGTCAATTTGAGCTATTTTCCCGACTTGATAGACCACAAATATCGTGTATCAAATTGTTCGTCTCAACTTCCTCTGCGCTACTGTGGTATGTTGTAAACAATGACAGTGTTTGAATAATACAGAAAATGAATAACAATGTACATTAAATGTGTTCTGTCTCGCAAAGCATTTGTTATAGGGCGTACGTCCACACGAAGTTTTTTGCTCGGACTCATTAATACTATCACTCCTCAACGCATGCGCCGTTCCTCCTGAATCATCCTGTACTACACACACTGCTGTAATTCGACATTGATATAGAGATGTTGTCTCACTATAATATTCTACCACCACGTGACACGGTGTTTCTCACGACATTCCTCACAGTAGAAAGGAAGAGATAGATAATTTTACGATACTTCTGTATTGCAGCTACATAAGTCGTTCGCTAATAGTAATTTCAGAATAAAAATGTATGCAAAGACACATACCTTAATATTGGCCCACCCTGCTACGAAAGATAAAAATGCAACTGTATGCGCTGCTCTCTCGCTGGCTGTTAACGACGCTCCCTCCCCACGTGGCTAATGCAAAAGCAACTTGCCCCAGTTTGCAGAGGTGATGAAGACCAACAGGCCGCTCCCATTCAAATTATGATTATCTGTTCAGTGAGGCGAGGTCGGCCTCAGCGTACAAAATTTCGCGCTTGCACAATGTGCTGCCCATGTGCGAACCGAGGCTCTACCTATCTGGTCACTACTCGGTAGGTCTCGGTTTTGCTCAGCCCTTATCGATACAGCGCAACATTTCATGTAGCAGTGCGATAACACACTCTACTCCACCGCTTGAACAGTTTATTTTGGTCAGCAGGACTTTCTTCAATGCGGCAAAATCCTTGTGTAAGCGCTGTTTATCCTTCACTGTTTGAAAACTGAGAAACGCTAATTTTCTTTTGTTCTACAGTATTATTTTTGTTGTGTTGGCCGGTTTTGGGCTTACAAGGCCATCTTCAGACATTTACTGACTGTTGTCGCCAAAGAAGTTGCAATGTTCGTAAACGACATTGGGAAAGAAGTTACACATCTAGTTTGAAGCAGAAACGTTTAGTAAATGACATATTTGATAATGTGGTGGTAATTCTATGTAAAAACTAAAAAATTGAACATTAAATAGATATAAAAGGAATAAACTGGAGAAACTTTAACACAAAACTGGAACAGTAAGCTTCTATAACAGCTTACATTAATAAACAAAACTAATAAAATAAAATTAGCACTTGCGAAGGCTACTGCAGGAGGTATAAAACTTGGAGAGTGATACAGAAACCAATTAAAAGAAACAATTATCATTGTAACTACAGAATGTATGAGGAACTTAGGCAACATCAGTAAGATAAACAGAAATGAATAAAAGCGTGAAAATGGAGGAGCGTGAGAGAATATGCATAAATGCCGTCTTTAGAGTGCGGTGGAACTTCATTTTCAAAAGTTGAACAATACACAAATATCAACAATGGCGCAGCGGTAGCGTTACCGCCTACCACGCAACGAGGCATGGGTTCGATTCCCGGCACGGGACTGGGTGTCGTGTGTCCATCATCATTCCCATCAGGCATCATCATTTTCACCAGGCAAGTCGCCGAAGGCCGAAGTGGCGTCACTAAAAAGACTTGCAATACGGCGGCCGAACCCCGAAGCGGATATCCCGGCCAATAAATGCCATACGACCATTTAATTTCAACGGAGGAAACAGGAAAAACATTAGCACTATACTCAAAATTTTGCCTATGTAACAGTTTGAATTAAATAAAAGAAACGAGTAAATTAAAAACAGTACTTGATGAGACAGCTTCAAAATGTATAATGCATGGAAAGTAATACAAGTACCGGTTAAAGGAACACTAAACAATTGTAACTTCAGTCTATACGGATTATAAAGACAATTTCAATAAAAGAAAAGAACTAAATGAATTGTAGAAACAGACATTGTGGGAAGTAATGAAAAACAGAAAGGATTATGTGAAGTTTAGGAGAGGGAAAGTATTTAGCTGTGAATGGTCATTTAAGACTAGATCTGGACTATGTTTGATAATTTCCAGGGCTCCCAGTAGTCTGCATTTTTGGCCTTTGTTTGATAAGTGAAGCACACAGGACTCTGGCTGGTAGTTGTGGCCCTCACTCAGTACATGCTCAGCAAATCTGGAGTCGGAATTCTGCAACCACAAACTGCTTTTTATTTAGCCATCCTAGTTGCTATGTCTCTGCCACACTGGCCAATGTATAACGTGTCACAATCAGAACAAGTAATTTCGTATACCCCGCTGTTGGCTAATAACTGGATCTTATCTTTGCTATTGAAAATAACTGGGTTGTGGTGTACTTGACATAGTAGGAAAGCATATACTTACATGATTTCAGTTGTTTTTGCTACAGTCTGTGATATCTCTCCTAGATATGGTAACGTGCACCACTTTTTGCAGACGTGGAAGGGGTAGCAGATGGTGCGTAGAGAAGGGGTACAACTTTCGATTTCTTTTTTCCTATGCAAGATATGGTCAGTCAGGTCTGGATTGTGGTTATTGGTTGAGGCAATAAATGTTACTGTATCTAACTCTGCTTTAAAATCATGTGTGGACATGGGGACAGAAACGACACGGTGTACCACTGAGTGGAAAGCTGCATGTTTGTGAGTTATGGGGTGTTGTGAGCAAGAAGATATTACTGTGTCTGCAGTTATAATTTTTCTATAAATCTGGAAACAACGTGTCTGTGTACTGATTTCAGTTGTGAGATCTAAGAAGCTTATGGGCTTGTTGCCAGTCTCATTTGTGAACTGAATATTTTTATGTTGGGTGTTCTGGTTTTGTAAAAATGTGTTGACTTGTCTTGTAGTGCCACTCCATACACATAAAACATCATCTACATATCCAAACCAATATTTAATATTGCTCTTTTTCAGAAAATGTTGTTCAAAATAGTCTATGAATATTTCAGCCAGCTGTGGACTAAGAGAGGAACCTATAGCTAAGCCATCTAATTGCTGATACAGAGTCCCTTAGAACTGGAAGTAGTTTTGTGCTAAGCATGTCTAAGTGGCCAGTCTCAAGTCATTCAATTCCACAGGATTGACGTTAGATCTGTACATCAACTCTGTCAGAATATCAAGCATTCCACTGCTGGTATGTTGGAAAACAAACTGTATACATCAAAGCATACTAATTTATCACTATGTGAAACAGATATCATTTTTTCAAGGTCCACAGGGTTTGAAATACCATACTTTAATTTGAATTTAGTCTTGCTCGTAATTAAGGTGTCCAGTTTACTAACCAGTTTCTAAGATGGAACAGTGAATGATGATACAACTGGCCGAATAGGATCACCTTATTTATGCAGAGTAGGAAGCCCATATATTCTAGGAGACATTGAGTTTACATTAGTTAAATTTTTGCTTCAAAATCAGAGAATATACTCGTACATTTGCATGAACGGATTGCACGTTTGACACCATCTTTGAGTAATTTAGCAGGGTCTTTAGGGATGGCTAGGAAGCACGTGGAGCTGAGGAAATCATTAACTTTATCCACATAATCACGTTTATTCTAAAGTACTATACTGTTTGTTGTCTTTATCATATTTTGTGGAAATGATACCTTGCTGATGTAATTTCTGTTTTAAGGTCTTAAGGGTGTGAAAATCGCTATTTGTTCGTGGCATAAAAGAAGTTCACAAGTCAAGTGGCTGCTTGCGCAAACCGAGGCAGTCTAGTGATCTAACGCCGCAGTCCTTTAAAAATCAATGGGATTTATAGAGAAGAAGGACGAGAGCCCTCAATATTTACTATATAATCTTGTAATCGACGGATACCGCAAATTTGCTATGAAACGGCAGGAAGAATTTAAAGATTTGGTCGACAATGAAAGAGCTAAAAATTATAATGATCGACTGATGATCGGTACAGAATTCAGTGTACTGTGCAATAACAAGCATTCTGAGTTAGGTGTGCAAGCGTAGAACACGTGATGTTTTTGGTGGAGCAAATAGCAAATGTCCCGAAGTCGCACGCATTATATAAGGAGACGTTGTATATTACTGCGAAGTGCCTTGGTTAAGTCAAAGGACATGCCTTGAATACGTTTTAGATTTACGACCTGCTATTGTTGACTTTTGAGGAGAAACGGAAAGCAAGAACGAAAATTGGAAGATCTGGTACAGATTGCAGACTTTGTATTTTTAAATAGAGCTGACTGCAAACTGCCCTCAGTAAGATTTTGCGAGGTGAGAAGCAACTTATTTCTGAAACTCCGTGGCAGATTAAAACTGTGTGCCGGACCAAGACTCCAACTCGGGACCTTTGCCCTTCACGGGCAAGCGTCTCGGTCCGGCACACCGTTTTAATCTGACAGGGAGTTTCATATCAGCGCACACTCTGTTACAGAGTGAAAATCTCATATTGGAAGTTATTTCTGATATCATGGCAAAAGTGGACGTACTGAAAGAGAAAACCTCATTGGTGGAAGGACAACTTCTGACAAGGTAGGCTGTCCATTTCCCTAAGCTCACCGGCTAAAGAAAATAAAAACTCTGAATCCATTGTGGCGTTGAAAGGCTTACAGGGTTAGCTTCTAAACGTTTGCAGACACTGTTAGTCTTGAATTTGCTTTTGAACCTCTTTAGTTGAAGGTGCCCCAGTGCATGTGCAGATGGAACTGGTCGGTCTGCATTGTAATTCCCATTTAAAAGATAAAATCTTTTACGTTAAAGCTATCCAAGAGTTCTGTGTTGTTTTCCTCAGGACGAGTTTCCACGACTCAAAATGAGTTTGCAAACTTAATATTTCGATCAACATTGTGTGTGAGGAGTGTGGTATCTCGCATCAACACCAGTCTACCGGGGTCTTTAAGCAAACAAGGGAATTGCAAGTTCCCGTCAGACGTCGCAGGATCTGGCAGACCCAATGGTGCCCGCCTGCTGCGCCACGCATCCAGCTGTTCAGGACTACGAGCGCCCTGTGTTGCCGTATATGAGACGGCCGGCGGCAGCCGCACAGCCACTCACGCCTCTAGCCTCTTCAACACGATACACTACGCATATATCACCCAGTCACAGTTCCGACTCCATTGTTCATTTTTCAGTACAGGGAGCCTCATCGTTGTTGACATTGTGAACTGGACTTTATTTCTTGCTGCATTATTTGTAATAAGTCTTCGTACACTTGGAGAAATACAAGTTAAGTAAATCTTCTGTTCACTACGACAACTTGTTCGTTCATCATTTCTGCTCCTGTCCAGCTTTCCTGTGATGACAGTTGCCTCACCACTCTGTAGTCCACCTCTCCTTACCACTGTGTACAATATCATACACAACAAAAAGCTTCTTTTGATTATGAAACTAAATTAGTCTCGCTTACCAGGTAACCTGGGAGACGAAAATCTGCGAAACTGTCAGCATCTATCTGTACGCCGACAGTGCGAGCCAGATATAAATTTTATTATGTCTTCAGTGCACCAAAAATAATTAAATAATACTAAAGTACAGGGTGAGCACAAAGTCTTGCCCTGATTATAACAATTTATTATAGAATAACCGTTTGACCTTTTTTTTTTTTTTTTTTTTTTTTTTTTTGGTCATCAGTCTACTGACTGGTTTGATGCGGCCCGCCCCGAATTCCTTTCCTGTGCTAACCTCTTCATCTCAGGGTAGCACTTGCAACCTAAGTCCTCAATTATTTGCTTGATGTATTCCAATCTCTGTCTTCCTCTACAGTTTTTGCCCTCTACAGCTCCCTCTAGTACCATGGAAGTCATTCCCTCATGTCTTAGCAGATGTCCTATCTTCCTGTCCCTACTCCTTATCAGTGTTTTCCACATATTCCTTTCCTCTCCGATTCTGCGTAGAACCTCCTCATTCCTTACCTTATCAGTCCACCTAATTTTCAACATTCGTCTATAGCACCACATCTCAAATGCTTCGATTCTCTTCTGTTCCGGTTTTCCCACAGTCCATGTTTCACTACCATACAATGCTGTACTCCAGACGTACATTCTCAGAAATTTCTTCCTCAAATTAAGGCCGGTATTTGATATTAGTAGACTTCTCTTTGCCAGAAATGCCTTTCTTGCCATAGCGAGTCTGCTTTTGATGTCCTCCTTGCTCCGTCTGTCATTGGTTATTTTACTGCCTAGGTAGCAGAATTCCTTAACTTCATTGACTTCGTGACCATCAATCCTGATGTTAAGTTTCTCGCTGTTCTCATTTCTACTACTTCTCATTACCTTCGTCTTTCTCCGATTTACTCTCAAAACATACCGTGTACTCATTAGACTGTTCATTCCGCTCAGCAGATCATTTAATTCTTCTTCACTTTCACTCAGGATAGCAATGTCATCAGCGAATCGTATCATTGATATCCTTTCACCTTGTATTTTAATTCCACTCCTGAACCTTTCTTTTATTTCCATCATTGCTTCCTCGATGTACAGATTGAAGAGTAGGGGCGAAAGGCTACAGCCTTGTCTTACACCCTTCTTAATACGAGCACTTCGTTCTTGATCGTCCACTCTTATTATTCCCTCTTGGTTGCTGTACATATAGTATATGACCCGTCTCTCCCTATAGCTTACCCCTACTTTTTTCAGAATCTCGAACAGCTTGCACCATTTTATATTGTCGAACGCTTTTTCCAGGTCGACAAATCCTATGAAAGTGTCTTGATTTTTCTTTAGCCTTGCTTCCACTATTAACTGTAACGACAGAATTGCCTCTCTCGTCCCTTTACTTTTCCTAAAGCCAAACTGATCGTCACCTAGCGCATTCTCAATTTTCTTTTCCACTCTTCTGTATATTATTCTTGTAAGCAGCTTCGATGCATGAGCTGTTAAGCTGATTGTGCGATAATTCTCGCACTTGTCAGCTCTTGCCGTCTTCGGAATTGTGTGGATGATGCTTTTCCGAAAGTCAGATGGTATGTCGCCAGACTCATATATTCTACACACCAACGTGAATAGTCGTTTTGTTGCCACGTTATCCTTTCGTTGATTATTCAATCTTTTTCTCATGGTAACCTCCCCCTTGGCAGTCCCCTCCCGGAGATCCGAATGGGGGACTATTCCGGAATCTTTTGCCAATGAAGAGATCATCATGACACTTCTTCAATTACAGGCCACATGTCCTGTGGATACACGTTACGTGTCTTTAATGCAGTGGTTTCCATTGCCTTCTGCATCCTCATGTCGTTGATCATTGCTGATTCTTCCGCCTTTAGGGGCAATTTCCCACCCCTAGGACAAGAGAGTTCCCTGAACCTCTATCCTCTCCCCTGCCCTCTTTGACAAAGCCGTTGGCAGAATGAGGCTGACTTCTTATGCCGGAAGTCTTCGGCCGCCGGGACCGAAGACGTTTTGATTATGAATCAAAGACGCTACCCCTAGACCACGGGTATCTTCCCCGTTTGACATAGTAAGTTACATTTGATGCCGTTGCATAGGTTAGTGTTACTAGTTTTTTTAAGGTCACTTACGTTAGTAAACCTCAATGTGTGCTCAGTTGGTAGCTTGGAGAATGTCGAGGCGGTATTCCAGTTCCCGCCAGGTGTTTCGTAACATGTATTCTGTCACATTACCCACAGCATCTTGTATCCTAGCCTTCAATTCGTCGACGTCAGCAACTGGTGTCGACGAAGAGTCTGTCCTTGATATAGCCCGAGAAAAAAAAAGTCAAGGGGCGTTATGTCTGGAGGGGGGACTAATGTCCGGATCGTAACGGCATCAAATGTAAATTATTATGTCAAACGGTTAGTTATAAATTTTTATAGTCAGGGCAAGATTTTGTGCTCACCCTGTATGTTTAGTTTGTGATCTCTGTTGCTCAAAGTTATGAAATATGAAACAAAGCTGCATGCCACATGCGGCACTTTCGCAATCCCACTTCCCTTCTTCCCACTCAGACAGTGTGAAGTGGTGAAGAGGGAAGTGTGCAGTTGGATGAGAGAGACTGGCACACTTGCGCAAGCACTGCTCACGAACATATTTCTTGGCTGTCGCTGATGTAATGTGTCAGGAACGTTCCTACATACAGGGGGTCTTTGATTATTATAGAGAGGCTGACGAAGATTTAGCAGGTTTAATGGAAAACATTCAGAAATTATAGGTTCACAGTCTTAAGCTGAGAGCTGCATTCACTAACGTTAAGCGTTACTAAAGAAGAGTACATCGTCAGAGACTTCGTCTAAAGTGCACTAAAGTTATACAACTCGATGTAAATTTACTTGCGTCATACAAGCGCTAGTATTGAACTAAATGAGGAAGTCTTGAGGGACTGGCTCAAATGAGAGACAGAGTAATGAACTGCAACGTATCGATCCAGGCGACAAAAGGTGGAGATCAAGGTGAAATTCTGCCGCGTGGTTTGCGCCGTCAGTCTGGTAACGTAGAGCGAAAGTTAGCGTTCTGTGTGCGAATGAAGTGGTGTGCTTACACGAGCGACATTGCCGAGCTCTGTTCAACAGCTAAACTGTAACTAAATGAAAGGCGGCAACTGTCTACAGCACAATGCATCAGCTACGGAAACGAAGCTGCATCTGTTGGCCTGTATCGAAGCTGGAACCGAATGGAGGGCTGAGGCGGCGGTTCCAACCTTTTACGATTTCGCAGGCGCCACCGCTTCCGACCTCAAAAAATAGCATCGTTGCCGGCTTATACGGAAGGACCGCCCCTAATGCGTACCCACTCACGTAGGGAACTGACCACTTCTTTTGCTACCCAGTATTTCACAATCTGGCTCAATTCTAATCGTCCGAAAAGCAATACTCAGTGTGGTCCCACGTCTCCTCGTGGGAGGGGAAGGAACCGTTTAAAACTTGAAGAGTTTTTAACAGTTGCTGCCATTTTGAGTAAATTAATAATCTCTCAAAATGACAGCAGCCGAAATCTGTTTCCAGATTTCGGTTCCTCGTTATGTCTACTTGAAGAATAATTATAATAAAATCTCTTAACTCTCGGAATTTTTATTAACAGATGAAATTGCAATTGAAAATTAAAAGAAATGAAATTAGTGTGAAAAATGAATACACCAGGTTGTGCTGAATGTATAGTCAGATTATTTGATTTTTTTTTTTTTTGGGGGGGGGGGGGGGCTATGGAGAACGCAGATGCGTTCTTCCCAGCACGAAGGAGTACACTCAGCACAGTAAAAGAAAAGAATACTCCTTTGTATCTTTTTTGTTCTTTCTTCTTCCTGTTTTCAATTGTCAGTAAAGTACAGACGCACTATGCCTGTCGTATATTTCAGCTACCTAACGACTGTATAGTTCGAACTTCAGTCTTATGCCAACTTTTTACCGCCATTTTGTAAGCCAAATCCAAATAATCACTGTCTTCACCCATAGCATTGTCAATAAATATAAGTTCATCCAAGTCCAAATAAAATGGACAAATTGTCATCCAAGTCATCCGAAGAAACACATCCCCATACATTTTCACTGCTCTCTTGTGGTTTGAATGTTTTCTTTTTTGTAATTATCTCTTGACATTGTTCGCCCATCTCGTCTGCTATTATAACGCTACTAAAGTTCCTTACGGGCACAAAAACAACATACAACTCCAGTCAGGTTCCTTATTAATGTGCATATTCGTGCAACCATTTAACAACAGTAATATGGTTGATGGAGGGTGATTTACAGTAACTAGCCTATTGAAACCTAACCTGAGCAGCTCTCTCCCGTCCCTCGGTTAACTTCCCGTCTATTCTCATCAATGAGTCCTTTTTCTGGCTTGTTCACGTCTGTTACGTCTCCTATCCACGGCGAGACTTTTATTCTATGTAACCGACTACTGTGACTGCCAACTCTGAAACAATGAGACATTTATTACTAAATATCTGTTGCTTCATATGACGTCGCCGACTGCAGACCGAAAAATGTAAAAAAAGCACATTACTTCCGTGTTAGTCATATTTTTCATTATTGTTTTTGGTCGAAGGAGATTTTGAATCCGATTAGCATTACTTTATCGATGTAAAAAATTGGGGTACAAGGCCTAACGTCACGTTTATTACTATTTCAGCAAGGAAAAAGACCTTCGCGTCCTCGTTGCTTAAAAAGTGAGGTAACTGCTGTCATCTAAGCGACAAGAAGTGGAATATTCTAGAATTGAACTTCCATTTCATGTGTATGCTGTTTTGAAACTGTGAGACTGAATCTTTGAACCAAGATCCTTGCATTTCGCAGGTAATGGTCTTACCGATTGCAAACAATCCGCCCTCCCAGCTGCAATTCGGCAAATATATCTCATCAAAAGTATCCGGATGCCTGTTAGTGACTTTAAAATAGGGTGTGTGACCCTTTGCCTCTCTGACGGCTTTGACTTTGCTGAGGGTGCTTTCTGTGAGATGTCTGAATGTTTGATGAGGAGCCGAAACCAGAGATAATAGTGATGTCGGACGCTGTAGTCCGGAGCGAAATCGACGATCCAGCTCACACCAAAGATATTCCATTGGGCAGTCTATTTTTCCTCAATATCCGAAACCAGAGATGGAAATGATATTACACGCTGGAATACGGAGCGAAGTCGAGTTCTAGCTCATTCCAAACATGTTCCCACAGGGTTCAGGTCGGGACTCTGTGCAGGCCAGCCCACTTCAGGAATGTTTTAGTTGTGCCGATGCAAACCATAACCGTCTCTTTCGTGTTCCTCTAGAGCGCGCACTCACAATGCTGTAGTGACGTGTTCATATTCTTCCGCATTTAGCTTTTCTTAAGTGCAACAAGTGGGCGACATCCTGACAACGAAAAACACTGCCATAACGTGACACCGCCTCCTCCGTATTTCACTGTTGTTACTACACATTGTGGCAGATAACATTCTTCAGCCATTTGGCAAACCCAAACCCATCCATCGGTTACTATAAGGTGCAGCGTGATTTATCACACCGAATCACTCGTTTCCAGTCATCCACTATCCAATGGCGTCACTCTTTACGCCACATCGAGAGCTACTTATCATGTACGTCATTCTTTTTAACTCCATGTGCAAAGTCATTGTGCCACCTGGACTGCTGGTACCATTTTGAAACTTACGATTGATTCCTTCTGCTAACTTCATGCAATTTTTTCAGCCACCATCAGCAGTGCTCGACGGTACCTGCCAGTCGGTGCGTGAGGCCTGCCCTGTCTTGTTTTAGCTGTGGCTGTTCCTTCGGGCTTCCACTTCAGAAACACATCACAAACAGTCCACTTGGGCAGCTTAAGAAGGGCTGAAATGTCTCTGTTGAATTTCTTACTTAAGTGACATCTTTTGACTAGCTCGCGCTCGGTGTAAACCAGCTCTCTTGACTGACCTGTTCTGTTGGCAACACAATACTCACTGTCTCCTTTTAAACTGGCGCGTCCGTCTTTCATGACATCTAGTAGTCAGTTCCACATTACATAGACGTCTCCGGATACATCTCTCTTACAGCCCAAACTTCACAGAGGCTCTCCTTACACCTTAAAATTTTATTCTTATGGTGATCCACACCCTCAACGTGTTTTGATAATGAAAACATCGTCCAAGTAGAATGTAGTCTTTTTATTATCCGTTCAAGTGGCCAGTTTCAACCATGGTCATCTTGAACCACATTCTGTGACTGAATCTGGTCCCATGCGACATGTCCAAACATGATTTGAAATTTTTGTACAGGAAGAGTACATCGAAAGAAAGACTTCATCAAAATTTAAGCTGATAAGGCGCACTTGAAGTTTTTTTTTTTTAAATTGAACATTGCCGGATTCGTAGCTCGACAGACGAATGGTGCCATGTACACCCCTACCGCAGCTGTAGGGGACTGCACTTGGTGCAACATAGCAGGGGCGTATCCTTGGTTGAAGATGTATCTGGAAACAGATAACACGACTTAGTGCGATCATAATTTGTAAACCGAATTTCAGTTTTCGTTGGTAGTTTCCAGGAAACAATTGTCCGTAGTTACTGTTCACTCAAATTTACAATTCATTTAATATCCATAATAATTACGATGGTAATCCCAAAAGTAAGGTCTTCTATTTTTTTTTTTTTTTGTAAGTACATAGACCTGTTTATTTCTACAGTGATTTACATCAGTTTACAGCTTGAACATTTAGCTATTTTTCGACATAATCACCATTTCTGTCGATGCATTTTTGTAGACGCTGTGGCAGTTTCTGTTTGCCCATGTCATACTAGCTCGCCGCCATGCTGTTCAGAAGATTATGAACCTTTTCTTTCACCTCGTTGCCGGAGCGGAATGTCTGGATCCACAATTAACGCTAACAGGTACTGTGAGACTCTGAAAAAACTCAAACTGGCAATTCAGAACCGGAAAAGAGGAATGTTGAGCAAGGGCGTACACATTCTCCATGACATCTACATCTACATCTACATCTACATCTATACTCCGCGAGCCACCTTACGGTGTGTGGCGGAGGGTACTTATTGTACCACTATCTGATCCCCCCTTCCCTGTTCCATTCACGAATTGTGCGTGGGAAGAACGACTGCTTGTAAGTCTCCGTATTTGCTCTAATTTCTCGGATCTTTTCGTTGTGATCATTACGCGAGATATATGTGGGCGGTAATAATATGTTGCCCATCTCTTCCCGGAATGTGCTCTCTCGTAATTTCGATAATAAACCTCTCCGTATTGCGTAACGCCTTTCTTGAAGTGTCCGCCACTGGAGCTTGTTCAGCATCTCCGTAACGCTCTCGCGCTGACTAAATGTCCCCATGACGAATCGCGCTGCTTTTCGCTGGATCATGTCTATCTCTTCTATTAATCCAACCTGGTAAGGGTCCCATACTGATGAGCAATACTCAAGAATCGGACGAACAAGGGTTTTGTAAGCTACTTCTTTCGTCGATGAGTCACATTTTCTTAGAATTCTTCCTATGAATCTCAACCTGGCGCCTGCTTTTCCCACTATTTGTTTTATGTGATCATTCCACTTCAGATCGCTCCGGATAGTAACTCCTAAGTATTTTACGGTCGTTACCGCTTCCACACATCGCTCGGCAAACCGTTGCTCTCCTGCAACAGTTTCGGTGGAACATAATCACCCACCCACTCTATAGTCGTACCTTGGCGCCCAGTGACTAACACCTATTCCCTAGATTAAAAGAACACTTGGTCGGAAAGCGATTCAGTTCCGACGACGAGGTGAAACAAGAGGTTCATAACTTTCCGAACAGCATGGCGGCGAGCTGGTATGACATGGACATACAAAAACTGCCACAGCGTTTACAAAAATGCATCGACAGAAATGGTGATTATGTCGAAAAATAGCTAAATGTTCAAGCTGTAAACTATAAACCATTGTAGAAATAAACTGGTCTATGTACTTATACAAAAAATTGAAGACCTTACTTTTGGGATTACCCTCGCATCATTTGCTTTTGCGGTAGGATAAATGCTATCGATGGAGATAAAACTTTGCTAAAATTCATTATGTTTCACGCTTAATGCTAAGCGATGTGCAAACCCGGTTTTGCTTCGGAAAATCTGACCATGGATTGTATAAATAGAACAAAGACATACAGAAAGTAATAAATATACTCCAAAAAGAAATTCGAAAAAGTGTGAAAGAAAACATACCAAAAATTTACTGTACACATTGGCCACAAACCAAGTTAGTTAAACCTAGTTAAGCAAATTCAAGGAATCATACTGCTTACGAAGTAGCAAAACAACGATGTTTACTTCAAGTAAACTCGTAGGGTAGATGCCATTAATTCGTAGGTTATGTGAAGATGAAGCTTGCTATTTATTATCCCCGCTACACCTGTTGTGTCTAACGCAGATCGGTCAGGTATATTGAAACAACTACGAGCGAAAGGCGCTTTTATCATTTCGAGGTTAATAAAGACAGAGACTGCTGTGAAATCGACTAATGCTGTGACACATTTGTACGCAATAATGTCAGTGATTCGTAGGAGTGAATTAATGTATCTATCCTCAGGGGCCTCAAGGCATATTAGGTCTGAAAATTAAAAAAGACTCTTTAGCGACAAAAATCTTATAATCTACCTACGAAAATCTGGAAAAATAGGAAAGAATAATTTTTAACATTTTATTCAAAACGGTTCCTAACAGTTGCTGAAATTAAGACATTGCTTTTGTTGGACTCTTTGTCTGGACATAGCCACATCTCTGTCTTTGAGGAGGACGACGAAAAGGCTGTTGATATAATTCAGAAACAACCAATGTGACCTTCGATAAAGAATTTTTTCGGTTGTGGGGAGTGTTTTTAAGGAAATGTCGGGCAATATAACTTCCGATAGTTCTGTGTCGTTTGAGATTTATCAGGAGAATAGTATCCCAAATTTCAATAATCTTTGCATTATGAATTTGCATCGATAAGCTTTACGATTGCTTTAAATATAGCCGGTATGTAGCACTATAAGCAGGGCAACGGCCAGAAGCGTTTCTTTCTCCACAGAAAGTCTGTCTAACTAAAGCTAATAATTACTGTAACGTGTCTCATAGCATTATTTTTCTTTCGTCAGGTGTGCCAGGTGTAAGGAAAACGTTTGTTTTCGTCATTCAAATGACACTTGGCTTTATTGTGTCGACTATGGGGAATGAACAAGGAACAGTTTCATTGTTAGTAAAATATCCACTATTCAAAAATTATTATAAGAACTGTGTTACAGGAATTGTTATAAAAAGATATATGTTTAATGATTATTTCATTTCAGCAAATTAAAGTCATGACTGATGGAAGTTGTCAGTAATGTAACATCAAACACTGCCTTGATTTATATTCCTCTGCTGACCTTTGCAGAAATCACATCTCTAACAGTCTAGCTGTCGATATAAACCATCTTATTCAGAACCTTAATGATACGTTACATTTTTGAGTGGTTTACTTGCTTCTAATTCACTATGGGTATTATGATTTCGCACTAGGCGCTTCTTTGCGCCACAGAAACGAGCAAATTCAAGAATTTCGAAAAGATACTTGTAGTACGTCTTAGCAGCTAAAATTTTTACAGTGCGTTTCTTTCATTGTATTCTTCCAGCGTAAAGAATTTCAAGATGGGTTTCGGCATGTCGGACTGGACCATTTCCTTGTCAGCCTCGTGAGGTCAAATGAAAACCTGCTTGAATATAAAAGTAACGAAACACGCACAAATAGCCGCACTGGTTTTAGTTCGAAAGATTTGCGGGGAGGCTGACTGACACATGACGTATATTTTTTCATCTTCGAAAGCCAGCTGCTTTACGTTTTACGTCTTTTTTCCAGAGTTTTTCTGCACCAATCAATGCGTTGTTGTTTGATCGGGAGCCAGTTCGTCAGGAATCTATGGACAGAAAACTTTTCTCACGACTAACTGTTGATGTTGTTATCTGCTGATTTCAGACCAGTTCTATAATATTTTGGCCTATGTGGTAAGGCGGCACTAGGAAAGGAACCATAGTTTGCAAACTTTTATCAGTTGAATGAACTGGAGGAAGCTGATGCTCCTTAACGCCAAATCTTTGGTTAAACGTGTTTATAGATACGTTTTTTTTAATGCCATTTGTTTATAATAGTTCGAAATTTTGCTGTTAACACGAAACGAAGACCCTGCATGCACAACAAAGTAACATTGGCTGACACTATTTTTTGACAATACTCCTCGTACAGTTACTGTGCCAACAGTATTTACGCTTAATCTGCAAAATTTACGTCTTAATAAACCACTGGGCATATTAATTCTGATGCTTCATTTTTTCGTAATTAATGTCTAATGTAAAACATTCTTTTTTGAGACTGAAATTCTCTCGTTTGCACATAATGGCTCGTTTATTCTAGCTACTTTAAACTCAAACAATTTTTTGCAGAGTTTGTTTACCAGCCTGAAAGTTAGGGTCTGTGCGATAAAAGCAAAGATCGCCTTTGTTGCATTGTTCAAAACATCGTAGAAATTGCTGCGTAATAACACGTTTACGAATCTGATGCCTAATAACACATTTACGAGAGACACTGAGAAACGTTTTACATTGTCGTAATTCTAAAAAAAATTAATGTTTTTTATATTTCACAACTACTTTCTAATGTTTAGCGAGTTGCTTGCCTTGTAGCTTGTTTGACTTTGAAACGTCCCCTTTTGAACAATTATACAGGACTGTGCTTAAACTGACACACAATATTTTGTTAGCGCAACGCAATCTGACTTTCAAAATTCCCTACAAAAGAATGGCCCTGACTAACATTAAACTATACCTTTCACAAATCACTTACCTCACAAAAATCTTCGCTGCTCAAGCTACTGCAATACAGCGAGCGCCACTACTGCCAGCTAAATAAAAGATTCAAACTATGGAAGGCACTAACTACTGATAGGGATAGTTAGCAAATGAAAGATATTAATAGAGAACAAACAATGTATTTACCTTGATATCATCATATATAAATATAGCAGTTCATGACAAATTTCAAAACTCCGCCATCTCTCTCCCCACATCCACCACTGCTGGCGGCTCACCTCCAACTGCGCAACGCTACGCGCTGTTCACAGCCAGCTGCCTAACACTACAATGGCGAGTATTACAACAATGCAAAGCAGCCACAGACTGCACACAGCACAGCCAGTGATTTTCATACAGAGGTGGCGTTACCATAAAAAAACCTAAACAGCCTACTTACATAGAGAAAACATAAACAGCCTACTTACATAGAGAAAACATAAACAGCCTACTTACATAGAGAAAACATAAACAGCCTACTTACATAGAGAAAACATAAACAGCCTACTTACATAGAGAAAACATAAACAGCCTACTTACATAGAGAAAACATAAACAGCCTACTTACATAGAGAAAACATAAACAGCCTACTTACATAGCCCCCATGCTCCCCACAAAAAATTTTACAAATTGCTTTGGGCAGTGCCCAATACAGATTTGAAAAAATTTTTCATAATTACAGTAACAAAGATATCAAATGCACACACTTATTGATACAACGTTGGTCAAAAGCTAAAATTTTGTCACAGTCCATAAAGACAGTCCTGATCAATCATTACGGTAAAATATAGTGTTTTTCTCAAAGTCTGAGCAGTAGAAGAAAATGCACACGGAAGTAGTGGATTTCCATGCAGTCTTGAAGAAGTAGTGTTGTCCTTCCAATGGAAAGACAGTGCTGACTCTCGACATGCAGACAGATAATGGGCCACAACAGAGCAAACCCACAGCAGAGTCATTCGACGTTTTGAAGAATATTAGTAGGTAGGTCATCACAGAGTAGACCCACTGTAGTCCTGGTAGAGAGTATGGTATTGGTGGGCCACCAGAGGCGCAGACCCACTGCAGTCCTTGTAGAAATAATGGTACTGATGGATCATCAAAGATGTAGACCCACTGTAGTCCTTGTAGAGATAATGGTATTGGTGGGCCACCAGAGGTGCAGACCCACTGTAGTCCTTGTAGAGATGACCAGCAGCCATCTGTTGCGATTGTGCAGGTGCACATTCACCATCGAAGAGTCTTGCGGAGAATATAGCAAGTCCATAAACCACCACTTGTGCACTCACAAAGTTTTTGGAATTGTCCTTAGAACCAGCAATGCTGTTATCCAGTCCCTTGCTGAATTATTAACACACGTGCAAACACTATCAGTCCCTACTTCTCACATATTGTCCATATACTATGACCAACAGAAACGTGTGCAGTGAAATGTAACTAACAAGTTAATAATATCATGAACTGGTGACAATTACAATTTTATAACATAAGAATACAATAGCAAAGGTACAAAACACATCATTAAAAACATAATAATACAGATAACGTTTGTAGTAATAGGGGCTTTACAAAAGAATAGAAATAAACATATACATCAGTGTTACAGGAATTATGACATAAGTAAATACATAAAAGATCAGAAAAACTTTTGAAACATCAACTTTACACATGAGCATTAAAACAGAATGAATAATGTCTAACATCTTTACAAAGTAAATAACATATTATTAATGCCAATTATATTTGAGGATAACAGTATTCCTCATCATAGTGAATGTAGCTTAATATTAAAAGAGAAAAAAATTCTATGAAACTACACAGAGACAGGAAGAAAACAAATACACAAGGGTACACAAACACATAGTGGGATAACACCAATAGGAAAGGACAGGGTTCGTTTTCAGTGTAACATGTGGTATTGCAGTCCAACCCAAAACTTCATATATCTTTCCTCTTATTTCATCCTTTGTTTCCACCAAAAAAATTCTATCTAAGCATACTTTCTGTATTTATATGTTCACACATTTCTTACCTCAACATTTATTTCCAAGAAAATCCTACCTAAACCTGTTTTCTGTACTTTTTTTCTTATAACTTCTGAATGCATTTCTTCCAATTCATCGCAACTCATTCTCTTAGAGGCTACCCCCTCTTAAGCTAACCCCCTCTTAATCTACTGAGCTCAGATACTAAACTAAGGGACGAGGCAATGCAGCAGCACATAACAAATTAACACAAACAGCAATGCAAAAAAAATGGAAAATTGCAAAGCAAGCTACAGTAAATCTAAATTACCAAGCAATTCAACATTACAACTAATATGAGCCAATGTGCAGCAACAAAAAAATAAATCTGGCTTAGCAGAGTAACACAAATTAAAGTTCAGTAGCACTATGCCTGGCAAACAGCAGCTTATATCTAAACATGACATAGCTCAAGCAGAAAAGATATTACAGTAAAAACAACAATGCAGATAAGGGAAATGTATAATCATATCTTAATGTCTATGTAATTATAGTGGTGCACCACAACAACTTATTGTAAAAGAAATATTACCACGTACTTGAAAAGAAAATTATGTGTTACTGTTACTAGTTCCTTCTTATTCTTCTTTCCTTTCCAAGTGCTCCTTTTTTAAAGAATGTGGATCATAAAATAATTATCTAATTGATCTGTTGACAGAAAGTGTTCACATTAGCAAATGCATTTCATTTTATTTTATGAAACCAATGCTGCAACACAGCTGAAAAACAGATGTCAAATGAAATAAGCAATTACGCAAACCAAAGCATAAAAACATCATTCAATAGTCATGTGGCATTTCGTAAGTCAGTAGCTCTCAACTCTCATAGAAAGACACTTGTCATAATCAGGTGTGCAGATGTACAAATATTTCCCATCAATTCATAAGCATTGCAGTAATTAGCACAAAGTACGAGTAATCATATGTTTTCAGGTAATGAGCGTGTAATATTTGCGATGCTTTCTACAAAGGAATGTCAATAGCAAGGTTAATGGAAGTAATGAGGGTGTCGCATTTGCAGTATTTTCTCTAAAGGAATGACAATGGCGAGGATAAAGGCCTGCCTTTTTTCCTTTTTTTTTTCTACCTGTGCTTCCGGAAAGGCACACCCTAATGGCTTGTTTTCCAGGTGTTTGACACAGCTGCGTGCCCACAACGCATTACGTGCAGGTGGTCACTTAACTTTCTTACGGAAATATTTACGACACCAGTTTCCGCTACAGTGACAGTCTCACATAAAAATATTTCACAGGTCAAGAATTAGCGTTGCAAATCTGTAGAAAGAAAATCCTATAAATATAAGTGTCCAAATAAAATATTCGTCAGCATTGTGATACAGTCACGCATTTACGCACGTTTCATAACTCTTAAAGTACGATTCTTGGTTTCCAACAACCTTTTCCACAAATCAGAGTCCCTAAACACTACTCATTATTCCTTACCTCATTATACATATACATATTCGTCGACACTTCTTCAATATTTCATCATGAGAAATACGTAGCATAATAAACATTCCTCAGCAACATAATACACATCGTCGTCGTAATAATATCATAACATCTTAGTCAACTCTCAAAATCGTCGTAGCTTCCTCCAATAATTTCAAAACCTAAAAAAAATTCTCAGCTCATTTCAATAGTGTCATCTACCTCAAACGTACTTTAAAATCATGCTCCCTTACCAAATATATCATTCAAAGCTCTCATAGAATCACAATGGTTCCGAAAAAATATGAGCAGTTTACAAAGTACAGACAAAATACAGTTTCATAAGTGTGAAGTTATCCAACTGTGTAATTACGTAAACATCTGTCCCTGATATAGTAAAATAAATGTTTGTCTCTCTCAGTTACATAATCAGATAGCTGTGTAATTTGTGTGTTAGAGAAATATGGTACCGATATGTAAAGTTGTATAAGCAAATACCGTATTAGCTAGGGTTCCTTGTGGTTGCCACACACATGGTACACAAAGTAAGCGTGTACCCCCCTGAGGATTAATGTAATTATACCCTCAGGTGTTACAGATTACAGCAATGGAATGAAATGTATCACGGAAAACTTTCTTTGTAATTCAAAAATCTTTAAAAATAAATGTTTTAAGTACAAAATTAATCACTGAAATGCGTGTCCTGTAGCGCTAAATGTGCGTCTTGCTGTAAGATAATCTCTGTGGAAGTGTCATAGTTATTTTCCTCCGAAAGCTAAGTTCTGCTGAAGCCAATGTACTTACCTCATGATACACAAAAGTGAAATGCTTTGCGTAGAGATATCTTAGTTATTACGCTTATTGTTGTGATGATGAAAGTACTGTGCTGTAACGTATTGTTGTGCTATGGAAAAGGCTGTCTCCTTGTAGCTATACCACAAAAGTTACTAATAAAACATGTTTTGCTTTCCAGAAGAATTCAGAAAAACTGTGCAGATATAAAACAGATACACCGCAAAAGCAACATTGTAAATTGTCACTCATTAGTAGCGTCGTGATAAAAATCGTGTAGCTGTCACATAAACTAACCACTGTGTCATCTGGTATCTCACAGAAAGTACATTAAACCCAGAATGTATTTTCAAGTAAACCAAAATGTTGCATTAAAATCTCATTAGCAGTACCAGTATGTGTCCTAAGTATGTAAGCCTGATAGTCGTTACGTAATCATGCAACTAACAAGCAAGAATGTACAAATACAACACTGTGTCGTCTGTTCACTATAACAATGCATTCGTAATTTCTGTTTAAAAATGTTCCCTAGGTTCTAGACTGGATATTTAACTTCAAACATTGTTGCATGTTAACAGATTATTAAGTCTAACACAGCATACTAGTAATGTAAAGTGAAAAGTTATATGGCAAAGACAAAGTTAAAAAGCAGATTATCTCTCAGTAAGCGGTTTTACATGTGAAGTGTGGTGCAATCCTTTACTCTTCCTAGTACGCAGACTTTCAACTTCAAAGCAATTATCATGTTGTTTACATCGGTAAAGAATGCTAAATCTTTTC
The DNA here is from genome assembly GCF_023864345.2 of Schistocerca serialis cubense. Classification (NCBI taxonomy): domain Eukaryota; kingdom Metazoa; phylum Arthropoda; class Insecta; order Orthoptera; family Acrididae; genus Schistocerca; species Schistocerca serialis. Next base: position 702,064,076 of record NC_064638.1, read on the forward strand.
TCAAGGCTAGCGTCTTTGTTATTTTTCCCTGAGCCAGCGGCCGCACGCAGTTGCCTGCTGTGCGAGTCATTGTCTGTCTCTTTGTTGGCGCGCGCTGTTATTGGGATTAGGAGACCTAACTTCTACAAATTCGCCTTGCCGGGAGGGCCCTGCTCTGTTAGAGTCCCGCCAGTTCTGATGAAATTCACGTCTATCGTTATGATTATATCGTCTGTCGTCATGTCGGTAGTTCCTGTAGTTTCTTTCTTGTCGGTCATGTGGTGGAGAATTTCTCCCTGAATCGTAACTGCGCGCTGGACCGTTGCGTCTGAAATTATTCTGTCTCCCTTGATAATAACAGTTCTGGTTACCATATTGTCTGTTTCTATGTTTATCTCTGTCATATTCATTTCTACGGAAATGCGATCTTTCTCTGTAACTATTATTCTGCCAGCGGTTGTCATAAGGGTGGTGTCTGTTTTGGTCACGATTTGTGTTGTGAGAATAGCCTTGTCGTGTCCAGTTATTACTTCTGTCGTCACGGAATTGTGACGGATGTGACCTGTAGTGATTGTTTTCCCGGTTTCGCGTTCCGCGATTGTCAGTGTCAATTTCTAATTCTTGTAAGAGTCCCTGAAATGCTTCAATGTCGTCTTTGCAACGTCCTGCCAAAATAATATGTCGTAAATGTTCAGGCAGTTTGATTAAGCAAATGCGGATGAGTTCTGAGGGGCTGTATGGGTTTCAAAGATACTGATTCTTATGCAACATGTCTTCAAAATATTTCATAAGACTGGAAAATTCAGATTGTTCGAAACGTTTCATCATTATGATGCTATGTTTTACCCGGTCTTGTGTGGCCTGAGACCAATATGCTGAGAGGAAGGCATGGTAAAACTCTCCTTCACTGTGGCAATCGTGAATGACCGACCGCATTCTTACAGCTGGTTCATTCTCTAAGTAGCCACACATAAATTCTAATCTGTGCTCTAATGACCAGTTGGGAGGAAAACAATGAGAGAATTGATGGAGCCATGCTTGTGGATGAATGTCGTTGCCAGAATTCTTAAATGTTTTGAATTTACGTGTAGTAATGAACAGCTTATAGTCAAAGTCATCATGTCGGCGAGTCGCATATCGGTCATTGTTACGTCGTTTCGGCGGTTCCATTTCAAAATTCGGTGCACCTTGCCAATTTCTTTCATAACTTCCGAAGTGTCCTGTGTTATTATTTTGTGGCTGTTCCGTATTTCTAAGTCCCTCTTCCCGTATTGGAGCGCGAGTGGCCTCTGAAATACGTAATTCTTGTATTACCTGAGTCAGCTGATCTTGTACTTCCCGGATTTCTCTTTGGTGTTGTGTATTAATTTGATTCTGATTTTGTTTGAATTTCCTAATTTGTTCGCACTCTTCTGTGTCATTAAAGACTACCGGTTTTGTGTCGTTCAGATTATCATCTACCTTCGTAGATAAGTTAGTGAACTGATCCGAAAGTTCGGCTACTTTCTCCGATAGTGAACACATTTCCTCAATGTGTTTTTCTGAACCAAGTTTCAGAGTGTCCATTTGTGTTGAAATCGAATCTACTGTGTTCTTTAAGTTTTCCTGAGTTTTTGCAAGTTGCGTAACCGAATCGGTAGATGTAACTGAGTCAATTTTAGCCCACAAGGTCTCATGATTTTCATGAACAATGGTTTGCAGTTCTTTTATGGCTGCTTCGTGATTCTGTAATGCATTTTCATGCCGCGAAAAAATAGGTTGAAAATGCTCACAAATTTGCGTTTTTACGTCATTACAGACTTTTTGACATTTCGATTCAATGTTATGTAACTCAGTAGTTAAATCTTCACGCGTTTGTTCAAGAGTTTGTTCCAATGAGTCTAACTTTTGAAGCTGTTGCTGTGTTTGTCTCTGATTTTGTTCCAGTGTGTCTAACTGTTGCTGTGTTTGTCTCTGATTTTGTTCCATTGTGTCTAACTTTTTAAGATTTTGTTCCACTGTGTCTAACTTTTTGAGATTTTGTTCCACTGTGTCTAACTGTTGCTGTGTTTGTCTCTGGTGTTGTTCCATTGTGTCTAACTTTTCAAGCTTTTGTCCCATTTGTTGCATTAATTGTAATAACAATGCACTGGTGTCTGAAACATGTTCCTCAGTGCTTTTCGGCAGTGAAGTTGCACCGGCAACATTCATATTTTGACAAGCGGAAAATGTGTCTTGACTCATTTGAGAAAACGGTGAGAACCCAAAACCTGAGTCTGCAGTATTTGCAATATTGTGTTCTGTCACTCCCGATTCCTGAGGCGAGCTGTTGCCGACCAATCGATCGATAACGCTTCCCTGTTCACTACCTGTTTCACTGTCTACACCATTGTTTGCCGCCCGCTCCATTTCCCTATACGCAATTACCAAATTACTACTTTGAACATTAGTTAATTCATTACTCTGCGGCGCTAACACACTGCTTTCGTCTTCACTGTCATTTCTCAGTTTACTTTGGAGCCTAGTATTACGTTTTTCACACGCCATAATTATCACAATATTTCACACGATAACACAGAAAAGCACAATTTGAAGAGCAAAATAAAATAACATAGCAATGGAAATAATGTCTACTTAATTGCCAGCGCAGCTGCGAAATACTTGGTGCAAATCTACATGCATGCCACAACTGTTTTACTGTACAACAATGAAAAACTACAACTACAAAGGAAATTCTCTCTATGATTACGCGCTATCAATAAACAAAATCTACACTAATTATACAAACTACAAGAAAAAAAATCAGAAGATTCCAGTGAGGTATTCTGGCTGTGCTTAAACTGACACACAATATTTTGTTAGCGCAACGCAATCTGACTTTCAAAATTCCCTACAAAAGAATGGCCCTGACTAACATTAAACTATACCTTTCACAAATCACTTACCTCACAAAAATCTTCGCTGCTCAAGCTACTGCAATACAGCGAGCGCCACTACTGCCAGCTAAATAAAAGATTCAAACTATGGAAGGCACTAACTACTGATAGGGATAGTTAGCAAATGAAAGATATTAATAGAGAACAAACAATGTATTTACCTTGATATCATCATATATAAATATAGCAGTTCATGACAAATTTCAAAACTCCGCCATCTCTCTCCCCACATCCACCACTGCTGGCGGCTCACCTCCAACTGCGCAACGCTACGCGCTGTTCACAGCCAGCTGCCTAACACTACAATGGCGAGTATTACAACAATGCAAAGCAGCCACAGACTGCACACAGCACAGCCAGTGATTTTCATACAGAGGTGGCGTTACCATAAAAAAACCTAAACAGCCTACTTACATAGAGAAAACATAAACAGCCTACTTACATAGAGAAAACATAAACAGCCTACTTACATAGAGAAAACATAAACAGCCTACTTACATAGAGAAAACATAAACAGCCTACTTACATAGAGAAAACATAAACAGCCTACTTACAACTTACTTTAATAGTTTGCGGATTATAATCATTTAAAGAACTTTTGTGCACGGAAAAATGAATCTGACTAGTGAATGTTTTCGTACTATGATTATTTATGACTTTAAATCGTCATTAACGCCTAAACAATCTGAAGATCGACTTAGAAATGCATTTGCCTAAGAAAGCCCATTTATGGCGAAATATTTATAGATGGTACAGCGATTTCAAAAGAGATGGGTTTTTTCTTCCTTCTGAATTTCAGAAGGTCGCCAAAGAACTGGTGTTGTAGATGAAAATAAAGCCGCTGTTCGAGCAGTGCTTAAAGAACATCGACTGACATGAATTTATTGGGCCGATAGTGAGCATTGGAACAAATCCAATTAAAAACATTTTACAGCAGCAGTTAGACATGAGAAAACTTTGTTGTCGATGGATTCTTCATAAACTGACTGCCGATCAAAACATTATCAAACGGAAAATGTTATAATTCATCAAAAGTCAGATATGAAAAAATTTGCTGTCGGTGGATTCCACATATACTGCTGCCATCAAAAGCAACAAAACTCTGGAAATATTCGAAGGCGACATTTTAGATTTGTTTTGCGATGTCGTTACTGTTGATGAATCTTGGATTTATCATTATCATCGTGAAAAGAAAGTCAGCCGGCTCAATAGATCTTTCGCAAAGAACCTAAGCTTACAAAAGTCCGACGAATTCGCTGCGCTGGTACGAAAACTGTTGCTAGTTTTTTAATCGTAAAATGGGCCATATTGCTAAAACAGCGTAGATAGACATACCGTTATTGTGAACGTATGTTCACTGCAATTTTTTGGAACAGTCCGTAAAAAACGCTCAAGATGAGAAATAATTTGACATAACGGCAACGCATCGTCTCATATACCAAAACTAGCAACAGAATATCAGGATGACCTAAATGTCAGCACTATGCACCCTCCACCATATAGCCCTGACCTGGCACTTCGCCTTTTCTTTTGGTTCCAAAATTTAAAGTTAAATGCCTGGATCACTTTTTCGTCATCAGATGACGGAGTGGAACATTATATTTGGTTCTGCTGTGTGTCAGCAATACCGGCATCTTTGCTTTAATATATGGTTTCATCGAATGGGAAAATATATTCATATTAATTATTTGAAAAACAATAAACTCAATAAAAATTTTTGAAAGTAATCCTCATTTTGCAGTGTCGTCCTCGTATCCATAGCGCCAGTGGGAACTCATTGTGTATATTTTGACTCTTCTGGTTTGGAGCACATACCTGGACCCCAAATCCTCTCACCATCGCGACACCCTTACGTAATTTTCACAGCACCGGCTTACTTAAATTACGCTTGTCAATATTCTGCTTCCACGTTCCGTCACCTCTTTCTTAAACATTATCAGCCCTTTCCCCGTCTTATCGCGAGTAAAGTTAACAGCAAGCCTATGTCATGTATTTACACTACTGGCCATTAAAATTGCTACACCAAGAAGAAATGCAGATGATAAACGGGTATTCATTGGACAAATATATTATTCAAGAACTGATAAGTGATTACATTTTCACGCAATTTGGGTGCACTGATCCTGAGAAATCAGTACCCAGAACAACCACCTCTGGCCGTAATAACGGTCTTCATACGCCTGGGTATTGAGTCAAAAAGAGCTTGGACGGCGTGTACAGGTACAGCTGCCCATGCAGCTTCAACACGATACCACACTTCATCAAGAGTTGTGACTGGCGTATTGTGACGAGCTACTTGCTCGGCCACAATTGACCAGACGTTTTCAGTTGGTGAGAGATCTGGAGAATGTGCTGGCCAGGGCAGTAGTCGTACATTTTCTGTATCCAGAAAGGCCCGTACAGGATCTGCAACATGCGGTCGTGCATTATCCTGCTGAAATGTAGGGTTTCGCAAGGATCGAATGAAGGGTAGAGCCACAGGTCGTAACACATCTGAAATGTAACATCCACTGTTCAAAGTGCCGTGAAAGCTGACAAGAGGTGACCGAGACGTGTAACCAATGGCACCCCATACCATCACGCCGGGTGATACGCCAGTATCGCGATGACGAATACACGCTTCCAATGTGCGTTCACGGCGATGTCGCCAAACACGGATGTGACCATCACGATGCTGTAAACAGAACCTGGATTCATCCGAAAAAATAACGGTTTGCCATTCGTGCGCCCAGGTTCGTCGTTGGGTACACCATCGCAGGCGCTCCTGTCTGTGACGCAGCGTCGAGGGTAACCACAGCCATGGTCTCCGAACTGATAGTCCAAGCTGCTGCAAACGTCGTCGAACTGTTCGTGCAGATGGTTGTTGTCTTGCAAACGTCCCCATCTGTTGACTCAGGGATCGAGACGTGGCTACACGATCCGTTACAGCCACGCGGATAAGATGCCTTTCATCTCGACTGCTAGTGATACGAGGCCGTTGGGATCCAGCACGGCGTTCCATATTACCCTCCTGAACCCACCGATTCCATATTCTGTTAACAGTCATTGGATCTCGACCAACGCGAGCAGCAATGTCGCGATACGATAAACCGGAATCGCGATAGGCTACAATCCGACCTTTATCAAAGTCGCAAACGTGATGGTACGCATTTCTCCTCCTTACACGAGGCATCACAACAACGTTTCACCAGGCAACGCCGGTCAACTGCTGTGTGTGTATGAGAAATCGGTTGGACACTTTCCTCATGTCAGCACGTTGTAGGTGTCGCCACCGGCTCCAACCTTGTGTGAATGCTCTGAAAAGCTAATCATTTGCATATCACAGCATCTTCTTCCTGTCGGTTAAATTTCGCGTCTTTAGCACGTCATCTTCTTGGTGTAGCAATTTTAGTGGCCAGTAGTGTGTGTTACTGAAATATTCTTAAGAACTGTAGCCGTATATTAAAGGAATGCAGTGAGCTTTTGGAGAGAGAAAGACACTTTGGTTGCGTCTGAAGTCGTAACGCTGTCAGGCGGCCACTTGCGCCCTCCGCTCAGTTCGCCCTCGGCAGCAGGCGTGTGTCCTCTCGAGGCAGCGACGCAACCTCGGAGGTGAACAGGCGGCAGATGCTAGCGCCGGCAGCTGCCCCAGTCTCCGTGGGACCGGCGCTCACTTTGCATGAATCTCCCGTTGGGAGAGGCCCGGGACCTGCTGATGAATATTATATCACTCTAGCCACCACCTCTGCTCCCCTACCAAAAAAACCGTTAGCAAATATTCCCATGGTACAGCTACGCGTCTAGCCATCAGACTGTTACCTCCAAATTCGTTCTCGCAAGTTCGATATCTGATTTTGCCCCACGAATTACAGTTTTCCTTCTAGTGAGTGATAGTAATGGGGCTCGATTCTGATCTTATGTAAACTCTTGAGACGTGGTACTGCTTACAGTGTTTGTTATTTGCTAACGCCCTAAATTTTCCACTTTTGCTTCGTTTACGTCGTAGTGTCAATGAAGAGTAGACGAACACTGAAACACAAAATGAGACGTAATTTAGTTTTTTATATCAGTACATATTTTATATGTATATATAACATAATTTCCAAATTATATCACATTCGGTACAGAAAATATATGATTAAGGTCGCAACGTTTGTGATTGCCTTCTGGTGTCGTATAAACTGGCGAATGCGTTAATTCATAGAATGATTCCTCCTAAAGAAGTTATGATGTAAACAAACCAATTGCTGGATAATTGTGTAGCTAATCTATACTCTGACTTTTGTTTTACATTACATGTTTTTTAATATATGTTAGGGTACCAAATAGAGTTACGTTTGGTCTCTGTGCCCTAATGGGACACATATATTGTAAATAAAATAGGAAATATATAAAGGCTCAGGTTTTCAATAAATATTCCCTGTTACTTTTGGGCGCTATACCCTGCTGAAATAGATTGTAAATAAAGCCGAAAAAATCTAAACGCACAGATTTTCAAAATTTCGACAAAACTAGATTTCAGTGAAACCTACATGCCTATAATCCAAACATTTGAGACGAGCCAACCGCCAAAGTCAGTCAGGTCAGTACGTAGAATCGTAATATCATCAGCGAACATTTTCGTCATCCGTGGAAACTTTTCAGAACATTTCCCGTGGAGACAATGCACGGTCTACTTAAAATACTTCAGAAAAGGATTAGTGGATCTGAGCAGTTGACGTTCGTGGAGCAATACCTATTCTGGTAACCGCCACCACTTACCATCGTGACATAAATGGTCTGAAGATGGTTACATTCTGAATGGAACCGGTTACCATTCAAATAAATATTTTATTGTGGTCAATGCGGTTTTTAATCTAGTTTTAATATGAGAGGGTTGGAACGTAAATACTGGCAACTATTTATTCACAATAGATACAAAAGAGTAACATGTTTGCACCCGTTACTGTCCTTCAAAGTAGTCACCAGTGTTGTGTAGAACCCGTTGCCAGTGATGTGGAAGCCGTAGTATAACCTTAGCAGAACCTGTTCTGTTGATGGTGCGAAAGGAGCAGTCTACTGCCTGTCGAATTACTGGAACAGTTCTGAAGCGAATGCCATGAAGTGGTTCCTTCATCTTCGGAATCAAATCAAAGTCACGAGGACTTAAGTCCTGGGAGTACGGTGAATGGTACAGTACTTCCCAGTCCCATCGACCAAACAGAGCAACCACAGCATGCGCTGTATGCGCCCGTGCATTGTCGTGCAAAATGACGGGTGGGTTGCGCAGAAAGTGTCGATGCTTCTTTCGCAAAGCTGGTCGCAGGTGATGCTCCAAAAACGAATAGTTATACTGTACATTGACTGTCTGCCGTGGAGGACCGTAATGCATTAGGATAGCATCACCACAGCCGTACACGAGAATAACCAAAACTTTAGACCGCTCGATTCTTCTAGTTATTACCCTCTACAGATCCAAAATTATTTCTTGACGTACTTTTGTTAGCTGATATTCCTGTATATCTTAACATATGTCCTATCATTTTGTCAACATGTTTCACATCCTCCTCTGCTCGCCGATTCTGAAGACAGCTGCCTCATTTGTTATCTGAAGTCCACCAAATTTACATCATCCATCTGCAGCACTACATATATCCCTTGGGTTCCTCTCTTTCCCGGTATTCCCACAGTCGACCCGATAGGGGGCTGTAGATAGTTTCGTGGGCATTTCTGTAGTATTTGGATGTCATGAACGCGTAAACGCCTTTGTACTGTTTGAAATTACAAGCGCGCAGTGTCGTCTTGAGATGCTGTGTCACCTGGAGGCTTGCTTGGATCATCTCTGCTTTGGAAGATGCGCAGGAGATGATGCGCACTGTTAATTGTGAGATGAGGGGGCAGTGCTGTGCCGTGAATAGTATAATAGTACGGCATACGGCGAGTGGCAGTGTTGCAGTTATATTCTGAGGAAGTGGAACATGTTGATTTACTGATTAATTATTTGAGATGAGGAACAAATTGAATATTTAGAGAAGACTATTTTATTATGATTATTTTGATGAGTAATAGAAGAGGATTTGATTTAAGGTAATTGATTTCAGATTTTGTACTTTATTGCGGCAGCTTGTAGTTAGCCTAAGCATTCTTGGTTCACACATCCAGAGACTTGACTATAGGAAAAGATAAACAGCCGCGCATAATTTTCAGTTTGAATTTGGTGGTAGAAATAACTGTTGGATATTAACGTCATTTTAACGAGCTGCATTTTTGAAAAGATTTTATTTGATGTTAGAGAGTACTCATGTTTATCCACTCAAGAACTGTGATTTTTTCGTGTATAAATGTTTGTGAAACAAGGAAAGAGATAATTTTTCAATATAGAACTTTTGTAATCAGGAAACTAATTACATTTGAGTGTTATAATTTATCCCGACAATGTCCGCAATCAAGGTACATGCCAAAATACGAGTCATCATTTTTCTTTTTCCGATTTGTTATGAACCAAGTATGCTTTGCCTTTGTTTAAAAGAGGGCGCATTTAGTTACTTGTAGATCGGCAAATGTGATGTGCTTTCAGGATAAGAGCATTGTTACGGTGTTTCCGTTGTGCAAAGATAAGCCAAATTTAAACAATAAAAAAGGTAAAATTGAGTTTTCCAGGGTCAGTTCACCAGTTTAAAAGTTTAATGATTCACAGTGTTGAATTCAGACAGTATTCTTGCCATTACGGATATTTAGACTGACGGGCAGAGAGGCACTTTCAAGTTACTTTCTCGCAGTCCGATTTTGCAACATATTCTCGCAGTTGAGTTCTTATGAGTAAAGCTACGAATTCCAATGCTGAGAGCTTACGTAAACTTACCTATAGCTTACACTGCCCTAAAGAAAAACTTTAAGTGTATAAAGACAATCATATTATACTGATTTCCATAATTTACAGGCCCTGCAACTGTTGCACCCACGCAGTTACAAGGGCAACCACAGCTCAATATGTGCTCCAAACCGCTGTAAGCTTGACATTTTCAACTTAACAATTCAGTCCTGGGTGTGAAAGAACTGGGAAGAAATCGCTTTGACATCAGAACCTCGGATGTGTAGTCAACTCTCTAACCTAGTGGACCACAATACGCACTGCACACATGGATACAGTAATGAAAAACGTAATTCTGTGTTTTATACTCGCTTTAAATTTCTCACACGGATATGAAAATGCCAACTGACAAAGCCTATAGGAACAAATCCATGGCTGATGAATACGACTTCAGGTCCATCTTGAAAGCGCATCATAATCTCTCCAGTTTAGTGGTCGAAATACCACTTTTTGTTTCATATGCACGTCATTGTAACGTAGCCTGTTTCTTTAACCGAAATGGTTGCGGCTGGTCATCTAAGGATAACTTTACTAAGCCTGAGCAGTTACTTGGTTCAAATGGCTCTCAGCACTATGGGACGTAACATCTGAGGTCATCAGTCCCCTAGACTTAGAACTACTTAAACCTAACTAACCTAAGGACAACACACACATCCATGCCCGAGGTGAGCAGTTACTGATTCTTTCATTTATAAAAGTAACTGTTACGACGTCTTTATTCGTGAGAAAGGTTATCTACTCAGCAATTTTCCTTTGAACTTCATTCGCATCCCATTTTGGAAACATACGTTCATTATCAATGCTGTACAATGAAGGAAAAGTTCTTATGTCAATAATGAAAGCTTAAAAGTTCCTTGTACCGTAAGCAAAGTTAATGAGTATCATTTTACGTCAAATCCTAAAGTAAGCTTCATTAGCGGCACATCATGATACATTTTAGACTTCGAACTCGTCATATTAAAAATATTGAAAAGCACACGCACAATGCATTGAAATTGTGTCGCATCTCGACTACAGTCACTTGTGCTCTGTGTAGTGGAATGAGCGAACTCGCTACAACTTTAGTTCATTATAAACCTCAAACTTAAATGGCCTGAGAGATTAAAATTACTAATTCTTCGTAGTATTTTGCCGCGGTCTTGTAGGATGTGTTAGGTATTCCAACGTTGTCCCCTGCAGAGGGAGACGGAAGATTACGTTTCCTAACAGATCATCCGATACCACGGCATAATAACGCGGAGAATTTTACTAATTTTGGTCTAGTTTATATCATTCACCTATCAAACTGCAAGATGCATACGCCGGCATGCTTGTAAAGATGAAAACGTACGTCGCATGGAGCAGCTGGTGCCCAGTGTAAGCACTGCAGGGGCGCCGCGTGCTTGCACAGTTGGGCAGCTGCTCTCGCTCCCCCCCCCCCCCCTCTCCCTCACCAAATCTTCCCCCAGATCCATGAGTCCCCCTAGCTCGCGTAATGCTGACCCACTGACCACTGGGTCAGTGAGGCTTACTGGCTACTCCAGCGCTAATGCGTCCGCTCTTATGCTAATTGCTTTGTCTTTGGCACTTGCCGCTCCACTTGCCTCCAATAGACCTCTGCAGAGACTTTGACCCTACGGCGTCAGTTTTTAGGCTACGTGCCGCTTGTTTAACTACGGTTTTCCTTTGTTTTTATGAGCACGGGTGAGACGAATGAATAGAGCTGTGGCCAGTTCCCCCGGCCGATGGCAAAGACGGTGACTGCCCGAGGTTGAAATACGAGTTTCCGGTTATTATGCGCCGGGCCCTTCTTCCCACTAATCTTCCGCACCTAGGGCGACTGACCATCTGCTTCAGTGGACACCCAATGGACATGCAAATCCGCTGGACGTTGTCGATGAAGGCACAGCGGTCGAGCTGTCCCATTGACGCGCGAGGCGTGCTGCCTGCTAACCGCCTAGCGTGCACTGTTCCCACACGCCGACTACAATCACGTATACGCAGTGCCGATCCGGACTGGTTAAAGTCTAGTTTCTGCCGTCAGTCGTGTGGCCGACTGCACAAAACCCCTCTAAAATGGAATGCAAATGGTTATCAATGATGCGTCCTTCCTACTTAACTTTTGCCCGTTATTGAGTGACGGGTGGACTTAGTCTTGTTAGAGCAACAGCTGTAGCAGTTGCTACAAGAGTATCATGGAGGGATCCTTGAAATGCACAAAAAAAATCATTGAAGCTGATGAAAAAGAGAGGCATACACTTCACGATTTCCCCGCTGTGCACCAGGGTCATAGATTAAATCCGCCCGTTGAATAAGGTTGTTAAGTTCTCCCACACGCGCTTTCTCACGCGACTACGTTTAGTGAGCGGCAGATCGTGGCTAACTTTACTGAAAGACTGGATACATCATTTGTCGAATCAGTGTCGAATTTCCGAGGTTGTCAGAGACACATCAAAATCACAAGGAAGAACTTCGGGCAAATATGAATAATATGTATATGACTGCCAAAGACCACTTAAAATCCTGGACAAGTAAATTTAGCACCCAGTTAAAAAAACATTCAGTACCAGTCCGGGAACAACGAGCAGAAACTATAGATTTTTTGTCTAGAAGAAAAACGTTAATTTTTATGACAGTAGTCCGCAGCTCGTCGTCGTGCGTTCTCCCTTCCCGCGCCCGGGTTCCCGGGTTCGATTCCCGGCGGGGTCAGGGATTTTCTCTGCCTCGTGATGACTGGGTGTTGTGTGATGTCCTTAGGTTAGTTAGGTTTAAGTAGTTCTAAGTTCTAGGGGACTGATGACCATAGATATTACGTCCCATAGTGCTCAGAGCCTTTTGAACCATTTTTTTATGACAGTAAATTGTTTCATCAGCGGCGAAATTTCACGTAATTCATGAGACAAAAAAAAAAAAAAAAAAAAAAAAAGAAACAACTGATTGGAATGACCAGTGTTATTGAAAATATATTCGTTTTCCGTCTCAGAAGAATAGATAAATACTTATTTTGTTTTGTGAAGGACAGTTAATTTTGACTTAATATTGTCTTAAAAAGAGCTATTAAGAAGACTTAGCACCTAGTTGCTATTGTTATTGCCAAATTACAAGGCAGGTAGTCTGGCGTTTAGGGCAAAACGTCCTGCTAAATATAACGCCGATTCCGCCTTTTCTAGTTTTGGACCTGGCAACCCAAACCAATGATGCCCTCACTGTGGGGACTTCAGGTAAGCAAGCGCCGTTATCCGGCAGAATTTAGTCATCTCTGCCAACCTGTAGCTGATGACTGTTTTTTTTACTAATCCATGCACAGTGTGCTGTAAGGGAAATGCACATTATATAATGAGTTTTCTTGTCTGAATCTGCCATGCTGCTATAAGGGCTACAGATTTCCCATGCCGTCAGGTACTTTTCTCGAACCTCTTAAGTTCGAAATAAACTTGCTAGAAAACCAGGCAGGAAATAGCGCTTTCCAGAGAAGTGGCGCTATTCGTAGTAATAGACGGAAAGTCATCGAGTAAAACACAAGTAATATCCAGCGTTCCCCAAGGAAGTGTTATAGGCCCTCTATTGTTCCTGATCTATATTAACGACACAGGAGACAATCTGAGTAGCCGTCTTAGATTGTTTGCAGATGAGGCTGTCATTTACCGACTTGTAAAACGACTTGTAAAATCATTTAGATAAGATATCTGTATGGTGCGAAAAGTGGCAATTGACCCTGAATAAGGAAAATTGTGAAGTTATTCACGTGAGTACTAAAAGAAATCAGCTAAAATTCGATTACACGATAAGTCACACAAATCTGAAGGCTGTAAATTCAACTAAATACTTAGGGATTAAAATTACAAATAACCTAAATTGGAACGCTCACATAGATAATATTGTGGGTAGAGCAAACCAAAGACTGCAATTCATTGGCAGAACACTTAGAATGTGCAACAGGTCTACTAAAGAGGCTGCTTACACCACGCTTGTCCGCCCTACTCTGGAGTATTGCTGTGGGGTGTGGGATCCGCATCAGGTGGGACTGACGGGTGACATCGAAAAAGTACAAAGAACGGCACTTCGTTTTGTATTATCGCGAAACAGGAGAGATAGTGTCACAGACATGATACGTGAATTGGAATCGCAACCATTAAAACAAAGGCGTTTTTCGTTGCGACGGGATCTTCTCATGTAATTTCAATCACCAGTTTTTTCCTCCGATTGCGAAAACATTCTGTTGGCACCCACCTACATAGGGAGAAAGGTTCATCACGATAAAATAAGAGAAATCAGGACTCGTACAGAAAAATTTAAGTGCTCGTTTTCCTCGCGTGCCTTTCGAGAGTGGAACGGTAGAGAGACAGCTTGAAGGTGGTTCATTGAACGCTCTGCCAGGCACTTTATTATGAATAGCAGAGTAATCACGTAGATGTAGATGTAGATTGGAGATTGGCTGCATTCTTATCATGAGGCTGACTGATTGAAAGGCTTGAAGTTTTAAACAATTTCCGGAATTATTGACGGCTTCAAAAATCTCTTGAGTCATCCGGTTTTAAATATTGTTCGATGTTCGGTCTCTAGTATACTGTAAAACACTGGGCCGAGATATTTTCGGGGCTAAAGGGGCGTATCCACTCCGACTTGCAGTTCCTTCGTTTGCTGGCGAAGTTCAAATGGTTCAAATGGCTCTAAGCGCAATGGGGCATAACATCTGAGGGCATCAGTCCCCCAGACTTAGAACTACTTAAACCTAACTAACCTAAGGACATCACACACATCCATGCCCGAGGCAGGATTTGAACCTGCGGCCGTAGCAGCAGCAAGGTTCCGGACTGTAGCGACTAGAACCGCTCGGCCACGGCGGCCGGCTGCTGGCGAGGACGTTGCAGAATTATTGGGTCACATATTTATAGTCGGTATTTGGTGAACATCTGTAATCGATAAAGTTGTCTTCCCATTACGGAAAGCGCAAAAGATTTCGCAAGTATGTTATCGAGCGCGCGTATGAAATTCTGATTAGTCATTTCGTATCTTATTGGCAAGGATTGTAACTTAGTGTGTGCGCACGTGATGGTCGGAATATGTTTCATTTCAAATATTGCAGCTGCGAGCTTGTTGGAAGAGGCGTTTGGTGGACGAGAACTGGCTGAGATTAGTTAAAGCTAATAAACTGCGTTTGTTAATTTGAAAGTGCAAATATCGTGTGACTTTCGACCCATGTAGATTTGAATCGTTACCCACTTTGCTCTTCGTGGAAAGTTGTTTGGACGCTGCCAGAAATCAGTTGGGAGGTGGTCTATTATCTGTTGGCATTGTACGTTTTCAGTGCAATCCTCGGATCTCAGAATCTTTTTGAGAGGAGTTGGACAGCCACAGGGCGTCTATCATTGGTGTAGAAGTCATGTAGTTGTAACTCTTTCGCTTGGGTCAAAGTGAGACAGGCGACCTTCATTAAGACTTTTTATTAATGCAGGAGTAATGGTAACTGATCCGGGTCAGCAAGTAAACGTTTCCTGACTAATCGGTGCTATTACATGCGTTATTTGTTTCGTGCGCGGCCCACCGCCAAGAGCGCGTGGATTCCGGCCGCGGGCGGGCATGTCTTAGGCGAAGTCAGCAAAGGGAGCTTTCAGTTGGAGCTAGGGAAAGCCACACTGCCGTAAAAGTTGTTCCTCAGGTGAGGGTGAAGTAGTAACAACTTCAGTCGAGTAAACGTGGAATGACTTTGCTTTACTTCGACGGAAGCGAGAAAGATACTTTCCTCTACTGTCCGGTACAGTGTGTACGTCACGACCCTATGTTACTTTAATGAGCATTGAGGAACACAGAATGAATCCACTAGCGTCGACCTTACCTGCATTTCAGTAGTTATGATTTCTTTTTGTCTGCCTCTGACCTGTTTATGCTTCAATAATATTATCTTGGAACTCTTCCATTTGGTCCCTGTTTGCATAGAAAAGCAGTAATATCACAAATTGAGTCCGCCTTGATGCAAAACACCTTGTAATTCTTTTGTTTCTTTATTATCCCAAACTAGTTTCAGCGACAAATATCACCATCTTCAGTTGGTTTTTCTAAATCTAGAACTTGCAACTCATGTCAGGTCCACTACATAGGACAAACAAGTAGAAATTTCCGAACGAGGTATACAGAGCACATGAGAGCTCTAAGAAGTGACAGCACACATTCAACTTTTGCAGAACATCTAATGAACAAAAACCATAACCCCACTAATATCGAAAACGATCTACGCATTCTGAGAAACAGCAACAGTCTATAACGACAACTAACAATAGAAGAAAATTACCACATACCAAAGGCTATAGTCGAAGGGAAAAATGTAATAAATGAAAACACAACACTTTGCAACAACACATTCTTTACCGCTCTGAGAGAACTGACCAAGGGCACAGAACAGAAAGCGCACACACACGCAAAAGAACCACTTCCCCATCAAACACAGAGACATAAATAATGAACAGAAGTTGTCGTAATTCGTGCTACAGTCTTTCATAGCCTTCCTCGCCACTTGCACTCTTTACACTCTTTACCGTTCTGAGACAACTGGCCAAGGACACAGAACAGAAAGCACACACGCGCTAATGAACCACTTCCCCATCACACACATAGACATAAATAATGAACAGAAGTCGTCGTAATTCGCGCTACAGTTTTTCATAGCCTTTCTCGCCACTTGCGATACGCCTCTCGCGACACACGCGAACAGCAAGATGGCGTAATATTTTGTATCAGAAACAAAGTGCAAAAGTTTTGTTTTTCTGTGTAAAAAGCAGCCACACGCCATCCAACGAACGTGAGTACACGAATAGCTAAGCAACAGCTAAATACACACCAAAATAACTGGTTTCCACAACACTACCACAACCCCAAGTATATACTGCTGACATACGAAGTTCACCTTTGAGTATGTGTTTACTAACAGCCGCTCACATGGTTGCAGATGACATGATGTTCACTAAGTAAAAAGACGGGAACAGAGAAAAAAAAGAGCACAGAAAATATGTCACAAACAGCGCCAATATTTGCTTAAAACATACTGTAGCACACAATAAATAAGGTAGTATGAAAGTATCAATGTAAAACTATATTTCAAAAGACGATATGTAAAATGTAATAATGTTTTACTGTGTTTGTACAACCATACCATTTTCTGCATGTTCTAGATTAAAAAACCCCACTGATGATGGTGATATTTGTCGCTGAAACTAGTTTAGGATAATAAAGAAATAAAAGAATTACAAGGTGTTTTGCATCAAGGCGGACTCAATTTGTGATATTACTGTTTATGCTTCATATGTCGCAGTGCACTGCATATAACTGATGAGAGCATGTTAAATATGACAGTATATTCTGTTAGTTTCGACTAACATGGATACAGATTGAACAAAACCCCATGTTAGAATATAGGCTCATATTAAATCAACGTGTCTTCTCAAACAGTGCTCTGTACACTGCGACATAACACCCAGTACACACCATACTGTACTCTAGAGGGATCTGGAAGTAAAACAAGAATGTCACACATTCCAAAGTAGAAGGTGTGTATAAATGGAGAAATGTGGCTTCTGGACCTTACCGTTTACCCTCAAGAAATTTCTCAAGTACTTTTGGATCCTAATCTTCTAAATTCAAACATTGTACCCCACAAAATAGTGATTTATATTCATTGGAGATGACTGCAGATAAACGGTTTTTCTATAAACAGTTTCGTTTTACTAACAAAACAAGACAATTTTTCCCAGAATAGTATACATAGTGAAAGCTAGTAGTAGGGCAAGGGGGAATCAGCACAATTTGTTAGTGCAGGTTGCCTACATTCAGGCGAAAGCGTAAACTAAGAGGCAAAACTATTGTTCTCTTTTGACTATGAGATCTTAAATCTCTTGTTCTGCTAAGTGGACTATGATCCCCTGGGGACAATCTGTCCTTTTGCTTGACTGTTCCTTAACCTATAGTTTGGTTAAGTGGTTTTCAGTTCATTCACACCCTTCCCACCCTCTTGGAAACCTAGTACCACTTCTGATATCAAATTAACTGGCTGATTAATTAAATTGATTAAAAAATTGGCGAGAGACAGTTATCATGTTACTTTCGGTATTCATGAGCTACTTTAGCTCATTTGAATAGCCCCCCTACCACCTTATCAGTTTGACTGACTAATTAATTAATTAAATTAGTATCTCTTAGGTTTCCTTGCCTCTCTCTCCCTTCTGGAAATAATGATTGATCGTTTGCAGCGATGTAATACAGGGTGATTCAAAAAGAATACCACAACTTTAGGAATTTAAAACTCTGCAACGACAAAAGGCAGAGCTAAGCACTATCTGTCGGCGAATTAAGGGAGCTATAAAGTTTCATTTAGTTGTTCATTTGTTCGCTTGAGGCGCTGTTGACTAGGCGTCAGCGTCAGTTGATGCTAAGATGGCGACCGCTCAACAGAAAGCTTTTTGTGTTATTGAGTACGGCAGAAGTGAATCGACGGCAGTTGTTCAGCGTGCACTGAGAATCCGCAGGAAACAACTCAGTATGAACGTGACTCGCCTAAGGTGAACGTTTTCTGTGCCATTTCAGCCAATAAAGTTTTTGGTCCCTTTTTCTTCGAAGGTGCTACTGTAACTGGACTACAGTATCTGGAGATGTTAGAGAATTGGCTGTTCCCTCAGCTCAAACAAGAAGCACAACAATTCATATTTCAGCAGGATGGAGCGCCACCACATTGGCACTTATCTGTCCGTAACTACCTGAACGTCAACTACCCGAGGCGATGGATCGGCCGCCAGGCAGCCCGTGACAGAGCACTTCATCACTGGCCTCCAAGAAGCCCTGATCTTACCCCCTGCGATTTTTTCTTATGGGGGTATGTTAAGGATATGGTGTTTCGGCCACCTATCCCAGCCACCATTGATGATTTGAAACGAGAAATAACAGCAGCGATCCAAACTGTTACGCCTGATATGCTACAAAGAGTGTGGAACGAGTTGGAGTATCGGGTTGATATTGCTCGTGTGTCTGGAGGGCGCCATATTGAACATCTCTGAACTTGTTTTTGAGTGAAAAAAAACCTTTTTAAATACTCTTTGTAATGATGTATAACAGAAGGTTATATTATGTTTCTTTCATTAAATACACATTTTTAAAGTTGTGGTATTCTTTTTGAATCACCTTGTATTGTTTAAACAATTTAAACAATATGTGGAATATTGTTTATTTAAAAAATAAATGGGATGCAATGTGGTGTATGGAATATAGATCATTTAAAGAATTTGTCAGCAAATCGATTGCACTGTGTGGAAAATTTAAACAATTGCAGCGCTTTTTGCACCACGATCATGTCAGGCAACATGTAATTACACAATCGCCGATCGCATGAACATAACTGATAAACTTTCTCGCGTCTCGTCACCCACGCAGACTGCCCCGGCCATGTACCTCTGGGCTCATGTCGGCTGCTGGGCTACACCACACGGACAAGAGCCTGAGAAGCAGCGGCGCGATCGGGCATGCTCTAATCGTAATCGCACGCTCTGTCGGCATCCACAGCCATCTCAGGTGATGCATAAACCAACCCGTCAGTTACTGGCGCAGGTATGATGCCTTACTTCCAAAGCAAATATCTGATGAGAATTAATCCAGAAATACTCCTGAAATTAATAAATAATTAATTTCCAGTCACTTGATTATGATGTAGGGAATATAAGGCGGGCACACAAATTGACGATATCAGAAAACTAGTAGCAGGTTGAATCGAAATACACTTTAAAAAAAGATTTTTGCATACAAAGAGAGAGAGAGGGACAGAGAGAGAGAGAGCTGCAGTTCGCTTTCAAGATGAGAGACGGACTAGTGCGTGATATTTTATTCCACCACGGACTCTAAGCTGCCCCAGCCTTCCTGGTGCACTTTTCTTGGGTTCACTTCAAGAAATGCTTCAGGAGTTATTAAATCTGGTGCGAAATATCATATCTTGAAGATGTCACAAATGGTGCTTCAGAAGATGTGCCATAGGAAACATTAATTAAATCGTTAATATAGGCATTTAAACAATTGTCTTCACACAGTTTAAAACTATTTGAAATAAAAAATGGCCGACACTACACAGTAGTTTGCTTGCGACATTCTTATGTTTTTGATGAGAAATTGCATTAAATACTGTAAACCTATTCTTTTTTGACATCACGATGGTAGCAGTGATGTATGAAATGATACACTATGTGATTAAAAGTATCTGGACACTTAGGTGAAAATGACTTAGAAGTTCGTAGCGCCCTCCATTGGAAATGCTGGCATGCAATATGGTGTTGGCCCACCCTTAGGCTTGATGACAGCTTCCACTCGCACAGGCATATGTTCAGTCAGTTGCTGGAAGGTTGGGGAAAGGCAGCTCATTCTTCACGGAGTGCTGCACTGAGGAGAGGTATCAATGTCGGTCGGTGAGGCCTGGCACGAATTCAGCGTTCCAAAACATCCCACAGGAGTTCTATAGGTTTCAGATCTGGACTCTGCGCAGGCCAGTCCATTACAGCGATGTTATTGTCGTGTAACCACTCGGCCACAGGTCGTGCATTATGCATGTTGAAAGATTATATCGCCATCTCCGAATTGCTCCTCATCATTGGGAAGCAAGAAGGTGCTTAAAACGTCAATGTAGGCCTGTGCTGTGATAGTGCCAAGCAAAACAACAATGGGTGCAAGACCCCTCCATGAAAATCACGACCACACCATAACACTATCGCCTCCGAATTTTACTGATAGCACTACACATGCTGGCAGATGACGTTCACCGAGCGTTTGTCATACCCACACCCTGCTATCTGATCGCCACATTGTGCACAACGTTTTTCCACTGTTCACGCTCCTTACACCAAGCGAGGGGTCGTTTGGCATTTACTGGCGTGATGAGTGGCTTATGAGCAGCCGCTCTACCATGAAATCCAAGTTTTCTCACCTCCCACCTAACTGTCATAGTACCTGCAGTTTGGAATTCCTGTGGGATGTTCTGATAGATGTCTGCCTATTACACATTACGACCCTCTTCAACTGTCGGCAGTAACTGTCAGTCAACAGACGAGGTCAGCCTGTACGCTGTTGTGCTGTACGTGTCCCTTCACGTTTCCGCTTCACTATCACATGGAAAATGTGAACCTAGGTACGTTTAGGTGTGTGGAAATCTCACGTACAGATGTATGACACAAATGACACCCAATCACATGACCATGTTCGAAGTCCGTGAGTGCCGTGGAGCGCCCCATTCTGCTCTCTCACTATGTCTAATAACTACTGAGGTCGCTGATATGGAGTACCTGGCAGTAGGTGGCAGCACAATGAATATAATATGAAAAACATAAGTTTTTGGAGGTGTCCGAATACTTTTGATCACATAGTGTAGTTGTGAATTTCACATTTCGACATGAATGTATTCTGTCACGGTTATAGAGTTCCTGACCACTACAGGTCTGCTAAGTGTATTTTCTTTTATAAAAGTACTGTAGAATTCCTAAGTTGAATGGTTCTCTCCACTACATTCAGAAGGAGGAGGTGGGGGGGGGGGGGGGACGGTCTACTGTGTGATAGGATACTAACAACAGCAAATACCACTTCGATGTATTGAGAAGCCCTAAACACGACTCACTTACACCACAATTCAGTCTGTAGCAGTAGATACCATGACTAGCTGTCTGAGGTCGCTGAAAACACTCTCACATCCCACATAGTCACCTTCTGGACGTCCACACGCAGCTCACCGCTGCTGCAGTACAGCGTCAGTGCTCACAACACAGGAGAAACCCAACTATAAACGCTGCCCATGACCGCGGCCGCGGAAGCGAGCGTCAGCCAGGGAGAGGCCCACCAGTCGTCGATGGCCCCCACCCCAGGAGGACCGAGTGGTTGGAGTCGAATGCTATCAATAATCCCAGTACAAACATTCGTCATGCTGAATCCTCTCAAATTTCCAAGCAATATACTTGCAACACATGCGGTCCTGAAGGCGGTTCAGTGCAGACTGGGTATTAGCTCACTGTTCACCCATCTAGAGGGAGCCACGACCCAAATCGTCATAAGCCGAGGCAGACCAGAAGCTTTCTTGGACTTTTTGATCAGGTGTATAAAGAATGGGCTAGCCCGGAAAAAGGCATCCACTGAGATACAGTTTCCGTCCCCGACCTGCTTGCTTGCTGCTATGCTTTCTATGGCCATCTCCAGACTCGCAAGAATATTCGGATTGGGTACATATATTATCACTATAATTACAATTAAATATTGCGATTGCCTCTTCAGTCTGACACCGAGCAATATTTCTTTACATACTACACGAATATGTAATAAAAAATGGGGATTCCTATTTAAAAAAACCCAGTTGACATCCGTTTGTCCTATGGCAGCGCCATCTAGCGGGCCAACGATAGCACCATCTGGTTTCCCTCTTCAAGCTAGGCAAGTTGCGTTCTTTGTAGTTTTTTCGTTTGGCGCGTATTCGATGGAAAATATGTATACTACTTATGACAATATTGCTGCTGCTGCAGTTCCTGCCACTGCTGCTGCAGCTGCTGCCACTGCTGTTACTGTTGCTGCTGGTGCAGCTGGAGCCACTGCTGTTGCTGTTGCTGCTGATGCAGATTATAGACCTGTCAATCAAAAAGAGGATTGTCCTCAGGTGTTGCTGTTGCTGCTGATGCAGATTAAGGACCTGTCAATCAAAAGAGGATTGTCCTCAGGTGGTCATAATCCACTTAGTGCAGCAGTAGGTTTTGAACCTGAATATATGCCTGTCCCTGAATGTAGGCATTGTGCACTAACAAATTGTGTTGATCCCCCCCCCCCCTTGCCCTACTGCTAATGCTTTCTTTAAAAAAGAAACATTTTTGTCCTTAACTGTTGGCCTCAAAGTAAGGAAATTGTTCTGAAACTAGAAGAAATTATTGATTTTAACAACTTAGGTCTCTCTCTCTCTCCCTCCTCCTCATGCACCTCATTCTTAACCTCTTGAACAAAACCAGTTACAGAGGATTTTGGGTGTGATAGTTACATAGAAATGAAAAGGTTAATACAGGCTAGGAAAAGAGCAGGTTGTTTTTCACCAGTCACACACGATATACCTCTGCATCCGATTTCTTGCCATGGCTACACCTATAATGTAGGCTTGTGTTAATTCAACGCGTCTTCTCAAAACAGTATGCTATACACTGCAGCATGGCATACAGTACCACGTTTATTCGCATCATACAGTATTACGCAGAGATCTGGAATAAAACAAGAATGTTGTCACACTTTCCGAAGTAAAATATATGTATACATTGAGGAATATGGCTGTAGCTCTGGCCCTTTACCCTCACGAAGTTTCTCATCTACATCCGGATCTTAATGATTCGGGTCTTATCAAGTAGGTCACCTCTGATCGAATGTAGCTTGCCAGGTTCTTGTAAAGCTCTGTTGTTAAGGAGGTACGGGGGCATGCGCAGTTGGAGTGATATGAGACCTCTGATACGGCTAGATACAACTCTGACAGGTGACACGTACGTAAGCGTCCTGTCTGATCACCTGCATCCATTCATGTTCATTGTGCTGTCCGACAGACTTGGGCAATTCCAGCAGGACAACGCGACACCCCATGCATCCAGAATTGCTACAGAGTGTTCCAGGAACACTTCTGAGTTTAAAAATTCCGCTGGCCGTCCAGCTCCCAGACATGAACATTATTGAGCATATGTTGGATGCCTTGCAACGTGCTGTTCGGAAGAGATCTCCAGCCCCTCGTAGTCTTGCGGATTTATGGACAGCCCTGCAAGATTCATGGTGTCAGTTCCCTCCAGCATTGCTTTAGATATTAGTCGAGTCCATGCAACGTCGTATTGCGGCACTTCTGCATGCTCGCTGGGGCCCTGTACGATAAAAGGCAGGTGTTTTAGTTGTCTGGGTCTTCGTGTATATGCAACAGCATTCCACAATTGCTGCTCTCGCCTTTCTGGTGAATACTTCTCATTATTTGCCCCCCGACAAGTACTGGCTGGCCGCGCCTCACTGGCGCTCCGTCCCCGACTAAACTCCAGACACTTGACGACCCGGAAATGCTAGCGGTCGCTCCAGAGATGGTACGACAGTGCACTATCGATACACGCTGCTGCCACCCTCGGGCAAGCAAACCAGCAGCTTAGTGAGGCAAGTAAATCGAATAAGAAGGATACGACAGTACTGTAAAGACAAGGTGACGAGCGATAAACGGCCTGAAGACGAGCCGCGCACGGCTCAGATTTCAGTAAACCAATCTATGCGATTACCTGGGTGATCCGGTTGTCTTTGTGTAAATGGCGTTGTGCTCCATCTTTAGTAACTTTAATGTCGACGGAACGTTAAAGTCTCATTTTTCTCCTTTTTCATGATGGAAGCCATTTATTTGATTTTTTATTTTTATTTTTTTGTGTAGGAGGTGGCAAGGGGGGGGGGGGGGGGAGGAGGTTCAGTCATCAATCTCGTAACTGGTTTGATGCCTCTTATTGACAGACTAACAGTTACACCCAACGTCTTCGATTATTTGTTGTCACTTCGTGTACAACGTGGATTCCAGTTTGTTGTTAACTTCGTCGCTTCCATTTGTGCAGCTCCCCGACTTTCTTCGGTGAATAATACAAATGAGGGCGGCGACTCAAAAAATTCGTAAATGTTATTCACTGCAGGAATGTAGCCCGAGATGCTGGAGTTGGCGGTCGTGTGGGCGTGAGGTGTGCTTGCTTGTGTGTGTGAATGGTGTGTGTTCCTCTTTTGCTGGTGATGGCTGTGGCCGAAAGTTTTATGTAAGTTTATATTAATTGCGTCTTTCTGCAAACTTAACGTGTCTTCTTTACTGCTAGTAACAACCTATCTTTTCCTGCGTTGTTTACTGCAATAAAACGTTTACAACAAATGAGCCGAATGGTCATTTCACGTAAGATGCATTCCAAAGCGAGATTTGTAGCAAAGCCAGCATTGTCACACCTCTGAAACTGTTACTTTCTATTCGTCCTGGGGCAACTCACTTGTAAATCAGCAGTGTTTTTCTAAAATCGGTCGTCTCGTCTGATGCGGAATTTGTACATTCGCAACCGGTGACGGTCCATTTTAAATAAAGTGAACAAAAACCAAACTGTGGCCGGTTGCTGCTGTACGTTATAAATATTCTGTTGCTCATAACAGTTACGGTTCTCCAGTAACGTCGTTATTTGACAAAATACCATTGAAATTTATGTTTGAGCTGATGCGGACTGTTTTTAATGTCGATCTGTGTAGCGCATTATGGAGACAGAACGAGTTACTGAACGTGGACTGATAGAGGAGCTTTCGAGATTTGCGATAGGTAAACGGAAGAAACTACTACAGTATAGCATTTTCCTTCATCCTGTGTCAGTCAGGCCATATTGCGCCCATTGCGTTTTTCAGGAGCTTTTAGAGCCACCGCTATCGATACGCTGTAGTGAGAGTGTGTAGATATGGAGAGCGACACGTGTAACAAAGGAAAAAGGACTCGTCTCAGGAAGACGGTCGCCGTGGGAGTGTGCCGGGTCGGAGATCCCAGGCGTGTCCGCGCACTCGCCTACGGGATAACCGCGGAGGCGCCGCACCGCGTCCCGCGTTTTGCAGAGGCCGCAGCTCGCAGCTTGCTCAGCAGCCCACTCTCGGCGTATGCCGAATCACAGCGCGAGAGAAATGTCATTCGTGAGTTCACAAAAAGGAGATTAGAGCGGGGCAAGCTGGACGAAACATGATGCGCTGGCTGCTGCTGTTGCTTTCCGACTTCGAGTCCTGGGATTCCGTCTCTTTACTGTAAGCCCTTCTGAGACCAAGAGGAAAGTTCTACGGTGTGTCAGTAACAGACCGTGCATGCTTCCAATCAGAGTAAAATATCTTAAGCACAGTGACACTTTCCTCAGTATTCTGTTTCGATTAATCGAGTTTTGTACCGTGATAAGGTTAATTTGCGTTTACGTACGTGATGCCACAGTCAATAACCACACCTTCAGAAAATGTTCTAACGTGTATATTAACAAGCAAAATAAATTCTGTATTTTCAAGTAGAAAACCTTACCCTCACTAGAAACGACACCGCGCGGTTCGCCGGCCTCTGTGACCAAGCGGTTCTAGGCACTTCAGTCCGGAACCGCGCTGCAGCTACGGTCGCAGGTTCGAATCCTGCCTCGGGCATGGATGTGTGTGATGTCCTTAGGTTAGTTAGGTTTGAGTAGTTCTAAGTCTAGGGGCAAATGTTAAGTCCCATAGTGCTTAGAGCCATTTGAACCATTTTGAACCGCGTGGTTCCCTCCGTCGGAGGTTCGAGTCCTCCCTCAGTCATGGGTGTGTGTGTTGTCCATAGCGTAAGTTAGTTTAAGTGAGATTAAGTAGTGTTTAAGGTTAGGGACCGATGACCTAAGCAGTTTGGTCCGATAAGAATTTACCACAAATTTAAATTTAAATGGAAACGACAACTTGTACGTGGAATATTTTTCTCATCCTCCCTTCAAAGCTTTCATAGGGAGTCAATGATTCTTTTCTTGAATACTACGATTTCTGCGGAACTGGAGACTGCGAACAAACCTCTCATATTTTTCACCTCACAGTATAGTGTAAATTGTACTGTCAACAACTTCTTTTAACACGTAATGGTGAATCTACAAAAATATACTGCTGCGATTAAAATTTTTGTCGGGAAGTACAGCAAATAACGAAATAGGATAGGTTGGGGCAAAAGTACGCGTGGGGAAAGAGTTCTCATCAAGTTTTCAGGTCCCTCTGAGGCAGAAGTTCATCATACTTCCACCAGGCGACGTATACGTCATATCCTCCTCAGTGCTGCTTTGCAACCTCGTGGCAGTCGGACGCTTACAGCTGTAGAAAAAGCGGTAAGTCACTTTTGTACGCTTTCGATGTGAAATTTGTTTAATTTTGATTGAGTATTAGGAGAATCTAAATCTATCTAAGAATTATGTAAATACGGTACGAGAACCGGCGGCTACAAGCTTCCAATATCCCCCTTCATCTCCATGCCTTTAGTTGTGCGTTATCTGTAGATTGCCGAAAAAGAAAATGTAGAATGTGTTAAAAGTATGCAGGTCTAATAAGGCAGAAATCCGCAGGGCATACTTTTACCCCATCAAGAAACTTTTTGCAGACTTTTTGCCCATAAAATATTCTCTGATTTCGGGACTCCCTTGTTGTGTGTTCAGTCGTTCGTTGTTGGTATTTATTTACCTTTTATGTCTCGTTACTCACCTTAGAGAACTTGAAGTAATTTTTCTTTTCTATAGTTGTTCTTTCACTGGGTGGAGGTCTTTTGAAACATACCTACCTCTCGAACACATTTAGAATGTAATCACGTCTTCTTTCCCAGAAATCGTTCGAGAACATCAACTCAGTATTGACATCATTGACTGAGCCGCTGTAGCGTCAAGTTCTTGACCGTATTGAAAATGGTAGCTCAGTAAGGCAAGCATCCAAAACTACTAAATCTTCAGAGGCTGCGTTATCAAAACGTCATAAAATCGAAAATCGGCAAAGGTAGTGAGCACCTTGGCCGATTCACAAAAACGTTTTACTGGAGAAAGAACAAGCAATAGTGCAGCACTGCCTTTCTCTCGATAAACGATTTTCGGCCTTTCTCTCAGACCCCATAACATAGGGTAAGAGAACGCAAAATTACTTTTAGGAAAACATTTACTTCTCTTGTAACAATAATTGTGAGACAATGAATTTTTTACACAATGTTACTAAGAAGTCAAACTAGTCTTTGATATGAAACAGTAACTATAAAAAAAAAGGAAATTAATTAATTAAAGAATACTTATGTTAAAGTGACTCGTTCCACATTATTACAAAATGTAGTATTCATGATCTATGGAACAAGAATTAATGTATGTATGTATGTAGTTGTGTACCCTATGGAACCCATACCATCACCCCATGGGCCAGGCCCACCTGACGATGAGGAATGAAATCTGGCAATGTTCGTTCTCCTCCTAGTCTCCACACACGCATACGTACAATGTGATGCCGTACACACTTGAAAAGACGACGAGGTGCCACTCACGTGACTGTTGTCGTTGCCCGCATCACTGCCGGTAGTCTTCTCTCTGAGGTAATATCGCGTGGCTCGACTTCTTAGTGCAACTCTTTTAATTGGGCGCCACTTCGGCGACTTGTGTGTCACTGAGCTATTCCGGTGAACCTAGCATGGGAGGAGGATTTACATAGCCGCCGCGTCAAGCGAAGCAGCAACAATCGTCCACCGTGCAGACGTCCGTGTTGATCCACGCTTTCCTTTGAGTCTTGTGTTGCTGCAAACAACCCGGTTTCCTGACACAAGAATAGAGACCAGAATGTTTACAGGATGGAGCCCCTCCACACCCACGTCGACGTAGTGGCCGTCTCAAACGGTCTACTGTCACCTCTGTATGTCACTTACTAATCGAGGACATCACGAGATGTGCGGCCGTGATGTTATCCGTGCATATGGGTAGGACTATTCACTAACACAGTAGCATCAAGGAGATAGATAGTGGTCGAAAAGCGAACGAAGGGTAACGGTTTCAAGGGCAGAGGAGAAAAAATGCCAAGTCAAGCGCCAAGGGAAAAAAAGCTCAGCAGTAGTCTGGACGGTTTCTTGCTGTCTGCGAAAGATCATGCACGGGTAGGATGTTTGTTGGTTTTGGGTATCGTGCAATTCTCGGTACCATTGTGATAGCTTAGGTCGTCACAAACAGTGTCAATCCTTTCGAGGAAAGGTACTGCTGGGCTGGGCACCAGCGAAGTATCCTGGACCAGCTGCAGCGTCTGTACCTGTAACATGCCAAGATTGTTAGGTAAGTGGTCGATTGGTCATAAATCGAACACTGTCTAAGGGTTTTGGTTGGGGTTGCTTGCGTTTAGTGAGCAATATGACTTCCCTAATTTGCCAGTTGGTTGATCCCTGGTGGTGCCAGTTAATTTTGCTGTGCTGCAGGGGTTCACCGGTACTTCTCATGTTTCTCACTACCTCCGTGAGAGTCTCAAGGCGGTATTCTCTGTGAAGGTCCGCATTGTTCGTGTATCGTGTAGGTTGCATATTGATATCTACCATTTTTTTCTGAATGATCTGCAGGCATCGCAGACGTGTTGGAGCTGCGTATCACCAATATGGAGCTGCATACTGAGTCGTGCGTGGCTCTCGCTCGGGCCATCTCTTATTTTACATCCTGTTTCCTTCGTGTTGCCACCTCGTTATGTTAGTTTCAATTTCTGTTGTCACTGAGTTGCTGCTTTGTTTGCCGTCAGCAACAGCAGCAGCGCCTATCGATATAGCCCTCACGTGTTATCTTTGCTGCACTGCTATTACTTCCCGGTTGTCGTCTGTCACGGAGTCAGTGGGAGTGTGCCAGGAGGGCAGTTTTGTCCTGCCAGTCGTGAAGGTGGAATGTGGCACTAGTTCAGACGGGTTACAGCAGCAGTGAGGCCTGGATGTCCATGACTCGGCCGACCGTTGCCGCCACACACCACTTGAGCCGGAGACGGTCTTCGTGGATCGTCGGTCGGTCGTCCTACTGCACGACGTGAATTGGCTAGCCAATCGCTTACGGGTTGGCTGTGTGTGTGTGTATCGACTTCCGATTTGTCTTCGTGATTGCACAGCCACTGCTGAGTGTCGTTCAAGTCTTCGTGCAAGTCTTTGTCAAACTGTGTGTGTAGTTGGTGTCATTTCCACTGACAACTTGTTTTAAATGTTGTCGGCGTACTGGCAGTCAGTCGGTAGGTTGGAGCGGATCAGCAAGCAGGTCTCCGCTCGGCGCAGTCGCCCGGGGCCCGCTGGAGGGTCTCTATGTAGTGTTGGAACGTGTGGGGGCTGTTCCGACTGCTACGAGGGTCGTGGCTCACCGACCCATGACATGAAAGTTGAGTGTTGATTTAATTACCGACGCCACATCTGTTCACGTTGTCCCCTTGGTTGGTGGTTCGCTGTTGGCGGTATTCCTGGGAGCAACAGCGAGTGTTCAAGTTGGTGAAGATTTAGCTGCCATGTGGTGGAATTAACTATATTTGTCGGTTTGAAATTCAAGTGCACCAGCGGAATTTTCTACCTTGTGGCCGTTAGTGTTCCGGTTACCTGCCCTGGTCGCTGACGTTAATTCAGGTAGTGTCCTTTCCTGGCTTCTTGTCGCTGTCCAATATGATGTGTAATTTTGACAGCTTAATGTATTTTTGGTTGTGGGTGGCTGTCTATGTCTGTAACGTTTTGGCTTCGGAATTCTCGTATGCTGGTCGATGGTTAGCAAGTCGTCTTGTCAGTGCGTCCTTGACTGTCTATTGGTTGTGTTGCCGGCGGATCGAGTATAGTTGGGCTGACTTTTTGTCTCACCTGAGCGAACGTTAAGATTTAAAGGGCAGACCCTGGAAACTTCTGAGCGCCGTTGCCTATACTGCCTTTCTTATTGGCGTTTAATTGTGTATTTATAATGGCTCATAGCCAATATTTGGGATTTGTATGCTTGTAATTGTGTTTTTAAAATCAAAGGCCTTCAGCTGTTTTAAAAGTAAGTTTTCTAAATTGGGCAAGTCTAACCTTTTGAAAGATAAAGCTGTGGGCTTTCTGCCTTTTGAAAATTTATTGTAGTGTATTGTTTTTAAAAGCATCAGCCTTCAGCTGCTTTAAGGGTCCTTCTTATCAAGTATTACGTTCTGCCTGTTGAAAATTTATTGTAGTTGTATTGTTCTTAAAATGACGGGCCCTGAGCCATTTTAAAATTTTGGATTCTTACTTATCAAGTCTTACATCACTTGAGCTTAAATACTATTTAAGGTTAAAAGCTTTGGGCCTTCTGCCTTAAAAAATTTATTGCAGTTTTTTTTTAAACAAAGGCCATCAGCCGTTTTGGACAAGGTTTCTTACTGGTCATAAAGCTTGGGCCTTCTGTCTATTGAAAGGCTATTGTAGTCGTGTTGTTTTAAATTTATCCGCATTCAGACGCTTTTAAAAAACTTAATCCATCTGACAAGTCAAGTCTTACATCGCTTGAGTTGTATTTAGTTTATGAGCCTTTAGCCGTTTTAGAATTAAAGACGTTTTCTGTCGATAGTCAAGATTAGAAGTTGCGCTGTAATGTTTGGACAACTAAATAAAGTGTTAAGTTTGGAGTGTAACTGACAGCCGCTCATTCTGGCCCCCTTCCACAATTCCTACTACTTGTCCTGACCTGCGGGTTTAGCATGGCGTCTAACATACGTCATCAGTGGTCTAATTACTGCGTTTACATGGACTTCGACACCATTCTCTTCAGTGTGCTTTGGCTGTTGAGCATGGGGTAAAGCTGTTTGAACCTTGCATTTCCTCGATTGGTTACGTATTCAGTGTGGCCGCCCCCCATGTGTGATTCTGGTTCGGCCAGATACCGAGGTATCTGAATTTCTTACACAAACGCATTGGGCGTGTGCGTAGTGTTATTTGTCTGCAGTTTTGGTGTTTGTGCAGGTATTTCGGTCTGCGAGTGAACAGAACAGCCTTGCACTTGTCGACATCTACTTTAACACACCATCGTTCCAACCAAGGTTCAGCAGTTCTGAGTGCTGTCTGTAACCGTGGATTAATGTTTGGCCGTTTCCAATCTTGCACTAGGATGGCCGTGTCAACTGCGTAGATGGCTACCGTCGTGTTTTGTGTGGCTAGGAAGTCATTGATGCACAGGCTAAACAAGAGGGGCACCAGGATGCTGCCTTGGGGTACTCTCGCTTGTATAGCGTGCTGCGTTGACTGTTTGCTCTGAAAATCAGTGTCGAAGCGTCTGTTTGTGAGATATGTGTGTATGAGACGTATGAGTCCGTCGAGGAAACCAGCCTCACTGAATCTGCGAATGAGACCTTCGTGCCATAGACGATCGAAGGCCTTTTCGATGTCTAGGAACAAAGCCCTGTTGCTTTGTTGGTGTTGTGGCCGTGTGATATATTCCAATACGTGGAGCAGTTGTTGAGTGGTGACTTCTGAATCCGAATTGCTCTGGCCTCAGGATGATACTGGTGATGCAGTCTAGTGAGACGTTTAAGAATTACCTTCTCAACAACCTAGTTGATTGAGCGTAGCAGGCTAATGGATCGGTAATTTTGTGGGAGGGAGTGGTCTTTCCGTGGCTTCCTGAACATCAGGACCCTGGCTGCCTTCCAATAATCAGGGAAGTGTTGGCGTCGTAGGATGGCATTCGCAATGTGTGTTAGGTACTCGGTAGCTTTACCCGTTAACTCCTGGAGGACACTGTTTTGAATTCCATCGGACCAGGACTTTTTCTAGCTGTGGTGAGCTTGATGACCAATAAGATTTCATGTGTGCTAGTTCGTCGTATTTCGTCTCGCGTGGGCTGGCAGCAAGTCGTGTGAACTCCGGGTCGGTTTCAGGTGTGAAAGCTGGATTGGAGGGGAACCAGATTCGGTGTGAAAGATGCAGCGAGTGGTCTGGCCATCAGTTCAGCTTTCTCCTCCGCAGAGTATGCTGATCCGTCTGGTCGTTGTACAGCTGGTATGTAGTGTTTCTCCCTTGTGAAGTGACGGGTTAGCTTCCACACAAAAGGTTGCATGGGATCTAGCCCTGGGAGTATGTTCTCCCACTCTGTGGCCTTAAGTGTTTGTATGTTTTCCTGTATTATACCCTGTAGCCTGTTAATGTGCCTGGCGCGTTGCCAAAATCCCCTGGATTTCCGGGGACAGGGCCACTGAGCGTTGTTGTGGTGTGTTTGCTGGAATGGAGTCGAGTATTGCGCGACGATGAGGGCTTCAACAGTTTCCTGAGTTTGTGCGGTTTGCGTAATTTCGTGAGTCTCTGGGATACGACTATCAAGCGTATACTTGAACAGTGCCCATTTCGGGCGCGTGTAGTTCAGTATCCTGCGTGATTCGTTGTACTACAACGTCTCTTCCGTGTGAAGTATAACAACGGTGTGGTTTAGATTTTAGGCCAGCGTGTTTACAACTTCGGCTAATGTAGGCCGAGCGAACTACTATATACGTATTTTCTCGGGCGCTAATCGCGTGGGACTGTTGTGATCATGTGCAGCGATGAGATGGCCCTCCTGAATCACATTAGAGATTATCAAAACACCATAGCATACAGTAAACATATAGATTTGGGATTCTGCTCTGATACGTTGATACTGATGTGTATGACCACTTTAACGTTTCTAATCCGACCATAATGCTACTTTTCAACGCTTTAAAAAAAGCTGCTCCCCATATCAATGGGAGGATCAACCCTGAAAATTGTTTTTTTTTAATTTGATGACTCTTACGTCTATGGAGTGTTTACTCTTAGATCCCAAAAGAGAATTTTTGATTTCTGTCACCATCAAACAGAACCATCTTTACTCCGAACTTGGCATGAACTCAAACTGGGAAAAACAAGTTGCACGATTTCCAGGAAAACTGAAGCTAAGCAATTGGCAGCCAATCTTGGGAAATTATTACTTTGCCTGTTGACTGTGTAAATACAAATTTAGGGAATACACTGAGATCCTGTTCAGTACAGTCAACAAACTCCAAAGAAATAGGCATTGGCTTACAAGCAGATATCCCTACCACTGCACTCCTCAAAAAGACGATGAGAAGATTTTTATTCAAAAAATTCAAGAAAAAGGCTACCCTTATCTTGAAATTACAAGAAGCCTCATAGAAGTAGGAAGGGAAAACGTGATAATGTCGGAGAATTTTAATGGGTATGTGTCTTGTACTAACATTTTACCATAAGTTTGTTTTTGTAAGCTCAGTGCCAACATTTGTATCATAAATATTAACCGATCTCAATGAAATTTTTTCCGGAAGTAGTCCTGTTGTGTTTGCATACTTCTATGCATTAATATTATCGACGATTTCATTTGATTATCTTACCATCACATTTATGTACCGGTAATCAAAGAAAATTTAAGGTTGAAATGTGAAATAAGCATTGAAAACGAATTATTAATATTTCTCATAAAATCAATGCACAGAATCGCTGAACCATATCTTGTGAATGTACTTACAAAATATGGCACATGAAAATCGTGTTGTGAGTACCAAAAGTTGGTTTTCAAGCATACCATTAAAAGCCTACTAAAAATTGAAAACTCGAAAACTAATGAAGTTACGGACTTCAAAACTTGGATACTACGACATCTTTGCATAACACACACGATTTTTTAAAATTCGGTTGCTATTTGCAAAGCAGAATAAAAGTTAAATTTTTCACTAGTCTCCCCTTAGCACTGCGCCATATGTATCGTATGCTCGTATGTAAGGCTAAGCCGAACCAAATTGTGGCCGTTTCCCTGAAGGCAGCGAATTGTTTGCACTTCTGCGCTACCGGTCGGCCGTGCTGCGCTGCGTAACGATGTCTGACCGTCACATTTTACGGGGAGCGCTCACAACACAGGTGGCGAACGAGCGTGAGCGGCCTTGCTCGTCTAGTCGCATCCTCAATAGGCCTGCTGCAGTTCAAAATGGTTCAAATGGCTCTCAGCACTATGGGACTTAACTGCTGTGGTCATCAGTCCCCTAGAACTTAGAACTACTTAAACCTAACTAACCTAAGGACATCACACACATCCATGTCCGAGGCAGGATTCGAACCTGCGACAGTAGCGGTCGCGCGGTTCAGACTGAAGCGCCTAGAAGAGCTCGGCCACAACGAAACTGTGGTGTCTGTTTCTTTTTCCCTCTTCTTTGACCTGACAATGTTTTCGGACTTCATTTGGTGCATTTACATGAAGAATGTAGATGGCGTTACTCCTACCTACTTTGGGCGGTCGCACTGATAAGTTAATCTATCCGTACACGACAAGTGGACGCTTGTTGTATGCACGTATTCACGATTCTGCACTTCCATGGGCAGCACTGTACGCACTACAGAATCGCACTTGACCTGAGCACACAGCTGTAACAGGCCTTTTAGCCGCATGTTCTTCTCGTTGCAGAAGTAAGGATCGCTGCCGGTCTGGAATGTCGCCTTGGTTAATGAACTTCTACAAGGGCGTGTGACTTACGGGCAAATAGTTATCAGGAGTAGCAAACTCCAGTATTCAGCCACGTTCGACAGCCAGACAGTTCTCAGTTTTATATCGTCGACATGAGAACGCCACACGATTCACTAGTCATATCAAAGATGGGCTTCAGGCAACGCATGTTATAGTGAAAGGGTCTCGTTGGAGATGTGGAGATGTCACCACAACACCTACTTCATTAAACAGTTGATCTGGTCAATAAGTCGTTAACGCATATCTTCAGTGAAATTGACTAACGTTATAATCTTGCTATTGTTAAATTAATCTCTGCTTTCCTATAAACTGTTGTTAAAAAGCAGCCTCAGAGTCTAAATCACAAACTTGCAAGTGATTCGATTTAGGAGTCTTAGCAAATCTTTGGCATAATTCTACAGAATGTTTCTGTTATTAGGAGTAGAAGAATGTCTCCTACATTATACTTAGCAGATTCCACACCAATCTGACATCTTTGAATTTTTTGTTTGATTTAGTGTTTTTTTTTTTTTTTTTTTTTTTTTTACAGATATTCCTTTTACAGCACGAATATGCTTTGGATGCGATTTATCTTCATCCATTTCATGTTTACTGTCAACTGAAGCCTAATTCTGTGGACGTTCTACTAGTAATAACATCCGAAGAATGTGAAAATAAAATTTCTCCATATTATTTGTTTGTTTGTAAAAATGATGTAAATACATATTTCACTGAGAAGGACTATCTTTGTTTACACGGCATGTGCATTCTCTAGTAGGAATGATTTCTTAGCACGTTATAGAGTACACTTAATATAATAACTCTCATAGAAGTGCTGCAAGCAATTTTCGCATTCCTAGCAGTGCTCGCCTACATTCAGGAATGTAAATAATTAAATTGTAAAAATTCCGTAGAATCACGTCGTATACACCTGGCACAAAAACAATCGTGACAAACCAACAAATATATTTCGTGAAAATCTAATTTTGATTGATTGTCGTTACTTTAAAAATAGTGCCTTACCTAAAGACCAAACGTGGTTGACATCAATAGATAAGGTAGATGATGAGAGAGTAATTGACATGCACCACTCAGCAACACCAGCAACAGAAAAATACAATGAAGATACAATCCAGAACATGTTGAACTCTTATGCCAAATAGCGGCAAACATGTGGTTAAAGTTTTATATCATCAGACCAAATTGTACGCATATACTCGTAGGTGGAATTAAAGACTAGTGGTCTGTGAACGGATAATTCCATTACTGCCTCAGAAAGTTAATGAGAAAACAGAAGTAAGCTCATTGACGAAAAAGACCGAACGGACTTTCATGCTATGTGTTGTTGCACCCTGTATACTTTACTTGCTTTGCTACACAGAGAAGCATTTTTTCGAAAAATACTGTCTTTGTAACCCCAACCAGACAAACAAACCGCATAGGTACCAGCGGTGTACATGGGAAAACTGTCAAACAAGATGAACAATATACTAAAAGATACACCCTGAAAGCTAGCATTCAGAACTACCAACAACCCAAACACGAAATTCCTCTCTGGAAGAACCAAAATACAAGAATTCGCTAACCCAGGCACGTATAAAATTACGTGTGACAGTTATAACAAATTTTACATTGGACAAACAGTACCAAATTTTAACATCAAATTTGGAGAACATACGAGAGATACTGATAGCAATCAGTTGAGCCTCTTCATACATTTAAAGAACCAAAACCATAAAATCGACAAAATCGAAACTGCGCTTCAGATGTTACACATAATATCAGAAGGACTCTAATGAACATACAACAAAAATTGGAAATTTATATAAAATGAAAAATTAACCGCACGACATATTAAACGAACAGACCGTCTTCAGACGCAAACATTACGTAGAAAATTTTGTTAGCATTCTGGAACATAACGGATAAAAAATAAACAAGCAAAGATCACACAATCAACTAAAGCATCTACAACTCAAACAATACAACTGACTAGCTATAACCACTTTGTAAACATAAAGCATAATTGAGAACTGTCAACTACCTGTCAAATTACTGCGTGACTTTATTTTACTATAATAAAAAAGCGACAACTGACAAAGGGATTCATCAATGGCAATACTACTGAAATAGCACTATTGTGAAACAGAATAACTTGGAAGATTCAATTTAAAATAGCACTGTTGTACGAAATGTAATAAAAGTATTAGCAGTTAACTTGGCAAATTCAATTTAAAACGTAATGTTACAGCGTGTTTCATACTGCAGACCCAATAATACAAAAAAAGAAACTATCCTACCACACTCATACAAGCAGAGTCCTTTTTCTATTATTATTATTCGAACCCTCATTCTATATTCGTTTGGCCAAAGGAAAACGCTATGTACTGCTAGCTATGTGATGTTGGAGAACGTAAACCTTTAGTTTCAGACGGCACAATGCACCTTGTGTACAAGCACACTGGTCGGTTTTCCAGCGTGCCTCGAAGGGCATGCAGGAGAACTTCTATAAATTTTGGAAGGTAGGACATAGGTACAGGCAGCAGTGAAGCTGTGAAGGGTTATGTGAGATGTGCGTGGGTAGTTCAGTCGATAAGAGACTTCTCATCGAAAGCCAAGGTTCCTGCTTCGACTCTCGATCCCTTACACAACTTTAATCTTCCAAGACGTTTCAAAATTTTTTCCTTTCACCAAGCACTACATTTTGATTTCACAGATGCGTTAAGATGTGCGCTTTCGGAAAGACTTCCTTCTTTTGTTTACCTCCTCGAATCTAGCCGGCCGCTGTGACCGAGCGGTTTTAGGCGCTTCAATCCCGAACTGCGCTGCTGCTATGGTCGCAGGTTCGAATCCTGCCTCGGGCATGGATGTGTGTGATGTCCTTAGTTTAGTTAGGTTTAAGTAGTTCTAAGTCTAGGGGACTGATGACCTCAGATGCTAAGTCCCATAGTGCTTAGAGCCATTTGAACCATTTTGAACCTTTAATCTAAACCTATAAAAGTAGTTAGTTTCAGTCAGTTGACTTCCGCAACCTCTATTCTTGAAAAATTTAAAGGAAGGAACACTCATACGTAAAATGTCATATCTTTCGAACTATATGTCGTAGAATGACATAATTTTGCAGGTACACTCAATGGTATTTGTGGATACCGTCTGAAAAATGTGTTCTGAACAGAGTTAGTGTTAAAGAAGTAATAAATTAAAACGTTATTCCTGATGTTGCAGTTTTACTGCAAGAGCGACGAAAATGTACTAAGCGATTAATATTTTTCCCTTTTCAGAGATGAAGCGTTTAAGAGGTTTGAAATGATGTGTAAAGTCTATTGTAAGTCGCTAAGTGCTCTCATTCTCAAATATTGGATGAATATAGTCTGCGTGATTTTCGCTCTGTGAGTTACGTTGCCTCAAATTTGTGTGTGTGAATTCCTAAGGGACCAAACTGCTGAGGTCATCGGTCCCTGGACTTACGCACTACTCAAGCTAACTTAAACTGACTTATGCTAAGAACAACACACACACACACACCCATGCCCGAGGAAGGTCTCTAACATCTAGCGGGAGGTATGCTGCCTCAAGAAATATACGCAGTTTCTAACTGTAGTAGTACCTCATGTCTGTGTTTAACATAAGACTATAGCTCGTAATGAGTAGTTTATAACATCATTTTAAACTGCATGAAACACTGAAAATCAAATCTGTGTAATCCCTGGAAGCCGTTGGAGCGGCGACCTGCAACTGGAACCCTGCCCCGGGTTGGCCGTTCAGTAATATTAACCAAATTAAAAACTAATCTCCGTCCGAACAGGCCTCGAAAGACCCAACGGTACAGACCGACCGCATCCTCTGTTCATAAGCGTCGCTGGATGCGTATATAGAGGAGCGTGTGGTCAGCAGGACGCACTCCTGGCCCTTGTCAGGTTACGAGAACGGAGCCGCTACCTCTCAGTCAAGCAGCTCCTCAATACTGCTCTCATAAGGGCTGAGTGCCCCGCCACCAACAGCATTCGGCAGACTGGAAGGTCACCCATCCAAGTGCTAGCCAAGGCCGATAGCATTTAATTTCTGTGGCCTCACGGTGAAACCTTCCCGTCTCCTCTCTATCTCTTTTGTTTACGCAACCTTCCCCTTGTGTACATAGTTCCGCGTAGTCAGCGCCTACACAACTTTCCCACTAGAGCGCGCCTCGCTAAGCGCAACAGCACAGGCGCAGCGCTCGACCATCTCCGCACTACGAGATGGCGCTGCCATAGAGACGGACCAAATTCTGCTTCCGCCGAGCCGCATATTAATATGTAACGCAGCGAATGAGATTGCTGCTTACGTAGAACCTTTTCTCCCCGCAGAACACACTCGCGCAGTGATACATGAACACACGAGGTATTATAGCGAGTGTACAGACCTACGATTAGTCAGTCTGCATTTGTCTGCACCAGTCTGCATTAGTCTGTACCAGTCTGTACGAGTTCTACATTTGTCTGCAGCAGTCTATAGTATAGTTTCAGTCTGCGCCTAATAAGATTACCATATTCCTGTACATAGCCATGAAGATAAATGTATAGACACTTTTGTCAAGTATCAGAGCTATATGTGAGAATAAGATTAACGTACCAATACCAAAGGAACTTCAGATTGTCAATTGTAATTAGCATCCAGAACCAAGTTAAGTAATTTTTATGCTTGTTGTTATTTTAATAAATGTGTGTGAAAATTAATCAAGTTCTCTTTAAAGTTGGTCACCGTCAATCTGCTACTCTAAGCGTGCAAGTGGCATTTCTATCGTCTGACCTAGCGGCAGAAGATTAACACGCCACGATAAGACCACGAGACATATTGCTGACACTTGCCTACTTCATTAGAGTGACAAGTCAAATAACCTGATGGTGTGTGTACTGAAGGTCTTACAGTACGCACGCCACACTTCCTTTCTACAGTAAGTAACCTATGAAACCTTCCCTTAGGATTTCTGTCTCTTGTTTAATAATAACAAATGAAATCTTCCCTTTGAAATTAATTCTCTTTCTCAATAATAACAAGTGCAATCTTCGAATACAAATTTAAATGCTGCTTATTAAAAGTGATTTTCTGATTATTTCGACGAAACATAGAATGTGTCGTCGTCGTGGCTCTCAGTCGTTACCTCAATAACCCAAAACTGTTCCTTACCTTTTTTACTGTTACTGGATCGCCATCTGACAGCTACATCGAACTGCGGCATGAATATTCTCACTCTGTTTTACTATATTTTATTAGCTGCTGGTGGTCTGTCATAATAAGTGGCTGTATTTATTACCAAAGCCGACGTTATTCTTTAATTAATTTAACTGAATTTACGTAATTCATAGTTAAACTTTTTCTTGACAATAATAAAATTTTGCAAAGTTTTACATTGATGGTTTTTGCGATGGATTATAATCAGTAATACAATATTGCTGGCAAAATTAATTATGATTTTACAAACGTTCACATGGGACTTACTTTTTACAATACTCTTACAACTAGCATTGCGCAAACATACCTTCAGTAGTCTTGAGTTTAAAAAAAAAATAATTCAATAACATTAGTTGCTCTTATGATAATAGTTAGCTGATGTCTCTCTACATACGTTTATAATCTCTTGTAAACCATAGCTGGTGGCTGGCAGGCACACCGCTCCTCTCAACCTCTCGCTTCAGACCTGCTACCGACTCGCTTCACTTCTCGCTTACTAAAGACTTCCTACGAACGCTTAAGTGCGGTCTCTCCCGCCAACAATGCTTTCTGGTGCAGACAATCCCTGCTACCATTACAAAATATATCAATTCGCGGTCTTTCCCGCTCTTTTCTTGAAATGTATCAATGCGCGGTCTTTCCTTCTCTTTTCTTAAAATGTATCTATACGCGGTCTCTCCCGCCCTTTTTAAAATTATATCAACGTGCGGTCTATCCTGCCAACAATACTTTGATTCAGACATTCCCTGCTACCACAATTATTTCCAACATGACAAATATTAATTATTCCTACTTAATCCTATTGATAAAATATAAACATCTTTCATAAATTGTGGTTTCAGTATGTTGTTGTTGTGGTCTTCAGTCCTGAGACTGGTTTGATGCAGCTCTCCATGCTACTCTATCCTGTGCAAGCTTCTTCATCTTCCAGTACCTACTGCAGCCTACATCCTTCTGAATCTGGTTAGTGTATTCATCTCTTGGTCTCCCTCTACGATTTTTACCCTCCACGCTGTCCTCCAATACTAAATTGGTGATCCCTCGATGTCTCAGAACATGTCCTACCAACCGATCCCTTCTTCTAGTCAAGTTGTGCCACAAGCTCCTCTTCTTCACAATTCTATTCAATGCCTCCTCATTAGTTATGTGATCTACCCATCTAATCTTCAGCATTCTTCTGTAGCACCACATTTCGAAAGCTTCTATTCTCTTCTTGTCTAAACTATTTATCGTCCACGTTTCACTTCCATACATGGCTACACTCCATACAAATACTTTCAGAAACGACTTCCTGACACTTAAATCTATACTCGATGTTAACAAATTTCTCTTCTTCAGAAACGCTTTCCTTGCCATTGCCAGTCTACATTTTATATCCTCTCTAATTCGACCATCATCAGTTATTTTGCTCCCCAAATAGCAAAACTCCATTACTACTTCAAGTATCTCATTTCCTAATCTAATTCCCTCAGCATCTCCCGGCTTAATTCGACTACATTCCATTATCCGCGTTTTGCTTTTGTTGATGTTCATCTTATATCCTCCTTTCAAGACACTGTCCATTCCGTTCAACTGCTCTGCCAAGTCCTTTGCTGTCTCTGACAGAATTACAATGTCATCGGCGAATCTCAACGTTTTTATTTCTTTTCCATGGACTTTAATTCCTACTCCGAATTTTTCTTTGGTTTCCTTTATTGCTTGCTCAGTATACAGATTGAATAACATCGGGGATTTGAGAATAGACAATAGATATATACACGCCTTACAACGGGAACCGTGTTAACGACTGCGGCACAGCTGTTGGACGCTTAGTAATGTAGATGCGACAATTACTCTCTCTTGCTTGAAGCCTCTAGTCAGTTTTCAGGCATTCACTATTCATCTACATCTACATCTACATTTATACTCCGCAAGCCACCCAACGGTGTGTGACGGAGGGCACTTTACGTGCGACTGTCATTACCTCCCTTTTCTGTTCCAGTCGCGTATGGTTCGCGGGAAGAACGACTGTCTGAAAGCCTCCGTGCGCGCTCGAATCTCTCTAATTTTACATTCGTTATCTCCTCCGGAGTTATAAGTAGGGGGGAGCAATATATTCGATACCTCATCCAGAAACACACCCTCTCGAAACCTGGACAGCAAGCTACACTGCGATGCAGAGCGCCTCTTTTGCAGAGTCTGCCACTTGAGTTTGTTAAACATCTCCGTAACGCTATCACGGTTACCAAATAACCCTGTGACGAAACGCGCCGCTCTTCTTTGGATCTTCTCTATCTCCTCCGCCAACCCGATCTGGTACGGATCCCACACTGATGAGCAATACTCAAGTATAGGTCGAACGAGCGTTTTGTAAGCCACTTCCTTTGTTGATGGACTACATTTTGTAAGGTCTCCCAATGAATCTCAACCTGGTACCCGCCTTACCAACAACTAATTTTGTATGATCATTCCACTTCAAATCGTTCCATACGCATACTCCCAGATATTTTACAGAAGTAACTGCTACCAGTGTTTGTTCTGCTATCATATTATCACACAATAAAGGAGCCTTCTTTCTATGTATTCGCAATACGTTACATTTGTCTATGTTAAGGGTCAGTTGCCACTCCCTGCACCAAGTGCCTATCCGCTGCAGATCTTCCTGCATTTCGCTACAATTTTCTAATGCTGCAACTTCTCTGTATACTACAGCATCATCCGCGAAAAGCCGCATGGAACTTCCGACACTATCTACTAGGTCATTTATATATATTGTGAAAAGCAACGGTCCCATAACACTCCCCTGTGACACGCCAGAGGTTACTTTAACGTCTGTAGACGTCTCTCCATTGAGAACAACATGCTATATTCTGTTTGCTAAAAACTCTTCAATCCAGCCACACAGCTGGTCTGATATTCCGTAGGCTCTTACTTTGTTTATCAGGCGACAGTGCGGAACTGTATCGAACGCCTTCCGGAAGTCAAGGAAAATAGCATCTACCTGGGAGCCTGTATCTAATATTTTCTGGGTCTCATGAACAAATAAAGCGAGTTGTGTCTCACACGATCGCTGTTTCCGGAATCCATGTTGATTCCTACAGAGTAGATTCTGGGTTTCCAAAAAACATGTTCAAAAATTCTACAACAGATCGACGTCAGAGATATAGGGCTACAGTTTTGCGCATCTGCTCAACGACCCTTCTTGAAGACTGGGACTACCTGTGCTCTTTTCCAATCATTTGGAACCTTCCATTCCTCTAGAGACTTGCGGTACACGGCTGTTAGAAGGGGGGCAAGTTCTTTCGCGTACTCTGTGTAGAATCGAATTGGTATCCCGTCAGGTCCAGTGGACTTTCCTCTGTTGAGTGATTCCAGTTGCTTTTCTATTCATTGGACACTTATTTCGATGTCAGCCATTTTTTCGATTGTGCGAGGATTTAGAGAAGGAACTGCAGTGCGGTCTTCCTCTGTGAAACAGCTTTGGAAAAAGGTGTTTGGTATTTCAGCTTTACGCGTGTCATCCTCTGTTTCAATGCCATCATCATCCCGGAGTGTCTGGATATGCTGTCAGTCAGAAGTAAACTGCTATTGACTGCTGTAGAACTGACTATTGAGGCAGAAGTAAACTTTTACCTATGAAAAGCGACCTCAGTTCGACCCCCGATCTGACATAACTCGTTTCCTTTAATCTCTCATTGAGATCGTTGTCAGCGAAAACTTCAGAAAGTTTAGAGAATTGTTTTAAAGTTATATGATGGAGATCCCGGACGCCGCGGATCCGCCATAGCATGGACCTGAATGCGCGCCACTTTCGCTGTTTCC
The DNA here is from genome assembly GCF_023864345.2 of Schistocerca serialis cubense. Classification (NCBI taxonomy): domain Eukaryota; kingdom Metazoa; phylum Arthropoda; class Insecta; order Orthoptera; family Acrididae; genus Schistocerca; species Schistocerca serialis. Next base: position 702,107,749 of record NC_064638.1, read on the forward strand.
GTTACGTGCGAGATGGAGGGTAGGTCTCCGCTGCTCGGCCCTCCCGCTGCTCCTCGGCGGCCGGAACTCGTATTTCCGCACAGGGAGAGCCGGCCAGCCCCCCCGGCCACAGACAAACACTTTTTATCCCCTCCCGGTCCACGGTCCTGGCCCCTGCCGCCGGCGCTATTGACGAACGGCCGGGAGCCCGCAGCGGCCTCCTACGTCACAATCAGCTGTGCCGACGTCACGGGACGCGGAAGCCCCAGGCGGGAGCACCGTTATGCCCACTCCCACGCACTTCCTCCCACCTGCCGCATTCTCTGGCCGAGCGTCTTCAAAGAAGAAAGTGGCTCCCACCGAAGGCGGTCGCCTCGAAAGAAACGGAAAGCGGATGAGTGCACGAGATGCGACAGCTGTTCTTCCTACGGGAGGAATGACCCCAGTCAGTGCGATCTCTGCCCTCTGTCAATGTCTCTCTGCAGCTACTTGCTACCACGTTCAACGGTCTTCGTGTGCCATTCCATATTCTTTAGACTTCGACTTTCACTTCTTCTTGAAGTTAAGAAAAGGATATTATACAGGGTGTCCGAAAAATCTTTCCCTGATTACATAAACTGATAACTCAGGCTAGAAGTAAGATACAAATATGAAACTGGTGTCTAATTGTTTACAAACTATCAAAGTTTTTTTCACACATCAGTAAACTTCCACATGAGCACCCTTGGTAGCACGTAGCACATCTAGGCGATATTCAGTTTCCGTCCACACATTAGCCAACATCACTGGAGGGATCGATTCAGCGACTGTGGTTATCCGTTGCCGCAGGGTTTCAAGATCTGGTACACGTCTTCGGTAGACCTCGTCCTTGACATAACCCCATAAAAAGAAGGCTAATGGGCTTATGTCAGGAGAGCGTGGAGGCCAAACCGTTGGCCCATCACGACCAGTCATATCGAGATAGGCACGGACGTCCAAACCCCAATGAGGCGGTGCACCGTCTTGCTGAAACAAGACATCGGGGTGATACTGAAGCAGCTGAGGAACAGCATACAGTTGCAACATGTCCAGATACACTGCAGATGTGATGGTAGCCTCAGCGAAGAAGAACGGCCCGATACTTCGATCGTGCAATAGCGCGCACCAAACATTCACCTTTGGACTGCCTCTGGTGCACTCCATGACCTCGCCAGGGGGTTGTGAACCCCAAATGCGCACATTATGGCGATTCACTACTCCACTGACAAAAAACGTCGCTTCGTCGGAAAAGGCAATTCGTTTGAGATAACCATCATCGTCCTCAATACGTGATAGCATTTCGACCGCAAAGTCATATCGACGTGTACTGTCATTGGGCAACAAGGCCTGAACGATTTGCACTTTGTATGCACGAAACAATAAACATTTGTGTAAAATGTCATGGAGAGAGCTTTTTGGCATCTGTAATTCACGTGAGGCCCTGCGCACCGATTTCTTCGGACTTCACAGAAAAGACTGCCTTACAGCTTCCACCATGTCTGCTGAGGTCCTTGGTCGACCAGACCTCGGAAGGTCAGCAACCAATCCTGTGTTCTTGAACTTCTAATACCAAGCTTTAATGCTCTTGACATCAGGTGGATTCCTTCCAAATGTTGTCTGGAAGTGTCTCTGCACTGTGATTGGTGATCGTGTCACCGGCGTGAAACATGAACTGCGGGAAAAACGGAAAAAAAGAGAATCAAAGCATTTGAGATGTGGTGCTACAGAATAATGTTGTAAATTAGATGGATTGATAATGTAAGGAACGAGGAGGTTCTCGCAGAATCGGGGAGCAAAGGCATAAGTGGACAACATTGACAAGAAAAAGGGACAGGATAACAGGACAGCTGTTCAGACTTCAGGGAATAACTTCCTTGGTACTAGAGTAAGCTGTAGAGAGTAAAAAGTGTAGAGGAAGACAGGGTTTAGAATACATCTAGCAAATAATTGAGGACGTAGGTTGCAAGTGCTATCCTGTACAAGCAGAAAGTTATGTGATTCAATAGCTGGAAGCGTTCCTGAAGTAGACAGTTTCCCACTTATTAAATTCTACAAAGCCGGCCGCGGTGGCCGTGCGGTTCTAGACGCTCCAGTCCGGAGCCGCGCTGCTGCTACGGTCGCAGGTTCGAATCCTGCCTCGGGCATGGGTGTGTGTGATGTCCTTAGGTTAGTTAGGTTTAAGTAGTTCTAAGTTCTAGGGGACTGATGACCACAGCAGTTGAGTCCCATAGTGCTCAGAGCCATTTGAACCACTTGAAATTCTACAAATGTAGATTTATAGGAACTCATGCCTTTAATAAGAAGCAGTTTTCAGTCGAGTCCTGTGTGGTCACTTTCCATGTAATTCTACATTGCGTTTGTGAACTGTCTGGGTCCTCTTACGTCACTAATTATCTTTACGATGCTATGTTACATGTTATTCGCAAAATCAATGCGGCATCTCCGAGCTCCCGTAGGCGGAAAGAACAAAGCTAACCTCGGTGGCTCAATCTACAAACCCTAAAGTGAGGGTTTACGATCCCATCTCGGTCCAAGAGATATTTTTCTGTCAGTAGAAACCTCTTTCAGCTCTGGCATTGACCTTTAAATGTGAAAATGCTACGTGGCGCCGTGGTTTGGCTGAGTAAGTTCAGTTCGAAGGTCGGAGGAAGGCGACGGTAGACCACCTCTAATAGGACAATGCTCAGTAAAGGTGTTCCAAAGGTAGTCAATACAGCTCCATACAAGCTGTAATGGGATTTAGAATTTCCTAGCGGTTAGAACTCAATATGTCGAAATGATACGAAATCGTCAGCAGCAAAGGTAACTTAAGGAGTTTACCGAACCAGTTCTTTCTTGTCATTATTCGTTTATGGTCTGCGGAACTTTCCTCTCCTCTGCATTCCAGAATAGCACTTGCACCGAAGGGGGTGTTACAGAGTCCGTCACGATGTACATGATCTACTGGATTACGTGGGAACGACCCATGAAGCTGTTAGCCGATTTTGTTGTTGCCCCAAGGAGATGCAGTTCACCTAAGATATACAGCTTGCAGAACCCTCGATAGACATGTTCTCTTGTTCATTAGTTTGGGATCTTACCAGATAGTGTTAATAAACGAGGAGCGCGTGTTGTCATGAATCCAGTCAGTAGGCATTACGGAGAAGCTCAGCAAACTCTGGAGATAGTCGGTACAGTAGAGGTGCTGAGCACACACACAGGCTATTGTTGAAACTCCGAGAGGCTACGGTCAAAGAAGAGACAGATGACAAGGTATTCCCGTCTGCATACATTTCGCGAAATGACCATGACGGGAACATCGTAAAATTTGAGCTCAGGAACGGTACCTTTGCGACACTCGCGAATGGAACATGAAAGTAAGAAACTGAAGAGTCCTGCACCAGAGATCGGAATGTGTCGACGCGGACGATGTAGTGCAATCAAAATGGAGCAGGTGAATATATCATTTTAGCGAGTACATGGAAATTTTAGTGAGTACATGGAAATTTAAAAACAGTTAAATCGAAATTATTTCTACGTGTAATGAGCTACATAACAGTAGCACACCACTCGCAAGCTGAGTAGGAAGATGGAAAAATGATGCTGTGTATGATGCGCCTCACCCCAAGAAATTTGGATTAGGTTTAGACTTTTGTCTAAACTTCTATGTTCCAGCCGGAACAGCGAATGGCCGTATTGGCGTTTGCTGCGCCCAGATCCTCAGAAACATAGGGAGTGGACCAGGTGGAGTTTTCGCGAAGCCCGCAGCCAGCTGTGTGCAGGTTGGACGGCAGCAGCTGGTGTGTCCGCGCTGTGTTGTGGCGGCGGCAGGTGTGGTGTGGGGAGCCGCGTGTGAGACACAGGGCGGCGCGGCGTTCCCACGGCAGCGCCCCCACCACGGAGCCGGCGCCACCCCTCCCAGGTGCACCCCTGCGCCTCGCACGTCACTGATAACAGCTGGCCCCGCAAGGACGCGCCAAGCCGCACCCGCCAGATCCGATCTGACTGCCGACTGCCGACCCTTTGCGCTCCACAGTCACGCAAAGAACCCGCAATTCAGCTGTCCTTGCGTGACTTCCCTAATTTGTCTTAAACTTCTAGGATATGGAAACACTGTTGTCGGCAAAATAATTTCACGCATAGGGAAAGTGTTACACAATATGATTTTCATTGGTAGCTCTTTTTATCTAAGGGGTAACCTTTTGGACGAAGTACAATATTTTATTAACATGGCCCGTAGAGTATGTGTCAAATATTATAACACATGCTAACATTTGCAATGCATCTTTTTGCAAACATATTAAATGTAAGACCGAATTCTGGTCACAAAGGGTAGTTTAACGTCTGTTGCTTATGCAGACGTATTACATGTGTTTTTGCAAAATATTTGACATGAAACATTATTAGTGATATACCGCACTGCTCCTCTTTCACATGTGAAGAGTGCTCAAATGAGAGGGCTGGGTGAAGATCATTCTGCTTTTTAAAAAAGTAGCTGTTATAATACGCTACTGGCCATTAAAATTGCTGCACCAAGAAGAAATGCAGATGATAAACGGGTATTCATTGGACAAATATATTATACTTGAACTGACATGTGATTACATTTTCACGCAATTTGGGTGCACAGATCCTGAAGAATCGGTACCAAGAACTACCACCCCTGGCCGTAAAAACGGCCTTGATACGCCTCGGCATTGAGTCAAACAGAGCTTGGATGCCGTGTACAGGTACAGCTGTCCATGCAGCTTCAACACGATACCGCAGTTCATCAAGAGTAGTGACTAGCGTATTGTGACGAGCCAGTTTCTCGGCCACCATTGACCAGACGTTTGCAATTGGTGAGAGATCTGGAGAATGAGCTGGCCAGAGCAGCAGTCGAACATTTTCTATATACAGAAAGGCCCGTACAAACCTGCAACATGTGGTCGTGCATTATCCTGCTGAAATGTAGGGTTTCGCAGGGATCGAGTGAAGGGTAGAGCCATGGGTCGTAACACATCTGAAATGTGACGTCCACCGTTCAAAGTGCCGTCAATGCGAACAAGAGGTGACCGAGACGTGTAACCAATGGCACCCCATACCATCACGCCGGGTGATACGCCAGTATGGCGATGACGAATACACGCTTCCAATATGTGTTCACCGCTATGTCGCCAAACACGGATGTGACCATCATGATGCTGTAAACTGAACCTGGATTCATCCGAAAAAATGACGTTTTGCCATTCGTGCACCAAGGTTCGTCGTTGAGCTCACCATCGCAGGAGCTCCTGTCTGTGATGCAGCGTCAAGGGTAACCGCAGCCATGGTCTCCGAGCTGATAGTCCACGCTGCTGCAAACGTCGTCGAACTGTTCGTGCAGATGGTTGTTGTCTTCCAAATGTCCCCATCTGTCGACTCAGGGATCGAGGCGTGGCTGTACGATCCGTTGCAGTCATGCGGGTAAGATGCCTGTCATGTCGACTGCTAGTGATACGAGGCCGTTGGTGTCCGGCACGGCGTTCCGTATTACCCTTCTGAAACCACCGATTCCATATTCTGCTAACAGTCATTGGATCTCGACAAACGCGAGCAGCAATGTCGTGATACGATAAACCGCAATCGCGATAGGCTACAATCCGACCTTTATCAAAGTCGGAAACGCGATGGTTCGCATTTCTCCTTCTTACACGAGGCATCACAACAACGTTTCACCAGGTAACGCCGGTCAACTGCTGTTTGTGAATGAAAATCGGTTGGAAACTTTCCTCATGTCAGCACGTTGTAGGTGTCGCCACCGCCGCCTACCTTGTGTGAATGTTCTGAAGAGCTAATCATTTGCGTATCACAACATCTTCTTCCTGTCGGTTAAATTTCACGTCTGCAGCACGTCGTCTTCGTGGTGTAGCAATTTTAATGGGCAGTAGTGTATGTGAATAGACACAAATTACATTCCTGCTCCTTCATAGGTCAAATACTTTGTTGCCGGGAGATCACCCAGTCGGGCGGTGTCGGCACTTCTGTGGGTGACCATCTGGGTCGCCATACGCTGTTGACCTTCCGGGGTGCACTCAACCTCGTGAGGCCAATTTAGGAGTTACTTGACCGACCGGTAGCCGCTTCAAGCCACGAAAACTGACAGTAGCCGGCAGAACAGAATGATGACCTCACGCGTCCGATGATACCAGTCGGCTGAAGATGACACGGCGGTCCTTCCGAGGCCTGTTCGGACGAACATTTGAGAAACAAACCTTTGATTAAAGATCTGGGATGCCCAAATTACTCGAGGCAGTCTTTGCAGCAGGTACGTGTGCTGTTGTTATACACGAAGAGAACTTGCTCATCATTTATGCAACTGTTCATTCAGGGCACAAAACCATACGCTGTTACTATACAATTTCTCGGCAGTATCCTTTCTATCAAGAGTGTTAATCCCGCATGGTATACAAGGTACCGGCGGAAGTAAAGCTGTGCTGAGATAGCTCATTCGATGAAAAAAATTCTAATGGCTCTGAACACTAGGAGACTTAACTTCTGAGGTCATCAGTCCCCTAGAGCTTAGAACTACTTAAACCTAACTAACCTAAGGACATCACACACATCCATGCCCGAGGCAGGATTCGTACCTGCGACCGTGGCAGTCGCGCGGTTCCAGACTGTAGCACCTAGAGCCGCTCGGCCACTCCGGCCGGCGATCAGATAATAAGAGTTTCTTGTAACCTGGGCTTCCAGAGTCTTCAGAGGAACTATTCGCAGTGTGTTTTGAGTATGATGTTATCGTCGATTTAAGAGCTTTCGTTTCTAAATGTCACTGGAATCGGAAGCACACGTAAACATTTGTTACTTTTGTAGGAGTCGAGCTTAAAACTGCATTGCTGTATACTGGTGAAAGTTCCTTTAGGTATTTAAATATGTGTTCGCTTACATTGCGGTTTTTAAACGTATTTACCCTGTTTTCCAATGCAATATGAGTATAGATAATCTTTTAAGCGATGAAAAATTCATCTCAAAATGTTATGATCTAACTGCAAAACAAATGAAACCTTCCAGTGACGGTGACTTATGAATTAATATCCGTACGAAACAGTTACCAAGTCGGACGTAGATATTTTTCAAAGAATTAAAGTTACCCGTAGACGCGGTGTTTCCCGTTTAAAAAAAAAAAAAAAAAAAAAAACGCAAACCCGCTAGAAGTGTAGTACATTTTCTGTCGTCCTATTGCTTCGGATGAACTATAGACATAGTACGGCTTGCTATTGATGTTGGTTTTAATGTCTGCGCTACGAACGGTTTTTTTATGTCTCTTCCTTCCACATAGCATCTGAGTCGAAACTGGCTCTTACTGATAACCATTTTTGTAGACTGGGGTTGTAGGCATCACCGACGCTCTTTTCTGATGTGGCTTTGTACAACAAACTGAAGTAATCAATGACAGAATGACAATTCACTGCCGGTAAAATGCTACCGAGACATTTCTGCCGATTAAGTAAGAAAGCAGAACTTTTATGGCCTTTGGCATTATGCGTAATTAGTAGCGCACTGCTCGCGGATGGCAGGGATTTATGTTCGAATTTCGGTCATGCACACAGCATTAATTTGCCACATGTAATCACAACTTTTATGTTGAATGCTGCCTTGTTTTCACCAGCCGATTGGCATTGCGGTTTGGTATTATTATTCGGATTCGAAATATCGCTGAAGTACCAACGACTTACTTATGTATCAGTAATAATGTCAGCAGAAGCCTTTGGTTTTCGCAAATGTTGTTCTGATAATGACGCTCCTGTCCTAACAGAACAGACGTTGAGCGAGCAATGGTCAGTCGCGTAGGAGGAACGGAAAGCTGTATGGCCTCGTGGTTCCAGGAGGACTTCGACGCTTACAATTGCGTGATGTGCGAAAATTCTTAGTTTCAGGTCCGCATTCTTCCACATTAGTAGCGAGTCTTTCCAATGAAAAACTCTAAAGAACAGGGTGAATGGGATAAACATCAATAATACAACGCGAACCCGATAGTTAACGCGAGAGACAAACTTGGCACTAATGATTTATTCCGTTGGTTGCTGATTATTACAGAGAACAAGTCTAAACGCTGCTGGTAGCATATCTTGTGAACTGTCACCTTCCCCATATCCTGTCATTTATCATTTACAGAGTACTGTGATCGTTTATTATTTCGTGGATGAAACGAGTGAATTTATGTAGCATTCACAGTTTGTGTATGTGGAAATTTCAAGATCTGTGCAGTGCTCTACAGCGAACATTTGGCTGTGGCACTGCCGTTACTCCGTATGGGTGCGTGAGCTGCACTCTCGAAGTCCGACAATGTAAAGCGAAATTAATTCTTTGAAAAGAGATTTTTCGCTCATATAGCAAGGTCCTCACCCCTCGACTTTGACTTTAAGACAGTTGCTAGCGTCAAGGAGGAACTTCAACTGCACTAGCTTTAGATATTATCAAGAAAAATAGAATAAAACTAGAGAGATCACTCCAAACGAATGAGACACTGCACAATTACTAAAACGATCCTGAAGTTGAAGCCCAGAGGAAATATCACAAATGTTCTTCAAAAAGTCGGCGTGAGTAATTTTGAGGGGGACCGCGCCTATAGGTCTAATGCTTGAAAAGGTTTAGTATTTTTTAGTAAACTTAATTCTTACTGGCTAACAACACAAATATGTTCCATGGTTGTAAATTGTGGTTCTGTAGAATAAAAAATAACGCAGAGGAATACAATAGCAATTACTTTCAATGGTTTCTTTAATAGCTTATAATAGTTTTCCATATAACCTAAAATTTTAATTCGTGTGACGCTAAAACGCTACAGAGAAATAACGTTTCGATAGCGTTGAACATGACAGTGTGGCTAGCATACCGGTTTGTGTCCAGTTCCGGACAGAGCCCTTCCCCTATTACACAACATGTTGAGCCAGGTCCTGGGGAGCCCAGTAAACGTGGGGGTTGCACTCTTCAAAACTTGCTCATGTTGTATTACTAAGGGGAACTAGTTTCAGAATGGCGAGGCAGAATATCGTGAAAGACAACAGCAGAAGAACGAGTTACATGCCTAAAAGGAATCGTATTAGAATATGTTAATCACATCGTGGCTGAGTAAGGACTCACACCGATTCCGGAAATTTACCGTTGTCATTGTGTACAAAAAGCCAGACAGTTCAATTTTAACGTAAACGAAAATCAGTTGTAAAATGAAGACTTAGACACACATACTTGAATGAAACGTGAAAAGAATTCGTTTTATGTGCTATAGCTGCTTTCTGCTCTTTTGAGTACATCTACTTTTTTTGCTATATTTAATATTACACATGAGAATAATCGAAGGTAGTGCAAAAATGCTTCTCATCCATTACAAAAAATTTCACTTCATAATTCAAGTTTACAAAATTATTCGCTACTGAAATCTTTTCTTCGTTTAGTGTCAGACATTATTCTTATATTACTCTTCTAGACTTCAGTGTGATGGCCTCATAGATTAACATTTCGTATGTGTTGTACAGTATCACAGAGACAGGTCGCTCAGTGCGGTAGACGTGTCCACTACTGAGTGACAGACAAGGTGGCGAAATCACTCCTCCCCCCCCCCCCAACACACACACACTCACACACACACACACACACACACACACACACACACACACACACACACTCACCCGTACTACTTGTGATTTATGACCACTAGTAGATAACTAAGAGTGGCATTATGTACTGTACTACTCTCAACAGCGTTTTTCAAATAAAAACTTCCACTTCCTTAAAAATATTTTATTGAAGCAGTTCCTTCTGTTTCAATAATCAACTGCCTGAATTTGTAATCGACTATCCTTTCAAGCTCTTTTCTTCAGAATGACGATGTGACGACGGGAACTGTATCCAGACATAGATATAAGATAAAATTGAATAATAAGTCCAGGAAAGTCCTGCAGAATGGAGGTAGCCGCAAAGTCCAAAAACTCTGCACAAAAATGGGAAGAAAAGGCTAAAAATTGACGCATGCCAACACTGCAATGCCTCAAATGAAGCAAAATCATTTCACCAGGTGTGAAAGAGGTATGAGACAGGAGAAAATATCCTCGGACTTCAGGAAGAATGCAGTAATTCCAATTCCAAAGCAGGTAGTTGCTGACAGATGTGAATACTACCAAATCATCACTACCATACCATCATTTTGATAAGGCATGACTACAAAATATTGATGAGAATTATTTAAGGCATGGTTACAAAATATTGCTAAATCGTTTCAGGCGAATGCCGAGATGGTTCCTTTGAAAGGGCACGGCCGATTTCCTTCCCAATCCTTCCCTAACCCGAGCTTGCGCTCCGTCTCTAATGACCTCGTTGTCGACGGGACGTTAAACACTAACCACCACCACCACCACCACAAAATATTGATGAGAATTATTTAGAGGAAAACGGAGACTGGTGAAAGCCGATCTCGGAGAAAATCGATTTGGGTTCCAGAGAGTAGGGAGGCAACCCTGACCCTATGACGACTTATCCTAGAAGACAGGTAGAAGAATCTGAAACCTACGTTTGTAGCATTTATAGATTCAGAGAAAGCTTTTCACAATATTCGATGGACTACACACTTCGGAATTTTGGTGATAGCAGGCAAGGTTATTTACAATTCTGAGTCGAAGGACATAAAAAATGAGTTGTCTTTGAGAAGGCCTTAGGCCGGGGTGCAGTCTATCCTCGACATTATTCAGCCTGTGCATTGAGCAAGCTTTGAGGGAAACCACGGAGAAATTTGGAAAGGATGTTAAACTTCAGGGAGGAGAAATAAAAACTTTTTTTAGTCTGTGGCACTGTAATTCTTTCAGAGACAGCAAAGGACTTGGAAGAGCACTTGAATAGAATGAGTTGTGTCTTGAAAAGAGATTATGAATATCAACAAAAGTAAAACAAGGATAACGAAATGTAGTCTACTTAAATCAGGCTACGCTGAGGAAATTAGATTAAGAAATGTGACACCAGAAGTGGTAGATGAGTTTTCCTATGTGCGCCAAAGTAGGGAGGATGTGAAATTCAGGTTAACAATAGCACGAAAAGTATTTCTAAAAATGAGAAATTAGTTAATATTTAATATCAGTTTAAGCAAAAAATTATAAATTTGTGGCAATTCTTATTGGACCAAACTACTTACACACTACTTAAGCTAACTTATGCTAACTTACGCCAAAGACGACACACACACCCATGCCCGAGGAAGGACTCGAACCTCGGATGGGGGCAGCTGCGTGGACCGTCACAAGACGTCTTTTTTTTATTATTTTACCTCATTTCGTTCAACATTGTTCGTTCAATTTGTTCGGGGCGGACGTCCGATGACACCCGTTCACACTGTCGTTGATCCGTTCCCTCAGTCTTTTTAATAGATGGTAGCTAACCCTCTGATCAAACACGCTGAGCTACGTTGCCGGCTGTTAGACCGCGCGGCTCAATTTAAGTATTCAGGAGTCTAATCCGAAGGTATTTGTCTGTAGTGTAGCCTCGGACGGAAGTGAAACGTGTTCTAAATGTTTTCAGACAACATGACAACATAAACTACTGATATGTGTTACTATATAAGAATGCTGAATGTTAGGTAGCTATTTCAAATAACAAACAACTTGGGGAAAAAATAAATACATTGCACAAATTGACAAAAAAAAAAAAAAAAGAGATCGATTGCTGGGACACATCCTGTGGTGTCAAGTAACTGTCAATTTTGTAATGGAAGCTAGTCTCGGAGTTAAACGGTGCAGAGAAAGACCAGGCCTCGAAAAATGTAAGCAGATTCAAACGGATGTAGGCTGTGTTATGCAGACATGAATAGGCTTGCACAGGATAGACTAGTACGGACAGCTGCAGTAAACCAGTCTAGGGACTGAAGACCATACCATCAACATTATTTCACGATCCGTGTGGCTGGCCCCGTCGGAGGTTCGAGTCCTCCGTCGGGCATGGGCGTGTGTGTCGTCCATAGAGTAAGATAGTTTAAGCCAGATTAAGTAGTGTGTAGGTTTAGGGATCGATGACCTCAGCAGTTTGGACCCATAAGACCTTACCACAAATTTCCAAATTTTTCACATTGTTTGTGCTTGTACAAATTTCTAGCTACTTTTAATAAACAACACAGGATAGTTCATTGTTTACGTAGCATTCTGTAATGAAACAATTTTATCATAACCACCACTGCTCCAATTAAACAAAAATGAGAGCTACATGTTTATTTGGAAGGTAATCTTCAGCAGTAGCTATTATATGTCAACTAGCGAAACCGGCGATGCATCGCAACTGCTAAATACGAATGGGAATCTGATATAGGTTCTAATATTCTTCTCTCTCTCTCTCTCTCTCTCTCTCTCTCTCTCTCTCTCTCTCTTTCTCTTTCCCTCTCTCCCCCTCCCTCTGTGTCATCACCTCCATCCAACTTTCTCTGTACATCATATTCTCCCCCCTCTCTCTGGTCATTTGCTCCTTCCTACTCTCTCTTCATCTCCCTCCTCTCCATGTCCACCTACTCCTTCCCCCCTCTCGATGTCCATCACCCCATCACCCGTCTCTTTGATCTTGAGCTTTGCTTGTTGTTATTGCAAATTCAGAGTCCATAATAGTATTCTAATAACAAGCTGATGAGCCAGAACTACAACGTTCCTGTTTTCTGTGAAAACACAGTGGTGTATAAGCTTTTATTTAAAAATATATGTAATGAGAAAGAATGTATATGGGAGAACCAGTTTGCGTAATGGTTCAAATGCCCTGCTATCATAGTTAAAACTAACTGCAAGGAAGAAAACCAAATCACACAGTTTCATAGCAGAGCACAGCGTAGCATTTTCTTTCCTGCATTCGGTTTTAACAGAAAACCTGTACACTGTTGTTTACAAATATACGCATGTAGCTTATGTCAGTCTGAATGTTCATTAGAGTGTTGTGTAAAACTATGAAGTATATCATTCAAGATCTTTTAGAGATTTTTGGTAACAATGTTAATTTTTTGCATATTATATACATATTTGTATGTTAGAAATACATTCCGTCCGAAAATTCATTTGATTATCGTAAAAGTTTGAAATAAATGGTAAAAACCTGCTGAGATTTTTGGTAACAACGTCTCCTCTTTATATATTACACATAAGTTTATATATTTTATTTGTTCAAATAATATGTAGCCTATGTATGTCAATGTTGATTACGGCATCTTGTAAAAATTTGATTTGAATCGGGAATCGGTCATTAACTTTTTGTAGCAACTTTTACCCTTCACACACACACACACACACACACACACACACACACACACACACACACATACATATATACATATATATATATATATATATATATATATATATATATATATATAATTACTTTTACTTTTCGAAAATTTTGGTAACAACGTTAAACAACTTGTCACTATATGGTAGTATAGAGTATTATTGTTTTTTGTCTTAATTGCATTAAGCAGTAAGCTTAAGACGGTAAAAACGATAATAACTGAACAATGTTCGCATTTAGGTGTGCAGTTTGTTTCCCTAGTAAAGTGACACGTTTAGAAATTTTCTTTTGTTTTGGGTCGCTCACTGAGAAATAAACGGTTACTGGTAGAGAACTGTTCTTTCCCCTGGTACATTTGCACGTAATGGCCTTTCACGTTTCAATGGTGCTGTAGCGTCGCCTCTGTCATCTAGCTTACGTCAGAATGATGTAGAGTGTATGAATAGACAACGGATACTCAGTGTACAAATCAACCAAACATTCTGAGTCGTTACTCGTCACCCTCACCAATATTTATATATAAACCACCTTGTTTCCATATTACAGCTCACTTTCTCCAACTCATTAGTCATGGGAAACACAAAAACAGAACGTTAGAATCATGGCGAAAATGCATGCTTAGTGATGTCTGGTTTTCTTGAACACAGCCGGTCTTTTATACAGAGTGGTCCATTGATAATGACCGGGCCAAATATCTCACGAAATAAGGATCAAACGAAAAAACTACAAAGAAGTAAACTCGTCTAGCTTGAAGAGGGAAACCAGATGGCGCTATGGTTGGCCCGCTAGATGGCGTTACCATAGGTCAAACGGATATCAACCGCGTTTTTTAAAATAGGAACCCCCATTTTTGTGCGGACGGTATTTGCTTCGTGATACGTTACCCGAGTTAAAATGGACCGTTTACCAATTGCGGAAAAGGTCGATATCGTGTTGATGTATGGGTATTGTGATCAAAATGCCCAACGGACGTGTGCCATATATGCTGCTCGGTATCCTGGACCACATCATCGAAGTGTCCGGACCGTTCGCCGGATAGTTACGTTATTTAAGGAAACAGGAAGTGTTCAGCCACATGTGAAACGTCAACCACGACCTGCAACAAATGATGATGCCCAAGTACGTGTTTCAGCTGCTGTCGCGGCTAATCCGAACATCAGTAGCAGACAAATTGCGCGAGAATCGGGAATCTTAAAAACGTCGGTGTTGAGAATGCTACATCAACATCGATTGTACCTGTACCATATTTCTATGCACCAGGAATTGCATGGCGACGACTTTGAACGTCGTGTACAGTTCTGCCACTGCGAACAAGGGAAACTACGCGACGATGACAGATTTTTTGCACGCATTCTATTTAGTGGCGAAGCGTCATTCACCAACAGCGGTAACGTTAACTGCCATAATATGCACTATTGGGCAACGGAAAATCCACGATGGCTACGACAAGTGGAATATCAGCGACCTTGGCGGGTTAATGAATGGAGCGGCATTATGGGAGGAAGGATAATTGGCCCCCATTTTATTGATGACAATGTAAATGGTGCAATGTATGCTGATACCTGCATAATGTTCTACCGATGTTACTACAAGATGTCTCACTGCATGATAGAATGACGATGTACTTTCAACATGATGGATGCTCGGTACATTGCTCGCGTGCGGTTGAAGCGGTACTGAATGCCGTAGCATATTTCATGACAGGTGGATTGGTCGTCGATGAACCATAGCATGGCCCGCACGTTCACCGGATCTGACGTCCCCGGATTTCTTTCTGTGGGTTAAGTTGAAGGATATTTGCTATCGTGATCCATCGACAACGCCTGACAACATGCGTCAGCGCATTGTCGATGCATGTGCGTGCTACGGTCGCAGGTTCGAATCCTGCCTCGGGCATGGATGTGTGTGATGTCCTTAGGTTAGTTAGGTTTAAGTAGTTCTAAGTTCTAGGGGACTGATGACCACAGATGTTAAGTCCCATAGTGCTCAGAGCCATTTTTTTTATGCATGTTCGAACATTACGGAAGGCGAACTACTCGCTGTTGAGAGTAACGTCGTTACAAGAATTTCCATATTCATTGAGGTTGACGGACATCATTTTGAACATTTATTGCATTAATGTGGTATTCACAGGCAATCACGCTGTAACAGCATGCGTTCTCAGAAATGATAAGTTCACAAAGGTACATGTATCACACTGGAACAACCGAAATAAAATGTTCAAACGTACTTACGTTCTGTATTTTAATTTTAAAAACCTATCTGTTACCAACTGTTCGTCTAAAATTGTGAGCCATATGTTTGTGACTATTACAGCGCCGTCTATCACAAAGCGAAAAAAGTGGTACAACTAAAACATTAATATTTCTTCAAGTACTACACGAATATGTAATAAAAATGGGGGTTCTTATTTTTAAAAAACGCAGCTGATATCCGTTTGACCTATGGAAGCGCCATCTAGCGGGCAATCATAGCGTCATCTGGTTTCCCCCTTCAAGCTATACAAGTTTCATTCTTTGTAGTTTTTTCGTTTGACGCTTATTTTGTGAGATATTTGGCCCGGTCGCGTCAATGGACCACCCTGTATCCCCCTGTTGCCATCTGACATACGTTATTGCTTGTGTACAGTATCATCAAATGTTCCAGCGATCAGTACAACCCTTGCAGGCACACGGGTTACAACGTAATCAGTACCATTTAGTGTCGGAAGTTCCATGCGGCTTTTCGCGGATGATGCTGTAGTATACAGAGAAGTTACAGCATTAGAATTTTGTAGCGAAATGCAGGAAGATCTGCAGCGGATAGGCACTTGGTGCAGGGAGTGGCAACTGACCCTTAACATAGACAAATGTAATGTATTGCGAATACATAGAAAGAAGGATCCTTTATTGTATGAGTATATGATAGCGGAACAAACACTGGTAGCAGTTACTTCTGTAAAATATCTGGGAGTATGCGTGCGGAACGATTTGAAGTGGAATGATCATATAAAATTAATTGTTGGTAAGGCGGGTACCAGGTTGAGATTCATTGGGAGAGTGCTTAGAAAATGTAGTCCATCAACAAAGGAGGTGGCTTACAAAACACTCGTTCGACCTGTACTTGAGTATTGCTCATCAGTGTGGGATCCGTACCAGATCGGTTTGACGGAGGAGATAGAGAAGATCCAAAGAAGAGCGGCGCGTTTCGTCACAGGGTTATTTGGTAACCGTGATAGCGTTACGGAGATGTTTAATAAACTCAAGTGGCAGACTCTGCAAGAGAGGCGCTCTGCATCGCGGTGTAGCTTGCTCGCCAGGTTTCGAGAGGGTGCGTTTCTGGATGAGGTATCGAATATATTGCTTCCCCCTACTTATACCTCCCGAGGAGATCACGAATGTAAAATTAGAGAGATTCGAGCGCGCACGGAGGCTTTCAGACAGTCGTTCTTCCCGCGAACCATACGCGACTGGAACAGGAAAGGGGGTAATGACAGTGGCACGTAAAGTGCCCTCCGCCACACACCGTTGGGTGGCTTGCGGAGTATAAATGTAGATGAATGTAGATGTAGATATGGCTCGTGCAATGGCAGTGCACACAAAAGCAGTGAGAGCAGGTAATCATTTGACTTGTGGATTAGCTGACGGCAATGACGCTCGCGCTCAACGTTTGTACCGGGAGAGATTTCCAGGACAAAGGAGCCCCGACAGCAAAACGTTTGAAGCCACCGATCGTCGTCTTTGGGAACATGGGGCGTTTAAGCCTGATACTCGCGACCGAGGGAGGGTTAGGAGGACGCGGACACCGCAACGGGAGGCGGCAATTCTTCATACCGTTGCCGACGACCCTAGTGTCGGTACAAGACTTGTAGCTGCAACACTGTAAGTTGACCTCATGACTGCCTGGCGAGCGTTACAGGCGGACCAGCTGTATCAGTACCATTTACAGCATGTCCAGGCACTATCAGCTGCTGATTTTCCTGCACGGGTACTCTTCTGAAAATGGTTTATTCTACAAAATGTCAACCCTGATTTTTGTGCAACGGCGCTGTTCACAGATGAGGTGTGGTTTCAACGAGATCAGATTGTAATGTTTACAGTCAGCATGTACGGGCAGACGTCAATCCTCAAGCAACTGTTGAAGCAAGTCATCAACAAAGATTGCCTGTCAATGTTTAGGCCGGCATTATTGGTGACTGGCAGGGCCTCACTTCCTCCCACCTAGGCTCAACGGACAATGTTTTCATAATTTGGAAGATGTGTGACAAAACACGTACTTCATGCACGGTGGAGCAACTCCTCATTTTAGTGTTAATGTCCGTCGGATTCTAAGAAACAGATTCGTTGACAGACGGATAGATAGGGATGGACCAATTACCCGACCTCCACGCTTTCCGGGCCTAAATCCACTGGACTTCTGTTTGTGGGGGCCTTTGAAAGCTCTTGTGTATGGAACCCCAGTGCAAGATGTTCAGGAACCCTGTGCCCGTATCATGGAAGGCTGCGAAACCATACGCAATACTCCAGAGATACATCAGCGTATCCGACATTCTCTACAACGGCGGATTGATGAATGTATCAATGCCCACGGAGGGCATATTGAACATCTGCCATGGGAAAGAGTTGTGTGTGGTATGCTGATGAGTTTTGTTCGTGTGTGTTTCCCATGAATAATCAGTTGGAGAAAATGAGTCGTAACATGGAAATAAAGCTTTTGCAAACCCATGTTCATATGATATAATTTGTCCTGCAATTTGTGCCGTACATTTTGTTGCACTCGACAATTCAGAGGCAGGGAAGAAACATGTTTTCCACGATTTAATACCTTATAGTTAACATTACATTTCATTTATATTGAATAGCTATAGCAAACAATATCAAACAAAAACACTCGCTAGCAACACGTAAGTTAAACTACACTTATATGCCCAGCACACCTAGCCATTTCATTGCTTTATCTATAACTTCATGGCTCCTTTCTATGTTCGTACTGCCGTTTTGAAGGAATGGAAATTCAAATAAAGACTGAGTGCATAGACTGTCTTCCAGTTAAAAACCTTCTCTTGCTAGAACACAGTTCTACACACGACAGTTAAAAGTACGATTTTCGTGTTTCGCTAGATCAGACTAAAATATCCCTTAGCTTTACACCACAATTCGGCTGTGGTGAAATCAGCTTTATAGCAGTAGCAATTTCTGCGCATGTACTTTTCGAGTACAGATTTCTATGGTAGTGAACCATGGACTGAGGAAATGTTGAAAAAGAAAAAACAAAAAAAGGCATGGCGTTTGAGATGTGACGCTGTAGAAGGATAAGGAAGAAATAGGGTCTCCATAGAATCGGCGAAGAAAGGAACATACAGAAAATACTGAAATAGAACGGAGAGGAAGATAAGATGTATGTTAAGATACACTATCTGATCAAAAATATCCGGACACCCCTAAAAACAAACGTTTTTGATATTAGGTGCATTGTGCTGCCACTTACTGCCAGTTACTCCATATCAACGACCTCAGTTGACACCATGATCGAACGTGATTGGGTGTCACTTGTGTCATACGTCTGTACGCGAGATTTCCACACTCTCTAACATCCCTAGGCCCACTGTTTCCGATGTGATAGTGAAGTGGAAAGGGTGAAGGGACATGTACAGCAAAATAGCGTACAGGCCGAGCTTGTCTGTTGACTGACAGAGACCTCCGACAGTCGAAGAGGGTCGTAATGTGTAATAGGCAGACATGTATTCAGACCATCACACAGGATTTCCAAACTGCATCAGGATCCACTGCAAGTGCTATGACAATAGGCGGGATATGAGAAAACTTGGATTTCATGGGCGAGGGGCTGCTCATAAGACACACATCACGTCGGTAAATGCCAAAAGACGCCTCGCTTTATGTAAGGAGCGTAAACATTGGACGATTGGTGGAAAATAGTTGTGTGGAGTGTCGAATCACGGTACACAATGTAGCGATCCGATGGCAGGGTGTGGGTATGGAGAATGCCTGGGGAACGTCATCTGCCAGCGTGTGTAGCGCCAAAAGTAAAATTCGGAGAAGGTGGCGTTACGGTGGGGTCGTGTTTTTGATGGAGGGGGCTTGCACCCCTTTTTGTTTTGCGTGGCACTATCACAGCACAGGCCTACACCGATGTTTAAAACACCTTCTAGCTCCCCACTGCTAAAGAGCAATTCTGGGATGGCGATTGCATCTGCCAACACGACCGAGCACCTGTTCATAATGCACGGCCTGTGGGGGCGTGGTTACACGACAATAACATCCCTGTAATGGACTGACCTGCACAGAGTCCCTGACCTGAATCCTGTAGAACACCTCTGGTATGTTTTGGAAAGCCGACTTAGCTCCAAGCCTCACCGACTTACATCGATACCCCTCCTCAGTGCAGCACCCCGTGAAGAAAGGGCTGCCATTCCACAAGAAATCTTACTACACCTGATTGAACCTATGCCTGCGAGAGTGGAAGCTGTCATCAAGGCTAAGGGTAGGCCAACACCATACTGAATTCCAGCATTACCGATGGAGGGCACCACGAACTTGTAAGTCATTTTGAGTCAGGTGTCCGGATACTTTTGATCATATTGTATATCAAGGAATAGCTTCAGTTGTACTAGAGGGAGCTGTGTAGGGCAAAAACTGCAAGGGAAGACGGAGGCTGGAATACATCCATCAAAGAGAGAAAATCGTGGCGGGAGGCATCAGACCGGTGAGAAGATTGAAAAAAACAGTCCTAATAGTTAAAGTCTTACGCACACACGTACGACAAACACGTTCGTTATGCAACAGAAACGTTATTCTATCATGGATTACGATTTGTACATCTTAGTCAACTCCTTCACCTTACTGACACGCATCACACCCACACTAAGAAAAATTTTATATGTGTAGCAGGCGATGGTGGTACGGAGTCCAATGACAAATAATATATTAGCTGCTCTTTGCGCGTTCTCGGTTGAAATTGTTTTCAATTTTTTTTTACTTCTACCGTCGTTCCTCAAAATATTTTCAGTTGAATCTGTTTTTAGTTTTTTTTATTTTTCCTTTTTTTCTTTGCGTCAAAATCCTTAATGATTCAGCAGCCAAACAGACACTAATCATTCTTAGCTTCACAGCACAAGTTCTTCACTCTTAGGCAAAAGAGAATAGTTGTCTTTGCTTATTTTTTTACCATATTACTATTTTTCTTTTCGTTTACAAAAAACTTAAAGATTAAAAGGTTTCTCGTCTATTACACAGACTGTATTACTCTCTTCTTATCACGTGCATCATTACAGTTTTTTCATTAAGATTTTTAGAAATTAATGGAAAGGCAACTCACAAGAAATACATAATTTCAATTAAAACTTTAAGTAACAGAAAGCTAGAAACGAAGAGTGATAGTTCTTTTTGAACTGTTTCCCTTCACAGTTCAATCTGAATGTTCTCCTGACTTATTTCCCATTTTGGTGCCTCCAGTCCTTATGCTACTGTTAATTCTACTTCCTTCTTTCCCATTTCTTTTCATCCTTCCTTTTTTTGTTTGGCACAAAACTGCGCCCCAGCAGAAACAGCGTCTGTGGTAGGTTGGCAGTACGCCGCTTTCCCTGTGCCTCCCGTACCATCCTTCAGTCCTTCGTCTTGTACCTGGATCTTAAGCGCTTTCGCAGCTTCCACAGACAAAGATATGACAGTAACTTAACAACTTTGACGTTTCCAACAGTCAGGAGATCTAACGTTTCTCAGTACCCACTAGATGTGAGCTTACGTTGAAAGGTGTTGTCCTATTGTAATAAAAATGTAACTTAGTACAAACGAGTGTTAAATAAATTAACTGACACCAATAGTGATAGCCGGCCGCTGTGGCCGAGTGGTTTTAGGCCCTTCAGTCCGGAGTTGCGCGACTGCTACGGTCGCAGGTTCGAATCCTGCTTCAGGCATGGATGTGTGTGATGTCCTTAGTTTAGTTAGGTTTAAGTAGTTCTAAGTTCTAGGGTACTGATGATCTCAGATGTTAAGTCCCATAGTGCTCAGAGCCATTTGAACCATTTTGAACCAACATTAATAACAAAATTTTCAAGTACGGTCTTTTTATCGGCACTACACAACAGCCGTAGGCATTTCATAGATCCGAATGAAACTTATTCGAGTAAGATGCTAGAGACTTGTCTCTTCAATATATCTGTATTAATTCTTGCTGTTCCATTCGACTTTTGGGAGCCTTGATTTTCTTCCTAGCGGACTCTGCTCGTTAACATCCGGTTTCCTCTCGGCTTTTGTAAAACGGGACCCCGTCCGCTTGCTGTTTGCAATGGCCGCGGCCACTTCTCGCTTCCGCACGCTTTTGTGGGCACCGTTCCCTGCTTTTAGCTCGGAGAGGCTTTCGATCGTGCGCCTGGACGATGGCTATCTCACTTTAACGGTCTGTGGCTTGACTTCCATGGTCTCGAGTGTTAGCTGACATCAAAATGCTTAGGAACGAAGCAGGCTCCGGCAAAAGATCGGACAAACCAACATCTGCCAGAAAAGACTACTTGGTGCTCTTGCTGTTGAACATGGCTCAGTCCACGTAGCCAGTAAATAATACAAAACACATTTGAATAAAATGAAATAATTTGAAGATTCATGTAACGGAACGGCAGATTTAAATTTCCACTTCGCCGCTGTCCTTTCAACAGTCTTCACACAAATTGATCAGCATGGAAACGTAGAGTTAATCACGAATGCAGTCTTCAAATCATGAAAAATCAGATTTCAGAAAGAATATTTTAAAAGAGGTAAAGTAAGTTCACAAAATCCCTTCGCCTGATACTGGCAACAGAGGTCTTTATCTAACGGGCGATCAAAAAGTTTTCATTTAAGACAGCATAATCCAGAATCGGCATGCCAATCAAACAAAAACGCCGTGTGTATTGAGGCAAACATCCCGCTGACGCACCAGGTTGAAGATACCGTTTTTTAAAACACCGTGTCTTTCTGCGTGAAGAAGTCCGTAACTGCCTGCTGCACGTCCTCAGCCGACGCGAAGCATTGACACTCCAAGTCTTTTTGTAAGGGAACGAAGGAGTGATAATCGCATGGGAAGAGATCAGAACTATAGGGCGGGTGCTCGACTGTCTCCCATTTGAAGTGGCCGCAACTTCAACGTTACGACATTTGCTACATGGGGACGTGCGTCATCATGAACCAGCAGCATCCTTTAGCGCAGCGTTGTACAACGGTGGTTTCCGACAGACATGCTGCTCCGATAGATGTCTAACGGTGTTTTTACTTCGGTAGCAAAGGAAAGAATAACAGCACGTTGGTCCTGTTTGGTCGCGTTCGGTAATAACGTCGCCATAGTTCACATTTCCGCATTTACCGCACATACATCGGGAAGACACGAATGCTACGCTAATCCCTTGCCCACAGATTGGTGCTTACATACTCGCATCGGTTCAAATGGCTCTGAGCACTATGCGACTTAACTTCTGAGGTCATCAGTCACCTAGAACTTAGAACTAATTAAGCCTAACTAACCTAAGGACATCACACACATCCATGCCCGAGGCAGGATTCGAACCTGCTCCAGACTGTAGCGCCTAGAACCGCACGGCCACTTCGACCGGCTACTCGCATCGGATTCACGCTTTGTTGCATATACAGTGCAGCAACGCCCTGAAACGGGAGCAATGCACTAGATTCGACGTGTTTCTTTATAAGTAATGGGTGACAATTTTCTTAAACTGTTGATTTTACGACTCTTTGAGCATGACTTTTTTTAAATGTTACGGTATCGGAAACTGACATAGGGCCGGGAGAGCGGTGTACTGACCACATACCCCTCCATATCCGCATACAGTGACGCCTATGAGCTGAGGATGACACGGGGGCCGGTCAGTACCGTTGGGCCTTCATGGCCTGTTGGGGAGGAGTTTTAGTTTAGTTTTCTTAAATGTGCTCTGATCTCTCGGTTATCTTTTTAGTTTAAATTTATCTATTTTTTGAGAATAGTTACCGTTTTTGGTGGATGTACGTTCCATAATATGTACTACACGAGTGCGGCGGAAGGAGGGAAACTAAGAGAGAATCACGACGTTAATTAAGTTAAGAGACTCGCTGTACTGATACTGTTTGAATGTTCTGTCATGCCATAAATTTTACAATTGCGAAACGAGACGGAAACGATAAATCTGCTGGTCGCTCTGCTAACGATGTCCCCATCGCCTTCTACGAATCAAAGCTGACCTAGAATGCGAGGTGTATAATCCATCTGTATCCTACTGCATTTTTTCATGCACCAAAATTTGTACGTTATCACTACCACAGTTCTGTGAGTGATATTTACGGAATTGCTAGCGACATTACTTAGAGATTTCTAAGTCATTAAGTAACAATAATGCTTTGATTTTGTCACAGAGACTTAAGAGATAACTGTCAAATATAAATCCAAACTATTTGAGCATATTTCTTCTGGAATAGGGCTCTAATGTAAACTATAGTACAAGTTATTACAAAATGGAAAACGAAATGGCACAGGCGTGCATGTAAATCTCTAAACTTCTTGCAGTTATCTTTCCACTACTCTCACACAAAATTTATGCTAGGCCCCTGTGTGAAGATACAAAACCATCAAACAACAGTGTTTAGTGCAATAAATATTACTGGAGCGTAGGTACAGGAGCAAATTTAGAAATTCACGTCCACTGCATTTGAAAGTACCTAATATGTTCTACTCGAGGTGTCATTTCGGCTAGCCTCTGGTATGGAACATAGATTACCCGTGGTGTAGGACACCCTGCCTCCAGCAATGGCGAGGCGCGCAGGCCTTGCTTGTGTCTCGCCTGTTGTGCTGCTTGCGAGTGAGCGAACGCTTGTTTACGTCCGCGTAGCGGCTTGTATCAGAGTCCGACTTCATCGACCGTCATGGCGTTTTTTTACTACCGCCAGGCCACAATTAATTAACTTTTCTTCAGCTTCACGATCGACCGAAGGCGTATGAAGTAGAATGTTTTATACGGGTTGAAATGCGTCTCCTGCCACAAGATGTTCTCGGAATTCAATGTTCGATCCTCAGTGCTACTGTGTACATGAAGCTGGCGAATGACGAGCTGTGCTTGACACTGTGCGGCGCCCTGCTGACGAGCTAAAGTTCCGATACTCTGATGGACATGTAAGGTTCAAAAATGGTTCAAATGGCTCTGAGCACTTTGGGACTTAACTGCTGAGGTCATCAGTCCCCTAGAACTTAGAACTACTTTAACCTAAGGACATCACACACATCCATGCCCGAGGCAGGATTCGAACCTGCGACCGCAGCGGTCGCGCGGTTCCAGACTGTAGCGCCTAGAACCACTCTGTCACTCCGGCCGGCGGACATGTAAGGACTCTTGTCGTTGATCACTCTGTTTCTTGCCTCCGAACATTGCGGGTTTTCGAACTCCCGTTTGAGGTAAAGTCGGATGTTGTGATGGTCGCCTTCAAACATTACGACACCATGGTCAGTTACGTTGCTGGAACGTGGAAGACGTTCGAAACCTAGTGTGTCCTTAACGGTGTCCATCAGATAAAAATTGAACTTCGGGAACATGTGCCGCCGCGCGGGACTAGCCGAGTGGTCTCAGGCGCTGTAGTCATGGACTGTGCGGCTGGTCCCGGCGGAGGTTCTAGTCCTCCCTCGGGCATGGGTGTGTGTGTGTTTGTCCTTAGAATAATTTAGGTTAAGTACTGTGTAAGCTTAGGGACTGATGCCTTAGCAGTTTAAGCCCCATACGATTTCACACACATTTGACCATTTTGAACACGTGCCTTCCTACTGGGTTATGCCGGCAGCAGGGCTGCCATGTACGATGGGCAGCCGCGCACTTGTTCAGGTTGTGTGTAGGAATGGTTCAAATGGCTCTGAGCACTATGGGACTCAACTGCTGAGGTCATTAGTCCCCTAGAACTTAGAACTAGTTAAACCTAACTAACCTAAGGACATCACAAACATCCATGCCCGAGGCAGGATTCGAACCTGCGACCGTAGCGGTCTTGCGGTTCCAGACTGCAACGCCTTCAACCGCACGGCCACTTCGGCCGGCTGTGTGTAGGAATGCCATGATCTTTTTGAAAGTCTCCGGCGTAGACTGATTCTGAGGCCGATTGGAAATGTCGCTTTTCCTGCGGCGCCCACTGTGTTACCTCTGCCTTACGTGTCTGCGGCACCGCTTCTGAATCAGTCGCGGTGGACGCTTTGCCTATCTCTCCTACACTCGTGCTTGAGGAAGTACAAATGAACGATGACCGTCAGCAGGCACAAACGGTCTGTCCCGACCCCCAAGGTTGTTGATCGTGAGACCGTACCGACTTCCGACTTTCTGTCGTCCGGCCACATCTACATCTACATCCATACTCCGCAAGCCACCTGACGGTGTGTGGCGGAGGGTACCTTGAGTACCTCTATCGGTTCTCCCTTCTATTCCAGTCTCGTATTGTTCGTGAAAAGAAGGATTATCGGTATGCCTCTGTGTGGGCCCTAATCTCTCTAATTTTATCCTCATGGTCTCTCCGCGAGATATACGTAGGAGGGAACAATATACTGCTTGACTCTTCGGTGAAGGTATGTTCTCGAAACTTTAACAAAAGCCCGTACCGAGCTACTGAGCGTCTCTCCTGCAGAGTCTTCCACTGGAGTTTATCTATCATCTCCGTAACGCTTTCGCGATTACTAAATGATCCTGTAACGAAGCGCGCTGCTCTCCGTTGGATCTTCTCTATCTCTTCTATCAACCCTATCTGGTACGGATCCCACACTGCTGAGCAGTATTCAAGCAGTGGGCGAACAAGCGCACTGTAACCTACTTTCTTTGTTTTCGGATTGCATTTCCTTAGGATTCTTCCAATGAATCTCAGTCTGGCATCTGCTTTACAGACAATCAACTTTATATGATCATTCCATTTTAAATCACTCCTAATGCGTACTTCCAGATAATTTATGGAATTAACTGCTTCCAGTTGCTGACCTGCTATTTTGTAGCTAAATGATAAGGGATCTATCTTTCTATGTATTCGCAGCACATTACACTTGTCTACATTGAGATTCAATTGCCATTCCCTGCACCATGCGTCAATTCGCCGCAGATCCTCCTGCATTTCAGTACAATTTCCCATTGTTACAACCTCTCGATACACCACAGCATCATCTGCAAAAAGCCTCAGTGAACTTCCGATGTCATCCACCAGGTCATTTATGTATATTGTGAATAGCAACGGTTCTATGACACTCCCCTGCGGCACACTTGAAATCACTCTTACTTCGGAAGAATTTTCTCCATTGAGAATGACATGCTGCGTTCTGTTATCTTGGAACTTCTCAATCCAATCACACAATTGGTTTGATAGTCCATATGCTCTTACTTTGTTCATTAAACGACTGTGGGGAACTGTATCGAACGCCTTGCGGAAGTCAAGAAACGCTGCATCTACCTGTGAACCCGTGTCTATGGCCCTCTGAGTCTCGTGGACGAATAGCGCGAGCTGGGTTTCACATGACCGTCTTTTTCGAAACCCATGCTGATTCCTACGGAGTAGATTTCTAGTCTCCAGAAAAGTCATTATACTCGAACATAATACGTGTTCTAAAATTCTACAACTGATCGACGTTAGAGATATAGGTCTATAGTTCTGCACATCTATTCTACGTCCCTTCTTGAAAACGGGGATGACCTGTGCCGTTTTCCAATCCTTTGGAATGCTACGCTCTTCTAGAGACCTACGGTACACCGCTGCAAGAAGGGGGCAAGTTCCTTCGCGTACTCTGTGTAAAATCGAACTGGTATCCCATCAGGTCCAGAGGCCTTTCCTCTTTTGAGCGATTTTAATTGTTTCTCTATCCCTCTGTCGTCTATTTCGATATCTACCACTTTGTCATCTGTGCGACAATCTAGAGAAGGAACTACAGTGCAGTCTTCCTCTGTGAAACAACTTTGGAAAAAGACATTTAGTATTTCGGCCTTTAGTCTGTCATCCTCTGTTTCAGTACCATTTTGGTCACAGAGTGTCTGGACATTTTGTTTTGATCCACCTACCGCTTTGACATAAGACCAAAATTTCTTAGGATTTTCTGCCAAGTCAGTACATAAAACTTTACTTTCGAATTCATTGAACGCCTCTCGCAAAGCCCTCCTCACACTACATTTCGCTTCGCGTTATTTTTGTTTGTCTGCAAGGCTTTGGCTGTTTATGTTCGCTGTGAAGTTCCCTTTGCTTCCGCAGCAGTTTTCTAACTCGATTGTTGTACCACGTTGGCTCTTTTCAATCTCTTACGATCTTGCTTGTCACATACTCATCTAACGCATAATGTACGATGGTTTTGAACTTTGTCCACTGATCCTCAACACTATCTGTACTTGAGACAAAACTTTTGTGTTGAGCCATCAGGTACTCTGAAATCTGCTTTTTGTCACTTTTGCTAAACAGAAAAATCTTCCTACCCATTTTAATATTTCTATTTACGGCTGAAATCATAGATGCCGTAACCGCTTTATGATCGCTGATTCCCTGTTCTAAGTTAACTATTTCAAATAGTTCGGGTCTGTTTGTCACCAGAAGGTCTAATATGTTATCGCCACGAGTCGGTTCTCTGTTTAACTTCTCAACGTAGTTTTCAGATAAAGCACTTAAAAAAATTTCTCTGGATTCCTTGTCCCTGCCACCCGTTATGAACGTTTGAGTCTCCCAATCTATATCCGGCAAATTAAAATCTCCACCCAGAACTATAACATGGTGGGGAAATCTACTCGAAATATTTTCCAAATTATCCTTCAGGTGCTCAGCCACAACAACTGCTGAGCCAGGGGGCCTATAGAGACATCCAATTACCATGTCTGAGCCTGCTTTAACCGTGACCTTCACCCAAATCATTTCACATTTCTGATCTCCGTCGATTTCCTTCGATACTATTGCACTTCTTATCGCTATAAACACGCCTCCCCCTTCACTGTCCAGCCTGACTCTGCGGTATACATTCCAATCTGAGTTTAGGATTTCATTACTGTTTACGTCTGGTTTCAGCCAACTTTCTGTCCCTAGTACTGAGAGCAGTTCTGGGACCTTTCTATAGACGCTCCTGCAGTTTACTATTAGCACATTAATATTGTTATTCCCTGTTGCATTTTGCCTGCTCCTACCTTGCCGCGTCTCAGGAGGCGTCTTGTCGGGCCTAGGGAGGGAATTCTCTAACCTAAAAAAAACCCCATGTGCACTCCACACGTACTCCGCTACCCTTGTAGCACTACACGCTTCCGGCGTGTAGTGCACGCCTGACCTATTCAGGGGGACCCTACATTTCTCCACCCGATAGCGGAGGTCGAGAAATTTGCACCCCAGATCTCCGCAGAATCGTCTGAGCCTCTGGTTTAAGCCTTCCACTCGGCTCCAAACCAGAGGACCGCGATCGGTTCTGGGAACGACACAACAAATAGTTAGCTCTAATTCCACCCCGCGAGCGAGGCTTTCCGCCTTCACCAATTCCGCCAACCGCCTGTACGAACTGAGGATGACCTCTGAACCCAGACGGCAGGAGTCATTGGTGCCGACGTGAGCAACAATTTGCAGTCGGGTGCACCCAGTGCTCTCTATCGCCGCCGGTAGGGCCTCCTCCACATCTCGGATGAGACCCCCCGGCAAGCAGACAGAGTGAACACTGGCCTTCTTCCCCGACCTTTCTGCTATTTCCCTAAGAGGCTCCAATCACCCGCCTAACGTTGGAGCTCCCAATAACTAATAAACCCCTCCCCCCCGTGTGCCTGCTCGGACCTTGCTGAAGGAGCAGTCACATGTCCACTCACAGGCAGAGCGGGCGATGTCGGATGATATCCGCCCATCATCCGACACGGAACGAAATCATTCTCGCCACAGGTGCATTTGTCAGCGGACCTTTACCCGTTTGAATTCCCTTCCCATGGCGATAGGATCGTAACGCTGAACTAGCACATTCCCCGTTCTGATAATACAGCTTTACTAAAAGCGCCTTTTCAGGTAACGTCAACATGCTGCGACTGCTGGCGCATCTGATTCTCTCTTTCATTACATCTCCTTTTATACACGATTTTCATACGCAGTCACTGACGTTTTGCTGTCCAGCGCCATCTGTCGGACATTTTTTTTCTTCTAATAAAACCCCATGTCATTCCAAGCATCTGTGTCAATTTTTACCTCTCTATCTACATTATTCCGTGTTTTATTAAGTTTTCAAATGTATAATGACTTTTTGATCACCAGGTATATACTATGGGATTCGATTGTTCACTGCTCATTGTCAATATCATCACCGCTGCTGCTGTTGTTGTTTTCACCATCAAGTGTTGGTTTTATAAGGGTTTTATATTTCTTGTTGCTCAGGCTTCTTGAGATCTTATGTAATCAGTCAAACGCAGTATTTCACCCTACATTTCCCTACCATTAGCTGAATAATTTATGGGTTTCTTCTTGGGCCTTAGGAAAATAAGACTGATTAAGCAAGGTGCTCTCTCAAACTGCTTATCACCCATCTATATTGTGTCATAAATTAAATTTATAGGCTGCATACCCAGCATATACCGTATGCCCCTGCTGAAGCCGAATGTTCTGTCTGTCTGTCCAGGGGAATGACGGATAACGGATACGTCAATGACAACACCGCCGTTATCGCGTGGCTTTGTTTTCGCTGAGAGCCTCCTGAGGGATTCAGTAACCTGCTTAAAGGTATCTCTTAGTGTTTGCTGTTGACCCAAATGCCCTAACCTTAGCAACCGTAATTTTCCTCGAACGGCTTTCCACGCCTGGACAACTTCCTACTTCGTTGACATCTCGATGTATACTAATCATAATTCTCTGCAGTGTGAGACTTTATATGTCCGCTCTTCTTCCTCTTATTACGTGCTTGCTCCCCACTTCTCAATATTAAGGGCCTCTACATCTGTTTTCCCCTCAATAGCCTCAAGTTCTTCAGTCAAGTCGGTTACTTTCTTACCGATTTCATTAACTAACTCATTTAATGGGTTGATTATTCTCAGAAGAGTCCGGTAATAAGTCTCTAGTTCCCTGTGCATATCTTCAACTCTATGCACGATAGTCTGAATTTTCGCATCCATGTACTAGCGAATGTGCTCTTCAAGTACACCCATTGTCTCGGATTGAGAGCCAGACATGCACGCGAACTTGTCCATGGTGCAGTGCTTACTGATATACTCACCTCTCTTACCCGGCCGTATAAACAGAAACTCTTGGAAATTTGGCCTGTAGCTACCATCATTCAGTTTTCTTGTTTTGTCAATAACGAGAAACCCATACCGTGAATGATTCTAGTATTTAGCATGTTTGTTTAGCACATAATTGAACGACATTTCAGTTCCTAATTGTGCTTGGTAAATGTGTTTTAAATTCAGATTGTCTTGTTTGAAGGCTCTAATGAGGTTTGCATTGTCCCTAACCATGTGTTTAGAGATTCTGGAATATGTTTGGCGTAGATAAAATACATCGGTACACATATGAGGGGCGAAACAAAAATATTTTCGAATTTGGTCTTGGTTTTCTACAGCAACATTGTCAAATATAAACACCACTTTCACCAAATGTAGTGTATGCAACGCCTTTCCCATCGTGCAATATCTTCTGAAATAGCTAATACTTTGGCTGAAGCAGTGTTTTTCAAAATACACAATCATGTTCAAGTGGGACTCCATCGCCATGTGTTAGCAGCGCCATGAGAACTTCAATCTTGCCACAGTTAGATGGACCTACAATAATTGCTCGTATATTATAAGGCAGGAGAATTCCAATCTTCTTCTTCGTAAGAGCTTCTTTTGCATCTGCACAGGACCATTCACCAACAACAAAGTCCTTGTGATGCGGATGTTCCACCGACACTGCCATGATACCGAATACATCAGGTACTGACAAGTAGTGGGCATGTACAGAAGACACTCTTGTAAGGATGGTAACAATATGTGTAGCCACTATAACTATATCACTTAACCAACTGAGCTATATTCAAGACACTCATGAAAAGTAACCTCTTCTTTCAGTTTGACAATTACTGGTGAGGAGATGTTTGAGGCAGTTGTCTGCTGCTGCAACAGCTTAGGTGTAGCACTGAAAATAATGATATTAATATCATTATTTAATAAGTACAATACTTAGACTATAATGAGAGAGGTATGGAATAAAACATAAACAGAGTTTGAGATTACGATGGTTGACTGAAAAGTAATGCCTCCACCTCCTAACTCTTCAACAGTTGACAGCATTGGAATGCAGCAGGTACTGGCTTGTTCCGTAGCCTCTTCTCTAAAGCTCTAGTCGGCGGGAAGCCTTAGCAGTGAACGGTTGTATTGTTACAGTATAGAGTATCGAACCCTGTGCCGACGGTCGGTCAATGTGATTTAAGCAACGTGCAGGCACTGAATTCTTGACAGCAGAAAGTGTCACCCCAAATGATGAATGAAAGCAGTTTATGGTGATTGTGTTGATGTGAGTAATGTGCGTCGTTGGGCGAGTAAGTTTAAAGATGGTGAGGTGGGAACATCTGACCTACGTGACAAATAAAGAGTTGGACGTTCTGTGACAGCGGCCACCGAGTTTCACAAGTAAAAT
Source organism: Schistocerca serialis cubense (assembly GCF_023864345.2). Classification (NCBI taxonomy): domain Eukaryota; kingdom Metazoa; phylum Arthropoda; class Insecta; order Orthoptera; family Acrididae; genus Schistocerca; species Schistocerca serialis. The sequence continues at coordinate 702,139,551 of NC_064638.1, forward strand.
GTTGACAGATTGATTCAGGACGACGGATAACAAGGGTCCGAAAGCAAAAGGGAAATGTTTTCCTGCAGCATGACAATGCCAAAGCACACACTTCACGTGCCACCACATCAGAACTTCAGAGACTGAATCTCACCAACGTATGGCATCCGCCATACAGTCCAGATTTAGCACCGTCTACCTTCCATCTGTTCCTGATAATGAAAGACGATCTGTAGGGACATCATTATGCTTCTGATGAAGATGTTGAGAGAACTGTGAGCGTGTGGTTACGGAAACAGAGTGTCGACGTTTTGCGTGACGGTTTCAGGAAACTTTTTCATCGTTGGCAGTAATGTATCCAATTCGCTGGTGATTATGTGGAAAAGTGAATATTATTTATTAAAATATTCCCATCCCACCTAAGCCCAATTAACGAAGGTGGAGGCATTAGTTTTCATTCAGCCATTCAGCCTTTATATATATATATATATATATATATATATATATATATATATATATATATATTATTTAAATATAGTACATTGGATGTATGTAGCATTTCAAAAAAATAGCCAGACTCTTTCTTTATCTTTTCCTTTGCGCCTGTACAATATTTTCCAAATGAAGCTTTTTGATGTGCAATAAATTCTGTGCATATCACCTTCAGACCAATGGGTACCTCATAATATCCTGGTTTTTCACATGTACATTTAACCCGTTTCTCTTTCGACTCTTCGTTCATGCAGAAACAAAACTACTGATCCAAATCATCATCATTCACACTATGAACATGTAGAAAGCTTACATCATTGTATGCAGATTCTATGCTTGGCAACCAATGACTCAGTCTTTCCATTGGAAGGTATAACACATTATCCACATCATATAAGTTCATAACCGATGCTTGCTGTAGAAAACACACCTGTCACCATATTTAATACATGATGCAGAGCCATGATATGCTGTTGTAATAGATAGTGTCTCACCAGTAATGCAAATGTCCTGTGGAGGGGTTGGGGTAGGGGAAGTACGAATTACATAGTACTCTGTGGTTATTTGCTGATTGATGCAGCGTTCTGCACGACATATTTGGTCCCAGTCGAACTCAGAAATAGGCCCTTGTAACACCCTTTGATGCATTTTCAGTTTCGATCCTCACATGCAGTCATGATGTGCTTCTGTACCCACATTTACACGTTTCGTTACACTAGGAGTTAAATTGTATGTAGAACTGAAAAGTGTGGACACACTTGATAACTTCTTTTCTACACTATCTGCACTCTTTCCCTGCGCTAGCACTGGGTTGTTCTGCTGGGATGGGTCGTATGTCAGTGAATAGTACTGCCCTCCTTGTTGTTTAGGACCACCAGCAGCACTCAAAGCGCTGGGATTAGACTGTGCATCCTCATCAAACAAATTGATGAGTGAAAGAGACAACAATAGCTCCTTGTTGTGCTCTGGCAGGTGGGCTATGTGTGGAACCTTCTTATCCACAGCATCTGCACTCTACCCCTGCCCTACCACTGGGATGTTCTGGTAGGACAGGTGACCACTACAGACTTCCATCTTACTGTTGTTTAGGACCACCAGCAGTGTTCAAGATGTTGGGAACAGGCAGGTCATCCTCATCACCCAAACTGATGAGTATGACAGACAATAGCAACTTCTTGTCCTGCTACAGCATGTGGGCAATGTACACTATAGGATCCCATGTGGTCACTAAAGGTTTGGACATGTTGGAGGCTGTTGCTGCAAGTCCAGAGGTTGGTGCATATCTCAACAAAATAGCAGCTGTGGTTGCTGCAGGTACGGATGCAGCAGAGGTCAACATGTAGGTGCTTGGCCCAGCAGGCCTTGACATATCGAAGGCTACTTCTGAACAATGATGAGGAAGCGTTACACTCTGAGCAAGACACGGAAACATCCAATAATAATGGTAACTATAGACGAAGATGTGAAATGGGTTACTTGCTTTTCCACTTCTTCCTTTTTGCTGGGTCTCAACCTCTGCTGCTGACACTTCATGGTTCTTCTTCTGCTGCTTCTGCTGGCTGACTGAGTGAGACTGAGGTTGCAGAGCTGCTGAACCTGCTTATATCTCCTCTGATGACCTTACCAAATACTGCCACCCTATTGGCTGAAGCCTGTTATGTGATGTGATTCGACGTTCGTATTGGTCCCACCCTTTTTTCTGGACCGTCTTCTTGGTTTAGGTGATGGGAGGGAAGTGGGGAGGGAAACAGCGCCCTCTGGTAGCGCTGTTGTGAACTAGACCAGTTGGTCTCCAAACCTCAAGGTGAGCACCTACGGTTCATTGTGGAATAGGGTGAAGTTAATGTTGGTAGTTAGGCAATTTCAAAATAGGTAGGCAGTTCCAGCACAAGCAGGTAGCGAGTTCTGAAATGCATCTTCATGCATTGCTGCTGCATTGACACTATTTGTTGATAACTATTGTCCACATGCTCAACCATTTTATTTTCTTTCCACTCGTTGTGTAGCAGGCTATGGCTACAGTTCTCAGCTGTGTGCTTGCTTATTAAATTCATCCCTGGTCATCACCAGCATTTCCTCAATTGTACACATGAATGCTTGTGGCAGAGTGGGTGAACATCTTGCCTTTTGCACTTCGGAAGACTGATAGGACCTCATCCTGCTGCACCTTCATTATTTGATGAATCATATTCATCTTCTTCATATATTCACCAAGTATCATCGCCTTCCAAGCATCGTGCAAGTGGTTATGGACACAGTCCTCAGCTACACGATTATAAACTCATCCTTCTCCAGCACAGACCTCTCATCCATTGAACACACAGTACACAATAAACAATTACGTCCATCCTTTCAGCACAGACTGAGCGAATTCCCCACCATTTTTTCCCTGGGCCGCCATCTTGAATTATATCACAGGAGGGGAAGGGGAGGGGAGGGACAAGAGCCCACAGCGCCGTCTGGTGGTGGTGATGGTGTTGTGAACCAGGTCATTTGGCCTCTGGACCTCAAGGTGAACACACTGGATCGAGTTACTGTCTAGTGTTCAATCAGTGATACCTCTAATTGTTTAAATAAACAATATACCACACTGCATACAAAATGAAGACTGCAGGGCAGTCCAGCACAGACAGAGTCAGTGCCCCACCATTTCCAGTTGGGTGAGGGTTGATGGGGGGAGGGGGGAGGTGAGGGGAGGGGTTGGAGTTAGGTTAGTGGAAATAGCCTAATTAACTTATTTTCCCGCCAAAATTTGAATTTCCCACCATGATGTCAGAGTGACATTTCCACATCCATCCACCATCTTGAATGAATTTGACAACAATGTGGAGTGGGGACTTATCAGCTTTGGCCTACTACAGTCATGTGATGACAAAAGTCACGTAACTGGAATAACAATAAATTTGATTTGTTATTTTTATGTATAACAATTGCCCACAACCTGGTCCCAAACAAATCTGATGCTCTCTGAAGCACACAGACCTAAAATGAATAGGCCTACGCAATTACTCTAGTTATAAAGGATGAAGAGGGGGGGATGTATCTTATTAGTCCAGGGGAACTGATGGGGGAGGGTTTCATGGGCAAGATGGCGATTCCCTGTGGTGAGGGGGAGTGGGGAGTGACCTTGCACAATTCTCTCAGGTGTGTAGGCTGGACAGTGCTTTCCCAGGGCGAGGGGGTTGGGGTGACCTTGAAAATAACTAATGGCTCAAGTGTAAAATGATATTTTCCTTATCAGTTGATTAAACACGATATAAGTAGCTACAGCCTGATCGTCATTCATACCAGCAGTTGATGTACGTACACCTAGACCTATATATACGTCTGCAACAAGTATAAGAACATCAAGCAAGCTCCTTCCTGTTTACCTATTATGATCAACAGTGGAATATTATTTTGGTGCCTGCCTGCTACTGTCATTTAGTCTATTCTGAATTTTAATAACTGTTGTTTTCGTGCTTTGGGAATGTAGCAAATTAATAATTAGCATTTTCAGTATTTACTAGGTTCCAAGCGTTTGATGATTACATTCTCACAGAGATTACTCTAATACTACTCTGGCACCTCGTAATACGGGAATTCCTTTGAACTATCCTGGAGTTGGGTCTCTTATTCCTGCCATACGCCAATCTCTTGTACCTCTGAGGACATTTCATGACGTACTGAATGTTGAATTTTTCCCTGTATTTTTATCCTTCCATGTTTCAACTGATTTGTTACGCTCTTCCATTTCATTTTTGAGCTGTAGCACCATCTTCATCTCTCCAGACTACTGTACTCAAAGTTTTAAGTGGCATATGCTACGTATCTACTAATTCTCATTCCCTCTACAATTAACCCATTTATTGCTTCCACTACTGCGAAATTAATTAAACCTTACTGTTTTATCACATACTCCAACATTCAGTCCCCCGTCTTTTCGTTGAGAGTGTTCCATATATAGGGCGGCTATAATCAAAAATGCAGTACTTAAGAGGGCCCCTATCAAAGACGAGTGATTGCAGAACAATAAAACTTCGTGGAAACATTTGTAAGGCCATGCAGAAGAGAAATAACAAATAAACCATGGAATGAGACCCTTTAAACTTACATATGATCCGTGGTCTAGGGGTAGCATCTTTGATTCATAATCAAAAACGTCTTCGGTCTCGGGTTCGATCACCGCCACTGCCACTGACTACATTTTGGTAAACAATCAGCATTGGCGGCCGAAGACTTCCGGCATAAGAAGTCAGCCTCATTCTGCCAACGGCTTTGTCAAAAAGGGCAGGGATAGAGGTTCAGGGCACTCTCTTATCCTAGGGGTGGGAAATTGCCCCTAAAGGCGGAATCAGCAATGATCAACGACATGAGGATGCAGAAGGCAATGGAAACCACTGCATTAAAGATACGTAACGTGTATCCACAGGACATGTGGCCTGTAATTGAAGAAGTGTCATGATGATCTCTCCATTGGCAAAAGATTCCGGAATAGTCCCCCATTCGGATCTCCGGGAGGGGACTGCCAAGGGGGGGGTTACCATGAGAAAAAGATTGAATAATCAACGAAAGGATAACGTTTTACGAGTCGGGGCGTGGAATGTCAGAAGCTTGAACGTGGTAGGGAAACTAGAAAATCTGAAAAGGGAAATGTAAAGGCTCAATCTAGATATAGTAGGGGTCAGTGAAGTGAAGTGGAAGGAAGACAAGGATTTCTGGTCAGATGAGTATCGGGTAATATCAACAGCAGCAGAAAATGGTGTAACAGGTGTAGGATTCGTTATGAAGAGGAAGGTAGGGCAGAGGGTGTGTTACTGTGAACAGTTCAGTGACCGGGTTGTTCTAATCAGAATCGACAGCAGACCAACACCGACAACGATAGTTCAGGTATACATGCCGACGTCGCAAGCTGAAGATGAGCGGATAGAGAAAGTGTATGAGGATATTGAAAGGGTAATGCAGTATGTAAAGGGGGACGAAAATCTAATAGTTATGGGCGACTGGAATGCAGTTGTAGGGGAAGGAGTAGAAGAAAAGGTTACAGGAGAATATGGGCTTGGGACAAGGAATGAAAGAGGAGAAAGACTAATTGAGTTCAGTAACAAGTTTCAGCTAGTAATAGCGAACACCCTGTTCAAGAATCACAAGAGGAGGAGGTATACTTGGAAAAGGCCGGGAGATACGGGAAGATTTCAATTAGATTACATCATGCTCAGACAGAGATTCCGAAATCAGATACTGGACTGTAAGCCGTACCCAGGAGCAGATATAGACTCAGATCATAATATAGTAGTGATGAAGAGTAGACTGAAGTTCAAGACATTAGTCAGGAAGAATCAATACGCAAAGAAGTGGGATACGGAAGTACTAAGGAATGACGAGATACGTTTGAAGTTCTCTAAAGCTATAGATACAGCAATAAGGAATAGCGCAGTAGGCAGTACAGCTGAAGAGGAATGGACATCTCTAAAAAGAGCCATCACAGAAGTTGGGAAGGAAAACATAGGTACAAAGAAGGTCGCTGAGGAATGAAATAAATAGGAAGTGCAGGGAAGCTAAGACGAAATGGCTGCAGGAAAAATGTGAAGACATCGAAAAAGATATGATTGTCGGAAGGACAGACAGCATATAGGAAAGTCAAAACAACCTTTGGCGACATTAAAAGCAACGGTGGTAACATTAAGAGTGCAACTGGAATTCCACCGTTAAATGCAGAGGAGAGAGCAGATAGGTGGAAAGAATACATTGAAAGCCTCTGTGAGGGTGAAGATTTGTCTGATGTGATAGATGAAGAAACAGGAGTCGATTTAGAAGAGATAGGGGATCCAGTATTAGAATCGGAATTTAAAAGAGCTTTGGAGGACTTACGGTCAAATAAGGCAGAAGGGATAGATAACATTCCATCAGAATTTCTAAAATCATTGGTGGAAGTGGCAACAAAACGACTATTCACGTTGGTGCGTAGAATATATGAGTCTGGCGACATACCATCTGACTTTCGGAAAAGCATCATCCACACAATTCCGAAGACGGCAAGAGCTGACAAGTGCGAGAATTATCGCACAATCAGCTTAACAGCTCATGCATCGAAGCTGTTTACAAGAATAATATACAGAAGAATGGAAAAGAAAATTGAGAATGCGCTAGGAGACGATCAGTTTGGCTTTAGGAAAAGTAAAGGGACGAGAGAGGCAATTCTGACGTTACGGCTAATAATGGAAGCAAGGCTAAAGAAAAATCAAGACGCTTTCATAGGATTTGTCGACCTGGAAAAAGCGTTAGACAATTTAAAATGGTGCAAGCTGTTCGAGATTCTGAAAAAAGTAGGGGTAAGCTATAGGGAGAGACGGGTCATATACAATATGTACAACAACCAAGAGGGAATAATAAGAGTGGACGATCAAGAACGAAGTGCTCGTATTAAGAAGGGTGTAAGACAAGGCTGTAGCCTTTCGCCCCTACTCTTCAATCTGTACATCGAGGAATCAACGAGGGAAATATAAGAAAGGTTCAGGAGTGGAATTAAAATACAAGGTGAAAGTATATCAATGATACGATTCGCTGATGACATTGCTATCCTGAGTGAAAGTGAAGAAGAATTAAATGATCTGCTGAACGGAATGAACAGTCTAATGAGTACACAGTATGGTTTGAGAGTAAATCGGAGAAAGACGAAGTAGTAGAAGTAGTAGAAATGAGAACAGTGAGAAACTTAACATCAGGATTGATGGTCACGAAGTCGATGAAGTTAAGGAATTCTGCTACCTAGGCAGTAAAATAACCAATGACGGACGGAGCAAGGAGGACATCAAAAGCAGACTCGCTATGGCAAAAAAGGCATTTCTGGCCAAGAGAAGTCTACTAATATCAAATACCGGCCTTAATTTGAGGAAGAAATTTCTGAGGATGTACGTCTGGAGTACAGCATTGTATGGTAGTGAAACATGGACTGTGGGAAAACCGGAACAGAAGAGAATCGAAGCATTTGAGATGTGGTGCTATAGACGAATGTTGAAAATTAGGTGGACTGATAAGGTAAGGAATGAGGAGATTCTATGCAGAATCGGAGAGGAAAGTAATATGTGGAAAACACTGATAAGGAGAAGGGACAGGATGATAGGACATCTGCTGAGACATGAGGGAATGACTTCCATGGTACTAGAGGGAGCTGTAGAGGGCAAAAACTGTAGAGGAAGACAGAGATTGGAGTACGTCAAGCAAATAATTGAGGACGTAGGTTGCAAGTGCTACTCTGAGATGAAGAGGTTAGCACAGGAACGGAATTCGTGGCGGGCCGCATCAAACCAGTCGGTAGACTGACGAAAAAAAAAAAAATGGAAGAGTAACAAGTTACAAATGTGGGGCAATGTGCTGACCATCAGTATCCACGATAGCCTCGAACACCACTAGAGATTGCTCTACTGCTCTACTGATGCCTCCTTCTCTATGCTTATCTTCAGCCACCAATGTGTGTTAGAGTTCTGACAATAAACCCTGTCTTCAGGTAATCCCACAGCCATAATTCACATGGGTTCAAATCTGATAGTCTTAATGGCCATGCAGTTAGGAACGGTCCGCCAGTGATTCGGTTTTCTCTGACTGTGTCACGGAGCAACCAAGTGACGCCGGAAGATGTGTGAGGCTGAGCTCAATACTGTAACAAAACAGCTAATTCCAAAGCATCTCTTTCCTATAGAGCAGGGATCACGTGTTAGTGAAGCAGATCACAGTAACATCTGCCATTCAAGCTGCATGTCCTTGGTCCTTGGGGTTTGAGTTCCTCTTACAACACCATACCAGTACTGGCGCCTAATGACTAATGACAAACCATGACGCTAACACTACTAACAAATCCTGCAGTGCCCAGTCTAAGCATAATTCCTATCCTATGAAGTTGTGTACCCATAAGGTTAACAGTTTTTCATCTACACTGGCTCAAGTAGCGAAAGGTTACATTTGGACAGCAGAACACATCAGTTTGGGAAAACAGAAAATTTCTAAGTTCGTCGGCTGAGCATTGCGTCTGCAACATGGTCAGCTGCGCCGTGTGTCTTAAATAATCATGCTTGGCGAGCAGATCGACAGAAACAGCTCATAGGCAGTATGTGACTGTGAGCGATTCAGCAGGAAGTGTGCGACAGAAGCAGAGCTAGGTGATGCCCGAAGCACCTCCATAATATTATGTAAGAAGCACTGGTCGCTTTGCAACTTCACTCACTGTGGGTCTGTCAAGAGGGCTAACATACAGAAACGAATGGTTGATCAAATGTAGCAGTGAGGCGGTTGATGGCTGGGAATATAGGGGGATGGTTTGATCTTTACAAATGATGTCTAATAGCAAAACCGTTCCAACTATAATATATACGCCAGCCAATAGGCCAGTAGGCACTCGATCAGAAGGATCGATGGGATTCACCTCATTTGTACTTGATTCTTTGATTGCTGTTATGTACGTTTGCACAAGATTGTTCTAGTTCTCCAGTACATCTCTGCTACACTTCTGGCCGAGAATGACTGCATCTTAATGAGCCGCCAGGCGCCATCTTAGAGACTGGAATGGCTACTGCCACTGATGAGCCACCTAGAATACTGTCAACATGACACTGAGCTGGGACAGAAGCTGCTCTAACATTGCAACCTCTGACCCACCAGTTTGCTGAAGGGTGGGTCAGAACTGATGAACAGCATGACATCAAGACATGCAGTTACCTGATGGGCAGTAGCATTGGTCATCATGACAATCGACAACATGGTAACATGCAGTGCCTGGTAGGGCTGTAGCATTAGGTACTAAGGCACTTAACAGCTGCACAACAGGGTGCAGGGAGGACCACAGCAGCTGACGGGCATGAAGGTCCACCCCCACGACCTAGCAGAGAATAGAAGACGCCATCTGGATTGCTGAATAATCATATTTTACCGCTGATTCTTCTGTCTGTTATTGTGCCTGCCAGTGCATCCAGGAGACTACCACCACCATTCTCAACACAGTAGGGGCACCACCTGGTTGTGCTGCACCCTACAGTTTGACGTCAGAAGTGCTAACGACAGCTATCACTGCAGTCTGAGAACCTTGCCTGCAACAGTGTACCAGTAGTCAACACCTACAGCAACTGTAGGGTGCATGGGCAACAACCACTAGTGCTTATTGCAGGGAATTCCACCTGATTTTCCACCATGGGTGCGAACGGAGAACCCTGAGGATCTAGCCACAGCACCTCAGGATGCGATACACTTGCAAGAAATATGCAGTGTGACTAGGGCATCTTGGGAATTGGAAAATATTTTCAGCAGGTAATGAGTGTTACCGATGTGGGAAATAAGGCTTCTAAGTTCACAGCGTCACGAGTCAGTGTTTTAATTGCCAACGTTTTGGGCATAAAAACCGGGAATTTAGGGCTAAGAGACAGCAGAAACAAGTTGATGGGAAGAAACCGTTAAACAGCAGAGGGTATGTTCCTGCCACCGGGAGTCATTCCTAGTAAACAGTGGTGCTGAGGAAGCTAGCGCAGAGGCATAGGCTTGATGGTTTGGGTGAAAAGTAAGAGGTGCAGAATTTTAGTGGACTCTGGGGCACATATATCAGTTGTCAGTCTGGCCTCATGGACAAGAGGACACTGGAAACTCTGAAGTGTAGACTGTGCACAATAGGGGATAAAAAGTTAGACTAAGTAGGGGCAACACAGCTCTAGTTTAAGATTGGGGATGTATGGTTCTGTGAGCAGATGGAAGTGTTGCCAGCTGTGGGGCAAGGATATTCCTCAGTAACTGGGTTAGACTTTCTGATTAGGCATCACGCTAAGATTAACCTATTGCAGCACACACTAAGATAGTGCCAATTAAACTGTGTACAGGTACATTAAAGGTGATTTCAGAAGACAGAGTAGCAGCAGGTACAGGAAGCTGATCTGAGTACTGTTGGGTATTGATGTGCCACAACGTGGTTTACGTTCGGTAGAACAGCTGGCAAGTGAAAATGTGTTAGGTGTGAAGCCTTGCTTTGTTTGTAGAAATATAGCAATTGTGAGGAAGGTAAATGGACTAACTATCATACTGATAAGCTTGGACAACTTCAGGAAAGTGGAAGTGGATCTCCCGAAGGGATTGATAGTTGCCATGGGAGGATATCGATAATTTCGATAATTCGAGGTTAGCCCATCGGTGCACCTGCATTGCAAAATAATGTTGGTCATTTGAAAGGGGATGACTAGGTTAAGGTGGAGGCACTATTACTGAAGTGCAAAGATTTGTTTTATGCGGAAGGACCTGTGCCAGCTACACAGATAATGCAGCATCAGATTCTGAATCATGTACCAGCATACCACAATCCATACAGATTGGCGAAGCATCTACAACTGGTAGTGCAGCAAGTAGTAGATCAGCAGCTGGCAGTGGAATAATCCATCACAATAACAGTCCATGGTCAGAGGGTAAAGTGCTTGTTTTGAAGAAGCCGCTAGATGGATCGTGGAGGTCCGTTTTCGTTGTCATTGCAAGTACGTGAATGAACAAACAGTATGGATAAATGCCCAATGCCGAATGTTATGGAAGTGATGGTTAAGTTGGAGAAATGTAGGTTTTTCTCCGCAATGGATTTGAAGCAGATGTGGAGCAGTACGTTCGGTATTGTATTATGTGTGCACAATGTGTGGACTTCAGTCTCAAAAATTCAGCTTCAGGGGTTACTTGAATCAGATAAACTATTTCAAAGATAGGGATTGATATCTTAGGATCCTTTAACAAGAGTTTAACAGAGAACAAATATGTGTTGATAATGGTCGATCATTTTTGGGGATATATGGTAATGGTGTCAATATCAGTTCAAAAAGCAAGCACATTTGTACAAGCCTTAGTGAACAACTGGTTGCTCAAATTCATAGTGCCAAAGACCATAATCAAAGATCAAGGAACTAATTTTACATCTGATAAGATGAAGCAGTTATGCCAACTATTAAGAGTTAAGAAACTGTGTACCAGTCCGTTTCATCCACAAGCAAATTGGGATGTGAAATGAGTCCACCATATGACTGCGAAAATGTTGAGTTACTATGTAAACAGTCAACACTTGGGGAGGGACAGATATGTAAGTTACTTCACATGTGCTTCTAATTCTAAAGTCCACAGAGGGACAGGGTTATCACCATATGAGGTTGTGTATGGGTGGAAAATGCCATCAACTTCTGATGTACTACAGCCAAAGCTAGGTTTTGAAGGTAAGCATGCGAAGCAATTCACGAGAACATTAAATAAAGTTTGGCTTAAGGTGAAAAGGGCAAATGCAAAAGCGTTAGAATTTCAGGACCATACAGGGCTAGCAACAAGCAAGCTACCACAGTACAGGGTAGGACAATGGATTTTGTTAGCGAATCGGTGAACCCTGAAGGTTAAGACTAAGAAATTGCTAACCATGTTTGAGGGTCCATACCAAGCGGCAGAAATGATATCGCCACTGAATGTCAATTTGCAGTTGCCTTCTAAGACTTCTGTGGTCAACGTCAGTCATGTAAAACCTGTTCAGGGTGTAACTGATGCTTTAACACAAGCATCTTGCTCTAAGAACTGAGAGAAGGAGCTGCTGCATAAAGCCAGAGCAAGGTGTAATATTCCATATAAGCTTAGGTCTAGAAATGAATAGAGTAAATGTGTGTGTACAGATTCTCTTGATTAGTGTTGTGTTAATTTTCTTTATAGTTCAGAGAGGTGGAGAGGGATTCATTGCCAATCACTTTCCCCTGAGTGGTGCCAGTGCATTACCTGGATGGGTTACTGTGAGCATAATTCTCTTGCAGTAATATGGCCTGGTAGGATAGAGAATCTACCACTGAAAACCGGGGTGTTATTCTCGAGGCAACTGGACTTTGAGTTAACGAGCATTTCACTCTCATTTAAATATATGGCCAAAAGATTCAGGCTTCAGGAATTGTGAAACGATCCCTGTTGTCCAGGACCGTGTGCCACAAAGAGTGCAGATTCGCCACGAGATGGGAAAATACACGGGCGTCTATTATGCTGAATGAGGCCTAAGCACTGTAGTGTGCGAGTGAGACAGACGAGAACCTACGTCATAGGGAAACCCCATACCGTTTGTGGCCAGGAAGATGTAGCAGTGTTAAATATGGCGGACGTAAGATCGGCCATAAAGGGAAACATTTATGAAAACTATTTAATTCTGTAGTAATTCAGGGAATGAAAGCCACAGTAATTTTAATCTACCATCCTTCATAAATTTTCATGGTGATCCCAATAAAACTTGAATATTGATCATATCTATAGTTGTTTAGGATTTATTGTTAAAGTGAACTTAACAAGTTTGTAACAAAGACATGAATGCTAAAACATGAATGCTTTGGTCCATCTTAACGATCTACGTTTCATATGGAATCGCATCATTTAAATGAAAAATGTTGTAAATATCTACTCTGTAACTTTATTTGCTTAAAAGATATAGTACATTTAAATTATCAGTATTTTCAGTTAAGCATCAGGTCATCATTTCCTCCACACAAAGCACATTGAACGATGACAGCATGACGCCTTATTGAATCATTAGGTAATAGAATATTTGCTGTAAAGTTTAGTACAAAATAGTTACTTTTGTTTTTATTTATTTATCATAAAGCACATTGGTGCAGGGCTACTGGCCGTGGCATTCAAAGCTAAGAAGGAAAATGTATTGCTATTATGTAAAAGAACTTAACGTTTATTATGTAATGGATAATATTGTTACTTTATTTAGAACGTGAAAGTGGTCAAGCTTTATCTAAATATGTTATAATGTAAAATAACGTAGAATAAGCTGTAACCAATCATATGGACGGCTTCAGGTAAGGGAAGTGCCCTAGTAAGTTAAGTGACGATTTTTGGCACGCGGGGGACGCTGCCGGAGACGGGTCATATGGACAGTGCTGGTCTAGACACTTTAGGGTACAGTGCTGGTGGACACGCGAAAGCGGACGGTCGGTCTTTAGGCAGCTAGGAAGTGAAACGACTTAGAAAATTTCGCGTTGTGTGGTATCGCCGGACTTAATCTCTTAGCGGTGAGCAGCTGCACGCCTGGCGTGAACTCTAACTTCTCGCATAGTTAACGAGGTGGAGTATTGGACTGGTAATTCGCGATGATATTGTGAATGATCGAACTGTGTCAAATGGATATGCGCTCGAGTGTAACAGTAATTCCAAATACGACCACTTTCGCTATTAGTTTGCTTTCTGAATAAACATTACTCTGACCACATCGCAACTGTGCCCTACATCATTTATGGGTCGTTAATTTAGTTCCCGATATTATTATTAATGTTACTATATGTTATATTAACTTTGTATTTCGCAAACTTGATATTAGGCAGACAACTTAACCCAAGGGTCTCAAGTGTCTAGTATAGGGCGTGTAATGCGACACGTGCGGTTCAACCTCTAAAAGTTTGAGAGAAGACATTTCGACGAAGAGGAACCGCATGTGAGCCCGAACATCTTTGGGATGTTATCTCGCAGGATGTACTCCTCACAAACCATAAGTGGGCACTGAGGATTATACTTGACATAGAGGGGGGGGGGGGGGGGAGACGAAACGAAGTCTGCTAGTTGCAAGAGATGTTTTAAATTTGATTACAAAGCGACAAAGAATCAGATGTTAGCTGATATATGGGATGAATATCAACAGCTAGACTTTCCTTGTAAGGGGTTAAGGCTTCACTTCCAGGAACTAACGGAAGTCATTCCAGAGACACGGGTGAGGGCGAAGAGAGGTTGTTTGAATGCAGGGGGTAAACTACTCGACTGTGTTTGGGACAGCTGACAGGGGAAACATCGAAAATTTGAATATCACCAAATGGAAAGTACAGGAAATGGCCAGTAACACGATAAAATTAGTGGATTTGTGTACGGCGCAGGTTAATGCTATGGGTCTTAAGCTACTGAACATCACAAAGGTAATGCAGCAGGTAGAACCAGATTTGCAACAGTACGTTATCATGTTCCATTTGCAACATCTATAATACTCCTCCACATGTTATAACATGCGACTCACAGACACTTATATCGATGTGTAGTGGTGGTTCTTTTGGTGATGTTCAAAACAACAGTCATCACGCAGAATCCGCAGCTGCGATACATATTATCTAAGTTGGCGGTGGAGGACGAGAAAGTAAAAGAATGGGAAGGAATTAATGATATCAGCTGCATTGGGACTTTATGCGGAGTCGGAGGCGACGAGTAAAAATGAGTCATGGACCGGAACTCTAACCCTGGATCTCTTGCTTACTAGGCAGCTGCGTTAGCCACTGCACCACTGGGACACATCGCTTAGTGCAAATGCGTGAACTATCGTGACAAGCTCCCAGCCGACCCTCATTCCGCCTAGCGTCACCTATCTGCAGTCCACGCTCGCATCGATGGGCGATCAACAACCTACAGTGTGGATGCACAGTAGCGTTCGACCTCTGGCAATAATCTTAAATTATGGACTGGGACTGCAGATAGGTGGGAGTGGGGGGGGGGGGGCGGCTGGGGAGCACGTTGAGCTATTTCAGGCATTTGCAGTAAACACTGTGTTCGCTGGCACAGTGATTAGCGCAATTGCCTCGTAAGCAGAAGATCCTATGTTCGAGTCCCAGTCCGCCACACATTTTCACTCGTTGTCGCAGATTCCACACAAAGGCCTGATTCAGTTGATATCAACAGTTTCTTTCCTTTCCTTTCTCCCCCTCCAACTTAAATTTACATCACAGACATTCTCCGCTTTCTGATTCCATCAGGTCATCAACTGAGTGTAACAAGGTGAAAACTAAAGTATTGTTGACATTGGTTACATTTCGTGTCGGTATTGTGCTGAAAGGTGTTTCCAGTCAATACAACACTGCTCACGTATCTGTAATTATAGTGGTTCCAGTAATCATAATAGGAAGGTAAAAATGTGTTGCGGCCATCTCATATCATAGTCCCCTGTAACTACAAATTTGCTAGACCCATAAAAGTCCCAGTCTCATAACAATTTACTGTCACTGGCGAGAAGGCCACTAGAAACAGTAAGCTCAGCAAGGCAATGTGCGACTACAAGCAATACAGCTGGAAGTGCGCGACACACGACAGAGCTAGGTGAGCCTCGGTGGGACTCCATATCATTATGCAAGAATGCATCGTTAAATACGTGTAGTAGTGGGAGAGACTGTTGATGGGTAGGAATAGAGGAGCCAAGTTCGGTCATTATGAATTGATGTCTAATAGGAAAATCCCTTCCCGAGCTGTAAAAAGTACACCACCCGATAGGCCGGTAGGCACTCGAGCAGAAGGATCAATGTCGTTCATCTCGTTTGCACTCAGTTTGAGAGGTGCATGAGCCCCCTCTCATATTTCTATCTTACGATTTTTCTCTCTAATTGCATGCAGTGAAAAGTCGCTATTCCTTCACACGCGGACTTCCCACGCAGCGTCTCTCGTCACCCGGTTGGTCCGGTGACAGGCGGGCTCTGCTGATCTGGAAAGAGTTAAGCCGACGGGTGTGAGGAAGTCGAGTGAATGCTTTGCAGACGCCGACATTGTCAAAAGACACGCCCGGAGGGGTCTGAAGTAGCGGCTGGGCTAGAGGTTCCGTTACTTCGCAGAAACTTAGCGAAAACACTTTCTGGCAGGCTACCAGCGAGGCGTGGGAATGACTTGTGTACCCAGGTAGTTGTGGCGGGAAAATTCCCGCGCTTTCTACAAAATAGTAACTGTGATTGGCTTGCTCAGGGCATAGCTCCGTGACGTAGCAAAATCAGCGCAGAAATTGGCGCCAAGAATCTCCATTGGTGGAATGGTAGTGCTCCGGCAATGGAGTGGAATTTTCCGCCGGTTTTCGAGTTGCTGATCGGAATGTTTAACTGCGGCCACTGTCGTTGGAGCAGGAATGTTGTGTGTTCGGCCTGTACGGGTGCTCTAGGTAGTCGGCTCTCGCCTTTCGGTCGAGGACGTCGAAGCAACCAGCCATCGCCTCCGGTACGCCAAATCGTGTTCTTGCAGTTAAGAAGACAGATTGGTAATATATGTCCGCAGCACCAGCAGACAGGGATTTTTCTAGGTAATTATCAGAGCCCAGCAGAGCGCGGCTGTTCATCTTTTTTTAACTTTGTTCTATCTTGGGTAGGAGCAATTAATGTTGGGTTGGCTATGTATTTTCTCTTAAGATTTTAGTTGCAAGGAATTGGCTCCACATACCACTTCGTCATAATCCTCACAATCTAGTTTAGGGACAACTTCACATTCACAGCGTTTGTTTGAGTATCCAATTTGAGCCAATTTGATGTATTGTAAATGTTTCATGTGTTTTTGTTTATTATTTTGTGTTTAGTCTTAATAAATCATATTGTTATTTTGGACAGAACTTTCATTCTGTTAATCGGTAGAGCAACCTTATCATTCCTCACTATGTTAATGAAACCTTCGTTTATTTAACTTATTTATAAAATTAAATTATTGCAGGTGCCAAACTCTCTTCTACTCCACTGGCAGGGTTGATTAGAGTCAGTTCGCGTATTTTTTCTAATCCTTGTGCAACAGCAAAAGTCGGAGTTAGAATAGGGGGGGCTTAGAGCATCATTTACATATGTAGATTCTAGAAGAATTTAGTGTTAAATACACTGCTAGCCCCGGCACCTTGCAAGTTCTCTGATTGCTGTACGCATGATTGTTCCAGTTCTCGGGTACTTCTCTGGTACAGTATTCGGCGACGATGGCTGCATCTTCGCGAGCTATCAGGAGCCATCTTCAAGACCAGAACGGCAACTGCCACTGATGAGAGTGTCACCACAACGCCGAGCTGGGGTATGAGCTACTCTAACGTTGCAGCCTTCGATTCACAGCCGGCGGGTGAGGGTCAGCGAACAGCACGACATCAGGACAACGCAGTCACCTGGTGGACGGTAGCGTCGATCCTCACGACAACCGACAACTCGGCAATATGCAGTGCCTAGTAAGGCAATAGCGTGAGGCATCACGACATCCGACAACTCCATAACGTGGTGTGGGAAGGCGAGAGGAGCCGCGAGAGGGACCGATAACTCCCGCATCCTCCCAAAGTGCAGTCAGCGGACGAGAGCAGCACACGGACGTGAGAGTCCGCCGCCAGGACCTACCAGAGAACCGAAGACGCCGTCTGGATTGTAAAATTGCTGAATAAACATGTCTTACAATTGATTTTTCTGTTACTGGGTCTGCAGGCGCGTCCATGAACCTACAACGACGATCCTGTACACAGTAACTACCCTGTAATTCTTTATTTCACCCTAGCATATGACATTTATTAATTTTCTCTTCACAAAACTAGATAGCGCACAGGCTGACACGCCGCAGTCGTGTTGTTGAGAAGGTAACTCGGTAACACCGCGATCAGGTACAGAGGATCACACGATGTCGATCTTCCGCCTTGTCGTCCTCTCCCACATGACGTCATTTCGGGGAGTTGTGGATGGCATGGGAGCACATCGCTCTCCCGACTTTTTTCGGCTTTCCAAACCTCGAAGCTGCTACATATCATTCAAGTAGCTCGCCAATTGGCATCATGAGGCTGAGTGGACCCTGTTCCAGTTACGCCATCCAGGAAGACTCACTGACAGCGAAAAGAATTGCATCGCGGTCCTGCGTTTGGCAGTCAGCCACGCTGACCGCTCAGTTACGGCGGTATCCTTATTTACAAGTCTGAGTTCCCTATCTAACGGACTTTCGACGTACAGGGTGATTATAATTAAACTTTCAAAACACCGTAGAAATAACACGTCTGGTCAGAATGACGTCAAATCCCAACCGAATACTATCGGAGGAGGAAGAAAACATATGGCAGAAGAAAAAAATAGTGTGAAAATTGACCAATAAATGGCGCTGCATGTGTCAGAATGTGTAAATGAAAACACCAGTCACGCGCAAGAATCATTGAAGTTGGTATAAACACGCCGCGTAGACGGCTTTTCCTTCTTTCGCGTCTGCGACGTTCGCCATGACTGTCTCAATGCAGGATCGCGCTGTGCTTGTAAAGCTGTATTACAAGAATGATGACTGTTCACACGTTGCTCTGCAGAAGTTCCGGACAGTGAAGGGTTTGAAAAAAGGCGTTGGTCCGATTACTGCCGTGGGTCTGGAGAAAATGATTCGGGAATTCGAAAACACGGGTTCTTTTTGTGTGCTACCTGGTAGAGTGAGGAAACGAATGGATTCGACGTCAGTGGAAGCAGTGGCCACAGCAATGCAGGAGGAGACGAGTGGTGGTGTGCAAACGTGTAGTACGCGGAGAATTGCCCGAACATTGCACATACCCGTGAGCACCGTGCGTAAAATCCTATGGAACATCCTTCTTTGTCATCCATTCAAAATTACCACACGCACGAGTTGCTTCCTGTTGACCTGCCAGCAGGAGAGACCTTCGCCTTAGAATTTCTTGCTTGCATGGAAGTGGACAATGATTGGCCGTGGAAGATTTTGTGGACAGACGAAGCCCACTTCCATCTAACTGGATATGTCAATACACAGAATTGTTGAATATTGGTAACGGAAAATCCACACGCATATCACCCAGAACCGCTTCATCCTGAAAAGGTCTCTGTGTGGTGCGGGTTTACGGCATCACTTATCATAGGGCCTGATTTTTCCGAAGAGACAAGTGCTTCCGGTCCTGTTACCTGTACCGTCACTGATAAGCGCTATAAGTGTCTTTTGCGCATCCACGTCAATCCAGCTCTCCAACGGTGTGGATGGGAACATTTTTATACAAGATGGCTCATCGCCGCACATTGCAAATCCATTTAAACAGCTACTGAAGCGTCATTTTGGAAATGGTAGAATTATCAGCCTACAGTCTGGCCGTCCCGATCCCCTGATCTTAATCCGTGTGACTTCTGACTGTGGGGCTATCTGAAAGTCGTGATCTTCAGTGTTCCGACTCCAAACTTAGCTGCTTTGAAGGCACGCATTGCGAAACACATTCTGGATGTGGCCCCAGAAACACTTCCATCAGTTGTGGAACATGCTGTTTCTTGACTTCAACTTGCAGAAAACGGTGAACAGCATATTGAACATGTTTTGCGCCAGTGACACGGAAATTAATAATGCGATTTGATTTTGATTGATGCTTTTTATGCGGTTTTTGGCCTCAGGCCAGTTAAAACCCGATGTGAGTGATGCTTCAGGACAATTAGAAACCAATTTTTCACATCCGATGTTATATATGACCTTGCCGTGGTGGATGGGCTTACATAACTAACTGTATCACACCTGTGCACACACGGACACTGGGTAGTACAGTATGTTTAACGTCAACGTACACCTTAGGCATTGTTATATGATTCATTTGTCATTTGTAGTCGACCGCTGTTAAATTATGATGCTTACAGTGCCATCTACTTCTACATTTTGTAACTATTTATTTTTCTTCTGCCATAAGTTTTCCTACTTCTCCAATAGCATTACGTTGCAATTTGACGTCATTTTCGCCAGTGGTGTTATTTCTAGAGCGGTTTGAAAGTTTAACTTTAATTATAATCACCCTGTAATAGGAAAATTTAATACATTCCTTCTGTAGTGAACATTTTGCGTCTTCGACGTGCAAGTGATGAACAACGCTGATGTCGACTGTCTTTCCTGACCTTTCACTTGCGTTATCCCTCCTCCTTTTTTTGTAAACAGTGTAGACTGTTTTTATTACCTTATTGACATGAAACTTTAAATCGTCTAGTCGCTTGTCAGTTTTTATTTAAAATTAGTTTTTATACAAATAAAGTGTAACTTCATTTAGTGATATTATGCAAAATCTGAAATATGTGTTGGTGTCCTACGAATGGAATACACCATACAAGCAAAGACACTGAAAGGTCTCTGTTGGATTCCTCTCATGTTTGATTTCTTAAATCTGTTGTCATTTACGGCATAAATTCCTCTTCTAAATTTACTGTGGCGTTTCTGACTATCTGGGAGGAGACTGAGTAGTGGAACGTGTTACTTTTACACATAAACAAGAACGATCTGTCACACTACTACACTTTAAAACACAGTTTATATGTAATTCATGTCACACAGTCTCATACGGAACCTACATCCGCTTTCTTTTATATACTGTATATGATAAGATACTGTCATCCCCCTTCCCTTCTGTGTGAGAGGATGAATGAGCAAATGTATTTCTAGTTGCATGCTTGAGGGTAGCAGACAAGCCTGTCTGCTAGAGAACAGTAGGACCAACGTCGGAACAGGTAGCTACGCTTTCTAAAAGCAAAGAGGTTTCTATCCTTAGTATGGTCCTGCCCGTCCCTTGTCATGTTGGTATAGGAAGCTGCCTCTCTGGTCACTTCCGTTTGTATTGGTGCGGCACCCCTCAGGTAGGAACTACGGCAGTCTGTCCGTGGCGAGCGTCTGAAGTGGTAAGATCTCCGGCTAAGCGCAGGTCTGCTAAGTCCGTAGGACAATGGATTTCTTAAGTTCAGCCTAACTGAAAATTTAATTACCTTTATTTCAGGTTTAGCTCTAAAATATCTAATGTTATCTTAAATTGCAACGCAGTGTAATTCGCGTGTGAAGTTCAGATTATTTTCCAGTAGTTGCTTTGTCACTACTTTGTGAGTAAAGTGGAACCACGTGTTGATCAGTAACTCTAACTAAGATCATCAATCTTAAATGCGAATGTGCGTCAGATTATAACGTCTCGTCTTGACAGTATTTTTCAATATAGCAACTTTTCTTTATGTTCAACCCACGTGGGGTGTACTTTGTGAGACCACTACCATGTGCTTATATAATTGTTTGACCCATCAGGTTAATAGTAAGACGTTAGTAACCAGTTCGAGGTTTTTCTTTTGTAAATTGCTTTTCGATCTAATTTATTTTAACTATCAAAATTATTGTGGAGTTACACGCTTTGTGTAAACCATGTGACCACGTGAAGCATGTGGTGTAATCATCAAAGTAGCCCTCAGCTATTCTTTCTGGGAAGATTTCACAGAGAGTTCGTATGAATTTAGTATACCAGTGTGTGGTAATTATACGACGGACAGGATTGTGCTACCAACGTAATTTCTTTGGGTGAAAATTGAATCGGTTGGTTGTGGTTAATTTCCTCTTGCATATGTTTCAACGTTCTTCGTGTGTTATTTTATGAATGCAGTGTTGTATGCAGTCTCCCAATCTTGGCTCCATATTTGATGTGTTCCATAATATTACAAACTCACATTTTCCACAATCCTAAATAAGGCACCAGTTTATTTATGAATCAAATTTAATATGCTGAAATTTCAATGATCAATGTTAAAATAAATTTCCAAATATAAACTGATTTATTTCTTTTTATTTAAATTCTCCTTTATATATATATATATAATCACCGGTTGTCGTATGACTATTAAAAGATTATAATTAATGTTAGTCTGGTTGGGAATTTGGTAAGCTAGACTGGATACCTGGTGAAACAGTTGATCAGTAATGCGAGGTTAACTTCCCCAGACAGCTCACAGCTTGTAAACCGCTTTTATTGTCCATCAGTACCGCTTGCATAGAAAAATCAAAGCAACAACGTTACAACACCACAATAGACGCTTGCCAATATCTGCGTAACGTCGCTTATAATGTATAGAGAAATGAAATGCACTTACTCGACTGCGAACCGTGGAAATCTGTATTGCCAACTGTAACAGAACGTGTGCTGATAAATTTGTGAAATAATTACTCTGTGTCTCCCCTGTAAGTGGCGGAATTACGTTGGACAACAGTTCGAGTCATTAAAAGACCTACATCTGGAATACATCCGTTAGTAGATTTTTAGCAATCCATACCTATTGCCATCCTGTGTACCTATCTAGGAAGACCGAGTGGCTTGGTGGTTAAAGCTCCAGACTTCAATTCGGAAGGAGAGGGGTTCAGATCCCCGCCTGGTCATACTCGTTTTGATTTTCCGCAATTTCCCTAAAACGCAGAAGACAAATGCCGTTATGGTTATTTTCAAGAAGTACACAGACGGTGTCCTTCTCCATCTACGAGTAAGTCCACTCATTGACTGATCTTCATTTCTGATGACCTCTTCGTCGAAGGTATGGCAAGCACTAATCCCCTTTCCTTAATTCCTAACTCTCGAAACACAACTTTAAATAGTCCTTTTTCTTTTCTGTAAGATGACTAAAAATAAAACACTCCTCTCCTGCGAAACACCTGTGCCACGGCAAAGATTTCTAAATCGCGCTTCGTCAGACTTCAATAAAATAAAATAACTGTAGAAAAATTTAATATCTATTACCAACAAACACTATTTCAGAACGCTACTCCATTTTGTTTCTGTGTACTTGCTATCTGCTATTGAACAATGGAAACCATATAAAACCTTTGTATCTAGAATAAAATTCGAGGCGTACATGACCTTCGGATTAAAAATTTCTTTATCGTGGCAGTTCAGACAGACAAAAAATTTTACTCTCAAACTTTGAAATAAATGCTAATAAATTTACTCAAAATTTATAATAGTGATACCAAAACAGACTGCCGTATGTCATCTAGATAATAGAAAACTTACGTGATTAGTACAACACAGTTTGGGAGCAATCAGAAGTTCCAAAGTTCCATTGTTAGCTGTAACGACACGCCGCTTGATATTCGCACAAAATGAAGAAAGAAAAAGCAAAACGTTAACGTATAAGGAAAGACAAGTGGTGCACAAAAACGCGGCAGTAATTTCAGCAGCTAGAGGGAAGCGATTTGTTCTTACAGTAGATTGTAAAAGAACCAATCTAAAATGTTTAATGATTTTTATGAAGTGGATTACTTTAGAGCACGCAGATAGTGTTGAAAAGTGGAACGTGATATTCAGAATCTGAGAACAGACTTGATGATCGTATGTATGGATGAAAAGATCAGTTATCTCTTTTAAGGTAGATGGGGATGAGTAGGTGTATGGTTTTCGACTGAATAGCAAAATAATTCAGCAACTGCAAAATATCCTTACCAATATTGACAAAACACATAACATGTCATCGAGCGACAGGAGAAACAAAAAGAGACTAAAAATCATCTCTTTGTGAAGTTTTTTTTATTTTTAAAAAATAAAACATAGTGGTTTTTGTAGGCAGAATGCACTTACGTTAAAAAACAATTAGGAGTGAAAAGAATAGCACTTGAAACAATTCTGAAGAGTAAATAAAGTTACATAATGTCAAATTACGAATAATCAAATAGAATGAAGAAAACGTATTGATCTACTAGAAGAAGAATGATAAAGCCCACACAGACCAGTACCCAAAGATAGCTACCCTTACAACGGAAGGAGTAAGGGAACTCAAATCTTTTTGAGAGGAAAATAGGTTTTAGTATGTGAAGCATGTAGCTGATTACGGTTCCTGAAACAAAAGAGGCATAACCCGATAACGCTCGCTCAACGTCGAACTTAGACAACCCTACTGTTATATGGTTTTAAAACAGTCACAGACATTTATAGGTAACGACGTATTGTTATTCATTTCATCCTATACGAAATAAATTGCTTTAATTACCCCCCTCCCCCTACGCCTCCACGTCTGTATCAAGAAACTACGGTTGCTGACAAAGATTTTCAAAGTGATTCGAGTGATTACTCCTAATTTCTAGCAACATTTGTGTCTAATGAAAGTAAGACCTTTAGCTTTCCAGTAAGTAGCACAGCCAAGCCTAAGAAAAAGAGACACTATGACTCTTACTAATGTACTGTGATAAGCACATTGCTTTTTAACAACATTTTGCAATGTTCATATTTTCAGATTATTTCTCATTATATGTAATTTTACGTGGTATATTCTGATAAATATAGCGTAATGCATGTAAGAATTTTTTCAGTCGTACCTGACAAGCAATAAACAGAGACCGTTCGTGTTTTCAGCGATGTATGTTGCGCAACATGTTGCCACAATCGAAGTCGTTCTTTGCACATTTACGTTTCATGCAGCAGTGTAGATTGACATGTTTTCAGCCCCAAGTATCTGTGGGTAAGTGCTGTTAGCGGCTGTAATTTCATATATATTTATATAGAATAAAATACGTTGTATTTTGACAGTTTTCTCATGGTTCGCTCAGTCCCCAAAGACACATCGTTGATGTTCAGTTTCCAGCCGCAAAATATTTCACCTGATGTTATGAAATACTTCATTCTCTGCTTTTTTCTAGCATCATGATTCCTGGATAGGAAGAGTGGACAATAGCAAAAATTATGAAGATAATTAAACAGTAAGAGAGGGCAACAATAGAAACGTTTGGTGAAATCGTGGTCATCACCATCATTGCTATTTGTTTACTAAAATCATCCAGATATTTCATGCCCTCCCCCACCCCTGAAGTACCACAGTACAGTAGTGATAGAAAATAAACAGAGGTCATGTAAAAATTTATCACAAGTCCTTCTCTCTGTTTTAATTAAATATAGTTGCTAATGAAATCACCTACTTTTTTGCACAATCCTACCATGACGAACATAGGCGGATCGATGAACTGTTACCGTTCCTATAGCACAGGCAATCTGATAGTATTGAGAACCGTACATGTAAGTTCTTTTGTAACTGAAAATAAGGAGAAAGAATAACTTACCACAGATTGATGAAACTGTCAGGTGGCAACTTAATTTTACCCACAAGTGATACACTTACATCTGACATCACTGATCTCTCAGAGCCACTGAATTGGAATGTTCTTTCACTGTGAATATGAAGTAGAAAGGGGAATACTTACCAGAGATATAACTACTAAAATATAATTGTAAGACAGTGCTATTCACCTTTTCTTTTCACTTTTATCTGAACTTTTAATTCTACGTCTCGTTTTGTGATCCTATTTCCAAGCTTGTTATACGCTGATAATTCGAATTTACTTTAAATTTTTTTTGTGAACTCGCAAATACAACATATTTCTGTTCTTTTCCTAAATAAAAATATTGTTCGTGATTCAAGTTGGAAGATTCCCTAGGCTACAAAATTTGAATCTGGTTCTTCGTCTCGCAAGACTTTAGTGGAATAGCTCTGCAAAAACCAGTGTATTGTAACTGGACGGTAAGAGATAGTAGAGCACTATAGACCCTCTGCAACTGAATCTATGTACATCATTAATCACAAGAGAACAATTGTTTTACATGCAGACTTTTCAGATGGTCTATCTTTTTATAGGTTCTACAACAATAAAGAGGGAAAAAGGACTTAGCAAATTAAATCTCTTTTTATTTAAGTATTTGGATATCATTTTTTGAGCAGGTTATCACAATATGTTTATCTTTAAATGCACTTTATACAGTATCTGTAAGCACTAGGTCATTATGAAAGACTTCTTTTAGATAATGTCTATAGCATAAGTATTATACAATATTTACAACAGGAAGCACAGATTTTCATATAAATATACTCTGTTATATTTTAGGAAATTTGGTAAAAAAAGACTTATGTGAAAAATATTTACAGCTGCAGTTTAGAGACAGCGACACAAAAGTTTTGCTAAACAATATAAAAATAATTTTTAGATCGATAAATACAATGTATCTACATTTATCAGAAAGCGTATATATTGTACTCAGGTAACAAAGATTCACTTGTTCAAGTGAATGTTTACGAAATACTGCTAAATGGAAGTATTACTCGAATATAATATTTGTAATCGTGTGCGTATTACAAAACGCTAATAAAAGTTGCTCGAACAGTCCACGGGTATACTGCCGGTTCATAGTGTCCAACGGGCACAATATTTCGGCGATCAGACTCAGTTCGTCAGCGCATCTGACGAAGGCGACACGTCTGATCGCCGAAATATTGTCCCCGTTGGACACAATGAACCGGCAGTAAACCCGTGGACTGTTCGAGCAACAAATACGCCGGGAGAAACTGAAGAATCACAGTTAATAAATCTTGTTCTACGCAGAATGCGAGGTAGAAGTTCTGACGTTTCGCACGTATTGTGCAGATGCTGGCGGAGCAGCGAGGGGCTAGCCATTGGCGCAGCCGCCGCGCTGCGCGGCGGCCATCTTGGCCTCGAGCGCCTCGTTGAGGCGGTTGTCCATGTCCTCCAGGTCCGCGACGTCGTCCAGCCAGGTGAGGACTGTGAGGCGGCTCTTGGCGTCCTCTGGCTGAGCGTCGGCCGGCGGCCGCTGCGGTTCTCCAGGGCAGACGGCGGGCTCGCCGCAGGAGAAGACCGGGTTGTCGCTGGCCGCCATCGCCACGTGGTGGCGCGGCCGCCGCGCTCCACGGGGGCCCAGTTTCCTCAGCACCTGCAACACGAAAGCGGCACACGTTAGTCGCCATCTCGCCACGCCCATAAAGTCTGCGTAGGACGCGCTACCGTACATATCTTCCCTTCGATCACGTATGAGTAATCAATCATACTTCAAATGTTTCTTAAAAGTATGTGGTTGAAAATATTGTGCGAGAGAATAGATTCAGTCCGAACTGTCCTTGGTGGTTTCTGTATATGGGCAACAGACCGTGATCTAAGGTACGTTTCAGTACGTAACGCTTCATGTCATGATGCTCGAAACATCATCTCAGGGTATCAAGACTCAGACAGCGCTAAATAAAATGGAAATGCCGTGTGGCTAGGGCCTCCCGTCGGGTAGACCGTTCGCCTGGTGCAATTCGTTCGAGCTGACGCCACTTCGGCGATGGGGATGAAATGATGATGATAAGGTTAACACAACACCCAGTTCCTGAGAGGAGAAAATCTCCGACCCAACCGGGTATCGAACCCAGGCCCTTAGGTATGACATTCCTTTAAAAAAAGAAAAAAAAGTCGTTTAAAGCTCAGACTAAGACTTAGAGGCTACTCATTTTTTTTAGTTTTATTTTTATTTATTTACTTATTTTTTTGTCTCCAATGTCAGCCTTACAACCTTTGCTGAACATACATTTTGTTATACTACGGCAGAAATAGTGTCTACAATGTCCAAATGTTGACAAATAGTGGCTAATTAGAAAATTAATTAAGTAAGGAAATGAATAAAACTGAAAATGCCCAATGAAACGGACATGAAGACATCGCGGCTAGTACAAATACAGAAGAAACATGCTCCTGTAGCAATGAAATGGAATTCGTGTCGGGGGCGACACCTGCTCACGACCCGACGTTCGATAGAGCAATAGAGCCATCTATCGACCCGTTCTCCAGACGTTGGTATAAGACTGGGTCGTCGTCTCGAAATTAACTAAGGGTCCGTAAGTGTGATCGGTGTCTATCTCGGGTTCTTCGTCTATCTCATCTATCACCCGTCACACCCCACCTGGCCGGCGTGTCGGTAAATGTAAGTCGCAGGTAATCAGCGAAGTCTTGCCTATATTTCCCGTGCTGTTGCAGATTCGTGTGCCCATCCAGGAGAAAATGCCAAAAATCCATTTTGTCCTTTTCCGATTCGTTATAGACGTAGCCCACAACCATTCCCCGTAACCATGTAATTGCATTGGTTTTTTGGACCGGATTGGGGGCGGCTCTCAGCTACCACGGGCAGACGTACCGGTAAATAAAGCAACAGCGTCTACTCTTCTGCACTACAAGCTTTATAACACACGTCGGCGCGAATCTGAGATCTTAGGTGGCCGTCTCATGATGTCATGACCCGAGTCTTTCGTGTATATGTTAGGCTTGCTGTACTTGTTTGATTTTGAAATTACTATCCGGGGCTTTATGGAGTTGACTGATGTCTCCCGCATTGGGAAGCGCAACGTTGGGCTCATGCCGTAGACCAAGGCATAATGCCCACATAATAGAAACCAACAAGAACGCAAATACCGGCCTTGATAGCCAGCCTTTTATGGTCTCTGGACTTGAATATTCTATCACTTAAACGCTGCTTTTCATCTTCTCAAACGCATGCTCGAAAGCTCTGATAAACGGCTTTTGCATATATACGAAAAACCGAGCGTTGTGGCGCATTG
The DNA here is from genome assembly GCF_023864345.2 of Schistocerca serialis cubense. NCBI lineage: Eukaryota > Metazoa > Arthropoda > Insecta > Orthoptera > Acrididae > Schistocerca > Schistocerca serialis. The sequence goes on from NC_064638.1 coordinate 702,167,870, forward strand.
GTTAGCACACTGGACTCGCATTCGGGAGGACGACGGTTCAATCCCGCGTCCGGCCATCCTGATTTAGGTTTTCCGTGATTTTCCTAAATCCCTCCACGCAGTGCCGGGATGGTTCCTTTGAAAGGGCGTGGCCGACTTCCCTTCGCATCCTTCCCCACTCAGATTAGACCGATGACTTCGCTGTTTGGTCTCCTCCCGCAAACAACCCAACTCTTACCGTCCATATATACGGAAAAATGGGCGGCTATACGAATTGTTGTCATAAATTTTCAACTATCAGAATGAGAAAATAAGGTTATGTAATTCATTTTTTGTTTGTTTGTTTGCAAGCACATTTCTGTAACCCTGTTACACATTGAAAGCACTGAACCACAGTAACGTAGCACGCCAGAACAAAATGTCGCAGCTCATACATAAATAAAGAGAAGTACGATGCGGGAATTGGTTTTCGGCAGCAGCGGAAACTCTGCCGTGTGTCAGGGCAAATCAGATGAGTTATTTAGCATTCTGGATTGGCCTGATACACTGCAACATTTCCACTGCTGCAGAAAACGAATTACCGCACCACACTGCTCTTTATCTACGAGCTGCTACATTTTGTTCTGGCGTGCTACGGTACTGTGGCTCAATGATTACAATGTACTTGCAAAGAAACAGAAAAATAATATGCACCTGCATTTTTTCGAGGTGATAATTACAACTTTTTGACTACCCCTCGCAAAACTTTACTTGGCTGTAATTACATCCTACTTCTTCGTCATCTTCTCGCAGACTTGTAGTCCGAAGTAGTAAATACCACGCGACGACAATTACAAAGTACGTTAAACATACAGTATTGAATGTACATCCAAGCGGCCACAATTACAAACTGCGTTAAACATACAGTATTAACTGTAAGTATAACATAGGCACTTGGTAATTATGAATAAGTGCCATATTCCACTTAGAGCTTTTAAGTCCGTCAACTGGTGATGAAACAGTCGAAACTAGCAAGACGAAGTTTGCGATGTAAATAAAAATGACTTTTCAAAAATTTTTCCGTGTGACTGATGGATTAACGGGTCGGCATAGATTTTCGATGTAGCTCCTCTTAACTTAAAAGACAGACTGTCGATCTTTTTTTTATGTAGCAGCCATCATGGAAATGTAACATCATCGCATTTTTCTGTTGCACTGATACAATAAACTCGTGTTGAAGCTGTTAGTCCGTTGAGATATCGCTGGTAAACGTCAATCATGAATCACTGGCTAACGTACTGTCTGCGAATACCACCTTGTTCAACAGGTTTTAAAGAGCCAACGTCGTCATTTATCGAAAGTCTGCCATGGGTAGGTCTGTTAACAATGATGAATTGCGGAAGCCTTTTGACGACAGATTTTTTCATTGCTTGGAGCTGCGAAAAGTGCCGTATATCAGTGTGTTATGGAATACAGGTACAGTAATTTTGCTCCATCGTCTGTCCTACCTACACAGCACACAGCAACTTAGCCAGATATAATGTCAAATTTTGTTGCGATCATATGATATAAGACATGAATTTCCTTGATTTGAATATAGAGTACCTGTGCTACTGTGGGCTGTATACAATAAAAGCGCATGATACCTTATGTTTTATTATATGCTGTCTACGGACAAAAATACTATTTCTAACATTAGCATATAAAAGACATCCGAAGAAACACTTTGTCTGATCTTATGATCTCAGAATAACATCGATTACGGTGAAAGACAGGTAGCAAATCACACTTGGAAATATAACCAAATATATTTATGTAAACAAATGCACTTGAGAATGAGAAAAAATTGTCAAAATGCGTTGTGCTAAGCATGAAAAAATGCCTAACTGCTGCAGTTTTTCATTATTTAAATCACAAACGCAACTGATGTGCCACTGCACTGAGCGCCTACTTAAAGTTCTGAATTCGAAACAATGTTATATAATAGTTGCGACTCAACAATAAAAAGCAAAAAAGAGCACAATTGCATATGTTTTTAAAAATGGTTCATTTCGCGGCGCAATCAGACGTAATTTCAACGACAAATTAACGGTTTTGACCGTCACCGGCCGTCTTTAGATCATAAGAAGGAAGCCTATCCATTCCCAACTCCTGGCATTGTCCATTGACAATATAGTTTTCTCTAAGTGCTCAGGAGTGAAGTACTGCTCCGTTCTTATGATGTGAACATGGCCGGAGAGCACCGAAACCCGTAATATCTTGTGTTGAAATTATGTGTAAGTAGCAATGTGCTCTGGCTTGGCACTGGTGTGACAAAGTACCTGCTGTCGGACGACGTGTCTGGCGTAGAGGTCATAAGTTACGTACACAAACCTTCCTCGTGAATCAGGAAGTCTATTGGTGAAAACCGTATGGCAATGCCTACAAGTTTTCCTGAGATTGGGCTTCCCACACAGAGAGAAAAACGAGGCGGGTTAGTTTTACTTACAATGTGTATAGATTGTGCTAAAAAGTAACAATTTTTTATCAATAGAAGACGTTAAGAACTTTCAGCACTGCAGCGCATCAACAATCTTAAGTATCGAAATAATTAAGGAAAATCTGCCTCGATTGCACAAACTACCTGTTGTTCACCTAGGTTTCAGCGTGGGTAACCACACCTTCTTCAGAACAAATATAAAGCAGCTTGCCTAAATAGGCATAGTCAAAGGCTTAAATCAACACCTACAACGGCAAGACCCTATAAAATGTTTTTTACAAATAAACGGTACATATGTACCAAGTCAATAATATTACTTATCTCAACCTTGTGTGTGCTGCCTGGCCCCACCTAACGTACGTTGGTCACAGGCTCTCCACCGGACTGAGGCACCGCAGGCTGCTCAAGCGCGGCTATCGAAATCACTGCGCATGCGCGATGCCAGGAAACGCTCTTCTTATGCATGGGAGCGGGATTACAAAGTTAACACGGACCGGGGCCTAACTGATTGCCAATACAAAGTTAACACGGACCGGGACCTAACTGATTGCCAAATTTTGTAACCCCGCTCCCATTGCCAATTTTTGGTAATCAGTTAGGTCCCAGTGCATGTTAACTTTGTAACCCCGCTCCCATCGCCAATTTTTGGCAATCAGTTAGGTCCCAGTCCATGTTAACTTTGTAATCCCGGTCCCATGCATAAGAAGAGCGTTTCCTGGCATTGCGCATGCGCAGTGATTTCGATAGCCGCGCATGAGCAGCCTGCGGTGCCTCAGTCCGGTGGAGAGCCTGTGACCATCGTACGTTGGCTGGGGCGAGGCAGCACCCACGGGGTTCAGATAAGTAATATTACTGACTTGGTACATATGTACCGCGAATTTGTAAAAAAATTTTATGGGGTGTTGCCGTTGTAGGTGTTGATTTTAGCCTTTGACTATGCCTATTTAGGCAAGCTGCTTTATATTTGTTCTGAAGAAGGCGTGGTTAACCACGCTGAAACGTAGGTAAACACCAGGTAGTTTGTGCAATCGAGGCGGATTATTCATAATTATTAAATCGCAGACGTGTCCAACACATCTGAAATGTCGTTTACGAAACTGCATACGCTGCATAATAATGACAAAATAGAATGCTCTTGCCGGTACAGGGCGGACGCGTTGAGTTAATGAGGTGATAACAGAAGCAACAACGGCGAGACTACAGCAGTGGCAGCGACGATGCCGAGCGGAGAGCGAACTCACCTTGGCGCACGTGGTCCGGGCGGCGAGGACGGCGTGTCGCAGGGCGGCTGTGGTGCTGCCTCTCGCCATGTCTGCGGGGTAATAACACCCCGCGGGCCGGCGCCGGCTTATATACAGCGGACAGGGGAGGGCGCCGCGACAGCTGGCGACGCCGCCCCCACCGCCCCCGAGGCGCCGCACGTCGCGTGGCGCGGCCCAGCTAAGCGGCGCCGCGTGGGAACCCGGGCCGTTCCCACAGGAGGAGCGGCCGCCACGCGTCACTCGCCACCGCTGCCCCCATCGCTCGCATCCCTGTTGCGTCGCCCACGGGAGTCAGCTGCGCCAACCTGGGCCGCGCACCCACCTGCCGCGCGACACAGGAAGCTGCAAGTGGAAGCGGCGTCGACGTGCGGGTCGGCCCTCGGCCAGTCCGGAAGTCATTCTCCCCCTGCCGGCCCGCTAATGCCCGCCTCGGCTCTCCTCGCCTCGCGCCGCTTTTCACTCCTGCCCGCTTTCTTTGTCGGGCAGTCCGCAGCTGCAGTTCGCAATCGCTCGGTCATTCATTCAGCCATACGACTGCAAACAACCCACCCTGTAAAACATGCGTCGTATCCAAAATTACTCTGCATGCAATAGGAGATTAAATGCTTATACGAATTTAGAATTAATTTTAATGCCTTCAGCTGCTGACAGGAGTTGATATACCGGGTGATCAAAAAGGCACTATAACTCAGGACATGCTTTACAGTGCTGTTCACAGCATTATTTCTCGACTACAGCTATTGTTGAGGAATGATGGTGGACATATTGAGCATTTCCTGTAAAGAACATCATCTTTGCTTTGTCTTACTTTGTTATGCTAATTATTGCTGTTCTGATTAGATGAAGCGCCATCTGTCGGACATTGTTTGAACATTTGTATTTTTTTGGTTCTAATAAAACCCCATGTCATTCCAAGCATGTGTGTCAATTTGTACCTCTCTATCTACGAGTACATTATTCCGTGATTTATTCAGTTTTCAAATTTATACTGACTTTTTGATCACCCGGCATATCAACGGGGACAGGTGAAAATGTGGGCCCCGACCGGGACTCGAACCCGGGATCTCCTGTTTACAGCCGGCCGAGCGGTTCTAGGCGATACAGTCTGGAACCGCGCGACCGCTAAAGTCGCAGGTTCGAATGCTGCCTCGGGCATGGGTTTGTGCGATGTCCTTAGGTTAGTTAGGTTTACGTAGTTCTACGTTCTAGGGTACTGATGACCCCAGAAGTTAACTCCCATAGTGCTCAGAGCCATTTGCACCATCTCCTGTTTACATAGCATACGCTCTACCCATCTGAGCCACCGAGGGCACAGACGATAGTGCGACTGTAGGGATTATCTCGCGCACGCCTCCCGCGAAACCCACATTCTCACCTTGTATGTCAACACACTACATTCGTAGTGTCCCACCTCAACACACTCATTACTCGTGGAAGACATTCTTACCAAGTCCCGTAAGAGTTCGGGGAATATGTGTGCATCCGCACAGAAGAAGAAGGTCGTGGCCGACATTGCCAGAATTATTAATCGAGGATCATCCCAGCATCGTTTGTTTCCTATAACACGGAGTGGCTGCAGAGATTCCACCTGACAACCCCCCAGTGAAACGACGCCAACTCACCATTCTCCACATGGTGGAGAAATTACTGAGGTATTTAAAGTCCATATTCGCAACCACGCAGATTTAGTAGTTGCAGAGATGGAGTTAGGTTTTGTTATGTAAGTATACGGCAACGAACACACATATAAGGCATATAATTACTCTGCACTGATGCTGAACTAAGATACTCATGAACATTAACTGTGATAGAAAATTGGTTCCACATTGAAAAGAAAAAGTATGAAATCAGCTCTCTTCACTCTTCATAATGTCGTAAATAACACAAATCCCAAATATTCAACTACTGGATATGGTGTCTGTTCTTTCGGATATGTCCGAAAGAAGAGACACCATATCCATATATAAGTAAATCCTTATATGTTTTCATCGACATAGATTCTCTCTCGGCACGTTCCAATTGATTGGAAGCATGCGTCCATATTATACCGAGTGTCTCTCGTAAGAGTCATCAGACGCATTTTCTCTGGCGTTTCGGCAGATATTTGTAATTTAGTTTTTGCATTGTGTAGTTGGGGTCAGCACAGACAATTACAGCAGCTTTATGTCTTTCGTGCGAAGCCCAGTGTCAACAGAAAACTTCGGGTTTTTTCTCATCAAAAACAAAATTATTTTTAAATTGGGACTTGTACACGCCCATTCGACAGTGCACTCCCAAAATAGTAAAGTCCAATATTCCTTTTATCAATATGCATTTAACAGGGACAGTGAAACACGAAAAACAACAGTCCAGCAGTGACTCAGCAGAGCTGCATGCTTGCAACTAGCAGTCAGCGCGGGCTAGGGCAATGATGTCATTGCTGGAGTACTGGTTATTCTTCGAGTTTTACTGTTACTGTTAGCCGGCCGTGATGGTCGAGCGGTTATAGGCACTACAGTCTGGAACCGCGCGACCGTTACGGTCAGTGCTCAGAGCCATTTGAACCATTTTGAACCATGATTTTGCGATCGTCTCTCAGTAGACTTCCCATGTCGCTTTTCGTTTGAAGTGATACTGTGTTACCTGCGTGCAGTATTTGGGGTTTGAATACTCTGTGGTACTGTATGTTCTTCGTACAAATGGGTATGCATTCCTTATTATCTTCTGTGAGATCTTCTCTTCTATACGTGAGAGGATTTCAGCTAGGTAGCTGTAAAGTGCAGCTCTGTTCGTCTTGCCGCATACCGCATATTGAGTTTAATTTTTCTATGTTTAATTTTGAGTAGAAATATTCAGATTTTTAGTATTTCTACTTGTTTGGTTGCTGTCGCTTAGTTATTGTTATTATTACTCTACAACTTTTATTATAACCCACGAAGGATGTCTGGTTACAAGTAAAAATTTTTCATAATGACCGTCCCATGTTTATATCAAAACAGATTTTTTTAAAGCCGACATACTTAAGTCATTCCTTAGTATGGTTCGGAGTCAGAGTAACGAATACACGAACAGTAAAGTAAGCAGTGCATTATCGACATCTGCAGACTGTATCATAATTAATAGCAAGAACTGACAGGTTAGAGATATATAACGAAGGAAGCAAAGACGATCCAGTAAACATGGGACGGCAAAGGAACCTTTTGCGAGATCACTGAGAATGTGTGGTTATGAGGTGCCACTGGCTGCAATATGAAAGGTTCTCCTAGTTTAATGGTTTCCAAACTGGGGGAAATTACCCAGTAAGGTGTAAAGTGTGATTTCCTGAGGGGTGAAAGCAAAAGGGTTCAGCTGTGCTTCTAACTATTTTTTGAAAGATCATTACTATTAAAACTATTTGGTAAAACTATAATACTCATTATGTGTGTTACCAATAATCATATTTTTTTCGAATACTATCATTAACGCATGATGCAGTGTTTTGTGTTTGACATGTACGAGAGTCACTAAACTGGAACATGCGACACTCCACACTCGTGTTATATTTCTTGGTAAGGTGGGCCATGGATGAAATTTGAGTAGATGGGGACTTAACTGCAAACTTTACGTTTCAAATCATTTGTACTAAGACAGTATTTGAAGAGTGGAAATTTCAAAGGTTCTAAGTGTCATTTTTCACAAAACGCGTTTTCAGTGCTATTGTGTTCTCGAAATTCTATTCCAGGTGGCAAATCGTGGAGTAAAGATAGGAGATGAGGTAGTGGCAGCAGCGATGCTATCAGAAGGGGTCGTAATTCGTGCTTGGATAGAGCAGTCTGTGGTTCGCTTGCCCCCGAACGGTACAGCTCCTACATTCGAGTCCCAGCCAGCGACACGGTTTTAATCTGCCGGGATGTTTCGCGCAAAAACGGTTTCAAACACTCAGTACTAGATGGCACATGGTACAAGAAAGGTAAGCAAGGTCTTTTTCCGTAAGTCCTACGCAAGAGTAAGTCAGCTGAAGATGTTAACCCATTCCATGTAATTCCTATGCAGACAACTGACTTCCATGCTTTTGAAAATGCTGCTGAAAGATTTTAAAATGCACTGTGATGAAAGTGTGTCACATTCATCCATCTCAAATAGATATTACAATCGTTATCCTGAAAAAAAACTGAAATGTCTTCAAATACGAAAGACAACACCTGATATGTGCCATGCCGAACTGAAAGAGCAGTTATGTTTATGACCTGCAAAACAGGGAGATCTGCTGACGATGTTGCCATTTCTGCCTTAACTGCACAGGAAATGCTGCTGTAAACTTTACTTCTGACACCAAGATTGGAGTTGTGCGGGAAACAGAAGTCGATATTGAAAAAATTTTTTACTTGAATATGATTTTTTTATTGTCTTGAAAAACATTTAAAAGATATGTGAAATGTTTATTGACTACAGTTCTACTGGTTAAAATATTATTGCTGTATTTCTGTCCCCTTGTACTATCACAAATAAACTTAGTGCCTTTGTATTATTGGTCCTAGAAAATACACCTAACTTCAAAACTGGCTCTAAGCACTATCCGTGCCACTTGTGGACAAGCCATTGTACTATTGAAAAATGACTCCATGATATTGATGTACGAGAGCTAACATATAGGACGCAGATTGTCTGCGCCATGCCATCCGAGTTCCCTCACTGGGCATCTGACGCTGTCCACGACCCTTATAGACCCTAACAGGGCTGGCAAAAACACAACATAAAGGTAGCGTAGTTTACAAATGACTCAAGTGGCTCTAAGCACTATGGGACTTAACATCTGAGGTCGTCAGTCCCCTAGACTTAGAACTACTTAAACCTAACTAACCTAAGGACATCACACACATCCATGCCCGAGGCAGGATTCGAACCTGCCACCGTAGCGGTCGCGCGGTTCCACACTGTAGCGCCTACAACCGATCGGCCACTCCGGCCGGCCCGGTAGATTAGAACAACAAATAAATGTTACGGAGATGCTGCAAGAATTCAAATGGGAATCCCTGGAGGGATGGCGATGCTCTTTTCGAAGAACGCTAGTGAGAAAATTTAGAGAACCGGCATCTGAAGCTGACTGCAGAACGAGTCTACTCCCGCCAACAGACATTGCGGTAAAGGACCACCCAGATACTCTTATTACTTCCCTCATAAATCAGTTACAAACTGTTACTGCACCTAATATTATGGAAAACAGAGAAAACGACATTTGTAAGGAGAACATTGCACAACACTTCGTTCACATCAGACTGCAGGTTCATCAGTAAGGCAAAGTACTACTACACAACCTGACAAAAAAGTGGATCAACCAGAAGAGGAGGAGGTAACAAAATGAAAACTTCGCGGCCTGAAAGGGACTGATGTAATTACAAATAACTTGGCTCTATGAGTCAATTTATCAGTGTGTAGTTGCACCGCCTCTGACATGCATTCACGCACTGATTCGGTTGGGAAGACTGTCGTAAAGCCGTGGGATCCTCCCCTGAAGCAAGATGGTCCACAACTGTTGTAGCTGGTCACTGATATGCTGTATACTGATAATGGAAGGTAGTTGGCGTCAGAGCTAGTCAAATGGTTCAAATGGCTCTGGCTCTGAGCACTATGGGACTCAACTGCTGTGGTCATCAGTCCCCTAGAACTTAGAACTACTTAAACCTAACTAACCTAAGGACATCACACACATCCATGCCCGAGGCAGGATTCGAACCTGCGACCGTAGCAGTCGCAAGAGCTAGTCCCACGCATGTTCTGTTGGGGGACAGAACTATAGATCTTGTCCACTGGAGTTCCTCAATATCGCGCAGACAGTTCACAGAGACACCCTTCATGTGTCGAAGAGCAAGATACTAGACACAAAAAAAAAAGAAAACACCATGGTACCGTTGTGCCACCAGAGTTCTCTCAGTCGCTACCAGCCGTGACCTGATGTCTTACCCCAAGTGTCCCGCAGCGTTACATCTGGATTAATACTGCTGTACCTCTCCAAAACTTTGGAAGCATGGGACGTCTCCCGAGGTGGTCGCCATTTTCCTGGATAGTGCAGTCTCCGACCAGTTGTGCAGGATGACACAGAATGTTCGAGGGAGTCCATTACTTGTTCTCAGATGGCATTCACGGATGTGAAGGGGTTGCGATGTGCTTGTTGCGCAATACGGCGGTCCTCCCTCGTGGTGGTCAGACGTCATCGAGTGGAAACTTGGCGAGTTCGCCTACCTTCACCCCCCCATGGTCTCCAACACGGAGCCGTGTCACAAATCTGTTTATTGAACGATTCGACTAGCAGGCCAAACGGAAGCATACAATGATGCTCCTTTCAAACCTTGCCAAATGCTGATAACGCTGTCTCACATATCTCCGTGTCCTTCACAGTGATCACTCAACATCTGACGCTGTCCACGCACTTTATATCCTCCACCAGGCCTGGTAAAAATAGTAAACACGAACAACAGTAATACACTTCCTCTGTATGCCCATCTTTTTAGAGATGGTTGCGAGACTGGACTGTTCGATACAGAATGTCAAATTAAACACCTTTCAGCCGTCTAGTTTCCAACCTTATTTTATTTTGCAACCAGTTTCAGCGTTTTACTACGTCATCTTCAGGTCCCTGACCGGCGTGTAGGAAGATTCTACTTCGGTTGTGATCGAAACAGGGACCAGCAGTACTGGTTATTTGTAGACTTTTGCTGTAGCGATCACTTCAACCATCTCGAAAGACTGACGTCATACTCCCGATCCAGTCGTAGGTGCGACACAAAATGGGGAGCCAAGTGAAGACTGAAAGTCTGTTGTACTAAGCACTGTGCAGCGCCTGCTGAATATTTCTAGAGGTGTTCCGTCCTTCTGTAACCACCCTTTCTTCTGAAATTTCATGAGAACCACAGAAAGGCGGCACTGTGGCTAGGAGCAAACAGTGATCTTGTTTTGTGAGTTTGTTTACAAACCACATTATATATCAGATATAATTATAAATGATTGCGGTCGAATTAGGACACCTTCAGATCTATAATATGGAGAGCATAGCCGTCGTCAACGCTAGCAGCTGCGCATAGTATTCTATCAGCACCAGTGATGTTCAATATATATATATATTTTGAAAAGTTATTACAGAGGCTCAAACGAGAGGAAAATTGTAAACAGTGACATAAGTAGCACGAGAAACGTAGCCTTGTAAAAGTTCACAGACGATTGTGGTTGAATTTAAGGGGAAAATGAAAAGTAATAAATGGGACAGAGAGATTGTTTAGCCCTTAATTTAAATTGAGGATCTACAAGATGTAGATAATGTAATTACTCGTAATAAAGTTGGGGTACAACAAATAAAACGTAGTAGAAAAATTGAAATATTTCTACTGCGTAGAAGGTAGAGTTACACAACGTGATGACATGATCTCACAAGCGAAGAAAGTATTCAATGAAAGAAATCTAACTAAAACAAATACTACAGAACTGTGGTAGAACTGAAAATGGCATGCGTGGAAATTAAACCTAGAAGATCGAAGAATTGGAAATTTCGTTTCTGACGAAGATCATCACTACCATACTTTTCATATTTTAGACCTGAAGATGACCAAATTCTGCTGAAACAATAAAAAAACGCGATCTAGAGTGTGATTTGTACATAAAATTTATGAAAACTGTTGTTGACGGTAAGGTGCTTGCTTGTTGGGAGTATGGTTAGATACTAAATATTTGGCCGTAGTTATGTCGTTGGCCGGCTCTTGAGCTTTTCAGTATACGGTATTGCCAGGGGGGGGGGGAGGTGTTATTTCTACATCATAAGCCAAATTTTGTTACGCGCGAAATAGTGCGCGATTCCACCGCGGAAGCTGACTCGACCCGTCCGCGTGATAACATCGGCGCCGAGTGTGGAGTGTGCAGTGGAGGGCGACGCCAGCCCTCCCCAGCAGGGCACTCGGCCGGCGCAACAGTGGCGTCCACTGGGGTCGGCCTTTCCCACGCCACGCCACGCCAAGGCCTCAGATCTGCATGCGGCGCTCCGCTGCTTTCGAGCACTCGACGAGGGCCCTTCGGTCGCGACTTGCTTTCGTCAATGTTTCTTCCCTCTGCGGACTCTTTTCTCCGGAACCGTTCCTCGAGCTTCGACAAAAGAGGCCACTCGAAGGTCCTAGAAATGTATTATTGAGTTCTGCACGGGGGTAACGAGCACTGAAACAGTGGATCGCAACGCGTACCACTGATCGAGTAACTGCCGTCAATGTCGTCCAGGAGTCCAGAAGCACTTCACGCTAAATCTGCATATGAAATGCGTGTTTAAGGTAAAGCCGGCCGCTGATTAGACAATAGTAGCGCAGTAAGTTCGTACTGCAGGGAAAAGTTACCACCAACTCACCCTCATCCTACTCTGAGAGAAGGCCTGGCCATTGTTCTGCCCGGTTCTTGACATCAAACTTTATGCCACATGAACAACTCTCATCTCATAAAATTTTTTATTCTGAAAGAAAATCAGCAGAAATTCTGTCGATACACGCGCTTGCGATGACAACAAAAGGCCAACTCACCTCCGTCTCGATGGGAGCCTTCTACAGTGGCCGCAAAACACACAGACTCCATGCCGAAATCTCATAATCCAATCGAGTTGTTTTCATGATGCAAATGTCAGCCTGCTACTTCACATCAATTTCTACGTATTAAGTGTTGTCTTAAGTCCAGACTGTACCCTCACTTTTGTATCTCCCATCATCTGGTTCCATCATCACATTATTAACGAGTTTGTATACCACAGTTCATATACCACCAACTTGGTCTTTCTTCTGGTGAAGGATTCACACAGCTCTCATTCGCCACGGATTCGAAACATGATACGACTTTTGCCGGCCGGGGTGGCCGAGGGGTTCTTGGCGCTACTGTCTGGAACGGCACGACCGCTACGGTCGCAGGTTCGAATCCTGCCTCGGGCATGGATGTGTGTGATGTCCTTAGGTTGGTTGGGTTTAAGTAGTAAGTCTAGGGGACTGATGGCCTCAAGTCCCTAAGTGCTTAGAGCCATATGAACAATTTTTTTTGTCTTTCCTGCATTTTTATTTTTATTGTTTGTACTAGGATTTAGTATACAGGTACTGAGTAAATTATTCCGTTGCCTGTTTGTTTCATTCTCGCTGCCCACGGAATTTCAAAAACTTTTTATACTACTTTACGTTACTGTATTTCCACTACTCATGAATTATTTTTTATTTTCTATTCATTTCTAGAATTCAGGTGTCAACAATTTATTATTTTAACCAGTGAAACGTTTAACCAGACCTGAGATTTTTGCGGGAGATGTGGTTCTAGTCTGGAAGATTTTACTACGCTTAACAGATAGACATTGCTAGAAACTTTCTTACGAACGGATCCGAATTGTACAACAATACTCATTGTTGACCGTCTGTCTTCTAGGCATTATACATCAATGTTTTTCTGATAAGAAACAAAAAGAAATAACAAACACCCAATTTGCACGACTCCATCGAACCGCATCTGAGAGGTAGAGATGAGCCAACTAAGGTGCATCTGCAAGAGCATGTTTAGAGCCTGTTCCGTGATCATAATACCAGGAAAAAATTTTTTTGAGCTTTGTGGCAAGTTCCTATTGGATCAAACTGCTGAGTTCATCGGTCTATAGGCATACACATTACTTAATCTAACTTAAACTAACTTACGCTAAGGACAACGCACACACACACACTGATGCCCGATGGAGGACTCGAACATCCGACGGGGGGAGCCGCGCAAACCGTGGCAAGGTACCTCACGGCTAGACCGCGCGGCTATAATACCAGGAAGGGTAATTTCAAAAAGGGTCTATCTATTTTTCAAAGCTCTTGCACGCCACCTTCTGCTGATAACATATCTCCCCGCGAACTAAATGTAGCGTACATTCACTTCGTACCATGTTCTTTTTTATAACTTCTATGTTCCAGTTATTATTATAATGTCTCTTCCCCCAGTTTATCTATCCCAGAACAACGTTCAGTATTTTTGCGATTTTCAAGCTGTCTTATCTCTCTAAATCTATGTACAGATATAACAAAAGACGTGCTGGTACTTGTGTCTGTGTGTTTCACAAATAATGTAGAATTATGTTACGGATCTTCCTGCCATTGAAACAAACCAATATAAGTAGATAATTATGTTCCAGAACACTTACGTATATTGTTTGACCGACTTTACGAAGAAGAAATTAAAACTTCAAAGCTTGTCGATGACGATGAATAACAACAACTATAAAACAATGGTATCAGGAGATAGGAAGAGAACCTTCTGAAATGTGTGCCACAGGAGGATCCTGAAGATTAGACCGGCAGATCGGAAAGCTTATGAGGAAGTACTGAATCGAACAGGTGAAAAGTAAATTCATGGCGCAACTTTACGAAATGAGATGTTCACTTGAGAGGGCAGGTGCTGAGGCGTCAAGGAATCGTTAATTTGGTAATGGTGGAAAGGGATGGGCGTGGGGTGGGGGCAGGGGGGGGGGGTTAAAACCTGAAGTGGGAAACCAAAGCTTGACTGCAGCAGGCAGCCTCAAATAGATGTAGGTCGTAGTAGTTACGCAGAGATGAAGAAGACTCCACAGGTTCGATTGGCATGGAGAGCAGCATCGAACCAGTTCAAAAAAAGGTCCAAACGGCTCTGAGCACTATGGGACCTAACTACTGAGGTCATCAGTCCCCTAGAACTTAGAACAAACTTAACTAACCTAAGGACATCACACACATCCATGCCCGAGGCAGGATTCGAACCTGCGACCGTAGCAGTCGCGCGGTTCCAGACTGAAGCCCCTACAACCGCTCGGTCAACCCGGGCTTCATCGAACCAGTCTTCGGACTTAAAGACCATAACGACAGCATTTAAACGACGCTGATGGAGATTGTGTCATACATCTCTAGACGTATGTAACTCATAAAGCCTTGTCCAAAGACAATGGAACGTTCTCATCACTCTGTCCGGTTTGGAATCAGACTTCAAGATCTCTAGCACCACTGTTACAATCTCAACATGTGAACGTTGTGCAAGTTATCGACTACAAGGAAAGGAAAGTATATCTTAGCTACGTTTTATCTTAGTCTATGCATTCATTTTAAACTTCGAAGTCCGAAATGCACATCAAAATCCCTAACGATAACTGTGCACAGTGCCAATGATTAGGGGCTTTTATCCAATAGAACACAACCTGGACATTTTAATCACTGTTAATATGGTTACTCAAATAGACACCGTGTACTTCATGACTGATCTTTAAGTGAGTGACCTGTGTCACTTCACCATGGTTCTGACTGAGACAAAAAAGAACGCTGGCAAATATATATCGCTCTTAATCAGTTAAGTTCCCATTAATATGATGATTGTTACATCTTGATTAAATTTTAATAGGCCGTCAGATATCTTTCAGTTTACAATACCTGTACAGTTCGCATATTTCAGAAGACCACCCGTTTGGCACAAAAATATCTGTAAACAATGTCAACAATTTCCTTTTCCCTGAAATTGCAAAAATTCGTCCGCTCTAGTGTAAAACGGTACTCCACGCTCCAGGTCGGCTTTGAACAAAATCGTGAATCCTATCTAATTTCGGTGTTACACAGCAGATACAAATCCGTTACGTAAATCGCTTGGAATGCACCGTTAATAAACAACCGTAGCTTTAAATTTCTTTACTAACGCAAACCGACTGTGGAATGTGTTACTCTTTTTTTAAATGAAATACTTTTCGAAATCGTTTGCGTTATTAAAGCCAATTACTGCGTGAGTTGTTAATTAATGGTAGATTTCAAGTGATGTGCTGTTGCCACGGCACTCAGTGAAGCGCGTAAATGGTGCCGAGGTTCATAATAGAAAAATATTTTTCTTCTTGCCTTGAAGCCGGTTTCCGTGACCAGCCCCTCCCCGATCTTCCTAGATCCGGTCATCCTCTGAATTTCCTAGATCTTTTTATATTTCGAGTGCAATTTATGACTATTGATTCTTGTCCAACATTCTCTTTCTGTTTACCGCGTTATATTTGCATGTGCCTCTTTCATTTCCGCCACCTGATTTCTTTTTCACTTTTTATACTCTCTTGTCCGCCAGACGAAAAAACTAAAACTGAAACTGTGCCAGAAATATTATAGTGTCTCATTGTCTTACTTCTCGGGCTTTTGGGATTGTTTTTGGAAATATTCTTACATTTATTTAGGTTTCCATCCAAATCTATAGGCAGCCTCTCATACCCGTGGTATTCGAAATAATTTATTGCTCAACAAATGCTGACAGGTGTGAATATTACCGAACTATCAGTTTAATAAGTCATGGATGTAAAATACTGAGACGAATTATTTCTAGAACAGTGGAAAAACTTGTAGAAGCTGACCTCGGGGAAGATCAGTTTGGATTCCAGAGAAATGTTGGAACACGCGAGGAGGCAATATTAGCCTTACGACTTCTCCTAGAAGATAGGTTAAGGAAAGGCAAACTGACTTTAAATACAGAGGGGCGAAAGGCTATTTACAACTTGTACAGAAACCAGGTGAGAGTTATAAGAAAGGAGGGGCATCAAAGGGAAGCAGTGGTCGAGAAGGGAATGAGACTGAGGTGTATCCTATGCCGGTGTTATTCAATCTGTACATTGTGCAAACAGTAAAGGAAACAAAAGGAAACTTTGGAGTAGGAATTAAAGTTCAGGGAGAAGTAATAAAAATTTGAGGTTTGCCGATGACATTGTAATTCTGTCAGAGATAGCGAAAGACATGGAAGAGCAGCTGAAAGAAACAGTGTCTTGGAAGGAGGATATAAGATGAACGTCAACAAAAGGTAAACAAGCATAATGGAAAGCAGTCGAATTAACTCAGGTGATTAAATTAGGAATTAGATTAGGAAACGAGATACTAAAGGTAGTAAATGAATTTTGCTATTTGGACAGCAAAATGAATGGTGACGGCCGACGTAGATGGTTCAGATGGCTCTGAGCACTATGGGACTTAACATCTATGGTCATCAGTCCCCTAGAACTTAGAACTACTTAAACCTAACTAACCTAAGGACATCACACAACACCCAGTCATCACGAGGCAGAGAAAATCCCTGACCCCGCCGGGAATCGAACCCGGGAACCCGGGCGTGGGAAGCGAGAACGCTACCGCACGACCACGAGCTGCGGACGCCAAAGTAGAGCGGATCTGAAATGTAGACTGGCAATGACAAGATAAGCTTTTCTGAAGAAATGAAATTTACTGACATCGAATATAAATTTAAGTGTTAGGAAATATTTTCCGAAAGTATTTGCATGCAGTGTAGCCACAAGTGAAGTGAAACATGGACAATAAAAAGTTTATCGACAAGAAGCGAACAAAAGCTTTTGAAATGTATTGCTACAGAAGAACGCTGAAGGTTAGGTGGGTGGATCACCTAACTAATGATGAGGTACTGTATGGAATTGGGGTGAAAGGAAATTTGCACATTGTGGCACAACCTGACTAGGAGAAGGAATCTGTTGATAGGACACGTTCTCAGACATCAAGAGATCACCGATGTAGTGTTGGAGGAAAGTGCGGGGGGTAAAATTTGTAGAGGGAGACCAATAGGTGAATACATTAACCATATTCAGGAGGATGTAAGTTGTAGTAGTTATTCCGAGACGAAGAGGCTCGTACAGGATAAAGCAGAAAGAAGAGTTGCATCAAACCAGTCTTCGAAATGAAGACCACAACAATAACAACATTATGATTAATAATTATTTTTATTCTTATTAGTCAGTCTCCTTCAGACGTGAAGGACATCATTGTGTTGATAGAAATTTTTAAACTTTGTGTGGCTTTGCTGTCTAAATCCTGAATACATAAATGTATACTTGAAATCGTGCGCATGATTAAGAGCCAACAACAGACATCATCTTCACCCTTCTTTCTACAGCCGACATTCTAAAGAACAGATGTTGATATCACTACGTCCGTAACACACACTTTCTTAATTCTGTCAATACCTCGGCGATTTGTGGTTACTGTTGCTGACCCTCTATCACGGGGCTCCGGGTTCGATTCACGGCCTTAAGGGGGATTTGTCTGCGCTCGGGACGGGGTGTGTGCGGCGTTGTCCTCGCCATCGTTTCATTGTCATCGAGGAGCAAGTCGCCGAAGTTGCGTGAAGTAAAAAGACTTGCAGCAGGCGGCCCAATTCCTCTGAGGGGGACTCCCAGTCGCATGTGCCATATGCACATTTCATTTGATTTCTTATTTCTGTATTACAGCCATTTACGCATTGCCAGTCATCCATGTGTAAGTAGAGAATCATTTCTCTTCCTGCAGAGCTTTTTGAATGGCTTCTCCTCAGTTTTCGACACTAGTTTTAATGCGGTAGCTTGAGCCGGAGAGGAATGCACTCATTAATTCGCACTGCACAATAACAGCCACCCCGGTGCGTCTCGCTAATTCCATTGCGACTAACTTCTAGGCCGGGAGCTGAATGCAGACGCGTGGAGGGCGGTGCTGGGCTATTAATTTGTGACGGGCCGCGAGGTAACGAAGAGAAATGGACGCGCGGCCAACAATTAGCGCTGCTCGCGACGGCGACTAATGGCCGCCATTTGTCAGGCGCCGCGTCGGAAAATGCACACGGCCTCCCGATTGTTTCGCCAAGCGTTCCTTGCTTGTTTCCGTGGTACCCAAAAACATTGCCACTGTTAACTATTGCATCACCGTGCCTTACAGAATATCGGAATCGGTAACCTCGCTGATAATTATAATATGCATTCAGTGGGCAAGGTTCTGTCATGGAGGCTGACGAACGCGTAGCAGGCAAACATCTGTGTTCAAATCCCAGTCTGAGAACAGTATCGGTTTATTACGTTGGCGTCAAAGTTTAGAATACAAAAGGAATTACCCTGCTAAGCTTTGAGTAAAGAACGAATAACTGGAAAGGCCTAGGCCAGATGCACTGCACGGAGCAGAGACAGAGTGGAGGAGGGGACTGCGTTTGTACGCACTGCCATGAGGCACCTGCCAAAGATTAGGATCAAGCAGAAGCGCAGGATGATGACGATGATATTTGGTTTGTGGGGTACGCAGCTGCGTGGATATCATAGCCCGTACAAATTCCTAATCTGTTCACGGTTCAGTCAGGGGACTTACCAGAATGATGATGAAATGATGAGGACAACACAAACACCCAGTCCCAAAGTGGAGAAAGTCCCCAACGCGACAGCGTAATCCAGAGACAGCTAACAACTAGAACACGAGCTCCTGACAGAGGCGCAGGAGCAAGTAGTCAAGCGGGGAAGGTCCATGTCGTTCTGTGTACTGCCTGTGTTTTGTCGTACCTGTTGTCGGCGTGTGTCAGCTGTTTCTTCAGGATGAGCCCTGCCAGTACTGACAAGGGAAACTCCCCATCGTCCCCCTTTCCTCCCCATCAGATTTAGTGGTAAGATGGCTCAGTGGATATCCCGTCAAACACTCAACACGGATCAAGCATGAAAACAGGAAGAAGTTTTACAGAACTGTGGAAAAAAAACCAGCAAAATAGAAAAAGTTGACGGTCCAAGCTTAAGATGTCCAGCATCGAGCGGACTTATCGTGCCACGGTGTCGTAGTTATGTGGTCACAGTCTTGGACTGTGAAGGAGATGATCCGTGTTTGAATCTCCCTTGTGCTCCTTTCTGTTTCTTCTTCTCATAAAATTATGAACTGTTCGTCCGGCCAATGACATGTCTGTTCGCAGTATTCAAATTTGTGTCTGTGTCGTGTTGTTAAGTCCGTTTGCAACAGCGAGGTGTAAGGAAGGGGCCTCCAGACAAAGTTACCTCCTACTTGTACTATACAAGTACCACATGTGTCCCTTTTTGGAAGTTTTTACTCTTGAATTCCTTTGTTGTAACATAGTTCACACACGTCTATTTGTTGTTTTCATTTCTGTGAGAGGTCGATGCGAATCTCACCTGCTCTCACTAGTCATCACATTTACTTCCGACGGTAACATATTCTTATCACACGACTCATATTCTATAACCATTGTATAGTATGACAACTGCCAAGACGACAAAAGGAGAAAGACACATCAGTGACCGGACGGAAAATTCTTGATGTTGTGAAGGATGAGGGAGAAAAAAAAGCGAGGGAGTTTTGCACACGGATGTCCCACGTCGCAGTTCAACACCGTGGTCACTTTTTTTTTCCATTTTGTTCGGTATAGTTCGTTGCGCTTGGTCTGAGCGGACGTCACAAGACATCCGGCCAGGTTGAGCGTTGATTCCTTGACTCAGTTTTTTTATTACAGAGGGCACGCAGTTCTCTGACCGAACACGCTGAGGTACCGTGCCGGCTATCCACGTTACAGTAGCTCGTTCAGGTTCTTCGATGTTGTACTTGTTAAGCGTGGACCATTGACTATTTCTATTTTGCTTTTTTTTTTCACAGTTTCATGTTTGATCTGTTTCTTCAGGCTGAGCCCTGCCAGTACTGACAAGGGAAACTCCCCATCGTCCCCCTTTCCTCCCCATCAGATTTACCACTAAATCTGAAGGTGTTGCGATGGGGAGTTTCCCTTCTGAGCTTTCAGCAGCAGGGTGCGCGTATGCGAGCGGGCGTTACCGAAGGTCCGGCTTTGGCGGGACATGTCCGGCTTTGGACGTATGGCCCGTACGACGTTTTTTAGGTGTTTTAGCGATGAAGTAGAGAACGCTAAGGCTCGTTCGAAGCTAATGACATAATCGCGAAGAGTAAGTATGAGAAGGACTAAGGAGATTTACTATAATGATGTTTACATGAATTAAAGAATCCTATTCTTATGTCTGTCAGCGTTCTTCGTGGGCTGAATAAGCCTTACACATGACGTCACAATCACGGTACGCGCAGAGCGAGCGAGACTAAGTAGAACGGAGACAATGCCAAGCCGCCCCTCCCTGCCACGTAGATGACACTAAATTTCATTAAAATCGTGCTACAAAAGGACGACTGCTTTTAAAACGATTTTGGCACATGGAAAGTGGGCAAATAACAGCATAATGAAGAATTTTGGGAATTATTGAATACTGAATACTGCTTTACAGTGTCGGGCAGTAATGCCAACGTCGACAGGATATTCTCCTTCATAAACGACCGACAAAATCACACAGATTATGTAACTACTGTGTAATTTAAAACTATCCTGTTAAAAATTCCACGAAATAATCTCGAAGAAAAATAAAGTTCTTGGTAAAATGTGTTAAAATGAAAAACGCTAATACGTAACTAAAGGTTATCAAAAACAAAATCCACTACAGTTGTAAAAGTTTCTGTTTCTAAAATGGGAAGCACAACCTGGATTCATTTAACCTATTTTAACGTCAGTTATGCATCCTTTATGGATTCACATTTTAACATGTTCCTGAAAATGGACACAGGTCCTCAAACTTGCTTATTGTTTCCTTGTGAGTAATAAATATCTTTTACAACTGTAGCAGATTTTTATTTTTGCTGATATATATCAACAGTTGTGGATGTCCAGTCAAGAATAACCGTAGATTATTGTTATCACTTTATAAGTCTAACTCGAATGACCAAAGTTATTGAGTATCTGTTTACTAATTTCTTTTAGTTTAATCTAGTTTATGGCTGATCTAGCTAAAATTGATTGCAAGTGATAAATTATTGAAAATACCCGATGCGCCCCATAGTGAGTCCGTCTTTTATGGCAAAATGTCTGCTAAATATAACACCGAGTCCAGATTCTGTATTTTTTCGACCTGACAACTCTGAGACCACAGCTCACTTTCATTGTTCATAAAAATGGACTTAATGATGAAATAGCTGATTCAGAAAAGGCAGTCTTTACGCGCTAGTGCAATTAATTAAAAAAACGACGATTGGCATCTGTTTTTCATATCGATGTGTTTTTCAGCCAGATACATGCCAGAAGCCTGCCAGACGTCAGTGAAGAAAGAAAGAGTTCAACATCGTTCCTAAAAGAGAGGAGGAAACGTCAAATGAATCAGTAATAACACTTCAGCCATCAACGTCATCCTGTTACGAGTCGCCTATTCAGAGAATATTCAACAATGCTTATGTGAATAGCTCTTCTGCATGTACTACAGCTGCGTCTACTTCGGAATGATACTGTACTGATACGCATTTTAAACAAACTGCATCACATTCATGTCAGGTGTATATTAGAATTTCTACTCATTTTTGAAATAACATATGAAATAGCTCTTACTTAATTCTAACAAATGTCGAGAGAAAAAAATACATTATATTTTAATCACTAAGGCTTCGTTTAGCAGCATGTCAATCTCTGCAAAGTCGAAAGTTTTCCCTGAATACTTGAAAAGGAACTTCCGTAGACAACGCATATACGTCATGTGGTCTTCGCTTTTGCTTATAATTGCCACCCCACAGAGATTTTTCACTACACTTACGTATACTGCACAACAAAACAAAATTTCTTAGTTGCGAATGATAATCACAACCGCGCCAGTTCCCCCTCATCGATGTGGTTCACATTGACATGTCGTAAGGCACTAATATGACTTCAATATACTGTTTGTAAACAGGACGACGCAACTCCCAGCCGTTTTCGGAAAAATGAGTTTGAAAATTTTAGGCGTGCTTATACACTCTGTATGGTCGCTAGTATAGAAGGACTCTGCAGCAGAGCGAGTAAGCTTTTCATAAGGGCGAGCTATCTGGATCGAATCTCGCTGCCGGCATTCTTTGTTTTTCCATCCCCTCGTAATTCTAATAACAAATATGCATGGTACACCACGGAATTGTGAGATGACCGAGAATCGTTTATGAATGCACACCAAGTTTGTTTTGTAATAAACGCGCTTAAAAACCATGGCGTATGTCGCAATAATTATTGTTTTCCGTGTTTCTACGAGCAGCATCATTATCATTCGTGCAGTGCTCCATAGGTTCCACATTATACATGTCGCAAATGTAGATACAGAAATGTAAATAAAATGGTTATTATACTGATTTGGCTGAAAGGTCTTGTGTATCCTTTTTTAACTTGCAATCTCCTTACGAAAAAATTTCCTTTTTTTGTGGATAAAGATTATGGAATGAATAATTAAATACTGATAATCTGTAAAATCGTAATAATTAAGTTTTTATAATTTCGTCGGAAAGAAGAAAAGTGGCGGAGGGAGCTTGGATCCAAAAACCTTGCGCTTTTGAAACAAAGCGCTCACTTTCTTGGCTGTGCAATCCTTCAACACTAGCGACCATATGAAGTATGTAAGCACGCCTAACATTTTCTAACTAGGTTAAAAAATGTCGTAGCCGTGCCCTGCAGACGCTGTCAGGTTGGTTTGTGGGATTAAAGGCAGACGCTGTCAGCAAGAATCAAATCGGTGAGGGGAAGTTCGTTCGAACCTTTTGTCGGAATCTTTATGTAACTGCACCGAGGATTTTCAGTGCCCACTGCACGACGTGCTGTGTTATGTGTGAGGTAAATGCGCTAACCTGCAGAGGTCCTTCTGCTGCGTTGTGCCTCAGATCTGCCTCTGCAGCCTGAGGTGTGCGGCCAGCTTTAAGCGTCGGGCGGGGCCCGTGGTACTCATGAACCTGCGTGGTCCCAACGTTCTCATTTTAGATTTTTTTGTTAATAGATTACTTTAATATAATACGCGAATATAATGTCTAATAACAAGTTATTTCACTAATTTAAGAACCAAGGGATGCTTTGCATGTTTATATTTTGAACCATTGCCCGAGTAACATTACTTAAAGAGTACCTATCGAAATTGATTCGTAGTACCTTCTTTCACAAAGCAAGGAAAATAATGATACCGAGCACTATAAAACTGAAAGAAAATTTTGGGACTGCTACCTACGTAAGTCTTGAATACAATGAAAACGACGAAATGACTAGGGTGCTCTCACTCCTGCTTTCATTGAGTGGCGAGAATAGTATTGTTAATTTTTTCATCCATTCTCTCTCACTTGCTACTTCAGTTATGTTTATTATGTAGATAAGAAAAAATCTTCTTTCGCAACTTAATGTTTGCTTTGTTTACAGCTAAGCATGTTCCGCCTCGTTGTATTAGGCATCATCAGTAGTTTCTATTTTTCTACTCTTTTCATCTGGCCATTGATTCGTCTGTATACACTAGATGCATGCAGTAAACTTTTCATATTGACACTATCAAGTGTGCAAGTGCGCAAGACTATGTAGTGAAACGTATAAATGTGACCTTGTATCAGTTGGGAACTTGTACTGTATGCATCCAGTGTCTACAGAACAACCAAAGGACACATGAAAAGAGTAGCAAAAGGAAAACTGCTGAAGATGCCTAATATGAATAGGTGAAACATTTTTGGTTACAAACAAAATAAACGTTCACTAGCAAAAGACGGAATTTTTATTACCTACATGACAAACATAAATGGGAACAGTAAGCTAACCATTGTACTAATTTTTTTTTCAAGCAGAAACTGAAATTTCGCCTTCGTTACAGGTGCTGAATTGTGTAGACTGTCAGGAAAATTTATAATAAAGTACTTCGGCTCACGCTAAAAAAAGATAAAGGAAGATTAGAATTTAACATCCCATCGACAACGAGCTGTTTAGAGATCGTGTCTCACGTTAAAAAGTTAAAAGTGTCGTATGGTAAACTTATAAAGTTAAAAATTACCTGAACGCTAGGCGTATTGCATACTTATCGGGTGATACCTTATAACGCTCGCTTCCTTTACATAAGCGATCAGAGTCTTACCAGCTTCCGTAGAAACCGGAAACGGTGAACTGTCTACAGACTGAGGGAGGATATAAAAAGCTCTTACTCAGCAGAACATTTTTTTTCCACATAGCTCTCCGCCTGTCTATTACGTAAAAATAAACCTTGCTTATAGCAAAATTGAAATTATCAGCTGGCCGGAGTGGCCGAGCAGTTCTAGGCGCTACAGTCTGGAACCGCGCGACCGTTACGGTCGCAGGTTCGAATCCTGCCTCGGGCATGGATGTGTGTGATGTCCTTCGATTAGTTAGGTTTAAGTAGTTCTAAGTTCTAGGGGACTGATGACCACAGATGTTAAGTCCCATAGTGCTCAGAGCCATTTGAACCATTTTTTGAACTCGAGGCTGAAAGAGATTCGAATATGACCCAGCTATTCATTAGAAGCTCTTCATGCTGCACTATCAGAATCAGGCTTAACTATGTGGGTCGCTAGGATGGTATCTTCAGAATAATTTCAGTCTTTGTATCGGAGAAGCAATTAAGGAGAAAAAATGAATAATTCAGAAGAGGGAATAAAATTCAGGGTGGAATGATATTAGTGATAAGCTTCACTGACCACTGAGGACGTTCCTATCTGTTTTGGAGAAGCATCACATGATCTATCGAACGGAATGGTCGGTTGAGCACATAACATGGCCTTAGAGTAGGCTAACGAAACACCAAAGTGACAAGTAGTAGTAGAAAGGAGATTAACCATAAACTCAACATCAACACTGGGAACCACATAGCAGACAAAGTAAATGAATTCTGCTATCTTGGAAGCAAAATAAGTTATGACGGATGCAGTAAAGGAGGATACAAGAAGCAGACTAGGGCATTCCTCACCAAAAGAACTCTGCTAGTATCAATCACAAACTGCAAATTGATGAAAAAAATTTTACTTTCGGATCACAGCACTGTGCGGAAAATCCGGAAGGAATCGGAATCGCAGCGTTCAAGATGTGGTGTTACAGAAGTGTGCTGATATTGACTGATAAGAAATCAAAAAATTCTGCACAGAACAGAAGAGGAAAGGAATGTCTGGAAAATACTACCTAGAAGAAGGGACGGATAACAGGACATGTGTTGAGGCCTCGGGGAATGGCCACCATTGTACAATAGGCAGCCACAGAAGACAAAAATTGCTGGGGAGAGGAGATACTGAGGAGGATATAATATATGCATCAAATAACTAAGGTCGTTAAGATTATTGCAAGGGAGAAACTCACAGCACGCCATCGCATCAAACCAGTCAGAAAACTACGTTTTATACAGATAAAATACAGTACAACATTAGGCTTTAGCGTTTCCCAATTACACCGGTGGCTGCAAGGAGTGGCCGAGCGGTCTACGGGCGTCATGTCACGGACTGCGCGGCCTCTCCCGCCGGAGGTTCGAGTCCTCCCTCGGGCATGAGCGTGTGTCTTGTTTTTAGCGTACGTTAGTTTAAGTAGTGTGTAAGACTAGGGTCCCTTAGAAATTCACACACATTTTTTTGATACCGGTGATCAGGCTGATCCCAGCAAACGTACACGAGCACCGAAACGACAAACCTGGTGATAGATTGGTTTTTCATGTAAGTGGAAATACGTCTCCTTGTTCTCTAAACCCTTAACGAGTCATCACAGTCGAATGAAATAACAACAGTTTCATCGACAGACTTTATTTTTCTGTATCGCCAAAAGTAAAAAATCTTGTGAATTTTTAGGTTAAAAAATGGTTCAAATGGCTCTGAGCACTATGGGACTTAACATTTGAGGTCATCAGTCCCGTAGAAATTAGAACTACTTAAACCTAACTAACCTAAGGACATCACACACATCCATGCCCCAGGCAGGATTCGAACCCGCGACCGTAGCGGTCGCGCGGTTCCAGACTGAAGCGCCTAGAACCACTCGGCCACATCGGCCGGCTGAACTTTTAGGTCCGAAGAAACAGGGTTAACAGATCTTTTGAATCGATGAGAAACTCGTGCAACGGCTTAGCTGTTTAGCTCTATGCTCGGACGTGCTTCCTAGCTGAACCAAGGAGTCCTTGTATAGTCTTCGGTGGTGGATGGCGCAATATAATTAGAAATAATTTTCTTTGGAAAAACTATAGGAGATGACTAGGCCTCTTGTAGATATGGTCTATCAAATACGAATGTTCTGGTTATAAAGAGGTTTTCGAGGACGCCATGAGGGTTGTTATCAGACTATAAACGCAAGTTTTGCGTACTCGCATATTCCGACACAAAGCGTCACAGCTCAACAGCATAGAAAACTTTGCGCAACATACAGATCAGTTTTCTGCTATAAACTGTTGAATGCATTCATAGTATTATTACATTCGCTCCTCGGTCTGTAGGCGCTAAGTGTTGAATAGCTGTGACTTTATATGAGAACCGACAGTGGTTCTACAGCATGTGTGCTGTTCCAACAGTGATACTTTCTTCCTTCGGCCTTTTAACACAAGACAGAGCATTTGAGGGTTACAACATGTTAGAATTTATAAACGTGCAAACTTACAATTCGAACGCACCGTACAAAAATTCTATAAATGAATATTAACATTACTGTGTAAGGCTGTCATCGAACGATGAACGTCCTATGATTTCTCACGCTATCATCATTCCTGTTGAAATACACGTTTGAATATTATACTGATTTAATGATGGAATAGGGATTTCCTCAATTCTTTGAATAATATAGTATAAACATCTGCTCTGATCATTTACAATTTTCTTAAATATTATGACTTTTTGAGTGTTTCAAATAGGTTTTTTAACGTAGTTAAAAAATCGGAAAAGTTACTACCGAGTGAGATTCTAGTCTGCTAGTTGCAATAGCCTTTACGTTTTACTTCTCGAGCTTTCTGATCTCAATGGCAAAACCTGGTAGCTACAACACCGAAACCGCCGATGACGAGCATACAACAAAAAAATCATCTATTCAGAATTTTTAAGCGCTGTCTAAGCTGTACAAGATTTCTGTTGCTCTCCTCTATGGCAAAATGAATCGGCAGTGTATTTTCAAAGCTTTGCAACAACTATATAACTAATATTTAAATCCGAATCACCACTTTCGGTTGTATTTCACAATAGGTGGTAAAAACCGACGATTAAATGGTAAATTTATGGACAAGCGAAGACAAGTTAGAGTATCACGTTGAGCATCTTGATTAGGTGTTCTATGGATAGTGGAAATACAGTTGAACCGCAGAACAGTTGATCAACAAAGGCAAGAGGGTATCCTTCTACTGACGTTAGAACTCCGTCCCAAGTGACCTCACTTTCAATTCGATGTTGACTTCTACGTAAAAGGAGAGGAAGAGGTGGTTAGCTTTGATGACTTACGGTATGCGGCGGTGTAGTTGACTAAGCTAAGCTCGTGTACTGTATGTCGAAACGTTAGCTTCGTTGTATTTCGTCTTTTAACTATGAAATGTTCATCACGCCCCTCCCAAATCTCTCTGAGAGACACCACGGTTATTCCATGGGACCTGTCTAGGAGTTAAACTGTCAATTCTGATTTCTCCAATTGTAACACAGTGATTCATTGCACTTTACAACAGATAGGAAACAGATAGGAAATCAGCAAGAAAAAAAACACTAATCATCGAGAAGAAGAATTCAGCTTGAACGAAATTTAGAAATAAAATACATAAAACTAAATTTATAGGGGCTGCAGGCGTTTGAGGAACAACATGTTTCAGTCAACTACTGTTACAGCGTTTCCAATTTCTGATTGTTACTATAATGTTTTTGAGAGTGGAGACTTTCGTACTTGCAAACGGTTAAACGACCGTTAGTCGAAGAATCGGAATCGCGTTCTCCTGGCCAACAGGTCGTTGATTTCGTCCGATATACTGCAGTTTACATCTTAAGGTCTAAATCCTTTTTAAGTCATAAAGTTGAAGAAACGTACTCTTCGGTCAGCCATCGTGCTTCCAACAAAGAGAGGTGTTTCTTCACAAGGGTTAAACACGTGCACTTATGCTATCTCATTAGGGAGGTAGGAGACTGAGATACCTGTCTGACCGTCCAGACTTCGTTCACTTCAAGCAATGTGCGGTTATAATCCACCAGCCTTTCCTTTTCCCCAATGTATGTCAGTTGAGCTAGCGGCCGGTTACTACTGTCCCTGCTGCCGACGAGAGGTTGAAACCAGATGTTGCTTCCTTAGTATTTTCTGCGGGAACGCTCGCATTGGAAGACACCACGAACATTTAAAATCATTTCACGATCTTCCCAACAAAAACTAGGAACATCGTAGATAAATTCAGAACGACTCTAAAGTTTAGATTATCGAAAGATCATCTAGGTAGGACACTTCTATCGCACAGATCGAATATCACGAGTTCCAACAGAGGAAAGAAAATGAAAATCGCTATTATAAGTCCTAATGTGATTGTAAGGCTTACCTTTTAATGTTAGTCAATAGCTGTCAGCACCAATATCGCGAAAGATGATGTCCTCTTCGATGTAGATCCTGTGGATGTCGTCAGATTATAGAACACTTGTGGTCTACGTAGAACCATACCAATCAACGGACGATCTTGGAACACAGCTGGTGGGTTCTTCTGTTGCACACGCTCTACGTGGCACCACCGAGCAGCTTTTTCTTGATTTTGTAGCCACAACGATCCCTTGGGAAAAAAAGGACCTACGTCAATAAGCCACAAAGGAACTTCAAGCACTTGTGCTGAAGTCCCTGTTCTGATAGTTTTCCAAGCAGTACGTGTATTCTTAATGCAGCTTTGGTAACAAAGTCGGTGAAAATATTCCACATAACATCTTCGGAATCTGGGTGACGATCTAGGATTTCGAAGTTGGATTCATCTACAACACAAGCGCTACGTCGCACCACAAAGGAGACCTAGCGAACGTAATCTCCTCCACGATGTTTACGGCTGTCATAACCAAATTTCGAAAAGAATTCTCGTCGATAAGAGTGCCTTTACCGATAATCACCGAAGCAGTAGATCTCTCTTCTGTAACTGGCTGGTCTTTCGTAATCATATTCTCCTCGTACTACAGCGACTGCCTTAAAAACGTAAATTACTTTCAACTATATTTAATATAACTGATATGGACAGTCTAAATTACACTCAAACTTTCTCGAATTTCAGGAGAAACTATAGAATGAGTTCTGCTTTTGGCGTATGCATGTGTCTAGAACATAGTCTATCACAGAATAATCCCCAGACGGGCTACTTTACGCTCAGCAGAAGAATAAGAAATGGAGCTCTTTGGGTCACTAGCGCTGC
Organism: Schistocerca serialis cubense; assembly: GCF_023864345.2. Classification (NCBI taxonomy): domain Eukaryota; kingdom Metazoa; phylum Arthropoda; class Insecta; order Orthoptera; family Acrididae; genus Schistocerca; species Schistocerca serialis. The sequence continues at coordinate 702,197,466 of NC_064638.1, forward strand.
GGGTCAGCAAGGGCGAACGCCCTGAGACGTACCGTGTCCCCCCCTCTGCGCCATCGAGGCTCCGCCCTCAACTCCCCAGAGGCGATCTCCAAGGTGGGGGAGGGGGCGGGAGGGTACGCTAATTTCACTAACAGTGATTAGGCCCGGCGAATACGGGCGCAGCTCGTTAACGGCCACATCACTGTGGGCTGCGCGCGTCTTTCGAAAAGAGGCGGGGATTCGAGGAGCGGCGGCTGTGGAGGAGGATCCGTTATTGTTGTAGGCCCTCGCGGCTCCGTGCTGGGCCGTTTTTTAATTCCGGTGCCGGCGCCGCAGATAAGAATTAGCGCGAGTGCTGGCGGCGTAGATTAGGGCCGGGCGTGCTGCACGGCGCGGCGCGGCGCGTGTCTTGGAAATGCAATTTCCATCGCGCGCGGCATGACGCACGCGGTCGCACACGTCGCGCGCGTGGCGAGCGCGTGCCGTCCTGTTTGCCGGGCTTTTATTGCGGCGGTTCCTTCCCTTCTCCCTCGCAGGCCGGCCCCTTCACAAACGGGGGCGACGTCTGCCTCCTGCCCCCGAGCCGCTCTGAATCACTTCTTCTCCTCTCCCGGCCGCACCGCCGCAAAAACGCGCCTGCTCCAGTTACCCCGCGAGGTGAGGGACTACCGGCTCTGTCCCGCAGCGGCCCAAAATTTAATTTAATACCAGCTACTTTGCTGCTCACGACCCGATCGCGATCAAGTGATATACGGTTTCATTCTATGACAACGTAGGCTTTTTTAGCGAATAATGATTACCGTAAGACCGTATTGGAACCCTTGAGTCTTTACGGGGTATTGCACTGTAGAAAGTAACTCAGTCAGCCGCCAATTTTTTCGAAATGATTTTATTTTACTATTACTAGTTTGAGGCCTAAGCCCATCGTGAGATAGTAGCGTTGACAGTGAATGCGCAACAGGAAGCCATGTGGTTCAAATGGTTCAAATGGCTCTGAGCACTATGGGACTTAACTTCTGAGGTCATCAGTCCCCTAGTACCTAGAACTGCTTAAACCTAACTAACCCAAGGACATCACACACATCCATGCCCGAGGCAGGATTCGAACTTGCGACCGTAGAGGTCGCGCGGCTCCAGACTGGAGCGCCTAGAACCGCTCGACCACTTCGGCCGGCGAGGTCCTGTGGATACAAGGAATAGTAGGTAAGCATATGGTTCCTGGGACGTGTTGGCGGTTTTCCATTGAAAACATTTCTCTTGGTGGTCTTACTTACAACAGGTGCTTTTTATAATTTGATGGAACAACAACGTACTGTTACGAAAAAATTGTTTCTTTTTAAGTATGAAAGACGATGACATCAGTTTGTAACACACAGTAATTACATGAATCCTACAGAATACCATTTAAATTCCATTGGAGAATGATAATCACTCCTTGCACTGATGACAGAATAGAGGAAATGAAAACTGATTAAAACGAAAATGGTGTGAACTTGGGTTTTTTTAATGGAAAACTTTCACTTTCTTCGAGCAGAGTCTGTTACAGGTAAAATAAACCCTTCTTTTCCAAATAGTGTGGAACATATTGTTTTCTATAGGTTTGGAAAGTGTTATGCATTGCAAACACTTCATCTGTTTGTGTTCCTGTTCACTTCTAAGGAAAACAGTGAAAAGTAGTGATATCTTACACAATAATGCTGTAATTCAGTGTATCACACCGGAAGTAAATAAAACAAGCCAGGGGAATGGTTATCACAAGTAATCAAAACACACACACCGAAACTAGAAGCAGAGATCTGTAAACGAACTCCAGCAACAAATACTAGATGAAAAATGAGCCATTCTGTCCTATGAGAGCCATGTGCATACACTATAGCAGCTGAGTAGCAGAGCAACAAGGACGATTTGTCACTGCTGGTTGCCTACAAATAGGGGCAAGTATACACTAAGACAATCTATCATTCTGGATATACCGCGTGGCCGATCCACGCTTCAACAATAACTTGGGTCTATTCTTGATCATGTGTTTGACCCTGTGCAGGACTGCTTAGGTGTTTTAAACTCTAACAACCAGTATTTATAATGTGCTTCTCTGTATTCTTTGCCAGTCATAGCCTTATGGTACCAGCTGACAAATACCTCACAAACGGTTGATGTATGTTTTTTTTTAGGAATATTCAACGGTTGCTGTGTGGTTTTCCTTTTAACAACATGGTGCTGTATGTTTATTGGGGTAATAGCGGTACATGCAAATTGACTGCTGTCTTGGATGCTTTCCTGGAAAAGAGAACGATCTGCCTCTGTGTCGACTTGCATCCGCGTTAAAAGATGATGGAAGGTGGATGGAGTGATCAGCTGAGATGGGGTTTTAGCGAGGTATTAATGGTAGATTGATGATTCATTCTAGGGAAACGTAGATGTTGCTGCAGACCATTTATCGCGCGTTTAACCATTTTTCCCGTTGTTCTCTTGGGGTGTATGTTGCGTGGAGTAACCTGTGTTTGACTCGTACACAACTGCATGTTCTGCATGTGACTTAGAGGACTATCTTCCTGCGATCGTTAACAGCAAACCTCTCCATACCATATTCATCAGAGGACTTCCAACTTGTGTGTGATGAAACAGGCCATCGATGAAAAACCTGGTTTGGTACCCTCCTCTAAGCGAACAAAGATTTATGTGATGTACTCCATTCCTCTGCCGCATCTTGTGCATAAATCAAGTCTTCAGTTTCATATAGGTATGAAGCGACTGTTACTACACTTTTCATATTTGTCCTATCCAAAATGCGTGCAATGGATACTAGGGGAGAGGGCAAGCTGTAGGATTTTTTAGTAGGTTGGTGTATAAGATGCGCAAATATTCTAGTAGAAAATCAAACAGCACCTGGGTATCTCAGTAACATGACCATATAGTTATGACAAACTGTGGAAAAAATACGAAACTTGTTATAAAGCCGAAAAAATTCAAGGAAAACTTAGTATAAATGCGAAAAATTGACTTGCAATACGTAAAAATGTAGGGAAATACGATGAAATGTTTAAAATCGCGAAAACGCAGCAAAATCGTGGAAACACTGAGAATACACAAAATTAGAGTCGGCCGGGGTGGCCGTGCGGTTCTAGGCGCTACAGCGTGGAACCGCGCGACCGCTACGGTCGCAGGTTCGAATCCTGCCTCGGGCATGGATGTTTGTGATGTCCTTAGGTTAGTTAGGTTTAAGTAGTTCTAAGTTCTAGGGGACTGATGACCTTAGAAGTTAAGTCCCATAGTGCTCAGAGCCATTTGAACAAAATACCATGAAATGAGTACAGAGCAAAATCAATACAATTATGTGTCCTGGAGTAAGAGAGTAGACTTATGCTACATATACCCACCCTAATGGTGGAAAGAGACAATATTTTCCCGCACATGTGCAATAGAACCTAACGTCGGACCATGAATTCTGTGTGCAAGAAGCAAGGTTACCAGGAACGTTAGTCCGCTGCGATACGACCGTTACACCTCCTCTGGCTACGGATGCTGGTGTTTATTTCCTCGTAAGATGTCACTGTTTCTTCATCTGCATTTTAGGCTGCCAGCAATAATTTTATAGGACTGTCTTGAATATATCATAATTTCCAAACTTCAATCAGGCTTGAACTTCATAAACAACAGGCATTATACACACCTGGGAACCTATGTAGTGTTTGTGTTATAAAGAATCAACGTTTTCTTTGGTGTGCAAGGCAGCAGTTTTATCACTTTACAGTTTGTCGCCATAGTTTATCGTAGAGAAACTTGCATGGAGAATGTATGTCATGCGCTGGAAATATGGTTCTTACATTGGAATATTGACAGCGTTGCATTCTGCATGAGTAATATGTTGGAAACCGTCTGGCTTTAACATTATAGCATGTATAGGTGCAGAACTGTGTAGCCTTAGAAGTATGTGTGTTTATGCTCCACAATCATTTCTCTCTTACCATTACCTTCTTGGTATTGACCCCAGACACTAGAACAATATTTTAGGGTTGATACCGCAGTTGATTTACGTAAAATGCGTCAAATTCCGTCCGTCTGGAGCTCCATCATGCATAAAACCACACGTTTCTTCTTAACCGTCTGTTACACCGTCACTGCACGCTCATATCTGCCATACACCGATAAGAGGTGCTAACCTCCTCGAAATGCGTGCATCTGGAGAGATCTTGTGCTCCTGGATGGGTGCTGTGAATAGGATTGGTGCAGAACAGTCTTCACTGAACAGTAGTTAGAGACTTGGCTCGCTTTGTTGCTTCAAAGATGTGGAACGTAGCTTTCTACTTCTGGTCAGCTGCAAATATAATCGGTGACCATGTTACAGGGAGGGTCGGTCAGAGACAATGTGGGGAGATCTTTCAATCTCTAACTTTATCCCAAGAATGCGAGAATGCTCTATTACTCCATCCGCGTAAAGAGAGATGGGCAATCGTAAATTATGCACTATGATCAAAGTGCTAGAAATATATAGATCAATATAGGACACTGTATGGTACACTTCGGTATATATGTTCGAGACTTAACCATGAATTGACATACTGCACGGTCATGTATCTACATTTGCAGTCTAGTATTTGGTACTCGCAAAGTAGTGGAGGGACAGTTTAGCGATGACTCAGAAGTCGTGAAACCTGCTGTCGGGTCACTGGTCGGCATTGAAATTACGGAAAAACTGGTAAAATTGCTAAAACTGATCGCACTATCAACTGTGGTGCTTATTACAGTACATTTTCCCATACCGACAGTGTCTTTTCCACCCATCCTTCCACTGGTACGCTGTTGATTACCACACAAAGATTGACTGATGCCGCTTGTTCAGATGGAGAGAGAGTCTTCAGCGGATGTCCTGAATGGAACACTGATCATGTATGTGACTACAGTATGAAGAATCTGTCGAAATGGAACACTGAGATATCTGCTACAATGTTACTGTGAAAGTTGAGTTTAAATGTAGTCATCAATCAAATTTGGGTAACTGTGTGGAAACGCTCCACGATGCCGCAAAATTCTTTCAGTTTCCTTATGTCGCTATGTCTTCCACATTTTTTTCAATAAGAAACACAGCCTCTGTCTTTTATTTCAATCATATGGTGTGTTGTGAGAGCAACAGCAGCCTAATTTAGAATGCACGATGTCTAGCTTTCTGTGAGAGCCAACGGATTGAGACATGTTAATGTCAGTTTAGGAACTAACACAGACCCCGAAGTCGTGGCGGAAAAACAAAATGTATGGCAGTGCACAAAGCTGCAGTCATACACAACTCGGTTGTGTTACAACAGAAAAAAACCATGTATCAAGGAACAACACAAGGACCCTCTCTGCGACTGATAGTCTGTGAGATACAGTCCTCCTACAGTACAGTTGATGAAACATTATACTGGTCTATGGAAGCGACTTCGATTACTTGCCACCTGCTCCAATGGAGCAATACATGTGTATTTAAGGGGATCACCACAGATGGTCAATGTCAAAATGCAGACGATATTTGTTTCTTATATACTGGGAGAGAGAGATGCGATAAAATATTATCGAGTTCTCTACCGGTTGACGTTAGTGGAATTTTTGTACTTCATAGTTTTTCTCTGTTGGGTGGTACGGAATAATAAGGATGGAGAGGATGTTTATGCGACAGACATGAAAGCACCCTGAGAGATGCAGATCTTGTAACATTTTTGGCTCCGCAGACATCATACTCAGGTAAAAGAAACTCTTTTTAGACCAGTTGAGAAGGCAGCAGTTGCAAGATGATGTAATGTGGTGTGAGGTACTCATGGCTGATGGTTTGTTAGATATGGGTATTGTGAGAAAGACTGCCTAAATTGTGGTATTTCTCGGCGATTCGCTGCCGCTTTCGGAAGTTGCGTGTCAAAATGACAATCTTCTGTTATTAATATTAGACAAACTAGAAAGCGTATTTACTTGTATCTCATATTTAAAGCATTTCTTAATAGCATGCTATCATTCCATTATTTCACAAGTATTAATAACCAGCGGAATAATAAACAGCTGCTAAACGAAAAGGCAGACAAAGCACTTCAAAGATCTTCGGATCACGCCTAATTTGGATGGCGGGCGAAGTAGTACAGCTGTCAGATCAGAGCTGGTTTGGAAGCCTCGGAGGACAGATGTGTTGTTTGCCGTGGTCAGTGTCAGGTATAGACTTTATTAGCAAGTATGGTTATATGGATGAGTAACTGACAACAGAGCGATTGTAATTGCAGAAATATGCAGTTCATTAACTTGTTGAAGACTATAAATTATTTGTGACTCTAAAGTGGAATGTAATTAGGCAGTTTCTCATGTTCTGCCAATAAACAGCGAATGTCATCTTGTATAAACAAAGTGATTGGAAATTTAATTATTTCTAAAATAACAGTTTCTCGCTAAGAGTTTCCTACAACGTCAAGATAACGGATTCACGAGCTACGTGCTGTTTCTGCACAGGGGACAACAACTATAGAAGACTGCAGGTTGTGAACATTTATTAGAACTTATGCATTCCACTCATGGCGGTGGAAGCAAATAGGCACCTTGCATGTACTGCTGTCTTAGTACAAAAGAGATCAGTGACACATCATCTGTGGTAACGCAAGAGGAGGTATGAAGGAGACAAATATTTTTGAGAGAAGGGGATTATCGTATGCAGGTATACGAGTATATCACTTCTCTCTAACTCTCCCGTTTTCAACTTTCCGTAATCTCCTTCGGACTGCAGTACCTGTATGTAGTTTTGAGACGCACTGCGATGCAGTAGCAAAATCTTCATCCTTCTTCAAATTCCCGTAACTGCTTGTACTATCTTTTCTACTACCTCGTGTTGCAGGGAAAGCTTGATTTGGCGATGGTCTTACACATTGTATGCAGTTGTAGGAGCTATGACAACACCAAGTCAACATCCGACAACATCCGAATTCCTTGCACTCCAGTCATCCCCGGATACCTTCCATGGTCCGAGGTGGCGCGCATCTACAAACATGCACACCCATGACTGCGGCTGCGGCCCCAGCGGTAGTTTCCACCCCGTCTGGGGGTTGGCGCCGGTGGCGTATGAGAGGATTGTGGACCTCGGGACAGGAGTGCACGAGGTGTGTGTTTTTTCAGCGATCTGCTACATCTAGCCATGTGAACTACTGCTACGGATCAGATCATGGTTTAAGAGTGTGGGGTTTAGTGCTTCTCACCACTCTGCAGTGGACTCTGTCTTGCAGTGGTATCTCCTGTTGTCTCCATCGTACGAGCCGGCCTCTGTGACCGAGCGGTCCTAGGCGCTACAGTCCGGAACCGCGCTGCTGCTACAATCGCAGGTTCGAATCCTGCCTCGGGCATGGTTGCGTGTCATGTCCTTAGGTTAGTTTAAGTAGTTCTAAGTCTAGGGGACTGATGACCTCAGATGGTAGATCCCATAGTGCTTAGAGCCATTTGAACCATTTCAATCCATCGTACGAGACAGTAGGCCCTTCGTCCTTCCGAATGTAGTGGAGAGAACCAATTTAGCAATTCTATAATACTTTAAAAACCCAATCACGGCGTCAATTTCCCAACTGATAGCGATCTCTGACATCTAGCCATGACAACTTATTACTACGGATTGGATCACGGTTTAAGTGTGTCGTGTTTAGTGCTTCTTAATATATCGCAGTTGAATCTGTTTAGAAGCGGTATTTGTTGTCATTGTTACTATCCCATCATGTGGTAGACCCTTCCTCCTTCCGAAAGTAGCGGAGAGAATCAGTTTAGGAATTCTATAGTGCTTTAGAAACCCAATTGTGACATCGAATTAATGATTGATCAACTTTTTGTTTCCAATTGTTGTATTGTGAGCACATGTCTGTCCAGCCCCTCCCGCAAATTGTTTAAGGACATAGCCTGCAAATGAGTTGAAATTTGAAATCTCTAACGTAATGAAATAACTGTGTCAGTATCCACCGACAGGAGGCAAGGGGAAACAAATCCAGTAGTGTTTGGAAACTGGGTGGTTGCAGGATCGAATCCCACAAAATATTAGAATTCTAATATCCACCAATAGCAAGCAAGGAAAAATTGTCCCATACAAAGGGTACTGATTTAATTAATTAGCCAATCAATCTGATATAGTGAGGAAATATTTCCAAGTCGTGAATTACTAGGGGTTTACTACGTAAACGCTACTTTGTTTATGGTTTGGTCCGGCCGCGATCGACGGCATATGCAGGCCTGGCAGAGGCACATGATACGGACCCTTAAGAGAGAGAGAGAGTGCTTGTGTTTTGACAGGAATTTCTCAGATATCAATATCAAATGGTTGCCACCACATGACGCTTCAGTTTGTGGTTTAACGCAGTATTTCATGTAGGTATGCAGCAGCCGACAGCCGGCAGTGGTGTGTCGAGCCCGTTGGCGTTCCCAAGTCCCTCTGGTGCGCTCCGACTCTGGACTGCCGGCACGGGTGGCGGGACGTGAGAGAGTTTTTCAGGTATGTGTGACAGTGTGACAGTGTAATTACGTGTTTCCTTACGTGATCGGAATGAAAAACCGTCGCTATTTTTAAAATATTCCACACACAGCGATCGATTTCCAGACAAATTATTTAAGTAAACTGTATTCCATACACCATCTAGTATCCAATTCCGTGTTTAAATAAACACTATTCCACGCATTGCCTTGTCTACCAGAAATTGTTTAAGCAATATTCCACACAATGCAAACTTTTTCCCGCGAAACTCTTTAAGTATGTGAAAGGGTCCTGTAGCCACCTTTCTTTAGTCCAGTAGCCCAATTTCATTGGCATTTCTCTTTCTTTTTCTTGTTTCTCTTTCCTCATATCTCTCATTGTGGTGTGATTGAATGAATGTGGTTGTGTATCACGTTGCTAGATGGTGGCGTAGTCTGCTGCAGAAAGTCTGCGATAGTCATACAGATTCAGCAGCAGTTGTACAGAATAGCCAACTCTCGTAGTGGTCAAGTAGGCAAAGGGGTTTGCGCTACTGGTGAGAAATCCACCTGCGTTAGGTTGGTGGCGGAAATGGCATCTTTGGGTTTTCCGGTGGAGGAGGCTGGAGAGGAAAAAGGGTGGCAGTCTGCCGCCGGTACGGGAAGCGTCCACAGGTGTGCTCCAGTCGAAGAAGGGTGAGTTAGACTGACCGCGTGGCGCGCTGTTACTTGGCGAGGGGAGAGCTGTTAGCTTTTGGTCTCGCTTTTCAACTCTGAAAGATTGCTTTGCCTTGTCGCAGCAAGGAATGCAAAACTTTGACAGATTTTTCTTTTAGCAAATTTCTGTAGCAGACTTGGATCCGCCGGAAGAGCGCCACACAAAGGTGTCGATAAGAAGTGAGCACTCGCTTCTGTATGAATGTCTGTTTGCCTTCAGCTGTGCCTGCATAAGCTTTCACCTTTCTAAATATTTAGACCTTTGCTTTCTCGTAAATTTTCCTTGCGTTATGTGTCTTTCGTCATGCCTCTTGTTTATCGAAGACTACTTCGAGTTCGCGCAGTAGACTCTTGAATGCATCTATGTCAGATCCACACTTCCCGACAAGTGTCTGTAGATACCTAACTGGCAGTTTGGAAAAGCAAAATTTAATGATTTCTCCGTTGCAATATGGACTATCTAAAAACTGATTCTTCTTGAGTAAATCATCAAAAAATTTGGTTGCGCTCCTGTGCCCGGACACTTCCAGTTCAGGACAAAATATTATTTCCTCTTTAATCCTGTCTTGCGTTTCCTTTGACCAGTAGGTCCGCAGGAATGGACCAACAAATTCCTGATAAGTCCGACACGTCGCTGCCACGCCCCGCATCTTTTCCGCGGCTTGGCCTTCAATGTGTCCACACATGAATTCTAATTTGGCCTGGGTTGGCCATGACGACGGTAATGAATTTGTAAATTGCATCACCCAGCTCTTCGGATGCATCGACCCTCCATTATCTTTGAATTTCTGGAGTTTTAGTATCGACAGGAAGTGATTGTGATCAGAATTCTGTCCGATCCTCGCACTGGTGTTGTCACTCGTTTCTGATACTTGCACGTCTGCTGAGTGTCCTGATCTATCTTGCTGATAACTGTGATGTGCTACGTCTGTATCACAGTGGAAGTGGCATTCAGCATTCACTCTTCTAAGTGGGCTGCAATTATTGGAGCTATTACTCGCTGTTTCTGCGTGTGCATTGTTCGTTCCGCACGCTGTCACTGGGCTAGAGCACGGCGGGCTTTTCCTCGGACACAATCCTGTGTACTCCATCATTGGTATCCGAACGCGCAGTGCTCGTGTGCCCGTTTCGCTCTAGTTTTGCCATCCGACTCTCTACTTCTTTCATTCGTTTCGTGATGTTCGTAACCGCAATATTACCTTGAGTCTTTAAGGCCGCTAGGGATTTTGAGTGGACTTGTGTCGCATGTCGCAAGCGCCCTGCGAGTTGAGAAGTTACTCTTGCGATTTTCATTGCCCCTGTTGCTGCAGTTTTGGCTAGGCCTGCTACTTTTTGTGCTACCATTGACATTTGTTTTGCCTCTCCACATTCTTTTTTTATTGTTAATAATTCCCCACGAATTTCCCCTATATGCGAAATTATTGCCTCAGTGTCCTTCTTACGCTGTTCGTCAGCTTCTTCTTTCTCCTTCTTACGTTGTTTCTCAGCTTCTTCCTTCTCCTTCTTGCGTTGTTCGTCAGCTTCTTCTTTCATTGAACGTAGGAAGCTCAGTATTGGGTTTATGTCATCTTTTTGATCCTCGTCACCTATGGGCGATGTAACTCTGGACACCTGGGCGCTAGAGCTCTGACGTGACCGAGCTGGTCCCTGTCTGCTCTCGTTCGTTTGATTATAAACTTCTGCTACCGTCTCGACCTGTGTGCCTGTCTCTGTTTTATCCTCTACCTCACTATCATAATCACGGCGGCGACGTTGCTCTAAGATCGCGTCCAAATCACCTTCCTCATCAATGACCCTGTCGTCCTGTCCTGCTAAAAATGTGCCCATCTCATCTCCGAACCTATCCCCGTCAGTAAACTGCCCCTCGTCCATTATGCAATCCTCTTTTGTTTTAACTTCGCTCGATAATAGTCGTGCCTTACTTCTCTTGATCATTCATGAAAAACAATTACATCTAAAATGCACAACAAAAATAATCTACTCCATATATTCTTTGACATAGACACAAAATTTCAACAACGCCGTTCCAACGCTGTAATTACATGCACAGAAACTGCACACAAACCCGACAAAGTGTGAAGTGGTACGGACACCACATCAAAGAAACATATAAAACAATGAACAAACAAACAAATATATACGCTGAAAACAAAAACAGTAAACATGCGCCGCTACTTAAAACTAATCACGGAACTACAAGAAAAACAAGTTTGGTATTACTCATTAAAAAAAAATAGAGAAAAAAAATAGAATGTTCCTACTAAGAATCCTGTTGGCTTATCAGTGATTCACAGGAAAGATCCGAGGCTAAGGGTCGCCATTTTATGCGAGGTGCCGGGGCTAGCAGTGTCCTGCAAGTGGAGTAGAAAAGAGTTTGGCACCTGCAATAATTTAATTTGATAAATAAGTTAAATAAAGGAAGGTTTCATTAACGTAGTGAGAAATGATAGGGTTGCTCTACCGATTAACAGAATGAAAGTTCTGTCCAAAATAACAATATGATTTATTAAGACTAAACACAAAATAATAAACAAAAACACATGAAACATTTACAATACATCAAATTGGCTCAAATTGGATACTCAAACAAACGCTGTGAAGGTGAAGTTGTCCCTAAACTAGATTGTGAGGTTTATGAGGAAGTGGTATGTGGAACCAATTCCATCCCACTCAAATCATAAGAGAGACACACAGCTAACCCAACATTAATTGCTGCTACATTAGTGAGAACTCAGACGATGAACACCCAAGATAGAACAAAGTTGGAAAAGACGAACAGGCGCGCTCTGCTGAGCTCTGATTATCGCCTAGCAAAAATGCCTGCTTTGCCTATGCTGCGGACGTACATTACCCAGCTGTCTTCTTAGCTGCAAGGACACGATCTGGCGTACTGGAAGCGGTGGTTGGTTGCTTCGACGTCCCGTCGTGGTGACGATAATGTCGCGAGTATAGCCCGAAACAAATTATCCTGGCCTGGTTGTTCCAGACTAAAGACTTCCTAGGAATACAAATGCGCCTCTGAGGGAGACGAAGAAGGCTCGCCACACAATCACTGACGGTACAGTGATTGATTTTAACAAGCGAAGTCACCCAGTAACTCTGATACAGTCAACATTAGCCAAAACTGCTCAAGACAGACAACATAGGCCTCTTGTACACAGAACGCTCAATTGCCAACTGTACTCGGAAAGTTACGTTGAAGTCGAAACTTCAGCAACTTCGTCAAACAGTTACAATTAAATAAAAGTATATTAGACAGCCCACGGAAGGCAGGCTGACCCGAGCAGCGAGAGCTCAGTCCTGTAACCTACTTCGACCGAAAGGCGAGAGCTGACTCCCCATAGCACCCGTACAGGCCGAACACAGAACATTCCTGACCCCACGACAGTGGCCGTGGTTAAACGTTCCAATCAGCAACTCGAAAACCGGCGGAAAATTCCACTCTATTGCCGGAGCACTACCATTCCACCAATGGAGATTCTTGGCGCCAATTTCTGCGCTGATTTTGCTACGTCACGGAGCTATGCCCTGAGCAAGCCAATCACAGTTACTATTTTGCAGAAAGCGCGGGAATTTTCCCGCCACAACTGCCTGGGTACACAAGTCATTCCCACACCTCGCTGGTAGCCCGCCAGAAAGTGTTTTCGCTAAGTTTCTGCGAAGTAACGGAACCTCTAGCCCAGCCGCTACTTCAGGCCCCTGCGAGCGTGTCTCTTGACAATGTCGGCGTCTGGAAAGCATTCACTCGACTCCCTCACACCCGTCGGCTTAACCCTCTCGAGATCAGCAGTGCCCACCTGTGTGACGAGAGACGCTGCGTGGGAAGTCCGCGTGTGAAGGAATAGCGACTTTTCACTGCATGCAATTAGAGAGGAAAATCGTAAGATAGAAATATGAGAGGGGGCTCATGCCACCTCTCACATAAACCTTGTCTGTTGTCTTTCAGCCGGCCGGAGTGGCCGGCGCTACAGTCTGGAACCGCGTGACCGCTACGGTCGCAGGTTCGAGTCCTGCCTCGGGCATGGATGTGTATGATGTCCTTAGGTTAGTTAGGTTTAAGTAGTTCTAAGTTATAGGGGACTGATGACCACAGCCGTTAAGTCCCATAGTCCTCAGAGCCATTTTTTTTGTTGTTGTCTTTCAGCAAAGGGCAATGTTCGCCATTAGCGTGGGTAATGGATGATATACAGCTTCCATTATTTTTTCTGGTTTATTGTATGGTCCTTTGGGTGTTGTAGAACACAACTCCTTCCAACATGTTGACACTGAAGCGGACTCCATACCTTGTTCCATGATTGCTCACATTTGCATCTGACCACTCGTGGTAATAATTAAGGAAATTTATCACCCCACTTATGGACAATCCCATCTTGCCCGAAAATAAAGCTGTGCACTATGGGTCTTCGGCACTTCATGTTAAATTTCCACTTACAGAAGTATAATCATGCATGGCGGTCTTGTTGACAGAGAGCTTTTTTAAGTGGTGTGTATAAAGTAATTGCTCATACAGATATTACCACATGAGAGTGGGGTTTATACTTCAAGGCTTCCGCAGGTTCACTTCTTCCAACTTTTATTTTAGGATCATCTCCTGCTGGTCCAATAGTCACTACTCCATATCCAGCATGTGAACTCTGTGAGATATGCTACGATCCCTTGTCCTTAACGCTAACATTTCCGCGTCTGCAAATTGCTGGAAGAGCCGGATGCCTTTCGTGTCGCCACTTCACTACTCACCAGGATGCCGTTACCTAAGTGTCTGCATGGAGTGCTATTCACGTGAAAGTGACCGAAAATTTGTTAGATGTTTGCGAATCATGTAACTGGGGCAGGACTTGGGTACCAGCCCGTCATTTGGCTAGTTGGATGTGGGAAACCGCCTAAAAACCATATCCAGGCTGGCGAGCAAACAGACTCTGGCCGTCAGTCCGTTTGGCGGATTCGACCCGGGCAGGCGCACTTCCAAGACCCGGAAGCTTCGCTTTAACATTTGCGGCTATCCGGGCGGGCAAACAATTCCACTATACAATGAAAGTTATATCCCATATGAAATAACAGTGCTTCGTTTCACAGCTTACATTGGTCACACTTCATGAAATACTTATCTTGTTCTGGTGCCAGCACAGCCTCAAAACGATATGTATGACGTGGCTGATGTAGTAGGTAGCAAAATAATAATAATCAAAAAGTAACGAACGTCATCAGAAGACAGCCTACAACAGTGCAGTGAGTACTGTCCAGTCACGACACAGTACAGTATAAAGACCGTATCATCGGCAAAGTAGAACTCGCGCGCTCTTGTGCGTGTGTGTGTGCGCGCGTGCGTGTGTGCGTGTGTGTGAGTGTGTGTGTGTCTGTTTCATTATTTGTAATAAGTATTCCTCGAGTTCATGTTATTTACTTTAGATTCTTAATCTAAGATACGTCCGTCAGCTAATCCTTCCATCTAAAAAATGAATTAGATAGTAAAAGCGAGAGCTGTAATATTATTCTTGCAGTCTTGCCAAAAGAAGGAAACAACGACAAAGTACATGGACAAGAAGATTAAAAACTTGTAAAGAAATCAGACTGCAGTTCAGAAATAAAAAGAAAAAAAAAGCGAGAAAGGCAAGCAGCAGTTGGGAAGAGAGTGAGACATTCAATCTGTACGTTATGCAACCAGTAAAGGAAACCATGGACAAATTGAAAACGGTAGTAAAGGTAAGGAGAAAGAAAAAAAATCTTTGTTATTTGCTGACGACATCGGATTCCTATCAGAGACACCAAAGGCCTTGGATGATTAGCTGAACGGAATGAATAGTGTTTTGGAGAAAGGTTATCAGATGATATCAACAAAAGTAAAACAAGTGTAATGAAATACAGTCGAATTAAATCAGGTGGAATTGCATTAGGAAGGGAGACTGAGTGCACAAGGTTTGCTATTTAGTAGCAAAATAACTGATGAGCATACAAGACGCAGACTGGCAATAGCAAGAAAAACATTTCTGAAAATGAGAAATTTCGGTATCGAGAATTCTTTACTGAGTGTATTTGTCTAGAGTGTAGCCTTGTAAGTAAGTGAAACGACAATGTGGACGCCAGACATTCGTATCAAGAAGAAAATGTGGTGCTACAGGAGAATATCGAAGACTGGATGAATAATCATACAACTAATGAGATATCCTGAATCGAATTGGGGAGAAAAGAGCGTTGTAACAATATGATTTTAAGAGGTCGTTTGGTTGGACACATTCAGAAGAATGAAGGCATTGTCAGCTTGGTAATGGAGGGAATTGTAACGAGTAAAATGTGTATGGGGAGAACAAGGGTTATGATGTGTAAACGCAGACTGAAGCTATGAATGAAAATTTGTGTCAAGGTTGGCATTTGAACCCAGGTCTCCTGTTCTCAAGGCAGATGCGCTAACCACTACGCTACCCTGGCATACTGGTTTTGCACCCCAGCACGGACTACCCTAGCACGCCTCCCTCCTCAAACCAAATTGCCATTCACGCCTCCGCCCACTTGGGTTCGCATCCCGGCCTTGATACAAATTTTCATTTATTGCTTCAGTCTGCGTGTATGCATCATAGACGTTTGAGACTTGAAAAGACGTTTGAAACCATATAGTTTAATTATGCCAAGGCTGGACGACAGTAAGCAGATTCGAATCGATATAGGTTGCAGAAGTTGCTACATACAGAGATGAAAAGGCCTGGACAGGTTATACAGGCATGGAGAGCTGCTTCAAACCAGTTCTCAGACTGATGACCGCAACCGGAATATAGAGTTGACTCACTAATGGCACTCGAAGCTACCTGCTGAGGCAATTCACCTTTATACAGCCATATACACTGAAACGCCAAAGAAGCTGGTACAGGCGTGCGTATTCAAATACAGAGATATGTAAACAGGTAGAATACCGCGCTGCGGTTGGCAACGCCTGTATAAGACAACGAGGGTCTGGCGCAGTTATTAGGTCGGTTGCTGCTGCTACAATGGCAGGTTATCAAGATTTAAGTGAGTTTGAACGTGGTGTTACAGCGCACGAGCGATGGGACACAGTATCTCCGAGGCAGCGATGAAGTGGGGATTTTCCCGTACGACCATCTCACGAGTGTACCGTGAATATGAGGAATTCTGTAAAACATTGAATCTCCTACATTGTTGCGGCCGCAAAAAGATCCAGCAAGAACGATGCCAACGACCACTGAAGAGAATCGTTCAATGTGACAGAAGTGGAATCCTTCCGCAAATTGCAGCAGATTTCAATGCTGGGCCATCAGCAAGTGTCAGCGTGCGAAACATTCAACCAAACCTCATCGATATGGGCTATCGGAGCTGCAAGCCTTGATGACTGCACGACACAAAGCTTTGCGCCTCGCCTGGGAAATCAACACCGAAATTGGACTGCTGATGACTGGAAACATGTTGCCTGGTTGGAGCAGTCTCGTTTGAAATTGTATCGTACAGATGGACGTGCACGGGTATGGAAACAACCTCATGAATCCATGGACCCTGCATGTCAGCAGGGAACTGTTAAAGCGGCTGGAGCCTCTGTAATGGTGTGGGGCGTGTGCAGTTGGAGTGATATGGGACCCGTGATACGTCTACATACGATTCTGACAAGTGACACGTAAGTAAGCTTCCAGTGAGATCACCTGCATCCATTCACGTCCATTGTGCATTCCGACGGACCTTGGCGATTCCAGCAGGACAATGCGACACCCCACACGTCCAGAATTGCTAGAGTGGCTACAGGAACACTCGTACGAGTTTAACACTTCCGCTGGCCACCAAACTCCCCAGACAGGAACATTATTGAGCATATCTGGGATGATTTGCAACTTGCTCTACAGAAGAGATCTCCACCCTCTCGTAGTATTACGGATTTATGGACAGCCCTGCAGGATTCATGATGTCAGTTCCCTCCAGCACTGCTTCAGACATTAGTCGAGTCCATTTCACGTCGTGTTGCGGCACATCTGCGTGCCCGCGGCTCTCTGCACGATATTAGGTAGGTGTATCAGTTTCTTTGCTCTTCAGTGTAAAAACAAACACGGAATTCCTGAAGCAACTATAGAGTAAACCCTGAAGCGACTGAGGAGTAAATGTCTCGAGCCATACTGTTCGATTTTCTGTTATACCCGGCGACGCAAAATTGTGAAGAGGAGTTCCACTGCCATAAAACTCGGTTCTGCGGGGAGTGCACGAGATTTTGTCAACGCCCAGGCACAATGTGTGACGGCTGTACGTCAGCTGGTCCACGGGACCGCTCTAGTAAGATACTCTCGTGTCTCCAGCGACACGTGCCAGGGCTGCTGTCGTCAGAAAACAGCACCGTTGAATAAAGCTAGCAGAGAATGGGGGGAAGCGCCCTGGCACCTAAGTACTCGATGTGTCCGTATCCATGTACTAGATGACTCGCTACTGTTTATCAAACCAACGACGGCGGAGGAGTGGCAGCTCTTATTGAAAGCTCGTCCTGGTTGTCCCTGGGCACGTGCGCGGCTGTTTTTTGCGCGCACACCTGACGCGGCAGGCGCGCGCCGCGCGGCTCTCTGCTGCTACAGTGGCCGCCAGGCAGAAAGCGCGACAAGAGGGTCTGGGCAGGGGACAACCGCGGCTGACACGCGACGAACGCGTGCCCGTCTTGAGAGCTAATCCTGTGAGGCGCGGGCACAGCTCGCCCCATATTAAATACCCGCTCACTCTGCAGAAAGCAATCAACGAACAGTGAATCAGCGATAAGGAAATAGGGGCTTCCGAGGACAAGCAAAGTGTTTCATTGCCCGATGGATGATCCTTATCTCTGCTTGATATTCCGAAATGTGCTTGAACAAAACTGATTTTTTATTTTCAATTGTAAACCGGATTTTCAGTGTATATACTATTAGCAATACAATCTACACAAATGCATATTTTAGGCATAGATTAATTATCTCGGTTCCAGAATTTTTAAAGAACAGTCACCATTGTTTCGACTGGTTTGATGCTATTTCATCAGGGGTATTAAACGGGGTAAAATCATGCAATAACTGTGGTTGTACTCTGATCTTCAGTCCAAAGACAAGCAGCCCTCCCTGCTAGTCTATACTGAGCAAGCTCCACCATCTAACTACTGCAACCTACGTCCATCTGAATAAGTTTACTATCGCCCTTTGTAGCTTTTATTCTCCTCTGATACCTCAGGATGCGTCCTATCAACCAATTCTTCTTCTAGTCAGCTTCTGCCATAAACGTATTTTCTCCCCTATTCGATTCAATATCTCATCCTGATTTATCCGATCTTCTTCTACAACCTACAGCGTCTTCCGTATAAAGCTGCAGTTCTTTTTTTTTTTTTTTTTTTTTGCGTCATCAGTCTTCTGACAGGTTTAATGCGGCCCGCCACGAATTCCTCTCCTGTGCCAACGTCTTCACTCAGAGTAGCACTTGCAACCTACGTCCTCAACATTTTTGTTCTCTACAGCTCCGTCTAGTACCATGTATTCTTAACAGATGCCCCGTTATCAGAATGTGAGACGAGGTACTGGCAGAACTGAAGTTATGAGGACGGGTCCTGAGTCGTGCTTGGGTAGCTCAGATGGTAGAGCACTTGCCCGCGAGCTGGCCGGAGTGGCCGTGCGGTTCTGGCGCTACAGTCTGGAACCGCGTGACCACTACGGTCGCAGGTTCAAATCCTGCCTCGGGCATGGTTGTGTGTGATGTCCTTAGGTTAGTTAGGTTTAAGTAGTTATAAGTTCTAGGGGGCTGATGACCAAAGCAGTTGAGTCCCATAGTGCTCAGAGCCATTTGAACTTGCCCGCGAAAGACAAAGGTCAGGAGTTCGAGTCTTGGTCCGGCACACAGTTTTAATCTGCCAGGAAGTTTCAGATGTCCTGTTATCCTGTCCCTTCTCCTTTTCAGTGTTTTCCACATATTCCTTTCCACCAATTCTGCGGTGAACCTCCTCCTTCATGAACTTATGACTCCACCTAATTTTCAACATTCATCTGTAGCACCACACCTCAAATGCTTCGATTCTCTTCTGATCCGATTTTCCCACAGTCCAGATTTACTAGCATACAATGCTATGCTCCAAACATGCATTCTCAGAAATTTCTTCCTCAGATTACGGCCTATGTCTACTAGTAGGCTTTTCTTGGTCAGGTATGCCCTTAGTTAGTCTGCTGTTGATGTCCTCTTTGCTCCGTCCGTCATTGGTGATTTTGCTGTCTAGGTAGCAGAATTCCTTAACTTCATCTATTTGGTGACCATCAATCCTGATATTAAGTTTCTCGTGTTCTCATTTCTGCTACTTCTCATTACTTACGTCTTTCTTCGCGTTACTCTCACTGTGATTTATAGTTAAATTTATATTCAATGTTCGTGAGTTTCTCGAAAAGCTTTCCTTGCTATTGCCAGACGGCATTTTATATCTTCTTTCGGAAAGCGGGGTGCACTCAGTTATTTTGTTGCCCAAACATGAAAAATATTCTGCTACTTTCAGTGTCTCGTTTCTTGACTTAACTGGACTACACTCCATTCCCTTTGCTTTACTTTCAATGATCTCCATTATGTAACATCTTCTCATTAAATTATACAATCTATTCATGTCCTTTGCAGTCTCTTGACAGGATTACAGTGCCATCAATGAACCTAAAAGTTTTCATTTTTTGTTTCTGGATTTCCATTTCCAAGTTTGTTTCGTTTCCCTTGCGCAAGGAGACTGAATAAGATGGGGCATAGTCCACAACTCTACCTCGTTCCCTTCTCAATTACTGCTTCCTTCGACTCCTAGAAGGGATGTGAAAAACGCCCCGTAGGTAGCAGCCGTATTAGAAAGTTGTTAAGTAAACAAAGAGAGCTTCAACGCAGATTCAAGAGAGAATAAAATCTAGGTGACAAATAAAAGCTGAATGAAACGAAAATGAGCGTAAGGAGAGCAATGGCAGAAGCATTCAGTGACTTAGAAAGTAAAATTTTGTCAAAACCTATCTGACTAAAATTCTTAAGAGGTTTAGTCCTCCTTAAAATCATTAAGCGGTTACAAATCGTCTATTTAGTTATCCATTGACCATACAGGCACCGAAACGGAAGATGACAGAGAGAAGGCAGAAATACTGACTTCGGTCTTCCGAAATTGTTTCGCCGCGGAAGATCGTAATACAGTCCGTCCTTTCAGTCAACGTACGAACATCGAAACGGCACATAGACAGTCGATCGCGGAACAGAAAAGCAACTACAATCACTTAGTAGTGGAAAGCCATCACGACCAGATGAGATTCCTGTGAGATTCTACAGAGATTATGCATAAGAACTTGCTCCCCTTCTAGCAGCAATTTATTGCAGTTCGCTGGAGCAACGAAGGGTACCCAGCGAGTGGAAAATACAGCGCTTGTCATTCCCGTCTTCAAGAAGGTTCGTAGGACAGTTGCACATAACCATAGGTCTATATCGATGACGTCAATGTGTTGTAGGATTATGGAACATGTTTTATGCTCAAGAATTATGACGTTTTTGGAGAAAGAAAATCTCCTCTTTAAAAATCGACCTGAATTCCGCAAGCAGAGATCTTGCGAAACGCAGTTCGCTCTATAGTCTTGTAGACAACGGCGCTCAGGTTGGTGCCGTTTACATGTCTTTAATTGTCATCGAGGCTCAGTGGAAAGTGGGACTCATCTCTGAAGACAATTCTACTCCAGTACTTCAGGAAGACATCTGACACAGCCCCGCACTGCCATTTAGTGAAAAACCTACGAGCTTGCCGAGTGTCGAACCTGATCTGCGATTGGATTCGAGACTTCCTTACAGATAGAATTCAGTATGTAGTTCTTGATGTAACAAAATCGACAATGAAAATCTAATTTGCGGATAATCTCATGAAACTGTGACAGGACCGTTGCTGTTTACATTGTATATAGATGATGTAATAGAAAGCATCGGAAGCTCGTTAAGACTGTCCGCAGATGATGCTATTATCCACAAAAAAGTAGCAACGCCGGAAGGCAGTGCCGACTTGCAGAATGACCTACAGAAGATTGATGAATGGTGCAGGACCTGCCAGCTGATCCTGGACGTACGTAAATGTAAAAGATGGCGCATAAATACGAAAAGAAATCCATTACTATACAACTACATTACTGATGACAAATTGCTGGAAACGGAATCTACGTAAAATATCTATAAGTAACTATTCAGAGTGACCTGAAATGGAGTGACCATATAAAACAGATAATGGGAACGGCAGATGGTAGACTGGAATTCATAGGAAGAATCTTAGGGAAATGTAAGTAGCTTATAAGGCGATTATTCGACCGATTTTTGAGTTTTGTTCGTCGGTCAGGGACCTCAGCAGGCAGGACTGACAGAAGAAGTAGTGAAGATCCAATTAACAGTTGGCATTTCGTCACGGGATCGTTTAGTTGGCGCTAGAGTGTTACAGAGCTTGAAACGCGTACGTTTCATATGTATTCATTACCAGCGATGGCGAGGCATGACAGAATCTCTGACCAGAGAGTTATTTATCGTGGCTAGTCTGCGCTTGACCGCGCAACTGTTCAGTTGCGAGTTGCACTCTGTCTGCAGTAGTAGTCTGTCGGCAGTTGTGTGTGGCGAGTCGGCAGAGGGAGTAGACAGTTGGATAGTTGTACTCAGTCAGTGCGAGTGTGTAGTGAGTCAGTTATTCTAAAACTATAAGCGACGATGCAGAAAACTGAAAGCAGGGTGTTCTCTTAGCCGAAGCCGACCAGTACTTGGTGCACTAAAACGGCAAGATGCCAACCAAACACTTCGTAACAGTCATGTACCCGGCAAAGCAAACAGCACTCTTGCCAACCTATGTTATATACCACTATAATTGCGAGCATGCAAGAGGAATCCGGTAACAGTAGTATATCATCGGGCAAGACCATTGTAGAAGAGTAATACCACGTTTAAAACATGTTCGTGATAGACAGCCCAAACTGTAGCTATTTCCTTCTCTCCTGAGCTGCGAGAAGCCACGGAAGCAGTCCCGCTCTCCAGGCGTAGACCATGCCATGCACTCACGCAACACTGTTTCGCGACAACTGCTGGCCTTCAATTTGACCAGCGACACAAGGTCACAACTCTGAGATCGACCGCTACCCTGTAACAACAACCACTGGACTGGAAACATACTGTGTTAACAGTCGCAGTTTAACCTCCAGTTAACTTCTTACAGTGTTGTGTAAAGGAACCTATATGACTGTGCCAAGAACATGGAAGCCACTATGTTTTTCTTAGGTGAACTGTAACAGCTAGGATCTATGGAGAAGTAGTTTTGTAACGGTATATGTGACATCTTCGAAGTTCATGAGAACCTCAGCTCCATCTGATGAATTACCGTCCATGAAGGGTTGGCCCGTTGGACTCCTCAAATCTGATTTAAGATGGGCCAGTCGCTGTAGATTGAACGACTACAGCCCTACCACCAGGACCAAAATCTACGGTTGACGTACAGAGAGTGTTCCAAAAGGGCACTAGATGACAATCCACGTTAAATCGCGACTCACCCATGAACTCACTACGTATCAGCTCTAAGGTCCATATTCGGCGAGCCACACAGTGCCTTTGTGTATGCAAGGCATCTGAGACTAACAAATTACTTAGAGCAATCTTTCAGCCCGACGACAGGTGTGTGATCCAGTTCGCATTTGTTCTGGAGGTCTTCGGATACTTAAGATAATTATCGTGACGTTGGGTTTCAGAGGCTGGTCACTCTACTCACATCGCCGTTGAATCTTTCCTCCCTCTTGGAATTTTCTCCGTATCCGTCAAATGGTGCTACGGGCGGTATACACCTTAATATGATTTCTTTTTTTTTTTTTTCAGTGAATGTTACACTAAACACGGCGTAACATTTTGGAGCTGACCTTTATCCTGTTTTCAAGTGTCACTGTAAACCAGTGGTTCCCAACCTTTCTTAGACCATTACATGATGGAGAAATACATCCATGGTAAAGCAAGCAACTGTTCAGATTTGGTACAACTTTGAAATATAAAAGGTCTTGATGGTACAATTTATTAAGCATTACACGTTTCAAAATTTCTTCGTCAGACTGAAGCTGTGGAATGAAGTGTACAAGAAAATTAATGATAGAAATATATACATAAGTATGGATCAGTTACTATCGTACTTACATTAAAATGAAACTTCAGTACAAAGCTCAGGAAACTGAACACATAGACTGAATACAATACAGATCTCATGTCATGTGGGTACATCTGACAATGCCGTTGTCTATTCGAGTAGAACCAGTGTCAAACTGAGTGTGCCGATTAAAACATGAAAGTGGTAAATGAAGACCAATAGGCGGAGCTAGCATTAACATTAGAAAGCAAGTCAAAGAGAAACTTTACAAACTTCTATGCACTGCAGTTAAGTACAAGTCAGCCTCCGTGAACAATTGACGAAATACATTTACGCTAATTTTGTGGAAGAGAACTCATACTAACAGCATGGAAAGTATGTCGTTAGGTAACATTGTGAACAACGTTACAGAGATAGTCTTTAGTCAATAATTAAAACAGAAGATAGTTGCAACCAGTAACTGGTGTGGTAGAATATAAACATAAAACTGAAGTAGGTAATAAATAAAACATAAGTTGTGTAGGAATAAGTTTACAGTTATCACTAAATAAAATGTTACTTAAGTATCACTAAATGTAGTCAAATTACAATAGACGAACATGTATTTTTTTTTTTTACTTATTGTTAAATCGTGTAACTGTCCAGCAGTTATCAGTTTATAACCATCACAAAAAGAAATGTTACATTAGTATGATCATACAATATAACCATTTAGGCAAGCCTAGATGAGTGTCAACAATTTTAAATAAAATATTACATGTTTCCCACTATTTTACATTAAAACCGTAAAGGTATGTATTAGAAACGTACAAATCAGCTCGAAGTAGATGCATGAGGCCATTAGTTTGGCACTGGTTTTATTCGAATAGACAACGGCAATAACTGAAATTTCTTCGTGTTTGAATACTTAGATGCATACTTATGTATATATTTCTGTCATTAATTTTCTTGTACAGTTCATTGCACAGCTTCAGTCTGATGGTGAAATTTTGAAAAGCTTAATGCTTAATAAAGAGTCGTGCGATCAAGACCTTTCTATATTTCAAAGTTGTGCCTTTCTTATACCCTTACCCCTCGCCTTCCCATCTGTTGCCCTCCCTCCCCTACGTTATTACCAACTGTATAAAAATAAGTGTTCCATTCATATTGCCGGCCGAAGTGGCCGTGCGGTTAAAGGCGCTGCAGTCTGGAACCGCAAGACCGCTACGGTCGCAGGTTCGAATCCTGCCTCGGGCGTGGATGTTTGTGATGTCCTTAGGTTAGTTAGGTTTAATTAGTTATATATATATATATATATATATATATATATATATATATATATATATATATATATATATATGTGTGTGTGTGTGTGTGTGTGTGTGTGTGTGTGTCTGTGTGTGATATATATACATGTTTGTGTGTGTGTGTGTGTGTGTGTGTGTGTGTGTGCGTGCGTGCGTTAGAATGAATGACGAACGAATTCGTGGTGCTTCGCAAGCCCTACCCACAACTCCTTCTCAGAAAAGAAACCTAACTATCCACAATGAGGGTACACAGTTGTTACAAAACATGCTTCCCCTGGATTATTGCTCTCCATTGCGGCACTTGCATTACCTGCACTCCTTACTTCTGAACTAGCAGAAATTGACAGACTTCAGGCTGTGAATGTTTTGTGTCTGACTACTCAAATAATAATAAAACTGTGTACAGCACTATAGTAGCCCTTACGTAGTTACTGCCGTGTCGTGCTGTCAATTAATTCATTTATGTTTCGAATCGAGTAATGGAGGCAGTTTATCGACTACTGTAGGTGCTATCTGCAACTTGGAGAAGATATTTTCTTGAGATATTTAGCATTTGTTACGTATATGTCACACTTTTATCATCAGCAATGTACAGGACAAAGCACAACATACGTGTGTAGTGGACGGACTCTGTGAGGTACGTGTAGCCTCTACCGCATTAATGCTACTAATTGAGATAAAGTAATGATCAACATTGGTCTTACAAAATTGTGATAATACTAATGATCTTTTGAAAATAATTTAGTTTCTACCTCTCAGAAAATTTCATTTTATCCCTCAGGGGGTAATTACCCCAGGTTGGAAACCAGTGCGGTAGAGGATAGTACTCCAAAAAGTAGTAATCATTTAGATAATCTTACTGTCGCATTCATGCAGTGTTTTTTGTCCTCTGCTACCAGTTAGCCTGCATAACATAATAACAGAAGTACTTCTCGTCTCATTTTACTGTTACTTGTGAAATTTGTCTCTTCCGGTGAATTAACCTGCTATATTTTATAAAAGATATGAATATTAAATAATATTTTTGTCCCAACTTATTATCTATCTAGTAACTAATTCCGAAATTGTAATGCAGTAGGTCAATTGAGTAGGTTATGAATTAGACCTGTCCCTAATATTGACAATTTTCATTAATTTGTTCACAAGTCCTCCATGTCCTTCAATAATGTTATTTGTGTAGTACAAAACTAGTTCAGCTTAAACTTTCGTTCATCGTCAATTATGTTCCAATTGAGACAGATGCGTATGCCAACTTGCATATAGCTACAATTCCCAATTATTTGCACGTGTATTCATTACTGTAGTTCATATTGTTAAATGTGATTGTGGCCACCGACTAGAGTGAAACGTAATTTGGTCCTATCTAAAAATGGAAACGGTCACAATACAAAAACTCCAGTTGAAAGACGATATTGTGACTTAAAGACCTGAGCCAACGAGTTTGACTTACTTTGTACAATCAGAATAAAACACATTTTGTGAATCTTTATTCCTCTGATCACTGAGAGCCTATCGTCAGTTTTCCAGCAAGTTTATGTAACTCTGTCTCATTCTGTGTTTTTTAAATAGTGTTATTCACTTTATTTATTCATGTTTGTCCGCATTCCTAATTTCTTGTCTCTGTGCGCTTCGACAGCTGATCTGGCGTCGGATTTTAATTACTAAGTGAATTACTTTTCCTAATACCACCATTGAACTGTTTGTGTTGTATGCATAACAGTGAAAGCAAACAGTGCAGTTGAACTTTGCATAGTCTGCAGTGGAATGCATATTACTATCAGCACCACTGAAACGAAAACTTTTCACTTATACACAGTTCATGTTGAATACTGTTTCTTACCTCATTTGTTTCACTACATTGAGTGACAAAATGACTAGATTCGAAAACTGTGTTGGTAAGTCAAACAGAACAGACCTATTCCATAACTAACTTTACCAGGCCACGCTTTGCTGTCGCTTAGTCTGATTAAACGGAAAAGAAAGACGTTTCTTATATGTATGGGAATTGGAGATACGTCCTAATCTCTTTCTCTTCCCGGTCTCTGTCCATCTCCCACTCCTTCTTTCTTCGCCCGTGTCCTCGTCCTTTTCCCTTTCTCCGTCCATCACTTCCTCCCCCCTCTCTCACCATCTCCTCCAGCCCCTCTCTCTTCTTCTAGCTCAGTCCATCACCTCCTCCCCCTTCCTCTGTCCATCTTGTCCTGCCCCTCTCATTCTATCTCCTCCTGCCCCCTCCATCTGCCCATCTCCTCCTTCCCCTATTCTATGTTCATTTCAAATGGTAACCCCCACTTTTTATTGCAAAATCAGTTTCTACAAAAAAACTACGTACATTTATTCTTAAACATATATTTCGATTCTTGGTAGTTGGAGCTGTAATTCAAGAAAATCCATGTTCTCATTTTTGCGTGGAAAATGGTGACGGATAAATAAAAAAATTCTTATTTACTTCGTAAATTTTGATTCGCTAAAACAGAAACTCTTCGTCTTTTTTTTTTTTTTTTTTTTTTTTTTTTTTTTTTTTTTTGTAGATTCGGATAAGTCTTGTTTGTTTCGTGGTCAAAATTTGTAAAACTCTAATCCCTATCTCTCAAATCCCACCTTATGGAAAGGGAGGGAGAGTTTTAGTTATAGCGAATCAAAATATACAAAGTAAATAAGTACTTTTTATTTATCCATAACCATTTTCCACTCAAAAATGAGAACATGGATTTTCTTGAATTACAGCGCCAATTACCAAGAATCAAAATAAATCAACTGTTTAAGACAAAATGTACTAAGGTTTTTATGTAGAATCTCATTCGGCAAAAAAAAATAAAAAAAAAATAAAAATAAAAAATAAAAAATTGGGGGCTTCCATTTGAAATTTTAAAGTTGCCGAGGGGGCTGGGGTGGCGGGCTAATTTTAGCACCAGCAGATGTCCCCCTCGAAAATGATCAACTTTGGATTCTACACATTTTTCCCTGTGAAGTTATTTTTCGAGTTATTCTCGTTTATCATCTTAAAATTTTATATATATATATGTATGTATGTATGTGTGTATTTGTGTGTGTGTGTGTGTGTGTGTGTGTGTGTGCGTGTGTGCGTGTGTGTCTAAACGTTTATTACACTAACGTGTAAAAATATGGAGCAAATCGGAAAGGTAAGTTTGGAGATTTTTAGTAACAGTGTTTTCCTGTATTGCACACATACAATTATGTGTTACAAGTATATATATATATATATATATATATATATATATATATATATATATATATATTAAAGAACTAGTTACCTAACAGACGCCTCATATTAGAATTCAACGTTGATTCAAAATTTCAAAGCAGTCGGTGAAGAACTTCTGGAGACTAACGATTTCGAAGAAACCAAAATTTATATTTTTATAACATTTGCCCTTTAATGACATGTATAGTACATATACACTAGATGGCGTTCCATTAGGTATATAACAAGAAATGTATATTCGAATGCTATGTTGTCAGAATTTCAGAGTAATGCATGAAGAACTTTCGGAGATTTTGAACTACGTACATCTACGTTTGTTCTTATTTAGAAATTGCGAATGTTGCTAATCGCAAATCTCCTAAAGTTTTTGACCGAATGCTTTGAAATTTTGAAACAACGTTGTTTAAGAATACGCGCGTGTTTTTATATATGTGTTTTATGTACTAAAACACGCATGCATTAGAATGCATCATCGTGTCAGAATTTCAAAGCAACCTGTCAACGACTTTCGGAGATACACGATTTTGAACAAATGAACATTTACATTTTTGTATATATATATATATATATATATATATATATATATATATATATATAGATATAGATAATGTATTCTCTATCATCTAATAGATAAAAAATGTGTTTAATTTATTTATCTGATGGGAAATGCACTTTATCTAAAATGCGAAAGAAATTTCTAAGAGGCATTTTTAATACAAAGTATGTTATTTTCTCCACTTCTTAACTTTTTCTGCACAACAGTAATTTTATCCACCGTGAACGTTGAGTCCGTTGTGACAGGAAAGTTAGTCAAGTATCCGTCTCCATCCCACAATTTTCTACATTCGTTTCTGTGCGTTTTCTGTGCGTAAACAGTTTCTGTAATAAATTTGTGATACTGGCTGTTAAATCTGGTGTTTTAAGCTGGATAGCTGTTTATTCCAATATATTTAATAATCTTGAGTTTGTTATGCTGACAAAGCAAGCAATGAAATGTGTCCACCTCTTTCCAAGCTTACTTTGTCAATGAAGTTTCAACTACTTAAAGATTTGTAAAATTTGCTTTCAGTCCGTGTCTACGAATTTCCTTTCCGGTGAGTACGCATTTTTCGGAAGCTTGGTAGTTAATGACGAAAGAGTCGTTTGTAACTACCGCTACTGCGTATTAAAACGTACAACAGAATGTAATCCACTTGGCAGTGTGACGTGACCCTTGGGCAGCGTAGTGTCTCGAATAGAACTGTGACTACCGCAGGACATCATTTAATTAATAGGATGGCTATGGTTGGTAGGCAAACACACACCAAAGATTCGTCTGCAGAAACGGGAACAGAACGCAATGGATTTAACGTTTTGCGAATGAAGCAGATGTTTCGTCCTGTTACATGCGTTAATCATATACTTTGCATAGTGCAATTCATGATATTTTAGTGAGCCAGAACCTCACTGATCTTTCAATTAGAGCCTAACAATACTTCCGAGTTAACTCCTAACCGCAGAACTCCCTCACTTAGTTCAGATTAGAGGCTACGAATTAACACGCAGCCACACCCTCTAATGTCTAAGCAGATAATATGCAGAAGTGTGCAGAGAAAATCCGGAGCGCATCTATCAACAATTAACGCGGGGAGCTGCTACGAGCGCTAGTCACTTACTGGGAACTGCCCCGAAGCGCGAAAATCGGTCGACAATAGGCCTGAAAATAATCACGGTTGCGTCCACGCACAAAAGACAGATGCAATAACGATAATGGAAAGCACTGCGGGAAAGCGACCAGCCCACGCTACAAATACTAACCAGAAAGATCAATAGCGATCAACATGCGGGCCTCACAGTGGCACAGAAAAGGAGGGACGTGGGGGAGCCTGTTGACATTTATCAGGCGCTGTTGCGGCGTGGGACCGCGCGGGCGGAGGGGTGTGGGGGAGGGGTAGGTCGCGTGCCGGCCGCCACGCGCACCTCGGGGAGGGGGCGCTCTTGCCTGGGACAACACGAGCGCGCCGCCGCGGCCTGCGCTAAGGTCTATAATCGCTCGGCTGCGCGCAACAGTTTGACCCGCAGCGTTGTGCCAGCGCCGCGGGTCGGCGGCAGAGGAAAGCCGCCCCTAGGTACGGCGGCGGCGGGCCACGTGGTCGGCCGTGTGAAACTCGGAGGCGGCCGCTTTCCCACAGTGGTCCGCGGGCGCACCTTGCCTCGCAGTGGCGCCTGCGGCAGGGGCAAGGGAGGCGGCCACGCGACCGCGCGCCGCGTTCAGATCGTGGGAAACGCCGTGCGTCACAGCGCGCAATTACTGAGGCGCCCGCCAGGAAGTGCGTTTCCTACTCGTCCCGCCGGCTGCGGGCGCCGCTCCATACGTAATTAATTTAATGCGGGCGCTGGGACGCCTTTCCTCCTTCCACTTACGCGCGCTACTGTACTTACAGCCGGCCTCGTATCTAGTTTCACTGCCTACACTGAGAGTCGTATTCAGTTTCAACTACTTGAGCATCGTACGAATGTAGATTTGTAAGACTGATATAAACGAAAAATGGCATTCCACACGCACAAGTTTGGATGGCTGTTAGCGCGACTGTCTGTTCAAAACATAAATTAAAAGAGAACATAACCAATTTGTAAATTTCAAGGTATTTGTTTACAAATGTAGTCGGCCTGTTTTTGTTTTGCCAGCGTTTTTGTGTACAAATATAACCTTCATCGCATGACTTGTCGATAACTTTGCACATACGCATGTTGCGAAGGCATTTTCCGAAAGTCTGTTTAAAATACGAAGAAGAATTATCGAAACTATTTACCAAATTTCTAAGAATGTTTATTTAAAAACGTAACACTCTTGTGATTTGTTAGTTGTGTTAAAATGGTTCAAATAGCTCTGAGCACTATGGGACTTAACATCTGTGGTCATCAGTCCCCTAGAACTTAGAACTACGTAAACCTAACTAACCTAAGGACATCACACACAGCCATGCCCGAGGCAGGATTCGAACCTGCGACCGCAGCGGTCGCTCGGTTCCAGACTGTAGCGCGTAGAACCGCTCGGCCACTCTGGTCGGCTGTTAGTTGTGTTTCTCCTTATAAACTGAAAAATATAATTTTCAATCTAATGTCGACTGAGTGTATGTATCTAATCCCTGATCCTCGCAGATTCTACTTTGCAACTCTGTACGGGACTCACAGACAAATACACTAGTTCGAAGAAAATATCTTCTCAGTGATGTTCACAATAAGAGGCAGTCTCTGTTTACCCTGTACCGAATCGTTATGATTAAACCCTGCTAGTTGTAAAAAGTCATAATCACTTTTCCCATCGACGTAACTCTATCGCGTCTTTTCGTTGTGCATTTTCGCTTATATCAAATCGTTGTTTAAACTGCAATTTCGTATCTGACGTGCCATTGTAAATCTACCTCACGACTTACTGAGACCCTACGATTCTTCTTCAACTTTAGTGATGTGAACTCACCCCATCGTGTAGTCAGCTATTTGATAGTTGATAGATTACATGTCGGTTCATAAGACATGCTTAAACATGTTATTAGGCTGGTTAATCTGCATGTGATAGACTGCTGTCACGACACATGAGTTTCCTCTCTGTCACAGCCTTTATTGCAGACGAAGTGGCTCTCCAGTGATTTTGTGCGATTTCTGATATGATGTGGTGGACTCTGAGCAATCGCACCATCTTTGCAATATAACGCAGGAGGTGGAAAAACCTATGCGGGACTAAACAATGACGAGCTTCGCTTAGTTACCAGACCACTAAAGAGAAACCTTAAAATTAACACTGAACTATTTTTGTAAAAGAAACAACGCATAATGGGCATTTATTAACCATCGATTTCAAATTACACGACCACTTTTCTATTCCCAGAATCTGAGCATATACGACGCAGAAGGAAGAGTGAAAAGTAACGAGCTGGCTAAACCGAAGTATCACAGTAAGCCTAGTACGTATACCGCTGCTCACCACACGTCATAGCAGACCATTGGACACAGGAACGCCGGTGCTGGACTCATCTGCATCTGCGTCTCTATCTGTACTCCGCAAGCCACCCTGCAGTGTGTGGCGGAGCTTACTTCGTGTACCATTGTCATTTCCCCCTATTCCTGTTCCAGACGCGAATAGTTCGCTGGAAGAACGATTGCCGGTAAGACTCCGTGTAGCCTCGAGTCTCTCTAATTTTATCTTCATGGTCTTTTCGCGAGTTATACAGAGGAGAAAACAATAGATTTGTTAATTCATCAAGGAACCTACGCTCTTGCAACTTCAACAATAATCCACATGTGATGCAAAGCACCTCCCTTGCGGCATCTGCTACTGCAGTTGAATGAACTACTACGTGGCACATAAGTGTTTAATAAATGAACCTGTAACGAAGCGCGCCGTTTTTCTTTGGATCTTCTCTGTTTCCATTATCAATCCTATTCGATGCATATCTCGCAATGATTAGCAGTATCTAAGTATGGTTTAACGAGTGTTTGTAAACTGCTTTCTTTGTTGATGGACTACATTTCCAGAGGATTTTCCAGTGAGTGTCAGTCTGGCATCTGCTTTACTCGCGAAGAACTTCATGCTGTCATTTCACTTTAGATCGGCCTGTAAGCATATTCCTAGATATTTTATGGAAGTAGCTGGTTCCTTTGATTGTTCAGCAATGGTGTAATCATGCAATATAGAATGTTTCCGTCTATGCAACCGCAAGACGTCACATTTGCTTAAGTTGAGAGTCAATTGCCACTCCCTGCATCAAACTTTAACCCTCTGCAGGTCTTCCTACATTTCGTTAAAATTTATCTAGCTTTGCGACTTCTCTATATAAAGCAGCATCATCCGCGAAAAGCCTCATGGAACTTCCGACTTCATCTGCTAGGTCATTTACCTATATTCTGGAAAGTAATGGCCCCATAACATTCCCCTGGGGCACTCCCGGAGTTGTTTTTACGTCTGAAGACGTTCAGAGTGACATACTGTATTCTGTCTGGTAGAAGTCAAGCAACACGTCATCCAACAGGGCGCCCGGCATATACTGACTTCCGAGGCTCGTGGACGAAAAGAGCGAGCTCGGTTTCACAAGATCGTTGTTTTCGGAACTCAGTTTGGTTTCAACAGAGGGGATTTTCGGCCTCCAGAAATGTCATAATCGCGAGCATAAAACATGTTCCAAAACTATGCAACTGACCGACATCAGTGATATAGGCCTTCTTGAAAACGGCAGTGACATGTGCTTCTTTCCAATCATCAGGAACACTTCGCTCCTGTGAACACCTAAAGTGCACAGCTGTTAAGAGGGGGGTAAGTTCTTTCGCATACTCTATGTAGACTCGTAAGTAGAGTCGTATTGGTATCCTGTCAGGTGTAGTGGCCGGCGCACGTACGATAGTTCGTAGGGTGGGAGGGGATAAGACCTGGGAATATGCAGTATTTTTAACATTTTCAAAGGCGAACGGTGAACTGGAAGTATCCATAAAAAGTTCCAATTCCGACCCTGTAAAAATCCTGCATAGTATCGATTTTTAAATTATTTTCTTGAAAAAAGAACATCTGACTACACTATTTTTGCCTTTCACTGAGAGATAGGAGGAGAGGGGAGGGAGGGAGAAGGACCCCGCCCCCTTGCTCTCGGGTAAGGGCGTCCTTGACCTGTAGGTACACCTGCCATCATCCCTTGCTGGCGAATAATACTAGATCACTGATTGTGTCAATCGGTTCGCCTACAACACCGCGTAGACGAAATGTTCCTGCTAAACAATCCACCATATCACCACTCTGGAATTGTCAGAATGATTTGAGCAATAGTCCACCGACACAACGGTGTTTGTATGGCCGCCTCGGGTCGCGCAACGCATTTTGTAGGGCACACTGGATCGCCATCGAACAAGACGTGTGCGCCTTGGTCCCAGTTCCGACTAACATCTGCGAGTTGTAGGCGCGGCTTGAATGATAATCAGGACGGCTACAACTCATTTGGCCTTTTGTTTAGTCCACGCCACGACAGCCTTCGTCAAGGAGAAAGACGGGAGTTATACGTTACTGACAAGATATCTAGAATTCAACCACCCTTAAGTGAATAAACTTGTAATGCGACATTTAAAGTATTTTATTATGTAAATATAGCCGCGTAACTCATATCAGTAAGAGAAGATTTGTATGTCAATACAATTATTGTATGCTTTATGATACAAGCATACCAACATCTTGTTGAATCGTATCTATGGGTGACCTAGCATGCCCCGAACATTTATGTAGTTAATTAATATAATAACAAATGTTGGTATTGATAATTTCGTTTACATAACATCAGATAGTCAGACAGGCATTTACTTGCTGTCTCTTATAAAGATACTGTAGGGATTATCAGATTTTTCTGCTAGAGTGTTAAAAATTATCAGATGTGCCAGTAGATTAATTGTATTAGAGTTTACAAAGCACAGGAAGCTTACAGTGTTTTGTCTAGTCGTGCAGATTGTCTTTTAGTGATATCCATTTATTTTATTCATGCATTTATTTCGCCTGGCAAAATAAGGCACATCTAAGTGACTGTCATCACAACATTCACAGCACATGAACAGTAGATGATAATAATAATAAGAAGAAGAAGAAAACTGTGAAGAATTAGCCAAATATTTTGAAACGCTACTAAACTGTCCAGAACCAACAGAAGCTCTTCCAATATCCAGCACTAAAGCCCCGCAACAGCAAGACTCTGTACCGCCAACTGAAGAAGAAATTATCAAACACATAAACAAACTCAAAAATAACAAAGCATCAGGAGAAGATGGAATTGTAGCCGAATTTCTCAAAAGTCTAGGGTCTAACTCAAGAAATGAGTTAGTTGGTATGCTTGTATCATAAAACATACAATAATTGTATTGACGTACAAATCTTCTCTTACTGATATGAGTTACGCGGCAGAATGGGAAAAAGAACTCAAAAAAGAAAAGTACTGGAAACCAATATCACTGGGAACCAAAAAAGATGACCTACAAATCCCCTACTTAGCCTACGCAGACGATCTTGCAATAATGGCAGATTCTAGTGAAATGGCAGTCAAACAGATAGAAACCTTAAAAGAGTGTGCAGGAAAAGTTGGCCTACAAATATCTTTTGAGAAAACGGTGTTTACAACAACAAATCTAGAAATTTCTAAGTTACAAACCAAATATGGAGAAATTAAGAGGGTACCATACTTTAAATATTTAGGAGAGATAATTTCTGAAAAATACTCACAACAAGAAAGAATATTAAAAGCTCGTAGGGGTCTAGGGCTGGTCCAAAACATTTACAATAAAAAATGTCTATCTATAAATACAAAAATTAAACATTATAAGTCGGTAATTAAACCAATAATGCTATATGCCAGCGAAACCTTGACACTTAAAAGGAAAACAGATATGGAAAACCTGAAGAAAGAGGAAAGGAAAATCATTAGGAAAATTCTGGGACCAAGATGGACCAAAGAGGGGTATAGATTACAGAAAAATCCTAAAATTGAAGAATATTCTAACATAGAGATAGACATGAGGAAGAGGCGTCTAAAATTCTATGGCCACATAATGAGACTTCCCGATCACAGACTTACAAAAAAAATAGTAAGATACGTAGCATCCCTTGTTAATGGAGGAGAATGGATCAAAAATGTAAAGAAAGATCTGGAATTAGCCAACATTACTACTGAAGACATGAACAAAAGAAACAATTTCAAACTTAAAGTTGACAAATGGGAGGTCAAACCAGAGACAAAAGCGCCGAGAACGGGAACAAAATGGAGCGAAGAAAGAAAAGCTGAATTCTCGCAAAGAATGAAGACCTGGTGGGCAAACAAGAAGAATGAGAAGCCCCAGAAGTGAACCATCTTTACTTAGCGTCTTCCATGTTGGGAGCTTTACGACTAATAATAATAATAATAATAATAATAATAAATAATAATAGTAGTAGTAGTAGATACAGTAATGCTTATATGCATTTAGTATGAATAGTCATAACAGCAGATCATATCTCTAACGATAGAAAAATGATCACATGTGCACAATCAGCACCAAATGATGTAGCATCGAGTTTCCAAATAGAGACTGATTTGGCAAAATCTATCCTATTTTCTACAGTAGTGTCATCTACTCCAAGAACTCAGGCGAGGCGTTCTCTCGCGTTGTCAGCCTAAGAGAGGCGCTGTTGAGAGACTTGTACTCCCACGTAAAATGGCAACGAGCGCCTGCATCCTACGCCTGATATTTCCCAAAACGCGTAACGTCGACAGAATTGGAAAATTCAAGGTAATCAGGACTCCTCACGGTGCACTCGACGTGACTACTGAAAGAGCACGCAACGCAGGAGAAAGAACCATCGCTCAACAGTCTGGCGTTCTTTATCGTGTCACATTAAAATAACACCATCTTTGTGTTAATGGATAGAAACAAACTCTTAGAGAAAGTGTGAAAGCTTTCGAATGGATTAAGTATCTGGTGGCGCCAGTGTAACGCGAATACTCTCATGGAGATATATATGAAGTCCCTAGAGAAAGTGTTCGTCCTTGTGAACATTATTCACAGATTTAAGAGCCTTTATGATCAACAACCTTGGCGTGAGAAGTTTCCTGTCTGTCACAGTTTAGGGCTCCCGGTGGCCACATAATAGAAGCTAAGGAAGGAATGAGTCTGTCTCCACTGCTAATTACTAGATCACTAGTATCTTCCAAGAATGAATTTTCACTCTTTAGAGGAGTGTGCGTGGATTTTAAACTCCCTAGCAGATTAAAAAAGTGTCCCGCATTGGCATACCGACCTGGGACCTGTGTCTTTGGCGGACAAGTGCTCTACCGACTGAGCAGTCCAAAGGAAGGTAGGAGCTGAGGTATTCTCGGAAGTAAAGCTGGAAGAGCAGATCGTGAGTCGTACTTGGACAACTTAGTCGGTAGAGCATTTGACCGTGAAAAGCAAAGGTCCCAGGATCGAGTCCCGATCCGCGACACAGTTTTAAGTGCCAGGGTTTTTCACATCTGCCAGGAAGTCTATAATTTATTATCCCAGTAAATGGACTGACTACCTGGCGTTACTGAGTTACTTATTTATCCTTATCTTGTATTTGACAGGAAAAAGAAAGTACTTTGTCTATAGGGGAAAATCCAACTTTTTTACACTTTTTAAAATTACAGTCACCGAAAATTATGGCTTCGTCCGTAAAACTGGTAGTTTTCAATGATTTTACGTCACCCTCTAACTATCCAACCCCCACTACTAGCAGTGCTCGGAACATATGGAGAAATTTCAGCTAAACGTTCTGACATGTCTTACTATCTAGGTAAATGAGCTGTGGACTTAAGACAACCCTCGCAACGCTAGGAGTGGGGTAAAATGAGCTGGAGGTGATCAGTACTATTTATCTGTCATTATCTTGGCAGACTATGATGATTGTTGCACTGTCACAGGCTCAATCCGTCAACCCCAGACGGCTTTTCTTGTTCCGTGAGACACAGAGTACGGTTAACCATTTTCTATGTTAATTGCGAGTTAATTTTCGTCTTTAGTTTTGCTCTGCATGCTGACGCTACATTCGTCTCGCCGATATTACGCATATGATATGATATGATATATGACATCACGGTAGCTTCGAGGTGGGTGGCAAGGGACATACTGGGGGGTGGGCATGTCGCGCCAATCTGCTGGCTGTGAGGCGTCTCACGATAGTAGGA
This sequence comes from Schistocerca serialis cubense, assembly GCF_023864345.2. Taxonomy (NCBI): domain Eukaryota; kingdom Metazoa; phylum Arthropoda; class Insecta; order Orthoptera; family Acrididae; genus Schistocerca; species Schistocerca serialis. Next base: position 702,234,861 of record NC_064638.1, read on the forward strand.
CGAGGCCACCGCTGTTTAGTCTGAGCGTCCGCCGTTCGTCAGATTAGTTGGACGGCCGTATACGACCGCACGAGGGCGGCTGATCCCACGACATACAGTTACAGCGGCATTGGCACGCGTCCAATGCATACGACCAAGTCGGCCGCATAAGGCCGTACACGGCCGGCTGACGGACGCATCCCAATGAAATGGCAGTATTCTTATGTAGTTGGTGCAAGTGAGCGCTCGTTCTTCCTTGTGTCTGGATGTGTTTCACACTTAATTGCAAAATCTGGGGGTAGGAGGAATGTGAGTGAGAGCAGGTGACTGTGGAATATGCATGACACGACGTATCACCTCCGCGAGTTACAGTGGTTGAAAATCACAGAGGAAGCTAAGTGGGATCGCTAATCATAACGTAGCAAAAAAAACGTAACATTCTGCGATCAAATTTATTAAACATGTGATACGTGACGTTCAGTGTACATTCAATTAGGCTGTTTATAAAATTCTAGACACTGTATTTAAAGACAATATTGAGAAGAATGTAAAGACGCCGCCCAAATGCCGTCTTGCATGCGTCTGTCAGATCATCTTCGTGCGTCGTGGTGACAGAAACAGCACAGATCTTCTAAATAGCACGGGTCCTTGCACTTTTCTATTGTTTGTCTGTTCTTTTTGTAAATTAAATATCGATTGAAAGCACACCATTCAGTAAGAATGCTTCAAAAATTCTGGAAACTGCAATTAAAATTACAATTGAGAATACCTTCAACCGTACGTCCACCTTATGTAACTAGTATTCTCTAAAGTACTCAAAATTCTTTCACTGGTACACTTCAGCTGGGCAAAAGAGCGCCATAAATTTGTCTCGGATGGAATACGCCGCAGTGACTGCGATCTCGCCGACAGAATCGTATCTATTCATCGGTTGTGTCAGCTGGCAACTGAATGCAGCTGCTGGTTCTTCCCCTTGCTTGTCAATTATGATGTCGTGTACCAAATATCTACATTTGAGCCTAATGTCAAAATAACTAGGCTTACCAATTTCAGCACCATTTTGCAGCAATATCCATTTAGTAGACCTTATTCCAAACGCACGTTCCATTACTTGTCGAGCCTTGGAATTTGCTTTGGTCACTGGGATTGGTCTCAGTCTCCAGTTCAGTTGCCTCGCGACTGGCTGTTGCTGGCCGTGTGTCAGACGTTACTCGGCTTCAGTGGACGAGCTTCGTCGCGAGCGGGCCGTAGTCTATCACCACACAGCCAACCTGTTGCAGTCGGACGAATGCGGCCCCAGTGGACATCCAGGCATAAGAGTCTTGAACCGGTGCTGTTTGTTTCGTAGCGCGGGAAAGTCGATTTCGGTGTCGGCAGACTAGCTACTTTCGTTAGTTCCGTATGCGAACGGCTTATGACTGTCGTCTGTTCCTTTGATAGGAACATTTAGGTTGGATTATTCTTCATTCCTTCGATAGTGTTTAATGAATTGCAGATATGTGTTGTCCTTACCGTCGTGGTTCTCCACACACACACACACACACACACAAAAGCATCGTGATTTATACGACAGTTTTCGTTAAGAAACTGCGACGACACTGGATACTTAGAAGGTCAAATCTTAATCAGATGAAACAATGGTGAACGACTGCACTACATAACCCGTGGACTGAGACACTTTCTCGGAGAGACTGCGATGCAAAAATTAAAACACACTTTTTCTAGGGCCTTTTCTCTACATTGGACCTTGAGGAAGGTGACCACATCTTCGGTAACCTCGGTGTCAGCTAACATTTTTATTAACTGTCGAATAACTGAAACTACTGTAGGTAAAACATCAACGCTAAACTCAGCCCCATTTTTATGTAGAACTTTGATGAGAAAAAGCACCTGTAAGAAAAAGAAAATGTTCAGAAGAGTACATACATCATATGAAGCCATGTGGTGCAATCGGCAGAAAGCAGAACGTGCGATCCAAGGCAACGTTGGAGGGCGGGGGGGGGGGGGGGGGGGGGGACGCCACAGCAGCGTCAGGGGAGTCAAAACAAAGAGAGCATCCACGGACTTTGGAAAAGCTGGCCGAATGCTATGAGAAATATTGAGATTCGTTACAGTTTAGACAGAATATTGAAGGCATAGGGTAGGCTTACTGAGTAAGAAAATTATCGGGACAGTTTCATTTTTACAAAGCTGTGAACAGAATGGAATAATTTGGTGTAATCAAGGTTAAGGGCGTATGGTAACAGGTGCTGAGAAAAACGGTGAAGTGGAAAGAATAAGTGATATCTCAAAAGAATGAACTGTAAGTCTATCAGTGCCTTTAATCGTTTACATGAGCAATAACTTCAAGAAAACATCAACGAAAGCAAGCTGAACTCGTCATTGTCTTAAAGTGAACACATAGCAGGTTATAAGCAAAAATAGCGCAGTAATTCTTCGAAGCTAAAAAAGACTCGGAAATTTCAGAGATCAGAATTAGACGTTTTCGTGCAGCAGATTCTTGTAATAAGGTTGCATAACAGTCAGCTGACAAAAGATGTTCAGAAGATATAAAAAAGGTGTTACGCAAATAAACATTTAAAAACTAACACTTAAAAATTCATAAACCATTTTTTAAAACTTTTTAACAACGTTGATTAAGCCGCTAGTATGTTTTTTCCATTAGGTGATCCGTAACTCATATTTATTGACGCGTTTCGAGATTAACTCGTCATCAGAACATCTAAGAAGAAAGGACGCCATACAGTGTATGAAGAATTCCACCTTTCTTCTTAGATGTTCTGATGAGCTGATCTCGAAACGCAATAGATGTGAATTACTGAACACTAAGTGACAATTTCGTCTAGTAACAAATTTGGCAATGTTAAAAGTTTTAAAAACTTATTAGCCGTTAGTCGAAATCCTCCTACGCGACTGGATTTTAACAGACATAAACAGTATAGACAGTTTATACCAACAGAACACATGATATTTGGTGATTTGTCTAACGCTAATAATTTTCACTGATGGACTGATAGCTCTCACCACCTCTTCATCTTTAACATCTGTATGGACATTGTGAACACCACCTTTCCCAAACGCTATGTGGCGTAGAATCCACGTTTCTACTTGCTTAGCGTGAAGAAAATTTACTTCAAAGAAAAAATTTACAATTTAGCGTGTTGACTAATTTATCGTAATACTGTTCTTCATTACATCGACATTTATAGTCTTCGTTAGGCTAGCTGGGCTGAATTTATTAGTTTTCTATGGGCACTGTGTGCAGAATGCCTATGTTCCACGACGATCCTTTTATGTACATACAAAACGTGTTAATACAATTTTATAACGATTCTGTATCTCAAGTGCACAATTTGATACATTGTATTACCGCTGCTGTGTTACGTTTGCTTGAGGAATGTTACCAGGGTTTTGAAACAATTCTTGTGTGTAGTTCAGTATGGTAAAGCTGCCTTTGCGGGTTAGCGGGCATTACGCAACACTAACGAAGCCAGCAATGCTCCGCAATTACTAAATATGTATGGGAATTGAAGATGATGTCCTAATTTCCTTCTCTCTCTTCTCTCTATCCATCTCTTCCTCCCCCATCTTCGTCCATCTCCTCCACCTCCCCCCTCTCACTGTACATCTTTCTCACCCACCGCTCTCTCTCTCTCTCTCCCTCCCCCCCCCCTCTCTCCCTCTCTCTCTCCATCTCCTACTTCCCCCTGTTTATGTTCGTTTCCTCCCTCCCCCCTCTCTGTCCGTCTCCTCCATTCTCTCTGACCTCGATCCTTGTTTATTGTTACTGCAAACGAAGACTTGATTGGGAATTGAAGTTGCATAAAATGAATGGGTAAATCGGTTTGGATGACGGGTATCCGGGATATAAGAGAGACCTCTCCAGCTGCTGGGTCTCTGAGGATAGTAGCTTCAGTGGCAATATTTGGCATTTTTTTAAACCTGCGAACGCGTAGGATTACGAAGTTTCGAACGATTTTTATCCCTAGTAGTATTCTAATTATAATATAAGCGATATAATTCTAATGATAAGCCATCAATACAGCTTTCTTGTCTTCCATTAACGACTATGAGGAAAAAAACAAAAACACGCATAGCTGTGTATACAATTTTTGTTTGGGATGACAACTTACCTAATGGATTAAATGTTCTGCTATCGCAGTGAAAACTAATTGTAAGAAAGAAACCGCACCTTTTCATAGCACAGCATCTTTTTTCTTGCAGTCGGGGTTAGCAGAAAACCTGTAAACTTTTGTTTAAAAAATTATGCAGTACGTGTCCGTCTGAATGTGTCTTATAGTATCGTGTAAAACGTTGAAGTAAATTGGTCATGATTTCGAGAATTTCTCGAGATTTTTCCAATAACGTTTCCCCATAAAAAAGAATGGCGTATGTCCATCCGAGAGTTCATTAGAGCATTGTGTAAAAATTGGAATCAAATTTGACAAGAATTTTTCAGATATTTTTGACAACAACTTTAAACAACGTCTTGCCTTTGTACGGTAGAAAAGGTATAGATATGGGACGTGGAGTCATCTGCCTATTCACAGTAAGCATTCTTTTAATGACTACCGGCTTGATCTTGCCCTTTTCAGCCATTTTCCCCTCGTAATGGCGTTTGTTAACTATGCTGCGGACCATGGCGTATTTGTCCATGCTGAGGTGTAGTACAGATAACGCTCTTGGTGCTGCCGTCTGTTAATGGTGCCTGTATAATCTTTATGCACGGGAGGATTGCACCTTCCACCGTGCGTTCCGCTCTCTATGTTACTCAGTTATTAGTAGTCACAGTAGAAGTTAAAGATGCATGTTACTACTCGAACACCAAGTGTACTTATAACTGCATCCGCCGGCCGGAGTGGCTGAGTGGTTCTAGGCGCTACAGTCGTGAACCGCGCGACCGCTACGGTCGCAGGTTCGAATCCTGCCTCGGGCATGGATGTGTGTGATGTCCTTAGGTTAGTTATGTTTAAGTAGTTCTAAGTTCTAGGGACTGATGACCTCATAAGCTAAGTCCCATAGTGCTCAGAGACATTTGAACCATTTTTATAACTGCATCCCTCCATAGGCACTTCGAACGAGGAAGTATACACGAAAACTGTTTAGGATTTCAGCCTTATTCGAAACTGCGTGTCGGACACTGCGGAGAATTTTTGGACTGAGACCTAATTTTATTGATTATATATACTTTTTATTTATATAAGACATTTGTTCATACTCTGATGCTTTATAATTCATATCTCTTTTCATGTAGTCCAGGAGTGACCAGAAAATTGTCTTGATGGAAAGTACTGAAAAACTGGAGAATTTGCTCATTTATGTTTTTGGTGGGTGCTGATAATGAATTTCAACTTTGTCATCTTCGATTTTCCCACGAAATGCAGAAAAAAGATTACAAAACGTCATTCAGATTTATGCTAACTGATCATAAATAAAAATGATGCTTTTTAAATAAAATCTTTCGCTACAAAATTAAACAACACTAAATTCATTACAACTTTGATCCTAATGAGTTTCTCACACACACTCTCTTTGTTCGCTCTCATTCGCTTTACTTCTGTCTCAGCTGTTGTGCTTCACGTCACTCGTTAGATCTACATGTAGGGTTCTTTTGTTTGCCCCCTGCCCCTTCATTTCCGTCACCATCATCCCCTTACTGGTCCCCATTCTTTTCACGATGCATCCCAGTCACTGTTCTTTCGTTTCACGTGTTGGTTGCCTTGAAAGAAAATACTGAACTGAAATTGTTTTGTTTATGAAGATCTGCTCAGTGGCGTAGCTATGTACACAAGGGCCCCGGGGCAAAAATGAATTGGGAGGGAGGGGGGGGGGGGACTATTTAAACTAAACTAAATACTTTACAGATGCAAAACTACTTGATCACAATCTTCTTACCGCCCACCACATGGCATAATAAGGCAAACCTACTTACTAGTAAGTACATTATTATATCTAATGCAGTAAATAATATTTTACCATACCTCATAATAATATTACAAATGTGAAAGTTTGTTTGTTTGTTGCACTTTCACGCAAAAATTACTAGTTGGATTTGGATGAAATTTTACACACGAATAGAGTTCGATCTAATTAGGACATAAGATGCTTTCATAGCGATAAAAGGATCCCGTGGGATAATTTTCAATGCCGAACAAAGTCGCGGGCAGAAGCAAGTAAAAATAAACAACGGGGAAGTAGTTCTCAGCCACGAAAATATGCTCCCTAGCCGCGAAGCACGATGGGAACTCTCAAGTTAGGACTTGCGCTACTGAGGTAGGCACAGAGGTGCGGGAAGGTGGGCTATTGGCAGTGCCGCCAACTCACTCTCGCTAAACTAGTGCGCTGTACCAATCAGCATGATTTCGTTTAGAGCTACGATTTCCGATCAGTAATTGTCGATAAGCATCGGAGGCAGGTGCCATGTTTTCGTGACTGTGGTAGATAACAGTTAATAATATAGGTAGACAATAAAACGAAGTAGACAATTCTGTTTTAACTATATATTTTACCATCATTTTCTGGATTTAGTTTTGGCAAGACCATCAAAAAGTACCGTTACATCTAGGCTTAATGGGGCCTTGTTTTCGGTAGCTATGAGTGCCAAATGTCGCAGTCGAGCTCGAGCCATACGATTCCTTAAATAAGTTTGATCATTTTTAATTTGCTGAATGATCTTTCGGCGTTCCGAAAGTGACAGGTACCGCATAAAATAATAAAACTGAAGTAAACACTTCCGTAATGTCGCATTCTAGCACTGCCTTTTTAGTTATAATTTCCTTACATAATTGGTGAACAGTCCATGTCAGAGTCAATTTGGGTAGTACAAGGTGATAAATATTAATAAACAAAAGTGAAAAATGAGAGCCTATGAAATCAAAATATTTATTTTAGAATTGATCACGTGTTTTGTAATAAAGTTAGTTCATCTACAGTGAGCAAAAATGAGGGTGTTAGGAAATTAAATATTTGACAGACTGCACTCATTGCAGTAAAACATGTAATTAATTGAGCCTTTATGTGTCTAGTATATTTTTGAGAATTGTAACTTTAAATATTTCTTCCTGTTCCGAAATCAGTGGTCAGAAGTTAGTTCATCAATATGTCTTAACTTTTTTTTGCTGTTTCTCGTGAAAACTGGGATCTATTTCATATTTTTTTGCAGCTTCAATTAGTTTGACTGATTCGACATGATTTCTACAAAATATCAATTTTGTTTTGACATGTGTTAAAGGTCTGCTTGCCTCGTCCAAATCGATACCTCGCTTTTTGTAAAATTTTGGATGCGTAACTGTGTGAAGAAGGTCAGAACGCAAAGCTGTGCTTATATGTCAGTAATAAAGTGGAAATGTGACCTCCAGACCAGATGAGAGGAAACGAAGATTAGCAAATCGTAAATATCTAAATTTTACATAAAAAATCGAGACGTGAACTGTTGAATGATCTAAAACTAACAAAACTGTATCGTTATAGATCCCGCTGATGATGCCTTAGAACAAGAAAAAGGCGAAACGCGTCTGGGATAAATAAAGTGCCAGCAGGATAAGGCAGTTTTATTTTTCTATGCTTGCTGCAGAGGATGGCCACGCAAACAAACTTGCTAGAAATAACACTTTTGCTTCTCTATCGATTGGTTGTTCATTCTCAGACCTGGTTGCTACTGTGTATCTCAGAACAATGCTTAGCTGATCTACCTTCGATATATTCTGTGCAGTGTCCATGATAGCGAGAAAGGGTGATGCTCTAATTTGTTCTCGGAGCTAATTTTGAAGTTTGTTTCCTAAGCACTCAGTCAGCTCATTATGAATTGTTTGAGTCATATACCTTTTAGATCATATAAACAAAAAGGTGCAATTTTAAATATGTTTTCGAATGTAAGCAATCGAAAAAATAAACAAAAAATAAAATTTAAAAAACTTCTAGTACGTAAAAATTATACATTTGGGCATATCCAAAACTTGCCGCAAAATGTGATCATACAGGACGACAACCTCTACAAGGGACAGAAAATTGCCGCGGTATCCTTTCACCTGACTTAAATTCTCTCGGTGTCCTCTGAAAGTCAATGAACTTTGTGCTAGAGTGAGTATGATGTCGAATAACCTTGCAAGAACATTTTCCAAAATGACTCTTCCTTACGAATTTCATTTTCAACTTCCTTGTCGATAGGATTATTCTGTTTCCAAAGTTCAATCACAGCCACTCGAGAAACTGTTTCCTTTCATTCTTTCCAATCCCGATTACCCGAACACAGTGCATTACCACTTTGCGAGCAAACAATCACCAATGTTGACAACAGGCTGCTCCTAGAATTTTGCAATAACGCAGCAAAAAACGATTAACTGGTCCCTATTAATAATGTGGAACATAGTACGATATTGAAAACACCTGTTGTTCTGGTGGGGATCTTTAGGAAATGGTCCTGAAAGCTGTAACGTTCCCATATCAAGAATTAGACGTTTTCCTTTATCACTCGATGCGTTGTTCGCGAAGTTTCCCAGGGCATAGCAAGTTTTATTTACTTTTTCTAAGAGTGTTTAGGTCTATGGTTCTTTCCCTGTTTCGCATGTCATGCAGATGTCGTCGACGTGATCGTTGGCGTCGTCGTGACTGGCGGTATTTTTGACTGCAGTTATTGTCGGATCGTCTTCAATAGGCTTCTCAGCACATACCATGTTATCTGAGTGACAGTCAACATAAATGTTTGGGCCGGAAGTTCTTGTAGAAGGCTGAGTAAGAAATTTGTCAGTTTTGGTCAGTTTTTATTTACTCTCTTCTTTTCGCTTAAATGCACCACTGGGTATCTGTTTTTTATCCTTTATTTTAGTTCACTTCAGCAAAAACTTCGCAAAGTGAACAGACAGTTGTAATGTTTGGTTACCCTTATGTGCTCGAGTCGAGTACCCACTGCATAGCACTAACTACACGTTGCTAAAAATAAACCTGGTGTAAGGATTGCGCTATGCATGCTTCCGCGTTCGCTGTTACCTCCTTGGCGTGTCGTTTACGTGGACCTTAAAGCACACCCTCTCCAGTACATTCAAGTACGACGATAGTAAGACATGTTGCGCTGTAATGTCACCGGTAAGACCGAAAAAAATCTCACAACCGCACAAATATTACCGGCAGATTTGCGCTGACTGGCCAGCTCACTCATGTGAATATCTGCACATAGTTTGAAGACACAACGAGCTACAGAGAAACAACAAAACAGCAAATGCTAATTGAGTTTGAGATAATGAATTAAAATACGGTGAAACTTCGAAATACGCACTTTAACAGCCAGGTGGAAAGCATATTACGGTAAGTGGAAAAGAGAGAGAGAGATTGTTAGTGTACATGATAAACTCTTTCCTTCGAAAACTTCCATCTTTCAATCTCCTTCGTGTTACCACAGATGACGTGTCACTGATCTCATTTGTTCTAAGATTGCAGTATACACGGGATGCCTATTTGCTTTCATCGCCCTGAGTGAAATGCATGAGTTCAAAGCAATGTTTATCAACCTGCATTCTCCTATAGTTGTTGTTTCCTGCGCAGAATACAGGACTTAGGTCTTGAATCCGTTATCTTGAGGCAGTAAAAAATTCTACGCGAGGAACTGATATTGTATAAATAATTAAATCTTCAATCAGTTTGTTTGCACGGGATGCCACTCGCTTTTTTATTAGCACAACACGAGAAACTGCACAATTACAATCCACTTTATGAATCACAAATAACCTCCATTTTTTACACTTTCATAGAAAATAAAACAATGAACAAAGTATCTGCGTAATTACTATGAAATTGTTCTCAGTTTCCACATAACCAGAGACTGCTAATTAAGTTCGTAACCGATACTGACCGAGGCAGACAATGTATCTGTCTTCCGAGATTGCCGAACCGGCTCGGATCTTACAGCCGAACCACTTTGCCAGCCATCCAAGTTAGGCGCCATTCGAAGATTTCCGAAGCGCTTCGTTTGCTTTTTCGTTTGGCAATTGCTTATTATTCTGCTGGTTATTAACACTTCTGAAATAATAAAATGATAGCCTGCTATTGAGAGATGCATTAATGTGAAACAAAAGTAAATTCACTGTTTAGTTTTTATAATATTAATAACAGAAGTTTAACATTTTGATGCGCTACTTTCGAACGCAAGAGACAATCGCGGAGGATGAACACAATTGAGGCGGTCTTTCGCACGACATCCGTACTGAACAAACTGTCATCGCATTACGTCACCTTCACACTGCTGCCTTCTCAACAGCTCTAAGAAGCGCTTCTACTAGCAGAATGTGATTCCTGCAAAGTCAGAAATATTACAATATGTCAGTTCGTAAAAAAGAGCAGGCAAAGAAGTTGAAGCCACTGAAGGCCGTACTTCGTCATTAACTCATTCGGTAACCTTTTAACTCACAGGTCACCACTGGAGCTGTTATTTGCAACAGTGATGACGAGACGATAATTAACACAATCTTCCTTTATGAAATTCAGAGTGAAATTGGTTACAACACATTATTGGCATCTTTAATTAAGGATCATTCGCTTAAGCCGGCCGGTGTGGCCGTGCGGTTCTAGGCGCTTCAGTCTGGAACCGCGTGATCGCTACGGTCGCAGGTTCAAATCCTGCCTCGGGCATGGATGTGTGTGATGTCCATAGGTTAGTTAGGTTTAAGTAGTTCTAAGTTCTAGGGGACTGATGACCACAGATGTTAAGTCCCATAGTGCTCAGAGCCATTTGAACCATCATTCGGTTAGGGAAATTCCCTACGCAAGCAGTTGGTTTACCTTGCTTACTGTCATATTATTGCTTGTCCGCTACGACGCGGCATCTCGCTGCCGAGGAGAATTCTGGGACCGTGCGAATCAAGGCCTAGAGGACGCGGGAAGAAAAGGTCGGGGCTTTGCAGGGCCTGCTATTTCGCACGTAATACTATCGCTTTCGACGTTAAAAATGACGCGTGACAGCAACAGCGTGTCATAATGAAACATTGTAGAGACTTCGTATTCAAATGTGTTCACACTGTGCATTGTCAAACACACTGCTAGTAATTCAGCGTCAGTGACTGACGGGACTTGCTTTTATTTGGCGTTTTCAGGGTTTGTGGGGTAGTATTTAAGGTAAACCTCATTTTCAACAAATACGAATTCCTGATTTGTTGTTTATATTTTATAAACAACTGTCGGTTTTTAACTGTCTGTACAAAAATATGCTATCTACTCGTTGCAATATTCTGCCACGAATGGTTATTGCTTCAAATGACACTTATCAGTGTGCCTGGTGAGCCAGTCCTTAACCAAAATATTGTCAGTCAGTAATGCAAATATACCTAACAAATTTTTTGGCAATTCAGATACTTTACCGTATCTAAAGGGTGTGGGAAAGTAGGGGGTGGGGTGTCTCCCACTCCCCTCACCTATTCTCTATGGCCTTGGCAATGGTGAGATGTGACGAAGCTGATGTCATGATTCCTGTAATGGCCTTGGAGATAAGAAAAGTACTGATGCACCCCTCCTCTCCCCTCCTTAACCTTGCTACCAGACTAGATGTCATGATCGTGGAATGGCCTAGGTGATATGGACATACGTGGTTGTCTCGGGTGTAATATGACACCAGAGATAAAAAACGCTTTTGGTGATGTCAGCACATTCTTCGCCAGAATTCTCACTGCCACCCTACTTCAGTCAGCTAAGCGCAGTCCCAATTCTGTCATGGTGTATTGCTCTTTAGTCGGGAAGAGTTGCTAATGGACAAATTGTTTGTTAATTATTTAGGACCGAGCGAGTGGCGCAGTGGTTAGCGCACTGGACTCGCATTCGGGAGGACGACGGTTCAAACCCGCGCCCGGCCATCCTGATTTAGGTTTTCCGTAATTTCCCAGATCGCTTCAGGCTACTGCCAGGATAGTTCCTTTGAAAGGGCACGACCGATTTCCTTTCCCACGCTTCCCTAATCCGATAGGACCGATGACTTCGCTGTTTGGTCCTCTCCCCCTAATGAACCAACCAACCAACCAACCAATTATTGAGGGCCACTTCCTCACACACTAAGAGCGTCAATAAGTACATTTTCGTTTTAGTGGATGCTTTCAGCCGGATTGTGTGGCTTCTCTCAAGTAGGGAGGGGTATGACTATAGGTCTGACAGTTCAGCATCTTGATTAAATAATTTCTTACTTGGCCCTCCCAAGATGCTAGCAAGGGATAATGTGCATACCTTGACTTTTAGAGAATTAGGAAATTTTGTTTTGATAGCGCCACATCGCATGTCATCAATATCCCATTCTATTCTGAAACATCATTCACTGAACGTGTTAATCGGTATCTTAAATCAGCACTGATTATATGTATATCATGACGAATCTCAGAATAACTGTGATAAATCCATCACTTGGCTTAATTTTGCTTGCAGTTTATAACAGTACCACTACTATGATAATTTAGTATGCTTTTACCTAAATAACAGAAAACCCTGTCTCTATGTTGCCCGTATAACCCTCTTACTAAATTTAGTTTAGTTTTTAAATAAAGTACACTATGGGAGGAAAGTCCTGTAGGAGAAGCTAATAAGTGGAGTTACCCTTTTTACGGAATTTGACCGAGTGTTGTGGCTGACTGATGAGTAAATCAAACTATTCAGTTCTTTTCCTAAGATGTTACACAGCGGTTAGAAAGAAGCGCAGTGTGAATAGTATTATATTGAGGGTAGGACAGCGCAGTTCCAAGTTTATTTAGTGGTTTAAAATAGGTACTAAAGGTCGCCAGCTTATCCAGGTAATGAAATAGTGAAGTATTGCAAAAGCATAAGTACGAATTATTCCTACTTTCTTGCTACTGGCCGGCCGCAGTGGCCGAGCGGTTCTAGGCGCTACAGTCTGGAACCGCGCGACCGTTACGGTCGCAGGTTCGAATCCTGCCTCGGGCATGGATATGTGTGATGTCCTTAGGTTAGTTAGGTTTAAGTAGTTCTCAGTTCTAGGGGACTGATGACCTCAGATGGTATGTCCCATAGTGCTCAGAGCCATTTGAACCCTTTTTTTCTTGCTACTGTCTAAGGTCTTCTTCAAATAAACTTTGCTTCACATAAACAATGTTGGTACCGACACTGGACTTATTTGACTAATACACCCTTATACACTAAGTTTTTAAAAGAGAAAAAACCCAATAGATAACTTCAAGAAAGCTAAAAAAAAAAAAAAAGAATTGGCCACGGGGGGGGGGGGGGAGGGGGGGAGGGGGGACGACCTTTAGAAAATCACTTTCCACAACCAACAAACTTAAATACTAAAATACTTAGATACTAAAGCATGCAGTTTTTATACTGAATATTTCACTTCAAGAAAACCTCTTTCTTACTGGAATTTACTTTCAAAAGCTTTTATTCTTTGAGCTGTGTATAGTCATTAAACAGATCCTAGTAACTTTGCTTCACTCTGACTTAATTTTACGTAAAGAAACTTTTACTGTAGCATTTTGCAATAATTACGAAAACTTTTAAAACAAGAATAGTTTGACTTTATTTCCCTGTAATGTACTAAAACATGGACGTGTTATTACTGTAACTAAAATTTTCATTACGCCTTTCAATGAAATAAGTAAGACAACTGTTCTTTAACTATTGCTTAAGATGAAAATATTTATTAACTCTTTAACTTTATGATGCAAAATTACATTTAAAGTCACTCTATTCAATTTACACTCTTCGACTACCGAGACGTAATTTCATTACTACAGGATTTAGTCCCTCACACATATATCTCATTATTTACAGAAAAACAATTGAAATGGTGCCTCCTTATTTTAACTTGGCACTTCATAAGTTTGTAAAACAGGATACGCGGATTAATCAAACACCAGGGAGGAACTCTGTATAGGTGCATGTTTAGGATGAAATAACAGGGTGAACCAGTTTCTTTGAAATTCAACTATGATTATTCACTAATAAAACACACTTTAGATCAATGGTTCACGCTGTACAAAAGTAAAATACCAAAAATAAATCTTATCTGGTGGATGCAGGCTTGAGTGTGGCGAACAATTAAGGCAGCTACACTACACACAGTACGGCATGCAAGTATCTTGTTGTATGGGCTCAATTTCTCCTCTTTGAGTCGTTAAATTTTACCTGCAGTAGCCTAACAACTCGCAGCTATGCCGTAAGCCGTTTGCAGTCTTCATCCGAGGGATTTTTGTGCAAATTTGTAGCCAAAGCTTCTCCTGCTCCACAAGGGTGTTGCCTCAATCACTGCTGCCTACAAACTGTATGACTTACGTCCCGCGCTTGCTCTCGGTAGCGCGCCAATTCTACCTTGCCACCTTTTCGAGTCCCCAGAGCCACTTGCGTTTCAAACAAAAGCACTCTGGCTTGTACATAACACCTATTTGTTACATTGTTCCTAAGCGTGACCATTCCTTTCAATTGTCAAATTTACATCAACATGAACAGTTTATACACACAAACATTTTTAAATACTAAATGTTATCAGAAAATTATTTAACGTAATAAGCTATTTACAAAGTTTTTTACGTACTTACTCACATACAATCCGCGCGACCGCTGCGGTCACTGGTTCGAATCCTGCCTCGGGCATGGATGTGTGTGATGTCGTTAGGTTTAAGTAGTTCTAAGTTCTAGGGGACTGATGACCTCAGATGTTAAGTCCCATAGTGCTCAGAGCCATTTCATCCATTTTTCACATACAATGTAAAGAACTTCAACCTCCAGTACAGCACACTTTACTTTACATATACAGAAAATATAGTACAAATATGCGAAAATTTTAAAGCAAGAGAATTACAAAAAATTTATATGAACCATAAACAAAGGTGCATAAGAACAACCCATGCAAAATTAATGCCTTCATACCCAAGTAACTCTCTGTTATCTCACGTTCTCTCTATCAAGGACCTCCTTCCCGAGAAAATTGATTCTGACAGCATTAAAAGAATTTGAACACAAGCGGGAGGCACAGAAGCGTAAGAACTATAGGCGTTCTGCCTCGTTAAGGATTGGGCATCTAGTTTTCGTAAACTTCTGAGCTCAAAGCAAGGAAGCAGTCAAAATTTCTATTAAGCTATTGCCACGTTTTGTTGGACCATGTCAGATTGTAAATACGCCCGTCCCAGTTAGTACCAGTTAAAAATTTGGCTACCAGTAAACTTCATAGGGTTCATCTTAAGCAGGTTAATGTTGGTGTTCCTTGTGAGGTCAGCGGAGCTCAATAAAACAAGGGGTCAAGGGGTGAAGTGCTCAATCCAATTATTCCTCCCCCCACCCCATATTTGACTTTTAGAGGGGCGGGGGGTGAGGATTTGACACGTGCAGTTCTCTGATATGAATTCCAAAGTGCGATATAATCTCTGTGCCCGTGTAGCTAGGCGGTTACCTGTTACGTGTCCTACCTGGGGGCCTGCATGCTCTCCACCATGGCGACTTAACGACGTTGAGCATGAGCTCACATTCAGTCGTTTAACATCGGTAAGTACAGGATGGGCATCCAAGGCCAAGTACTGTCAGTCATTGGCATGTGGATGCTATGAACATTTGTCAAAGTTGAATATGTCGTTTAGCGGATGTGTGGTTATTAAGCCAACTTATTTGCCTAAGAAGCACGTTGCTTGGGTTTAGTGGATGATAGCCTCGAAACTTTGTCTGCTACTTGTGTCTACAGAATTCACTGACAAAATGAAATTAATGAGCTGTAGTCATCTTTGTTTGTTGGACATGTCTGGTGAGCATCTTAATGTAGAACTGTACGAAGAGTTGTTCAGAGCTGTCCGTTGCGCTTTCGTGTTCTTTAAACTGTTTGCGTGGTATTGTTTTAGATCTGAGTTAAAACAGTTTTTATTCAAAGAATTTACGGTCAAATTACACTGCTAAAACTGTTCGTGCCCCAGTTACTTGGGGCAGAGGGTGTAGTTCCTGTCTGTTAGATCTGAGTCCTGTTTGTAATTTATGAATATTATCTGTACTGGCCTCCCCCCATGAACCATGGACCTTGCCATTGGTGGGGAGGCTTGCGTGCCTCAGCGATACAGATAGCCGTACCGTAGGTGCAACCACAACGGAGGGGTATCTGTTGAGAGGCCAGACAAACTTGTGGTTCCTGAAGAGGGGCAGCAGCCTTTTCAGTAGTTGCAAGGGCAACAGTCTGGATGATTGACTGATCTGGCCTTGTAACAATAACCAAAACAGCCTTGCTGTGCTGGTACTGCGAACGGCTGAAAGCAAGGGGAAACTTCGGCCGTAATTTTTATCGAGGGCATGCAGCTTTACTGTACGATTAAATGATGATGGCGTCCTCTTGGGTAAAATATTCTGGAGGTAAAATAGTCCCCCATTCGGATCTCCGGGCGGGGACTATTCAAGAGGATGTCGTTATCAGGAGAAACAAAACTGGCGTTCTACGGATCGGAGCGTGGAATGTAAGATCACTTAATCGGGCAGGTAGGTTAGAAAATTTAAAAAGGGAAATGGATAGGTCAAAGTTAGATATAGTGGGAATTAGTGAAGTTCGGTGGCAGGAGGAACAAGACTTCTGGTCGGGTGACTACAGGGTTATAAACACAAAATCAAATAAGGGTAATGCAGGAGAAGGTTTAATAATGAATAGGAAAATAGGAATGCGGGTAAGCTACTACAAACAGCATAGTGAACGCATTATTGTGGCCAAGATAGATACGAAGCCCACACCTACTACAGTAGTACAAGTTTATATGCCAACTAGCTCTGCAGATGAAGAAATTGAAGAAATGTATGATGAAATAAAATAAATTATTCAGATAGTGAAGGGTGACGAAAATTTAATAGTCATGGGTGACTGGAATTCGGCAGTAGGAAAAGGGAGAGAAAGAAACGTAGTAGGTGAATATGGATTGGGGCTAAGAAATGAAAGAGGAAGCCGCCTGGTAGAATTTTGCACAGAGCACAACTTAATCATAGCTAACACTTGGTTTAAGAATCATGAAAGAAGGTTGTATACATGGAAGAACCCTGGAGATACTAAAAGGTATCAGATAGATTATATAATGGTAAGACAGAGATTTCGGAACCAGGTTTTAAATTGTAAGACATTTCCAGGGGCAGATGTGGACTCTGACCACAATCTATTGGTTATGACCTGTAGATTAAAACTGAAGAAACTGCAAAAAGGTGGGAACTTAAGGAGATGGGACCTGGATAAACTGAAAGAACCAGAGTTTCTACAGAGTTTCAGGGAGAGCATAAGGGAACAATTGACAGGAATGGGGGAAAGAAATACAGTAGAAGAAGAATGGGTAGCTTTGAGGGATGAAGTAGTGAAGGCAGCAGAGGATCAAGTAGGTAAAAAGACGAGGGCTAATAGAAATCCTTGGGTAACAGAAGAAATATTGAATTTATTTGATGAAAGGAGAAAATATAAAAATGCAGTAAATGAAGCAGGCAAAAAGGAATACAAACGTCTCAAAAATGAGATCGACAGGAAGTGCAAAATGGCTAAGCAGGGATGGCTAGAGGACAAATGTAAAGATGTAGAGGCTTATCTCACTAGGGGTAAGATAGATACTGCCTACAGGAAAATTAAAGAGACCTTTGGAGATAAGAGAACCACTTGTATGAACATCAAGAGCTCAGATGGAAACCCAGTTCTAAGCAAAGAAGGGAAAGCAGAAAGGTGGAAGGAGTACATAGAGGGTCTATACAAGGGCGATGTACTTGAGGACGATATTATGGAAATGGAAGAGAATGTAGATGAAAATTAAATGGGAGACACGATACTGCGTGAAGAGTTTGACAGAGCACTGAAAGACCTGAGTCGAAACAAGGCCCCGGGAGTAGACAACATTTCATTGGAACTACTGACGGCCTTGGGAGAGCCAGTCCCGACAAAACTCTACCATCTGGTGAGCAAGATGTATGAAACAGGCGAAATACCCTCAGACTTCAAGAAGAATATAATAATTCCAATCCCAAAGAAAGCAGGTGTTGACAGATGTGAAAATTACCGAACAGTCAGTTTAATAAGTCACAGCTGCAAAATACTAACACGAATTCTTTACAGGCGAATGGAAAAACTGGTAGAAGCCGACCTCGGGGGAGATCAGTTTGGATTCCGTAGAAATACTGGAACACGTGAGGCAATACTGACCTTATGACTTATCTTAGAAGAAAGATTAAGGAAAGGCAAACCTACGTTTCTAGCATTTGTAGACTTAGAGAAAGCTTTTGACTATGTTGACTGGAATACACTCTTTCTAATTGTAAAGGTGGCTGGGGTAAAATACAGGGAGCGAAAGACTATTTACAATTTGTACAGAAACCAGATGGCAGTTATAAGAGTCGAGGGACATGAAAGGGAAGCAGTTGTTGGGAAGGGATTAAGACAGTGTTGTAGCCTCTCCCCGATTTTATTCAATCTGTATATTGAGCAAGCAGTAAAGGAAACAAAAGAAAAATTTGGAGTAGGTATTAAAATCCATGGAGAAGAAATAAAAACTTTGAGGTTCGCCGATGACGTTGTAATTCTGTCAGAGACAGCAAAGGACTTGGAAGAGCAGTTGAATGGAATGGATAGCGTCTTGAAAGGAGGATATAAGATGAACATCAACAAAAGCAAAACGAGGATAGTGGAATGTAGTCGAATTAAGTCAGGTGATGCTGAGGGAATTAGAGTACGAAATGAGAGAGTTAAAGTAGTAAAGGAGTTTTGCTGTTTGGGGAGCAAAATAACTGATGATGGTCGAATTAAAGAGGATACAAAATGTAGACTGGCAATGGCAAGGAAATCGTTTCTGAAGAAGAGAAATTTGTTAACATCGAGAATAGATTTAAGTGTCAGGAAGTCATTTCTGAAAGTATTTGTATGGAGTGTAGCCATGTATGGAAGTGAAACATGGACAATAAATAGTTTGGACGAGAAGAGAATAGAAGCTTTCGAAATGTGGTGCTACAGAAGAATGCTGAAGATTAGATGGGTAGATCACATAACTAATGAGGAAGTATTGAATAGGATTGGGGAGAAGAGAAGTTTGTGGCACAGCTTGACCAGAAGAAGGGATCGGTTGGTAGGACATGTTCTGAGGCATCAAGGGATCACCAATTTAGTATTGGAGGGCAGCGTGGAGGGTAAAAATCGTAGAAAGTGACCAAGAGATGAATACACTAAGCAGATTCAGAAGGATGTAGGTTGCAGTAGGTACTGGGAGATGAAGAAGCTTGCACAGGATAGAGTAGCATGGAGAGCTGCATCAAACCAGTCTCAGGACTGAAGACCACAACAACAATCTGTACTGGTTATGCGTAATTTAGTTGGTTCTCAGAAAATATGGAAGCTCAATTTTATTACCTACTGTTTAAGTTTAAGCCATGCTGTCCTTGATGTTTAAATTTATGTATAAATTTTATTACAGAATTAGCCTGAATTATCAACTTAAAACCAAGCTACGTACATTGGCACATTCTGTCTTGGCTATTTGCGTTGTATCTAATTTCATGTTTGGCTTTTGTTCCTAATCCCGGGATCTTTTATGTGACATCTGGTACCTTTTTATAACACTTCAATAGTGTTCCTCTGATATATGTACGGTTATGTTTAACAATACTTTTATTGTTGCTCAGTGACTGCTGTGATGTGGCGTGTTCGCAGGTGTTAAGTGAAGTGTTAACCCAAATTTTTATTCATTCATGCCTGATGTTTTATTCTGGTACATTTTTCAATTGAAATGTTTTTGTCTGTTCTATTATTATCAGAGTTCATACTGTGTTTTACTGAATTTATTTTGAAACTACCTGAGTGAGGTAAAGTTCTACGGAAGGTTATGACTAGAAATCTCATGTTAATATTTGAGATACTGAAAGCTTAGTGCCGATTTTTGTGAACGTTATAAATAATTGCATTTACGTGTTAAAAAAATTCGCAATAACACTCTGAACAATTTGTTAAATAAAATTAATTTATCTTGCCTGTGTGTTATCTTGCCTGTTGTGTTTTTTGTGCGTGCCGCTTTACCACTCCATCTTCCCATTGCTAACTTTTCCAAAGATGGACAGGCAGAACGATATTAATCATTCGCAGTGATATTGTCGTTAGTCAAGCCACCATAACCTATACACTGAGAGGTATCCAGGCAGTTACTGCAGGAAATAATACTAGACACCTGCTGCAGGTTTCTTTGATGACAGATAAATGAAATGAGGAGCACGTGTTAATACACAGAAATATCGAGCGGAACCACCAGTATAAAAGGTTGTTCAAAAAGAGTCTTCCTAATTTCTGAAGGCTATATTTTTCACACTCTAGATAAATTTAAAGTTTTGCGTAAGACAACAAAGTTTTTGCTTTGAAAAGAAAATTATACATCTTATGTGAATTTACATACAACCTTGGTATCTTCTTTTGTCCGGTATTTTTTGTCGTATATCACAGACCGGACGTTAATAGTGGGATATGGCAATGTTAATGGTATACAGGGGCCAGATACACTTCCTGTCGCCATCATCCGACCTTGGGATGATTTTTCAAGTTACATTTGCGATCAAAGTCTTCATTTAATTTTCACAAATGTTCAATGGACCTTCCCAACGGACGACTACAGCCGTTCAGACCATAATCAAACACATCCTACACTTTTGCGAGCATATCGGGAGTCACTGCATTCAGTGCTGTTACTATGCAACGTCTCGATTCAGACCTGTTTGAAGAGGAACCACATAGGCAGGATATATCACCAACCTCAAAAAATACACTCCTGGAAATGGAAAAAAGAACACATTGACACCGGTGTGTCAGACCCACCATACTTGCTCCGGACACTGCGAGAGGGCTGTACAAGCAATGATCACACGCACGGCACAGCGGACACACCAGGAACCGCGGTGTTGGCCGTCGAATGGCGCTAGCTGCGCAGCATTTGTGCACCGCCGCCGTCAGTGTCAGCCAGTTTGCCGTGGCATACGGAGCTCCATCGCAGTATTTAACACTGGTAGCATGCCGCGACAGCGTGGACGTGAACCGTATGTGCAGTTGACGGACTTTGAGCGAGGGCGTATAGTGGGCATGCGGGAGGCCGGGTGGACGTATCGCCGAATTGCTCAACACGTGGGGCGTGAGGTCTCCACAGTACATCGATGTTGTCGCCAGTGGTCGGCGGAAGGTGCACGTGCCCGTCGACCTGGGACCGGACCGCAGCGACGCACGGATGCACGCCAAGACCGTAGGATCCTACGCAGTGCTGTAGGGGACCGCACCGCCACTTCCCAGCAAATTAGGGACACTGTTGCTACTGGGGTATCGTCGAGGACCATTCGCAACCGTGTCCATGACGCTGGGCTACGGTCCCGCACACCGTTAGGCCGTCTTCCGCTCAAGCCCCAACATCGTGCAGCCCGCCTCCAATGGTGTCGCGACAGGCGTGAATGGAGGGACGAATGGAGACGTGTCGTCTTCAGCGATGAGAGTCGCTTCTGCCTTGGTGCCAATGATGGTCGTATGCGTGTTTGGCGCCGTGCAGGTGAGCGCCACAATCAGGACTGCATACGACCGAGGCACACAGGGCCAACACCCGGCATCATGGTGTAGGGAGCAATCTCCTACACTGGCCGTACACCACTGGTGATCGTCGAGGGGACACTGAATAGTGCACGGTACATCCAAACCATCATCGAACCCATCGTTCTACCATTCCTAGACCGGCGAGGGAACTTTCTGTTCCAACAGGACAATGCACGTCCGCATGTATCCCGTGCCACCCAACGTGCTCTAGAAGGTGTAAGTCAACTACCCTGGCCAGCAAGATCTCCGGATCTGTCCCCCATTGAGCATGTTTGGGACTGGATGAAGCGTCGTCTCACGCGGTCTGCACGTCCAGCACGAACGCTGGTCCAACTGAGGCGCCAGGTGGAAATGGCATGGCAAGCCGTTCCACAGGACCACATCCAGCATCTCTACGATCGTCTCCATGGGAGAATAGCAGCCTGCATTGCTGCGAAAGGTGGATATACACTGTACTAGTGCCGACATTGTGCATGCTCTGTTGCCTGTGTCTATGTGCCTGTGGTTCTGTCAGTGTGATCATGTGATGTATCTGACCTCAGGAATGTGTCAATAAAGTTTCCCCTTCCTGGGACAATGAATTCACGGTGTTCTTATTTCAATTTCCAGGAGTGTATTTGCGTCACATACCGTCGAATTGGGCGACCTTGGAGTTTGGTGGTGCTGTGCGAGATCCGCATGCCCCCTACATTCGATTCATCTTTGAAGCAGCTGATTGTTAAGAAATACTCTTACATGTCCCAAGGTCCCGAGTTCGAGTCTCGGTCGGGCACACAGTTTTAATCTGCCAGAAAGTTTCACTCTTTCTTGTAGGTTGCCAGAGCGGTGTCTCTCCGCGCTGTTAAAAACACAAATTTTCAGCGTGTTCTCGCCATTGTGGAAAAATCAGCGTCTTTAAACTGCTGGTCTGAGTAGTCTAGCGTGCACAGCATGCCACGTTTCCCGCAGTCACTGCCCACTGTGCTTCTGCCAGGCGGTCGTTGGGGTGTTTGTATCTTCATGTTCCAAAATGGTCCTTTAACGTCATGCAAGACAATTTGACTTCTTGTGTCTCGATATCGCCACAGTTCTTTGCGAATTTATTGCGAAGACTGTTAACTGAACCAAACCCATCGCGACATAATAAATCTACCTTAATACAACTGTGGTGGTTGTTTTTAATACTGGTTGCGGAGTACAAGATGACCAAGCATTTGTTATTGTCGTACGGATCCAGCACTTCGCGTGACGGTATGCGACACCGTAGGGTACATAACACCGTAAGATTTTATACAAACATAGCGAGTAACTTGGATCGTAGGTGTTACCTGCCTGACGAATTGAGGCCAGTGACTGTGCCTTCTCTTCGAGGTCTTGCGCTATCTTGTTGAAATACAATTTTGAAAAAGATAGCGCAAGACCGCGTGTTGTCCGTGCTGTCCTGGCCTACATCGATGCGGAGTATGTTTGTCACCCTGGCCGGCATGTTTTTCGGATCTCACACGCCAACACGACGGCTGATGAATCAAGCATGGAGTTGAGCCAATCAGGATGTCGTACGCGTGTCTGTCATCCTAGCTCGGTTCGAGTTGACATCCAACAGAGTTAGAGCCATGGTTGCTGCCAGTGTATAGCCGTATACCCTCAAAATTGTGTAATTTTAGGCTTTCGCGGTGTATAATGATTTTGACATGTTCTCGGGTATTCGGTCAGGAGGCGACGCAACCAGAGGGCATTTCAAAACTTACAAATTTAATCATCGATTTCTGATGCTACACAATATACACACAAAAGTAAAATTTCGAGATTTTCTATACTCGTGAAAGAGAAATACCGACGACAGCCGCATGAGGACATTGAAATAATTCAGCGGCAACAAGTGAAAATTTGTGCCAGACTGGGACTGGAACCTGGATTTTCCACTTTACATGAGAGGCCACCTTAACCGCTTCAGTTTTCCGAGCACGCTTCCCGTCCAACTCAAATTCCCAACTCGTCGCACACTACTTCCGTAAAGCCCCCTGTCCATTTTGCTCAGTGCTCACAGCATCTCGCATTATTCCCGAAAAAGGTCGCGCTACGGAGCACACACTCTGAAGACATCAAATGCTGTCAATGAACAGTTATTACTGTTATATGTGTGGTGTCTTTTTCTTTCTGATATGTCCAAAATAACAGACACCAAACATATAAAAGTAATTTTCTACCCTTCCTGGTGTTGCATTTTAATGGGAGGTAGTGTACTATCGAACTTTCTTACTGAAAAAATATAAGAAAATGACATTCAAGCTTGAAAAAGAAAAATATTTTCTTTGATGACCCGTACACAAGAATGTGGCTATAATTGTGAGATGAAAGTGTGCTATCTGTGGAAAAGTGTGTAGTCGCCAAGCCAAAATTATTGTGATTAGAGATAATTAACAAAGTAATCTTTGAATTGCGCTCATCTTACTTCAGCACAAAAGGAGGTACGCTACGGAACTGTAATTAACATATATTTGTTGTACAATGTGTACAAGAAAGAAGGAGTATTTTCAGAGCAACGCTGCTACGTAAGCCTATTTCTATAAACTGCTGTTAGGTATTTGGCAGTAGGTGCTTTTTATTCTGCGATATCCGAACCGTATGATCTAGTTGTTTTAAGTGAGTCACACTACTAGTATGTTCGCCTTTACTGTATGGGAATAGGTAATGACAATTTTGACTGCAACACAGTAACTGTCGAAGGTCACGAATGTCAAAGATGTTCCGGCACTGGAGCTAATGCTACCTTGCACTGACGTAATATCATTTATCATAGTACGACGCTTGCTGTAGAAGCAATAGAGGCCGTGAAAGACCCATTACAGTTGTCCATGGAAGGCTGTTTGCCTTTTCATTTTTTGTAAATGACTGTGAATGTCAATAGCGACTTAGTACTCATACCCTGTAGAATAAATTTTTTTCACAACCTGGGTCTCACATTACTGCAGGATGATTGGCATTTGATGGCAGTTGTCTAATATTATTTCGTGGACAACCTGAGGCTAGTCGTCAAATGTGGAGCGCTGCTGGTGACAATGGTTACTTTTGGGTGAGAGACTATTAAAATATGCACGAAATTTTTTGATCGGTATTAGTGCCAATTAGTTGTCGTGGAAGCCAGATGGTTGGAATTAATTATGTAAGGGAGCCAGATGTTTGTAAAAAAATATGTAACGGTCTAGATCAAAACAGCATCACGAAAAATTCAACGTTACCCAGTTTGTGTATCGCCACCACTAATTATTTTTAGGTTTGTGATATGACACTACAGTTTCTTTTATAGACAAGTACCATATGTTGTTATGACAAATGTTTTTCTGTATAGTAACAAAGAAAGGCGCTTGATATTCTGAAAATGGATAAGCAGGTGGATGTTCCAGTTGTACTGAATGTATGGGTGCTATTGTTCAAACTCATGTGGAAAGGATTTAAAATTTACAGATAATATCACAAAAACTGTATGTGAGCACATATGGACACAACATGATGGTGTACTTAGTAGCACTATAAGACTGGACGCTGACCGTGCAGTTAGGTACCCGAAATTATCGTCGTTACATGATCGCAATGAATTGTAGAAAGGCTTGGAGAGTATTTCCACACAGCGTAATGAGTGACAAATGTTTTTCAATGTGGTTATACGTAAGATAATGCCCATAACAGAGATAAAGCAGCCAATTGTATCTGATTTCAAGATCAGTGGTGAACATCTTGAGCAAGTAGCATCGTGCAAATATTTAGAAGTAATACGAAGAAGCGATATCAGTTAGGATTATGGAAGGATAACGGAAGACTTAGATTTATTCGAGAAATTATGGGTAAGAGCCGTGCGTCTATAAAGGTAATCACGCACAAGACGCTAGAGCAACCAATTCTAGAATATTGATCCAGGGTTTGGCGTCCTATAAAGTAGGCATAACAACAAACATCAAGCAAATTAAGAGACATGCGGGGAGTATCATAATATGTCGGTATATTCCATACGGAAATGTAACAGATATGTTCAGGGAAGTTAAACAGAAATCCCTGGAAAAAAACTGTGTAGTTCCCGTATAACCCTGTTGAGTAAATTAGGGTAACCTGTGTGTGGAGAAGACCTTTGATCATTATGACGCCATCAAAGTATACCTGGTGCAGACATCACAAGGAGCGGATAAGAGGCATCAGGGTGCGTACAGAGTTATACGGACAGTCAATTTTTTCTCACTGAATATGCGAATGGGGTAGGAAAGTATGATACTACGTAGCCTCCGCCATGCACTGTACAGTGGCTTGCGGAATAATTATGTAAATGTAGATGCATCAACTATAAATCGGCGAGTTTGTTCAGATGGTTCAAATGGCTCTAAGCACTATGGGACTTAACATCTGAGGTCATCAGTCCCTTAGGCTTAGAACTACTTAAACCTAACTAACCTAAGGACATCACACGCATTCATGCCCGAGGCAGGATTCGAACCTGCGACCGTAGCAGCCACGTGGTTCCGGACTGAAGCGCCTAGAACCGGTCGGACACAACGGGCAGCGGCGAGTTTGTGCATGAACTTCTAAGCGCATATATGAACGTGGTTGATAGCCTAATTCAGCCCAGAAGGCAAAGATGTGCGGTTCTAAGGGCGTACACGAACGTGGTTCTATCGCCTAATTCAGTTCTGGAAGGGAAAGACATGTGACGTAGACAATGCGTGAGGGTCCTCCTGGCTGTGCGCCGTGAACGTGAGAGGACGCAACCCGCACAGAACGCAAGTATTTTGATCTGCCGCACTGAAAGGGGCCAGTGGCTTTAGACACATTGCATCAAGAGTTACTTAGTATGTACTGTATGACCTTCAAGCAGAAAGTAAAGCCTAATAGAATCTGTCTTCGATGACAGCAGCTACAAAGTCACAATGTAGCTTCTCTCTGCACACCATTAAGTTATATTTGCAAAAGGTGGCTACTAATTGCACGTGTCGTGGAAGAGACTATAGGCGTATCTTTTTGTGGTAATTACAGCTGCCATCTTACGTTTTAACTGCTAAACACAAATGCAAAATTTCTGCTTTAAATATTCAAATATTTTCTGCTCCTACAACTTTCCACTACTCGTTACAGTAAAAACTTAACTATTTATAAATGCAGAAGCGGGTAGATGTTAATATAATATTGACCGAAACTTAAACTGTACCCAAAATATTTTACACAGAGTGGTCAGAAACAGTCTGCAAAGCTTGTAAGGATGTTGCAAGGTAGATTGGCCGGCGAAATAATTGTTAAAAAATTCAATACGTTGCGCCGTTTCCGAGTTAACTAGCATTGAAGTTAGCCAATCAGGCCGTGGTGCGCGCAAATTCAAGCGGTCTGTCAGATACAATCTGTGTCAGTTGTTCTCGTAGCGTAGATGAGCACGCGACTTCCCAGCCTTTGGTTCGGTTTTGACACATACTACCGTTCCAGTACAATTTTTGTATCGCTCTCTTGTTCGGTTTTAGGAAGCCAAACGAACAACTTAGTTGGTTACACAGTCGTTGGCGGGCAACTTGAATTTATGCTCGCAACGACCAGATTGGCCAACTTCAATGCTAATTATCTCGGACACAGTGCAAAGTGCCGAATTTTTCTCTTAACGATTATTTCTCAGCACGATCAACCCTGAAATACCCTTACAAGCTTTCCAGATTGTTTCTGACCACGCTGTATACAGGGTGAACCAGAACTCCACCGAAAAAATTTAGAGGCAGTTCAGGGATACCTTCTCAGTATTTTGATAGAAGGGACCAATCGGTCTCCGTTGGCTCGTACAGAATAAGAATGGAATTACAATTTATTCCGCTTTCTAAAGCAATCTCCGTTCGTTCTGTAAAAAGACCTTCACAAGAGTGAAGAAACCTCTAATATACAATAACCAAAACGTGCAACACGCAATACAAGACAAAGTAATGAAAAAGCCTCAGATGTAGAAGTATTGTGACGTGGCTGCCGTCTCTGCGGGAACAGCTTAGCACAGCGTCGTTGTGCCGCTCTCCCATCACATTGGTGAATCCACATGCGAGCCTCATACTGGCCAACTCTTCACCAGTAAACGTATACACACTGGTACACTGAACTATTAACTTACATCCAAAACGCAGGAAAACAAAACGCTAGACAGAAACGGGTAATATTATATACAAACTTCGGAGCAACGATTAAAGAGGGCATTGCTGTTGTCAAGCGCAGACGCCGTGAGCGAGTGGAAACAAGACACACAGCGCATTTCGTCGACATCTGCACTGTTGTGTCCTATATTCAATATAATACAGATACATAGCTAATTGTGGCAAGAAACCAAACGCCCACGCAATAACTGTGTAACGATCCACCGGAGACGGTGAGTCACTTGCACCAAAATGCTCACAAGTGAAACGTCCCCTTTGAACAATTATACATGACTGTGCTTAAACTGACACACAATATTTTTAGCGCAACGCAATCTGACTTTCAAAAATCCCTACAAAAGAATGGCCCTGACTAACATTAACCTATACCTTTCACAAATCACTTACCTCACAAAATTCTTCGTTACTCGAACTACTGCAATACAGCGAGCGCCACTACTGCCAGTTAAATAAAAGATTCAAACTACTTTAAGCACTAACTACTGATAGGCACAGTTAGCAAAAGAAAGATTTTGATAGAGAACAAACAATGTATTTACCTTAATATTGTTCAAAAGTCATAATATATATAGCAGTTCATGACATCCATTCTTAAAAATGTACTGTTTCTGATGGACACACGTCCAGATCATCCGCTCTCAAACATCCACCATCTCTCTCCCCACATCCACCACTGCTGGCGGCTCACCTCCAACTGCGCAACGCTACGCGCTGTTGACAGCCAACAGCCCAACACTACAATAGCGACTATTGCAACAATGCCGACCAGCCTCAGACTGCACACAGCACCGTCAGTGATTTTCATATAGAGCGCTACGTGGCGTTACCAATAAAAAAAACCTAAACAGCCTACTTACATAGCCCCCATGCTCCCCACAAAAAATTTTACATATTGTCTTGGGCACTGGCCAATACATATTTGTTAAAATTTTTTTACAATTACAATAACAAAGAAATCAAATGCACACACTTACTGATACAATGTTGGTCAAAAGATAAAATTTTCTCACAGTCCATAAAGACAGTCCTGATCGTTCATCACAGTAAAATTGTAGTGATTTTTTTTTTTCTCAAAGTCTGAGCAGTAAAAGAAAATGCACACGGAAGTAGTGGATTTCCATGCAGCCTTGAAGAAGTAGTGTTGTCCTTCCAACGGAAAGACAGTGCTGACTCTTGACATGCAGACAGGTTATGGGCCACAACAGAGCAAACCCACCGCAGAGTCATTCGAAGTTTTGAAGAATATTGGTAGGTAGGTCATCACAGAGCAGACCCACTATAGTCTTGATAGAGATTACGGTATTGGTGGGCCATCAGAGGTGCAGACCCACTGCAGTCTTTGTAGAGATAATGGTATTGGTGGGCCACCAAAGATGCAGACCCACTGTAGTCCTTGTAGAGACGGCCAGCAGCCATCTGTTGCAACTGTGCAGGTGCACAATCACCATCGAAGAGTCTTGTGGACAATATAGCAAGTCCATGAACTACCACTTGTGCACTCACAAAATTTTTTTTTGGAATTGTCCTTAGAACCAGCAATGCTGTTAACCAGTCTCTTGCTGAATTATCAACACACGTGCAAACACTAACAGTCCTCTTTTTTTCACATGTTGTGCATATACTATGACCAACAGAAATGTGTGCAGTGAAATGAAACTTAATTTGAAGAACTGGTATCTATACAATTAGAAATTTACAACATAAGAATACAATTACAAAGGTACAAAATACATCATTAAAGAACATAACAATACAGATAACATTTGTGGTAATACAGGCTTTACAAAAGAATAGAAATAAACATGTACATCAGTGTTACAGGAATTATGACATAAGTAAATACATAAAATAATGAGAATAGTTTTTGAAACATTAAAAGAGAACAGAATAAATAATGCCTAAATGTCTTTACAAAGTAAATAACACATTATTAGAAAAATTCTACAACATAACTCTTATTAGCTAAACACATAAAGACAGGAAAAACACAAATTCACATAGCGTAATAACACAAAGGTTCAGGACAGGGTTTGTTTTCAGTGTGACATTTGGTACTGCAGTCCAACCCAAAACTTCATTCTGTAGATCTTTCCTCTTATTTCAACATCTGTTTCTACCAACAACAAAAATCCCTATCCAAGCACGCTTTCTGTATTCTGTTCACATCCTCTTTCAAAAGTAGTTTTTCTCCACTGTACACTACTTTTTTGGCCAAACCATTTTCTTATAGCTTCTCAATGCACTTGTTCCAATTCATCATAGTTAGTTTCTTATATAGTCTACCCCCTCTTAAGCTAACTTAAATCTACTGAGCTCAGATATATATATACCAAGGGACGAGGCAATGCAGCAGCACATAACAATTAACACGAACAGCAATGACAAAAAAAATGGAAATTGGCAAAGCAAGCAGCAGTATATATAAATTAACAAAGCAATTGCAATATTCCAACTAATATAAAGCAATGTGCAGCAAATAAGAAAAATAAATCCATAGTAAAACTGGCTTAACAGAGTAATACAAAGTGAAATTTAGTAGCACTATGCCCAGAAAACAGCAGCAGCAAATGCAATAACTAATATCTAAACATGACAAAGCTCAAGCAGAAAAAATATAACAGTAAAAATGGCCATGTTTAATACCTATGTCACATCTTAACACTAGAGTGATGCATCACTGTAACTTACTCTAGCAGACAAGTTACCAAGTCACTGACAAAAATTATGTATGCAATTCCTGTGAAGTGGAAATATCTTTTTGTGCTCCTTCGTTTTTTTGAAGTAGATCATAAAGTTATTATTTACTGGATCTGTAGGCATAAAATATCTATATTAGCACATCTATAAAATTTTATTTTAACCAATGCTGCAGTGGAGCTAGATACTAGATATTCAGCAAAATGAGCAATCTCTCAACCACAAAGACAATAGATGTAAAATGTTTCTCATCATTCAATTAGGCATTTTAGTAAATATCATAAATTACGAGCTCCACAGTGTAATCATATGTTTTCAAGTTTGAGCGTGTCGTATTTGCTATGCTTTCTACAAAGAAATGTCAATAGCGAGGATAATGGCATCTTTTTTTCTCCACCTGTGCTTCTGAAACTCTCAGAAATCCGCCATCTCTCTCCCCACATCCACCACTGCTGGCGGCTCACCTCCAACTGCGCAAAGCTACGCGCTGTTAACAGCCAACAGCCCAACACTACAATAGCGACTATTGCAACAATGCCGACCAGCCTCAGACTGCACACAGCACAGTCAGTGATTTTCATATAGAGCGCTACGTGGCGTTACCAATAAAAAAACCTTAACAGCCTACTTACACAAGGTATCCCTGAAAGTCTGTCGGTTGTGTTCCTGTTTACCCTGTGTGTGCCGGAAGGCATACCTAGGCCTGTAGATGATGTTACATACCTAGGCCTGCAGATGATGTTACACCGAAAGGGATACACAATGACACAAAGTTTATTACAGTGAAATGTTCATGTAAATTCTTTAAAGTCTAAATCGCTTCGACTGATAAGGTAGTTTCTGTAACTGGTAGATACTCCTTGGCCGAAGGCGTTATAATACGTGGGAAGTTATCATTTACGTGAGGCTCCATCCCATATACACTCCTGGAAATTGAAATAAGAACACCGTGAATTCATTGTCCCAGGAAGGGGAAACTTTATTGACACATTCCTGGGGTCAGATACATCACATGATCACACTGACAGAACCACAGGCACATAGACACAGGCAACAGAGCATGCACAATGGCGGCACTAGTACAGTGTATATCCACCTTTCACAGCAATGCAGGCTGCTATTCTTCCATGGAGACGATCGTAGAGATGCTGGATGTAGTCCTGTGGAACGGCTTGCCATGCCATTTCCACCTGGCGCCTCAGTTGGACCAGCGTTCGTGCTGGACGTGCAGACCGCGTGAGACGACGCTTCATCCAGTCCCAAACATGCTCAATGGGGGACAGATCCGGAGATCTTGCTGGCCAGGGTAGTTGACTTACACCTTCTAGAGCACGTTGGGTGGCACGGGATACATGCGGACGTGCATTGTCCTGTTGGAACAGCAAGTTCCCTTGCCGGTCTAGGAATGGTAGAACGATGGGTTCGATGACGGTTTGGATGTACCGTGCACTATTCAGTGTCCCCTCGACGATCACCAGTGGTGTACGGCCAGTGTAGGAGATCGCTCCCCACACCATGATGCCGGGTGTTGGCCCTGTGTGCCTCGGTCGTATGCAATCCTGATTGTGGCGCTCACCTGCACGGCGCCAAACACGCATACGACCATCATTGGCACCAAGGCAGAAGCGACTCTCATTGCTGAAGACGACACGTCTCCATTCGTCCCTCCATTCACGCCTGTCGCGACACCACTGGAGGCGGGCTGCACGATGTTGGGGCGTGAGCGGAAGACGGCCTAACGGTGTGCGGGACCGTAGCCCAGCTTCATGGAGACGGTTGCGAATGGTCCTCGCCGATACCCCAGTAGCAACAGTGTCCCTAATTTGCTGGGAAGTGGCGGTGCGGTCCCCTACGGCACTGCGTAGGATCCTACGGTCTTGGCGTGCATCCGTGCGTCGCTGCGGTCCGGTCCCAGGTCGACGGGCACGTGCACCTTCCGCCGACCACTGGCGACAACATCGATGTACTGTGGAGACCTCACGCCCCACGTGTTGAGCAATTCGGCGGTACGTCCACCCGGCCTCCCGCATGCCCACTATACGCCCTCGCTCAAAGTCCGTCAACTGCACATACGGTTCACGTCCACGCTGTCGCGGCATGCTACCAGTGTTAAAGACTGCGATGGAGCTCCGTATGCCACGGCAAACTGGCTGACACTGACGGCGGCGGTGCACAAATGCTGCGCAGCTAGCGCCATTCGACGGCCAACACCGCGGTTCCTGGTGTGTCCGCTGTGCCGTGCGTGTGATCATTGCTTGTACAGCCCTCTCGCAGTGTCCGGAGCAAGTATGGTGGGTCTGACACACCGGTGTCAATGTGTTCTTTTTTCCATTTCCAGGAGTGTATATCAACGCAATACAAGGCCAAGAGGTATCCGTAAGCTATTGAAAATGTCACATCACACGAAAGCGGTTTAGACATAAACGAATTTACGTATTTGACTGTTATCTACTTTACTATCGAATTAACTTCGTTTTCCGTCAGTTATTATTATACCTATAGACGAAATATTTTCCCCGATGTTCTGCAAAACCTTATTTATCACGAAGTCGCTTTTGACTTCTTATGTCATCGTCACCTGGCAACTGAATGTCACATCCACAGATAAAATGACGTGAGACTTACACAGATATTGAAATTTCCTGATAGATTAAAACTGTGTGCCGGACCGTGACTCGAATCTGGACCATCTGAGCTACCCAAGCATGACTCACGCCCCGTCCTCACAGCTTTACTTCAACCAGTACCTCGTCTCCTACCTTCCAAACTTCACGGAAGCTCTCATGCGAACCTTGCAGAACTAGCACTCCTGGAAGAAAGGATATTGCGGAGACATGGCTTAGCCACAGCATAGGGGATGTTTCCAGAATGAGACGAGGTACTGGTGGACGTAAGGCCGTGAGGACGGGGCGTGAGTCGTGCTTGGGTAGCTCAGATGGGGTTGGCCTCTGTAATAAAAAAACTGAATAGAAGGATCAACAAACGAACTTTAACGGACGTCAGGTGACGTCCGCAACGACCAAAAACACAACGATCAACAACGAACAAAATGAAAAAAAAATAAGATGGTGGAGCACTTGCCCGCGAAAAGCAAAGGTCCCGAGTACGAGTCTCGGTCCGGCACACAGTTTTAATCTGCCAGTAAGTTTCACATCAGCGCACACTCCGCTGGAGTGTGAACTTCTTATTCTGTACACAGACACTGCTGCTACACACACAAGAAATAAATATAATGAAGTATATAATCTTTAGAAAGAAAAGTATTACTTTTTATGTTAGACAGAATCGTTACATTTAACAAAAAGGAAACCAAAGTTTTATGTGGAAATTATTTCATTTAACAACAGATTAAAAATAAAACTGAATTTATTACTGTAAACTAATATACGCATTCTTGAAACTTAACAGAGGAGATAAAATTCAACGGTGTTTGGTCATTTAAAAGTAAGCAGGTATTCTGTCTGATTTGTTCAATGATTTCAAATGCTCTAAGTAGTGTCACCTGTCTGCATTTGTTAACAGTACGTAAAGCTTCGCACTCTACACCCTATGGGCGATACCTTTTAAAATGTGTTCCGCAAAGTTTAAATCGGCCCATAGGTTCCGGATTCTCTCATGGTCCGATAACCGTTTCCACAGATCGGTCTGACTGACGAAATCACACATTTCCACAGTGCTTGCACGTGATTTTATTAAAGATACTGAGCCAAGGGTTTCGTCTTTGCTGTTGAATAATAATTTAGATATGCTGCTGTTCTCGTGAAACTCAGGTCTGTAGTATTGAGACTGTAACTTCTTTCCGGTAGTCTTGCATAAAAGAAACGATTTAGACATATAACGTTAATTTCCGTTTTTTTGAATGCAGTATTTCAGCTTTGCGATTTAGAGTGGTCAGATTATCTTCTACTACGTTCTTTTTGTACAAACTGTACTTGAAAGAAACCAGAAGTAAATGATTTAATAATTTCTCCAAAATTATTGTACTTCATTTCCGTTGTTTCTGGCCGCTATTACTTTATCAAAGAGACACTTCGCCACGTTCACTCGTTGTCGGTCCATCTAGTTTAGACCACAGCCCTGAGAAACAGCGCAAGTCGTCCTTATATGGAAACAATGTCGATCGGCAGACAAGTGATACCGGTCGTAGGCGGCTCATGGGCGGCTTATGGAGTAAACGTTAACCATTTAATCAATGTACTGTTTCCAGGCAAGATTGTTTAACTTTTTTATTAACTACCAAGCCTTGCGCAGCGTTTCTCTACACCTAGATATATCTGTATGTTGTATGTATGCAGACTGAAGTGACGAACGAAAATTTGTACCAAGACCGGGATCCGGAACCAGGTCTCCTGCTTACTAAGGAAATGTGTAACCACTACGCCGCCCTGCCACAGTCGCTTTGCTCAACTGCATGGACTACCATAGCACGCGCCTCTCATGAACAGTTTCGATAGTTTCTACATTGCAAAAGAAGTAACTGTCTTTAAGTATTCTTTGGTTTTGTCGCATCATAGATGCGACTTGTATATCCATTTGTAAACGCCGATAAAATCCCTATGTTCCTTGTCCGATATTTTACGACAGTTTGACACAATTCACTTATATTTTGCACTAAATTTTTCCAGGAGACGTTACAACGTCTATCCGAATATAGAGTATTCTTGGCTCCAAGGTTGTGAAGTTAAAGAAAATCTAATAGAGAAAAATTGTTATAAAAATATTTAATAACAATGTTGCCTAAGTATATTGCGAAATATTTATTTGTATCTACTGGTACATATAGATCTACACCACTACTCTGCAATTCACATTTCTTGGCAGAGGGTTCAACGAACCACTTTCAGACTTTTTCTCTAGCTTTCCACTCTCTAATAGCACGTGGGAAAAACGAATGTCCAAATCTTTACGTGTGAGCTCTGATTTCTCTTATTTTATAATAATGATAGTTTCTCCTTGTGTAGGTGGGAGTCTACAAAATATTTTCGCATTCGGAGGAGAAATTAGGTGATCGAAATTCCGCCAAAGATCTCGTCGTAACAAAAATGATATTGTTTTAATGACTGCCACAGCAACTCGCGTATCAAATCTTTGACATCATCTACCCTGTTTCCCGACAATATAAAACGAGCTGCCCTTCTCTGAAACTGTTCGATGTCCTCCGTCAACTCTATCTAGCGAACAGCTAATCCCGCGCACCAGTACTCCAGAAGAGGACGGACAAGGGTGGTGTAGGCTGTTTTTTTAGCAGATTTGTTGGATGTTCAGAGTGTCCTGTCAGTAAAACGCAATTTTTTGGTAGCCTTCACTCCACATTTGTTTAACTTTTTTATTAACTATCAAGCCTTGCGCAGCATTTCTCTTACTTGAATCGAGAATCTTTGTTTTGTGATTTGCTGCCACCAGTCAAAATATAAGTTAATGTTACGGCTCAAATGGCTCTGAGCACTATGGGACTCAACTTCTGAGGTCATCAGTCCCCTAGAACTTAGAACTACTTAAACCTAACTAACCTAAGAACGTCACACACATCCATGCCCGAAGGAGGATTCGAATCTGCGACCCTAGTGGTCTCGCGGTTTCAGACTGTAGCGCCTAGAAACGCACGGCCACTCCGGCCGGCTTAAAGTTATGTTTGAAGCTTATTTAGCACCTTTTCAGGATTTGTGTGCATACATATCACAAACTAAACAAATAAATTATTAAAGCTTCTTTAATTTTTGTTGTTCTATCGTACTCAGTTGGGTGTAATACTTGTAAAATGATGACAGTTATCACCTGAGGTCCGTCTATGTGCATCTGAATATAACAAAATTTATCATGTCGTAAGCGCTACGCCCGTTGTACAGGGGTTGCCGACACGGTAGCTCACCGCGTTTCGTCAGACAGTTAGCTTCCCTATGCAATACAAAAAAAAAATCTGAGTGAATGGATCAACGATGCACTTGAACAGACGCCCCCCCTGAACAAGTACAAAGATCAATAACGAACAAATTGAGACCAACAAAACTCTTTGATTAATAACCCAAAGGTCCTCGGTCTCGCTTTCAAAACCCGCTACCGCTTAAATTTTGGTTAATTATTAGCACTGGCGGCCGAAGACTACTGGCATAAGAAGTCTGCCTCACTCTGCCAACGGCCCTGTCAATGAGGGCGGAGGAGCGGACAGAGGTTCAGGTCACTCTTGTCCTTGGGGTGGGAAACTGCCCCTAAAGGCGGAAGAAATGATCAATGGCATGAGGATGCAGAAAGCAACGGAAACCACTGCATTAAGGATACATAACGTGTATCCACAGAACATATGGCCTGTTATTGAAAAAGTGTCATGATGATCTCCCCATTGGCAAAAGGTTCCGGAATAGTCCGCCATTCAGAGCTTCGAGAGGGGATTGCCAAATGGGAGGTGACCATGAGAAAAAGATTGAATAACTGACGAAAGGATAACGTCCTAAGCGTCGGAGTGTGGAATGTCAGAAGTTTCAACGTGGTAGGGAAACTGGATAATCTAAAAAGGAAAATGGAAAGGCTCAATCTAGTTATATTAGGAGTCAGTGAAGTGAAATGGAAAGAAGACAAGGACTTCTGGTCAGAAGAGTATCAGGTAATATCAACAGCAGCAGAAATCGGTATTACGGCAGTAGGGTTCGTTATGAATTGGAGGGTAAGGCGGAGGGAGTGTAACTGTGAAGTTCAGTGATAGGGTTGTTCTTATCAGAATCGACAGAAAACCAACACCGACAACAATAGTTCAGGTATACATGCCGAGTTCGCAAGCTAAAGATGAAGAGATAGAGGAAGTGTAAGAACATACTGAAAGGGTAATGCAATACATCAAGGGAGATAAAAGTCTAATAGTCATGGTGGACTGGAATTCAGTTGTAGGGGAGGGAGCACCAGAAAAGATTACAGGAGAATATGGGCTTGGGAAAGGAATGAGGGAGGAGAAAGACTAATTAAGTTCTGTAATAAATTTCAGCTAGTAATAGCGAATACTCTTTTCAAGAATCATAAGACGAGGAAGTATACTTGGAAAAGGCCAGGTGATACGGAAATATTTCAGTTAGATTACATCATGGTCAGAGAGAGATTCCGAAATCAGATACTGGATTGTAAGGCGTACCCAGGAGCAGATATGCACTCAGATCACAGTGTGGTAGTCATGAAGTGAGGGTTGAAGAATCAGCACGCAAAGAAGTGGGATATGGAAGTACTAAGGAATGACGAGACACGCTTGAAGTTCTCTAAGGCTGTAGATACAGCAATAAAAATGGCTCAGTGGGCTGTACATTTGAAGAGGAATGTGTATCTCTAAAACGGGCATTCACAGAAGTTGGAAAACATAGATACAAAGAAGGTAACAGCTATGAAATCATGGGTAACAGAAGAAATACTTCAGCTGATCGACGAAAGAAGGAAGTACAAAAATGTTCAGGGAAATTCAGGAAGACAGAATACAAGTCACTTAGGAATTAAATAAATGCGAAGTGCAGGAAAAGAAGACGAAATGGCTGCTTGGAAAATGTGAAGAAATTGAAAAAGAAATGATTGTCGAAAGGACTGACTCAGCATATAGGAATGCGGAAACGACCTTTGGTGAAATTAAAAGCGAGGGTGGTAGCATTAAGAGTGCAACGGGAATTCCACTGATAAATGCAGAGGAGAGATCGGATAGGTGGAAGGAGTACATTGAAGACCTCTGTGAGGGGGAAGATACAGGGTGACAATTATTTAACTGTATGAAAAAAACGTAAATTAGTTACAAACTACGGCGTGCACACACTTTGTTCAACACGTAAACGTCACTACAG
This sequence comes from Schistocerca serialis cubense, assembly GCF_023864345.2. Classification (NCBI taxonomy): domain Eukaryota; kingdom Metazoa; phylum Arthropoda; class Insecta; order Orthoptera; family Acrididae; genus Schistocerca; species Schistocerca serialis. The sequence goes on from NC_064638.1 coordinate 702,272,993, forward strand.
ATATTCGGATTTAGGTTATGACATATTCGATATCCCTACCATCATTGGCGATGATGTGGCACAGACGAATAACGAAATTCTGCATGACCCGCTGAAGTGTCGGAACATTGATGCTGTCGACGACCTCCTGAATGGCTGTTTTCATCTCAACGATTGTTTTGTGGTCATTGCTGTACACCTCATCTTTGATATAGCCCCACAAAAAGGAGTCGCACGTCTTCATATCCGTAGAATATGGCTGCCAATCGAGATCAATGGCAGTGGCCTCTGGGTACCCTAAAGTCAGAATGCGATCCCCAAAGTGCTCCTCCAGGACATCAAACACTTTCCTGCTTCGAAGGTGTCGAGCTCCGTCTTACATGAACCACATCTTGTCGAAATTAGGGTCACTTTGGATAATGGGGATGTAATCAAGTTCCAAAACCTTCATGTACCGTTCGGTAGCCAACGTGCTATCAAGGAATATCGCACCGATTATTCCGTGGCTGGGCGTTGCATACCGCACAGTCACCCGTTGAGGGTGAAGAGGCTTCTCGATCGCGAAATGCGAATTCTTAGTCCCCCCCAAATGAGCCAATTTTACTTATTGACGAACCCATCCAAATAAAAGTGGGCTTCATCGCTAAACCAAACCGTACTAATTCCCATCAATCCCCGCGGCCAACCGGGTAGTTTGAACGACCTAATGCAAACTGTTCAAAAGTTGTGATGATATTATTTCATATAGTTCAATAATTGTCACCGCGTATGTCTGATATGATAGTAGAAGAAACAGCAGTCGATTTAGAAAGACAGGGGATCGAGAATTAGAATCAGAATTTAAGAGAGCTTTGGAGGGCTTCAGATCAAATAAGGTAGAAGGGATAGAAAACATTCTATCAGAACTTCTAAAATCATTGGGGGAAGTGGCAACAAAACAGCTGTTCACGCTGGTGTGTAGAATGTATGAGACTGGCGATATACCAACTGACTTTCAGAAAAATATCATCTACACAGTTCCGAAGACTGGAAGACCTGACAAGTGCGAGAATGATCGCACGATCAGCTCTCATACATCCAAGTTGCTGACAAGAATAATATACAGAAGAATGGAACGGAAAATTGAGGACGTGTTAGATGACGATCTGTTCGATTTTACGAAAGGTCAAGGCACCACAGAGGCAATTCTGACATTATGGTTGATAATGCAAGCAAGACAAAAGAAAGATAAAAATACGTTCACAGGATCTATCGACCTGGAAAAAGCGTTCGACAGCGTAAAATTGTGCAAGATGGTCAAAATCACGAATAAATAGGGGTAGCTATAGGGAGAGAAGGGCAATATGCAAAATTTACAAGAGAGAAGAGGAAATAACAAGAGTGGACGACCAAGAACGAAGTGCTCGGATTAACAATGGTATTAGACATGGACGTAGTCTTTCGCCCCTACTGTTTAGTCTGTACATCGAAGAAGCAATGATGGAAATAAAGGAAAGGTGCAGGAATGGAATTAAAATTCAAGGTGAAACGATATCCATGATACGATACGCAGATGACATTTCTATCCTGAGTACAAGTGAAGAAGAATTATGCAATCTGCTGAATGGGATGAACAGTCTAATGGGTAAAGAATATGGACTGACAGTACATCGAAGAAAGACGAATGAGTAGCAGAAATGAGAACAGCGAGAAACTTAACAACAGGATTTATGGTCACGAAGCAGATGAAGTTAACGAATTCTGCTACCTAGGGAGCAAGATAACCAATTACAGACTGAGCAAGGAGGACAACAAAAGCAGACTAGCACTGGCAAAAAGGTCATTCCTGGACAAGAGAAGTCTACTAGTATCAAATATAGACCTCAATTTGGGGAAGAAATTTCTGAGAATGTACGTTTGAAATACGGTATTGTATGGTAGTGAAACATGGACTGTGGGAAGACGGGAACAGAAGAGAATCGAAGCATTTGAGATGTGGTACTACAGAAATATGTTGAAAATTGTGTGGACTGATAGGGTAAGGAATGAGGAGGTTCTGCGCAGAATCCGAGAGGAAAGAATATGTGGAAAACACTGATAAGGAGAAGGGACAGAATGATAGGCCATCTGTTAAGACATCAGGGTTGGTTCAAATGGTTCAAATGGCTCTGAGCACTGTGGGACTTAACACCTGAGGCCATCAGTCCCCCAGACTTAGAACTACTTAAACCTAACTAACAAGGACATCACACACATCCATGCCCGAGGCAGGATACGAACCTGCGACCGTAGCGGTCACGCGGTTCCAGACTGAAGCGCCTAGAACCGCTCGGCCACCCCGGCCGGCCCAGACATCAGGGACTTCCTTGGTACTAGAGGGAGTTGGTAAAAACTTTGGAGGCAGACAGAGATTAGAATACATCCAGCAAATAATTGAGGACGTAGGTTGCCAGTGCTATGCTGTGATGAAGAGATTGGCACAGGATAGGAATTCGTGGCGGGCCACATCCAACCAGTCAGGAGACTGACGACTCAAATAAAGCATTTCGCCGTTATTGCTGAAAGCCAAGACTGGTAGTTGCTGCGTTACATGAGTGCTCGTTTTGCTAGTTTTATGGCTACTGTTCCGCTGCCAGTCTTTCGAATCATCACTAGTACAGCAATGACATCACGAGCGCATGTATCCTTCAGTGAACAACATGAAAATGAAGATGAGTAAAATTCTCAAATCGACGACTGAGCAATCCCGTTTACGGCAGCCAAACCGGGAGCCGGCTCCTGAAAAAGCCTCGATGTCCCAGTTTCCTTGACAACAAAAAGTGTTAGGCAGTCTCCGAGTGAACCCCGGTAAACCTGATGCAGTGTGGCAGTCGCATGTCCCGCGCTCGGTTCCGGTAAGACAGGAAATGAGGAGGGCAAGGTGAGGCTGCAACCTGAGAGGACTCCCCCTTACCCCCGGCAGAGCCGGCTCACAATGGTGGGTCGCGGTTCCCACAGAGCGGCAGCACCTGCTGGCACCGTGCATAACACGCGCCTCGTGCGTGCAGCGCTCCCGCCACAATAGCTGCCGCGGCCCGCTCTCCGCTGCTAATCAAATCGACCCCCTCCCCCACTACCGCCCCTCTCTCTGCGCTCTGAAACGCGCACACCACTGGAACTAGCAAGTACTAGCTGCATTCCCTCACGCTCCGCTTCACTGCTCCGAAACATTTCGCCTTCAGCTAAATAAGGAAAAAAACAGTTCTTTACTAGCGAGGCGCCGGGTCAGATGTAAGGATACCTTGACTTGCAAGAAAGCATGTACGAATGGTACCCTGCAAAAGGACCATACTGTCAGCCTCGGTAGCTGCGCGGTCAGCGCGCCGGAATGCTAAACGAAGGGGCCCAGGTTCGTTTCCCGCCCAGGTGGGAGATTTTTCTCCGCTCTGGGAGTGAGTGCTTCTTGGTCTTACATTCGTATCATGATACGAGTCATTGCACTGTTGAGACAGCTGTACGGGCTCGTCCCGAAAGCCAGTAAATTTAAAAACAAATAAATAAAAGAACACCAGAAACGTGAGCCTCTTTACAAGAGCGACTTTCTTGTCTCACTCGATTATCCGTGGCAAGTGAGTCTACTAGAGTGTTACTCCCTATTCTGCAACCTGCTTGTCACGGGTGGTCGGTGCCAAAACTGTGTGTGTTATGAGCGCCATCTTGTGAGCTTCTTGCCACCTTGTCAGTGAAAGTGAGACTATGAGGGTTTGCATTATTTACAAAAAAGACGAGATATAAAAAATGGTTCAAATGGCTCTGAGCACTATGGGACTTAACTTCTCAGGTCATCAGACCCCTAGAACTTAGAGTTACTTAAACCTAACTAACCTAAGGACATCACACACATCCATGCCCGAGGCAGGATTCGAACCTGTGACCGTAGCGGTCGCGCGGTTCCAGACTGTAGCGCCTAGAACCGCTCGGACACCCCGACCGGCAGTCGAGATATAGAAAAGGAATTTAGCAACGAGCAAGACAGAGTTCATTAATAACCAAAGAAACATTCAAGGTAGGTGTTGTTGAAAAAGATCGTATAGGGAATTCTCCGCAATGCTAAGACTAAAAGAATAGGAAAATTGTCGTCTAAACATTTCAATAGTTCAGCATTTGTATCGAAGGTAGTGCATAGTGTCTTGTTTGGTTTCTAAGAACCAGATAAAATCCAAAACTATTTTCTGCTTCAGTAGAGTTACCTTTTTCACTGTTGACGCAATTTTCATTATAAAAACGTTGCTCATCGGTTTAGGTTCTTATTCATGCTCATTGTAGGTTTTTTCTTTGCCCAAGTATCGTAGAACATAAATGACTTTTTTTTGCTGTCAAATAGTTAATCTCTCTTGTGAGAAACTACTAGTAGGAAAAATATGAAGTTCTCATACAACTTGATTAGTTATGACAACAGTGGAATACAGATTAAGAAGACACAGAACCTCGAAATCCATCACTGTAACATGAGAAAGCGAACGGGAATTGGTTAACCTCCGATCTTAGCAGACGATGACGCAGTTTCCGGTCAACATCAGTACGTCGCCGTTTCTGCGTATACGTAGTCTTTGGGATAACCACGATTTTAAAATCCTACACTCGACACAAACAGTTGATCACTGACGTCATAGACTCACTCGCTGTACGGTTCTCGGCTGATTTACACGCTTACTGTGTCGCACGCCCATCACGAGTAGTTGCTTTTGGACAAAACTTCGCTCGTGTAAAACAGGCTTTACATTTCGATACTTGGCTCTATTTCGTTCTCTTTATGTTGTTGGGTATTTTATTTACTACCATTCTCTGGCACAGGAATCGGAGTTGGTTGTATTCTTTTTCTTTACTGTTATTTCAATTCCCCACGAAGGGACAGGGTGGCAGCGGATAAAACCGAACCTCTCTTCGGACAAAAACTTGGAAAAATGTTTTAAAATCCATAAAAACAGATGACGGATGATCAATAATAAGTTAAAAATACACATTGGTGAACAACATTTATGATTTTCACGTAGAAATAGGTGACAATAGATGAGGTTGAAAACAGTGGGAACAATACTGATTATTTCTGAGAGTTTATAGATAATTTTATATAGCAGATAAGAGATTCAACGGCCTTGCAGCAGTGGTCACGCAGGTTCCCGTCAGATCACCGAAGTTAAGCGCTGTCGGGCTAGGTTAGCACTGCGATGGAAGACAGTCCAGGTCTGCCGAGCGCTGTTGGCAAGCGGGGTGCACAGCAGCACCGGTCACGAAAACTGACAACGACCAGGAGAGTGGGTGCAGACGACAGGCCGCTCTATATCCGCATCCAGTGACGTCTATGGGATGAGAATGACACGGCTTCGGGGGGTACCACTGAGCCTTCACACTTGTTCGAAATTAATTCAGTGACTAAGAATTGCCTGACATCAGTTGTGTTAGGTACAAATCTACTATCCAAGCGTGACATACGCGACTCGAACCCAGCTTCCCGCTTAGTGCGAGCGGTCGCCTTAACCGCTTCGGCCTATCTGTGCACGCTCCCTGGACCGATCCAACTTCTGCACTTATATCGCAGTCAACTGAATTCATCACCTACGAGGGTCGTTTGAAAGCTCCGTCCAAAATAAAAACTACTTACTTGTTTGGGGTAAACCTTTTTTATTTTTAGACGTAAACACTTCGTCCAACGCTGTTCTAATTTGTTGATCCCTTCTGAATAATAGGAATTGTCCAAGTCTGCAAAATAGCTATTAGTTACTGCAATCACCTTCTCGTTTGAATAAAATCTTTGTCCCGCCAGCCATTTCCTCAAATTGGGGAACAAATAGTAGTCCGAGGGAGCCAAGTCTGTAGAATAGGGGGAATGTGAAGCGAGCTGGAATCCTATTTCTATTAATTTTGCGACCACAACCGCTGAGGTGTGTGCTGGTGTATTGTCGTGATGGAAAAGGACTTTTTGCGGTCCAATCGCCGTCGTTTTTCTTGCAGCTCGGTTTTCAAACGGTCCAGTGACGATGAGTAATATTGACCTGTAATAGTTTTACCATTTTTCAGATAGTCGGTGAGGATTATCTCTTGCGAATCCCAAAAGACAGTCACCATAACCTTTCTGGTCGAAGGAATGGTCTTCGCCTTTTTTGGTGCAGGTTCTCCCTTGGTAACCCATTGTTTAGATTGTTGTTTGTTCTCAGGAGTATAGTAATGTATCCATATTTCATCCACAGTGACGGAACTACGCTTAAAGTCCTGCGGATTCTTCCTGAACAGCTACAAACCATCCTTGCAACACTTCACACTATTCCGTTATTGGTCAACCGTGAGCAATCGCGGAATCCATCTTGTGGATAGCTTTCTCATGTCCAAATGTTTATGCAAAATATTATGTACCCGTTCATTCGAGATGCCCACAGCACTAGCAATCTCGCGCACCTTACCTCTTCTGTCATTCATCACCATGTCATGGATTTTATCAATGATTTCTGGAGTCGTAACCTCCACAGGGCGTCCAGAACGTTCAGCATCACTTGTGCCCATATGGCCACTCCGAAAATTTTGAAACCACTTATAAACTGTTTTGATCGAAGGTGTAGAGTCACCGTAATGTTTATCAAGCTTCTCTTTAGTCTCCTGAGGCGTTTTGCCTTCCATAAAGTAATGCTTAATCACCAAACGAAATTCTTTATCGTCCATTTTTTGACAATCACTTGACTTCCTTGATTCACACGAATGCCAAACACAAAGAAATAGACCAATATGACTGAAACTAGGTGTGCGTCTTCGACCATAAATATAATAGACTGGCACTGACGTCATTTTCGTGGCTCCAACAGCTCTGGGCTGAAGTCACGTGAATGTTGGCAAAACATAGTTGTTTCGTGTTGCGCTTATGCCTGTACTCAGCGTTTTGTCGGAGGAAATAGCACTACATTTCACGTGTAAGTGTTTCTGTGATAGTGCAGATGCGTCTATTGAAATCTGCTGAAGTGAATTTTATGTGTTTTTTACACTTGAAATAGAGTATCACGAAGTGTTGAGAGTGATGCCTGTAAAGTCAGACTCATATTACATTTTGGAAAGTATCTGCGATAATTCGGTTACAGAAGTAAGTAAAATTGTTTCTCGTTCCTACTCATAGGTTCCCTAAGGATGAAACCCGAAGGCAGCTTGGATACAGGCCCTGAAACGGAAAAACTTTAAGCCATCTGCACATACGCGCCTTTGCTCGAAGCACTTCGCGGAGAAGTGTTTTGATAGGTTAGTTATTATTTACAATGTATATTTATAATTTATATTTTCAGTGTCTGTCATTTTTGAACCTGAGCTCCAAAACTATTTTCTGAAACTTCGAAGTCTCACCTTTCATCTAAAATATCATTTTTTTAAAACTGATAGTTTAAACTTTTGAAAAAACAGTGGGAACTGAACCTTTGAAGTGCACCTAAAATTGATACTCTAAAATGGATCTCCTCCTAAAGTCGACAATTTTGGCACCTATAGTTGACATAATTCCCATATCCCATTTTCTTTTATAAGTGACTAGAGCTCAAAACGCGGCGAATCTAATGTTTAAAGTTTTAACACGAGCCCACTCTTACTGTTTACTTTATTTGATAGTTTATAGTAATTTCGTCCCGCTGCCCACCAGAGTGGCGTTCGATGTATTTGTTAGACTTTATAAGTGGTGTAGTTCTGGCATAAATTTCGCAAATAAAAAAGTAATTTTTGTTGGAAGCGTTTGGCAGTAAATTGAGAAATGTGGGGGAAGTACGACACAGACATAGGATGGCAGACCGCTGATTTGAAATCCCACCACCTTTTGCCAACAGTCACGTGTTTTATGTTGGAGCCACACCAGCCCTATAGCTTCTGCACATCAAGGCCAGTCTACTAGTGTCTGTGGTCGAAGGTGTGCGTTCTTTCCAAAGATGCTACTAACTAAACAGGACTTCGATACACGCTGGTGGTGCCATCTCTCGGACTTTGCACGGACTTTTCAAACGCTCCTCGTAAAGCACGCAGAATTACTTGAATGCTCACAATGGGAAGAACGAGACAACGAAGAACCGAGACCAATGTTGTATCATCATGTGTCCACCTAGGCTTGTAATACTATGCGTGACTGAAAGAACAGACACTGCTGACGAGCCACAGCTGTGGGTAGTCAACAGTGTCCGTTCTTTCAGATAGGCACGAAAAAAATTCAAAGATAATCACTGATGATAATGTGAATGATGCTATGGTGATGCTGGTTATATATGAAAATGATCATGGCTATGACGGAGCTGAAAATAGTGTGACCATGAAGCCCTGTGGGACCGCAGATAGCAACTAGAAGTCAGCAAGGTGGAAGTTGGCTGTCCCGGATCATCACTATCTAAGGCTGGTGGTCGACATCGATTGGCCGGCGGGATCTCGCAGACAATAAAAGGGGCGACGTGCACTTCACGGGTGTCGGGGCAGCAGGCTTTCCGAATTGTCCCTGTTGAACGTCCTGCGGCGGTCTGCTGGCCTGCTCGTGAGGTGTCTCTAGCGGGCGCCCCATATTCGCTTCTGTATGAAAAGGAGCGAGGCACCACGCTCACCATGCTGGCCTCGGCCTCTGTATAGGCATCATTGTCTGATACAGAAAGGACACACAAAGACCGACTACTAAACAACCAAGTTGTCCTGTTGATCCTATGACCCGATGATTAGCACTCAGGTCTTGGCTGAATATGCTTGAGCCGTGGTAAAAATTGCTGTTTTGAAGAGCGCGCCGCAGCACGTTTTGTGAAGCAGTCGCCCTCCGTTTCTGGCGGTGGCACCGCTGTGGCAGTCGCAGCTTTGGTGTTTCCCTCTGGTGGAAACGGGGAAAGGTTGCCTGTTCACGTGCGTTTAAGGGGCGCTATAAGCGCGCCAGAGGCAGTTGGTCAGTGGGGAAGTCTGGTCAGTTGGTCAGTGTCTGTCTGTCGTCCGGAGTGCTAGTATGTGTTAGGCCGCCAGTTTGCTCGAGTTGGTTCGGGCAATGGTCATTGGCGGTTGGATCGACCGGTTGGTCGGTAGCGCACTGGGACACAAGATGACTTGTCCGTCTTGAGCGTCGGCGCATGTGAGGTCGCCACGTCAGTCCAGTGGGCCGCGCCGTATAGCGAGGGGTAGTGGCTTCGCGGCCGACACGAGAGCAACAGGAGCCAACCCACGACATCGGTCTGGCCGCTGCGAGCTGCGACGCCGTGAGACGGGAGATCGGCGCTCCTTCATGCGTCCGTTGAAGCGGCTGGCAGCGGACGGGTCGGGAGAGCGATTTGGGGGTGCTGCGCCAGCTCTTCGCCAGACATCGCAGTCTGTCTGTCGGTCTGCCGTACGTTAACAGCTGCCTCTGCCATGTTTGCCGGATTCGGTGTTAACGAATTTATTGCTTAAGGTGTTAAGGCCGAATTCCTGAAATATGTTTTCATCTTGCTATCATCTTGAGAGGCGGTATATGTGTAATATAGAGCACGTTTGTACATTTTATGTAAGACTGCATTTCATGGGTTTTTATTTAAATGGTAATTTTAATATATAAAGTTGCCACCCTTCCACCGTAAGAGTTCTCTTTTAAAAACAAGTTGCAATTTCGGTGGCAAGTAATTTCTTTATGTGAGTGTCTTGTACCATTTCCATCCCTCCTGCGGGGTGCACAGTTTATATGTTTGTGAGAGTTGTTAAAATTTTTTAGTGTAAAGTAATCTGGTGTGTGTTGCAGATTTTCACCAGTGTAGTCTTTCAGAGGTTGTTGTGAGCGGTCGTGACTACGGCCGTGTTAAAAGGGAGCGGCAAGGTTCTCAGCCCGAAAGCTCATACTGTCAAAAAAAAATAGTTATTTCTGCCTCTGAATAAATTGTAACTTGATATTTAGAGGGTACTTTCTGATTGTAAATTTTAAATGTTTTTTTTTAAAAAAAAAGGAGGAAGGTTTTAGGAATGAAATTTCCATTTTTCGAAAGAAATTTGTTTTCACCTGTTACCCAATGGCAACTAATTCCACGCTCACATAGTGTGATTAAATGTGTTAATGTTTTTGATGAATCGCTAGTAAATAAAGTAAATTCCTTAAGAAAAGATTTTGAAAGTAAATCCATGGTTCATTACTGTGTGCATTACTCCGACGAGGTTTAGCATTACTCACGTTTCTCGCCAGTCCGTTCGGGCTATCGAACACTAGTGTACCTTGGGTGGCATTGGCGGAGATACAACTGACGCGCGCGAGCTCCTAGGACGTCGATATTCCGTACCGAGTAAAAAGTATTGAGTGTAATGGATTACCGACGTTCAGACGGTTACTTCTACACTCGCATCTCGCCACGCGTACTCTGACTGAACTACCAATAACATGGACACTATCTTCTCCAGTTTTTCAGAGAGAATTTTGCTGTGGATCCTTAGCTGATAAATTTTCCGGAAGTAATTCTTGCCGAGTTAAACTTGATTTTTTCCTTTATTTCGCCAGAGTTAACCCAGTTCTAAGCAAAGAAGGGAAAGCAGAAAGGTGGAAGGAGTATATAGAGAGTCTATACAAGGGCGATGTACTTGAGGACAATATTATGGAAATGGAAGAGGATGTAGATGATGATGATGATGATGATGATGATGATTAATGTTTTAGGGCGCACAACAGCGAGGTTATCAGCGCCCGATGTAGATGAAGATGAAATGGGAGATACGATACTGCGTGAAGAGTTTGACAGAGCACTGAAAGACCTGAGTCGAAACAAGGCCCCCGGAGTAGACAACATTCCATTGGAACTTCTGACGGCCCTGGGAGAGCCAGTCCTGACAAAACTCTACCATCTGGTGAGCAAGATGTATGAGACAGGCGAAATAAACTCAGACTTCAAGGAGAATACAATAATTCCAATCCCAAAGAAAGCAGGTGTTGACAGATGTGAAAATTACCGAACTATCAGTTTAATAAGTCACAGCTGCAAAATACTAACACGAATTCTTTACAGACGAATGGAAAAACTAGTAGAAGCCAACCTCGGGGAAGATCAGTTTGGATTCCGTAGAAACACTGGAACACGTGAGGCAATACTGACCTTACGACTTATCTTAGAAGAAAGATTAAGGAAAGGCAAACCTACGTTTCTAGCATTTGTAGACTTAGAGAAAGCTTTTGACGATGTTGACTGGAATACTCTCTTTCAAATTCTAAAGGTGGCAGGGGTAAAATACAGGGAGCGAAAGGCTATTTACAATTTGTACAGAAACCAGATGGCAGTTATAAGAGTCGAGGGACATGAAAGGGAACCAGCGGTTGGGAAGGGAGTAAGACAGGGTTGTAGCCTCTCCCCGATGTTGATCAATCTGTATATTGAGCAAGCAGTAAAGGAAACAAAAGAAAAATTCGGGGTAGGTATTAAAATCTACGGAGAAGAAATAAAAACTTTAAGGTTCGCCGATGACATTGTAATTCTGTCAGAGACAGCAAAGGACTTGGAAGAGCAGTTGAATGGAATGGACAGTGTCTTGAAAGGAGGATATAAGATGAACATCAACAAAAGCAAAACGAGGATAATGGAATGAAGTCGAATTAAGTCGGGTGATACTGAGGGAATTAGATTAGGAAATGAGATACTTAAAGTAGTAAAGGAGTTTTGCTATTTGGGGAGCAAAATAACTGATGATGGTCGAAGTAGAGAGGATATAAAATGTAGACTGGCAGTGGCAAGGAAAGCGTTTCTGAAGAAGAGAAATTTGTTAACATCGGGTATAGATTTAAGTGTCAGGAAGTCGTTTCTGAAAGTATTTGTATGGAGTGTAGCCATGTATGGAAGTGAAACATGGACGATAAATAGTTTGGACAAGAAGAGAATAGAAGCTTTCGAAATGTGGTGCTACAGAAGAATGCTAAAGATTAGATGGGTAGATCACATAACGAATGAGGAAGTATTGAATAGGATTGAGAAGAAGTTTGTGGAACAACTTGACCAGAAGAAGGGATCGGTTGGTAGGACATGTTCTGAGGCATCAAGGGATCACCAATTTAGTATTGGAGGGCAGCGTGGGGGTAAAAGTCGTAGAGGGAGACCAAGATGTGAATACACTAAGCAGATTCAGAAGGATGTAGGTTGCAGTAGGTACTGGGAGATGAAGAAGCTTGCACAGGATAGAGTAGCATGGAGAGCTGCATCAAGCCAGTCTCAGGACTGAAGACCACAACAACAACAACAACGAGTTAATTTCAAGGCCGAAGCCCCATTATGATTCACTCATGTTCGTTGAAGCCTGACACAAATTCTCGTCAACCGGTCGCTGTGGCCGAGCGGTTCTAGGGGCTTCAGTCCCGAACCACGGGGCTGCTACGGTCGCAGGTTCGAATCCTGCCTCGGACACGGATGTATGTGATGTCCTTACGTTAGTTAGGTTTACGTAGTTCTAAATCTAGGGAACTGATGACCTCAGATGTTTAAGTCCGATAGTGCTTAGAGCCAATTGAATTGTACAAATTCTCGTCGAACTGGTACACATAATATAGTGATCACTTGTAATATCCTATCGAATTCAATCAGGTCTACAGACCACATGCTCACATTTTGATGAGGACATGGAAGAAGTGCAGAGACATACAAAAACTGACAAATGAGAGCAAATACCGCAGCAAAAAGATAACGGGGGATTTAATGCTAGGACCAAATCTAACTAAAATGGGAAAAAAAGAAAATGACGCAGGATTTGATGGCCCTAAAGAATTTCGCAGTTTCAAATGACCATAGAGTAGTAAGTTCCAGAATAAATACAGATATAACGTCATCACACAGAAAATCAGAACCGTAAATAATGCGATGTATTTGTGAATACTGAGATATATAGATTAAATTATCCAACAATTTCAGCATCGTAGGAGAAAAAATAGATATAGGCGACAGGGGCCATTATTCAACAAAGGCACATTGGAAAATGGCAAAATGTGCAGGTATCAAAAAGACATATGTAAAGGACATCTCAAACGAAAGTGTGTAACTATTAATGAGAAAACGAAAGTTTCAAACATACGATAACAGAGACATGATAGAATATGTTGAATTAAAGCAAACTACTCGATAATGACATCGGGAGGGCAGCGGAAGCTACACCAGGAACGCGATAAGAGAACCAACTGAAAATAACAAGAGTACTGCTACGAAGAAAGCAAAAGAAAAATATATTTGGTAGACATTACATTCATGTGTTGAGATGGGATACGGCACTTTAACTACCACAGAGGGTACACTGTACAAGAATTTGAAGGTGCTGATAAATATTTCCATAGTTTCCATAGTTCACAAAAGAAATTAGGAACACTGATGCTCAATAATGACCTTTCTGGAAGTAGTTGAGCTCTAAAAAGTATGAATAAGGTAAAGGAAGCTTGGGGTGGTGTTTCAGTTGGGGAAACATGACACAAAAGCAGAGAAGCACAGTTCCGAAAAAGTGGAGCAATGCTATGAATGCTGCTTGACAAGAAAGGAGAAAATCGTTGCCTAAACAGGGTCTGTAGCACAAGCAATAGTTGATCGAGCTCAGCCAAGATGCGCTCGTACGCTTAACCATGAGAATAATGCGCTGCGGATGAAGATTTGTCACCACACAAAATATAAGCGTAGAATATTACGTATTTCGAAGTACTGCATGGAGGGTACATCACAAAAATTTGGTGTATGCGTCTTCAACGTGTGCAGGATATTTCCCGTGTCGTCCACCGACCACTGGAAAACTTTGTTGCACGAATTTCCAAGTTGTTTTTTGTAGTTTCAGGTTTATTTTTCAGATAAAGTAACGTTTGAAAGACGTGGAATAGGAAATTCTTGATATTTAAAATTCTGACATTTAAATAATCCTGATATGTAAATAAAACGAAGCGTGTGGTTCATGTATGAGAGGGCTCGATAATACACTCCTGGAAATTGAAATAAGAACACCGTGAATTCATTGTCCCAGGAAGGGGAAACTTTATTGACACATTCCTGGAGTCAGATACATCACATGATCACACTGACAGAACCACAGGCACATAGACACAGGCAACAGAGCATGCACAATGTCGGCACTAGTACAGTGTATATCCACCTTTCGCAGCAATGCAGGCTGCTATTCTCCCATGGAGACGATCGTAGAGATGCTGGATGTAGTCCTGTGGAACGGCTTGCCATGCCATTTCCACCTGGCGCCTCAGTTGGACCAGCGTTCGTGCTGGACGTGCAGACCGCGTGAGACGACGCTTCATCCAGTCCCAAACATGCTCAATGGGGGACAGATCCGGAGATCTTGCTGGCCAGGGTAGTTGACTTACACCTTCTAGAGCACGTTGGGTGGCACGGGATACATGCGGACGTGCATTGTCCTGTTGGAACAGCAAGTTCCCTTGCCGGTCTAGGAATGGTAGAACGATGGGTTCGATGACGGTTTGGATGTACCGTGCACTATTCAGTGTCCCCTCGACGATCACCAGTGGTGTACGGCCAGTGTAGGAGATCGCTCCCCACACCATGATGCCGGGTGTTGGCCCTGTGTGCCTCGGTCGTATGCAGTCCTGATTGTGGCGCTCACCTGCACGGCGCCAAACACGCATACGACCATCATTGGCACCAAGGCAGAAGCGACTCTCATCGCTGAAGACGACACGTCTCCATTCGTCCCTCCATTCACGCCTGTCGCGACACCACTGGAGGCGGGCTGCACGATGTTGGGGCGTGAGCGGAAGACGGCCTAACGGTGTGCGGGACCGTAGCCCAGCTTCATGGAGACGGTTGCGAATGGTCCTCGCCGATACCCCAGGAGCAACAGTGTCCCTAATTTGCTGGGAAGTGGCGGTGCGGTCCCCTACGGCACTGCGTAGGATCCTACGGTCTTGGCGTGCATCCGTGCGTCGCTGCGGTCCGGTCCCAGGTCGACGGGCACGTGCACCTTCCGCCGACCACTGGCGACAACATCGATGTACTGTGGAGACCTCACGCCCCACGTGTTGAACAATTCGGCGGTACGTCCACCCGGCCTCCCGCATGCCCACTACACGCCCTCGCTCAAAGTCCGTCAACTGCACATACGGCTCACGTCCACGCTGTCGCGGCATGCTACCAGTGTTAAAGACTGCGATGGAGTTCCGTATGCCACGGCAAACTGGCTGACACTGACGGCGGCGGTGCACAAATGCTGCGCAGCTAGCGCCATTCGACGGCCAACACCGCGGTTCCTGGTGTGTCCGCTGTGCCGTGCGTGTGATCATTGCTTGTACAGCCCTCTCGCAGTGTCCGGAGCAAGTATGGTGGGTCTGACACACCGGTGTCAATGTGTTCTTTTTTCCATTTCCAGGAGTGTATTACAGTACCACCGTTGGTTAGGCATTGAATTATATCTACTGTGCCACAGGCCCAATTCCGTGACATGAAAATTCACCATCCTAAATACTTTGAATTTTTATGAGGCGGCTAAAACAATACATTTATGCTAGGGGGTGGGGGGGAGGGGGGGGGGGAGGGGTAGATAGTTCAAATAAAGGGGCACTCTATCAGTGCGTCATGGAAGGTACACCAGGAACGCGATAAGAGAACCAACTGAAAATAACAAGAGTACTGCTACGAAGAAAGCAAAAAAAATATATATTTGGTGGACATTACATTCATGTGTTGAGATGGGATACGGCACTTTAACTACCACAGAGGGTACACTGTACAATAATTTGAAGGTGCTGATAAATATTGATAATAAATATCGGTACTTTGAGAGATAAAAGTCCTCACTGTTGAGAACATTTCAGATACCTCGTTGTCGACAACAGCAGAGGAAACTGAAGATCGTGGTATAATAAAGCAAAAATGTTTATTTTGTTTGCAGCAGTTTTCAGAGTTGGAAAACAAGATCAGGTCGCCTGTCCAGTGAAGACATGCCCTTCTTTTTGCAAGTTTTCACACCATGGACATAAGACCAATCAGAAAATAATTATTTTATTTAATTTGAAACTGCTGTAACAGTAACGAAACACATAAACAACAGTACGTTTACGCTATCAATTACACAGTTCACATGTTTAATGTGTAATTAGTAGTAGTTGTGGTTTACAAATCCATGCTGCACCTAACAACGCCCTGGTCCTAGGATTGTCGGATGCCGGGCTTTAGCCGGAATGTCCGGTTTTTCACGGTCGTGTCCGGCCAAATGTCAAGAGCCAAAGTGGAACATATCCATCAGCAGATAACAATTCGCCCAGTTCCGCCAAGCTCACGCGTCATTTCCACGCATGTTGAGACACACAAGTCCATAATGAAGAACTTGGTTCGTAATTATGGAAATTTGCAAAGTATTACTTTGCAGTTCCAGATGATAATGGCAACGTCGAAAGGGTGTTCTCTTTCATGAACGTTCAATGAAGAAAGGAACGCAATAAATTGCCAACGATGCAATCACAAATAGGATGCTCCTGGCGCACAATTTAAAATTATGCTGTCAAGAGTACCAAGAAAAATGACATTGTTGATAAAGTAGGTCCAAATGAGAAATATTTATGCGTAATTCTAGTTATTGCTATTTCTAATCGAAATGACTAAAGTGACTAACTCTCTTTTACTTCTCCGTCCCAGAAAAATACATAATTTTTTATTTTGTTTACTGGAGAATTCTTAGCTTACTTTGACATGAGATTATAACAGGAAGGAAGCAGCAATTAAGAAGACTGAGCACCTAATTGGTATCATAACTGCCAAATTATAAGGCAGTTTACGAATTGCTTTCATTTAAAGCACTTTTAAGGCTGATTTCATAAAAAGAAAACTGACTATAATTGACTATTCACAGCTTAAAATATGACTATTTCTGCTCAAAATACGTAGTCGGCCTTTCAGGTCAAAATGTGCGGCTAAATACAGCTTCTCTATTTTTGCACCTGACAACCCTACCTGTTCAAAAATGGGACAAATGGCTCTGAGCACTATGGGACTTAACATCTGCGGTCATCAGTCCCCTAGAACTTAGAACTACTTAAACCTAACTAACCAAAGGACATCACACACGTCCACGCCCGAGGCAGGATTCGAACCTGCGACCGTAGTGGTCGCGCGGTTCCAAACTGTAGCTCCTAGACCCGCTCGGCCACTCCGGCTGGCCTACCTGTTCCATTGAAATGTTTTCTGGAAGCTTTACAGGCTTATTTCGTTCGTTCTGCATAATCTCTGTCCGTGTTTTGCAAAGCAAGCAACTCAGTCGTAGTTCATACGAGTTCCTCATCGTCGAGCGCCGATATGTTCGCTACGAAGGCAGACTGTTGTGTAGTCGTAGAATTGTTGCGCAATAATATTGTGTTGTTCTTGGTCCAGCACATTCGTGCAACGTATTGATGCAAGTAGAAGTTCCTAAGCGTTAGGGAGGGGAGACAAGTGTGACGTCCTGTCAACCACAAACGGTTTGAAACTGGGCAGGAATTACGGAGAGAAACGCATGCTCTGGTCATATGCAGACGAGATCTCGTAAAAGGCCATTGCTCACTGCAGCACGTAAAGCTCTTTTTCGAACGATGCGATTTAGTGAAACTTCTTGGCAGATAAAAACTGTGTGCCGGACCGAGACTCGAACTCGGGACCTTTGCCTTTCGCGGACAAGTAGAGCACTTTCAGTCTCGGTCCGGCACACAGTATTTATATCAGCGCACACTCAACTTCAGACTGAAAATCTCATTCTAATTCAGTGTAGTGTTGTCCAAAGAGTAGCTGTTTTACTTCTTTTCAAATGATACAACACGTCGAGTGCACTGGCGGCCCAGTGAGGAACTGAACCAGCAGAATGTGGACGGTGTAGCTGAGGTCGGAGATGGTTCCGTCGTATTTTCCAGATCTTCTCGTATCGTCGTATTTAGGTTACTGTGAACGTGAAAAACAATGTCTGCTTCAATAGTCTCGATGATCTATTGTTGCTCTTTCTTTTACATCCTCTTGGTGACTATTTTTTGAACACCTTTCCTGCAAGATAACAACCACCGTGTTCACAGCACTGCACGTACATTTCTTGATTTGACGAACACTCTGGGACGTCATCGCACCTCGACTGGCCCTCTATATTAGCCGAACTTAAACCCACAGGAAAATGTGTGACTCTTCCAAACAACGGGTGAAACGTAGCAGTCAACTTCTCCTTTTGGTAATTATTCAGGATCTTGGGCTCGATATGGCATAACAGAAGACATGTGTTCTCTCCCTCGCCTAACTGAAGGCATTACGAAGGCTAGAGGTGATATTACAGGACGCTGGGGTGATATCTGCTGGGAGTACTTATTTTTGTCCAGTAATTATATAGTGCATGTGTGGCGATTTCATAGTATTCATACGTATTTTTACGAGAGTCATCCAATAAGTAAAGCAACAAGTTTGTTCTGTAACCAGGTTGGTTATATTCAGATTCCTATACACCATATTATACCCCACTCTTTTGGCTACAGAATACTGTTTTTCAACATAATTTGCGTTCAAAGCTACGGCTTTACGCCACCTTACTGGGAGGGCCCTTGCATGCCTTCATGGTACCACTCTCCTGCTTGACGTCCGAGCCTACATCTTGCTGCATCCCCAGCATCCACGTACTATTTCCCGTGAAGTGCATCTATCATTGAGCCAAACGGATGGAAGTCTGAAGGTGTGAGACCCAAGTTGTAGCATGTTTGAAGAAGAACAAACCAATGAAGTTTAGTGAGCTTTTCTCGGGTGCCCCGGACGCGGTGGCCGAGCGGTTCTAGGCGCTTCAGTCCGGAACCCCGCGACAGCTACGGTCGCAGGTTCGAATCCTGCCTCGGGCATGGATCTGTGTGATGTCCTTAGGTTAGTTAGGTTTAATTATTTCTAAGTTCTAGGTGACTGATGACCTCATATGTTAAGTCCCATAGTGCTCAGAGCCATTTGAACCATTGGTTATTGAACGCCCTTCGTGTTTGACGTCTATTATAGAAACTGTGCAGTGAAGTTTGTAGCTGTTACTTGATATAATCTCTACGTTTCTTCCATCTTATTGCTCGCAGAATATTTAATCAGTCCCTTCGCAGAGATAGCTTCAACACGTTCGGGCGTCCTTACGCGACTACTGCGGTTAGCCAGGGGTTGTGTCCGTATGTTGACTGTCAGGGGAGGCAGCGTAGGAGCGGCGCGCCTGCGGGAAGCCACAGCACGCCATTGATACGAGCCGCAGCCGCAGCCGGCGCGTCAAGCACCACTCGCCATCTGCATGTCCTGGAGCCCCCTCTCCCCCACCTCCCACTCCACTCACCGACTGCCACTGCACGGCCGTGACAGCGGCAGAGGCAGGCGGTGCAAAGCAGCAACGCAGCCATTCTCTGCTATGTATGTTGGTTGTTTCCCAGATATGATTGTAGTCAGATAGCTTGTAACATGTCGATTCGGAGCATGATCGTGACTTCCTGTCACCGATAAAGTGTGAAATTTGGCTGTTAAATTGCAATTTTCAACACCCAATTTTGCTATTTTACAATACAGTCATTTACGCGTATTAGCTATCGCAGGGTTATGGCATCGAGTATGTGTATCTACGAAATGAGAATTGCCAGTTGGGCATGTTCTCAACATCAAACTGAGCTAGTCACGTGATTTTGGGAGGACACTGCTTGACTACAATCTGAGGTAATAGCGAAACTTGAATATTACAGGTATACACCTAGTTTTTTATACGTTTATGTCGTGGTCCAAAATTGTCGTTGCTGCGGATACAAAGATAATTATGTGAAAGTAGGACCAGTTAATTTTCATAAGTATGTACAGCAAAAATGTAATTATAAATGTCATATTGGTCTGTTGAAAATTCGAGACATGGTATTATAAATTTTTGTATTGTAGAGATATTTTCTGTGATTTTATGGCTATATGTTTACGAGACTAGCGCTAACTAAATTTGCAAGTGTGTTTGAGTAAACTGTCAATCGAGCTACGTTGGTATGCATGTAATATTTATACATGACAATCACCTTAACTTCCTCCATTATATGCAGGTTTTCAAACCCTTGCACCTGTCTAAGTATTTTTGCATGAAACAGT
The DNA here is from genome assembly GCF_023864345.2 of Schistocerca serialis cubense. Lineage (NCBI taxonomy): Eukaryota > Metazoa > Arthropoda > Insecta > Orthoptera > Acrididae > Schistocerca > Schistocerca serialis. The sequence goes on from NC_064638.1 coordinate 702,292,978, forward strand.
TTCCTATGCAGTATCATCGAAGTTAATTAGAACAGATTCGATAACGTGAATCAGTGCAATACAAACCCTGACAATGAATGCCGCTGGCTATCACTTTTTTTATCATGTAAACGGAAGGTGGAGAAGGGGAAGAAAGGAAAGCAAAACGAATGGACTGTTGATGTCAGCTGCATCGGGACGAACCCAGAACTTTCTGCTTGATAGATAGTTTTGTTTACCACTGCGCTACCGAGACACAGTGTTTATTGCAACTGCGCGGACTATCTCTGTTTATGTCCGAAAGAACAGATACAACGCATTCATGTAAGATGAGATGGCGACAAAATGTTATAGATATTTTACGTTTGTACAAAAAGCAGAACGGAAAATATAGAAAAATTGAAAATAATAACGGACAAGCAGGTGGTGCAAATCGCTTACCGTACTTATCGCAACAGTTTCAGAATTCCAAATGCGTTGTTTTTTCGTGAATCTTTGGTTCCGTCCTCAGTGTCACTGTAATGTAATTAAGTAGAACAGAAATGCGAAAATACGAATAAATGGAATAGAAAAAGTAAAAAAAAAATATTGTTGACTGTCAGTTCTTTCCCCGTTACCGAAAGATCGTAAATAAAGGGCAATCTGAGCTATGATCCTGGAGAAAGCACAGTACTATTGCTCCTCACATCTTTAAGCCAACTCCAGTTCCTAATATCAATTTGTTAAGATGTCCGTAAAATGCGTATACACTAATGCGTATGCTTTGCGCTTCCTGGTGAATGAGTCAATGAAAAATTTGTCTAGTCAGAGGGAATTCTGGGAGCCTGCATATGAATAGAGACTCTCGCGTGTTCTGTGGTGTGATGAACACGTGTTTTCGGTACTGAATGTCGCTCATTGGTGGGTTTGCGGTATGGTGAGTTCGTGTGATGTAGTTGAGAAGCGTGTAGGCAGTGCATATCTGCAGTACTATTTTGTTAAAAATTTACGACGTACATGCACTTCATGGTTAACTTTTCGTTGGTTCACGTTGAGAATTGCGATGACTTTCGCGTGTTTCACACGTGGTTACCTGGGGACTGTAGGTTACAATTCATGCATCGTAAACTCTACCTATCGTAAAAGGCAACTAAAAGGGGCTGAGTGGCCACTGGTACAAGTGGCCCCCCTCAATGTTGCCAACTGCCTCCTCCGGGAATGGATGAGCGAACTGAGGTCAGGGTAGTCTTTGTCTTTGGGATAAGAAAGAATTCATCTTGATCAACGCCATAGAACGGGAAGACAGCGCGAAAACACTCCATTAAACATCTTAAGGATATCCCAACGAGAATGCAACCATGGAAGTTGATGTTCACTAGGAATTAACTGCTGATTATGGATCTCGGAAGCCAAGATCTGGCAGGAGAGGTAAGAGCGCTTCTCAGGTCATTATCCAACGAAGTCGCTCTAAGACCGCGATGAAAATGGGAACACGGAATGTACGAATGCTGCTGAAAGCACGAAAACTGATGAAGTGAAAGACCAGACGAGGAAGAGGTATTAGATATCCGTGAGACAAGATGACAGGGAAATGGAGATTTGTACTGTGATAAGTTTAGAGAAATTTATTGCGGTGGTGAGAAAAGAGGAAAGCATGGAGTGGCAATTTTAATAAGAGGAAAACAGTCAAATTGTTTATGGTACTTGCCGTGTCAGTGAACAGTTAATGATGGTAAAAATGAGTAGTAATTCAGAATATTATCCAACATCGGTTCATGATTTGTAAGAACTGGAGATTATGTATGAAGATATTCAAGAACTATTAAAACTGACTAAAGAAAAAATAATGTTCCAATAATGAGTGATTTTAATGTTGTTGTAGGATCCCAGACAGACAATAAGATAGTAGGAAATTTTGGCTTAGGGGAAACAAATGAAGCAGGCGAAAATTAAGCCCATTTCTGCAATCAAAATGATGTGGTGCTTACACATTATTTGAACTTCCTCTTAGAAGAAGGTACACATGGGAGGGTTGCTGGGGGGGGGGGGGGGGACAAAACACGATTTTAGTTAGATTATTTAATAACGAAGCAAAGGTACAGCAATCCGATAAAATGATCCCACATAGACATTGACGATAGACGTGCGTTAGCGAGGAGAAACATTAGGTTTAAAAGAAGCAAGAGATCTGTCAAAAAGAAATAGAGTGGGAGGGATTGAAAGAATAAGCGGTAAACATGACTTTTGAAGAAACAATCGATAAAATAACTAATGAGTGGTGAGCCATTGCAGCTGAATAACATCAACATGGGTATAACAGAAGCAACAAATGAGATTTTAGGAAAAAGGAAACCAGAACGCAGGATACTTTGGATAACAGAAGAAAACTAAACGTAATTCAGAGAAGTAATATGCTCAGGAAGGAAATCAAACTAGGCGACAACAAAACGATTAAAACTCACATCACAGTCAAATGCAGAGAAAAAAAGAGAAACTGACCAAAAGCACTGCTGAAGAGATAGAAGAAGAAAAGAAAAAGTTTACACGAAAATCGGAGTCCTGCAGTACAAACCCTGAATAAAATCGGAAGGCCTAGTAGTTAAAAATGAAGCGGGAATATTATCGATGGACGATGAGAGATATGTCTTCGACGAAAAGAATTAATAGAAGTATTCTACGAAGGTAAGGACTTCAAGAATGAAAGTGATCTAACTGAAGACGACAATGAGATTGAAAGAAAAGTGCAAAGTCCGCCAATAACGAGACACGAATTTGAACTTGCTCTTTGGAGTCTCAAAGAAGGGAAAGCAATTGGTGATGATGCCATTGCTGTAGAATTGTTGAGAAGTTTAGGTAACATGAAAGACTAGTTATTCCGAGGGATAAATGACTGCTACGGAAGAGGAATCGTGTCAGAAGACTTCTCACAATTCTACACCATACCTAAAATAGAAAGGCAGGTGACGGCACCAACTGTAGAACACTATCAATGTATCTCATATCTCCAAAAGAATATAGTTAAAAACAGGATAAAAGGAAAAGTACATAGGTATATTGCTAAAGACCAATTTGGATTTAGAGAAGGAAAAGGTACAAGAGAAGCAGTTTTGATCAGTAGAAGAACTTACCTTACCTTCAATGACGTAGGAAAAGCTCTTGACAATGTGAACTCCGAGCTACTCTTTAGCACTGTGAAAAAAATAGGATTTGACTGGAATGACAGAAGAACGATTAATCAACTGTGTCAGACCCGAAATAAACGTGAATAATGTACAGGAAGAGGCCAAGATCAGAAAAGGAGTCGACAAGTATGTCCCCTAGCCCTTATTTTTTTAAAGTGTTCATTGAAGTAGCTATTCAGATCATGAATAAGAAGACACAGGGAATGAAAGCCAATGGTGCAATGATACATTGTATTAGACTTGCTGATGACATCGCGGTAGTTGCAGACTCCGAAAAGGAAATGAGCAGAATTTTGCAAGTACTATGAGACACCCTTAAACTGTGGAAATTAAAAGTGAAAACAAAAGTAAAGTAGTACGAAAAATATGCGTGAAATTAAACCTATTATAAAAATTGAGAATTGAGCAGATGAAGCCGCCCGGAGTGGCCGAGCGGTTCTAGGCGCATCAGTCTGCAACCGCGCGACCGCTACGGTCGCAGATTCGAATCCTGCCTCTGGCATGGATGTGTCTGATGTCCTTAGGTTAGTTAGGTTTAAGTAATTCTAAGTTACAGGGGACTGATGACCTCAGATGTTAAGTCCCATAGTGCTCAGAGCCATTTGAACCATCTGAGCAGGTAAAACAATTTTGTTGCCTCGCTAGTATAATCACAGCGCGAAATAGATGCTGAGTAAAAGTGAAGAGAAGGATAGCATTGGCAAATCAGGAATTTATGACCAAGAAAAATACTTTAATCAGCAAACATATGTCAGTAAATCCTTTGGAAAACCATTTGTACGGAGCACTCTGCTCTATGGAAGCCAAAGTTGGACGCTGGGTAAATTGGAGAGGAATCGACTTAAGGCTGCTGAAGTGTGAATATGGTGCAAAATGACAAGAACGAGCTAGATGGGAAGAAAAATCAACCTGGAAGTCAACGATGAGAGAAGATTACTAAAAGAAATGGAAAAGAGAAAAATAAAATTTTTTGGACATGTCGTCAGACAATACTTTCATCACTAATATTCCTGAAGAGCACATGCTGAGAAAAAAAGAAAGAGGACGCCCTATGATAACGTATTCATAACGCATCGAGAACAGCATAGGATGTGGCAGTTACATGAAACTGAAACGAATAGTCAACGACAGAAGAGAGCGGTCGTATCGATAAGGTATTATCCTTTAGAATATGAACGTGGCTACCAGTTCTTTGTGTCTTTGCGTGGGAAATAGATTACGAGACATGATACAGAATATGCTTGTAATCAATTAATTCGAATGATAGTAAGTCAGTTTAGTCACTCTTCCTATAAATGAAACTAACTAAATGCTTTTACATTTATAGTGATCTTTCTTTATTTCCTGTTGTCACGGAACGCCACGTGTCCTTCGTACACCAGTAGTACATGAGATACTACAATTTACTTGTCTTTTGAAACCAATTATATGACGTTACATTTGAATACGCGCTATCATTTAAATTTCATTGGTCACTTTTTCTATATACCATTGCGTGATTTTTACTCTGCAGTCTGCATACGATCGCACAATGCGAATCGTAACATTTGCCTCCAGTAATTGGTAATATCTTGCAAATTACTACCTTCCACGTCAACGCTATCCCATTACTATGAACATAATCTGTTCCGTTCTTAGCATGATTTTCAGCCAAAAGGTAGATTCTGGTGTCGACACCGATGGCAGAATCGCACTATATCATTATATAGCAAGTGTAAATGTTGGTCCACGCCCACGAACCACGGACCTTGCCGAAGTGGTGTGGCTAGCAATTCTCAACGATATGGACAGCTGTGTCGTAGGTGTAGACACAACAGAGGGGTATCTGTGGAGACACCGGACAAACATGTGGTTCCTGAAAAGTGGTAGCAGCCTTTTAGTGATTGCAAGAGCAGCAGTCTAGACGATTGACAAATCTGGCCAACATGTACTTGTTGCCGGCCGCGGTGGTCTCGCGGTTCTAGGCGCGCAGTCCGGAACCGTGCGACTGCTACGGTCGCAGGTTCGAATCCTGCCTCGAGCATGGATGTGTGTGATGTCCTTAGGTTAGTTAGGTTTAAGTAGTTCTAAGTTCTAGGGGACTGATGACCACAGCTGTTAAGTCCCATAGTGCTCAGAGCCATGTACTTGTTGCGCTGGTTGTGTAAAGCTGAAAGCAAGGGGAAGATACGGCCGTTACTTTTCCCGAGGGCATGTAGTTCTACTGCACAGTTAAATAATGGCGCTCTCTCGGGTAAAATGTTTCCCCCATTCGGATCTCTGGGCAGAAACTACTCAGAAAGATGTCGTCATCAGTAAAAACGAAATTGGCATTCAGCAGCTCGGAATGTGGTATGTTAGATCCCTTAATCGGGCCGGTGAGTTAGAAAATTTAGTGGAGAGGTTGGAATTAGATATTGTGGGAATTAGCGAAATTCTGTGGTAGGAGGAACAATAATATTGGCCAGGCTAGTACAGGGTGTTAAACACAAAGTAGATCTAATAATAAGAAAATAGAAATGCGAGTAGGCTACTGTGAACAACGTAGTGAACGAATTATCTCAACCAAGATAGACACGAAGTCATCTCCCACCACAGTAGTACAGATTTATATGCTAACTAGCGCCGCAGATGAAGAGACTAAAGAATGAGTGACTAGATAAAAGAAATTATTCAGGTAGTTAAGAGACAAAAAAATTTAATTGCAATTCCCCGATAGCAGGAAAAGAGACAAAGGAAAATTAGTAGTAGAGCATGAACTGAGGGAAAGGAATGAAAGAGAAATTCACATGGTAGAATTTTGCGTAGGGAATAATTCACTCGTCGATAAACTTGGTTTAAGAATCATGAAAGAAGGCTGTGTTCGTAGAAGAGACTTGAAGACACTGGAAAGTTTCAGATTAATCATACAATGGTGAGACCAATTTTGGAGTCGGGTTTGAAATTATAAAACGTTTCCAGGAGCAAATATGAATTCTGACCATAATTTATTATTTAAGAACTGTAAATTAAAATCAAAAAAATTGCAAAAAAGGTAGTAAGTTAAGGAGATGGGAACTGAATAAGACGAAAGAACCAGAGGTTGTTGAGCGTTTCAGAGGGACTTTTAAGCAACGATTGATCAAAACAGGGAAAATGAATGCGGCGAAAGACGAATGGGTAAATTTGAGTGACAAAATAGTGAAGGTAGCAGAGGATCACATATCTTAGAGGTCAAGGTCTAGCAGAAGTCCTTGACTAACTTATTTGATATTGAATGTAATTGGCGAAAGGAGAAAATATAAAAATGGAGCAAAGCAAGCAATTTGAAAAGGAATACAGATGTTTAAAATTGACATTGACAGAAAGTGCAAAATGTCTAAGCAGGAATGGTTAGAGCACAAATGCAAGGTTACAGAAGCATGCATAACTAGGGGAAAGATAGATATAACCTACACGAAAATTAAAGAGGCCTCTGGACAAAAGAGAAGCACCTGTATGAATTGGTGGGACATTAAACCCGAATTTTTCTTTCTTCCTTGGAAATAAATGATTGTTGCTGTGAGACTGTTTGACTCTGGTATTTTGTCCGCCCCGATAGCTGAGTGGTCTGCGTGACGGATTGCCGTCCTACGGGCCCGGGTTCGATTCCTGGCTGGGTCGGGGATTTTCTCCCCTCAGGGACTAGATGATGTGTTGTCTTCAGCAGCATTTCATCTCCATCCGGCGCGCAGGAAGCCCAATGTGGCGTCGAATGAAGTAAGATCTGCACCAAGGCGGCCGCACCTGCCCCGCAAGGGGCCTCCCTGCCAATGACGCCAAACGCTCATTTCCATTTTTTTCTGGTATTTTGAACTATTAAGTCGAGACTTTTCTTTCCTGAGGTGACGACATAGCATAGAATCATTTGATGGATTAGATGGAGACAAATTCTGAAACTTTAGTCACATCTTGGAGTAATTCTGAGAGCAGGCAAATACCAACAGACCTCATATCAGTTATGTGGGCTCTACGCCTAATTGATTTCCCCTCACTGTTCATTGCGAACTATTATCCCTTATACAGACAAATACACACATATAGGTGAGTAGAAAGTTAATGCGTATTCGCCGATGAAATGGTTTCTTTGCCGACGGTGATGTAATTGGGTCCTTCAGTGAAACCGATTGTATCGTACAGAGTCTGGGTTACTTAGACGACCCTTCAGGCGGTTTTTCGCCTTGATGGTAGGAGTGATCATCTCAAACTAAGTGAAATTGCAGTTACGTCAGCGATGCGATTTTTAGTGGAACAGTGAACCAAGATAAAGGCTATCAGATCATAGAACCCGCTTCCACTGAGTACTATGAATATCTCCGTCAGTATCAACCCCAGTGAGAGCACCCACTAATCTCTCATCGTTCCCGAAATAATCAATTATGTATCTAAATATAATTTGGTGTTGAACGTAGGTTTGAAGCTACCCTGTGAGGGTGGGAGATGTCATGGCGTGAAGTCATATACATGTTTTATCACGATTGCAGATGGTACTTCGCTGCGGTGGCAAATTACGTGAATTCTATTCTACCTGTTCTCATTCTTAACTTTGCGTTTTTTTTCCTTTTTGAATTATTACTTCCATTTCAATATCTTTGTTTCTTAATTGTCTATACTATGGAGCACACATGAGGAGAGGTGGACTGTATATCAATGAAATACTGTTTCTGATATGCTGTACGATAACGTAAGTCAAGTACAATATGACCTAAAGAATGGTTTTGCTTATGTGGCTTTGCAAAGTACTATTTGTGCAATATAACTAGGCACTTCTGATGGGGGTTGCTGATATTGGAGTGAACGTTAGAAGTCGACCCTTCTTAGCTTGTTTCCACTCGGTGTCAATTTTCTTTAGGAAACAACTCTGTTCGCGGTAGCACTATGTAATAATACTGTCTAAAGCACAGAAGTACGGTTTCAGTTTCTGCCATATAACATCATTTAAGCGATCGTTACCTGAGTATGTCATCTTTGTTTTCTTAGACTGCCGCTTGTCCTACGAAAGTAGTGCTTCTGGTACGCAGAGATCGCTGGCATGCGCACCTATCTCCTGAACGAATTATCAAGATACATTGCGCATATAACAGCGAGAAAGTGCAGAAGGTGATGAACGATTAAAGATACGTAAAATGACTCTCCGTCTAGGTATAAGTACATCATTTTATGTGAAGAGATTAGTCCGAGAGTTACTTTTTAATCTGGATACTGACGGAAAGCAAATATGAACACGGATTATTTAGTAATGTTAGAGCCGTTTTAATAAGAGCTGAGCTTTTTTTGTGCTTCGACTTGGTTCTACGTATGAGGCCTGGATTTACCACTTCACACGAGAAACGAAACATCACTTAAACCAGTAGCTGTATGCCGGGGCCAGGCACAGAAAAGAACGGTGTCGATTCTTGTACCAGAAATACACTACTGGCCATTAAAATTGCTACTCCAAGAAGAAACGCAGATGATAAACGGGTATTCATTGGACAAATATATTATACTAGAACTGACATGTGACTACGTTTTCACACAATTTGGGTGCTTAGATCCTGAGAAATCAGTACCCAGAACAACCACCCCTGGCCATAATAACGGCCTTGATACGCCTGGGCATTGAGTCAAACAGAGCTTGGATGGCGTGTACAGGTACAGCTGCCCATGCAGCTTCAGCACGATACCACAGTTCATCAAGAGTAGTGACTGACGTCTTGTGACGTTTTCAGTTGGTGAGAGATCTGGAGAATGTGCTGGCCAGGGCAGCAGTCGAACATTTTCTGTATCCAGAAAGGCCCGTACAGGGCCTGCAACATGCGGTCGTGCATTATCCTGCTGAAATGTAGGGTTTCGCAGGGATCGAATGAAGGGTAGAGCCACGGGTCGTAACACATCTGAAATGTAACGTCCACTGTTCAAAGTGCCATCAATGCGAACAAGAGGTGACCGAGACGTGTAACCAATGGCACTCCATTCCATCACGCCGGGTGATACGACAGTATGGCGATGGCGAATACGCACGTCGAATGTGCGTTCACCGCGATGTCGCCAAACACGGAGGCGATCATCATGATGCTGTATTCAGAATCTGGATTCATCCGAAAAAATGACGTTTTGCCATTCGTGCACCCAGGTTCGTCGTTGAGTACACCATCGCAGGCGCTCCTGTCTGTGATGCAGCGTCAAGGGCAACCGCAGCCATGGTCTCCTAGCTGATAGTCCATGCTGCTGCAAAACGTCGTCGAACTGTTCGTGCAGATGGTTGTTGTCTTGCAAACGTCCCCAACTATTGACTCAGGGATCGAGACGTGGCTGCACGATCCGTTACAGCCGTGCGGTTAAGATGCCTGTCATCTCGAGTGCTGGTGATACGAGGCCGTTGGGATCCAGCACGGCGTTCCGTATTACCCTCCTGAACCCACCGATTCCATATTCTGCTAACGGTCATTGGATCTCGACCAACGCGAGCAGCAATGTCGCGATACGATAAACCGGAATATCGATAGGCTAATAGTCCGACCTTTGTCAAAGCGATGGTACGCATTTCTCCTCCTTACACAAGGCATCACAACAACGTTTCACCAGGCAACGCCGGTCAACTGCTGTTTGTGTGTGAGAAATCGGTTGGAAACTTCCCTCATGTCAGCACGCTGCAGGTGTCGCCACTAGCGCCAACCTTGTGTGAATGCTCTGAAAAGCTAATCATTTGCATATCACAGCATCTTCTTCCTGTCGGTTAAATTTCGCGTCTGTAGCACGTCATCTTCGTGGTGTAGCAATTTTAATGGACAGTAGTGTATTATCGGCAGTGTTTTTTAAAAAGGAAGTGTATGACTGGATACTTTGCCAAGGGCAGAACACAGGCTGGGTACTACTACCAAAGCCTTTTGATCCAACAGGATGTAAAAATACTTGAAAAGGGGTACCGTATGTAAAAGAAAAAGATGAGCATCATTCGTCAGGACAATGCGCTAGCCCACGAAGATGGTTTGCGACGGAGAGAAGGAGGGATATGAGGTATAAATTTCATGCATGTTCGCAGTATTGGCTAGATTTGGCATTCTCAGACTTCAAGCTGATTCCTCACCCTTATGGAGTCTTGGCTGGAAAACACATAGAACCCAACGAAGTGGTTACCGCATAGTTGGGAAAAGTACATTCACCAAAACCGGATTTTTGTCATATAATTTGATACGTCTTGCAGCGGATGGGGCGCAATGAGAACACACCCAGGTAAACAATATACAACAGTTATATTAATAAATCTATCAACCAAAAGCTCCTCTTTGGAGAAACGTTAGTCACTATAATAGTTTCTGGAAGTTCGTAAAGAGCACTGAATATATCTACATCTACATCTACATTGATACTCCGCAAGCCACCCAACGGTGTGTGGCGGAGGGCACTTTACGTGCCACTGTCATTACCTCCCTTTCCCGTTCCAGTCGCGTATGGTTCGCGGGAAGAACGACTGTCTGAAAGCCTCCGTGCGCGCTCTAATCTCTCTAATTTTACATTCGTGATCTCCTCGGGAGGTATAAGTAGGGGGAAGCAATATATTCGATACCTCATCCAGAAGCGCACCCTCTCGAAACCTGGCGAGCAAGCTACACCGCGATGCAGAGCGCCTCTCTTGCAGAGTCTGCCACTTGAGTTTATTAAACATCTCCGTAACGCTATCACGGTTACCAAATAACCCTGTGACGAAACGCGCCGCTCTTCTTTGGATCTTCTCTATCTCCTCCGTCAGACCGATCTGGTACGGATCCCACACTGATGAGCAATACTCAAGTATAGGTCGAACGAGTGTTTTGTAAGCCACCCCCTTTGTTGATGGACTACATTTTCTAAGCACTCTCCCAATGAATCTCAACCTGGTACCCGCCTTACCAACAAGGTTTGGAATTAAATTGTTTTAACCTTTCAAAATTGGATTTATATACCACCTGAAGTACACACACATATATTTGACACCTCAAAACAAACACCTCCAAATGGTTTAAACAATTATTCTGTAATAATGTTGTTACAATGTATATTCTTTGCACTTTGCGATTATGTCTTCTCTTCTGCTGTACGAACCTTGCACCCAGCTGATTCCAGACGCCATATTTGTTTACAAATGTGGCAGTATACATGTGAAGTGTTACGACAGAAAAAGGAACCTGTGACCACTGGAGGTACTCTAGTTTACTTATTAAAGTTTACCATTAAATACCAGTTTAATTTTTTGTCAAAAGTTATCCAAAACCATATTCTGAAATAGTGTCTTGTTTCTCCACTAGGCAGTGCCACAAGTTCCTCCAAATGTCGTAACACAACATACATACATATGTAATATTAACTAATGTAAATCCACCCGATGATGGAGGTTTAAACCTTCGAAACACGTCGTGGAAAAAATGAAAAAAAAAAATAAAACGGTGACTGGTAACAGTAAACTTGTTGTTTCATTTAATGTCAGTAACAGTCACGGTAAAGCCTAACCTAAAAATGTTCGCATTTAAAATTAATTTTATATGATCATTCCACTTCAAATCGTTCCGCACGCATGCTCCCAGATATTTTACAGAAGTAACTGCTACCAGTGTTTGTTCCGCTATCATATAATCATACAATAAAGGATCCTTCTTTCTATGTATTCGCAATACATTACATTTGTCTATGTTAAGGGTCAGTTGCCACTCCCTGCACCAAGTGCCTATCCGCTGCAGATCTTCCTGCATTTCGCTACAATTTTCTAATGCTGCAACTTCTCTGTATACTACAGCATCATCCGCGAAAAGCCGCATGGAACTTCCGACACTATCTACTAAGTCATTTATATATATTGTGAAAAGCAATGGTCCCATAACACTCCCCTGTGGCACGCCAGAGGTTACTTTAACGTCTGTAGACGTCTCTCCATTGATAACAACATGCTGTGTTCTGTTTGCTAAAAACTCTTCAATCCAGCCACACAGCTGGTCTGATATTCCGTAGGCTCTTACTTTGTTTATCAGGCGACAGTGCGGAACTTATCGAACGCCTTCCGGAAGTCAAGAAAAATAGCATCTACCTGGGAGCCTGTATCTAATATTTTCTGGGTCTCATGAACAAATAAGGCGAGTTGGGTCTCACACGATCGCTGTTTCCGGAATCCATGTTGAGTCCTACATAGTAGATTCTGGGTTTCCAGAAATGACATGATACGCGAGCAAAAAACATGTTCTAAAATTCTACAAGAGATCGACGTAAGAGATATAGGTCTATAGTTTTGCGCATCTGCTCGACGACCCTTCTTGAAGACTGGGACTATCTGTGCTCTTTTCCAATCATTTGGAACTCTCCGTTCCTCTAGAGACTTGCGGTACACGGCTGTCAGAAGGGGGGCAAGTTCTTCCGCGTACTCTGTGTAGAATCGAATTGGTATCCCGTCAGGTCCAGTGGACTTTCCTCTATTGAGTGATATATACAATCCAAACTTATGCCGAAGGCCTCAATGATGAAACAGTCAATGTTTGATATTCACTTGGTCGTAGAACACGATACAGTCTTTAGATTCGCTTGGTAGGAGAACGATGTATGAAGATAAGGTCGACAGCTGATCCAAGGTCCGGACGTTCCCTATGTAGAGGCCAAGTCCTGGTGATAGTAGCGGCAGGCACTGGCAGCTCCCTCTGTCGTTGGTGGCTGGTGCGGCATGGCGTCGTACGTAGCGAAGATTCCGAACGAGATTCTGAAGAACTACGAATGTAGTCGGCGCCTGGCTCAGAGCTCGTCAAAAGACTACCTTGTAGCAATGTTGCCCCGCCCTAAATACCCAGGCCGCGTAGAGGTATTAGAGGAACTATTAGCGATCACGTTGTCCTGCGTAAGCAAACAGGTCCGCGAAGCCGGCGACATCTAGCAGCGTTCACGCTGCCACCTGCTAGTCGAATCAAATTGGTTCAAATGGCTCTGAGCACTATGGGACTTAACATCTGAGGTCATCAGTCCCCTAGAACTCAGAACCACTTCAGCCTAACTAACCTAAGGACATCATACACGTCCATGCCAGAGGCAGGATTCGAACCTGCGACCGTAACGGTCGCGCGGTTCCAGACTGAAGCGACTAGAACCGCTCGGCCACATCGGCCGGCGCTGGTCTAATCAACGTGCATGGTTGAAGGTCTGTCGTCAGCTGATGTTACTCCTTCCCAGTTAGGCCAATCCCCAAACACAGGTGTAAGAGGGGTTGCAGGTTTGCTAGGCGAGCGGCCCACACGACACAATTAGTGTAATTTTACACGAAATAATTCAATTTTTCACAGCAAGGCTGAGGAATTTTCACGTTGTTCTATTATAAACTGATAGGTACTTTGTTTGTTTTCATTATCCGCTGTAAATGTCTATTATTCTTGTGGAAAAACTGAAAGAAATAAAATTATCGGAGAGGAAATGCAAGACTTTTGCTGTGTATGCAGTATTTTATCTAAATTTTGTGATATTCTCTTTGCAGAAAAGTTGTTAAAAAGAAATTGTTTTAAAGCTTCATCTACTCCCCGTGGTGTAGCTTCATATGCGTTAGACATGACTGTAATGTTTGCTGATCAATAAGACAACAATTTGAGTTTCTTGAGTCACGTCGAATCACTGAATGTGAGCTTTTCTTTCATTCTACAAAGTGTGTTCTTGTGCGTCATGTTTGGATAAATACCTAGATATCTAAAAGAAAGCGTTCTCGTAGCATCAAGAGGTCTTTTTCCGATCATCTTTAAAGAGTCCGAAATTTGTCATTTAGCTTTCTATGATAGTGTAATGTCTGAGTCGTGGCGGCTCATATCGATAGTGCCACTCTTGTGGTTTATCTTTCCTGCCACGGTCAGGGCGGTAAGCAGCGCTTTCTGGGGCCTACGCGAGGAGTAACGTGGCGAGGTCCTGTGGGGGGTGTGCTCCGGGACGTGGTGGAAGACGATTGTCGGGTTGACGCAGCGAGTGTGAAACCGGACCTATCGCATGGAGATATACAAGTTGGCTCTGAACGGAAGGCACCGTAGAAAGCAGCGGGAAGCGGGCGTCCTGTAATTTGTGTGAAGGAGTAACGATTTTGAATTGGATGTCCCAGTGGTTCCCGAGAGTTGCGGTGGCTGCTTTCGGAGAAGAGAATTGGTAAGAGCTTGTGTCTACGCTCTTTTCCGTACGATGTTGCTGCCTGCCGTTATAAACGGGTGAAAATGAGGCGCTTTTATTGACTATACGGGAACTGGTGATGTAAAATTACATTTGTGATTGAGTCTCACTTGTACTGTGACAATTTAGAGGCGAAAACTGTGGTGGTTTCATTAGGTCTGGTTCTTTGCTGTGCAACTAAGGGAGTCAGTTATTTGGGGTAACTGAGGGAGCACCATTATGTTGGTCTAAGTGATACGTTCTCCACGTTTTGTCTATGGCTTTGCGAATCGAAATCGTGGGGGAGTACACGTGTGAGTAATTTGCTATTGTACTGACGGTTATGTTGGAAAGACTGTTCTCTGGTGTGTTAAATCACGCGCTGATTTGTAGCCAATCTAAGCAGAAGTTACCATTGCTACTTGCTTACGTGCTTCTGCCCTTATGATTGGCGTTGTTTGTCTTTTTATTGTGGGTGTGATCACGTTTAAAAAAAGAATTACGGCTACTATTCATAAGGGTTGTCTAGTAAGGAAATTGCTTAAGCTTTTATCATATGCTGGTCTGTTTGTCTATCACATTGGCTTTCTATGCAGTAACTGAAGGAATGTGTATGGTGGTTCAAGATTGTAGGCTGACTAGTATTTGAACTGGTGTTGAGGTTAAGGGCGAGATCAGCATCCAGCAAACTCGCACGCTGCGCGTGGTTAAATGTTCCGCTACTGGGGAGCCGGCTCTCTGTTCTTGGATTTTGTAAGGATACGTGATGAGTGCATCGCTGTAGTTTTTCGCGTGCTAAATTGCGTGGTGTCGATGCCCTCCTAGGGCTAGACTTGTGATGTATGTTATGTTGAAAGGGAATTAACTGTACCAAACTTAAGAGAGCTTTTAGTTTGTTTTAGGTGTTTACTTGGAATGATGTTGATATTTTGTCGATTGCGGCAATAACTGCCTGTGTGGGGCAATCCTCTGAGGGACTTGCATTGTACTGTTGCAGTGCAGTCCATCTGAAACGTGCTACTTAAAACTTGGGACTGCAAATGGCTCTGAGCACTATGCGACTTAACTTCTGAGGTCATCAGTCGCCTAGAACTTAGAACTAATTGAACCTAACTATCCTAAGGACTTCACACACATCCATGGCCGAGGCAGGATTCGAATCTGCGACCGTAGCAGTCCCGCGGTTCCGGACTGAGCGCCTAGAACCGCTAGACCACCGCGGCCGGCTTGGGACTGCAGCTCTCTGATGTTATATATTACTGTTTAATCTTAAATGTCTTAGATGTAATATGGTTGTTGAGGATTATGTAATTAATTTTGATCGCTGGTTCCTTAAAGAAAGTATTTGGTTTTAAAATATGTGCTCGGTCAGAGCCTATTTAAATATGATTTTAACTCATCATTCAAATTTTCTAGTCTGGCTTTCTTAAAAGGCTTTCAGTTAGAAAATTGCTATTTGCCTGTTTAAATGTTTGAGTGACTTAAAGGAAAAGAATATTATTTTGTAATTTGTACTGATTGTTCCTTTTGGGTAATACCTGAATTATCTGTTCAATAAATGAGTGTCTAGTCAATGGTGATGCACTGTTCTATTGCTAGCCTACCCCTTCCACTCCACAGCCTATTGAGCTGCTTGCGTCGAAATTGTGTTCAGAACACCCCTCTGACCTGACACCTCAGTGTCTGTTTTATGAAGAAGTATGATGCAATGTTCCATCGGACTGCGATAGGTATCATACCCATGCCAGGTACCAACTGTCCCACGCCCACCCCCCACCTCCTCCACTCACACTGTATGGAATTACATAAGGTGTACGAGCGCTGGTTGTGACACAAGAACGACGATATGTGGAAGTCTGGGTATGGCCGTGATACGTGCGCGGATAGCCAAAGCAGTTTAGGTGACCGCTCGTGTAAAGCGGGAAACAACGGTTCGACACCCGGTCCGACACAAATTTTCATTGTCGTCACTCCCTTACTCATCTGATGGTTGTTTGTATTCGCAGCTGCTAATATATTGATGCATTTAGCTTTCTGACATCGGAAACAAAAATTCATACCCCCAAAACTGAATGTGTTTCGAAGGAAATGGCAACGGTGCTCCCTATACAACAAAAGAGCCCTAGAACCACTGCGATCACATCCCATCTCAGAATTAAAAAGGGGAAAGTTGACTAGGATTCTCACACAAAGACACAGCTTCTGTACTTTCTTTCCTAATCAAATTTCTTCAAGGGCTTCATGTCTCCGGAAAACCAAGAAATCAACCAGAAATCATGAAACACTATCATGTACACTCATGTGTCAAGAGTTACAAGAGTCTGACCCAACACCCAGTGAGATCGAGCCGCATCTAACATCCAGTGAGACCGAACCCTGAGACTGAGCCCGATCTAACATCCAGTGAGATTGTCTTTAGCCAGCAAACACAGAAGTGTACCGTGGCTGTACGGTCAGCAGATATAGTAATCCTATGGCAGCGAAACTTGGTAGATATTCCATATGCATTAATGCGGAACCGATTTACCCTGAAAAAAATTAGTTCCAGTTTCGGCCACAAGGTGTAATTCTGGCGTTTTGAATACAAGAAAGACGTTTAGAAATGTTTCCACCTGGAATGGGTTAGGAACGGGACGTGGGCAGAAATTCTCAAGTGAGAAGCCATAGTGTTGATTTTATTATTAACTGCCGCTTACACGATTTGTTCAGTATGAGCACCGGAGACGTCGACGGGATGCTACATACATAAAACTTTCTGGTTAACAGTAGCTCCCAGCAGTTCAAATGGTTCAAATGGTTCAAATGGCTCTGAGCACTGTGGGACTTAACATCTGAGATCATCAGTCCCCTAGAACTTAGAACTACTTAAACCAAACTAAGCTAAGGACAGAGAGGTGGAAGGAGTATATAGAGGGTGTATACAAGGGCGATGTACTTGAGGACGATATTATGGAAATGGAAGAGGATGTAGATGAAGATGAAGTGGGAGATACGATACTGCGTGAAGAGTTTGACAGAGCACTGAAAGACCTGAGTCGAAACAAGGCCCCGGGAGTAGACAACATTCCATTGGAACTACTGACGGCCTTGGGAGAGCCAGTCCCGACAAAACTCTACCATCTGGTGAACAAGATGTATGAGACAGGCGAAATACCCTCAGACTTCAAGAAGAATATAATAATTCCAATCCCAAAGAAAGCAGGTGTTGACAGATGTGAAAATTACCAAACTATCAGTTTAATAAGTCACAGCTGCAAAATACTAACGCGAGTTCTTTACAGACGAATGGAAAAACTAGTAGAAGCCGACCTCGGCGAAGATCAGTTTGGATTCCCCAGAAATGTTGGAACACGTGAGGCAATACTGACCCTACGACTTATCTTAGAAAATAGATTAAGGAAAGGCAAACCTACATTTCTAGCATTTGTAGACTTAGAGAAAGCTTTTGACAATGTTGACTGGAATACTCTCTTTCAAATTCTGAAGGTTGCAGGGGTAAAATACAGGGAGCGAAAGGCTATTTACAATTTGTACAGAAACCAGATGGCAGTTATAAGAGTCGAGGGGCATGAAAGGGAAGCAGCGGTTGGGAAGGGAGTGAGACAGGGTTGTAGCCTGTCCCCGATGTTATTCAATCTGTATATTGAGCAAGCAGTAAAGGAAACAAAAGAAAAATTCGGAGTAGGTATTAAAATCCATGGAGAAGAAATAAAAACTTTGCGGTTCGCCGATGACATTGTAATTCTGTCAGTGACAGCAAAGGACTTGGAAGAGCAGTTGAACGGAATGGACAGTGTCTTGAAAGGAGGATATAAGATGAACATCAACAAAAGCAAAACGAGGATAATGGAATGTAGTCTAATTAAGTCGGGAGATGCTGAGGGTATTAGATAAGGAAATGAGACACTTAAAGTAGTAAAGGAGTTTTGCTATTTGGGGAGCAAAATAACTGATGATGGTCGAAGTAGAGAGAAAATAAAATGTAGACTGGCAATGGCAAGGAAAGCGTTCCTGAAAAAGAGAAATTTGTTAACATCGAGTATAGATTTAAGTGTCAGGAAGTCATTTCTGAAAGTATTTGTATGGAGTGTAGCCATGTATGGAAGTGAAACATGGACAATAAATAGTTTGGAGAAGAAGAGAATAGAAGCTTTCGAAATGTGGTGCTACCGAAGATTGCTGATGATTAGATGGGTAGATCACATAACTAATGAGGAGGTATTGAATAGAATTGGGGAGAAGAGGAGTTTGTGGCACAACTTGACAAGAAGAAGGGACCGGTTGGTAGGGCATGTACTGAAGCATCAAGGGATCACAAATTTAGCATTGGAGTGGAGCGTGAAGGGTAAAATTCGTAGAGGGAGACCAAGAGATGAATACACTAAGCAGATTCAGAAGGATGTAGGTTGCAGTAAGTACTGGGAGGTGAAGAAGCTTGCACAGGATAGAGTAGCATGGAGAGCTGCATCAAACCAGTCTCAGGACTGAAGACAACAACAACAACAACAACAAGCTAAGGACATCACACACATCCATGCCCGAGGCAGGATTCGAACCTGCGACCGTAGTTGCAGCGCGGTTCCAGACTGAAGCGCCTAGAACCGCTCGGCCACAGCGGCCGGCTCCAGCAGTTGCAGTGGATCTGAAGAGCGTGTTCCTGTATCTGGCCTTCAGATCAGTGAGAGACCGAACGTGTCCTTTTAGAGGTCCCGGAGTCAGAAGTCATATATATTCAGGTTAAGTGATCCTGAAGGCCATGCATCTGGAAAACCTCTGGCGATAACACGTTTGTGGTAGTTTGAACAAATAGATCTTTCACTGGGCGAGCGACGTGAGGTGTAGCCCCATCTTGCATGAAAACAGTGGTTTCCACACAGTTGCGTTCTTCCAACGCATGTATCACATGTTGTACAACGAGATCTCGATAACTTGATAACGTGCAGACGTCACGGTACACCTGACACGCCGTCTGGGCGTATTCTCTTCGGAGAAGAACCTACCGAGATTAAAGGTGGTTGTGAATCTACACCACACAGTCACATACGGCGAGTACAATGTCTCTTCATGCACAATGCGTGGTTTACCAGTAGCCAAAATTGGGCAGTCTTGTGTATTCCCTGGACCCTGTAGTGTAAAATTTGCCTCGTCACTCCATAGAATATTGCCCCGTCACATGTCATCAACCTCGATCTGTGGCGGAAATCGAAGAGCAGATTCAGAACGTTGCTGTGGATCATGAGGTCTCAGTTGCTGCACCGTCTGAATCTTGTACGGGTACCAGTGTGAAAACTTTCCGTACTGTTGACCCTGGGTGGACGATTCTCGTGACACTGCACGAGCGATAGCACTACCCGGGACTTGTACTGCATAATCAATTATAGCAACAGCAACCTCGTCAATAACACCCACCGGTTTAGGACACCTTCCCCTTCCACATGCCACACCAAGCTCACCTGAGTTTCCGAATTTAATTATCGCCTTCTTTAAACGATGTAATGGATTCGGGCCCCTCGTTCGACATTTCAGTCGACGATACTCCATCTGTGCAGCACTGTAAATGCTGTTGTTGACATAAAATAGTTTCACTAACAGCGCACGGTCTCTCTTCTCGACAGCCATACTGTTCACTTCTCGACAGCCATACTGTTCACTGACGTTATGGCTTGTCAGATGATAGCGTGTATTTACACAATGTACAACGCCAGACTTACACCTGGTGGCCACAACTGGAACTAATGTTTTTCCGATGTAAATCGCTTCCGCATTAGCACATTAGAGTATCTACCTAGTTTCGCTGCCATACGATTCTTATAGCCCACACTGGACCTCCGCCATGTTAATCATGATCCTCCGGTATGAATGTACACAGAGGGGGGGGGGGGGGGGTAGAAACAGCCTGAAGAGCTTGTAAGCGTGTTGCGGGCCAGATTCTCCTAAGAAATAATTGTTAAGAAAAAATTCGAAATTCGACACGTTTCCCCATTTCCGATTTAATGAGAGCTGAAATTAGCCAGTCGGGTCGTTGCGTGCGCAGATTCAAGCAGCTTGCCAGACACAGTGTCCATAAAAGGGTTCTTCGTTTGATATCTCAAATCACACAAACGCGGTTTTTGCTCCCCTAGCTTAAATTTATCACTTCCGCAAAAGTCTTTTGAACTCACGGATCCGCACATGTCTCTGCATCACCGCATTTTAGTGCGTGAAAGGGCTTGGTTGTACTATACACGACAAATATTTTTATCAAAGTAGTGCGGGAATCACGTACCCATATACCCCTAGGGATGGGGATGGGGACGCAGATGAGAAAGAGTATGATATGTAAAAACCGTTCTAAAACAATCTGTTGGTATTACTTTACTTTATTGTGTCGGCTTGGAATATTTTAACAGTGAGCCGTGGTGGCACCATGTCGATCTCTCGACAGTATTTTCGGTCGCTTATCTTTGGTTCGGCGTGACGGTGGCGTCTTCTGCGGTCGGTGACGGAGCTGTCGAGCTTGGCGGAAGCGAGTTGGCTTTCGCCGGCCGAGAAATACAACATTTGCAAACACGGAGCCGAGTGGGGCTTCTCACGAACGCTTTCCTGTGACCTGTTGGCTGTTTGGGCGCGATGGTTGGATTTGGTGGTTTGAAAGACTGAGGCTATCAGGAGTGTGGTGTGAAAGAATTTAAGGTGAAGCTTGTCACATAGGTTATGTGGACACGTTCTCGTCTCGCTCTCAATTTGTGTCTGCAGTGGAGCCCTTAAGAACACAAATTATTCTGCAGAAGGCTTAATTATTTATGTGATAGTGTTCACGACCTATCTGGTAACAGCTGTGTACCCCGTTTGTATCGTGCCCTTTCTTAAATTTCTTCCGCCAGACGGTCCAGAGTTGCATCAGTTGATATTTCGTGAATGTGGCGCCCGAAACTACATATATCAAAAAATTTTTGCATCACCTCGGTTCCGAGAGTTCCGGAACCTGTACAGAAAATTGGAATAGAGATCAACGTAAACATCATTTCCGCTCTTTTTATCACTCATGAAAACCACACATTGCATGTTGTACCACCATACAGCGAGACCTTCAGAGGTGGTGGTGCAGATTGCTGTACAGGCCGGTAGCTCCAATACCCGGTAGCATGTCCTCTTGCCATGACGTGTACCTGTATTCGTCTGTGGCATAGTATCTACAAGTTCATCAAGGCACTGTTGGTCCAGATTGTCCCATTCCTCAAAGGAGATTCGGCATAGATCCCTCAGAGTGGTTGGTGGATCACGTAGTCCATACCAGCCCTTTTCAATCTTTCCCAGGCATGTTCGGTAATGTCTGGAGAACATGCTAACCATTCTAGTCGAGCGTTGTCATTATCCTGAAGGAAGTCATTCACATGATGTGCACGATGGGGGCGCGAATTGTCGTCCATGAAGACAAATTCCTCGCAAATATGATTGCACAATCGGTCGGAGGATGGCATTCACGTATTCTGCAGCCATTACGGCGCTTTCCATGACCACCAGCGGCGTACCGCAGCCCCACATAATGCTACCCCAAAACATATCGAACCTCCACCTTGCTGCACTCGCTGGACAGTGTGTCTAAGACTTTCAGCCTGACCGGTTTGCCTCCAAACAAGTCTTTGACGACTGTCTGGTTGAAGGCCTATGCGACACTCATTGGTGAAGAGAACGTGATGCCAATCCTGAGCGGCCCATTCGGCATGTTGTTGGGACCATATGCACCGCGCTGCATTTATTTTTTTTTAATTTTTATTTACACGTCAAATTGAGGAGCAAATCTCCAAGGTCATGGAACGTGTCAGTACATGAACTTTCAACATAAGAGTAATAAACAGATAAAAATAAATATTCATGAACCTGAAAAAAAAGTCAGTCCATAAGTTTAAGTAAACGCTATCATCAATACCATAAAATCAGCTTAATTTTCAAAGAACTCCTCGACAGAATAGAAGGAGTGACCCATGAGGAAACTCTTCAATTTCGATTTGAAAGTGCGTGGATTATTGCTAAGATTTTTGAATTCGAGTGGCAGCTTATTGAAAATGGATGCAGCAGTATACTGCACACCTTTTTCACAAGAGTTAAGAAAGTCCGATCCAAATGAAGATTTAATTTCTGCCGAGTATTAACCGAGTGAAAGCTGCTTATTCGTGGGAATAAACTAATATTGGTAACAAGAAACGACAATGAGGAATATACATATTGAGAGGCCAATGTCAAAATACCCAGACTCGTGAACAGCGGTCGACAAGAGGTTCGTGAACTCACACCACTTATAGCCCGAACCGCCCGTTTCGGAGCGAAAAATACCCTTCTAGAATGGGAAGAGTTACCTCAAAACATAATACCATACGACATAAGTGAATGAAAATAAGCAAAGTAGACTAATTTACGTGTCGAAGTATCACTCACTTTTGATACCGTTCGAATAGTAAAGATGGCAGTATTAAGTCTTTGAACAAGATCCTGAACGTGGGCTTTCCATGACAGCTTACTATCTATCTGAACACCTAGAAATTTGAACTGTTCGGTTTCACTAATCATATGCCCGTTCTGTGAGATTAAAACGTCAGGTTATGCATGGTGTCGTGGTTGCAAAGATGGACCTCGTCATGGACTTCGGGAAGGAAGTTGCGTATCATGGAGCCTATCGCGCACAGTTTGAGTCGTAACACGACGTCCCTTACCTGCACAGAAAGTATTATTCAACATGGTGGCGTTGCTGTCAGGTTTCCTCCGAACCATAATCCTTAGGTAGCGGTCATCTGCTACCGTAGTAGCCCTTGGGAGGCCTGAGCGAGGCATGTCATCGACAGTTCCAATCTCTCTGTATCTCCTCCATGTCCGAACAACATCGCTGTGGTTCACTCCGAGACACCTGGACACTTCCCTTGTTGAGAGCCCTTCCTGGCACAAAGCAACAATGCGAACGCGAACGAACCACGGTATTGACCGTCTAGGCATGGTTGAACTACAGACAACACGAGCCGTGTACCTCCTTCCTGGTGGAATAATTGGAACTGATCGGCTGCCGGACCCCCTCCGTCTAATAGGCGCTGCTCATGCATGGTTGTTTACATCACTGGGCACGTTTAGTGACATCTCCGCACAGTCATAGGAACTGTGTCTGTGATACAATATCCACAGTCAACATGTATCTTCAGGAGTTCTGGGAACTGGTGTGATACAAAACTTTTTTTGATGTGTGTAATTATAAGTTGTTGATCCATATATAAGCACCATTCTTGGGTCTTGCTTTATTATCTTGTTATAGCGAGTTTTTCCTGTGGCACGATTAAGGGGAAATTATGGGAACTGAAATGAGTTTGGTGTGAAGCTAACATAGCTTTCTGTTACTAGCACATACCTTTAATAATTAGTATTTTAAACATAGCTGCACAACAGCAACGGTTCCACGTAATAAAATTATACACAGCCGACCAGTTGCAATGGATGAAGAATTCTTTACCTAGGTTTCAACAAATGTAAATTGGTCTTCTTCAGAAGGTGGCAATTTTACATTAGTCCTTACTAATGTAAAATTGCCACCTTTTGAAGAAGACAAATTTACATTTGTTGAAACCTAGGTAAAGAATTCTTTATCCATTGCAACTGGTCGGCTGTTTATAATTTTATTACTTTTATAATTACTTATTTCCCTAAGTAAGAAACATTGTTGATGCCTTGTTTATTTGATAAGCGCGAGCTGCTCATAACGTTGCCAGACTCCTAGGATGTTAGCAGACCCATTTTATTGTTTTTTCATGTTGATTAATTGTTTTCAGGCTAGTTTGGAGTGTCCCACACTGTCATAAGTTGGTGTTATTGTGCCTTGTGATATCTCAAGCCCTTAAGCAGCATTTATCGTTTTTTCAGAACGCACTCTGTATCAACAGAATAAAAGATTGTTGGCGAGTCCGACTGCCTTCTCAGCTTGGCGAGATACTGCCGGCCGGAGACTGTAACTATTTATTATTATTCGTTGCATCAATGTAATTTAAAAAAATGAGGTTTAGGCATTCCGTAATGCTAAAACGATATATTTAACTATACATCCGAGGTCATTATGATTTACTGTTCTTGTTGTATTAGCCTGGGCTGCGCTTTAAGTCTGGAACTTCAGTATTCTGTGACATCCAAAACTTGTAACTAGTCTGTAACTGTCTGATCAAAGACATTCGGACACCCCCCCGCAAAACACACGTTTTTCATATTAGGTGTATTGTGCTGCCACCTACTGCCAGGTACTCGATATCAGCAATCTCAGTAGTCATTAGACGTTGTGAGAGAGCAGATTGGGGCACTCTGCGGAACTCACAGACTTCGAACTTGGTCAGCTGATTGGGTGTCACTTGTGTCAGTAGTCATTAGACGTTGTGAGAGAGCAGATTGGGGCACTCCTAAACATCCCTAGGTCCACTGTTCCCGATGTGATAGTGAAGTGGAAACGTGAAGGGACACGTACAGCGCAAAAGCGTACAGGCCGACTTCGTCTGTTGACTGAGAGAGACTGCCGACAGTTGGAGAGGGTCGTAATGTGTAATAGGCAGACATCTATCCAAACTGCATCAGGATCCACTACAAGTACTATGACAGTTGAGCCGGAGGTGAGAAAACTTGGATTTCATGGTAGAGCGGCTGCTCGTAAGCCACACATCACGCTGGTAAATGCCAAACGACGCCTCAATTGGTTTAAGGAATGTAAACATTGGACGATTGAACAGTGGAAAAACGTTGTGTGGAATGACGAATCACGATACACAATGTGGCGATCCGATGCCAGGGTGAGGGTATGGCGAATGCCCGGTGAACGTCATCTGTCAGCGTTTGTAGTGCTAACAGTAAAATTCGGAGGCGGTAGTGTTACGGTGTGGTCGTGTTTTTCACGGAGAGGGCAAGCACCCCTTGTTGTTCCGCGTGGCACTATCACAGCACAGACCTACATTGATGTTTTAAGCACCTTCTTGTTCCCCACTGTTGAAGATCAATTCGGGGATGGCATCTTTCAGCACGATCGAGCAGCCGTTCATAATGCACGGCCTGTGGCTGAGTGGTTACACGACAATAACATCCCTGTAATGGACTGGCCTGCACAGAGTCCTGACTTGAATCCCATAGAACACCTTTAGGATGTTTTGGAACACCGACTTTGTGCCAGGCCTCACCGACCGACATCGGTACCTCTCCTCAGTGCAGCACTCCGTGAAGAATGGGCTGCCATTCCCCAAGAAACCTTCCAGCACCTGATTGAACGTATGCCAGCGAGAGTGGAAGCTGTCATCAAGGCTAAAGGTGGTATAACACCATATTGAATTCCAGCGTTACCGATGGAGGGCGCCACGAACTTGTACGTCATTTTCAGCCAGGTGTCCGGATACGTTTGAACACATAGTGTATATCACTCTGCCCAGTGGAGTCAGTGAAATGAAATGTCGTGTGGCTAGGGCTTCCCGTCGCGTAGACCGTTCGCCTGGTGCAAGTCTTTTGAGTTGACGCCACTTCGGAGACTTGCGTGTCGATGGGAATGAGATGATGATGATGAAGACAACACAAAACACAGTTCCTGAGCAGAGAATAATCTCCAACCCAGCCGGGAATCGAACCCGGGCCCCTTTGAATGGCATTCCAACGCGCTGACCACTCAGATATCGGGTGGGACAGGTGGAGTCAGTTATACCGTTTATTTAATTGTTGATAAGATATCAGTAATGCTGAACTGGGGTACTGTGTTTAACCTCGGCGAGTCTTTAATTAAAATTTTCTGTGCTCCAGGCATCTGTCACCAAACTTGCATGAGTTGGTTGCAAGGCGGTCTTGCTGGAGCCGTTGGTTTTGTGGCGGTGTTCGTAGCGACAAACAATTCGCTGTAGAAATGGCTTACGAAGTCACCGCCACACTTTTAATAGCGGGCCGACCGGTCCGCTGGAACAGTGAACAGAAAGATGAAAACCCAAACACTCTGATTAAATAAAAGTCGGTACTTATCTTTATTTACGAAGATACAGATACTCAGTAGGGAACTCCGTGTCTACAGAATCTGTCTAGTTCGAGTCGGAGCGGCTAGGTCAGCGTCGGCTGACGACAAACAACAACTCTGCTGCGATGAACACACAACTGACTAGCAAGTACACAATTCGGTGGCGAGTATACAACTGAGCGGCGAATACAGAACTGTCCTAGCGCTCGCGACTCCAGCGCTTAAGAAGCCAGAAGCCAGCGGTGGCGCGCGCAGACTTGCGGCGATTTCCTGTATCGCTGGCGCTGCTTATGCGGACGGCGTCCGGACTTTGATGCTGCCAACCTTTTGGCAGCGGGCTCGGGTGGCATTACTGGCTAGGACATAACAGTTGGGATCAGGTTTTATGGTAAATTCACGTACAGTAAATGTCAAGCATTGCTGTAAATGTGAGGGATTATTTATTTATTTATTCTGATTCTTTAACTGCGCACTTATACGCATTTTTCGTGGAGTGGGGATGCTCGAGCTTTATTGTAAATTTTACGTACAGTAGATGTCAAGTGTGGATATAAGTTTAGAGGATTTGATATTAATTATTCTGGCCATTTAACTGCTGGCTAAAATTGAATCTTCTTGTCGCAGTTGTTCTCCGACCTTAGATATGCCGTCAGGTTACGTAAGACAGAGAAATTTACTGAGTATTTCTAAACTCATGTTGTCTTCATATGTGTTATAGTTCACATGCATGTAAATAAAAGATCTTCTACGAATTACAAGCAACGAATGAAGCCTTCCGATCCCTCAGGTCCTTAGCTTCCGTTAACTTGGGTTTCGTAAGAATACGTGTATCGCCACCTCAGACAGTGTGGTGTATTTTGTTTCTTTTTTTCCTTTATTAAATTTCGATTCCCCCCCCGAAGGGGGCGGGCTGGCAGCAGCTTAGTACGATGCTCTTCAGCCTACAGAATTTTTAAAGCATAAGAAGATAAGAAACCATAAAAGCAGGCGATAAAACGGTGACTCGAATTGTAAAAAAGCGGAAAATTGTGGAAAGTTAAAACATTCTCGTATTTGTGCCTTCTATATGTCAACCAGGTCGCGAGAATGGTCACTACTGCGAGCCAATGTTTTTGTTGACGTGTTTCGGGACCAAAGATCATGCCCCACAGCTGAATACCACAGATAAAATTAATATCGTTTCTGGAGTTGCATGGTGTAAAACAGCAGAGATTGATACATATAATCATGTGTGTGAAATGCGTTTGACATATGCACACGCGGGCGAAGCGGCGGGTAAAAAGCTAGTCATAATTAAAAACAAAACAAAAAGACAACATGCCAGGTGGTTCAATTGTGCTGAATAAACAGTATCTGCTAACAATGATCGAACAATAATCGATCGTTTGACGATAACCGTAAGAAATTCCTATCGACGAATCGAAGTGGTCGGATCTGCGGTTTCGACAGTGTGTATGTCGACCGCACACAGCGCCCCGCACGCCGCTCACATCTGCGCAGAAGGCACCAAATTTCAACGGCGCGCCAACAGGTGTCACCGCGAGCCACGCTAAGCTACAGGCCTCGCCATATTCCTATATTCCTACTGATGGTGCTACGGACGCCACCAGAGCAAGCGGTTTTCGCCTCTACTTGCTGTAAGCAAATGCATCCGTCTGCGAGTCTTTTCAAGACGCCGCTCAACGAGCTTCGCTGCGCCAGACCTGGGATGACTCGCAATGGGGCTACTACGATCATTGTACGAAAAATGGTTCAAATGGCTCTGAGCACTATGGGACTTAACTACTGTGGTCATCAGTCCCCTAGAACTTAGAACTACTTAAACCTAACTAACCTAAGGACATCACACACATCCATGCCCGAGGCAGGATTCGAACCTGCGACCGTAGCAGTCGTGCGGTTCCGGACTGCGCGCCTAGAACCGCTAGACCACCGCGGCCGGCATTGTACGAAGTTGCAAGACGATATAATGGGAAATATATCAGAGATTTGCTGGGGCATAGACCCGCAGTGATCCAAAGTTGTATAACATTTTACTGTTCTATAAATATTGCAAAAAAGTGTGTTCATGTTTTATTCATACATTAAATGTCTGGAAAGATCACAGTCAACTACGATACATCGTACCACCTACGGACACAGCAGGATCAGTTGTTGAATTTGTTCAGAAGTTCTACAAAAATAATCGTGAGCCATCTTTACCCAGTGAAAGAGGTCGTTGTTTTCGAAGTTGGTCGGGAACTTAACAGGGTTATGTTCAAGCTAAATAAAAGATGTGTAGCTTACAACCTGGCCACCCCTTCAGCTCCTTGCGTGCCAGTTTCACTGCATTTTTGTCTCAAATAGCTTTTCATTTTGCCTTGTATGGTTGACTGGAAACTGTTTGACCTCTCTATCCCAAAAAAATCAGATTCAATCACCGAAAATTGAACTTAGGACCTCAGAAACACAAATCATGTCATGCAAATACATTCCTTTACCATGTTACCTGTTGGTAACATTAAACCATGATCCTCAGCAAACTACTTTTTTTTTCACTATGATTTGAGACCAGTGAAAAGGGTGCGCGTGCCCGTAAAAGGCACCAGTTGTACCGTCGTGATGTCAGTAAGGCCATTCCTTCGGCTGTCTGTAGCTGCATGGGATCATTGTCTAATGTCAACGCAATTCATCAGTATCCCTCTCTTAAGCCCCTCAAGACTTATTTACGCAGTATTGGTTGTCTGATTACACGATGGATTCGTTGGTAGTCGCGGTGACAAGAAATGCTGCCAACCGCTGCGTTACCCATAGTAAACGGCGATGCCTTCAAGGATGTACTTCAGCACATTTTTGACACAGTGGACAAGGCATTGCTAAAATCCTTACAACTTCCACAATGAAATCGCTCATAGTTGTCGCTCAGAGTATCATTCCCCAATGCTTGTGCTAACCTATAATTAGGCCAGAAGGCATTTTTCAACAATAGTAGTCCATCTGGAGAATATAACTATCTGCTCCATTTAATTATTTTCTTCCTCATTTCGCATTATTTCCTACTTTTCAGCATATTTTCATTTGTACCCCATTATCCTTTCTTCCCCAGTTATTCCTCGTCAGGCCTTTCTTCATCCTCCAATTAGCTTGTGGTATGTTTCGTAAAAGATATTTCTCGTGTCTCATTCCGATGCTGCGCATATCGTTACTTTTAAAAGAGTTCTAACTCCGTGGTCGTCGAGGATTTAAGTGCTACTTAAAGAAAAGAACACTTTCAGGGGTGGTGGACAGAACAGTTCACATACTGTTTTATTTAAAATACCGTTGTTATAGCAAATTTTATGGTGTCGTTACAGCAGATACGATCGGTTATCTGAAGTATCCATTGTTCGGTTGGCTGATACGCCCTGGGAGTTTAATAGCCCGAAAAATCTGTGTCAGGTACTACTGATAAAACTGCGGGAGATTACAGAAAAGAAATTAGACTTTCCAGCCCTGTTTCATGAGTCTGGTCATCGCTGTAAAAGAGAAAGCTACGCCTGTAGGATGATTCTGTGTGTCGGATATCGTCTCATCCTCTCAGGCTACACCTTTTTCTCCCCACCGCCCACGTTCCCCCCTGTCTGCTACCAATCTCATAATATAATCAACTGAACGTGGCGGTCTTGCTTCATCTATCTCTGCGTAATCTAAATTTTTTGTATTTGGGCATCAGATCACACCAAGGGTAGTTGCCTAAGCAGCCACCCATGCGCCACAAATCGTGATATATTCCAGACATTTGCTTGTGTGGCTGTTTTCCGCTACGAGCTCCAGATAGGCTTCAGCAGCCAGCTGTGTCCCGCGCATCGCCCCGGACAGTGGGTAACGGCCGGGAATACAGATGTAACAAAGCAGCCCCTCCCTCCCTCCCACCCTCGACGCCTCAGTAGCTCAATGCATTCACTCAAGTGCAGGCCGCGTTGATTACGCGCTCCGCATGTCCAAAGAAAACATTTCATTTTGTATGGACGAAAACGACTCTGGAGAATGCTACGGCAGATATTTCATTTTCAAACCTCTATAACAAGAAAATAATTTGGTTTCTTTGCTGTAGGTCATGTAGCTTCTTTATACTCGTCTGGATATCATGCATTGCTTTCATTCTGTACTTCTTTCTCGTTACTATCCAGAATCAATTACTTGTAAGTGTGGATCATTTACTTCATCATTTCTAACGCTGCTACAAATGAAGCGATTAGAAATTATAACTCATGTCTTGTGTTTCACGGTTATTCTAATAAATCTCTTATCTGTCACTCTTATTAAATCAAATCAGTTTTAGAGATCAGTTCTGTCCGCTTAAACATACAAAGTGTAGAATAATGATATAACTAAACTAGTAACTGTGCTATCAACCTGAAATGGGCATCTAGCAATCAGATCAGAAGACAACAAAAGTATCGACAGACATTAGTTCTGCTAGCTACGTAAAGAACGTACTACAGTGCAACAAGCCTTATAAAAACAGGGAAAAATGCAGATTTCTAGAACAACCGTAGCTCAAAATTTACTACTCATTGGACACCTTTATAACATTAACACTCATGATATATCCTGCCTACTCTTGTTTTCACTGAATTTTTCTTTTAATTTTGGGTAAGTTACAGTTTTGTACAGTAATTGTCGTAATTGTACAGGGAAATACAGGTTGATAGATCTTAAGCTGCTCGCCTCAGATGTTGCCTGGTTCATGTAAGATATCGTAATTCTGTTTTCACGCAAATGAATTGTGGAAAAGTCCTTACTGAAAGACATACAGTCTCTTTTCATAATTACATTAATTACCGAGATAATTTCAATTTCGCTTTTTCAGAAGAGCAATTATTTCTGTTTCTAGTGTCATAATTCTAAAAGAGACGAATTCAATGTCTTTTCATTTTTCAAATTCTACGTCAGGCTGATGCGGCGCTCCAGCTGTACGCAGCTAAGAGAGCGTGCTTACAAAAGCGGAACAGTGGAGAGCAGTCTGATTTAAATAATGAAAAGATCCATCTATTATTTTTTTTTTTTCATGATTGGCACAATGCGTTTCGAAAATTTATTCTCGTTTTCAAGTGCATTTGTCTACATAAATGTTTTTGTGGTTGTTATTTGTGAAAAATATTTCAAGTTTCATTTTCCGATTTTACGATTGCAGTGTAACCTCAAAAAAAGAAAAAAAAGAAAAAAACCTGCTATGCAAGAGTGACGAAAATAACACATGAAATCACCACAAAAAAGTTTATGTAAACCAATGCTCATGAAGATGAGAATAAATTCTCGAACGCGCTACGCTAAGCATGTCAAAAATAGTGCAGTTTTTCTTTATTTAAATAATGAAATATACGGTTGCAAGTTTCCCAAAAACATAGGTTATGATAAGCGAAGTTAAGGAGAAATGTTTAATTTACAATAGACACTAATAACACTTGGCTATATGCAGTTAGACCGACATATCAACTGGAAAGCAAAGCACGTGGCATCTAAGTAGGTTCACCAGTTAACTACTATAACAGTTCTTTTTTTCCTGCCAGAGCATTGAAAGAAAAATGCTCGTCAAAAATTGAATGGATTATTAAAAGAGGAAATTGTGGTACAGTGTTGTTAAATGATAGCTTCACGTCATGACTTTAATATCAAGATACATGCTTGCATTGTCAAAGTACAACAACAGCAACAAAAAGGAAATCGCGAAATAATGTGGTCATAAACACTTCCTTAACATTCCATTTATGTTATCAAGTGCAATGACAAATCTCGAATAATCTGACACCAAACAAAATGCAAACTCGAAGTAAATTAGCAACATAGGTTGTGTACCGGAAATCCATGGGAAATCAGCTGCTCAGATTACGGATCACACTACTGAAACTTGCAGAAATTTACGTCTTCTCAAGATCAGCAAAGTATGTCAACAGCCCCAGACGGCAGTCAGCTCCCCACTCCTCCAACTGCTTATCCCCAAATTCCCAAAAAAATTACTTCCTCGTGCCCACTTCCAACCTTCCAAAAATTCAATGTGGAGCAGACGGCACCTAGCTACTATCAATGTGACAGACGAGAAATGTTTAAAAAAAAATTAAGAAAACTCAAGGAAACGACAGCAAGCTCCCCACTTTTTGCGTACAAGATGCACATTTTACCATCATGAAGATGGCACTGGGCTGAAGCAGTGTTATCTAGATTGGTCAGCCCGTAAGTACCATATGCTAGGTGGCTTGATGGAACCTCGTTGGATAAACCAAATTTCTATAGGGAAACAAAATCTACGCTTCTAAGCTAGTCGAATGGCACTGATGTTTCTGGACCTTTGAAGTGAGCCCGTAAATGCAAAAAAATTCTGTTCAAATTGTCCCTGGGTGATGGCAAGGTGGACACGGCGTTCACCGCCCAACATGTGGGCAGGTGCCGGCCGTATTCACACAACAGCAGTGGAGCGAGCCGCAACTAGGGTTGTGCGGATGCTGCTCAGCGCCACAGGGAGGTGCCCTTTGCCTAATGAATCCACAGACTGCCCTCTGCCCAAGACTGTGTGGGAGCCCACCTGAACTGCTACGAGGGCGAGGAGCTTCCTCTCCAGTGCTCAAAAACGTATCTGAAAAATAGTAGCCAAAAACGAATTGATATCACAAACTTCCCAGCTAAAACTTTTACCGAAAATTAGCCTTATATAATACATATTTAAAATGCTTGTAGTCTTTTCAGAAAAGTTAATGAGCCTAAACTGCACGTAAGTGTTACTGTGCAGAGAAACCTAAACAACAAGAATACTATCGTACCAATATCAAGTTGTAAGTTATGAAAAGATATACAGGTTGGTCATTTGATCGTGACCGGGCCAAATATCTCACAAAATAAGCGTCAACCGAAAAAACTACAAAGAACGAAACTTGTCTATCTTGACGGGGGAATCCAGATGGCGCTATGATTGGCCCGCTAGGTGGCGCTGCCATAGGTCAAACGGATATCAACTGCGTTTTCTTTAAAATAGGAACCCCCATTTTTATTACATATTCGTGTAGTACGTAAAGAAATACGAATGTTTTAGTTGGACCACTTTTTTCGCTTTGTGATAGATGGCGCTGTAATAGTCACAAACATGTGGCTCACAATTTTAGACGAACAGTTGGTAGCAGGTAGGTTTTTTAAATTACCATACAGAACGTAGGTACGTTTGAACATTTTAATTCGGTTGTTCCTATGTGATACATGTACCTTTGTGAACATATCATTTCTGAGAACGCATTCTGTTACAGCGTGTGCCGGTGTGGCCGTGCGGTTCTAGGCGCTTCAGTCTGGAACCGCGTGACCGCTAGGTCGCAGGTTCGAAACGTGCCTCGGGCATGGATGTGCGTGATGTCCTTAGGTTAGTTAGGTTTAAGTAGTTCTAAGTTCTAGGGGACTGATGACCACAGATGTTAAGTCCCATAGTGCTCAGAGCCATTTGAACCATTTTGTTACAGCGTCATTACCTGTAAATACCACATTAATGCAATAAATGCTCAAAATGATGTCCGTCAACCTCAATGCATTTGTCAATACGTGTAATGACATTCCTCTCAACAGCGAGTAGTTCGCCTTCCGTAATGTTCGCAAATACATTGACAACGCGCTGACGCAAGTTGTCAGGCGCTGTCGGTGGGTCACGATAGCAAATATCCTCCAACTTTCCCCACAGAAAGAAATCCG
This sequence comes from Schistocerca serialis cubense, assembly GCF_023864345.2. Taxonomy (NCBI): domain Eukaryota; kingdom Metazoa; phylum Arthropoda; class Insecta; order Orthoptera; family Acrididae; genus Schistocerca; species Schistocerca serialis. Next base: position 702,326,893 of record NC_064638.1, read on the forward strand.
GGGACGTCAGATCCGGTGAACGTGCGGTCCATGGTATGGTGCTTCGACGACCAATCCACCTGTCATGAAATATGCTATTCAATACCGCTTCAACCGCGCGTGAGCTGTGTGCCGGACATCCTTCATCTTAGAAGTACATCGCCATTCTGTCATGCAGTGAAACATCTTGTAGTAACACCGGTTGAACATTACGTAGGAAATCAGCATACATTGCACCATTCAGATTGCCATCGACAAAATGAGAGCCAATTATCCTTCCACCCATAATGACGCACCAAACATTAACCCGCCAAGGTCGCTGATGTTCCACTTGTCGCCGCCATCGTGGATTTTCCGTTGCCCAATAGTGCATATTATTTTGGTTTACGTTACCGCTGTTAGTGAATGACGCTTCGTTGTCGCATCGGGAGGACGACGGTTCAATCCCGTCTCCAGCCATCCTGATTTAGGTTTTCCATGATTTCCCTAAATCGTTTCAGGCAAATGCCGGGATGGTTCCTTTGAAAGGGCACGGCCGATTTCCTTCCCAGTCCTTCCCTAACCCGAGCTTACACTCCGCCTCTGAAGACCTCGATGTCGACGAGACGTTAAACACTAACCACCACCACCACGCTTCGTTGCTAAATAGAACGCGTGCAAAAAATCTGTCATCGTCCCGTAATTCCTCTTGTGCCCGGTGGCAGAACTGTGCACGACGTTCAAAGTCGTCGCCATGCAATTCCTGATGCATATAAATATGGTACGGGTGCAGTCGATGTTGGTGTAGCATTCTCAACACCGACGTTTTTGAGATTCCCGATTCTCGCGCAATTTGTCTGCTACTGGTGTGCGGATTAGACGCGACAGCAGCTAAAACATCTCCTTGGGCGTCATCATTTGTTGCAGGTCGTGGTCGACGTTTCACATGTGGCTCAACACTTCCTGTTTCCTTAAATAACGTAAGTATCCGGCGAACGGTCCGGACACTTGAATGATGTCATCCAGGATACCGGGCAGCATACATAGCACACGCCCGTTGGGCATTTTGATCACAATAGCCATACATCAAAACGATATCGACCTTTTCCGCAATTGGCAAACGGTCCATTTTATCACGGGTAATGTATCACGAAGCAAATACCGTCCGCACTTGCGGAATGTTACGTGATACCACGTACTTATACGTTTGTGACTATTACAGCGCCATCTATCACAAAGCGAAAAAAGTGGTCCGACTAAAACATTCATATTTCTTTACGTACTACACGAGTATGTAATAAAAAATGGGGGTTCCTATTTAAAAAAACGCAGTTGATATTCGTTTGACCTATGGCAGCGCAATCTAGCGGGCCAACCATAAGGCCACCTGGTTTCCCCCTTCAAGCTAGACGAGTTTCGTTCTTTGTAGTCTTTTCGTTTGACGCTTATTTCGTGAGATATTTGGAACGATATCCGGCGAACGGTCCGGACACATAAAATATATACACAAAAAATATATAGTTTCTTATTTATTGACAGTGTGTGTATTTCAAATATTATTTTGAATTCTGAAGTCGTATTTCATTTTGTATCCTGTAGCTCCATCTATTGTGCAAATATTACACACACGCGCACACATTTTTATGCACGCTGGCGTACAGTTCAGATGTATACCATCGTGTATGCAGGATACAGAACCAAAGACAGCTACAGCAAACAAAATGCGTTCGATGTACACAATCTTATGATAAATGTGCAGTTGTATGACTCCAATTACATATTGCTGAAAACCCAAAACGCGTCTTAGGATAAATAAAGTGCAACAGATGAGATAAGTTGGTGGATTTTTTAAAATTGGAGATAACTTAATTTTGCCCATGGGTCACTTTTACGTATCACTGCACCTAATAAATTAACAATTGCTGTAGATCCGTGTTTCATTCTGCCATTCTGTCACAACTTTTTACTTCGGAGGCAGTATCCGAAGCACTGATATCACATAATCTACTAGTCACTATTAACTGTAATGATGTAGTGAAATCGGATGCAGTACACCCTTTTAACAAGTGGAATATGCGAAATACAGATTGAAATGAATATGCGGAAATTGAAACAGCGAAACTTCGAAGTTTAGTAAAAACCTATTCTCTGAAGAGTGTCAGTTTTATCAGTTCTAGGAAGGAAGCTGCGGTAACTTCGGTTTGGCTTTCAAATAAAAAACTACGGTTCCGTCAATCAGATGGGGCGATAAACGGACTGCAGCATTGGCGGAATAAAAGCAAGAACTAAAAGGCACAGCAAGCACGCCTCCGAAGCAGATATAACTCTCATCAGCTGCAAACATAAACTAAGATACTGCTCAAGCGCAGAAAGAAGAAGGCAAGGCTAGACCATTAATTCCTTATGTGAGGACCTCCCTTCCACCATTATACGGCGTAATACGACATTATTACGGTGACAGATGACGTCAGCAGCAATAACACTGTCTACCACGCGTGATCCATCTCCTGAAACGGTTAGTTCCCGACTCAATCGATCTCCGTATAAGAGAGGCAGAAGAAGCTCATGGTTTTCTCCGAACAGCCCTTCACATTCTTACGCACTCACGCAAATGTTGAGGATGCTGCTGCCTTCTATGCCGAGCGCTTTCCAGAGAAAGCTCTCTCTCTCTAGTTCGTTCTTTTACAAGGTTGTGAACCCCTTTATACCTGATGGCAGCGTACAGACCGGCAAAAGGATACGAAGCAAACGTGTTACAGGAGAAACCGATGAAATAGCTCTACTGGCGGCAGTGCACCACAACCCAAACACCTGACATTTAACCGCGACTCCGCTATGTCCGTAGGTTGTATTGTCTGTAACACTCCATCGTCATAAGTATCATCCATACCACATGTCACTACATCAGGAACTTCATGGCGTCGATTTCAATAACCGGGTAGTACTTTGTGAACGGGCAGTGAATAAAGGCAAACGACTCCCACGTTCTATGCCGAGGAACTGTTTTTCGATGAAGCTACGTCAAATTGTGGTATCGTTAACAGGCATAGCCTGCATTAATGGGGTGTAGACAATCCCGACTGATTACGGCAAGTTGACCATCAGCGTCCTTGGTCGGTTAACGTACGATGTGCTGTCACGGTGAAGAAACTCATTGGTCCGTACTTTATCGACGGGACGTTGAATGGACGATTATATTGACCGTTTTTGGAACCGGAACTACAGGTACTACTGCAGGATGTTGCCCAGGACGTTCTACTATGTGGTTTTAGCATGACGGTTGCTCAGCGCATTAGCAAGTGAAGCATGGGAGAAGTTAGACTGTGTTTGGTTCAAGTGGCTCTGAGCACTATGGGACTTAACTTCTGAGGTCATCAGTCCCCTAGAACTTAGAACTACTTAAACCTAACTAACCTAAGGACATCACACACATCCATGCCCGAGGCAGGATTCGAACCTGCGACCGTAGCGGTCGCGCGGTTCCAGATGTAGCGCCGAGAACCGCTAGGCCACCCCGGCCGCCAGACTGTGTTTAGACTGATCTGTGGATCGCCAGAGGTGGCCTTATTAATTGGCCTGCTAATTCGCCAGATTTCTGTCGGTGGGGTTATTTAAGAGATAAGGACTACCAGCAAGAGCCAACAGGCGTGAATAGGTGATCGACCGCACCAAAGACGCCTGAGCTGACATTCACGCGGATTTGCTTCTGTCCTGTGTACGATCATTTGAAAAGGGTTCACTAAGTGTTCTGAAGTTGGCGGCACTACATTTGAACATGTACTCTAATTGGAAAAGTAGAGAAGCGTCCGCCTCGAGTCCCCTGTGCGATATGTCACAGGAATACAATGTTGCGAATGGGGTCTGTAATTAGAAGTTATGAAATACTGGCCTGTCGTGCCCTCACAGCAACGTACTATGGGATATTCAAGGGCCATTGAAAAGCAAGTCGGAAATTGCGATTGTGTACCCATTTCTATGCCTCAGATCAAAGTGCCATCCGTGGCGAAAGGAAGAAAATGCTTCAGACGACACATACGTAGATTTTGCCGTAGAATCGTAATCTGCAATAAAAAAAAGTCTGTTCCTGCTGACGATTTCAAACTTGTCCCCTTCCACCCACGCATGGGGTGGGGTGGGGGTCGAGTATGGTATCACTGGATGTCCCACACCCAAGCCCCCCAGAAACAAACAAATAAAAATTATAACTTTTTTTGATCCGAGATACTGAAATATCTTCAGTTAAAATTAACACCCAGTACAACAAGAAACTTTTTTCACTAAAAGCTTTTAAAGGTCTCAGAAATTACCTCAAAGCGAAAAGTATTGTTTCTTCTCTTAATATCTATCACCGCAGTAAGATTTAATAATTTATTTCTGTTAGAGAGGAATGTCTGTGTAGTATTTGTTTTGAAAGAAGATAAAAACAGACAAGTGCGAGTAGGGTTCGTGCTCTGAGGGTCGTACAAACCTAATTAAGTATACAGATATCTGTGTTCTTTGATGGGTGAGTTGGCGAGTGTCTAAGTATGTGATGTAAATGGCAGCATTTTTTTATTGCATTTAGATAGAAGCTTAAATTTTTTAGGCCGTCATGGGACCGTAAACCTCAGTATTTGACACAAATTTGAACTTGACACCTCTACCCGTTCCTGCGAAAAAGAGATATTAACACACGAAGAGACAGACTGACAATAAAGTGATCCTATAAGGCTTCCGTTTTTACCGACTGAGATACTGAACTGTACAACAACACGCTTCAATGATTACTACGTTTTGCGTTATTTTTAAAAGTCTTCTTTAAGCTCTTGGAAAGGCAACTTATTGCCTGAAGGTCTGAAGCAGTAGAGAGTGAGGGTGACGGGGGGGGGGGGGGGGGGGGGGGGACCGGACTCATGTGTAGACGAGGTGAGCATCTTGCGTCACGTAATCGCACTGTACTCATGATAACGGTTGGTTGTCTATTTTTACGAGTTGCCGGCCGGGGTGGCCAAACGGTTCTAGGCACTACAGTCTGGAGCCGCGCGACCGCTACGGTCGCAGGTTCGAATCCTGCCTCGGGCATGGATGTGTGTGATGTCCTTAGGTTAGTTAGGTTTAAGTAGTTCTAAGTTCCAGGGGACTGATGACCTCAGAAGTTATGTCCCATAGTGCTCAGAGCCATTTGAACCATTTTACGAGTTATCTTTCTCTTTCGGGTGCGACTAAGCACTATGAAATTTGTAACGTAAGAAAGTGTAGCACAGTAGCGGCTGTACGGCGAAGGCGCAGAGCAGAGACTCCGTTGCTCGCTCCCGTGTCGATAATACGAAGGCACATAGTAATAATTGCTAGCATTCTACGGTATTTGTCCCACATACTATTTGACCACATGACTCAAATCGTTTCGTTCAGCAGTGTGTAGGGCAAAAACGGTGGAATAGTACTAGTTATTGTTGTTAAAATGTAACAACCACTACACCACATTCTTAAAATGCATAAAATTACATTAGAAGTCTGCGTGACTATGTGTTCATTGAATGTAACGGTAATTTAAAAAATGAAATGACAGTGGACATTGCATTAATCACACACGGTGTATTTTTGCTGTTATATCCGCGGTTTGTGGAGCTAATCGAAAATAAATGATTTATTAGTTTACACGAATATCGCTATCTAGAGCTGTAAAACTACCGTAGGGTTCCGTAGACTACGACAAGTAAGCGTAGACTACGGTAGCTTTCTTGTAGCTTTGGTCAGTTAATTCCGTACCCACATGGCCTGCACATTGCGTGTGTTGGATACTCATCGGTGTTACCTCATAACGATCGCTTTCTTCACGTCTTACTAAATTTCCCTAAAAATCGGAAGCGATGAACCGTCTAGAAACTTAGTGAGGCTATCTGAAGGGCTGGGTAATCTACGAAACATTTTTGTTCCGCATGGCTATCTTCCTGTTTGCTACTTAAGAATAAACATTATTTATAGCAAAACTGAAACTGCGAAAGTGTAACTCATAATTCAGGTTTTATTCGAAAATTGTTGATTCGTAATGTGAAACAGAGGGATGTTGTAGTAAAAGTAAATATATAGATTTATCATACAGTGCTAGAAAATGCAATTTAGTCAACAAGAAAGTAAAATAAAAAAGACAGCAAAACAAAAACATATCAAAAACATCACTTCAATACATAGTCGATATTATGTAAAACATGTTTCTGTTATTCATAAACAACTTTCGCGTCTACGAATAATAACTGGAAACTCGTGCCTTTGATCACGATGGACAACGTTATTGAATACAAAATAACAATTATATGTGTATATAGTTTTGGTAGAGCGAAACACTTGTTGTAGCCATCCTCTAACATGACGATAAGGTCTCTTTGCAACCTGGAATACATTAATTGTGTGTGTGTGTGTGTGTGTGTGTGTGTGTGTGTGTGTGTGAAATCTTATGTGACTTAACTGCTAAGGTCATCAGTCCCTAAGCTTACACACTACTTAAATTATCCTAAGGACAAATACACACACACCCATGCCCGAGGGAGGACTCGAACCTCCGCCGGGACCAGCCGCACAGTCCATGACTGCAGCACCTGAGAATGCATTAATTATTTCTTATATGTGCGAGCTTGAGGAACGAGCAACGGGACAATAGTGGGAGCTTACAGTACTTGTGTTTGATTTGTTGGTTAGTCTACCCTCACATATCACGCTCCGGCAAAAAATGTGACAGAAGTAAAAAAACGGCAATTTTTAGTTTATGTCACTGAAAAATACGCGCAAAGTGCACCATCGCTCACGAAAAATGTCACAACTCTGTCTCGCAATTTTTCCACTTGAGGGCAGCTGTGTCAGTTTTGCTGTCGGCAATTTCACGATTCGCCAGACCGAGAACAGAGTCGCTTTAGCCTTGCTACTGGCAAGGTATGCACGGGTCATTCAAGAAGAGCGGCACTTCCTGGACTGTGACATTTTTCATGTATCAGGTAAGTTCAGTGTAATTTAAGTGAAGACCACCGGCCATTGCGTTGTCCGTAGTGAGAGGTAATGCTTGAAATTTGATATTCTCGTCGCGCTCTTGACGATGTGGATCTCGTAATATCGAATTCCCTAACTATTTTCGAAATAGCACGTCCCAAGCATTTAGCTGCAGCTACCATTCCGCGTCCAATGTCTGTTAACTCCCGTCGTGCGGTCTTAATCTCGTTGGAAATCTTTTCACATGAATCACGTGAGCACTTACGGCACCTCCGCCACACGGCCCTTTTATACCTAATGTGCGTGATACTACCGAGCATCTGTATACGTAAATATCGCTATCTCATGACTTTTGTCATCTCAGTCTTTTACAGTAACCAAAAAATAAATATTATGTAGGGTCCAAAAGCGGCAAAAGTATAACAGAGCTGTCATAACAAAAATAACAAAGTTTTTAGAAAAGCGAGAAAAGTGACACAAATCAAAGAACTAATTAATAATTACCTGGTAACCCCCTCACGTTCGACGAGAACAGAACTGTTGTTGTTGTTGTTGTTGTTGTGGTCTTTAGTCCTGAGACTGGTTTGATGCAGCTCTCCATGCTCCCTAATCCGTGCAAGCCTCTTCATCTCCCAGTACTTACTGCAACCTACATCCTTCTGAATCTGCTTAGTGTATCCATCTCTTGGTCTCCCTCTATGATTTTTACCCTCCACGCTGCCCTCCAATGCTAAATTTGTGATCCCTTGATGCCTCAGAACATGTCCTACCAACCGGTCCCTTCTTTTTGTCAAGTTGTGCCACAAACTCCTATTCTCCCCAATTCTATTCAATACCTCCTCATTAGTTATGTGATCTATCCATCTAATCTTCAGCATTCTTCTGTAGCACCACATTTCGAAAGCTTCTATTCTCTTCTTGTCCAAACTATTTATCGTCCATGTTTCACTTCCATACATGGCCACACTCCGTACAAATACTTCCAGAAACGACTTTCTTACACTTAAAACTATACTCGATATTAACAAATTTCTCTTCTTCAGAAACGCTTTCCTTGCCATTGCCAGTCTACATTTTATATCCTCTCTACTTCGACCATCACCAGTTATTTTGCTCCCCAAATAGCAAAACTACTTTACTACTTTAAGTATCTCATTTCCTAATCTAATTCCCTCAGCATCACCCGACTTAATTCGACTATCAAAACTAGACATGGTTGTCTCACTGGGTATTCCGCGATCGTTCATTAAATAAAATATGGCGTTTCAGTCTTCGATCGCTATTCTTTATTTTCAATTACCGGTTTCGGGCTAGCTGCCCATCTTCAGATCATATGTTGTAGTTACAGAGTAACTTGTCCGTACAGAACACAAAGTTCACTGTCATAAGTAAAGTAATTTCAAGGTTTACTTATGACAGTGAACTTTGTGTTCTGTACGGACAAGTTACTCTGTAACTACAACATATGATCTGAAGATGGGCAGCTAGCCCGAAACCGGTAATTGAAAATAAAGAATAGCGATCGAAGACTGAAACGCCATATTTTATTTAATTCGACTACATTCCATTATCCTCGTTTTGCTTTTGTTGATGTTCATCTTATACCCTCCTTTCAAGACACTGTCCATTCCGTTCAACTGCTCTTCCAAGTCCTTTGCTGTCTCTGTCAGAGTTACAATGTCATCGGCGAACCTCAAAGTTTTTATTTCTTCTCCATGGATTTTAATACCTACTCCGAATTTTTCTTTTGTTTCCTTTACTGCTTGCTCAATACACAAACTGAATAACATCGGGGAGAGGCTACAACCCTGCCTCACTCCCTTCCCAACCGCTGCTTCCCTTTCATGCCCCTCGACTCTTATAACTGCCATCTGGTTTCTGCACAAATTGTAAATAGCCTTTCGCTCGCTGTAACAGAACTACACGTCCATATTACTGTTGTACAGAATATAATGGAATTTACTGCCAAATATACTTAGTTGAAATGTAGAGAAAGCTTGTAATATTTCACTATAACTTTTGAAGAATTCTTTAAGTCGATTTTCCTCAGATACAGCATTTTTGAGTCGTGTCATTATTCACGCCGGGGTGCGATATGTTTAACGAACGCCTGAAATATCCAGCAGTGTGGAGGGTCGCATTCACTGTACTGTGATGCATGCCCCTGCCCCCCGTCATAAACTTGGTGGCGCATATAGCGAGTGTAAGTCGGCGGCTCGTAATATTTGTCAGCAGCGTGGCACCGGGATGAGCGGCGAGCTGCTAATCCGTGCCGCCGCCCCGAGAGGTCGGCCGCGGCGCCAGATGGCCGCAGCGCGTGGTGCGCTACGCACAGTGATTGCGGCATTGTGGGCTCACTGACCACTGGCCAACAATAACACTGAGGCAACGGCCGCGCGCCCACCGGTCCTCAGAGGCCACTTGCTGGAGCAGCGGTCAGCCGAGAGGACGGATGGCGCAAAGTCACGCACGCGCCCTCACCTCGCCGACGCCGATGCCGCCTTCGGTGCGGCCATCTGTGGCACTGCCAAGCACTTAACACATGGCGTCACTGTGGGCCTGCTGAGAACCTTCAGAATCGTTCTTGATGCAAAGTCAAACATCTACGCTGTCGAAAGTGGACAAGTTAAAGGGGGTGGGGGAGAATAGATTAGCCATACTGGTATATCACACAGATATACAGGGTGGTCCATTGATCGTGACCGGGCCAAACGGATATCAACTACGTTTTTTTAAATAGGAACCCCCAGTTTTTATTACATATTCGTGTAGTAAGTAAAGAAATATGAATGTTTTAGTTGGACTACTTATTTCGCTCTGCGGTAGATGGCACTGTAATAGTCACAAACGTATAAGTACATGGTATCACGTAACATTCCGCCAGTGCGTACGGTATTTGCTTCGTGATACATTGTTGTTGTTGTTGTGGTCTTCAGTCCTGAGACTGGTTTGATGCAGCTCTCCATGCTACTCTATCCTGTGCAAGCTTTTTCATCTCCCAGTACCTACTGCAACCTACATCCTTCTGAATCTGCTTAGTGTATTCATCTCTTGGTCTCCCTCTACGATTTTTACCCTCCACGCTGCCCTCCAATACTAAATTGGTGATCCCTTGATGCCTCAGAACATGTCCTACCAACCGATCCCTTCTTCTGGTCAAGTTGTGCCACAAACTTCTCTTCTCCCCAATCCTATTCAATACTTCCTCATTAGTTATGTGATCTACCCATCTAATCTTCAGCATTCTTCTGTAGCACCACATTTCGAAAGCTTCTATTCTCTTCTTGTCCAAACTATTTATCGTCCATGTTTCACTTCCATACATGGCTACACTCCATACGAATACTTTCAGAAATGACTTCCTGACACTTAAATCAATACTGGATGTTAACAAATTTCTCTTCTTCAGAAACGCTTTCCTTGCCATTGCCAGCCTACATTTTATATCCTCTCTACTTCGACCATCATCAGTTATTTTGCTCCCCAAATAGCAAAACTCCTTTACTACTTTAAGTGCCTCATTTCCTAATCCAATTCCCTCAGCATCACCCGACTTAACTAGACTACATTCCATTATCCTTGTTTTGCTTTTGTTGATGTTCATCTTATATCCTCCTTTCAAGACACTGTCCATTCCATTCAACTGCTCTTCCAGGTCCTTTGCTGTCTCTGACAGAATTACAATGTCATCGGCGAACCTCAAAGTTTTTATTTCTTCTCCATGAATTTTAATACCTACTCCGAATTTTTCTTTTGTTTCCTTTACTGCTTGCTCAATATACAGATTGAACAACATCGGGGAGAGGCTACAACCCTGTCTTACTCCCTTCCCAACCACTGCTTCCCTTTCATGTCCCTCGACTCTTATAACTGCCATCTGGTTTCTGTACAAATTGTAAATAGCCTTTCGCTCCCTGTAATTTACCCCTGCCACCTTTAGAATTTGAAAGAGAGTATTCCAGTCATCATTGTAAAAACCTTTCTCTAAGTCTACAAATGCTAGAAACGTAGGTTTGCCTTTCCTTAATCTTTCTTCTAAGATAAGTCGTAAGGTCAGTATTGCCTCACGTGTTCCAGTGTTTCTACGGAATCCAAACTGATCTTCCCCGAGGTTGGCTTCTACTAGTTTTTCCATTCGTCTGTAAAGAATTCGTGTTAGTATTTTGCAGCTGTGACTTATTAAGCTGATAGTTCGGTAATTTTCACATCTGTCAACACCTGCTTTCTTTGGGATTGGAATTATTATATTCTTCTTGAAGTCTGAGGGTATTTCGCCTGTTTCATACATCTTGCTCACCAGATGGTAGAGTTTTGTCAGGACTGGCTCTCCCACGGCCGTCAATAGTTCCAATGGAATATTGTCTACTCCGGGGGCCTTGTTTCGACTCTGGTCTTTCAGTGCTCTGTCAAACTCTTCGCGCAGTATCATATCTCCCATTTCATCTTCATCTACATCCTCTTCCATTTCCATAATATTGTCCTCAAGTACATCGCCCTTGTATAGACCCTCTATATACTCCTTCCACCTTTCTGCTTTCCCTTCTTTGCTTAGAACTGGGTTTCCATCTGAGCTCTTGATATTCATACAAGTCGTTCTCTTATCTCCAAAGGTCTCTTTAATTTTCCTGTAGGCGGTATCTATCTTACCCCTAGTGAGATAGGCCTCTACATCCTTACATTTGTCCTCTAGCCATCCCTGCTTAGTCATTTTGCACTTCCTGTCGATCTCATTTTTGAGACGTTTGTATTCCTTTTTGCCTGTTTCACTTACTGCATTTTTATATCTTCTCCTTTCATCAATTAAATTCAATATTTCTTCTGTTACCCAAGGATTTCTACTAGCCCTCGTCTTTTTACCTACTTGATCCTCTGCTGCCTTCACTACTTCATCCCTCAAAGCTACCCATTCTTCTTCTACTGTATTTATTTCCCCCATTCCTGTCAATTGCTCCCTTATGCTCTCCCTGAATCTCTGTACAACCTCTGGTTCTTTTAGTTTATCCAGGTCCCATCTCCTTAAATTCCCACCTTTTTGCAGTTTCTTCAGTTTTAATCTACAGGTCATAACCAATAGATTGTGGTCAGAGTCCACATCTGCCCCTGGAAATGTCTTACAATTTAAAACCTGGTTCCTAAATCTCTGTCTTACCATTATATAATCTATCTGATACCTTTTAGTATCTCCAGGGTTCTTCCATGTATTCAACCTTCTTTCATGATTCTTAAACCAAGTGTTAGTTATGATTATGTTGTGCTCTGTGCAAAATTCGACCAGGCGGCTTCCTCTTTCATTTCTGTCCCCCAATCCATATTCACCTACTATGTTTCCTTCTCTCCCTTTTCCTACACTCGAATTCCAGTCACCCATGACTATTAAATTTTCGTCTCCCTTCACAATCTGAATAATTTCTTTTATTTCATCATACATTTCTTCAATTTCTTCGTCATCTGCAGAGCTAGTTGCCATATAAACTTGTACTACTGTAGTAGGCGTGGGCTTCGTATCTATCTTGGCCACAATAATGCGTTCACTATGCTGTTTGTAGTAGCTTACACGCATTCCTATTTTCCTATTCATTATTAAACCTACTCCTGCATTACCCCTATTTGATTTTGTGTTTATACCCCTGTAGTCACCTGACCAGAAGTCTCGTTCCTCCTGCCACCGAACTTCACTAATTCCCACTATATCTAACTTTAACCTATCCATTTCCCTTTATAAATTTTCTAACCTACCTGCCCGATTAAGGGATCTGACATTCCACGCTCCGATCCGTAGAACGCCAGTTTTCTTTCTCCTGATAACGACATCCTCTTGAGTAGTCCCCGCCCGGAGATCCGAATGGGGGACTATTTTACCTCCGGAATATTTTACCCAAGAGGACGCCATCATCATTTAATCATACAGTAAAGCTGCATGCCCTCGGGAAAAATTACGGCTGTAGTTTCCCCTTGCTTTCAGCCGTTCGCAGTACCAGCACAGCAAGGCCGTTTTGGTTATTGTTACAAGGCCAGATCAGTCAATCATCCAGACTGTTGCCCTTGCAACTACTGAAAAGGCTGCTGCCCCTCTTCAGGAACCACACGTTTGTCTGGCCTCTCAACAGATACCCCTCCGTTGTGGTTGCTCCTACGGTACGGCTATCTGTATCGCTGAGGCACGCAAGCCTCCCCACCAACGGCAAGGTCCATGGTTCATGGGGGGGGGGGGGGGGGCGTGATACATTACCAATGTTAAAATGGACCGTTTACCAATTGCGGAAAAAGTCGATATCGTGTTGATGTAAGGCTATTGTGATCAAAATGCCCAAAGGGCGTGTGCTATGTATGCTACTCGGTATCCTGGACGACATCATCCAAGTGTCCGCACGGTTCGCCGGATAGTTACGTTTTTTTAAGGAAACAGGAAGTGTTCAGCCACATGTGAAACGTCAACCACGACCTGCAACAAATGATGATGCCCAAGTAGGTGTTTCAGCTGCTAATCCGCACATCAGTAGCAAACATGTTTGCTATCGTGATCCACCGACAACGCCTGACAACATCCGTCAGCTCATTGTCAATGCATGTGCGAACATTACGGAAGACGAACTACTCGCTTTTGAGAGGAATGTCGTTACATGTATTGCCAAATGCAATGGAGTTGACGGACATAATTTTGAGCATTTATTGCATTAATGTGGTATTTGCAGCTAATCACGCTGTAACAGCATGCGTTCTCGGAAATGATAAGTTCACAAAGGTACACCTATCACACTAGAACAACCAAAATAAAATGTTCAAACGCACCTACATTCTGTATTTTAATTTAAAAAACCTACCTGTTACCAACTGTTCGTCTAAAATTGTGAGCCATATATTTGTGACTATTACAGCGCCGCCTATCACAAAGCGAAAAAAGTGATCCAACTAAAACATTCATATTTCTTTACGTACTACACGAAAATGTAATAAAAAACATGAGGGTTCCTACTTAAAAAAACGCAGTTGATATCTAGCGGACCAACCGTAGCGCCATCTGGTTTCCCCCTTCAAGCTAGACAAGTTTCTTTCTTTGTAGTTTTTTCGTTTGACGCTTATTTCGTGAAATATTTCGCCCGGTCACGATCAATGGACCACCCTGTATAATAGATTCGGTAAATAATAGGACTGTACTTCCTTACTTCTTATGCACCACAGGGGATATCTGCTTACGTCTCTGCAGCGTTCTCTACTCTCATCATCATTAACATTTTGTGTATTTCCTGTACGTCGTTGAATTCATATGTTGCTCTCAGTCTCCTGTTGCTCTGAACATTTGTGTGATGGTAGTCACTATTTTCCTTCAAATGCTTACGCAGTGTTGCATTTTTGCTATAGTATTTCGAGATATTCTTTTGTTTCTAGATACTAAAAGCAATAAATAATTTCTTATAAACGGACAATTTTCTTCTCTGTTGACTAAATGTTGAAACAAATGGACGCCTCTTCGCACTAATGACATCATACTTTCGTGATTCGACCAAGCGTTCATGAAACGAAGCGTAGATAACAGCCACTGAAATGTTTCATGTAATATAAAATAAAACTGAAATCTCCTTACACTGTGACACGTTCTTTAATAACATTCCCAAACCCAAACTGCGCAGCAGCGAAGTGAAACACATATGTTACAGTGATCACTATAGTGCTTACAGGCGCGCTATTGCTTGACTGCTAAGGTTGACAAGGATAGGACACAAAACACTAGCGACTCAAAGTCTTCTAACTTCTGCCAGTTAAGAACTAGGGAGACCTGACGACTTACAAGCATATCTAAAGTGAGTAGATTAATAATTGCTCTTCGGAATTTTCTATTTTATTGTGAAATTATTTTATTAAAAACTTTCATAACATGTTCTATAGCTAGTCTGGTACGGTAAATCTTATACAGTGTTCTGATTTCATTAAAATCGTCTATTTAGCATGTTTTACTGCAATCGAATTGTGTGCCAGCGGCGTTTCATTTATTTCGCTAACGAGGAAATATAAGAAAGAATCGTTATTTGTAAGGCATCACAATTCAGTGTATAGAACAACATGCACCAACAATGGTAAAATATAAAGTTCAGTTTTTACACCTTGAAGTTGTAAATACAAATACCTTTAGATTCGTAGTACAAAATCAGATTTTGCTACAAGCTATTTATATATGCAGCGCATCCGCAGTTGCTGAAGACCATGATGAATGAAAACACCGCTGACAGCTGGTAAAACTTGGTTTTAATTGACCACAGTACCGGTTTCAGGGCTTACAGCCGCATCTTCAAGTGCAACGAAAATGATTACATTAATCATTTACGTGAACACAACGGAGTTGGGTTGGGTTGTTTGGGGGAAGAGACCAAACAGTGAGGTCATCGGTCCCATCGGATTAGGGAAGGAAGTCGACCGTGCCCTTTCAAAGGAACCATCCCGGCATTTGCCTGGAGCGATTTACGGAAATCACGGAAAACCTAAATCAGATTGGCCGAACGCGAGTCCAGTGCTCTAACCACTGCGCCATCTCGCTCGGTTGAACACAACGTTCTTAGCCAAGGTATTGCCATTCTGAAAATATTGTCAATATTCTAAACGAACTGTTGTACTACCACATAGCCGTTGTTACGTAAATATCGCTTCCACATTAGAGGATTAAAATGCAGAAAAAGTAGAATTCAATTGGGATGAGTAAAAAGAGACTGTAATAAATATTCGAGACTGAAGAAAAGTGGAATGATGTAATAATGATGGTCATTGTAGGAATATGGAACAAAGTGCTGTATACGAGGGCGTGCTGTTAAGCAATGCCTACAATTTTTTTACATGAAAATTCTTGAAGCTTTTTAAATAACACAAACTTTGCTAAAATTCTATATCTTTATTCTTCATGTCTGCATATTTATTTCTCAACGTAGTGCCCCTGGCGACAAACACATCTCTACAAACGAGAGAGCAGTTTGTTGATACCGTCAGTGTAGAATGTTTGACTTTGTTGACGGATCCACAACCTCACCTCTGCTTGCACCGATTCGTCACTATTAAAGGTGAAGTCTTCGAAAGTGTTCTGTAAGTGAGTAGAGCACTTGCCCGCGAAAGGCAAAGGTCCCGAGTTCTAGTCTCGGTCCGGCACACAGATTTAATATGTCAGGAAGTTTCATATCAGCGTACTCTCCGCTGCAGAGTGAAAATCTCATTCTGTTCTGTAAATGTTGGAAACAGATGGAAATCGGATGTGGCAAGGTATGAAAGACGATGGATGATAGTGAACCCAAGGCGTCAGATCGTTGCCGAAGCTGCAGCGCTGTTGTGTGATCTGGCATTTTCATGCTAAACGGTGCTCCACGCGTAGACGAACTCTTCGAATTCGAACCCGATTACAGCATGCTGCTTCTAATGCACCAACGTATTTACGTAACTCACCGCCATTTTATACACTACAATTCGGTACCCACTAGCGGCAGAGGGTTACAAATATGTATATATGAAGAATAAAAACGCAGAATGTTAATAACGCGTTTTATTTAAAAATCTTGAAGAGTTTTCACGTAAAAAATTCGAAGGCGTTACTTTTCAGCAGAGCGTCGTCGTTTTGGTGATAGCAGCATGCGTTTTCGATGGGAAACCGCACTTGGCGGCGATAATAGGTAAAAAGTAATTGCTTCAGTTGCATAGCAACCAAAGTAGAATAGTGGTAATGAGTCACATATATTAGCCATAAAGATTTTCTTGCGGAAATATTCAACAGAGCTTCAGGTATTACACAAAAGGTAAATACAGTAGAACAACCAAAAAGAGGTCATAAGTATACTTTCAGATATTAATACAATTATCATGACATGCGTGCTGCAAGGAATACTGGGAGGCGGATGCCGAACACTTCATTAAGAATTTTTTTGTGCAATAACTAATAAAGGTACATAAAATAATGCCAATCAGTAATAATAGCTCTCCTGCACAAGGCATAAGGATAACTTTAATGAAATTTGACACTGTCAAATTGAGCAGTGATCTATTTTGAAAAATTTTGTATTATTCACAACTACCTCGATCACATTTGATGTATGTATGATTGTTTCTATTAATGTGTCGTCATCAGAACTAAAAATTCAGAAACCAGAAAAATCCAAGTTTACTATTAAATATAAAAAGTTGTTTATATTTCTGTTAATTTACATTTAAAAAGAGAAAAATTAAAATACTGAGAATACTTTTATTTTTATGGTTTCGTACCTCAGTCGTTAAAAATGGAACACTTTCAGGATCACTTTTTTCCGTTTAGTTGTTAAGATCCGTTTTGTCAGGATCTGCCGGCCGCTGTGGCCGAGAGGTTCTAGGCGCTTCAGTCTGGAACCACGCTACTGCCATGGTCGCAGGCTCTAATCGCCCAACGACTCATCGTGCTGTTTGTTCAGGACCAGGTCTTGGTAGACATTCTGAAAGCGCCCATGAATATCTGCGACGCTCTGGGTTTCCTCCAAAAGAAACTCAGCTCTCGGCTTGGAACGCACCTCCGTTACAGAAGCCATCCTGAAGACTATGTGTAGCGCCGCCATCTGTCGGAGCTTCATGGAACTATAGGGGCTGAAGCGACAATATTCCACAATTTCCCACACAAAATTCCGCGTTTTTTCAACCGAAAATGGCTGAGAAAGAAACTTGGCGCATTACTTATTGAACGCGCCCCGTATAAACGTTGTTAACTTTGTACGGAACCCTAATAGCGCGAGTCCTACTTGCAGTTGTCCGTTTTTTTTCTCTCTCTTTATCTTTCACTCCTTATATTTTGATCTGTTGAGTAAAGTGAACAGGTTACATGAAGAAAGTATAGGCACGTAATCTGTATGAAAAAGTGCAGTCTTTGTCAAGAACTGAATCTCAGTCGACTGATGAAGCAACAGCGACTACTGCGCACCACCCATTAGCAGTATCTTTTCAGTTCCTCTCTCTTTATGACTTCCTTGGCAATCCACGTTCTTTTTTATCTCCGACTTATTATTCCTCGATTAATGCGAGCAACGGATCTCTCCATGTCATCTGGACTAGTTCAAACCGCTTCATTTACTGTTCTTGGACATTTATTTATATTTGATAACATTTGAGTCACGAAGTCAATCCCTCCAGGCCATATTATACACTTTCCGGAGATATATCTGCACTAGTTATATGCGGCCTGTATATCCACTCAATCACTATCGAAGAGTCCCGGCCATTGGTGAGCGTCAGGATAAGGACAGATGCATGAACGGCTATGTTTGACCGTTGAGCTATCACTCAATGAGTATATTAGTGTGATTACATCCAACAGACAGCCTCCGTCAGTTCCATCTCTTTCCCTAGCTTCTTCTTCCCGGCCTATCGTGAGAGAGGCGGCGCACTGGAGAAGTATGGTGGTACAAATTCCCCCTGCCATCGAGATTTAGGTTTTTTTTTTTAATTTGTTAGATGAATGTCGGGATGGATCCTTTTAAAGGGATCGTCAAATTACCCTCCGCATCCGTTTCCATTTCTAGCTTGTGCCTGTGTGTCTCTGACGACCTCGCCGTTCACGGGATGTGAAATCACGTTCTTCGTTCCATACTGATAACAGATTGCTGGTACTTAAATTCAGCTACCTCCTCTAACAACCGTAAACCATCGTGATTTGTTGTCTTTTTTCTCCTTTGGTAATAGTGGTGGACTCAGACTTCCCAAAATTCACATTCTTTCTTTGGTTCCTTCGCCCATTGATGATGATGATGATATGCGAAGCATGTTTTGTTCAGAGTATACTATCAATAGTTGACCTTAATATTCCAAACTACTCATTTTAGGATCAAGTAGATTCCTATACTCTGTTTCTTTGTTTGTGGCTACAGGACTACAATGTCTTTTCAATGTATACAAACAGAAAAAAAATCTCACCACAAAGAAGTATTTGTGTATAAGCGAAAGTTGGCAGGCGTGTTTTTTTATCTGAAATTTGACTTCTATTCAGATTTCGCACCAGTCGCATAAGAAGGCGCTAGTAGCGCCACTGTGAGCATGCAAATCAGTTTTGCTTTAAATAGACGCTGTCACGGTCGTGAACGTTTTTTTACCTCAGACATTGGACGTGGTGAGTTGATATCAGTAAAGAATGCCTTTAAGGTGACAGAATTATCAATACCTCACTGAGGTTGGACGAAGTCGTGCAATAGGATTGCGATAAGATGGGACTTAGCAGAAATGTAGCCACTGTACATGATTGCTGGCAGCGGTGATCACGATAATGTGCCATCGCAAAAAGACCGGGCTCCGAATGGCCACGTGGCAATACCGAGAGGGAATATTATCGTGTTCGGCCTACGGATCTGGCGCATGGTATTGCATCTGCAGGAGCAATTTAAACAGCAGTTGGCACCACAGTGACACAACAAACTGTTCAAATCGGTTACTACAAGGACACCTCCAGCCAAACGCCCTGCAGCGTGCATTCCAGTGACCCTAAACCACCGCCATTTACGACTTCAGTGGTGTCAACCGTAAGCTCTTTACATTTTCGGTATTTACACACATTTCGGTATTCTCAGAATAAAACCAGGCACAAATTAGTTAAAGAAAAAAAGCAGTGAGGCACACATAACATTAAAATTTCTAACCTTCGGAATGCAAGGTGAAGATCTACTGTGTTTTTCGATGGAAGTTGGGTCTGCCTCAGGCCAGTGTCGTGTGTTGGTCGAAAGAGGTCAGTTGAGAGCCTACAAATGGCTCTTAGCACTATGCGACTTAACTTCTGAGGTCATCAGTCACCTACAACTTAGAACTAATTAAACCTAACTAACCTAAGGACATCACACACATCCATGCCCGAGGCACGATTCGAAACTGCGACCGTAGCGGTCTCTCGGCTCCAGACTGCAGCGCCTAGAACCGCACGGCCACTCCGGCCGGCTGAGAGCCTACAACCACCCTGTCTGCATGTTAGACACATTACCTACTTCTAGAGATATCATCTGGAGCCCGATTTCCTGTGACAGCGGAAGCACTCTCGGTGTAATCCCACACACCCTCACTGCAAATTTGTGCGTCAGTCTGTTGATTCGGCCTGTTGTGCTGCCATTCATGAACAATGTTCCAGGGGGTGTTTTCCAATAGTACAATGTTCGCCCACATACTGCAGATGTGTCTCCAATAGAGTACATATGCGACATCATCGAACAATTTATTCGCAAACAGCGTTAGTCGTCCGTTTACTGACCGACGAAGTGCATCAGGTTTGGAAATCCATCCTACAAAACGACAGCTGCACGTTTGCACGCTTGCATTCAACATTCTGACTGTTACATCGGTTATTAACGCACCAGCTTTTTATATTTGCAGTAACTTATCTCGTGGTTAAATTTGTGAATTTGCAATGTTAATCACTTAAATATGTTACCTAGGAAAATGTATTCCCGAAATTACATTACTCTACGTGAATTATTTTTGGTGTTGCGATGTTTTTGCGTCAGTGCCGGCCGTGGTGCCCGTGCGGTTCTGGCGCTGCAGTCCGGAACCGCGGGACTGCGACGGTCGCACGTTCGAATCCTGCCTGGGCATGGGTGTGTGTGATGTCCTTAGGTTAGTTAGGTTTAAGTAGTTCTAAGTTCTAGGGGACTTATGACCTAAGATGTTGAGTCCCATAGTGCTCAGAGCCATTTAAACCATTTTGGGTCAGTGCGTATCACAAAACGCAGGGGATCCTGGCTGCAGTCTTGCCGGATTTTGTAAAATGGCTTTTTTTTTAATAATAATATCAATATTTATGTATGTGTTTGAAGAGAGAGGGATTGATTTTTGATTGAGATTTTTACTTTAAGTCGTAACCGGTACGTGAATTGTGGCTGCTGCCTCCTTGAATGATCAGCTCCTGCACCAGTTGTTGACGTATTGCAATTTGGAGGAAGTTATTGCTCTTTAAGATTTAAAATACGACTCTGTTAGTTACTTGTCCGTATTGCGGATAGCTTTGAGCTCAAATTTTCGTAGCTGTTCATACCCATGGGACCACTGATGGAAGTAAATAAGATCAAACAGCAATCTGCTTTTCGTCAGAAAAGGAGATTGCTTGACACACAAACTTCGTTCAAACAACACGTCCTGCTACTTCAAAATTGACCAGTGGAGTTCAGCACCATACTATTATTGTAATTATCCAATTACTGTAATTAAGAAATTATGAGAGGTTGTTACTTATCGAATGAAAACTATAGAGAATGCATTTCTTTTCCTGTATTTTTGTGAACTTTGTACACTTACAATTCTGTCGATTGATAGACGGCGACGACAGTGAAGTTTACCTCCTTTTCCAAAAAAAACAAGATATTTCTCTTCTTCACTTCCAGAAAATTTGTATACATAAATGTTTGGCAACTCTTACACTTACTTCGCTCGTTTTTATCACTAGAAAATCACTGAGCGACGGCCTAGCAACACGTCCTCTTTCCACAAGATACAGAGTAACAGTCTTTTTGTTTAATAAAATCAACTGTCTTTTTTTTTTTTTTTTTTTTTTTTTTTTTAGTCCATGCTCAAAGATTCACAACTACTATCGTTGCGGGGATTGCGCGCTAAAGGGTTTCTTGCTGTCCAGCTGCGCTTCACTTCACTTCAAGTACTTTTTGAATCACATTTACATTTTCGGTATTTACACACATTTCGGTATTCTCAGAATAAAACCAGGCACAAATTAGTTAAAGAAAAAAGGCAGTGAGGCACACATAACATTAAAATTTCTAACCTCGTTGTGGAGCATCCATTCGCACATTTAAGTTGTAGGCAGCAGGCCAGAACACGTCGTTGGGACAATCTGTGAGGAATAACCAGGCATGTCGCCTGGGAGAACATTGCGCATTCCTCCGCGGAGGCGCTACGGCAGCCGCAACGCAAGCTGCGGCGACCGGCAGCTGCCGTGCTTTATGTGTGTCATTAAAGGCGCGGCGGCTGCCGCGTCTGCGTCTGCATCTGCATCTGCAGCTGGTTTTAGCCGCGCTTTGTCTCGGCGTTTCCCGGAAGACGGCGCCGTGTTATGGCTGCGAGCGCGCGGCGGCTAACCCGACACACACACACACACCGCGCCGGCAGTTATACCGCCCCGGCTCCCCCACCTGCCTGCCCATCAGCTCGTGTTCCCACCCGCCTCTGATCTGGGCCGTTTCAGGCTTCGCAGACTGGACAGGTGTTGGCAGAAACGGCTCCAACCATCTGCCCGGAAATTAAATTTTAATGGAACTGCTACTCATAAGCTCTCTTCGTTTCAGGCTTACGACGATCTTGCAGTACTCCACTGTGTAGTGTTGCATCAGATTTCTTTCACGTTTACACCATCTGCAACAGAGATACAAGGGGCAGTCAAATGAAAACAACACAGATGAAAAAAGTATGTAAACTTTTCATTATTTCAAAAGTAATCGAAATAACTGTTACAAGGGGAGTGCAATAAGTGCACTACTGGCCATTAAAATTGCTACACCACGAAGATGACGTGCTACAGACGAGAAATTTAACCGACAGGAAGAAGATGCTGTCATATGGAAATGATTAGCTTTTCGGAGCATTCACACAAGGTTGGCACCGGTGGTGACGCCTACAACGTGCTGACATGAGGAAAGTTTCCAACCGATTTCTCATACGCAAACAGCAGTTGACCGGCGTTGCCTGGTGAAACGTTGTTGTGATGCCTCGTGTAAGGAGGAGAAATGCGTACCATCACGTTTCCGACTTTGATAAAGGTCGGACCGTAGCCGATCGCGATTGCGGTTTATCGTATCGTGACATTGCTACTCGCGTTGGTCGAGATTCAATGACTGATAGCAGAATATGGAATCGGTGGGTTCAGGAGGGTAATACGGAACGCCGTGCTGGATCCAACGGTTTCGTATCACTAGCAGCTGAGATGACAGGCATCTTATCGGCATGGCTGTAACAGATCGTGCAGCCACGTATCGATACCTGAGTCAACAGATGGGGACGTTTGCAAGAGAACAACCATCTGCACGAACAGTTCGACGATGTTTGCAGCAGCATGGACGATCAGCTCGGAGACCATGGCTGCGACTACCCTTGACGCTGCATCACAGACTGGAGCGCCTGCGATGGTGTACTCAACGACGAACCTGGGTGCACGAATGGCAAAACGTCATTTTTCGGATGAATCCAGGTTCTATTTACAGTATCATGATGGTCGCATCCGTGTTTGGCGACATCGTGGTGAACGCACATTGGAAGCGTGTATTCGTCATCGCCATACTGGTGTATCACCCGGCGTGATGGTATGGGGTGCCATTAGTTACACGTATCGGTCACCTCTTGTTCGCATTGACGGCACTTTGAACGGTGGACGTTACATTTCAGATGTGTTACTACCAGTGGCTCTGCCACTCATTCGATCCCTGCGAAACCCTACATTTGAGCAGGATAATGCACGACCGCATGTTGCAGGTCCTGTACGGGCTTTTCTGGATACAGAAAATGTTCGACTGCTGCTCTGGCCAGCACATTCTCCAGATCTGTCACCAATTGAAAACTTCTGGTCAATGGTGGCCGAGCAACTGGCTCGTCACAATACGCCAGTCACTGCTTTTGATGAACTGTGGTATCGTATTGAAGCTACATGGGCAGCTGTACCTGTACACGCCATACAAGTTCTATTTGACTCAATGCCCAGGCGTATCAAGGCCGTTATAACGGCCAGAGGTGGTTGTTCTGGGTACTGATTTCTCAGGATCTGTGCTCCCAAATTGCATGAAAATGTAATCACATGTCAGTTCTAGTATAATATATTTGTCCAATAAATACCCGTTTATCATCTGCATTTCTTCTTGGTGTAGCAATTTTGATGGCCAGTAGCGTAATACAACACATTTTTTCTGAAAGCAGGTTGATTTTATTTAGGATTCCAATACACCATATTATTCCCCATTCTTTTGGCTACAAAATCTTGCTTTTCAACATAATCTCCGTTCAATACAACGGCCTTAAGCCACCTTACTGGAAATTCCTATGTACCCACTTGGTACCAATCTACTCATCGACGTTGGAGCCATCGTCTCGCTGCATCAGTAACCTCCCCAGGACTGCAGAGCGGATGAAGAAGAACTGTTGTGCTGTGACGTGTCTGATTGGCAGCCATCGATCCCTTCGAATGAGACTGTCCGCACGTTCCAACGCTCCAGGAGTCACGCCAGTGAGTTGCAGCCCGGCACACAGGAGCCAGGACAGGTTTGTGCGACCTTGTTGCGATGATGACTGTGTCCTCACCCGACGACCACCGTGCTTTTATTCACTGCCAGGTCTCCGTAGACATTCTGCAAAGAGCATACGGATGTCTGCGATGCTCTGGTTTTCTGCCATAATAAACTAAGTGACAGCTCTCTGCTTTGAACGCATCTCCTTTGCAGACGTCATTTTGAAGGCTACGTATAGCGGCGCCACCTATTGGAACTTCATGGAGCAGCAGGGGCTGAAGCAGGAATATTCCAGATGTCCCACAACAAATTTAGCATTTTTCAACGGAAATTGACAGAGAAAACACGTGTGTTGCATTACTTCCTGAACGCCCCTCGTAGTACACTTATCCCATTGTGATTGAAGACGGTCAGACCCCTCCTGGAAACGTGTTGAACGGTTGCAAACGGTATCATGATTGTGTCCAGGCGTGCACTTCTACGTCCGAAGCAAATCAACGGCCGCGAACGTCTTTCTTCAGCCTCGAAAAATGTGGAAAACGCATATGGAGACATCGAGGCCATATGGAGGATGTATAAGGGATTCCCAGCGAAAGTTTTGCAGTATAATCGAAACAATTGGCATGCCGGCTTCGTGAAAGTCGCGATGATGATGTTCTTTCGCTGCAAGGGCGCGCTGCCCATTGGTTTTCTGGAACACGGCGCCGCAATTAACGCACAGCGGTATGTTGACACTATGCAGAAACCGAAGCGTGTCTCCAAGTCCAGATGGCGAGGAATGTTCACAGACGGTATCATTCTGTTGCAGGTTTTGCCTGCCCACATATTCCCATGTTTGTTTCGAGTACACTGCAGACGTTTCGCTGTCAAGTCCTTTACATATCCCCCTTAAAGTTCCGATTTCTCCCCATTCGATTTCCATATTTCTTGGAGCCCTGAGGAAAGACATTCGTAGCCGTCGATTTCCTTCGGACTTCGTCCACGAATGTCTTTCCTCAGGGCTCGATTTCCTTCGGACGACCGAGCGAGGTGGCGCAGCTGGACTCGTATTCGGTAGGACGACGGTTCAATCCCGCGTCCGGCCATCCTGACTTAGTTTTTCCGTGATTTCCCTAAATCCCTCCTGTCAAATGCCGGGAGAGTTGCTTTGAAAGGGCACCGCCGACTTCCTTCCCCATCCTTCCCTAATCCGATGAGACCGATGACCTCGCTGTCTAGTCTCCTCCCCCAGACAACCCAACCCAACCCTTCGGACGAAGAGGTGCACGACTGGGTACAACCATGGTTGGGTAGGTAACCGGAAACACTTTTCCATGAAAGCATTGACCGTCTTGTCTCACAGTGAGCTAAATGTATTGACAGAACTTATTTATCTACGAGGAAGCGTTACACGGTAATACTGTGGTAATACCCACTAGGTTCAAATGGCTCTGAGCACTATGGGACTTAACATCTGTGGTCATCAGTCCCCTAGAACTTAGAACTACTTAAACCTAACTAACCTAAGGACATCACACACATCCATGCCCAAGGCAGGATTCGAACCTGCGACCGTAGCAGTCGCGCGGTTCCGGACTGCGCGCCTAGAACCGCTAGACCACCGCGGCCGGCAACCCACTAGGATATAAATAGAGTATGTCTACCTCAAATACTGAAAACTGCCAATTACTGTTGCTAACTGGAAAGGTATACCAATCCCTAAGCTAAATAATATGGTCAATAAAAACTATAGTGGCTTCAGTCGTACAAAAACATGGTAGTAACAATGCGTTAGGATAGGAAGACGAATGTAAATTAAATAGTAGTCCTAGATTCTTTCGCTAGCATTCTGGAAAACTGTAAATCATTTCGAAGTAGATTTATGAAACGCAACTGTGTCCTATGTTGGCATACTTTTCAATCTTGTGAGATTCATAAATGGTTGGACGTGAAATGCGCTGGCCAAGTCATTAGAGCAGAGATACTGAAAATCCAACGGAGAGCGGCTCGTTTCTTCAGTGAATTGTTTGGCAAGTGGGAGAGCGTTACAGAAATGCACAACGAACGTCAGTGGCAGACGTTACAAAAGAGTTGCTGTGCATCGCGGAGAGGTTTCTTTAAAAGTCAGTACCGCCATAAGACTGTTTTTTATTTGCAGTGTTACACTTATACGATCATTATTTCGGCTTCAAAGTGCCATTATCTAGTGTTTTAAGTGTTATATAGTGCCTAAGATGGCATACTGTCGTATTTAAAATACACTATTAGACACATTGTATATTTTACACATAGTTCATTTGAAATGCGACAGTATGCCAACTTAGGCACTGTATAATGCTTAAAACACTTGATAATGGTACTTTGAAGCCGAAATCATGATCGTATAAATGTAACGCTGCAAATTCAAAACAGTCTAATGGTGGTACTGACTTTAAAAAAATATATTATGACTGTGGCCCCACATTATGAAAAAATTATTACGGAGAGGTTCGCTGTTGAAATTTCGAGAGCGTCCGTCCCAAGAACAGTCGGGGAACATACTACAACTTCCGGTGTACGTATAGCGTACCAAGACGAAAATATCAGAGAAATTAGACCATCCCGCCAATCGCCTAAGCCATTTAAAGAAACCACGAAAATCATAAATTTGGACTGCATACTGGGATTAAACTGCCGTCCATCCCGAATGCTGTTCTAGTGTCTCATCAATGTGCCACCTTGCTCCGTGTTGTGCGTCAGAAGATTACAAAGAAAGCTGGTTTTTTTGGAAATACTTTTCGTTTTAGGAGACGGTGTTTGACTAAGTATAATCTTTTATTTTTTGACAATCACCTTTTATGACACATTCATAACCCGTTTCGGCCACAGTGGCCATCTTCACGTGATGAAAAACTTACAAGACTTATATTAAGACCTTAAATCTACTTGTGGTCTAATTAAAGTGCTGTTAAACTACATGTGGATCTATCTAAGAGCGGCATTTGTTGAACAAATGTTCATGCGTTGTTAGCCGTCCGCGGTGGTCGAGCGGTTCTAGGCGCTTCAGTCTGGAACCGCGCGACTGCTACAGTCGCAGGTTCGAATCCTGCCTCGGGCTTGGATGTGTGTGATGTCCTTAGGTTAGTTAGGTTTAAGAAGTTCTAAGTTCTAGGGGACTGATGACCTCAGATGTTAAGTCCCATAGTGGTCAGAGCCATTTGATCCATTTTTCATGAGGTGTTAAACTGTCTATAACACTAAAAATCAAGGAATTACGTAGATCCAGCTAGGCATACACTTCTTTCTCTAGTCTTTGCCTTAGACGCGTGCGTCCACTGCAATACAATCCTAACTTTTTAAACCATGAAGTATGACAAATATTACAATAACATTGCAATCAGTTATTCGTAAAATACAAAAATAAATTACAACTCGTTAAGTCAATATAATCACATTTAAAATAAAAACTTCAAAATATATTAAAAGAAGGAGAAATCCCAAAGGCCCAAATTTCCGACGACTCGTGACTGCACTTCCGGCTGCTAGACGTTTACGCCATTGCCCCTAAGCTTAGAAGAGACGACGCGGACCAGCCGACAAGGCCGGCTTTCTGCTGCATCTCGCTGATATTCCTCGTCCTGCTGCGGAGTGTTTACATTTATTAGACAGATGTTAGGAAGTGAAGGCGCAGCCCAGACGGCACAGTGCAGCACCAACAGCGACTCAAAGGAAGGCCTCGGCGCTTGTTGGTGACGTCGCGCCAGCTAGGCACGGCGAACGCCAGGTCTGTTGCAGGCATACTCATAATGGTGGTGTCTCCCTCCCTGACACAGAAAAATGTGAAACTATCGGCGGTAGTTGACCAACACACATTGTTCTGCGAAATTTCTGCAATCAATTAATTGTGCAATTCATTACACTTCTTAACAAGCAGTGTACTCCTGAACTTAAATTTCCGCCGGCCGAAGTGGCCGTGCGGTTAAAGGCGCTGCAGTCTGGAACCGCAAGACCGCTTCGGTCGCAGGTTCGAATCCTGCCTGGGGCATGGATGTTTGTGATGTCCTTAGGTTAGTTAGGTTTAACTAGTTCTAAGTTCTAGGGGACTAATGACCTCAGCAGTTGAGTCCCATAGTGCTCAGAGCCATTTGAACCATTTTTGAACTTAAATTTCCACATGTTTTAAGGATTGACACACAAAAACAACTTCATGGTGCAGCAGCAACAGAATTCGTGCTTCTTTACCTTATTTGTAAATCTGAGGAAGTTACGTTTGTATTGGGTTGCTTTTACAAGAAACTGTTAAGATATTGGTGCTCTTCTTTAGGTATCTTGGTTGACTATGGGGTGAGGAGCACTGAATGTTAATGAAATATCTTGCGATTGTACACGTTGGGGGAGGGGGTGGGGGACAGAAAAAGAGGCAAAAGAGAGATACTTCTTTTATCAAATAATTTTTTTTATCTTATAAAGTTCCTCCTTTCAGTTGCAAGAGGAGAATATTTATCTATTCTAATGTGCATGTTTAAAAAAGTTTAAGCTCAGCAGTATTTTCGATGTATGAAGCTATGTTGTTTCCTGTTTATAATTCCTTTCGTTGAAAACGACTGTAGTCTAATGACTGGCAACAGTTGGACATTTACACATGTAAATTAGTTCACATTTCCAGTGACGATGTCTAACGAAAATAAATAAAAGAAACGAGTTCATTGCAAGGGGGTTGGGGTAAGTTTCGATAACAAAATGGATCAAGTGAATATAGTTACTTGAATGTAAAATTGCCGAAGCTTGCAATGGGGCAAAGCATCTTCTCATATTGATCTACGTTTGTTTCGACAGGATTCAGTAATACAGAACAATGATCTTCATTTGTAGCTTTACGATAGTAAGAAAATCTTTCATCTAAATAAAACTGCAGAATCCAAAACAATACCAAACATTTTGTCCAAAAATAAGAGATTTTACAGCGATAAGCACGCCCAGGCGTTTCTGCCTGCAACAGACCTGGCGTTCGCCGTGCCCAGCTGACGTGACGTCATCAACAAGCGCCGAGGCCTTCCTTTGAGTCGGTGTTGGCAGCACTCGGTCGCAGGGAGGCCGCATCATCACATGGAGCGTTTATGTAGAACGCAGCGACTACCTCAACTGAACAGATCCTCGCAGATAGTCCTATCAAAGTACGCGTCTGTTGCAAACACATTCCGCTCATTCAAGAGGTTTTCCGGTTCCTCCCGCTCCGTAGTATAAATGACCGGCCGGAGTGGCCGAGCGGTTCTAGGCGCTACAGTCTGGAACCGCGCGACCGCTACGGTCGCAGGTTCGAATCCTGCCTCGGACATGGATGTGTGTGATGTCCTTCGGTTAGTTAGGTTTAAGTAGTTCTAAGTTCTAGGGGACTGATGACCTCAGATGTTAAATGCTCAGAGCCATTTGCACCGTAGTATAAATATCCAGTTTTTATAAAATGACTAACCGTTTACTTTATTGAGCTTTACGTAAAATTTGTAGTTGCTTGTGAACGTTAACAATATACAGGGTGTTTCAAAAATGACCGGTATATTTGAAACGGCAATAAAAACTAAACGAGCAGCGATAGAAATACACCGTTTGTTGCAATATGCTTGGGACAACAGTACATTTTCAGGCAGACAAACTTTCGAAATTACAGTAGTTACAATTTTCAACAACAGATGGCGCTGCGGTCTGGGAAACTCTATAGTACGATATTTTCCACATTCCACCATGCGTAGCAATAATATGGCGTAGCCTCTGAATGAAATTACCCGAAACCTTTGACAACGTGTCTGGCGGAATGGCTTCACATGCAGATCAGATGTACTGCTTCAGCTGTTCAATTGTTTCTGGATTCTGGCGGTACACCTGGTCTTTCAAGTGTCCCCACAGAAAGAAGTCACAGGGGTTCATGTCTGGCGAATAGGGAGGCCAATCCACGCCGCCTGCTGTATGTTTCGGATAGCCCAAAGCAATCACACGATCATCGAAATATTCATTCAGGAAATTAAAGACGTCGGCCGTGCGATGTGGCCGGGCACCATCTTGCATAAACCGCGAGGTGTTCGCAGTGTCGTCTAAGGCAGTTTGTACCGCCACAGATTCACGAAGAATGTCCAGATAGCGTGATACAGTAATCGTTTCGGATCTGAAAAATGGGCCAATGATTCCTTTGGAAGAAATGGCGGCCCAGACCAGTACTTTTTGAGTATGCAGGGACGATGGGACTGCAACATGGGGCTTTTCGGTTCCCCATATGCGCCAGTTCTGTTTATTGACGAAGCCGTCCAGGTAAAAATAAGCTTCGTCAGTAAACCAAATGCTGCCCACATGCATATCGCCGTCATCAATCCTGTGCACTGTATCGTTAGCGAATGTCTCTCGTGCAGCAATGGTAGCGGCACTGAGGGGTTGCCGCGTTTGAATTTTGTATGGATAGAGGTGTAAACTCTGGCGCATGAGACGATACGTGGACGTTGGCGTCATTTGGACCGCAGCTGCAACACGGCGAACGGAAACCCGAGGCCGCTGTTGGATCACCTGCTGCACTAGCTGCGCGTTGCCCTCTGTGGTTGCCGTACGCGGTCGCCCTACCTTTCCAGCACGTTCATCCGTCACGTTCCCAGTCTGTTGAAATTTTTCAAACAGATCCTTTATTGTATCGCTTTTCGGTCCTTTGGTTACATTAAACCTCCGTTGAAAACTTTGTCTTGTTGCAACAACACTGTGTTCTAGGCGGTGGAATTCCAACACCAGAAAAATCCTCTGTTCTAAGGAATAAACCATGTTGTCTACAGCACACTTGCACGTTGTGAACAGCACACGCTTACAGCAGAAAGACGACGTACAGAATGGCGCACCCACAGACTGCGTTGTCTTCTATATCTTTCACATCACTTGCAGCGCCATCTGTTGTTGAAAATTGTAACTACTGTAATTTCGAAAGTTTGTCCGCCTGAAAATGTACTGTTGTCCCAAGCATATTGCAACAAACGGTGTATTTCTATCGCTGCTCGTTTAGTTTTTATTGCCGTTTCAAATATACCGGTCATTTTTTAAACACCCTGTATGTCCCTCCTTTTGCATATATAAGCCTAATGCTGTCTCATTGCTGGTATGAGTGTGCTCCTTAAATCTCAGGTCAAAAAATCTGCCTGCCTCCCCGGAGCTTTTTTCGCAGTACATCATGTTATTTTACAGAACCGAGATTACCCATATTTATTATTCTTAAGTGGCAAATTATGGCGCATTCGTGTTTTAATACTATCGGATATTCTGAATGCAAAAGTATGCTTAATTGGCTCTATATAATTCCTCGATTTTTCATATTACATTCAATCTGACAACGCTAGAACATTTGTCACCCTTAGTTATAATCCACGTGTAGTTTAATTTCACTGTACTTAGCTCCTCTCTCATGTAGTTTGGTGTGATTTCTTTACAAGTAAAAAATTTTCCATATAGTGCCCTTACCATTAAAAAAGATCATAAATTGGAAACTATTAGAGATGTAGAATTGTGGTTTGTTGTAAAACGTTTAACAGCTCTCAAAGTTTTTTTTTTTTCCTTTGTTGGAGATTTGACTTGGAGTGCATCGAAATAGCGATGGACGTGGAGAAGACGCTATGTATCTTTTGGTATAATATCTGTGACAACGGTATTACGGAATCATCGACGCCAGTATGAGAGTACATGACCGGCAAAACAATTGTTAAGAGACAGACAGTGTCCGCCCCGTTCACAAGCACGTGTTGATAGACTGGCAAGCTCCATTTCAGCGGCCGGCCGAAGTGGCCGTGCGGTTAAAGGCGCTGCAGTCTGGAACCGCAAGACCGCTACGGTCGCAGGTTCGAATCCTGCCTCGGGCATGGATGTTTGTGATGTCCTTAGGTTAGTTAGGTTTAACTAGTTCTAAGTTCTAGGGGACTAATGACCTCAGCAGTTGAGTCCCATAGTGCTCAGAGCCATTTGAACCATCCATTTCAGCGCAGCCCCCACATACGAAATCGTCGTGCATCACGCGAATTACGGGAAGCAAATCAACTGTCCATAAAGAATTACAAAAGCGGTTACGCCTATTTGCGTACAAAGAGTAAATGGTCCAAGCATTGCAGCCAGACGATAGCCCTTGCCATAGACATTGGCTTGTTTCAAGCTGTCTTCCATACACGCTCACAATGACTACCTAAAATATGGCTGTTTTCAGATGAAGCAACGTCGCACATTTCTTGACATATGATTTGTGGCTCTGAAAGCCTACACAAAGCACGTGAACGCATACATGATAGCCCGTAGTTTGGTTAGGCTTAGTACTCGATAGAGTGATGGTTTTTTTACAGAGGAAACTATAACCGGAAATATTTGCCTGGACATGCTCTAACAGTTCCTGCAACCACAGATTACAGAGCTGGAACCGTCCATCACCTCCCATTGTGACAGAGCTCTACCACATTATACGAACTTGAATGGGCGGGATGTGTTGCAAGACACGTTTCCTGAGAGCTGGATGGATCGCGATCGCATGGCCCTCTCGCTCTCCCTGTCGCACCATTAGACTTTTTCTTATACGATTACGTCACGGGTCGTGTGTACACAACACCAGCGATGGCAATGCTGCCCTTCCTGCACGGATCAGTCAGGCAATCAGAATCAGTGCTGTCCAGTACATGGGTAGAATTCTAATATCGACATGATGTTCTAAGTGGAACACGCAGTGAAATTCTAGAATAACAGAAAAAAAACTTTTAGAGCTGCTGAACGTTTCACAACAAACCAGTTTTCGAATTATGGTTTTTTGAAATGACAGAGAGACTTCGAAGACACCCTGTATAGAGGTAGGTGTATATCTACAGTAATTAAAATAGGCAGCGAGAACTATTGCGTAACTTCACAATAGGTTTCTTGTTGACGTGTCAAATCAAGCAACTTAAATTAAACACTAATTTCTGTACACAATCACTAACATAAAGCTTAAGACAAAACTTCAATACAGTCTTCACAGAAACTAGACATCAGTACGCGGTGGTTAAGGCAGTGTCCAGCCACACAGACTGATGTTTTCCATTGCTCTCACAAATCTCCTACGCCAAATGACATGATGGTCTAATTCAAGAGCACACGGCCAGTTTGCTCCTCCAGTCGGAGCTTTCGTCTCGCCTCCGATGACCTCGTCGTTGAAGGGATGTTAAATCTTTCCTTCCTCTAAATAGAGAAATGTTACTGCTTTACCTCGTTAGAACCGTAAGAGTCTGGCTCCAACTGGGCTGCCCGTATGTGGAGTTTCAACACATAACTACAGAACCATTTATCGATAGATTTAGTACTGTTTAGGACTCAGGTTATATGTTGTCACAACCTAAGTTGTATTTAGACATACTCCCTGACTTCAATAATTCTTTCTTCATATGTTTTACATCTATGGATTAGTTTCAGTAGTTCGAAATAAATGCATATTATCCTGCTCACCCCTCCAAGGCCTGTTTGGACGGAGTTTAGTTTAGTTTAGTTACCCTGCTCGCAAATGCAAACTATGAGTTGTATCATAGATCACCGCTGATTGCACTAGATTACATGCGCTAAATTTCACAAAATGGTCCGGCTGCCTAGTATACGCCACTTTTAATTTGAAATTGTTATAATGCGAGATGTCTTCACCACTAAACGGCAGATGGTACCGCAGAAAATAGACAAACACATTGTGAGCTACGCAATAATCTAGTACATAAACCCTTGTACAATAATTCAAAAGGTATGTCATTTGTTTCGTCATCTTTGACGTGTCTCTGTACTTGTAAGTCAGGTCGACTAATAGCTCATCAGTTTTGTTCCTAGTGGAAAGTACATTAATAACGCGAAGTATCTAGAAATCAGACTGCAGGCCGGGGTGGCTGAGCGCTTCTAGTCGCTACAGTCTGGAACCGCGCGACCGCTACGGTCGCAGGTTCGAACCCTGCTTCGGGCATGGGTGTGTGTGATGTCCTTAGTTCTAGGGGACTGATGACCTCAGAAGTTAAGTCCCATAGTGATCAGAGCCATTTAGAAATCAGACTGAAATTGTGGTTGAAGTTTGAACTAAGGTCGGACTTGTACTGTGACTTTGTGCAATCCTCTGCACATACGGTAGCCTCCATTCCGTCAGATCTAATCTCCATCAGGTAGCAATTTTTGGGGAACTTGCGGCTTTTCTAACAAGGGAAACTCCACAAGCCCCCCCCCCCCCTCTCCCTCCCTCAGACTGAGTGGTAAGATGGCCCAGTGGTTTCCCTTATAAGTAACGACACGCATTGTAGGGTGTCTTTTGTGGTCTCTCGCAGCAAAATACTGCATTGTGAATCGAACAGGAAAACTGGTTATGTCGTAGACTGTACAGTTGCTTATCTTGCTGTCCCTGATGAAACACATACATTTAATGTCCGAACGAGTCCTCGATTTAGCAATTTTACGCCGGGGAACACAAGACCAAGGCCTTCTGCAAGAAAAGCACCACGGCTTTCCGAGGACTGACTAACGCTGACTAGTCGCAGATTGATTTCGTATGTTTACATTAAAGTTTATGTAATATTATTATTTAATTTGATGTAATTTAACAAAATAAAATAATTACTGAGGTAGGATTCCTCTTCTTACTTCGGCGTAGTGTGTCAAGTGTCTGCGACGTGTGAATGACTGATTATTGGTTGTTCGTTTGGTGTCGTGCTCATATTACTACAGATGAGTATGGAAACGTAAAAAAAAAGAGAGAATGGTACCCAGTGTATACAACACATAATACCTCTCCTCCTAAAAGTCGCTGCTAAACGTGCCAAGCTTAACGCCTTCTTCTGACGGAAAAAATACACCGGAAGGGTTTGCAAGTTAGCCCAAGGCATTGGCACGCAATCTGGCGATCATGGACTGGGCACCTCTGTTGTCCTCTTGCTGAAGAAATTCCGTCACTGATAATTTCTTGCGCCACCATAGTTCTTGGGGATCGAGCGCTACCGCAATGTCGTATGTTAACCACCTCGACCACTGAGGTTGATACCTCTTCAAAACTAGGGTTACGTTTACTTAACAGCCTCGCTGTCGGTACAGCGCTGCTCTTTGCTGGCCTATCGCTAAATGTGCAGGGATCTCACTTCTCGCCGGGAACCATTACCTTGCGGCTCTTAACGCCGCTAGTTGAATGGGTTACTTGGAAAGTATGAACCAAAACGATATCCTCTATGTCCTCTTACGACAATAATAGTGGTTCGTTCACGCCAAAAACGTGGTTATTGCAAGGAGAAAGATGAAGAGGTGAGGATGCACCCTCTGAATGTAGACTGTCCACACCTCACATATTTTCACCAGTTCTAACAACAGTTTGAAAATTTTACAGAATACTTTTTCAGACAGTTATGAGAGTCACAACGAACTTTGCAGTTTATTTTAAACTGTATTGACCTATAAATAGCCGGCCGCGGTGGCCGAGCGGTTATAGGCACTTCAGTCTGGAACCGCGCAACCGCTACGGTCGCAGGTTCGAATCCTGCCTCGGGCATGGATGTGTGTGATGCCCTTAGGTTAGTTAGGGTTAAGTAGTTCTAAGTTCTAGGGGACTGATGACCTTAGATGTTAAGTCCCATAGTGCTCAGAGCCATTTGAACCATGTTTTGAGCTATAAATAGGAAAACATATGAAGATTTAGCATGGAACACTATTGATGCAGTTTCTGTAGAAGAGCTATTGGTAGGATTTACTCGCTATGAGATAAAATTTCGTCAGTTTTTATCCGTTTCTACATCATGTGCTACATCTACCACTTGTAGACTTTCCACTTGTAGATTTTCGTCCTGATATTTTACAGAATAATAGGAAACCATATATTAGGTGAAAAAGAAAATAATTTCCAAAAATTATTACACCCAATATTATCCACCGTGAAGCTGCTGTAATAATCTCCAGGCCTCTGGTCCCAGATAGCTTTCAGTCCAGAAATGGCTGCAATAAGAGCCTGTTTAAAACCGTCAGTTTTAGTTGTTACTCTCGACATTATCTCGTAATCTCACAACCAACTTTACTGTCTGCATATTGTGGTTTCATTGGCATGGTACTGGGAAAATGCGCAAGGCTGCAATGGAGATTGCTTACAACGCATTCGTGGAGTTCGTCCCAGAACATTGCTCAAGTATGAAGGATGCATACCAAATAGGATTACCAGCATGTATTGAATGTGTACAGAGAAGGTCTTCACCAGTGGTGACACGTTTGTTTAATCAACTGGAGAGTGTCGCGGAAATGCAGAGAAACCTGAGCTGGTAGATGCTGGAACACAGGAGCAAATTATGTCGCGAAAAACAAGTTACAAAGTTTCATGTACAATTAGTACAAAATGAGAATGACAGGGACGAGGACACACATTGACAACTCTTGTACAGACACATTAAAGGTACGAAACAATTAACATCTCTCCTACAAGGAGAGATGAAACGAAAAATTGAATTCGAGACATATGCCGATCACTACCACTTCCGCCGTACCCAGACTACACTAAAGGGGACCTGACTGAGCGTGGAACGAGAGGAAAAGTTTTTGGAACGCCCTGGACTTCTTACACAGCCACACAAAGCCTCGTAATATCACATCTTTACTTGTGAGGACTAGAGTTTGCGAGTGACAGCGCTATTTGGCGATCAGAACATACGGGTGCGGCGTCGCCTCCCCCCCCCCCCCCCCCCTCCCCCAGGGAGGACAGGCCACAGCACAGTCTTTTGTTTCGCGACCCGCCGCGGCCGCTGCGCTTCACTGGCGCCTGGCTGGCGTTTGACAAACGACCGGACCGCCCGATCACGCCGCTCCCAATCACTATCGGCTCAATTACCGCGTGATTGATTCGACTGCGCCTTCCCCTAATTGGGAACACTTGTATCCGCTTTTCAATACCGCTACGTGACTTTCCATCCTGCAGGGGGATCATCCAGAGGAATAGATACACGAGCACGACGTAGTTCCCGTCTAGATTTCGGCGCCGATGTTAGTTCTTTATTTGTAACTTACGGGATTTCGTAGATTACTCAGATTAATGTATTTACACACCCCGTCCTAAGTTCACCGTGATAATGATACTGACACACCGACGTGACATCCGTAACATGATTTGCACCGACTGCCGACCTTGCATTGAAATGTTTATGCTTCCCGTAATAAATAAAATCCAACTCAAGAACCCCGTTGCTAGGTGCAAGCTCGGGGGTCTCGGGCTCCGTTTCCAACGAGAATTCCAAATTTATCTGGCACACTGGAATAGCGTCCTCTGCACCTGAAGTCAAATGGAACTGCTTGCATCAATAATCAATATTCCATATACATGAGCCACCGAAATAAGATAAAAATAAAGAGTTGCATTAGCCTGACAGCCTCAAGAGCCATTTGTTCATTAATTTTTATAACATTACTTCTTTTCTAAGATTATAACATACCGGACAAATATTTCCGCTCAGGACCCCCCCCCCCCCCCCCCCCCCAACAGAAAAAGATGGAGTAAAGAACGCAATAACAATGCACGGCCTTACTCTTTACTGGGCAAGGTATTATCTACCTTGCTGTAGGGTTACTAAACTGGAACACGACGAACAAAGAACTGTGGTGATCAAGATTTTGCAAATTCTGCCAATTCATTACCGTCGAGAAGGATCTACTATGAATCACTAATGGTTTGGAGCATTATCCTGTAAGTTCGCAGTTTCAATTGAGAGATAAATTTGAAGCGGGTACCAAAATAAAAGGCGGCATTGTGTATTTGAATTAGTGGTAATGCATTAAATAATTTCTGAGACATTGATTGGCGAGTTAAGATCAAATATTTGGTACTGCATTCACCAAAACTTATTGTGCGATCTCGATTCATCCAACCACATTCTTGAAGAGATATGTTTTTGGAAAAAGGAATTATATAATAGCTTTCCTCGAGGCGAAAGCGATCATAAAAGGGCTCAGTCAAAGACAGCGGAAGAAAATGTAAACATGAACGTGAATCGTTTACAACTCTACTGGCACATACAAGCTTTAACGAGCTGATTGGTTCAAGGAATTCCCTAGCCATCTCGGTCTGGTGCTCCCAAAACTTGTGATTCTTTCTACTTAGAATTAAATGTAACTATTATAGATGCATAAATTCAGAATCTGAAGTCGAACTGCCCATTGAAGACCAAAAAGTTGATTGTGTAAGTGATTGCTTCTGATGCGTGTCTAAACCACAGCTGACAGAAAAATCTTATTTTAATAAACTTATGTGTAGTATTTAACTGGTATAAAACAAAAAAGGTAATTTTACAGTAGAATGATCTAAAGATAAGATTGACTGAATGAGGTCTGAATCAAACGGAGGTGCCTGTCAACGGGAGTTAGTGCTACAAGGATCAAACCGTAGCTTTTAGGACTGAGCTCCTTCGTGGACGATACGGGCAATGAGAGCAATATCTCAAATTAGTCAGGGTTTCTGGGATAGATATCACAATCTCTTGTCGGAGTGAGTTAACGCCAAAAGGTAAGCTAAACGGACAAAACATCACTCACCCGCTAAAATAACATATTGGTCACTTGGGGCGCTGTATATGGTGAAGATCTGGTGCCAAACAGCCATATGATGTTTCACGACTGAGTCATGGCAGTAAAGTGGTGTGTACGTGCCAGTCGGAAGTTGTGATCAGATGACTCGACGTGGAACAAGATTGATAGAAAGTGGTTATCGTGTCTGGAAGAGCCCATGACCACACCGTGGATGAAGTTGCCCGATTTGTTAGTGTTTCAACGCGGACTGTCCAAGTGTCTACACTATCACTCGCAGCCATTTAACACCACATAAGAACAATGGTCGTAAAAACATCCTAACCGACGCGGGCCAGAAACGAGTATCACGCCTTGTCAATGACAATCTGTTTGAAACACTACGGGGATTGCTGCTGCCAGAGTATGAACACTACGGGGATTGCTGCTGCCAGAGTATGTAAATAAAGTTCAGCCATTTTCAACATTGAGAAGGGAACTGGATGCATTGGACGTTTGGAGTCGGGTACCTCGCAAAACGCCATTGTCGACAGCGATACAAAGAGTTTCACGTCTTCATTGGGCCAAACAACCCAGAAAGCGGACAGTAGCTGAATGGAATCATTTGGTGTGCTCGTACGAGTCTCGATTTTACCAATTTTCTAATGGAGCAGGTCCAGTGAGGCTTTTAACCAGCAGTGCACGAGGGTGAATTTCTGATCGGAGGAGGGTCTGTGAAATTTTGGGGATTTTTTTTCGACCCATGATTTGGGCCCACTCATTCAGGTTACCGTGAATATGAAAAACAATGTCTTTGTCAGCAGTGGCGGTGGCCAAGTGCTACCCATTTTTCCACATCTTCATGATGAGTATGCTGTGGACACCGCCAAGATGACGACAGCCGTTTTCAAAGGACTGCGAGCATACGTTCCTGGCTGAACGAACACACACGCGCCCTACTGCACTCCGTCTGGCCACCTAAATTATCCGATATTTAGAATATATCCGGGAGTTTCTGGAACAGCGGGTGAAACGCAGCATTCAACGTCGCCGCAGTGTGGTAGCTCTACGGGATGTAATCATCAATGAGAGGCTTCAGGTGAACCTGGCTTACCTGCAGCAGCTTGTGGACTCTATTCCTCGACGAACTGAGGTCAGAGGACAGAAGAGATGTTATCTTGTATAAACGAGAATCTCCCGAGTGCTTAGTGCTGCGCAGGGGTGAAGCCAAACGGCGTTGCGCAGATTCTTCCCTGATGACACAACGCTACCTATCAACTACTTCGCCATAGCATGAGATAGCCTCAGAGGTACTGCATTACATAATGCCGTATATTTGCACTTTCCCTTGAAGTCTTATACAGGATTATCTTATTGTTGGACAGAAAAGGATCCAGAAACCTGAAAACTATCTACATGTTGGTGATTAAAAAACCAAGGATAGAGACTCAGCGGACTGTTAGTCACAAAGGTAAGTTTGCCTGATCGGTGTGCTGGTATCGTGTGGCTCCGTTGTAGCGGATTCCGGGTATGCAGGGAGAGCTACGAGGGCTATTCAGAAAGTAGGGAACGTTTTGGCATTAAAAAAACTAAGTACAAGAAATACATTTTATTACATATGTCTGAAAGAGCGACTGACACACTACTTTTCCACATAGTCACCAAAACATTGAGGCACTTATCATAGCGGTGGACAAGGTTTTAAATACCTCCGTCGCAAAATTCTGCCGCCTGAGACTTCAGCCAGTGCGTCACGCCCGCCTGTAGTTGCGCGTAGTGTCCAAAGCGCTGCGTTGCAAGCTAGTTGTAGCGTGGGATTAGCCGAGCGGTTTAAGGCCCTGCAGTCATGGACTGTGCGGCTGGTCCCGGCGGAGGTTCGCGCCCTCGCTTGGGCATGGGTGTGTGCGTTTGTCCTTAGGATCATTTAGGTTAAGTAGTGTGTAAGCTTAGGGACTGATGACCTTAGCAGTTAAGTCGCATAAGATTTCACATACATTTGAACATTTTTTTTGCAAGCCAGTTCTTCATCTTGGGAAACAAGAAGAAGTCGCTTGGTGCAAGATCGGAGCTGTAGGCGGATGAGGGAAAATTTCCCATTTGAATGAATTAAGGGGTTGCTTAGTGCGGTTTGCCGTGTGAGGTCGTGCATTGTCGTGCAAAAACAAAATTTTGCGCGTCAACTTTCCTCGGTGTTTGTTTTGAATTGCTCTTCTAAGGCTGTGCAAAGTTTGAGAGTACCGGGCAGAATTTATGGTTGCTCCACGTTCGAGAAAATCAATGAGAAACACACATTGCCTATCCCAAAACACTGCCGCCATCAACTTCCTTGCTGACAAGGTGTGCAAACATTTTCTTGGTTTTTTGGGGGACCTTGCGTGCCCCCACTCTGTGGACTGTAATTTTGTCTCGCAGTTGACGTTCTTTACCCAAGTCTCGTCACCTGTTACGATTCGATCCCGTAACGAATCACCATGTTTGTGGTAGGCCTCAAGGGAATACCAACGTTGCCCCCATTCGCTGTGCTTTATGGTTCTCTGCAAGCATTTTGGGCACCCATGGTGCTCAAAATTTGAGGTAGCGTAGCTTTTGAGTGACAATTTCAAACAACAAAGTCGGTGAAACTTGTGGAAAAGAAAGCGAAAGCTCCGTTATTGTGAAGTGACGGTTTTCACGAATTGTTTCATAACTTTAGCGACAAGATCGTCAGTCACAATGTTCGGGCGTCCACTCTTCTCTTCATCATGAGCGTTGGTTCGGCCACTTTTAAACAGAATGCACCATATCCGAACGGAACATTCACTCATTACGTTGTTTCCGAACACTTCGCACAATTCACGATAAATTTCTATAAGTTTTAGGTTTTTTTGCCAACAAAAACCGTAATACAGACCGCACCTCACGACTGGCGGGATTTTCGTTTGCAGCGCTCATTTCAAATTCGAATATCGAAAAAACCACACGCGCAGAGACGTTCCCATTGTCACGGATGGATGCCAACTGAGCTGTCGAGCACACACGTACCAAAATATACGAGATCGGGGCGCGCCTAGCGGCGTCAGAAGGAAGCGTTTCCTACTTTCTGAATAGCCCTCGTATTTTAGACATTGAGGTCGCAATTAATCTCATTCCACGCGGTTAAGAACTTCGTACGTGTATATACCAATATACTGCGGCTAACATTTCAAGTTCCTTCAACAGCCATTGCTGGCCTGAAACGTTAGCGCGACAAAGATTTGAACCGTCACCCTCCTGAATGCGCGTCCAGCGTGCTAACTAATGTGCCGCCTCGCTCGTTGCTCATTGGCACGTAACCATTAAGCTTCGCAGTGACAAGGCTCTGTGGCCGATCGTGCTTGTCGTGGAGGCACCTGATGGTCGAGAGGTCGGCAGCGCTCATCAGCGGTTCTAATCTCGGGTTAGTGACACGCGCCTGGCTCTCAATTGCTCGCGGAGCGACTTTAAACTCTGGCGGGTCCTCGAGCCTTGGCCGAGCGCCGCGGGACGTCTTTGTGGGCTGCAGCAGCCCTCCAGTTGGACGGAGACACACATGGCGTCCCGGCGGCACGGCCGCAGCTGACGGCCGCTCCCGGTGACTCCGCCTGCGAACCCATCCAGCAGCCACCGAGTGGGCAGAACGTGGGCCTCACAGTGGTTGGTACCGATAACCTTACATCTGTCCTCTGCAAACACTATCTTCACGAGCAATCTGAGGCTCTCGGTATTTGTCCTCCTCAAAGAGTAATTACAACGTGAGAGGGAAGGGGGGGGGGGGGGGGAACAATTGATTCAGCAATACTGTCGAACACTTTGTACAAATAAGGAGAAAAACGATTTAGTTGTCTCGAGTGGTTCAAAATGGCTCTGAGCACTATGGGACTTAACTTCTAAGGTCATCAGTCCCGTAGAACTTAGAACCACTTAAACCTAACTAACCTGAGGACATCACACACATCCATGCCCGAGGCAGGACTCGAACCTGTGACCGTAGCAGCAGCGCGGTTCCAGACTCTAGCGCCTAGAACCGCTCGGCCATCCTGGCCGGCTTGTCTCTAGTGGCACCTGGGAACTACACAACCCTTTATTGTTTCATTAAAATTCCGAACGTCGTGTTCCTAAGGAAAGACTCCCGATTTGCTTTCATGTAAAATAAAGTTATGAGAAATGGTGAGTCAAAATGAGAACGGAAAAGATAGTTAAGCATCTGGCTGCTTAAAGGAGAATCTCCAGCGCCGGACGCTGTGGGCGAGCGGTTCTAGACGCTTCAGTCCGTAACCGTGCTGCTGCTGCGGTCGCAGGTTCGAATCCTGCCTCGGGCATGTATGTGTGTGATGTCCTTATGGTAGTTAGGTTTAAGTCTAGGGGACTGATGACCTCAGATGTTACGTCCCATAGTGCTTAGAGCCATTTGAACCATTTTTGAGAATCTACAAAGAAGCAAATCATTTGGAATGGAATAAAATCGTATAATTCAGTCGCACACTTGATAAACAAACTCGTACTCTTAGTTCATTCAGAAGGCTTTAGCCACGTACTGCTAAAATCAGAGCCGCCATTCGCATCGTATTTCTTCTGTATGATTATTTTTGTTGTTGTATACTCTGTAGAATTGTTAACTCTGCTCCGATGCAATCTTCTGTATGTATTTCTTAGCCAAAATGAAGGTCACTTTTTTTCTAATTTTCTAAAAACTTACTTGCTTAGTGCTATCTTTGTTACTGGCGCTGAAATCAAAGTTCGCGCCTCTTTATAAACCCCGGGTTCCCGGGTTCGATTCCCGGCGGGGTCAGG
The DNA here is from genome assembly GCF_023864345.2 of Schistocerca serialis cubense. Classification (NCBI taxonomy): domain Eukaryota; kingdom Metazoa; phylum Arthropoda; class Insecta; order Orthoptera; family Acrididae; genus Schistocerca; species Schistocerca serialis. The sequence goes on from NC_064638.1 coordinate 702,370,254, forward strand.
GATTTTCTCTGCCTCGTGATGGCTGGGTGTTGTGTGCTGTCCTTAGGTTAGTTAGGTTTAGGTAGTTCTAAGTTCTAGGGGACTTATGACCACAGCAGTTGAGTCCCATAGTGCTCAGAGCCATTTGAACCATCTTTATAAACTTAATTTCCTTCCATCGCTCTGGAAAACGATTAATTGTTATTACCAAAGGAACATGTGCAGTATAGTTACATATCTACTGACAGTCAGTAAATACAGAGGAATTTATGTCCGACAGAGACCACGGGTGATGCGCCTGGCTGTGTGCATACCGGTCAAAACTGTCGGAAACTGCAACGATATTCATAGACAGATTTGGGGTATTGTCATTTAAGTGTGGAAACTATCGTTCTCTTTGCTCTTTCAGTATGATTCAGAATGTACAAGGGCGTGCTGAAAAGTAATGCCTCCGAATTTTTTATTTGAAAACTCTGAAGGCTTCTAAAATTTAAAAAAAAGTTATTAATATTCCACATCTCTATTCCCCACATGTCTCTGTCGCTAGAGGGCTCCGAATAGCAGCGTGTAACATGACGGTGTGTAACGTAACTATGTCAGTGCTTGAGAAACGGCGAACTGTAAAAGAGTTTCGAATTCGAAGAGTTCGTCCACACATGGAGCACCCACTCCTTCCGTATGATAATGCAGACCACACACTAGCGCTGCGACATCTGCAACAATCCGACGCCTTGGGTTCGCTGTCATCGATGATCGTCCGTATAGACCCGACTTGACTCCACCCGACTTTGATCTGTTTCCAAAACTTAAAGAACATCTTCGAGGACTTCACTTTAATAGTAATGAAGCGGTGCAAGTAGAGGTGAGGTTGTGACTGTCAACAAAGTCAAACTTCCTACGGTGACGTTGTCAACAAACTGGTCTCACGTTGGGAGAAATGTGTTCGTCGCCAGCGTGACAATTTTGAGAAATAAATATGTAGATCTGAAGAATGAGGATGTAGGAGAGCTCTCACATAAAAAATTCGGAGGCATTACTTTTCAGGACGCCCTCGAATTTCTAGAAAATTTTGATTTCTTTCTACAATTGTCTCTATGTCGCTCAAGCCCACAAATTCACTCACTAGTACTAGCGGAAAAAAATCATAGAACTTTTGTCATGTGTTAGTCGTGCAAATGGTTTGAGACTGTCCTCCCTCTTTTCCCACCTCGTGCTGATCCATTATTTTCTTGGTTGTACATATTTACTACGAACAACCAAAAAAAAAAAGGTTCAAATGGCTCTGAGCACTATGGGACTTAACATCATCAGTCCCCTAGATCTTAGAACTACTTAAACCTAACTAACCTAAGGACATCACACACATCCATGCCAGAGGCAGGATTCGAACCTGCGACCGTAGCGGTCGCGCGGTTCCAGACTGAAGCGCCTAGAACCGCTCAGCCACCCCGGCCAGCTACGAACAACACTTTAGATAATCTGCTTTTCAGTTTATAGTTTTTGTGCACAATAAAATCTTAAGATTGTGTTCACTTCTGTCCGCAGCTCGTGGTCGTGCGGTAGCGTTCTCGCTTCCCGCGCCCGGGTTCGATTCCCGGCGGGGTCAGGGATTTTCTCTGCCTCGTGATGACTGGGTGTTGTGTGCTGTCCTTAGATTAGTTAGGTTTAAGTAGTTCTAAGTTCTAGGGGACTGATGACCATAGATGTTAAGTCCCATAGTGCTCAGAGCCATTTGAACCATTTTTTTTTTTTTGTTCACTTCTAAGTTAACAATTTCCTGACGTCTTAGCAAAAACCCTTATAATCTATCCCTTCTTCTGATAACGGTTTCCTATAGATCATAATGAACTCCTCAGTTTTTAAGCTGCGGAATTCATCACAAGTCACTGTTGTACTTTCCAATATTTATTATCAATTTCATCTTTTCTTAGTCTCTATAACAAAAATTCTATCGTAAGTAGTCCGTCCATTTCACTCATCCTTCTTCGGAGTCTTTTTTACTTTCCACCGGAATGACTAGTCACCTGTGGACCTTTCCTAATCCTTCATTCCTGCTCAAAATATTTTACACTTCCTACATTGCTTTGACTGGGAAATTAATCAACAGTGGTAATACGTTGCAATCCTGTATTATACCTTCTTGACACGAACTTGTCTTTAGACTTTCTATATCTTTTCGGGATCCCGAACATCTTATTCCATCATAAATTATTTGAAGTGTTGAGACAACATGTAATTCCTCCTTTTATGCAACGACACAAGCTCAGCACAGTAGGCTGTAGGGTGGTAGGACTGGACCAAAGTAACACATCAGGCAATCACCATCGACAGTTGCACCGAACATTTTATTTGGTACCTTTAAACAAGAGAACTTGACAAATAAAACCATCACATGTTTAAAAGTACAACACATCTTTAAAATTACCATTCATGTGGAAATAAGTTACTTCAATTTTAAACATTCATAAAGACGAGGCACCTATGGACTTTTACATATTTACAGAAATGAGTTCCATTTTATATATTTTAAACTTTAATCAAGCTGAGGAACAAATTACTAAGATTTAACTGATGTACTCTTTCATTACGACAGTGATTTTTATTACCAAAATAATTCAGACTTCAGGCAACAATCAGATACCATGGCACACAACAGGATACTTAAATGGTAGGCACCACATAATTTAGCATATAAAATATAAAATTTCATGTGAGCAAACAAGCTCGTGAGATTCAACAACTATGCTCAGAAAACGGATGGCCGCCCGCTCAGCTGTTTCCAATACAGGCTCGACATGTGTCCCCAGACGGGAGCAGCAGCGGTCACGAATGGGCACGAGAAAATCCCAGAACTAGTGGGCATCTACAGCAGACTGACAACTGCCTTAAATAACTAGAAACACAATAGCTCGTTACAACACATCAGTAAAATTAATACATGAAATTAATTACGATATCGATCTACTGTCATTAAGGAATTCTAGTACCACCATCAACAGAACCCGTTTCAGGCTATTAAACACACACACACACACACACACACACACACACACACACACACACATCAATAGCGACTGGCCATCTTAACTCCGTGGTGCGACATAAACAGAATAACCAGGCGGTACTTAAACAAGGACCAGCAAAGCTTTCAATGGCGGTTAAACCTTAACAGTAGGTATCTGCAACGGAATGTCTAAGCACTCCAGGCCCTCGTAAATGTTAATAATCACACTACACCTCACAACATTACGTATTAAACCAATTGAAATCAAGACATTGAAGGCGAGACTCAGTAGGAGTAGCGACGGCCGCCAAAGAAAATAGTCAACCGCGCAGAACCCAGCAGTGGATTCCGACCACAATTTACTGGACAAGCAAGGCCCTTACCCTCTTGCTTGTTCGACGAAGCCAGCCGCCGAATATCCTGATGCCAGGAGACATGAAGCAAGCGGAAAAAACACCAACTGCTTCCCAGTAACGTCTCTTTCCACACCGGCGATATTTGCCGCGGTGCCGTCACCCGGGCAAACAGCCCCTTTTAGACGTGCCCTGCTAGCTGGCTGACACCGGTTCTTAGCTGTCCGCCATAGTTCCCAAAACGCCATTACTGCTCGGCGCCCCTAAGCAAAATCACTGCCTCTTCCTCGGCTTTTCCTCTTGCACTCTATCGGCCCGGTAGGTGGCGCCAGCGCGCGCTCTGCGCACACCGCTGGAAAGATGACCCATTCGGCGGCGGGAATATCGCTGGTCGAGCCACACGGCTCATTTTTGAAGGCTTGCTCTATATAACGCTATCACGCACCGGGAAGGTTTCCTGATATTTCTTTGTTCTCCATTAAGAAGATTCACACTAAGTACATTGGTGTACGGCTTGACAACGGCGTTATCTTCAAAACAAATGTTAAGGAGAAGAAAAAGACGACTCTAAAGATGCCGATCTTTCTCAGCAAAGATCTCAGCACAGCAATGAAGCTGAAACTCCTCAAGACGACGGTACAGCCCACCCTTCTATATGGCAGTGCCGCGTGGGGGACGACCTGCAACGGCAGTATTAAAGAACTTCAGACTCTCCAGAACAAATGCCTTGAGTGGTGTTAGGTCTCCCATGGCGGACAACCACAAGAACGATTCACAGGATCATTTACGAAAAATACCTTAGCGAAAAAAAAAATGGTTCAAATGGCGCTGAGCACTATGCGACTTAACTTCTGAGGTCATCAGTCGCCTAGAACTTAGAACTAATTAAACCTAACTAACCTAAGAACATCACACACATCCATGCACGAGGCAGAATTCGAACCTGCGACCGTAGTGGTCGTTCGGCTCCAGACTGTAGCGCCTAGAACCGCACGGCCACTCCGGCTGGCACCTTGGCGAAAAGATACGCGAACTCGCAACTGCCATCTTCCAACGGATGGTCGATTTACGACATGTTCTCCAGCAACTTTAACACGTAGGTCCCATCGAACAACGTCCTTGGCGTATATGCAATGTTCCCCGACAAATGATTTACCGTTAACACAAAAATCTGCCCTGCCCAGAGTTCACCGAGATGTTCAGCTACTTTCAGCCTTAGTACACTCAGTTCAGAGCTGAGCCCTTCCCCATTTACGACCCCAGAGGCGGAAAGGACACCGTTGTATGCCCACCCCCCCTTTGGAAGCGTCAAATAAAGAGAAAATTGAGGACAGGTACAAAAATACCGTCAGACATCCGGCGTACATAACGGGTTAAATTGGTTTACACGATGTTAAGGCAGATAAAATGCTTCTGGATCAGGGTCTAGATGTGGAGAAGGGATTAGCGGATGCAGTGAATGCTGTTAACATACATCTTACCAAACCACACTTCTAAAGATAAGGAAAGAATCATCAATCTACATCTACATCTACATTTATACTCCGCGAGCCGCCCAACAGTGTGTGGCGGAGGACACTTTACGTGCCACTGTCATTACCTCCCTTTCCTGTTCCAGTCGCGTATGGTTCGCGGGAAGAACGACTGCCGGAAGCCTCCTTGCGCGCTCGAATCTCTCTAATTTTACATTCGTGATCTCCTCGGGAGGTATAAGTAAGGGGAAGCAATATATTCGATACCTCATCCAGAAACGCACCCTCTCGAAACCTGGACAGCAAGCTACACCGCGATGCAGAGCGCCTCTCTTGCGGAGTCTGCCACTTGAGTTTGCTAAACATTTCCGTAACGCTATCACGCGTACAAATTGTGACGAAACGCGCCGCTCTTCTTTGGATCTTCTCTATCTCCTCTGTCAACCCGACCTGGTACGAATCCCACACTGATGAGCAATACTCAAGTATAAGTCGAACGAGTGTTTTGTAAGCCACCTCCTTTGTTGATGGACTACATTTTCTAAGGACTCTCCCAATGAATCTCAGCCTGGCACCCGCCTTACCAACAGTTAATTTTATATGATCATTCCACTTCAAATCGTTCCGTACGCATACTCCCAGATATTTTACAGAAGTAACTGCTACCAGTTGTTGTTTTGCTATCATATAATCATACAATAAAGGATCTTTCTTTCTATGTATTCGCAATACATTACATTTGTCTATGTTAAAGGTCAGTTGCCACTCCCTTCACCAAGTGCCTATCCGCTGCAGATCTTCCTGCATTTCGCTGCAATTTTCTAATGCTGCCGCGCTTTGTGGACTGCTGCGCGCTGCTTTGACCGAGGCCTACGAGAAAGGCAGGGCGAGGCGGTACGTCACGAAGGTAGGTCTGAGCTCGCTGGCTCGCTCATCTCAGCGGACAAAATGCGTTTCCAAACCCGTTAAATCGCAGCTGGGCGTGTACGTACTAACGACAACTGAAGTTCTATTGGAAACTGCTATTATGAAGTCTCACTGATTAACAGTACTACAACAAAATTTAATTTAAGATCGACATCGATCCTTCCCCTCGGGGAAGATCAGTTTGGATTCCGCAGAAATATTGTAACACGTGAGGCAATACTGACCCTACGACTTATCTTAGAAGCTAGATAAAGGAAAGGCAAACCTACATCTCTAGCATTTGTAGACTTAGAGATAGCTTTTGACAATGTTGACTGGAGTACTCTCTTTCAAATTCTGAAAGTGGGAGGGGTAAAATACAGGGAGCGAAAGGCTATTTACAATTTGTACAGAAACCAGATGGCAGTTACAATAGTCGAGGGGCATGAAAGGGAAGCAGTGGTTGGGAAGGGAGTGAGACAGGGTTGTAGCCTCTCCCCGATGTTATTCAGTTTGTGTATTGAGCAAGCAGTGAAGGAAACAAAAGAAAAATTCGGAGTAGGTATTAAAATCCATGGAGAAGAAATAAAAAAGTTGAGGTTCGCCGATGACATTGTAATTCTGTCACAGACAGCAAAGAACTTGGAAGAGCAGTTGAACGGAATGGACAGTGTCATGAAAGGAGGGTATAAGATGAACATCAACAAAAGCAAAACGAGGGTAATGGAATGTAGTCGAATTAAGTCGGGTGATGCTGAGGGAATTAGATTAGGAAATGAGACACTTAAAGTAGTAAGGGGAGTTTTGCTATTTGGGGAGCAAAATAACTGATGACGGTCGAATTAGATAGGATATAAAATGTAGACTGGCAATGGCAAGGAAAGCGTTTCTGAAGAAGAGAAATTTGTTAACATCGAGTATTGATTTAAGTGTCAGGAAGTCGTTTCTGATAGTATTTGTATGGAGCGTAGCCACGTATGGAAGTGAAACATGTACGATAACTAGTTTGGACAAGAAGAGAATAGAAGCTTTCGAAATATGGTGCTACAGAAGAATGCTGAAGATTAGAAGGGTAGATCATATAACTAATGAGGAGGTATTGAATAGGATTGGGGAGAAGAGAAGTTTGTGGCACAACTTGACTAGAAGAAGGGATCGGTTGGTAGGACATGTTCTGAGGCATCAAGGGATCACCAATTTGGTATTGGGGGGCAGCGTGGAGGGTAAAAATCGTAGAGGGAGACCAAGAGATGAATACACTAAACAGATTCAGAAGGGTGTAGGCTGCAGTAGGTACTGGGAGATGAAGAAGCGTGCACAGGATAGAGTAGTATGGAGAGCTGCATCAAACCAGTCTCAGGACTGAAGACCACAAAAGCAACAACATCGATATAATTGGTATAACGGCTTGTTTATAGCATTTAGTCTCTTCTGCTAAAAAATCCTCATTTCATACCTTCTGCAACTGATCATCATTTTGGCATGATTTCAATTTTATTGTATCCCAGTACTGCCATAATAAATTATAAGTAGGCCTATAGACTTCGGGCCACGGCCTTGCCGCAGTGGATACGCTGGTTCCCGTCAGATCACCGAAGTTAAGCGCTGCCGGTAGTGGCAGGCACTTGGATGGGTGACCATCCGGGCCGCCATGAGCTGTTGCCATTTTTCGGGGTGTACTCAGCCTCGTGATGCCAACTGAGGAGCTACTCGACGGAATATTAGCGTCTCCGGTCAAAGAAAACCATCATAACGACCGGGAGAGTGGTGTGATGACCACACGCCCCTCCTATCCGCATCTTCACATGAGGATGACTCGGCGGTTGGATGGTCCCGATGGGCCACTTGTGGCCTGAAGACGGAGTGCTATGGACTTCGGATCACTTTACCAGTAAGACGCCGTAATAGCGGATCCGAATAGAAGATTTAATTCTCGTTTGTACGTACACACCTAGTTACCAGCTAACAGGTGTATAAGCGCAGTTCCTCTGCTGAGATAAGCGAACGAACGAGCTCAGGCCTACCTTCGTGACGCACGCGCCGCCGCCTGTCTTTTTCTCGTGGGCCTCGTGCGGTGACGGACAGCGCGCGGTGACTCACAGAAGCATCGGAGCGCGTGGCGTGTCGCGGCGGGCTGCGACTCCGTTTTAAATCGCGCCCTCTGCGCCGCCATTGAATGCCCCCCGTCCACGCTCGTGACACTCGTCACAACGCGCCGTCGTCAATTAAAAAACCTTTTCTGCAGCTGCCTTCTCCCCGTTCCGCTGAGCGCGCAGCTTTCTTCCGCGGTCTCGCGCTAATGGCGCCGCCCCCAGACGTCTGCAGTCGGATAAACCATTCTCTCTGTTCCTATTAATCACCCTCGCTTCAGATCGCTTCACCTCAACCGAGTAACATTCGAGCCACGTGCGAAACACCCGTTCACTCACAGATCTATCTTAGGATTGAGACATGACGTGCTGTAAATAAGCTCCGTTTCACTGCGAATAAAAAGGCGATAGAAACGAGTACTTTGCTGCGAACATGAGCCGAGGACGAACGAATAATAGATGAAAATTGTGAAGAACGGCAGAAACGATGGCTAATATGCTTTTTTATTATTTATTTATTTATTTATTTATTAGTCATCAGTCTTCTGACTGGTTTGGTGCGGCCCGCCACGAAATCCTGTCCTGTATCAACCTTCTCATCTCAGAGTAGCACTTGTAACCTGCGTCCTCAATTATCTCTGTCTTCCTCTACAGTTTTTGCCCTCTACAGCTCCTTCTAGTACCATGTAAGTTACTCCCTGATGCCTTAACAGATGTCCTACCACCTTGCCCCTTCCTCTTGTCACTGTATTCCACATATTTCTTTCCTCTCCGATTCTGCGCAGAACCTACTCTTTCCTTACCTCATCAGTCCACCTAATTTTCAACATTCGTCTGTAGCACCACATCTCAAATACTCCGATTCTCTTCTTTTCCGCTTTTGTAACAGACCATGTTTCATTACCGAATTGTGCTCCAAATGTACGCTCTCCGAAATTTCTTCCTCAAGTTAAGGCCTATTCCTATTACATGTAAATGACTTGATATAGTCAAGTACACTCTCTGAAAACGTTATTGTCTACAATAAGGCATTCCCCCTGTATGACTGGAAGAAATGCAGAACGATATACGGGATGTCCCAGAAGGAATGGTCAATATTCAGGGGTATGACAGGAACGATCATTCGCCGGCCGTGGTGGCCGAGCGGTTCTAGGCGCTTCAGTCTGAAACCGCGAGACCGCTTCGGTCGCAGGTTCGAATCCTGCCTCGGGCATGGATGTTTGTGATGTCCTTAGGTTAGTTAGGTTCAAGTAGTTCTAAGTTCTAGGGGACAGATGACCTCAGATGTTAAGTTTCATAGTGCTCAGAGCCATTTGAACCATTTTTGAACGATCATTCGAAGTCAAAAAGTCTGGTACAAAAAATGGTTCAAATGGCTCTGAGCACTATGGGACTCAACTGCTGTGGTCATCAGTCCCCTAGAACTTAGAACTACTTAAACCTAACTAACCTAAGGACATCACACACATCCATGCCCGAGGCAGGATTCGAACCTGCGACCGCAGCAGTCGCACGGTTCCGGACTGCGCGCCTAGAACCGAAAGTCTGGTACACATGGACTCTAAAAGCATACCTTAAGAGCTATGAGCACTTCTCCGTCTTCGATATTGTGAAACAAATCTTTTCTACTGTAAGCTCTTTGCTTTCCATATTTTCGGAGGAGGTTGTAATGGACCAAAACAAGAAAAAATTGTCTGCTACATATGGCTCTAAAATTCATAACCTAAAAGCTATGAGCAGCTGTTCAATAGAAGAGATGCTTTTCACTGTACTGAACACGAACAAGTGCTCATAACAATTAAGATATACGCTACAGAGCCCATTTTTACTGGACACTTTTTCGTTGTTATGGTCCATATCACCACCTGTCAAAATATGGAAAGAAAAGAACTTTCATTCGAAGAGATTTGTTTCACTGAGCACGCCTCCTGGAATACCCTGTAGAGTCTTTGTAGAGCAATTCCCTTCAAATATGCCCTTCAAACACTTCATCGGGTTCCAATACAGAGCACTAGCAAGGCTACATTTAATGTTACGAAGTCACTCCCCAGCAAAAAATGCGACGTAAGGGAGTCTTCCTACATATTGATATTCATAGCATCTTATGATGTTCAAAAATTATTTAAAAAAGAGGAAATAATGAAGTGTTGACTTGCGAAATTTCGAAATGAAAATGACGGGCAAAACTTTAACAAGAGTTAACATAGAACACAAAATCAAATGTGCAAAGTTTAATGATGGTCAACGAAAGAGAATGGCGTCGCCTATGGTTTGTCAATAGGAAGCACGTCGGCATTCGCCGACAATAATTTGAGAAAACAGTGGTAAACCCACATGAGACTTACGTAAACAAACCTATATCCTCTGTACATACACACTGCATTCACTAACTCACAAACTATAATAGCATAAACAAGCATGTGTAAAGAGCTTATGTGCGAACAATCTTCTCTATCATTCCATTTATTTCACTTACAAGATCTACAGTTATGCTTCTGCAGTTTTTTCTCTCGAAGTTTGAAGCTTTATTGCGAAAAACTTAACAAAAATTATGATTCAAGGTACTGGCCATCACTAGCGACAACTTTCTCCCCTCTGTCGGGTAGCATACAAATCCCGCAGCGAAAGAACTGAGCGTCTTTTGAGATCCGTGAATCGATCCAGTTTTACACTCGTTCGTATGACCAGATGTGCTGTTCAGTCGGGTCGTGAGTCACTGATCGAAAAAGGCTGTAGGTGGAGGGAGCAATATCTGGAGAATAAGGCGAGTGGGGTGCGAATTCCCATTTCAACGTTTCCATGTGTGTTTTGACGGGTTTTGCTACATGGGATCGAGCACTGTCATGCTGCAAAATCACCTTTCAAGTTTATCTCTATATTGTGGCCGTCTGTCTTTCATTGCTCCCCACTTGTTCTGTTTACACCTCAGATTCAACCTATTTGCAGTGAGTGATGCGAGAATTCTACGCTGAAGACACCGTAATCTCTATCTGGAAACCCAGGTAACTGAGAACGACATGGCCTGAGGCCCTTCCTCTCTACATTCATAGACTGATGCGTTGCCATATCACACTCGATCCAGATCTTTGGGATACGGACCCTGACCCGTTATTAGGTGGACCGTACCTTGAGTAGGGGCAATGTGGCACAATCTGAGCCTGTTCCTAAGGCTCGGGAATATGCTGTATACGAGCCTTGGAGTGCTTCTAGTGTCTCTGTGAGGCTGTCATTCATCTAACTTCCAGACTGGTATCTTTTGTCAGTAATATGAGCTCCTTTGGCCTCATACACACGGCCATATTGTTTACGCCCCAACTAATACACTGCCCTGTACCGTACCACGATGTCCATCCCGAGAGTCATCAGTAAACACTATACAGGAGTAGTGTGAAAGACACCGGTGAGCTTCAGAAGTACGCTCCGCCGTGTTCGCCATAGTACAGTTGTGTAGCTTTACAGTCGAAGGCGATATGCCCAGACGCTGGGAGCGAAATCCACAGTGGCGTTGAGATGGCTTCTTGATATGATCACACCACATGCAGCGGTAATTTGTAGTAGACTGTGTCAGCACAGGCAGTCTTAAGCAAAATTTTAGAATCTTTCTTAGTAACAGAGTTTACTTGTTCTAGGAAGTTCGTTTCCTCTTCCAGAAGAGCGTCTAGATACCAGCAAATAGTGCGTCGAGCCCCAGGAAAAGTTTATGGCGGAGGAAGTCTTCCCTTTAGTAGTAAGCATTTGGTTTATGAACACCTATTGTCAGTTTGATGCTCGTGGATCATCGCTGTATCTGAACTACCGCATTGCGACGGTACTTAACGGTTACACCTAAGTGTAATTTCACTTCCAAACACCATTTTATATGAGCAAACCAGTTGCGTAATTACCTGTGGTTACTCGTACTTTAGGTACTTGGGCTATGCAAGGCTCTGTTTAAAAAGAATAGCTCGATGTGGTCATAGGGTCGACCCACGCACGCCTGCTTTCACACCCCGCAGTTAATTCGCTGCAAATAATAACCTGTAGCTCCGACCCTACAGTCAAATAGTCTTTGCACTGGCTAGAATTGCGAGTTAATAAAATACACACAAATACAAAATAAAAGTTAAATGAATAATAGCAAGTGTTCTATTCTAACGTGTGTAATCGATGTAGACGGCAGAGAATTGTGTCGGATAATGTTGATTCAAGAAAACTCACCTCAAATACGCGGGAAGTCACCCTGCGATATTCAGTTAAAATACAGACAGAAAATACTCTTATCAAATGCAGTAAAGTTACGTTGAGCGTTACAAAGTGGTAGCAAAATCCCCAATATAAATGGTCATCAAAGAAACACGAAAACTAAGTCCATTCCGTAATCACATTACACGAAATATCTACCAGCTCAAAACAGTTCAGAATTCAGTGTGATGATTTACAGATTATCACACGCGATACAAAAAGTATTGACTCATACTCTATCCTCAGTTCCGTAATGCAAGATTTTTGTAGCCCTATTACACGACCGTGTTCAAATTCAGTGGCATGTTGAAATGGTGTCTTTGATGCCTTAAATGCATTCTTGACTAACATCAGGTCGCCATGCCCAACCTCAAAGGAAACTAACGCTCACGGCCGTTAACTCTTACGTGACTGGCCCGAAATCTGAATAGACACCATTCAAATATAGAAACACCAACTTTCGTTTATGTCGCACAAATTCTTGTTGGTGCTGTGATTTTTTTCGCCGTAGTGTATAGGCCTATACAGCTGCGGAATCTCTCGTGACAATATGTAATCCATTATTACACTAAAATACTCAGAATACTGAAAAACCTCCAAAATTTTATCTGTGGAGGTCAGATTCACCCCGTGTAACACTCAAAGTTAATAGTCAAACACTAATCACTGACTCGGTAGCGGAAATTCAGAGTATCAAAGCAAAAGTAGAAATGTTGAACTCTGTTTTTAAATATTCATTTACAAAGTATGTCCTAGCTTTGATCATCACGGCGCTGCAAGGATGCATCACATGCCACACTCGTCTACAAATAGCGGAGTATCAGAGGTGATCCACAAAACTACCGTCAAATATCATTCAGATCCAGCTGTTATAGACTCCTACAGCACATTCTCAGTTCACACATAACGAAATATCTCAAACCGGGTGACCTCCTCCATACCAGTCGCATGAATTGCGATAGCATCGAACATTGAAACCAAACTCCCGCTTCGCTCAGGTGAAAACCATGCATCAGGGCAATCAGATGGATACAATTTTTCTTGACTTCCGGAAAGTATTTGAGTGTGTACGAAGCCAACGTTTTTAACGAAAGTACGATCTTATGGGGAATCAAACGAAATTTGTGACTGACTGTAGGAATTCTTGGTAGGGAGGACATAACATTTAATACTGGATGACGTGTTATCTAGGGATATTATTTGTAAGTAATTTTAAGCGTGTCCCAGGAAATGGAATGGGTGACGCTTGTTCTTCGTGTTGTATATTAATAACCTGGCAGGCATTATTAATAGCAACCAATTATCGCAGATTACCCAGTTATTTATGATAAAATTCTATAAGAAAAATAGCGCACTCCAGTCAGATCTAGATAGGATTCAAAGTGATGCGAAGATTGGCAACATCATGAATGCAAAATTATGCACAAAATGCATACAGGTATCCTATAACTACAATACCAGTGGGTCACAAAATGGTATCAGCCAACTCACGCAAGTAACTGGATGTGCCAGCTTGTGGAGGTACTGTATGAAACGCAACTATCACTTAGGCTTAATTTTGGATAAAACAGATGCCAGACTTTGATTCATTGGTTGGATAGTGGTAAAATTCAGTCAGGTATGGGGCAGTCAATTGAAAACGAGGCAATAAAAAAGTAAGTAAACTATTTATTACTTCAAAAATAACCGCCATAATAACGTTTATCTCACTGTGAGACAAGACGGTCAGTGCCTTCATGGAAAAACGTTTGCAGTGGCCTGCAGGAACATGATTGTTCCCAGGCGTGCATCTCTTATTCCGAAGCAAATCGTCGGCCACGAATATCATATCTCAGGGCTTCAAAAAGATTGAAAACGTACTGGGAGAGATCGTAACTGTATGGAGGATGTGTAAGGGCTTACCAGCGAATCTTCTGCAGAGTAATCGAAACAACCTGCAACAGGATGAAGCCGTCCGTCAACATTCCTGAGCGTTTGGACTTGATGATGCGCTTCAGTTTTTTGCAAAATGTCCACGTACCTCTGTGCGTTAAAAGTTATCTCTTCCCACGCGATTTCCATATTTTCGGGATCTTGAAGAAAGACATTCGTGAGCGTCGATTTGCTTCGAACGAAGGGGAGCACGCCTAGGTACAATCATGGCTCCATAGGTACATTTTCCATTAAGGCATTGACCGTCCTGTCTCACAGGGGGATAAATGTATTAACAATTATGGCTAGTACTTTCGAAATAATAGTTGCTTACTTTTATTCCGTCTGCCTGGTTTACATTTGACTGCCCATTATATTATCACTTGAAGAGCATTCTTTCTTTGCAGAGTTTAATGTTCTAGAGCGACAACTTTATTATCCAGGGTGTCCCATTTATCTTGACCATCCTAAACGACCTTTTGACCAGATGCAAATTACAAAATGTTTCAGGCAAATATTCCTTAGCCGGCAGGGGGACATCAATCAGCATGATTGCCTTCGTTGTAGCTTTGTTTTTTTACAAAGATATGAACTATGGTATGACTTTTTTAAATGGCACCCTGTATTTTTTATTCGTTAATTCATTTCCTCTCCAAAGACCTATCCAAAAATGTATCACAGTGTAACATTCACTGAAACACAACGTTATTAACCCTCTAACGGTAAGGTTGGGGTTGGATCCGACCCCAGCGAGTCTGTTGTGTTTATAACTCTCCACTCCCGTTTCTGAGAGCGCTGTGGTTCCAGCTACCCTAACAGCCAGTCGTCCCGAGAACGCCGAGGAGGCCACGTCAGTCTGGTGAGTGACCTGCAGCTACCCTTTCTATCCGAAACCTACATTACCCGCGCTCGGGTTGGATCCGACCCCACCTTACTGTTTACGTCACACTTATTAGTTTCTTTTGTGGGGAGGATTCAGCCCCATATTTATGTTCATATTACATCTAAGTTTTGTTTTCTCTTCTAGTATCTTACTACAATGGCGCATCAACTCCTTAGAACTCCTGAGGATATATACAACGAGTTTCTCCGACAGGAGGCTGAGTCAGAGGATGGCGACAATATCGATGCAGAAAAATGTTCAGAAACCGAGGATGATGTATTGTCTAATACTGATGACGAGGATGATGTATTTCATTGTGCGGCAGGAGCAGTCGAGTTTGATAATTCTCAGTCAGATGTAGATGAGAGAAATTTTGAGCTAGGTAAAGACTTAGAGACAATATGGACCAACAAACAAATATTATTACTCATCTCCCTGGTCCACGTGGGGAAGCAAGGGGGGTCACTAGTGAATTGGAAATATTTTTATTATTCATAGATTCGAAAATTATAGAAAAAATTGTTTTGTACACAAATCTTGAAATCGAGAAATCTAGGCAAAAGTACTATACGGTCCAGTGGTTTCATTCACCAAGAGAGAGCGTTGAAATAAAAGGGTTGATGGGCCTTCTCTTCATGAGTGGTGTCCTAAAAAATTCTATGCTCAGTGTAGATGAGATGTTCTCAGCAACATGTGGACCTCCGGTATTCCGTTGCACTATGTGCAAGAAAAGGAATGCATTTCTTCTAGAAAACCTCCGCTTCGATGATAAAGCCACCAGAGAGGCTAGAAAAATCAACGACAAATTTGCGGCTTTCAGAGAAATGTGGGACATGTTTGAATCTAACAGGGAAAAAAATTATAGTCCATCTGAATGTGTCACAGTAGATGAGACTCTACTGAGTTTTCGGGGTGCCTGTCCATTCAAAACGTATATCCCATCGAAACCCGACAAATATGGGTTGAAAATAATGTCACTATGCGACGCAAGGACATTCTCTTTTTTGCGTGGCATTCCATACACTGGCAAGGACAACAGAATAAAGAGGAGACCTGGAGATCTGTCTTTTCCTGCCCGGTATGTTTTGCGCCTGACGGAATCTATCAGGGGTAATAGAAACATTACAGTGGACAATTGGTTCTTCTTACTGGAGGTGACTGACGCCCTCCTCCAAAAGAAACTCACATTTGTAGGTACATTGAGGAGGAACAAACCGCAAATACCACCATCAATGCTGCTTTCCGCTCCAGTAGGCTCTTCAACATTTATGTATCAGAAAGACAAAACTTTGGTGTCATTTACCCCAAAGAAAAATAAAAAAGTTTTACTGATATCGTCTATGCACTTCTCTGGAGAGATAAATGAAAAATCAAATAAGCCTGAAACTGTGGAGTTCTACAATCTAACTAAAGAAGGGGTCGACGTATTAGATATGGTTTGCCACAGCATGACCACAAAAAGAAAATCGAGAAGATGGCCCATGCGGTACTTTTATGCTATTTTAGACATCGCTGCTATAAACAGTTTTATCATTTACAAAATCAATAGCAAAATGGACAGCTTTTCAAATGACGCGAGATTATCATTTCTCAAAAACCTCGCGCTCTCTTTGACTAAACCTCTTATGGAAAAGAGGTTGAATAACACACATCTTCCCAGTGATCTCCGTTCGTCTATTGGAAAACTTTAAGAAAAAGAACCAGTCGAATTCGACAAGCCTACCCAAGCACAGCCACCAAAGAAAAGAAGATGTTATTTTTGTGACAGATCAAAAGATAGGAAGGGGAATGCTTTTTGTAGTAAGTGTAATCATTCTACAGGGTGTTACAAAAAGGTACGGCCAAACTTTCAGGAAACATTCCTCACACACAAAGAAAGAAAATATATTAAGTGGACATGTGTCCGGAAACGCTTACTTTCCATGTTAGAGCTCATTTTATTACTTCTCTTCAAATCACATTAATCATTGAATGGAAACACACAGCAACAGAACGTTCCAGCGTGACTTTAAACACTTTGTTAGAGGAAATGTTCAAACTGTCCTCCGTTAGCGAGGATACATGCATCCTCCGTCGCATGGAATCCCTGATGCGCTGATGCAGCGCTGGAGAATGGCGTATTGTATCACAGCCGTCCACAATACGAGCACGAAGAGTCTCTACATTTGGTACCGGGGTTGCGTAGACAAGAGCTTTCAAATGCCCCCATAAATGAAAGTCAAGAGCGTTGAGGTCAGGAGAGCGTGGAGGCCATGGAATTGGTCCGCCTCTACCAATCCATCGGTCACCGAATCTGTTGTTGAGAAGCGTACGAACACTTCGACTGAAATGTGCAGGAGCTCCATCGTGCATGAACCACATGTTGTGTCGTACTTGTAAAGGCACATGTTCCAGCAGCACAGGTAGAGTATCCCGTATGAAATCGTGATAACGTGCTCCATTGAGCGTAGGTGGAAGAACATGGGGCCCAATCAAGACATCACCAACAATGCCTGCCCAAACGTTCACAGAAAATCTGTGTTGATGACGTGATTGCACAATTGCGTGCGAATTCTCGTCAGCCCACACATGTTGAGTGTGAAATTTTACAATTTGATCCCGTTGGAATGAAGCCTCATCCGTAAAGAGAACATTTGCACTGAAATGATGATTGACACATTGTTGGATGAACCATTCGCAGAAGTGTACCCGTGGAGGCCAATCAGGTGCTGATAGTGCCTGCACACGCTGTACATGGTACGGAAACAACTGGTTCTCCCGTAGCACTCTCCATACAGTGATGTGGTCAACGTTACCTTGTGCAGCAGCAACTTCTCTGACGCTGACATTAGGGTTATCGTCAACTGCACGAAGAATTACCTCGTCCATTGCAGGTGTCCTCGTCGTTCTAGGTCTTCCCCAGTCGCAAGTCATAGGCTGGAATGTTCCGTGCTCCCTAAGACGCCGATCAATTGCTTCGAACGTCTTCCTGTCGGGATACCTTCGTTCTGGAAATCTGTCTCGATACAAACGCACCGCGCCACGGCTATTGCCCCTTGCTAATCCATACATCAAATGGGCATCTGCCAACTCCTCATTTGTAAACATTGCACTGACTGCAAAACCACGTTCGTGATGAACACTAACCTGTTGATGCTACGTACTGATGTGCTTGATGCTAGTACTGTAGAGCAATGAGTCGCATGTCAACACAAGCACCGAAGTCGACATTACCTTCCTTCAATTGGGACAACTGACGGTGAATCGAGGAAGTACAGTACATACTGACGAAACTAAAATGAGCTCTAACATGGAAATTAAGCGGTTCCGGACACTTGTCCATATAACATCTTTTCTTTATTTGTGTGTGAGGAATGTTTCCTGAAAGTTTGGCCGTACCTTTTTGTAACACCCTGTATATGTGGGGAGCATAAAGTTATTATATGCCCTGGCTGTAAAGAAATTGAGATGTGATAAATTGTGCCAAATATGTATTTGTAGGGCTGTATGTGATCGTTTCCAGGATAACATTATATATTTATTATTTGTTCCTATTACATTATGTGTACAAAGACATTTATTATTGAGAACTTTATATTTCGAAACTGCTGACACTATAATTATTTTCTACAATTAGTAAGAGATGTTTCTCATTTAGTTCCTATCTTTAGAATTTCTAAAGCACTAAAGTTCCTAGTTTATGACTGGATCTACTGATTTTTACTATGTTTTCAATAGTTTTATAGAGAATATTTCTATTAAGGTATTTTTTTGTAATCATGTACCTATTTTTTTCCAAAGTACTTTATATTCTTACTTATTGACTATAAAAATAAAAAGACTTGTTGTTATAACGAATATTATATGTGTTTAATTGATAATAAAACTTTTTCCCATTATTCGTTTTTTAGTTTACTTCGAAAAATCGCTATTTGGAGGGTGGGGTCTGATCCAACCCCATCTTACCGTTTATGTCAGGAAACTTCACCTTACCGTTAGACGGTTAATTACTCGTACATAACACAACATTGACGTTGACGCTCCCAGCGCTTAGTGCAGGTTCTGGGGGTAATGGAACACATCCACGTGCTGACGATGACTGAGGACAAATGTAAACATAAGTAGAATGCACTCCCGTCATTCCCTCAACCATCGTCAGTTGAAGAGTTGTGTAAGTAGAATGTACACCAACGATGAGAAGGTAGAAATGCTACTCATCTATGAGGAATGTAAGTTAGCAGAACAGTAATTGCAATATTGTTTTCTTATGTAAGGGTACATTAGTACAGTAGTTTAGTCGTTTTAAATACTGTCGTGTAGAGTAGGCCTGCGGTAAAGGCTGTCCTTCCTATAAACTGCATCGACATAAAGTTTCTTTTATTGTTGTTGTTAAGGTAGACGAAATGCTACGCAGGCAGCGGAACTGTAGAGAGAGCGATATACTGACAAGAACCCACCTTCCCGACGGATGTTTTCTCGTCTTGTTGCGACGCTTCAGGAAAAGGGAAGTTTCAGCCCACGACAACACTGCTCTCGCTTCCGTTGCTATGAATCCACACATGAGCACACGACAGCTTGAACACGAGATTGGCATTCCTAAAACCAGTGTACATCGTATTCTTACACGTCACCGGTTGCATCCTTACACCTACATCAAAAATTGCATGCGAATGATTTCCAGAATCGTGTACAGTTCTGTCAGTGGGCACAGCAGCATATCCTCGCCAACCCGAACTTCTCCAATGTTCTATTAACCGATGAATGTTTCTTCTCAAACAAAGGACAGGTAAATACAAGGAACATGCATTATTGGTCCAGCGAGAACCCACGATGGCTTAGACAGGTGGAACATCAGCGTCAATGGAGAGATAATGTCCGATGTGGGATGCTTGGTACTACAGTTATTGGCCCCTATTTCATCAATGGTAGTCCAAACAGCAGAGCGTATGCCAACTTCCTCAGACGAATTCTTCCTCCTCTTCTGGACGAAGTGCCGCTAAGAACCAGAATGCTTACGTGGTATCAACACGATGGATGTCCAGCACATAATGCCTTGGCTGCACGTCGTGTTCTGAACCGGAGGTATTCTGCCAGAAGGATTGGTCGAGAGGAACAGTTACTTAGCCTGCTAGGCCTCCTGGTTTAAATCCTTTGGGGATGCATTAAACACGTTGTCTATCACGACATTCCAACAACTCCAGAGGACATGTAGGAACGTATCGTGCTTGCTTGTAATCTTATTCTGTTGCCAACACTGGAAGCAGTAAATAATTCCCTCATTCAACGAGTGCACCAGTGTATCGGTGTCCAGGGTCACCACTTTGAGCACGTTTGAATGTTCTACTCCTGGGCAATGGTACAGGAGAGTGAAAGTCAGTCTTTTGTTATTTTGTTACTTGGTTTTCATTTGTTGTCTGACAACTCCAGCAAGTGGACGAGTTTGTGATCCCGGGTTCAAAGTCAATGTTGTGTTACGTAATTAATAACGTTGTGTTTCAGTGAATGGTACATTGTGATACATTTTTGAATAGGTCTTTAGGATAGGAAATGAATTACCGTATAAAAAATACAGGGTGCCATTTAAAAAAGTCATACCGCTGTTCATATCTTTGTAAAAAACAAAGCTACAATGAAGGCAGTCATGCTGATTGATGTCCCCCTGACGGCTAAAGAACATTTGCTTGGAACATTTTGTAATTTACATCTGGACAAACAGTTATTTAAGGTGGGCAAGATAAACAGGACACCCTGTTTTCTGAGAAATTGGTTTCCGAATGGTATGGCAAAGTGAGCCATCAGCGATCTCATTTCAGGAAACACAGAGACTAGGGAAATAAAAAAAATAATTGGGTTATTTGAACTGGATATAAAACCCATTTTGTCCTAAATATGACTTCATAATGCCGGTTCATAATGTTCACAGATACCATCCTTTTAGGTAGAAGGACATAAATATAGCTAGCAAGTTTTCAGCACATGGCACAGGCCAAAGGTCGGCGAGAGAAACAGTCTTTTTATCCACTTGTGATCCGTCATTCTCCCTGGCTTCTGTCAATATCTGCCTTCCCTAAGATTGTCAGCGAATGAATTTAAAAGTGCTTTCGTTTCACGATGGCTAAATTGGCGATACGACGTGAGCCTCGAATGTATCGGAAAGCAATCGATCATGCTGACAGGCCCACCGCATGTCGCGAACTTCACACAATTTCGCGCGCTGCAACTGGCGCCGCAAACGGCCTCGGACGTGAGTTATTGATGCGTTCGAACGCGTGACTCTCTCCCATGAGAAAACCGGACACGGTTCTAATTCTGGAAGCCGGCCACAGTTGTCGCACAGCGCTGGTCCATTCACTGAGATGACCCAGCACTTCCCAGTGCCGCCGTCTGCTATCCCGTAACAGTCTTCTTTGAGGTGCATACTACATGTGAATTCCGTCTGTAATTATGAAAGGAACAGTCTACGATATGTTCAACTAATTAAAGACGTGCAGCTTATTTTAAAGTATTGTTACTGTTAGCTACTGTTATCGAGTACTTCTGACATTACGACCTTTGACAGGACACAACTGTAGCACTTCCACAAAGTATTGGTGATATATCTGCTATTTTGTGTGTGTGTGTGTGTGTGTGTGTGTGTGTGTGTGTGTGTGTGTGTGTGTGGTTTCGTGTTTTTGACACTAGGCTTCGCCAATGAATCGCCAATGCAGTAATCTGTCTTACTGAATGGAATGACGCGACAGTCAAACTAAAAATTCAAAAATGTAAAACGGTATCCAGAGATCTGAGATATTCGATTGCAAAATCCTTTAGTACATAACATTTTTTCAGTGTCTTGAGGCTACGGGTAACTAAAGGAACTGTCCACATTTATGGCCGAACTTCACACTGTTTGCATATCTCTGACTGCAACTTCGTATAAAGACGTCATAACTTCTTGTTTTTGCACTCACAATCCGCTGTCTCATTTGAATGGGAAAAGTTAATAATCAGTTTCGTCGCTGAGAATTGGTTTCAGTTTATCGTACGGATAAAATCTATATCGTTATTGTTTTAAGAACCACGCATTCACACTTTCTGGTCATCAGTATCGGGACACGTATCAGTGGAAATTAATGTGGGCGTGTCGACCTTTATGACAGGTTGAACTCCTCAAATGGTTCAAATGGCTCTGAGCACTATGGGACTCAACTTCTGAGGTCATCAGTCCCCTAGAACTTAGAACTACTTAAACCTAACTAACCTAAGGACATCACACACATCCATGCCCGAGGCAGCATTCGAACCTGCGACCGTAGCGGTCGCGCGCTTCCAGACTGAAGCACAGAGAACCGCTCGGCCACTGCGGTCGGCGGTTGAACTCTCCTAGGGACAGTTTCAGTGAGGTGCCTGAATGTCTGCGGGCAATGGTAGCCCATTCTTTCTTATGATACGAAACCAGACAAGGTAGTGATTTTGAATGTTGGACCCGAAGTGAAGTCTACGTTGTAGCTCATCACAAAAACGTGCCATTGGGTTCAGATCGGAACTCTGGGAAGATCAGTCCATTTCAGGATGTTATTGTCCATAAACCATTGCCTCGCAGTTGCTCCTTTATGACAGGGTGCACTATCATGCTGATACAAACAATCGTCTCCGAACTGTTCCTGTACTGTACACAGTGCACAAAGCTGTAAAATCTGATCATATCCCTCCGCATTTAGCTTTTCTTAACCGCGAGAAACAGTATTTCACTGTTGGCACCACACATGATGGCATGTAGTGTTCTAGAGGCATTCCCCATACCTAATCCCTTCCATCGAAGTGCCACAGGGTATAGCGCGATTCATCACTTAAAAATCATTCGCTTCCAGTCATCCACTGTCCAATGACATCGCTCTTCACACTCCTCAAGTGTCACATAGCATCGTCTACAGAAATGTATGACTTGTGAGGAGCTGCGTGGCCATTGTACTCATTCTTTTGTGCTCCTGACACGTTCATTGTGCTAGTTTTGGAACTCACCAGTGATTTCTTCCGCTGATTTCACGCGACGTCAGTTTGTGACCTGCATGGTTTTGCTTTAGCTGTGATTGTTCCTTATCGCCTCCACTTCACAGTCACACAACCAAAAGAGCCGATTTGGGCAGCTTTAGAAGGTTGTAAATGGCTCTGATGAATTTGTTAGTCAGGTGACATCCAATGACTTAGTCCACGTTCGAAGTCCCTGAGCACTCCTGACTGAACCACTGTGCTGTTACTGGTTCCCTACTGACAACGCAATACACCCACGCCACCTCCTTTTACGCTGGTGCGTCCACCTCTCGCAACGTCTGGTGGTCCATACCACTTAGACAGGGGTGTCCATATTCATTACATCAGATAATGTATATAGTTTCGTGTTACTATTGTGATGGACTTTTTCTTTTCGCGTCGTATTCTGTTCGAATGTCAACTCTGCTGAAGACAGGAATCGCTAACATGCACACTAGCAAACTTCAAAACAACTTTTTCTTGTTGAACTACGATATTTATTTTTGTTCCAGATAGCTTTCATCTTTTATATTAAATGGATATACAGTGGATTTTTTTTTCTTTAAAGTATAGTTTTGCTTTTACTTATGGTTACAGATTCTAAACAGAATAAAATATTATTTACAGTTAATCTTCTGTTTTTCGTAACATCGTGTCATAAGTTAGGGTCTGAACTTCCATTGCACTCCTAAAAATTGAAACATATTCATTTCGAGATCATACTACATTGTAGTTTTCACTCTACGTTTTCTGTAAGCTAGATTATGTGAAAAAATTAACTGATCTACAGTACGAATAATGAATCAGTAAATCAATTAAATGCTCCACTACTGATCTGGAGAGAATGTCAGATTTATCTTAGAAAACTTTGAACATTATTTTCGTAGCACTGATTCTTCACTAAGCATCACTTATCTTCTGTTTGTATCTATATATGTGTCACCAACATATTGTCTGTTCCTTTCCGCAACTGACACAGTCATACACAAAATCTTGAATCAACCACTGTCCAATAAATAAGAGCACTTTGACACATGATCTATAGTGTCAACATGGTACCACTAAACGAAGAAATCTGCCAAAATATAATCTGACTATAAAATGTAGATAGCCACAACAACGAATACAGTAGCGACACAGTTACGAAACTAAACAACAAAATTAACAGGTGAACAGTAACAGCAAACAGAAAGCCACAAACAACAACACAACCAACCATAAACAAAGCACTTAATATCATAACAACAGCACAGAATAAACGGAACCATTAAAATTTAGAACCGCATATTCGCTCATAAACTCACCAACATTTTCAAAAGGTAAGGCATAAGCATAAAATACAAAACAGACAACCGTTTCCAAAAATACATTCCAAAACGAGCAAAAGATATAGATATATAACAGAAAGTGGGTACATTTAAATTACAATAGGAGGCATGTGATGGGCGGTACATGGGGCAACAGGTAGGATGTTAGGTATCTGACATAAAGAAAATATGAGAGCCTTGAAATATGGGACCAATCCCACCTTAGAGAACATGTGTGCAAGGAAACCTCTGGGGAAGAAGGCATGAAAATAATCAGAAATTACAACAAAAAACACCTTCTAACCTTACAAGAAAATTATCATATACACAAAACCAAAGCAGAAAAGGAAATCCATTTTAATGACCAAGTGAACATGGCTAACAACACATTGTTCACATTAATGGGGTAAATAATAGA
Source organism: Schistocerca serialis cubense (assembly GCF_023864345.2). Lineage (NCBI taxonomy): Eukaryota > Metazoa > Arthropoda > Insecta > Orthoptera > Acrididae > Schistocerca > Schistocerca serialis. The sequence continues at coordinate 702,394,787 of NC_064638.1, forward strand.
GAAAATCGCAGTGGAAGGTGATCAGAGTAAAATCACACAATGCTTTTTGTTCCGGCGTATCGACAAGCGCCGGCACAAAGACGAAAATCGCAAGAATAAAGAAGGCGGTGAGGCGACGTCAGCCACTAGCCCGCTGATAAGGACTGCACCATGACAGATGCGCCCTCTAGCCGAAGACACTACAAGCGCCGCTCATGCCAGCCTCGGACGGACAGTATTAGCACAGTATGATAGCAATGACGTGTGACCCATACCAACTGCTTACATGGACCTTGTACACAGCGAAGGACTTTTATTGTTTGCATGTCGCCCATCGCTTGCGACACCATTGTAAATTCAAAGTTAAGCATTGTCTATCTTCTTTATTGTAATAAAAAGTATTAATGTAATTTGCTCGAATTGTTGTATATCATACCGAGAACGCAACGTCCTTTAGGCACCCTAACGAGAGAAGTGGGCAGGACCCCACACTTTTACACTTACTCTTCCCTTATTCCCTTCAAATAAACTCTAAGCCAAAAATCAGGTTGTCTGAATACCTAGACCCGCCCCTCCCCCACTATACTGTGCACATTTTCTTGCGTCTGTTCTACCCACCTACACTATTCTGAAAAACAAAGAATTTATACACGTTTGCACACATGCTGTCTCTCACTACCTCCCTCCCTCCCTCCCTCTCTCTCTCTCTCTCTCTCTCTCTCTCTCTCTCACTCTCCCTCTCTCTCTCCCTCTCACACACACACCCACACCCACGCGCGTGCGCGCAACACATTTCTTAGTTGAAGTGTTGAAATGGGGCTCACTAAACTTCATGATGTCACTTGAGAAGCTACCTAAATGATAAGTAGCTACTTAAATGATAAGTAGCGGCTCAAATGGTTCAAATGGCTCTGAGCACTATGGGACTTAACATCAATGGTCATCAGTCCCCTAGAACTTAGAACTACTTCAACCTAACTAACTTAAGGACAGCAAACAACACCCAGTCATCAAGTAGCGGCTCCAAAGCTCTAAAAGCGACAACAGTTTGGAGATCTGTGTGCTGACCACATACACGTCCTTATATATCAGGATTATGTCATAAGCAGAGGATGACATGGCAGCTGGCCAGCAGTGTGTAGACCTCATCGTTGTTGTTTGGGTAAGCGTTAATATGTGTTAACTTTGGCACTTACGGTTGTTTCTGTAGTCCTGCTCTGAGCCTTGTGAGAAAGGTTATAAAGTTTCATGCAGAGATTTATTGAGCCTCTAGTATTTTTAGTGATCTGAGGATGTCATTACTAAAACAGTTTAGCATGGTACGTTGTTGGTTTATTATGTTGCGTAGCTGCAGCTTTGATATGGGCATGTAGACATAGAATCAGTCTGGAAATCAGCCAATGAAACTGGTTATACTTCATTTCCTTTGCAACTGATGGATCAGTCACTACCTGATATACCATATTGTAAAAGTCAGGAGTGGATGGCCACTGCGATGGATCGTGCAACTGAGTTGTCAGCGTCAGAGTGCCAATAGTTCACCACTGGGTGAAGCATCAGTGGTACAGTGGTTGGATGCCGGTTGGTCATCCGAAATGAAAACATCATTGTTAAGACATTCATTTACTACTCAGAAAACTTCAACAATTGCGATGATACTCAAAGAATCCAACATCCGCTGGAAGTCAGCAGTGGGCCGCCTGCTGAGAGGTGTGACCGTCAGCAGGCAGCCTGTGGCGATCACGAGCAGCATTGCCGAACCAGTGGAGTGATAATGGCAACAACTTAGCGAGGACGCTGGTCACAGCAACACTGCACAAGACAGGGTGTGCTGAGGTGTGCAGAACCACGCTGTGGACCTAGCGTGAATGTGACAGCTCACAGCAGCAGCAGTGTCTGCCCACATGAGAAGAGGCAGCCAGTAAGAAGTTTGCTCACTTTAGCGACAGTAGCGGAATGGGTGCACGGCCTTGGGCTTGAACTGTAAACCTATGGGATAGAAGATCAACAGCAGCTACAGTAGGCCCGCAGATGGCCCGCCAGCTGGAGATCGCTAAGTTGGCAGCACTGGATGCAGTGCACATGGCAGGGTGGCAGGTAGCAGTGGTGGGGGGCAGTGATGGTGACTTGTTGATCTATGTAGATTTGTAGACCATTGTAGGTCTCCCCTCGGAGATGATGGGTCGCAGGCTGTGACCACTTTGACTAGAAATGATCAGTATTTATACAAAGTGTTTCAAGTCTTTTCAATCAAACTGAAACAAGTGATAGTGGGTCCACAACTGATTATACTGCGGTGGCAAACCTATGGTCGAAAATGCAAATTTATTTCGTTATGGACATACACAGCATACACCGCATAACAACAACGTAGCTCACAGTAACTGTTCAAAGTGACGACTGCCAGTCTCAATGCTTGCATAGAAATGTCGCACGAAGTTCTTCTATGCTTTCTCAAAGATCCCTGGTGTCTATTGTATCAGGCGACAGACAGCTTTGTACCCTGGCAAGCAGGTCTTCATCCGTTTCTACGGGAGTTTCGTACACCAGCGTCTTGATTTAACCCCAGAGGAAAAAAACGAGAGATGTGAGATCTGGCGATCGCGCTGCTCATATCCTTTCGAACATTAACTCTTAAGTGGGCTGATGAGTCGTCGTGTTGAGATCACATTCTTTCGCAGACAACAAGAAGTACACTATCCAAGAACTGTGGCAGCACATCTCTTAGGAACATCAGGTAACATGGACCAGTCAATCGTAGAGGCAGCAAATATCATAATAGGTGATCTTGGACATTGTCCGCCCATATGTTGGCAGCATCGTTGCTGGTGGCTACCGATGTCGGTGGCTTGGGGATCGTCCTCACTCTGAACATTGCTGTTGCAGTTGTTGAAAACCCCATAACTGGTGAATGACGAATTTCGGCACTACAGCACTGCAGTGGATAATCCACTGACAGAACTGAATGCAGTGCTCAGAATCTGTTGGTCCTAGTGCTTGCATACGATCTTTATGATAGGGGTGTAATACTTGTTTCACCAGTATTCTCTACATTGTATCCTTCTAAATGTGCATTTCACGGGCAAGTTGACGGGTGTTTATTGCTGAGTGGTCTGCCACACCATCCAACAATGTCTCCTCAAAGTCTGGTGTTCAGGCATATGCTTGTTGGGAAAGAGTTCTCTTTACATTAGTGCTGCTTTACAGGCATTACATCCTACCTCACTGTACGTTAAATGCATGTCGGCCAACACTCATAACGAGTAGCGTTCCATCTTTGGCTATGCATCAAGCACTGTACACAGTAACACACCTCGCCATGACACGTCAGAAGCTATGTGGTGCAATGGACAACTGACACCAGGGATAGTGGTGTGCATACAGCACAGGTTAATGTGCTGGTCCAGTACATGTGGTCGTCACATGGCACACGTGCTATGAGCTAAGTTGTGTACAGTACTTCTGTTTGGTGGTCAGGGGTGTACGCTGTTTATCACCCACCGCGTATATCAGTGCACAACAAACACCCTGGATCTTTGCGAGAGTGCGGTAGGTCTGCATGTTCCACTGCAATACATGCATTGAGACTGGCGGTCGTCACTTTGAACAATTACTGAAAGCTACGTTGTTCTTATGTGGTGAAGACTGTGTATGTCCATAACACAATAGATATGCATTTCCAGTCATTGGTTCCTTATCTCAATATGATTGGTTGTGGGCCCACTATCTCCTGTTTCAATTTGACACAAAATGTTTTAGACTTTTGAATAGACTTGGCCCATCCTTGTCTTGCTACAACAGTGGTTTCTATCACATAAGCCACTACACAGGCATTGGTCTGACGTTCAGCAATCATGTCATCCATACTACTGGGGCTCTACCTTTCTGCCGTGTCAATGCCATTACGCCTCTGGTCAGTCTACTTGGCTGTAGCATGTGATAACATTCTGAAGGCTAGGAGACAGTAAATGCCACCTCAGCAGACAGCTTCTGATGTAACTACAACTCCACAGTTCCGGTGTAATTCATCTTCACGGCCCCTTGTGTTAGCCTTGACAGTGTCGCTATCTTACTCAGTTACGCCAAAAAATACTGGTGACGATGCTACAAATTGACAGTTAGGTACAATACCTTCGGCTTTTCCTTGGCAGTAGTCAGCTTAAACCACAAATTTCATTAGTGTGTGCTGAACCTAAACAGCATTTCCCCATGATCAAACCACTGGCTTCTTTCCTTTTTACACATGACTATTACTCCGATGAAGTGTCACTTATAAACTAGGGAAAGTAATAGCACCAGATTCCTTATTCCCGACTCATCCCTGATAACTACATAACAATGCACAAATTTACTCAACAAATTCGTCTCGCTTATTAACCAGTGTCTGTACCAAATTTCACTTAACTATTCGTTTTTGGCTACGGGTAATCTAGTCCATCTCGTGTAGCTACAAGTTTGCTGAACTTCCCTCGCTTTTCACCCTTAAACGTTACTCGGTCGATCCATTACGCAACAGATTAGAAAAGGATACTGGAAAACTCTTTCCATATCAACAGTATTCCTTAACAAATCGTCTTTTCACATGAAGTACTTCTGTTCAGTTGATCTCTTACATTAGACATTTCTTCCTGTCGGTCCGGCACCTTCTTTACGTAGTGCTTGCTTCATCTCTCGGAACTTTGGGCATGTAACGAACGTTTTTCTTTATTTTTCCCCAAAAACCTCAGTCCTAAGACTATGCTCACATACAAACAACACACGACACTGCCAGACACAACACATTGATGACTTGTTTCACTTATTTCTCTCACTATAATGCTAATCACAGACTGACTTCTTCTTGCAGTGTTACCTTCCTTTGTGGCTTGCGGTACTACATCGTGCGAATTATGTCTTAGTGATTTCGCTTGCAGTTTAATTGGTTGGTACTTCATGACAGATGAACCCAGCGGCTGTTAATCACTGGCAATAGTTTCCCTTAGCTGGAACAATGTTCCACCTACCTCCATCCTGCATTAACAAAGGTCAGTTTTTGCATGAAACTCCCTCTTACGTCCAGTACGAGCTATATTGCAAGCGTCATCACGTCTGTGAACATCCCGATGCTCAGGCACACCCTTCTGAAAGAATTTAGCCTTTTCCACCAGCTTCTCTCCTTAATTATTTGTTGTTGGGCATATTACAATCTCTGTCTACCCCTACAATTTTTGTACTCTAGAGCTCCCTCCAATACCTTGAAGGTTATCGCTTGATGTATTAACACCTGTCCTCTCACCCTGTTCCTTCTTCTTGTCAATGTTTCACATATGTTCCTCTCCTAGCCGATTCTGTGGAGAACCTCCTCGTTTTTTATCTTATCAGTCCATCCAATTTTCGCCGTATTTCTATAGCACTATATATCAAATGCTCTGAGACTTTTTTTTCCTGTTGTCCAGCTGTCCATGTTTCACTTCCATCCAATGCTTTGTTCCAAAGGCACATTCTCAGAATTTTCTTCCTCGGATTAAGGCATACGTTTGATACTTTTCGATTTCTTTTGGGCAGTAATATCTCCTTCACCCTTGCTACTCCTTTTATATCCTCCATGCTTCGTCTGCCATCTGCTGCTCTGCTTACAAGGTAGTAGAATTCATTCTCTTCATCTACTCTGTCATTCCCTATTCTGATGTTAACTTTCTCGCTGTTCTCTCTGGGGGTAGCGAAGTTATCAACAAATCTTATCATTTATATCCTTTCGCCCTAAATATTAATCCCACTACTAAACCTTTTTTTTATTTCCGTCATCGTTTCTTCAGGGTATTGAATGAATAGTAAGAGCGAAACGCTACATTTCTTTATTGTACCTTTTCTAATCCGAGCACTCGGTCTTCCATCCTAATTTTTCCCTCTTCATTCTTGTAGACATTGTATATTACCCGTTTTCCACCATAACTTACACTTATTTTCCTGAGGATTTCGAACATCTTGCACTATTTTACATTGTCGAACACTTTTTATAGGTCAACAAATCCTATGAATGTGTCTTGATTTTTCTTAATCTTGCTTTTATTATCAAGCTCAAGGTCAGAACTGCTTCCTTGGTGTCTTCATACCTGAAGTCAAACTAATCGTTTTCTAGCAAACCCTAACTTTTCTCTTCTATTCTTCTGTATATTATTCTTGTCAGAAACATTGATGCATTGATGTTACTTTGACTGTGCAGTAATTCTCATACTAATCTGCCCTTGTTATTCACTTTCATATTTTATTTAAATTCGTTTGGTTTGTGTTCGGTCGATGTCTGCTGAGGAATGCTCACGTTTATAGCAAGGAACCTGAGTGATGACGGAGATCAGAATGTCAGTTACTATCTTAATTCTCTCTCTCTCTCTCTCTCTCTATATATATATATATATATATATATATATATATATATATATACACTGGTGGAAATTACATGTAATTCTTTCAAAAATGGCTCTGAGCAGTATGGGACTTAACTTCTGAGGTCATCAGTCCCCTAGAACTTAGAACTACTTAAACCTAACCAACCTAAGGACATCACACACATCCATTCCCGAGGCAGGATTCGAACCTGCGACCGTAGCGGTCACGCGGTTCCAGACTGTAGCGCCTAGAACCGCTCGGTCACCCCGGCCGGCAGTAATTCTTTCAGTAATTTTCTTGGAGTTGGTGAACCTCAGACAGAAACTCTGCCTATGAACAGTGAAGTCGGAATCCCACAATGACCACTGGGACAAGCACCTTCTCAGCTTAGGAACCAGGAGGTGAGGTGACATTGTGCAGCCGACTATTAAGCGGAGGGAACAGTAGCATTGTGTGAGCCTATCGTCCGTCCTGTTGCTGTCCTCATTGTGCTTCACTAAGTGCAAGAGGGCGGAGGAGCGGATAGAGGTTCAGGGCACTCTCTTGTCCTAGGGGTGGGAAATTGCCCCTAAAGGCGGAAGAATCAGCAATGATCAACGACATGAGGATGCAGAAGGTAATGGAAACCACTGCATTAAAGACACGTAACGTGTATCCACAGGACATGTGGCCTGTAATTGAAGAAGTGTCATGATGATCTCTCCTTTGGCAAAAGATTCCGGAATAGTCCCCCATTCGGATTTCCGGGAGGCGACTACCAAGGGGGAGGTTACCATGAGAAAAAGATTGAATAATCAACGAAAGGATAACGTTCTACGAGTCGGGGCGTGGAATGTCAGAAGCTTGAACGTGGTAGGGAAACTAGAAAATCTAAAATGGGAAATGCAAAGTCTCAATCTAGATATAGTAGGGGTCAGTGAAGTGAAGTGGAAGGAAGACAAGGATTTCTGGTCAGATGAGTATCGGGTAATATCAACAGCAGCAGAAAATGGTGTAACAGGTGTAGGATTCGTTATGAAGAGGAAGGTAGGGCAGAGGGTGTGTTACTGTGAACAGTTCAGTGACCGGGTTGTTCTAATCAGAATCGACAGCAGACCAACACCGACAACGATAGTTCAGGTATACATGCCGACGTCGCAAGCTGACGATAAGCAGATAGAGAAAGTGTATGAGGATATTGAAAGGGTAATGCAGTATGTAAAGGGGGACGAAAATCTAATAGTCATGGGCGCCTGGAATGCAGTTGTAGGGGAAGGAGTAGAAGAAAAGGTTACAGGAGTATATGGGCTTGGGACAAGGAATGAAAGAGGAGAAAGACTAATTGAGTTCTGTAACAAGTTTCAGCTAGTAATAGCGAATACCCTGTTCAAGAATCACAAGAGGAGGAGGTATACTTGGAAAAGGCCGGGAGATACGGGAAGATTTCAATTAGATTACATCATGGTCAGACAGAGATTCCGAAATCAGATACTGGACTGTAAGGCGTACCCAGGAGCAGATATAGACTCAGATCACAATATAGTAGTGATGAAGAATAGGCTGAAGTTCAAGACATTAGTCAGGAAGAATCAATACGCAAAGAAGTGGGATACGGAAGTACTAAGGAATGACGAGATACGTTTGAAGTTCTCTAACGCTATAGATACAGCAATAAGGAATAGCGCAGTAAGCAGTACAGTTGAAGAGGAATGGACATCTCTAAAAAGGGCCACCACAGACGTTGGGAAGGAAAACATAGGTACAAAGAAGGTAGCTGCGAAGAAACCATGGGTAACAGAAGAAATACTTTAGTTGATTGATGAAAGGAGGAAGTACAAACATGTTCCGGGAAAATCAGGAATACAGAAATACAAGTCGCTGAGGAATGAAATAAATAGGAAGTGCAGGGAAGGTAAGACGAAATGGCTGCAGGTAAAATGTGAAGACATCGAAAAAGATATGATTGTCGGAAGGACAGACTCAGCATACAGGAAAGTCAAAACAACCTTTGGTGACATTAAAAGCAACGGTGGTAACATTAAGAGTGCAACGGGAATTCCACTGTTAAATGCAGAGGAGAGAGCAGATAGGTGGAAAGAATACATTGAAAGCCTCTATGAGGGTGAAGATTTGTCTGATGTGATAGAAGAAGAAACAAGAGCCGATTTAGAAGAGATAGGGGATCCAGTATTAGAATCGCAATTTAAAAGAGCTTTGGAGGACTTACGGTGAAATAAGTCAGAAGGAATAGATAACATTCCATCAGAATTTCTAAAATCATTGGGGGAAGTGGCAACAATACGACTATTCACATTGGTGTGTAGAATATATGAGTCTGGCGACATACCATCTGACTTTCGGAAAAGTATCATCCACACAATTCCGAAGACGGCAAGAGCTGACAAGTGCGAGAATTATCGCACAATCAGCTTAACAGCTCGTGCATCGAAGTTGCATACAGAAGAATGGAAAAGAAAATTGAAAATCGCTAGGTGACGATCAGTTTGGCTTTAGGAAAAGTAAAGGGACGAGAGAGGCAATTCTGACGTTACGGCTAATTATGGAAGCAAGGCTAAAGAAAAATCAAGACACTTTCATAGGATTTGTCGACCTGGAAAAAGCGTTCGACAATATAAAATGGTGCAAGCTGTTCGAGATTCTGAAAAAAGTACGGGTAAGCTATAGGGAGAGACGGGTCATATACAATATGTACAACAACCAAGAGGGAATAATAAGAGTGGACGATCAAGAACGAAGTGCTCGTATTAAGAAGGGTGTAAGACAAGGCTGTAGCCTTTCGCCCCTACTCTTCAATCTGTACATCGAGGAAGCAATGATGGAAATAAAAGAAAGGTTCAAGAGTGGAATTAAAATACAAGGTGAGAGGATATCAATGATACGATTCGCTGATGACATTGCTATCTTGAGTGAAAGTGAAGAAGAATTAAATGATCTGCTGAACTGAATGAACAGTCTAATGAGTACACAGTATGGTTTGATAGTAAATCGGAGAAAGACGAAGGTAAGGAGAAGTAGTAGAAATGACAACAGAGAGAAACTTAACATCAGGATTGATGGTCACGAAGTCAATGAAGTTAAGGAATTCTGCTACCTAGGCAGTAAAATAACCAATGACGGACGGAGCAAGGAGGACATGAAAAGCAGACTCGCTATGGCAAAAAAGGCATTTCTGCCCAAGAGAAGTCTACTAATATCAAATGCCGGCCTTAATTTGAGGAAGAAATTTCTGAGGATGTACGTCTGGAGTACAGCATTGTATGGTAGTGAAACGTGGACTGTGGGAAAACCAGAACAGACGAGAATCGAAGCATTTGAGATGTGGTGCTATAGACGAATGCTGAAAATTAGGTGGACTGATAAGGTAAGGAATGAGGAGGTTCTATGCAGAATCGGAGAGGAAAGGAATATGTGGAAAACACTGATAAGGAGAAGGGACAGGATGATAGGACATCTGCTAAGACATGAGGAATTGACTTCCATGGTACTAGAGGGAGCTGTAGAGGGCAAAAACTGTAGAGGAAGACAGAGATTGGAATACGTCAAGCAAATAATTGAGGACGTAGGTTGCAAGTGCTACTCTGAGATGAAGAGGTTAGCACAGGAAAGGAATTCGTGGCGGGCCGCATCAAACCAGTCAGTAGACTGATGACCAAAAAAAAAGTGCACTTCACTCTGTGCGTGATCCAGACGCCTTCTTGAGAAAGTGAGATAGCATAGCGGACGAACATTTGAGATTGGGCTGACTCGCAGGTTTAGCAAGCCGGAGCAGTCAGCCGGAACTGTTAACAAAAGAATTTTGGTTTCACGACGGGAACTCCTTCCCAGAAGAGAGTGGAGTGGGACTGCAGTCACCTTGCGTTGTCATGAAAATTGAGGAGGCCCTGTTCCTCGACTGGAGGCAGCTCGGCCACCTCCTGAAAATTTTCAATGCCGTTTCTTATTGGTTAACAGTAATAATTTAGGAGAGGGGAGGAACCAAACGCTACTTTTCGGAAAATCCAAACGTTGAGTGCAATGGCTTGTGGGAAGATTCAGCTGTAGAAAGGGGATGTCAGACATAATTGTTAAGAACTGCGTCTTTCTATAAGTTAATACTACAAAACTGTTGCCAACTCTGGAAATTATTGGTTTATTTACTACCGTACCATAGGTCAGAATATTGTAAAGCCGTCTCATTGGCACACAGGAAGTTGTGCAGGCTAAGAAGCGAGAATTAGTCTGGAGTGTGAGCAGGAATCGCTTCTTCCTTGACAGGCAGTTACTAAACACTTCTCTGGTGGGCAACGCGGAAGCACTTTTTCCCCACCAGCAGTGATATGCAGCAGATCATAACACACGCTTTATTCTGCTCAAAGACTTAAAAAATATGACGAGATTATGTAAGCTTAGGCAAACTGGCGACAAGACTCATAGATTATTTGTAGGCGCAATAATAGGAGCGATTAATAGTTCCAGACTTTACAATTTAATGGAAAGTTTGGGGGCTCATTCACGATCATCGTTTGCTGTAGTATGCATGTTTTAGTTAAGTACTTTCGGTATAATCGCGCATTTACTGAACAGGCACTGCGTGTTTGTATTTCCACAGCTGAGTTATTAGATACCCATCATACATGTTGACATTACCATCCGGTCTTAGAAGACATTCATATCTCTCACGTTCCAACGTACCTCCACTTCTTCTACTGGCTGTTGATGGTGGAGACTTGCCATGAGTACGTACAAGTGATAATTTGCACAGTGGATATTTCAACGCTACTAAAGTCGCCCGGACACTTATACGTTCCCCGGTATAGGTATATTATTCTCATTAATTACATGAATTGTCATGTGATAGGCCGGCCGCTGGTGGCCGAGCGGTTCTAGGCACTTCAGTCTGGAACTGCGCGACCGCTACGGTCGCAGGTTCGAATCCTGCCTCGGGCATGGATGTGTGTGATGTCCTTAGGTTAGTTAGGTTTAAGTAGTTCTAAGTTCTAGGGGACTGATGACCTCAGATGTTAAGTCCCATAGTGCTCAGAGCCATTTGTCATGTGATAACCTTCTCGTTTCCTAATCTTATCCTGTGGATACGATAGAATGTCACGATAAGCCGAAAAAATCCAGTCTCCCTTTTAACGAATAACTTGTAAAATGTACACAATGGACAGAATTAATTGGTACAGGAAAATACTGTCTACTAAGGGATAAATGCCGTGATTTTAACACATTTATTCATCATAAAAACAATTTAAAGAAACTAAATAATGATTACAAATCTCAGGTTCTCCCTGTATTAATACTGGCCCTTAAACTGTCTGGCTCTGCCCTACAATATACTCGCGATCTCTGATTAGGCGCGGAGTAAATGACATTCGCCGTTGTACTAAATAGCAAGAAAGAACTACTCTCTCAATGAGCAGTGTGAAACCTCAGTGCGGAACGGAGTGAAACACGTGATTCACCAATGTAAATACACTTTCCTACTCGCCGGTGCATAAGCAAAATCACCGTAATGATCAGAAGCTATAACCGCAGACTTCTCGCCTCAGCGAGATAATAGCAAACTTGCATTTCACCAAAATTACACCCGAAGACGTCCGTAGACTGCCATGGACCTCCAAGACGACTCTCCTCTTTTCGCTGCTGAAAGTCTCTTCTCCCCCTTAAATTTGGGTGGCGAATCATCCTTTCCGGAAGGCGCTCGTTTTTGAACGCCGACCAATCGCAGTTTAGAATCCGGATCGACGCTTCTGGAAGTTCTTTCTACGTCCGTAGGAAAGTACGCGAATACCTGCTGCCACGTGTTTTGGGGTCACCAGGCCATTTTTTCATGCTTGCATGCCGGCCACGCGCTCCCGTTTTGCAGGTGGTCCAGCTCACGGGCGGGTCGCGGGATTAGCGCCGGAAGCGGCTGTGCCGTCCTATTGTCCGATGGAATGTGTGAGCTCCCTGTGTCCTTTCGTTCTACCACGAGTTTCACAGCTCTGCTTGTTCCCCAGTTACCCAACATGCAGACATTATATAATAAAATTAAGTGTACTAGACGATGTCAGTCACATACATGTTTTTAATGAACGAGCACAAACCTGTCTTTTCTATCATTGATGGGGCTTACTTATGTCGTATTGGATGTAAACGCGGTTTGTAAGTTGTAAAATAACACCATCTTACAACGTTAAACAATTATTCGTTCTGTGTACTTGGCATTTCTGATTTCAGACAGATGTTGCAGCCAAATTTTTATTCATGTATTTAAACAGCAGAACTATTGTAATAAATTAATTTGATTTGGAACACTGTAACATTTCATAGTCAGAGGATCTCCTATTATTAATTACAAACTGAGGTGACAAAAGTCATGGGACACCTCCTAATATCGTGTCTGACCTCCTGTTGACAGGCGTAGTGCAGCAACTTGATGTGACGTGGACTCAACAAGTCTTTGGAAGTCCCATGCAGAAATATTGAGCCATGCTGCCTCTAAAGACGTCCATAATTGCGAAAGTGTTGCTGTGAGGCATGTGATACAGAGAATGTGTAACCCATGTTTAAAATACAGAAGATGAGAGTGTGTGGAACCATCAGTGGGAAAGGAGCACAGGTGAAGGAACAATATAAGGTCCAATTCAAGTGTCAGTCGCACAAGTTTTGTGCAAATTTTGTAGTTGTCCAGAATCTTGCAGCAGAAACTATCTTGGGACTTGATTTTTGAAACAGTATCATGTGGCCTTGCATTCTGGAAAAAGATTTCCGTTGGTTATATTTGAAGACCAGGAAATCAAATTAAAATTCAAGGAATGTTTGGAGGTATAGGGCAAAAAGGAATTGCGAGCACTGGTATTTATGATTACCAATGATGAAGATGTAGATATGCTTGGTCTCGAAGCTTCGTACAGTCAGTGATGAGATTGAAGCAGAGATAGGGTCGATCGTGGAAGTTGAATTCAATGAAAGGGAGAACCAATAAGTGCAAGTAATGACGATGGAAGTACAAAGGAGGCAGTAGACAGTGTACTCAACGAGCTGTTGCACACTATGGCAAAGGAACTTGCAGCTGCTGACAATAGTGAGAGTGATTGGGAGGATGAGGACAAATACGAGGATGAAGACAAAAGATGGAAAGATGTACAGACCAGTGCATAGAAATCTAAGGAGACGGAATATGCAGGGTGCAGTGTTGTCACAAACAAGGTCCAGTTTTCGACATATTCAGCCTGAAGGGATTTGTGGACGCATGCCTCTCCTTTCCAGTAAATGATGGGGACAGTGACTCTTAGATGGAATCAGAGAGTGACAAGGCTGAAGTACCTGGTCAAGAGGATAAGTTTACCCTGAGAATATAAAAAGGAAATCTGCTGGCACTACTTTTTATGATTACGGAGAAGAAGAGATGCGTTTGCTATCAAGAGACGGGCACCAACAGAGATGACACCTGGGGTAATTTATTCGAATGATCCACTAGCTAGTAATGTTTTTTTCATTTACAGTTTTAAGATTAGAATGTTTAAGGCAGGGCGAGTATGTGCTACGCAAATAATACAATACACAGAAGATCAGTGAGGGCACTGCTGTAAACACATTAAGGAGAATTACAATTAAAATGATGAGATGTCGCAAAGAATTCTGGGCTCTGTGAAAGTCTATTCAGAACTTCAGGTTTGCATTTGGGGATGAAGTACTGTTGATATCGAGGAGACACTCGAAGATGAGCAAACTCTCATGCCACTAATTCTTTTACATTTATTGTGGTCCTTACATGCTAAGAAAAATAATACACGACAATGCTGATGAGTTTGAAATCATTAGAAGTCGCAAATCGAAAGGAAAACATGTTACCAACTTTAAGAACTTAAGGAGTAACCGTAGCATCGAAAGGTTCACAGACCTACCAATCAGTCCCATTGTTTGTGGTAATTAATTTTGTGTAAAGTGTGTAAAATTGTTTGTTTATGCTAATTTTTTGTTGTTTCATTTTATGGTTACTTTGTGTGGACGAGACTGTGATTCATAGATACATTATGGACGACACATGAAAGTGAAATATTATGATAGTCATCGGAGAAGCACACTCAAAATGAAGATGAGGTATACAGGGTGTGGTAGATAAGTAATGAGACTCAGTCTAGAAAAACAAATTTATTGATCCAATTTGTACAAAACGTTAATATTCTTCAAAGTACTCGCCTTGGGCGTCGACACAACGTTGCCAGCGCGTTTTCCAAGCTTCATAGGCCCCACTGTAGTCCGTTTGAGTTATCCCAGTGAGTGCCTTCGTGACAGCACGTTGGATGTTTGGAATATCGTCGAAACGATGACCCTTCAGGCATCTTTTGACCTTCGGAAATAGGAAGAAGTCAGGAGGACTCAAGTCAGGGCTGTATGGTGGCTGTGGCAAAACTTCAACTCCAATTCGGGTCAAGTAGGAACGCTGTGTGCGCCGGAGCGTTGTTGTGGTGGAGACGCCAGCGTTGAGCAAGGTCCTGTCGCTTCCGTTTGACGGCTCTGTGCAATCGCTGAAGGACTTCTTTGTAGAATTCGGCATTGGCAGTCTTCCCCTGAGGGACAAACTCTTTGTGAATTAACCCCCGCTTGTCGAAAAACACAATCAACATTGTCTTGATGCGGGACTTTGACATTCTTGCTTTCTTCGGCCGCGGGGATGCCGGTGTGTGCCACTCCGAGCTCTGGGCTTTCGTCTCTGGGTCGTACTGGAATGTCCACGATTCGTTGCCTGTTACTACATTGTCTAAAAAGTGTGGATTATTTTCCAAATCATTCAACATCTCACAGCAAACGTCCACTCGTTGTTGCTTTTGTTCGGCGGTGAGCACTCGGGGAACCAATGTTGCGCAAACTTTCCTCATCATCAAATCTTGCGTAACAATTTGGTGAACCGTAAATTTACTCACGGAGACCTCATCGGCGATCATTTTGAGACTTAAACGACGGTCGGAGTCCAGGAGTTCTTTCACTTTGGCCACCATTTCATCCACACGACTCGTTGAAGGGCGTCCAGATCGTTCCATGTCTTCAACGGATTGCCTCCCGTTTTTAAATTCATTAAACCACCGGAACACTTGAGCTCTTGACAGGGAGTCTTCTTTGTAGGCCTCCGTAATCATAGCAAAAGTTTCCGAAGCAGTTTTGCCCAAGCGAAAGCAAAATTTGATTGCATACCGCTGTTCTATCGAGCGATCCATCTTCAGCATTTTCACAAGTGTGACGGGCACACAAACAACGTAATACGCGAAGCTCGACCCTCACTGCACCAGAGCTCCGACGCGACTGCGAACCAGTTCTATTGTTAGCTCAGATCCCCCACCACGTGACGTACAGGTGGAGACCGCCCTGCGAGCGACTGGGGCGCCGCGTGGCGGCAAGTCTCATTACTTATCTACCACACCCTGTACGTGTTGTATTGACTTTTATTATGAGATGATGTTTGAGGAATATTAAAATTCTTCTTGATACCACATGTATTGAATTATGAAAGAGAGAGTTTAATGGAGACGGATATGAGGGAGCACTGAGTCATTGGAATCACGAATTAAGGATATTGTGAAATTTTGGAAATTTGTGGTAAGGTCTTATGGTACCAGACTGCTGAGGTAATCGGTCCCTAAGCTTACACATTACTTAATCTAACTTAAACTAACTTACGCCGAGGACGACACCCACACATCTATGCCCGAGGGAGGACTCGAGTCTCCGATGGGGTGAGCTGTGCGGACCGTGACAAGATGCCTCAGACCCGCGGCTTGTTCACAATAGTGTTTAACCATGCTTGTTGGCAGGAAAAGTACATGCAAGATGAAGGAGCCCCAGTACACCTTCCAGTCTTTGTCAAGACATTATACCTCTCATACTAAGGAATTATTCACTCTATTTCTTGGTGTTCGTGAACTTCAGTTAGATCTTGTAATCAAATTTATATTCATGTACAGAATTATTGTAATAAATTAATTCGTTTTGGACATTTCATTCATTTCATAGTCAGATGATCTCCTTTTGTTAATTATATATTGCTATGTTTCTGGTCCATAACTCACGTTTCATCAGGGCCACCGCTTTACAATTAATTTAATCTGTTGTTCACAGTTTTCATTAAAGTACATGCGCCTAAGGAAATTATCAGTTTACAAGCGACCACTAGTACTGTCTTCAGAATTATGTAGATGAAATTGGTCAACGACTCCTATTCCTTCCCTTATCATACCATCAGATATAGATGTCGAGATGGACAAGTTGTACCTGGTGGTTGCAGAGAGCTGATATCACAGTCCGCTGTAAATAGCTGTATGATACCAACACTTAATAATGTGGTTAGAGTCCAGGTAGTGAGTACACAGCACAACTCGCTTAACCTAAAAAGGATGACTGGGTCTGTCCTCGAAGTATTATGCATAAAATGGAACAATAACTTGGCTTACTTCCCAGAAGCACACCATTAGTATTAATGCTATGGCAAACCTGGTACACTTTTGCACTTAAATGACCATGAAAAGTTCAAAGCTTCGCAGCTTTCCCATAGATCAGTGAGCTCTGACTGACCTTTGACCTTGACCCTGACTATAGTTCAATTCTTTTATCTTGGCGGCTCGCGCATGCCCGCCCAGACCCGGGAGATTGCTGCGTTGCCAGTTGCACACGACGCTCGCGCCAAGAGAAGCAGCGCCATTGTATAGCATAGATCGCAAGCTTACGTTTAGGGGGGAGCGCTCAGTTTATGAAGTAAAGCCACCACAGCCGCATTAACCCTGTCGCTGCTACACAGACGTGCTCCCCGCGATTTTGTCACTGTACTGCTCGCCTGTGCAGACACATGGTGTTCCGACTGCTTTGACACTCTTATCATTCGATTCCACAAAAACTATTTGGCCCAAAAATTAGATTTTCACACATCTTCTTGACTGATACCTTCCCTCCATAAATGACTTAATTTTGTTTCGATATTTAACGCAGTTATTATGAAGCATTAAATATAGTAAACTATTGCACGAAATTTCGAAGAGTTTGCAGAGGTAAAAGTCCATAGCATATACTTTCCGTATGGTCGATTTTAGTTGCCACAATGTTGAGAATGAAATGTGGACAAGATACCTAAATTTCATATAAAATTTACTGTATAACAATATCTCATTTAATTTAAGTACCACATAGGTGTCGTATGTAATATTGAGAAATATTCCATCTTTCGCGACTGTAACAAAAGTTTTATTTACACCGGGCGTGTTTGGCTTTATTTTAAAGCAAACTCTTCAAAATTTCGTGCAATGGTTTACTACATTTAATGCTGCACAATAACTGCGTTGAACATCGAAGTCATTTATGGGGGGGAAGGTATCAGTCAAGAAGACGTGTTAAAATCAAATTTTTGGGCCAAATAGTTTTTGTGAAATCGAATGACAAGTGTGTCAAAGCAGTGGGAACACCATGTGTCTGCACAGGCTAGCAGTGCAGTGATGACAAAATCACGCACAGCGCGGAATGCGGGGAGCACGTGTCGGCAGCAGCGAAAGGGTTAATGAAGAGACAAAGCACTAGAAATTTCAAAAAACTGCATTCAAACGAATAAAATTCGTGAAGTAAGGCACTTCAATATTGTTTTTAAATAAATAAAATATTGAGCTTCACACAAGGTGTGAACTCATAACCTTGCGCGTATCATCCCAACACCTTAACCGTTACGCTAACGCAACTCGTCCGACAACAAAACTCCAGAGGATTGTAACACGTCACGCAAAATACCGTTGTGACTACGAATTACTCACGCTTCATCAAAGTACAATAGGAAATAAACAATTACCGCTGTTCTTTATTGCGAAAAAGCGGTTCGTGAGATTGATACAAACACCTTTCCTTGCTATCGCCTGAATTAGGAGTCTTATTGCTTGTTTGGTTTAATTAATTAATAGAATATGAAGTAATTGGTATAAAGAATGCTTTTTCCAACTTTCTATAAAAGAAAGTCTGCTATCAAGACATTGCTTTTGTTCTATTACTTTACTTATGGCTGAACGTTTCTAAAACTGAGGACACTCATCCGTGCTCTGCACTGCAGTCGAGATCTGGCAACGTCGTTCTCTGTTCATTGGCTGACTGTGTTTTGTGTCGTCAGATGCGCAGAACGAACCTAAACTCGGCCGCCAACATAAATGACGCGCACTTTAACACCTCATGATCCTGATTGTCATGCTTGATGCCATCGATGACATTAAATTCATGATGACATCAATCAACAAAATTGTTACGTCTGCCACAGGCGCAACCAAGAGGAAAAAAATTCTTCAAAACAAACAGAACTTGCTAGAGACTAATGCGAACCTTTTTCTGCAGAGGTCGCCACACAGATACAGGGAAAGTCGGAGTACTCCGCCGGCGTCCGCCGGCTTTATAAGGCCAGCGCAGCAGCAGTACAGCCAGTTCCTCGCCGAGCTAGGACCAGCTCCGGCGGACCTCACCGACGCTGTTGATAAATGGTCGTCTACAAGTTATTTGTTTTTGTGTGTATATAGTGATTGCTCGAAAAGTGCAGTTCAGTTTCAATAAACGACATTATACTGAGTGTTCTACAACACTATTCTCTAAAAATAAATTAAAAATAATTAAATTAAAAATCCGAGATGGCAGAACTAACCCAATTGTGTTAGTGGAAAATTAAAAACCCTCTCCTCTCTCACCTATCCAGCCAATCATAGCGCAGTATTAAAAATCTAAGATGGTTGAAGCAGCCAATTCTGTTAGCGATAAATTTAAAACCCCAACCAATCAGAGTGCTATATTAAAATTATGTGTGAAAATTGTGTCAAATTGCATTACTCCAGTGAACACATCAAGTCATGTCCCTACCTCCTCCCTCTCCCCTCCTGATTCCAGCCACTCATTGTGCTGTGCTAAAAATGCATGCATGTATGTCCAAAGGAACAGACACTGATGATGATTTATACCCGTTTCAAACGAAAAAAAAAGTATTCGAAAACTGTTAATACGGGGTCACCACAGCTATACGGTTCACTGTAAACAAATGAAAATCAAACCCGGATTTCCCACTTCGTGTGGGTGGTCGCCTTAATCACTTCAGCTATCCGAGTACGCTCTGTGTACAGACTCGAACTTCCATATATCCCAGTGTCTGCCTCTCATAGTGCTCGTACAATTATGTCATTCCTGCACAGGGAGAGACTTCTTTAGTTTTCTCGTTAAATTGCAGTGTCTTTGGCATGAGAGACATTAATGCAGGGTCTGTATATGGCTGTGTCTGTAAAGTTCGATGCAATGTTTCTTCGGACATGTATGCCTGGAATAATACACATTTTCGTTGGTAATGGTAACACCTTATATATGTAGCACTCATTGCTCTCTGCTAGTGGAACATTTATAATGTAGCTCCATATTCTACCTGACATGAAAACTTCTAAATCAGTTGTTCATAGGAACTGATATCCACTGCCCTTCGTTAGTACTGTTGAGAACCTCTTACCTGTAATGTCTTCCTGGATTAATTCTACATACTTTATAACTTGCGTCAGATTTACTAAGTGTGGTACTAAAATTCCTTTGTGCATGTTTATAATAGCGTTATTAACTTGGCGTCTGGCGCTGCGGTTAGTTCTTTGACTTCACGAATCCTCAATATTGTCTTGGTGACCTGATTGTTTTTCCTGTTTTGATATAGAATTTCGTATTCGTACTCTTCTAGCAGCAGCCTAAACTTAATTAATCTTGAGGAAGTATCCAAAATATTTCCGATCCACAGCAGTGGCTAATGATCAGTATACAGGGTGTTACAAAAAGGTACGGCCAAACTTTCAGGAGACATTCCTTACACACAAAGAAAGAAAATATGTTATGTGGACATGTGTCCGGAAACGCTTACTTTCCATGTTACAGCTCATTTTACTACTTCTCTTCAAATCACATTAATCATGGAATGGAAACACACAGCAACAGCACGTACCAGCGTGACTTCAAACACTTTGTTACAGGAAATGTTCAAAATGTCCTCCGTTAGCGAGGACACATGCATTCACTCTCCGTCGCATGGAATCCCTGATGCGCTGATGCAGCCCTGGAGAATGGCGTATTGTATCACAGCCGTCCACAATACGAGCACGAAGAGTCTCTACATTTGGTACCGGGGTTGCGTAGACAAGAGCTTTCAAATGCCCCCATAAGTGAAAGTCAAGAGGGTTGAGGTCAGGAGAGCGTGGATGCCATGGAATTGGTCCGCCTCTACCAATCCATCGGTCACCGAATCTGTTGTTGAGAAGCGTACAAACACTTCGTCTGAAATGTGCAGGAGCTCCATCGTGCATGAACCACATGCTGTGTCGTACTTGTAAAGGCACATGTTCCAGCAGCACAGGTAGAGTATCCCGTATGAAATCGTGATAACGTGCTCCATTGAGCGTAGGTGGAAGAACATGGGGCCCAATCAAGACATCACCAACAATGCCTGCCCAAACGTTCACAGAAAATCTGTGTTGATGACGTGATTGCACAATTGCGTGCGAATTCTCGTCAGCCCACACATGTTGATTGTGAAAATTTACAATTTGATCACGTTGGAATGAAGCCTCATCCGTAAAGAGAACATTTGCACTGAATTGAGGATTGACACATTGTTGGATGAACCATTCGCAGAAGTGTACCCGTGGAGGCCAATCAGCTGCTGATAGTGCCTGCACACGCTGTACATGGTACGGAAACAACTGGTTCTCCCGTAGCACTCTCCATACAGTGACGTGGTCAACGTACCTTGTACAGCAGCAACTTCGCTCACGCTGACATTAGGGTTATCGTCAACTGCACGAAGAATTACCTCGTCCATTGCAGGTGTCCTCGTCGTTCTAGGTCTTCCCCAGTCGCAAGTCATAGGCTGGAATGTTCCGTGCTCCCTAAGACGCCGATCAATTGCTTCGAACGTCTTCCTGTCGGGACACCTTCGTTCTGAAAATCTGTCTCGATACAAACGTACTGCGCCACGGCTATTGCCCCGTGCGAATCCATACATCAAATGGGCATGTGCCAACTCCTGATTTGTAAACATTGCACTGACTGCAAAACCACGTTGGTGATGAACACTAACCTGTCGATGCTACGTACTGATGTGCTTGATACTAGTACTGTAGAGCAATGAGTCGCATGTCAACACAAGCACCGAAGTCAACATTACCTTTTTTTCTATTGGGCCAATTGGCGGTGAATCGAGGAAGTACTGTACATACTGACGAAACTAAAATGAGCTCTAACATGGAAATTAAGCGTTTCCGGACACATGTCCACATAACATCTTTTCTTTATTTGTGTGTGAGGAATGTTTCCTGAAAGTTTGGCCGTACCTTTTTGTAACACCCTGTATAGTGTAAACCTACAACCAAATGCTTATGGTCTGCAGTGTTTCCCTGCCTAAATGATGGCAAGCAGCTGTCCTTCATTGGTGCTATAATTTTTCTCTGCTATATTAAGCGTCCTGGATAAATATGCTATGGGAAGATCCTTTCCAAGCTTTCCTTAGCTCAGCACTTCACCAATTGCATCCTGGCTTGTATCGGCTGAGTATGTACCCTTTTTCGAGATATAAGTACTGTAAGATGGGCGGACTCAACAGTTTTTCCCTTACCTCCTGAAACAAGTTTTTATACTTAAGCTGCCTAAGTATATGTGACATCTTTCGTTAATAGCTCATGTCGGAGTTGGACTATCTTACTGAATCCATCGACAAACCTGCTATAGTAGCCTGGCAGAGGTATGTATGCTTTTAGTTGCCTCGTCGTTTTTATTGTTGGATATTCTTTGGTGGCTGTTACCTTATTCTGATCTGATTTCAGTCAGTAACTTCTTTTCAAAGGAATTTGCATTTATCTAGCCCTATTTTGGGATTGTGTTGCCTTAATCTTTCAAAATTTCCGTAAGTCGGATGTTGTATTCCTTTAACAAAGATCCGAAAATTATTATATCGTCCATATGTGTAAACAGTTTCTCTCCTTGCTGTCCCATCAGTACAGAAATTATCAGTTTTTGGAAAGTTGAAGGTGCAGACTTCAACCCCATAGCCACTGTTTGGTATTCATGATGACAGTATGGTGTACTCAGGGCAATGTTTTCGTGGTCTTTTTCACCAGTCAACACTTGATAATATTCCTTGACTAAATCTCGCTTTTCCCAGGCCATCAAGAATCTCGTTTATTTTCTGTAAAAGAAACACTGAATTGCATTGTATGTCTTGGAGTCTGCAGTGGTCTGTCACCACCCTCCCTTACTTCTTTCCACTATCGTCCATGTTCTATGGAGCTATGATTAACGGGAAACTCAAGGCATTCCTGTCTGATGTGTTTATGTCGTCCTTTTTCCGTCTTCTTGTTACACTTCCTTTTGTGCATAAGGAAATCCATATTGTCTACAGTTTATTACTTGACGTTCTGCTTCCGGCAAAAGTTTAATTTCGTACTTTATACTGTCAGTGAACAACAATTCATCGCCTGGTAAGTGCAACACGCTGTTGTAAGCTACACACAGCTCTACAGTTGTATTTCTCTCTTCGCAGTCTACAGGCGTAGTTCGCATGTTCTCTTTAAGAACACTGATTCTAGTTTTCCCTCATTTATTTGCTGGCACTATTTTCCGACTCTTCCTTGTTTCCTGCAATCCTTTTGGTACACTCTTGTCTTCTATACTGAATCACCAAAGAAACTAGCTCGGGCATGCGTATTCAAGTACAGAGATTACTGCTGCTGCAATGGCAGGTTATCAAAATTTAAGTGGGCTTGAACATGTTATAGTCGGCGCACGAACGATGGGACACAGTATCTCCGACACAGCGGACGACCATTCCACGAGTGTACCGTGAATATTAGGAATTCGGTAAAACATGGATTCTCCGCCATCGCTGCAGCCGGAAAAAGATCCTGCAAGAACGGGACCAACGACGACTGAAGAGAATCGTTCAACGCGACAGAAGTGCAACCCTTCCACAAATTGCTGCAGATTTCAATACTGGGCCCTCAACAAGTGTCAGCGTGCAAACCATTTAACGAAACATTATCGGTATGGGCTTTCGGAGCCGGAGGCCCACTCGTGTGCCCTTGCTGACTGCACGACACAAAGCTTTACGCCTCGCCTGGGCCCGTCAACACCGACACTGGACTGTTGATGACTGGAAACACGTTGCCTGGTCGGACGAGTCTCCTTTCAAATTATATCGACCGGATTGATGTGTACGGGTATAGAGACAACCTCATGAATCCATGGACCCTGCATGTCAGCAGGGAATTGTTCAAGATGGTATAGGCTCTGTAATGGTGTGGGGCATGTGCAGTTAGATTTACATGGGATCCCTGACACATATGGATACGACTCTGACAGGTGACACGTACGTAAGCATCCTGTCTGATCACCTTCATCCATTCATGTCCATTGTGCATATCGACGGACTTGGGCAATTCCAGCAGGACAAAGAGAAACCCCCCCACACGTCCAGAGTTGGTACAGAGCGGCTCCAGGAACACTCCTCTGCGTTTAAACACTTCCGCTGACCACCAAACTCTCCCGATAAGAACATTATTGAGCGTATCTGGGATGCCTTGAAAAGTGCTGTACAGAAGAGATCTCCACCCCATCGTACTCTTACTGATTTATGGACAGCCCTGCAAGATCCATGGTGTCAGTTACCTCCAGCACTACTTCAGACATTAGTCGAGACCATTCCACGTCGTGTTGCGACTCTTCTGCGTGCTCGCGGGGGCCCTACACAATATTAGCAGGTGTACCAGTTTCTCTGTCTCTACAGTGTAATTCGGAGCGTAAGAATTCTCCATGCTCATTGGTCGTGTTTAACATTCTAATTATACACGTACGTTTCTTACGGACACTGCCGCTCTTGGTACATATGTCCTGCCTCGATTTCTTACTTCGACTCAGTTGCTTTCTTTGATCCTATCGCATCATTTTCTACTCTAAAAATCAGTTCTTGTCAGGGACCCAATGATTATTTTTAACTTTACGTCGTTTTTCTCGTTTACACTTACTGTGACAAATGTTATTTCGTGAAAATTCTTTGCCCGCTCTAGAGGATTTGTAATTTTCCTCATTTCTAGCCATGTTTGATCAGCTGTTACCTCTGCCATTATCTTCCCTAGATTACTTAATGGGATCCCGTCTGTGCATTATGCTCTTCCTGGCTTCCACAGAATTCGTTATCCATGAATGTTCCGAATGTTTAGAGGTACTTTAGTGATTCCCACAATGCGGCGAACTCCCTCTCATTTTAACTTTTCTTTCTCGAATTTCAGTTGCCTAGCGCCGTAAGCTGTCATTGCTTCATGCCTAGTGAAGAAATCTCTACCCACTACACTTACAAATGGGCGATCGGACTCATCCCTTATCGAACTCATCCCCTATAACGCGAAATTCATGTATCATCTAAGTGTTGTTATTTGTTGCTAACTGAAGCTTTATTGTATCTTTAATACTTATTATCTCATGCGAAATGCCTTTTATTCGAATGTTCTTTGCGGGATTATACAGCATCCCGTCTTTTACGATTTCTCTGTTGATTAAACAAATCTATGTTCCGCTGTCAACTAGAAACGTTAACAGCTGCATGTTACTTTCCACTCTGACTCATTTGAAATCACGCAATCTGTCTTAAAGATACGACCTGGTAAGGCATAAAATGACTATTCAAGTATGATTTTTTGTCGTTTCACGAATGTTCTTGACTCGGTTTTCGTTAATTAATTAACTTCGGTATGTCCCATTTGAGCTTACAATTAGAAGACTGCATTTTTGCTATTGCCACAAGGCAAATTACATTCTATACATTTCACTGAGACGAACGCTTCGTTCTTTTTACCGTTTGCTCGGATGTATCTCGTACCTAGAACATGAATTCGTATTTGTTCCGCATTTTTATAATTTGGATCGCTTGGTACTGGCGCAAAAGTTAATATTTTCTTAGAATATCTAGAATCTCACGTTGTATGATCTCGTTTACAGCATACTTTAAAATACAGAGACCTACGGCAGTCCATGGACGCGTGTCCCGTTTTACCACACTAGAAACACTTTAACTGCTTCGTTTCCACACCGCTAGGATTTTCTTGCCTCCCAAATTTTTTATCTGTTTCCGATATATCGTGCTTTCTTCCGTGAAATCCAATTAACTCCTCTGCTCAGAAACTTAAAATGGTGTTAATTCGATCTTTATATACACCTCGTATGAAAACTGTTCTACTCAACTTCCATATTAGAGCTAGGCCACCTTCTAGTTCTGGACTTCGTAACACTCCTTGGACTGCTTCACTGAATTAATGATGTAGAGTATATCTCCAAGACTCCCATTGTGCTATTTCCCTTGAGTGTTCTTGTCTACTAGCGAATATTTTACAAGCATACAAACCTAATGTATGTTTACAATACAATTTTCCATTAATATTTCCCTACGTAGGAACTAATAATTTATTTCGAGCTGAACCTTGGATCTTCATTTTAATAAATTCAACCAATCGTCATGTGGCCCAATATTGACAAGTTCAAAGACAGTATAGTAATTATCTAAAAATTCATTTAATTGTAATGCAGACTGAGCCTAAGTACATTCCATAAACTGGAATGCCGCCCAGACTATGCTTATTCTGTTCTGGAAATGCAATTAGGAGATGTCATGTTGCTGTGTGCCTTACTTGGGTGCTGGTACAATGACTGCAATGGCGGTGCCGGTAGGTATGGCGCTGGTACTAATCTGTAGGTGCGACATAGCTGTGTGCTGGTAATAGTACAGCACGGCATGCTGGCAGCTTTCCCGGGTCTCGGTTGCTTATCTGCTCGTATGCTGACTTCTCATTCTCGCTACTTGGACCCTTTGGGGGTGGTCTCGTTGTTGCCGGACAGGACTTCACGGTGCTGTACTTCTGAAGCTTGTACAGCCTGTAAATTGTGCGTTAGGTTTCTCAAATGAAATGAAATCTCAAAGCCGGAACGTTTTTGTGCGGGACACTGTACTGAAACATCGTAAGAATGGCGCCTATTCCTATCAAAGTGCAGAGTGAAGTATCGCTTTTGGCACACCCCACACCGGGTACCGTAAATTTTTATATCGCCTCGCCGAACTGCCCTTAGCCAAACTACATGACATTTAGCACTGACTGTGTCCTGAGAGCGGTTTCCAGATGTCAGCAAACACAGGTGGGATTGTCTAGCACTAAGTAAAATACCCAAGATTAAAGATAAACTTTAGAGATGAGAAGTTGGCTGGGACCTGAAGAGATGTTGAGGTGCTCCAATGAAGAACTAAGTTTGGTGTAACAAGTTGTAATACATCAAACAATGATTACACTCAGGTTAACTTAGTCGACCTACAGCTAAGCTAGGAGCTTACACATGTAATACAGTCAGGTGATCCACGACGGGGGCAAAGTTAAGATCAGAACTCCTGTATCTACAATAAATAATGTTCTACGCTGGCAAGACTCAGACAGACAGTGCAGCTTTGGGCTTACCTAGGCAGCCCCACAGCCTCGTGTGGACTATATCTTATTACTCACTCTAGTCTCAACTCTTAATTCTCATAGGGTCCACAGCTTCTAGACTTCACGGCCTCTCACATAATAATTCCTACATCATGGCTACTGACTTCCTAACCCTTGGACCACTAGGCTGCAATACATGATGTCAGATATACCCTGTTCACAGTCCCTTGAAAGTCTACATCTACATTTATACTCGGCAAGCCACCCAACGGTGTGTGGCGGAGGGCACTTAACGTGCCACTGCATTACCTCCCTTTCCTGTTCCAGTCGCGTATGGTTCGCGGGAAGAACGACTGCCGGGAAGCCACCGTGCGCGCTCGAATCTCTCTAATTTTACATTCGTGATCCCCTCGGGAGGTATAAGTAGGGGGAAGCAATATATTCGATACCTCATGACATCTGGAATATTCCGAAGAAAGTTCTTCACTCACGACTCTGCCTTTGACACAATATCTTTATTTCAGAGCCGGGTAAATCAAAGTCGTGCTCCTGCTGATAACAGTATTTGAAACACAGATCAACCACATTTAACTTCGGAATACACAGCAACTGCCCACAACCCTCTGGCGGTGCCCTAGAGGGATCTCTGAGTACACAGGGGACAGCTCACTGCCCTTGGCTCTACCTGGCGCCTACGCTAGAGCCAAATATTGATTGCCATTATTAACTTTAGAGGTGCGACTACGTTGTGCATTCACGATGTCAGACAACACGGATACCTGATGACCCCTGAGAAACATGACCCTGGAGAAGAAAAAAAATCGACTGCGACAAGCGTAGAGACAGGCTGGACCTTCGTGGCAGGATAAGAGATAGACATGAGATGACCACAGCTCTACAGGTGTAAAATAAAGTGATGACACCAGCATATATGGCCAGGTTTTAGTAGACTTTGCTAGGTCGTCAGGTAAATGCTGGAGCTGTCTCCAAAATCCCTCCATACAAAAATCATCCTCCATAATAGCATATGGAAAATACAGATGTAGTGGCTCATTGTACCAAAGCAACAATTTCTGACTAAAGTTCGTAAAAACAGAACTACCTTGTTAATAATGTGACTGTAAAGGGCAGAATGTGTGTCTTCAGTGTATACAGGGTGGTCTATTGATCATGACCGAGCCAAATATCTCACGAAATAAGCGTCAAACGAAAAAACTACAAAGAACGAAACTCGTCTAGCTTGAAGGGGGAAACCAGATGGCGCTATGGCTGGCCCGCTAGATAGCGCTGCCATAGGACAAACGGATATCAACTGCGTTTTTAAAAAATAGGAACCCGGTTTTTTATTACATATTCGTGTAGTACGTAAAGAAATATGAATGTTTTAGTTGGACCACTTTTTTCGCTTTGTGGTAGGTGGCGCTGTAATAGTCACAAACGTGTACGTATGTGGTATAACGTTAACATTCTGCCAGTGCGGACGGTATTTGCTTCGTGATACATTACCCGTGATAAAACGGACCGTTTATCAATTGCGGAAAAGGTCGATATCGTGTTGATGTATGGCTATTGTGATCAAAATGCCCAACGGGCGTGTGCTATGTATGCTGATCGGTATCCTGGACATCATCCAAGTGTCCGGACCGTTCGCCGGATTGTTACGTTATTTAAGGAAACAGGAAGTGTTCAGCCACATGTGAAACGTCAACCACGACCTGCAACAATTGATGATGCCCAAGTAGGTGTTTTAGCTGCTGTCGCGGCTAATCCGCACATCAGTAGCAGACAAACTGCGCGAGAATAGGGAATTTTAAAAACGTCTGTGTTGAGAATGCTACACATACATCGATTGTACATAAAATAAAGTTGGTTGGCGTGTTTCTACATATGAAAGATGATTTGTATTCAAATTTCGTGCCAGTAGCGTAAGAATGGAGATAGTGGCACCAGTATCAGGATGCAAATGAGGTTTGCTTTAAACACATGCTGTAACGGTTGTGAGCTTTACTTACCTTTGGACTTGGTGAGTTGATGTAAGTCAAGAATGCCTTTAAGGTGACAAAGACGCCATTATCAACACCTCATTGAGTTTGAACGATGTCGTATAATAGGATTACGAGAAGCTGAATATTCCTTTACCACTGTATGGAATTGCTGGCAGCGGTGGTCATAAGAATGTATAGTCGCAAGAAGACCAGGGTCCGGACGACCACTTGACACAACCGAGAGAGAAGATCATGGTGTTAGGCATATGTCTATGGCGCTTCATACTGCATCTGCAGCAGCAATTTGAGCAGCAGTTGGTACCACAGTGACACAACGAACTGTTACAAATCAATTATCTCAAGGACAGCTTCGAACCAGACCCCTATAGCGTGCATTCCACTGACCCCAAATCACCGCCATTTGCTATTTCGGTGGTGTCAAGTGCGAGCTCATTGGAGGGCAGCTGGAGGTCTGTTATGTTCTCTGATGAAAGCGGGTTCTGTCCCGGTGCCAGTGATGGCCGTGTATTGGTTGGAAGGAGGTCAGCTGAGGGCCTGCAACCAACTTGTCTGCTTGCTAGACACACTAGACCTACATCTGGAGTTATGGTCAGGGGCGCGATATTGGATGACAGCAGGAGCACCCTCATGGTCCCACCCACATTGACTGCAGAACTGTATATCAATCTGATGATTCGCCCTGTTGAGCTGCCATTCACGAACAACATTCCAGGGGGTGTTTTACAAGAGAATAACGCTCGGCCACATACCACTGATGTAACCCAGTATGCTCAACACAGTGTCGACATGTTGCCTTTGCCTGTTCGCTCGCCGGATCTGCCACCAATAGAGCACATACGAGACATCATCGGACTACAACTGCAGAGTCATCCACAAACAGCGTTAACAATCCCTGTCTCGACCGAGCAAGTGCAACAGGCATGGAACTCCACCTCAAAAACTGGCGTCGTCCCGTGTACAACACGACGTATGCGCGTTTGCATGCTTGCATTCAACATTCTGGCGGGTCCACCGGTTATTAACGTACCAATATTTCACATTCGCAATGGTTTATCTCGAGCTTACGTTAATCTGTGATCTTGCAATGTTCTCCACTTAAATGTGTTACCTAGACAGATGTATTCCAAAAATTTCATTACTCTACATTAATTATTTTTTGATGTTACGATTTTTTCCTTCATTGTTTATATAAATACGTTTTAATTAATTACTCATTTATCTAATATGTCCCTTTATCAAAAGAGTGAGAGTACAGCATGCAACACCAAATTAATAATTACCCATATTTTTCAAAAGAAAACATTGTCTGTTACGGGCTGTACAGTTTTCAGTTTATTTGCTATTGGCCAATTCCTCCATTATAGTCATTTTCAGAATGACATCAAACAAGGAAAGAATAAAACATATGACTTTTATAAAATCCTGTATAAGAACACACTAAACAGCATAGCTGTCAATTTAGCATAAAGTACAGTCTTCTACTTACATTCAGATAACTCTAAGCAACGTGTCGTAACAGGTGTGACGTACAAATCAATGCGCCAGCCCACATATGGAACCACTTATAAACATTAACGTGACCTGTATCAAATAGCAACAGAATATCTACAATACGTGTGGGAGAACCTCGTACAATACAACTTAAGTACATATTTAACATCCAGCTACTGAGAATCCATATTATTCCATGCGCGAATATCAGCTTATTCTCTCAGTAGGTCCACATGCAGACTGAAGGGCAATTTTGTGTTAACTCACTGTGCAGCACTTTTCCTAATTGTGTAAATTTTCTTGCTGCTTGTTTGTTCTGATCACATTTTTTCTATGGTTTCTGTGCTGTTAATAATAATTATGTGATTTTTTCTGTACACTGTACTTCCTAGCCATAGGCAGGTGCATCGGAGCTTCCAGTAAACAAGGTCTAAAAGCCAGATTATGCAGCTAGACAGTATGGAAACTGTCACAGCTTTAGTTCGTGCAGAGTCAGACGACTCAGTAGAAGAAATAGGAATTACCACAGATGGGAGCAATTTCAGGAGGAAGATAGTAGTAATGTGGAAAATACCATCTTGGGTACAGTTCAGGATCAAGCAGTCACAATGAGTAACGGTAGTGACAAGATTGGCGATGGAGTAGAAGAGAGTCAGTACTAATTGCTAGGTGGAATGGGCATCCAGGGACAAAAAAAAATACAGTATAAAAGACGCACGGTGCGGTAATGCAGTTGACTCAGTGATCCACGTCGATTTCATCAGCAGCAGGAGCAACATGTGGAGGCGTGGACGTACTGAACATGTTCCAGAAACTAATGACTGAGGAGAAATTTCAGATTACTGCCGAGGCGTCCCAGAAAAGAGTATATCAGAGTGGTAAGGACATACAGAAACAACAGAAGATCAACGAGACTTTACAGAAAAAACAGAGAAAAATCAATAAGGAAGTCTCAGCTGTATTAGATAACAAAGAATAACGAAGGTGTTGGGACAGGCAGAGCAAGTTAAACAGAAAGTAACTGAAATACAACAGTATCAGGCTAACCATGAAGGTAGAACTGTATAAGCAATAAAAAGAATTGAAGGGGTTGAAGCAGCAGTATGTACTATTCCAGATGAAATTCAGTACAAAGTCATTGAGATGATAGAGAATGTAGAGATAGGATCCGACAGGGCGTCCCCTGTAGCGGTTTGGTTTCTCACTCAGCGGAAATGCGAGAACTGTTGCAATTTAAGGAGTCACAAGAGAACATCAACAGGGTCTGCAAGCAGTGGGCAGAGATAATTACAAAAGAACTCCGATATACGACTCAAGGCATCACAAGCGTTAGTCAAAGAGGTTGGCACCAGTCTAACTGAGTGCAGCATCCCAATTGAGGTTATAGTATGAAGCGACCAAAGCCTATCACAAACCAGTAATAATAGCACGCCATCATGAACACTGAATGGCGCATGTTATGAGCTGCACCTGGCTTTCATCAACACTGCAAGGTCGTCGGAGGGGGAAGCCTTCGATATTTCTTAAAACTCCATAAACTTCAGCCTCCTCATAAGATTCGTGACCTCTTTGACCTCCCACTGCACATTAAGTTATGCCACCAGGAGCTAGTAAAGCAGGTGCATGATCGCATAAAGCTGGTCATGTACAAGCACTAGGAGAAGGAGACTCCACAGAGCATGCCCAGAATTTATCAGGTGAGCGATAAGGTTCTCATGCATGCACATCGGCTATCCAGTAAACAGAGAAAGTAATGTCAAAAATTCTGCTTTCCATTTATGGGTCGTCTATGAGTGAGACATATTCTGAACCAGAACGCGGTAAAATTGGAATTGATTAAAATAGGTAAAAATCTTTAGATGTCACCATGTAGTGAAGATCAAACATAATCTAGAGTAGGTAGCTTAAAATACAGAGTACATGCAGATGGTACATAGTGACTACTAAGGGAATAGGAAAGTTTGTGGGGGGAAATTTTTTGGGTATTCTTATCTAATATGTTTTTTTGACATTTTGTTCTTCTTCAGTGTTTTGTAGTGCGTTCCTTGTTCAGGATAATGGTTAATAATATGTGTTTTCTTTTCATGATGTTTCTCATACTTTGTTGGTGTAACAATTTGATAAAGGCGAATGTTGGGTATAGTAAGTGATGATGTTGTTAGCCAAAGTCCTACATGCCACGTTTCAAGCGAAATAATTAGATGAATATTTTTTTAGTTGAAGAGATAGGGTGTGTTTGAGATGGCACACAGGTACGCTCGTTCGCATCAATGAAGAGTGAGAAAGGAAGTTTATTTTTGGGGCCAGTATGCTCATGACATATGTCCACATTCCAAACATTGCTGCAAGATCAAAGTTCGCCCTCCACAATAAAGTGGTAGTTGAACGGAAATAGAACATGGTTCATTGACTAGGTTAATTGGAGCATATAGTAGGTGAAGGCAGTGGTAGCTTATCACTGTCACTGATGGTTTGCAAGAAGTTTTGTGTTGTGTGTGTGTCCGTGAGATATTGGTGAAGTTGATTTTTGTCTGTGTCAGGGTGCACCTGGACCATTGACGTATTTGTGAGGGTTGACGTTTATGTGCCATCCACACTGTAGTACATTGGGACTGCCAGTAGTTACTGGAGACTAAAGACCCATTGTGGGATTTTGTGTCCATTTTGTAGCTGACTGATTCTGCTGTGCAGGAGAAACCATTAGAGTCCATTGCCACGATCCATGACAGTTCTTAGGCACAACACATAGCCAAATGGAATACTAATATTATGCTAATAATATTGTTGACAGCACAACTAAATGTTTTGTTAAAATTTTTCATGCAGTTATGTTTTAGAAGTTCGCTACAGGACGATATGCAGCATACGTTGTAGAAGATAATCACGGGAGATAGAAGAAAGGCCCCAGGAATGCCATGACGACATTCCTGAAAGAATCCAAGGACAAATTTTTCGCGAAAGAAAGAAAATGTAATCAGCTACCATATGATTGTGGACATGGGTAGCAAAAACAATGATGAAGGATTGTTTTTGCAGAGTTCCCTCAGAATCCATTATAATTTTCTAATCTTTTGACTTGAATGTTGTTTCTTATCGATGTTTGTGGTACTAATTTTTGTCCAAGTAATTATAGGCGTCACAATTGTATCACTTCAATTAAGTTGTTACTGTAAATGTTATGCAGACGTGCATTCACACTTGAGTGAGTTCTGTTGCAGATACAGAAGGAGATTCAGAGAGGAACGTAGAGATTTGGTGTCCTTTCTTTCTTTTCTTTAAGAATGAGGTTGTTCACGGCGACAATAGTGGGGAAGGAGATGGTGCGTAATCGATGTTGGCCAGCCATTAGCACCATAGTTGAGGGAAAATAGATGATGTGATGAGATTAAGAGAACTACATGAAAGGAGTAGAGGTATCAAGGTTTTGTCTATAGTGCATGTTCAATAGTGATGTTAGTGGGTACTGGTTTAGATAGCACATTTCATATAAGACAAATAGAAGACACACTTGATGCATGTATGCTTTATCCACAAAGAATGTAATTTAGAATTAAGGGCTTGAATGAAGGTATACTATTACCATTAGCATATTATACAGGGTGATTCAAAAAGAATACCACAACTTTAAAAATGTGTATTTAATGAAAGAAACATAATATAACCGTCCGTTATACATCATTACAAAGAGTATTTAAGAAAGTTTTTTTTTCACTCAAAAACAAGTTCAAAGATGTTCAATATGGCCCCCTCCAGACACTCGAGCAATATCAACCCGATACTCCAACTCGTTCCACACTCTGTAGCATATCAGGCGTAACAGTTTGGATAGCTGCTGTTATTTCTCGTTTCAAATCATCAATGGTGGCTGGGAGAGGTGGCCGAAACACCATATCCTTAATATACCCCCATAAGAAAAAATCGCAGGGGGTAAGATCAGGGCTTTTTGGAGGCCAGTAATGAAGTGCTCTGTCACGGGCTGCCTGGCGGCCGATCCATCGCCTCGGGTAGTTGACGTTCAGGTTTCATAACTAACCTTTTTCGTAGGAGTCTCCATACAGTTGATTGTGGAATTTGCAGCTCTCTGCTAGCTCTGCGAGTCGATTTTCCTGGGCTGCGAACAAATGCTTGCTGGATGCGTGCTACATTTTCATCACTTGTTCTCGGCCGTCCAGAACTTTTCCCTTTGCACAAACACCCATTCTCTGTAAACCGTTTATACCAACGTTTAATACACCACCTATCAGGAGGTTTAACACCATACTTCGTTCGAAGTGCACGCTGAACAACTGTCGTCGATTCACTTCTGCCGTACTCAATAACACAAAAAGCTTTCTGTTCAGCGGTCGCCACCTTAGCATCAACTGACGCTGACGCCTAGTCAACAGCGCCTCAAGCGAACAAATGTACAACTAAATGAAACTTTATAGCTCCCTTAATTCGCCGACAGATAGTGCTTAGCTCTGCCTCTTGTCGTTGCAGAGTTTTAAATTCCTAAAGTTGTGGTATTCTTTTTGAATCACCCTGTATCATACCACTTATCACACTTAGCCAAATTAATCATGCAGATGAATGTACAGAAGGGTGAATGTGAGTGATCTCATTTCCAAGAATTTTTTTTTCTTTCTATGTATTTGGTTAAGTTCTACAGATTTTCTTTCCTGTTTTTTTTTTTTTTTCTTGCTGATGATTTTGCATTTGTCAGTATTCTTGTATCATTTTCATTAACGGTATTCAGTATAGATTTATGAACTCATTAAAGATTTTTGAGTAACAAACTTAATGTAAAATTAATTAATGAAGGCACCCAATGGTAGCACCAGAAATTTTGTTTTTTTCTCAGTTTAATTTGTTTCCAGGTGCCACAGTCATTACAAAGTTCACCTTTGCTTAGTTTATCTTTCTTTGTAAAGTTAGATGGTGTGGCATTGTCGTCATAAAGGCCATTTTTGTTTTATTTTTCCTTGTTTGTAAAGTTCGTTAGTAGATTCCCTTGTTCAGATAGGAGGGTGATTGCCTGAAGAGTGTGCATGTTGTATAATTCGTTTGTATAAGTTTTACAGATTGTGGAATGCAGTACAAACACTGGCACACACTGTCGAAGGTGGTGCCATGACATGAAGTGAGGCATCAAACTTGAAGGACAGGGCAAGATGGTGACGCCAAATGGCAGCCTGTTTTCGATATTTGGTTTGTGTGTGAAATTCTTCTTACTGCATTTACCTTCCAATTTGATTGCTGGTTGCTGACATTTCTCTTGTATTGCATGCTGATTACATGAGTGGTTAGGGCTTAGCTTCTAACATTGTAGTTAAATCATCCCACTATGTACATAATTTACATTTAATACTTAATGTAACTATTTCTCTTTAACATATCTTCCAGTGGGATTATGGGACCTTAGGGCTTAGCTTCTAGCACTGTAGTTAAGTCATCCCACTATGTACTTAATTTACATTTCATACTTAATGTAGCTATTTCTCTTTAACATATCTTGCATTGTGGTTATGGGACCTTCTTCCACATAGGACAGGCTACCAGTGAGCGTACTCTGGAGTTAGGGATTTTTCCACATCCGTGATCAGTAATCATGAAGATGAAGAGGTCCATGGTACACAGTTACAATATTCTAGCCAAGACCACCCACAGCTAGCAGGCACTGCAGTACAGTGGACAATGACTTGTCAGCACTCATCTCAGTCGCAACCACACTAAGACCATGAATGCAATGTGCTCCCAAAATTTGGAAGCCCTGACAGAGTGCGGGGAGAGAGGTTCATTTCCAATTTATGGTCTCAGCTTGTTCATCATATGCTCTACGTGCTTCTCACTCCCAAATGCAACTCGTGATCATCTTTGTAACCATTTCACTATTTCTTGATCTGCTGTGCACTCTGTTCTGATACATATAGTTTCTAAATTTTTTGTTATTGTAAAATTTTGTTCTGTAGTGTAAATTCGCAGCTTGTGTCCTTTATGTCTGGGCAACACTTCAACGGCAATCATCCACATCACACTTTTCATGACCGAATTAAGTATTCATTTTTTATTTTATTATATTATAAAGTTCTTTTTTATCTCACCTTTAATGTATTTAGCTTTATTTCTAAGTTTACTGAATAAATATGAGATTTATTCAGAAAGCGTAGTAATCTCATATTACCAGATCAAACTCTATGAATCCATAACAAATAAAATAATTTATCCAACTGAGTGCCCAGGTCAACCACCATAAGCAATAGATGAGGTATCTGGTAAGTTCAAGAACTTATTATTTGCCGTTTCCAGTGCATTATAGTTGATTTTTCAAACAGCCTATTTACTTCATGGGGGTAATCTGTCATTTTGTGTGATATGGGATTAAAGGATTAGCATTAAATCTAATTAGCATATCCAAGGAGCACTTGTTGAGCTAGAGGTTGTGATCACAGCCACCCAGCCTCTGGCAAAATACATACTTCAGTTATATTGCACTTGTCTCTCTTACATGTAGCATTCTGTTCCTATTGGATACACGTTTTAGGTGTAGCAGAACCAAGAGTAGAACGATGGGAAAAATGCAAAAAATGCTCCATCTGCGAGCCAAGGAAAAAAAGAGAAAGACATATTATATTTGCCATTGTTACAAGGAGCCAATCTGACTTCAAATCTCTACCGAGCGAGGTGGTGCAGTGGCTAACACACTGGACTCGCATTCGGGAGGACGACGGTTCAGACCCGCGTCCGGCCATCCTGATTTAGGTTTACGTTGGTTGGTTGGTTGTTTGGGGAAGGAGACCAGACAGCGTGGTCATCGGTCTCATCGGATTAGGGAAGGAAGTCGGCCGTGCCCTTTCAGAGGAACCATCCCGGCATTTGCCTGGAGTGATTTAGGGAAATCACGGAAAACCTAAATCAGGATGGCCGGACGCGGGATTGAACCGTCGTCCTCCCGAATGCGAGTCCAGTGTCTAACCACTGCGCCACCTCGCTCGGTCGTAGGTTTACGTGATTACCCTAAATCTTTCAGGCAAATACAGGAATGGGTACGGCCGACTTCCTTCCCCATACTTCCCTAATCCCTCGCTGTTTGCTTCCCTCCCCCCAAATGAATCAATCAGTTCAAATCTCTACAAAAATTTCCAGCGAGTGCCAATAAAATCTCTGAGAAGGAAAAAAGACACCTAAAAAGTGCTAGCGTAATTTTCATTGTCTGAATGTTTTGAGGGATTTTTTTATGTTTTTATAAGTACATGTGTAATAACCAATAAAAATATACCAAAAAGTAAAATTTGGAGTGCAAGATATTTGAGTTTGCATAGCAGTAAAATTATCATGCAATATTGTGTTCATTTCGAGAAGTTTTTGTTTAAATACTTTTTTTTTTGTAAAAATAAACTTTTTGAATATAAACTGTACTTGAATATATATTTTTTGTGTGGTATTAATGTAACCAGAATCTGAATCGTTCCACTGAAATTGCTGAATGCAGTTTATATGGCTATTTAAATATAGCAGTCACTCACACCGCACCTGGGACAGTGTGTGACCAAAAAATGACCTAGGAAGCTTAAGGTTAAGACACTGAAATGATTGAAACGGTTTAACACTACTTAATATTCACTACAAAATGTGAATCGCAACAAAAGTATTTGACATTGCCATATTTCAGAACTCTCAATTATATATATTAAGTGTAGGTGTTTAAGTTTGCACCTTTTTTCCCAATAAGCTGTAATTTAAAAAATCCGCATGAACTATTCTTCGTGGAGGGATGTTCCGTCTATGCATATATTCTTCATTTTTTGCTCGCAGTTACCCACCCTGTTGCAAAAACAGTTGAATAACAGTTGTAAGACTTCGAATGTAAAGTGTTGTGTTTCGGACAATCAAAATTGTAAAGTATAATGTCAAACAGTGATGCCAATAAGATAATCGAATTCCTCGAACTTGTTGGAAGATTGAAGGTTCGTATTCTCTACGCTACATATTCAGATAGTCGTTCTATCGCAGACGATTTACATTATTATGGTTACCAAGTCGTGCAACCGGCTTACTTTTTGAATGTCCGTGGAAACTGTTCATCCTGTAATCTCGTTCTCTCGTAGTTAGTCATCACGAAAATAATCATCTCAGCAGTGGATATTGTTGACTTGTAGTGAAGTATCACGAAGTTACAAAACAAATTCGCTATTTTCGTTTGTTTATACATACAACTCAGAAAGATTTTTTAATTGACAAAAATTTCATTGCATGCCAGTTCCTTGCGTTGTTACGTGAACCTTAACATTCATAGGATTGTTTATATTTGAATGCCAGGTTCAAAAAGAAGTCTTATTGCCATAAGTAAGTATACAATATTGGTTATTGACAAATATACCCGGTTTTCTGTCGTTATAGACCCTGTAACAATGTTATATTCTCCCACATAAGCTTGTGATATAAGAAATTTTTTTAACATTTGTGTGATGTTTTTATTGGAGATTCCGTCTTTCGTTCTGTTACCACTGTACCTGGTTAGTTGATGATTACATGATGTGTTTTGATTTAATGAGTTTTCACTTAACAACTATTGCATTTGCAACTAATAATGTAGGCCATGTACCATATGTGACAGAAGTGTCTGTTGCCAAGCTAATAAAGGAAATATGTCTTAGTAGTCTTCTGTCCTTGACTTAAAATTTACCTGATTTCGATTTTTGGCTATTTTGTTTGTTTTTGTTGTGTGTTTTCTCTGCAAATGC
Organism: Schistocerca serialis cubense; assembly: GCF_023864345.2. NCBI lineage: Eukaryota > Metazoa > Arthropoda > Insecta > Orthoptera > Acrididae > Schistocerca > Schistocerca serialis. The sequence continues at coordinate 702,433,799 of NC_064638.1, forward strand.
TGTCTAGAGCTACAGTGTTGATCATTCTGTATACACTGTTTAATCTAATAGTACAACATGATCAAAATTAATGCAGGCTGGGCTCAGTGCCTGTTCCAGTTTTCCTGATACAATGAATATGTTCATTTGTTAGATCAAAGTAAATGATCCATTTGGTTCTTCTACAATGCAGCCCCCTATTGTTTGATAGACTGAGCCAGTGCCCTTTCTGAAGGCCTGATTAATATGCTGCTGAAGAAACAAATAGTAACAGAAATAAGGAGTTTGAGCGAAGGGAGGGGTATGAGAGCATATAGTTATCCAAAAAATACAGTTAGAGTGTGGCCATTCCAAAAGGTGTAAAAATTTTCACTTGATAATACTTGCGTGGCCTTCCATCCAGGGGATGATTTCTTGATATATTTGATTCAGGATAGATTAGAAGTTACAGTTAGTGCAGATTTTTTCCTTATACATGTATGTGATTCTCTATACTTTTATTGCCAGTATAACATTACAGAAGGCAGAAATATGAAATATTGGAACCAAACTCAAAAATGGAAAAAATAATACCCACACATGCTCAGTCATTACGAAACTTAATTAGAAAGGTGCAAGTTGAAATATAAAAACCAATACCTGTGCAGTACAATAATGGGGAACGCACGAAAAGAAAAATTTAAGAAACCTGTTTATGTTTTTTGAGACTACAATTCAGCGTACAGTTTGAATCTGTCAAGCAGTTGTTGCCAAAGTATTTGAAATGAAGCAAGTAATATCTAAATAACCACATGATTTTTGGTCCTGAAACTTATTCCTACAAGAAATACCAATATGTTCATTTGTATAAATATTACATTGTAATTTTTAAGAAGCCTGCAGTAAATATAACAAGTACTTAATAAAAATTATTTTCAGCATATACAGAGAACTGGCTGGATTTTAAGACATGTAAATAATCCAGAAAGCATCGCAGGACACATGTACCGAATGGGAATATTGTCTTTCTTAATTGATGAAAAGGATGGTCTTGATAAAGACAAGTATGTATTAACAGGCAACTTTTTGATTCTGAAGTTGTTAATTTATAGGAAATGAAAGAATCCACTTTTGTTCCAGGTGTATCAAAATGTCTCTCGTGCACGATCTAGGAGAGTGTATTGTCGGTGACTTGACGCCACATTGTGGAATCCCAGCTGCAGAAAAGCATCGTAGAGAGACACTTGCAATGAGGGAGTTGGCCAGTTTAGCAGGAAATGCAGGGACAGAGATGTTCAATCTATATAAGGTTTCCTTCAAAACCCTTAAAATATTAAAGTAACCAATTGTTTATCATTTAAATAATAACAAGTATTTGTTCTTTCCTGACAAGCTGATTTCAATGTAAATCAGTAACTATTTTAATATGGATAGAGGAAATCTGTAACAGTATTCAGAGGGACGTAAAAGCAGGTGTGCTGCTTCCCGGCAGAGGAGAGGAAAGGACTCGAGGGAAAGAGTCTCAAGGCTTATCTAAACAGTAAGTCTCTGTTGTCCAAGGGTCTTGAGTGATTTTTCCTGTATCATTAAGCATCTCCAATCTCTCTTCCCGCAACATCTTCCTCTGTTCTGCAAGAAGTAGGTGAACATGGTTCTCCCTCTCCCCCTAAATTTTGTTATTACTGTCCTAATTAATATTTATTTTGTCATTGGTGCTGAGAGCTATCTATCTCCTCTTTCCTGTCTCCTGGTGTGTGATTACGAACATGAGCAAGCTGTGTGGAGGGTGAAAGTTTTTACGTAGGTGTACAGGGCTTTCATCATTTTCATTTCTTTTGTTTGTATTACTTCAGTACCAAACTAAGCACTGAAACTTATGTTATTAGCATAGTACACTATTGATTTTGACATACGTTCTCTCATTTACTCTTATATATTACAGACTACTTTTGTAAGAGAGATGCTCTATCCCTGCAACTTTTTATCCTGTAGTAGTTCAGTATGAGTTTTTGGTGATCTGTCTGTGATGACAGTTGTTTTTGTGTGGTGGGATACCGTATTGTCCTGGGTTCATTAATTTCAAAACTTTTCAGTTATACTGCATTAGTGAAAAACACCATTATTCATTTTTTCTGTAGAAGCAGATGGAAATGATACTCAGTTAATCTGTTGCTGGAATAGAAAAAGCCGTGCGGGATTAGCCAAGTGGTCTAAGATGCTGCAGTCGTGGACTGTGCGGCTGGTCCCGGCAGAGGCTCGAGTCCTCCTTTGGGCATGGGCGTGTGTGTTTGTCCTTAGGAAAAATTAGGTTAAGTAGTGTGTAAGCTTAGGGACTGATGACCTTAGTAGTTAAGTCCCATAAGTAAAAAAAAAATAATAATAATAATAGAGAAGACTGCCAAGCAGTCTTTGACAGCGTTTTTGATGTACGCTGTACAAGAAAATTTTCCGCTAGCTGTAATCTTTTAATACTGTCTGTCTCACAGAAATAATTCACCACAGAGACAAATGAACATTGTATTCTGTGTTCTTCCCTCTACTTCTCATTCATAATATTTGCCTGCCACTATTGTTAAGTAGTATAAATAAGTGACAATACTGAGGACTCTTATATTTGGAAAATTAGAGTGTGACTCTGTAATCTTCTGATCTTGGTAAGTTGTTCATTAAAATCATTGTCAGTCATGACACTGTAACAGTCTCTGTCTCCCATACTTAACAACACCAAGTCACAAAAGCATATCCATGCACCAGTCACATATTACAGCCTTTATACTGGATATGATCTCCCTACTTAGCATAACTTGGCTGCTTTCTGCATAGTAGTTTTTACCACCCTTGTGAAATGAAACTGCTGGAAACCTAAAACGCTAACAGCCTCCAGGCTCCTTATAATGTCCTCTAAAGGTTCAGCAAATAAAGTCTCAAGATAAAAGTTCAAACATACGAAGCCCCGCAGGGGGCTCACAGTCCTTTCGCCCCGAGCTATTGCAGCTCATTCTTCATTCCCTAGCTGCATTTCCTTCTCCCTGACCCCTCCCTGTTGCCACCTCCTTCCCCCCTCTCGGTGTTCTGATTTATGTTGACCTGGCTATTCCCCTGGTTTCCTGTATTGGTTGCAATTTTGTTCCTTTTGCCTGTTTTTTCACCCTTTTGTCATTTCAGTCCCCCCTTGAGTTTTGACCTCCAAAATTTTGTGTTTTTAGTGTGAGCCATATGGGGAAGAACTCCCTCCCTAGCATCTACAATGTGGATTCCTGTCCACCCTCCCTTCCCCACTGTAGCCCCCTTCCACTCTGCTAGGTGGTCATCAGCACATGTAGCCAGTCAACATGGTGGGACTATTATGTACACACATGGCTGAGCCCCCTGACAACACAGGGATCACACTACTGATACCTGTGTTGTTCCCTCCCCGTTTATGCCAAGGAGTGGTTGCTTGTCTTCTTGGAGCAACGGAACTCCCGGCAAAGGCTGCTGTGCCAGACAACCCTTGCTGTGGCTGGGTGGTGCCCATGGGGAGAGCCCCTGGTCGGAGTGGGTGGTACCGGGGCGGATACTTGGTGCTTTAACTGTATCGAGCTGGAAAAATCTGGCCATTCTCGCACGGCCACCTCTTCTAATGGTGAAGAATCCTTAAATGCTGCCTCGTATGACCTGACAGCCTTCCCTTCCGTGGCTACCCCATGGAAGGAGGGCCTGGCTGAAACAGTTTCCCAGTTACCTCATCTGTACTAGGATGGTTGGGGACACTTTCACCACCACAAAGTCATTGTTTTTTGTGAAAAATATCAAGGACAAGTTTGGTGAAGTGGAGTCTATTAGTAAGATGCGGTCAGGCTCCCTGTTGATCAAAGCTTCTTCTGCCACCCAATCTACAGCTCTTCGTGCGTATGATCATCTTGTCAACATCCCAGTGTCTGTCACTTCTCACCAATCTCTGAATATGGTCCAGGGCGTCATTTTTCACAGGTAGGACCTCATCCTGCAAACTGATGAGAAACTCTGGGCCAGTCTGTAGCGGCATGGCGTTCATTTTGTTCAACATGTGCAGAAGGGTCGCAAAGGCAACCACACTGATACTTGCGCCTTCATTCTGGCTTTCGAGGGGATACCCTCCCAGAGAAGGTCAAGGTTATGTGCTACAGATGTGACATGAAGCCGTACATCCCTCCACCTATGCGGTGCTTTCGGTGCTTGCGTTTTGGTCATATGTCTTCCCGCTGTACGGCAGACCCTTTGTGTGGTGACTGTGGCCACCCAATCCATGAGGGAAGCCTTTGTATTCTGCCGCCTGTGTGTCAACTGTGCTGACCGCCACTCTCCTCGCTCACCGAATTGCCAAGCTTACAAGAGAGAAAAGAAGATATAAGAATACAAGTCCCTAGATCGCCTGTCTTATGCTGAGGCTCACCAAAAGTATGAGAGACTCCATCCAGTGTCCCTATCTTCAACTTTTGCCTCTGTTACTTCCTTTCCTCCTCCTCCTCCCTCGTCCTTACCCCAGCCCCGCCCCTTTCTCCCCTCCTCCTCCCCTGCAGTTCCGACGACTTCCTGTCACGGAGTCGCTCTCCCTCACCGTGTCCTGCCCTCCTCCGCCTCAGAAAGAGAAGAAGAAAAAACATAAATCCCACAACAAGCCCCCCCCCCCCCCCCATGTGCCCCTAGAGGTGCCAACTCCCCTCTTGCAACCTGTATCTGACATCTTATTTGTTGATGTCACCCCATCCTCGTCAGTGACAACTACTGACAAAGTGACCTGATCTCCTCCTTGGCTCCTTCATGCCTATCTAGGAGTCATGCCACACGATCATGCAGTTTAACTGCAACGGGTACTATTGTCACCTAACGGAAATGCAACATCTTGTATCATCTCATTCTGTGTTCTGTCTTATTCTCCAAGAAACGCTCATCCGTGATGACCACTCTCCAACTTCCCGTGGTTATTGGGCATTCTGTCTGAACTGTGCTGGCCTTGGGATAGCATCTGGTGGGGTCTGCACTTTGGTTTGCTCTGATGTCCTTGGTGACTGGATCCCCCTATGTACGACTTTGGAAGTGATAGCGGTTAAGAGTGCACATGACTCTGGCAATCAGCCTTTGGAATGTCTACCTCCCTCCAGGTCGGCCACTTGCTTATGTTGCACTATCTACCTTAATCCAGCAACTCCCGTTCTCGTTTATCCTCCTTGGGGATTTCAGTGCCCACCATCCACTATTGGGGAGTGTCACTTCAACGGGTCAGGGTATCCTAATCAACCAACTTATCACGGGCTTTGATTTGTGTCTCCTCAATGATGGTTACCCTACCCACTTCAGTGCCGCTCATGACACCTTCTCTGCTATCGATCTCAGGCTCTCCTCCCCTGTCCTCGTGGCTTCCCTACATTGGTCATCCCATGATGACCTTTGTGACAGTGACCACTTTCCAGTGACTCTGTCGTGGTCCACCTGCCTTTTTATTTCTTTGTTTGTTGATTGTTGTCCTAGGTGTCGACGTACAGTGTTGCTACACTGGCTGAAAAATGGGTTGTGTGTTCTGACACTGACTACTGTAAATTATTTATCCAACAGGTTCACGGTTGTTACACAGTACTTCTATTTCACTGTTCACAACCCCCTAATAATACACAATTATAGGTGTATGGCCAGTGCACTATTGTTTAAACTTTCCACAAGCCTCATTAATAGTTTGCAAGCGAAACTCCACATAGTGCTACGATAGTTTACTGTTGAACAGCTACGAGCAGTAAGACCTAACCACAAAGTTCACAGTTATTGAAGAATAGTCAGGTATGTATGGAGCATACACTGTCACTGTTTTTACACATGGCCTAATTGTTTAACACTTGTTACACAGTTAATTTGAAGCATTGTTGTTGTTCTAACCAGCACAGGTTACTCGTCTGTGGACTGACTGTCTTGTGACTAAAAATCGGGCCCTTATATATTATCGCAATAATTTGTACTGAAACTACACATTGTTCGAAGTAAAAGTAAAACTTAACTCATTAAATTAACTGAATACATCGGAAAATTGGTTCTTTTTAACAGTTTCTTCTGCTGCGAGGTTTAGGCCGAATTATTTGTTTAAATCTTGAAATTAACAAATATAGTTATGTGAACAATACTTTTGACAAGACTGTTAATTACTTAGGAATTAATGAAGGGCTGGTTTTGCTAACATATTCCTGAACAGGGCCAAATAGATACTTTACGATTACTAGCATTTCGTCTTCCAAATGTTCACAATTATTACAGAATTTATATTTGTTTATATGTCAACAATAGAATTTAAGTTACGAAACAATTACTGATTTCGCCCTGTAATGAAAGATATTTTACAAATAGTCAAAATAAATTAGAAAATCAATTACATACCTAAAACTAAGCGCAAAATTAGATCTGGTGTTGTATTCTTTAAAATTGAGGGTCAACCTTTCTCTTTAATGAAAATGCAGATTATATTCACGTATGTTAATGATAATTAGTTAAAATTAATAAGACGAATTTAAGGAGGCAGATGGCAAAACAAGAGGGGAATTAAAAATATCCCAACTTGCTTTGTCACAACTATCGTTCTCCTGCTGCCGCCAGGCAGACAGGCCCCCACATTGGCCATTCCGCAGAGCCAATTGGCCTTTAGACATGTCTGCTGTCCACTTTGATAGCTCCCTCTCGAATTCCATTGATGTAGTCGTGCAAGGCATTTCTGCTGCTCTTCTTCATGCTGCTGGCACTGCTGTCCCCCTATCCACAGGGCCCCCTCATCATCAGCCGGTACCATGGTGGACCAAGGACGTCGCAGTCGCTGTTCAGGACCACCAATGGGCACTGCAGCAATTTAAGTGACACCCCTCCAGACCAACCTCCTCACTTTTAAGCGTCTCCGAGCTAAGGCTCCTTAGCTTATTAAGCCGTGTAAAAAGGAATGTTGGGAGCAGTATGTTTCCTCCCTTGGGGGCGTATGCCTCTTTATCACAGGTTTGGTCAGAGCTCCAAAGCATTCTGGGCCACCAGCAAGTCAACAGTCCAGGGCCTGAACCTCCAAAGAACTCTGTGCACTGATCCATTGGTCCTCGCAGAACACCTTGCGATTCACTTTGTGATAGCATCGTTGTCCGCTCCCTACCCTCCTACCTTTCTCCATCAGAAATGCAGAGTTGAACAGACCCCCCTCTATTTCATCCCACATCACATTGAGCCCTATAATGCACCTTTCGCTGAATGGAAATTGGAGCAGGCTCTTAGCTCTTCAAGAGACACAGCCACAGGGCCGGATTCCATTCACAATCAGATGATTCACCACTTGGACATTCTCCAGAGGCAACGGCTCCTCAGGGTCTTCAATCACATCTGGCTCATGGGTGCTTTCCTGTCCCAGTGGCGAGACAGTATAGTTATCCACATTCTTAAGCTCGGGAAAAACCCAACGTCTCTAAACAGCTACCGTCCCATTAGCCTTACGAATGTGCTTTGTAAACTGCTCGAAAGGGTGGTCAACTCCAGATTATGTTGGGTACTCGAATCTCGGAGCCCTTTGTCACTGTATCAGTGTGGCTTATGGGTAGGGCGATTTCCAACTGACCATCTACTCCTATTGGAATCAGCCATTTGACAGACTTTTACTCACTGCCGGCACCTTGTTGCAGTTTTCTTTGACCTAAATAAGGCGTATGATGTGGCTTGGTGCCGTCAAATTTTAGTTACACCCCCTGACTGGGGCTTCCATGGTCCCCTTCCGATTTTTATCCGCAATCAATGTAAAAGTAAAAGATGATATTCACGAAAATAACCAAGAGAACAAGTATAAACACCAGAATAATAATTACCATGCTGAGAATAAGAATACATATATAAATGTTTTTATCTTACCGGCTCTTCCAGGTTCGAGTTGGGACTTCACTCAGCACCTCTTAGATTCAGGAGGATGGTATCCCATAAGGTTCTGTGCTAAGTGTCACACTCTTCCTCATTGCCATAAATAGGCTTGTGACCTCTGTTGGGCCTCTGGTTTCCCCGGCATTTTACGTTGACGATTTTTGCATATGGTGCATATCTCACTCGGTGGCGTCTGCTGGGTGCCAGCTCCGAGGCTCCATGCGGCGGGCCTCTGTGTGGGGCACTGCCCGTGGCTTCCAGTTTACCCTTCCAAAACGTGGGTTATGCATTTTTGTCGTCGACCCACAGTACACCCTGATCCAGAACTTTATTTAGACAAGCAGCTCCTCGATGTTGTAGCACAGTTCCGTTTCTTGGGCCTTATGTTTGATAACAAGCTGACATGGCCGCCCCACATTTGCCACCTAAAGACTACATACATGTGGAAGCTTAATGCTCTCTGCCTCTCGGCCCACACATCTTGGGGTGCAGACCATTCCACTCTTCTCCATCTTTACTGTTCTCTGGTCTTGTCCAGACTTGATTATGATTGTTGGGTTTATGGTTCAGCAGCTCCTTCAACTTTGAAACTCCTTGACCCTGTCTATCGTTGTGGGGTGCGTCTGGCTATTGGTGCCTTTGGCACTAGTCCTGTTGATAGTCTCCTCACAGAAGCAGGGATTCCCCCTATACACATCCGACAGAGCCAACTCCTTGTTTCTTATGCAGTCGCCATTCGCCAATTCCCTGACTATCCTGTGTACCCTGTGCTCTTCGCCAATGAGGGATCTCTCCCTCCTAACACCTGCCCATGGGTGGGATTGCCGGTTGGCATGCGTCTCACTACCCTGTGCTGGGATCTCCATCTGCACTCATTGGACTGCACCCTGTGTCTTTCCTCCCATACCCCCCATTGGACGGTGTCTAGACCTCGGATTAGGACTGATCTCTTCCAGGGTCCTAAGGTCTGTTGCTTCCATGGTTTACCAGCGTCTTGTATGTGCCATCCTTGCAGAGTACCAAGGTGCCACCATCTTTTGCACTGATGGTTCTAAGACTACTGGTAAGGCGGGATATGCTTTCACGTCTCCTACCAGCTTCAAGGACCATTTGTTGCCAGGTTCCTGTAGTGTATTTACAGCAGAGCTTCTAACCATTTACAGGGCCTTCCTTTTTGTTTCTCATGTCTCCTTCCATAGTGTTTTAAGTTTTCCGACCCCATGAGCAGGCTATCGATCGATGCTACTCTCATCACCCATTGGTCTCTGCCATCCATGACCTTCTCTCTGCCCTTGAGCGTGCCGCCTGTTCAATCCTCTTTCTCTGGGTCCCAAGTCATGTGGGAATCCCAGGGAATGAATTGCTGACCATTTGGCTAGAGAAGCAGATACCCCCATTTCCTTTCACAGTTCCAGCTGTAGATATGCGGATCTACATCAAATCTCTCTTTGCCCAACAGTGGAACGCCATCTGGAGTGCTACTGCTCATAGTAATTAACTCCGCACAATCAAGGAGTCTACTGCAGTTTGGGGCACTTCTTTCCGCCCCTCTCGGAATGAGTTCACTGTTTTATGCCGTTTAGGCATTGGCCATACCTGGCTCACCCATTGTTTCCTCCTATTTAATGACCCACCCCCACAATGTGGTTGTGGTGCCAGACTGATGATATCTCACATATTGGTGGCATGTCCCCTCCTTTCAACCTTCCGTGCTAAGTATAGTCTTCCTGCTTCCTTAAATTTAATATTAGCAGGTGATTCATGGATGGTTGACCTGGTCCTCGGTTTCCTCTGTGAAAGTGGTTTTTATTCCTAGATATAAGGTTCTCCTTTAGTCTTGGAGCAGGGGCGAGTTGGTTGTGGTTGGGACTCCTTCTGCAGTCTTCATGGTCTGTGACCCCATGACTACCCCCTCCCCCCCCCCCCCCCTTTTTTTCCAGTTTTTAGATTTGGTCTCACCTTTTATGCTTTTACTGTGTATGTTTAATGTTCATTCTTTTATAATTTGACTACTCTGACTGAATCCGTCCACTTTTAGCAGACCCTCTTTCTTACGTAACCTACTTCGGAATCGCGGGACTGATGACCTGGCTGTATGGGACCATACTCTCACTCAATTAATCAATCAATCAAACAGTCAAACATACGAAGGTCAGAAAATCACAAAAAAAAAAGAAAAATTCCAGTTTCCATGGGAATTTGAATAAACAACATAAAATAATTTCTTAAAATTCACGTTGTCAAGCTAACTATTAGTTCCCTGATCAGATAAAATATGTTGCTAAATAATGACACCCACATCAGATAATCCAGCATATATTTGGCTGCTGATCAGTAATTATACAACAGAGCTGACAGTCTAAAATCAGTTGTCTCAGTGTTCATTTCACAAGGGTCCACAACAGGCTCTGCAGATTCCTTTAATTCAAAACAACTCTCAAAATTTGGAGAACATTTGAGTTACGTTAGTGAACCAGCAGTGTGGCTGCAGGGTGATTTTGTTTCTCACTCAAGGGCATTCATGTTGATTCATCTCCTCCCCAGTTAATAACCACTAACTGGTAGTTGGTGTTGCAATTGAGCATAATTGCTCGAAAATTTCAGTTATCAATGTAAAGACAAGAAAAATTCAGATGGCATTGAGGGAAACAGGCCATGGACTAGCATGATATTCACTGGTCGTTGAGCGTTTTCTTGAATGACTCATTGTGCTTAGATTTCAGGAAAATTTTGTTATTTCATCTGACTTTTTGTGTAGCATTGTTATTTACTGTTTTCCTGTGCTTAAGGTAATGTTTTCAGTTTGTTTATTCCATTCCCTTTTGAAACCCCCACCCCTCAAGGGGCTCATCTCTCTTTTGTGAGTTCATTCTTGGCCACCAAGGCTCCCCAGAGTCCTAGCAACACTGCTTACCTTTCCATGCCGCAAGTATCTTCATATTATTCTTTTTTTACTCTTTACCTTTCCATTGGATGGGGTGTTTGGTGTTGACTGTGTTTATCTGGTTTTAGTTTTGGCCATTTGTTTCCTCAGCTCCCGGCCTCCTACAGCTTTTCATTATTTTCTATGTGGTCCCCCTGTTGGTTCTGGCTTGTTACTTCTTTTCAAAGTTTTATTTAAGTGCAGAGAAGGTCATCCAACACAATGTGTATTCCACCTTTCTCTCTTTGCAACCATTTTTCTTGCAACAGCACTACACACAAATCCAATATAGTAGCCATGCCATTTGAGTGTGTGTGTGTGGGCGGGGGGGGGGTCAGGTCATCAAGTACCTGCACAATGGTAGCCCCCTGACCATAAAGGGCCTACACTGTTGGTGCCTGAGCTGGAAACACCACATGCAAGCCAGGGAGTAGGTGTCCATAATGGATGGGGCACGGAGACTCGAGGCAGTGGTTTGCTGGTTAGGCAATTGTTGCTGTAGCTGAGTGGTGCCTATGGGGAGAGCTCTCGTTCATATTGGTTGGTACCATGATGGAAGATTCCCACATGAAGTGAGTTAAACTTACTTAGGCTGGTGGCCACACCGCCACATCAATCTCTTCTGAAGCTAAGACATATTACAGTGTGGAGAAGCAGGACCCCAGAATGTTCCCTCTCCTGGCTTTGCCATGGGAGGAACATAGGGCTTAGAGACAAGTTGAGAAATACTCCCTCCAATGCTTGCTTTTTCTAGAACAGGCGGGGATTCCTTTTTGTTTATAAAGTCTTTGTTCTTCGTTGAACATCTTAAGGACAGGCAGCAGTTCCAAAAATAAAAAAAGTGGCTTCATTTTGCTTAATATGACTTCCCCCACTCAGTCATGTCAATCAATCATGGACGCTACTCACCTGCAACAAGCTGGATGATATTTCTGCCATGATAATCCCCCATTAAAGTTTTAATATGGTACATGGTATCATTTTCCACCTAGATCTTCTTTTACAGACTAATGATGAGTTGCATGCTAATTTCGAGGGACAAGGTGTGCGTTTTGTCCATCATGTCCAGCAGGAACTAAAATACTGCAGAGTGGATACTGGAGCCTTCATATTAGCCCCCAAGGGTGTCCTTTTGCCGTGATGGTGTCTCACTGTAATATCAAGCTGTATACTCCTTCCATGCGGCTACAAATGCATTTGATATGGACACATGTCTTCGTGTTGCAACGCCAGCCCCATCTGTAGGGATTGTGGCTGCTAGTTAAATCAAATTCAAATCGGGTTAACACCCCCTTGAGATGAACATCTATTGCCCAATTAGCCTCACGAATGTTCTCTTGAAGTTGCTCGAACATGTGGTGAGCCAACAGCTATGTTGGTACCTTGAGCCTCGGGGTCTTTTGGCTTCGTCCCAGGGTGGTTTTTGCCAAGGCTGTTCTGCTGCTAACAATTTGGAGTAAGCTATTCGGTCAGCTTTTGACTGATGTCAAAATTTTGCAGCTGTCTTCTTTGACTTACAAGGAAGGGCCTTATGACTCCACGTGGCATCACCACAACCTCGCTGCCCTCAATGATTGGAGTGTGTGTGGCCAACTCTCAATTTTTGTCTCAGACTTTTTGTCTGACCCTACTTTCCAGGTTCAAGTTGGTGCTTCCTACTCTCTCCTTATACAACAGAATGGGGTCCTGCAAGGCTCTATATTGAAGGTGACCCTTTTCCTAGTGGCTGTCAATGATCTAGCTGTAGCTGTGGGATCTACAGTGTGGCCCCTCCTGCTATGCTGATGACTTTTGCGTCTATTACTGCTCCTGAACAGTGGGCGTTGCTAAACGCCATTTGCAGTGTGTCATGCGTAACGACCCGTCCTGTGCTCTCACTCATGGCTTCTGGTGTTCCGCTGCCAAGGTGTGTCATGCACTTCTGTCGCTGTCATACTGTCCATCCCCAACCAGAACTTTACCTCAAGGACCAAATGCTCAATGTGGTGGTGTCATATCATTTTTTGGGTTTGGTCTGTGATGCACAGTTGATATAGCTTCCCTATCTTAGCCAACTTAAGCAAATTTGCTGGTCAAATCTTCATACTCTTCACCGTCTCAGTAATACTAGCAGGCTGCAGACCACTCTACACTTTTGTGACCCTGCAAAGCTTCAATCCTGTCACGTCTTGATTATGAGAGCCTGGCATATGGCTCAGCGTTGCGGATGCTGGACGAATAAACCATTGTGAGTCCGACTTGCAACAGGTTCATTTTGGACCAGCCCTGTGAACAGCCTACTCATGGAGGCTGGCATCTTTCCCCTACAAATCAGGTACCAACAAGTGCTGCTCAACTATGCGGTACATATTCGCTGGTGCCTTGAACATCTGAACTGTTGTGTCTTCTTTCCTGGCAGGGAGATCTAGCTTCCTTAACAGAGGCCAAGGTGGCATCACAGTTCGCATACAGAGTCTGTGGTCTGAACTCCACCTTTCCCTACTGTCACTTCTTGTTAGGGAGAAGTCACGTGTGCTTACAAGGTGTGTACCCTGCCTCAGACCTACCTTGACCTCTCCTTGAGACCAAAAGACTCAGTAGACTGTATAGTTTTTCGCTGCATGTTCCTGGATGTTCTTGATGTATTCCGAGGCTCAGACATGATGTACACTGATGGCTGTACTACCGACAGACAAACTGGTTTTGCCTACTTCAAATGTAAGATGCAGTGAACTACATTCCCTACTGAACAAATGCAGTGTATTCACTGCAGAATTGGTGGCCATTGCTAGAGCACTCACCCACCCACCTTCCTTCTTGCACAGGTGAGTCATTCTTAATTTGCAGTGACTTCTTGAGTCATCTTCAGGCTGTCAACCAGTGCTACCTGTGACACCCATTAATTATGGCTATCCAGAATCTCCCGTATGATCTCCACCAAGCTGTCAGTCAGTTGCTTTGGGATACCGGGGAACAAACATGCTGACTGATTGTATAAGTTGGCTACCAGAATGCCGACTTTGAATGTGGCAGTACTTTCACCGGACCTTCTGTTGACTCTACACCAACAGATGTGACAGGATACTTTCCGGGACTGGATCAGATTCTGAATGTGGCTCTCCAGCAGGGGTACGACTTCCTCAAATCCTGCCCTGAAATGAGATCCATCCTTCATGAAATCCTCCCCACTCCACCAAGAGTGTCTTTCCGCCGTCCACCTAACCTTCGTAGCCTCTTAGTTCATCCCTATAAATCCCCAAACCACCTTCCCTACCCTCTGGCTCCTACCCTTGTAACCACCCCCGGTGTAAAACCTGTCCCATGCACCCTCCCACCACCACCTACTCCAGTCCTGTAACCCGGAAGGTGTACACGATCAAAGGCAGAGCCACGTGTGAAAGCACCCACGTGATCTACCAACTGACCTGCCTACACTGTGACGCATTCTATGTGGGAATGACCAGCAACAAACTGTCCATTCGCATGAATGGACACAGGCAGACAGTGTTTGTTGGTAATGAGGATCACCCTGTGGCTAATCATGCCTTGGTGCACGGCCAGCACATCTTGGCACAGTGTTACACTGTCCGGGTTATCTGGATACTTCCCACTAACACCAACCTATCCGAACTCCGGAGATGGGAACTCGCTCTTCAATATATCCTCTCTTCCCGTTATCCACCAGGCCTCAATCTCCGCTAATTTCAAGTTGCCGCCACTCATACCTCACCTGTCATTCAACAACATCTTTGCCTCTGCACTTCTGCCTCGACTGACATCTCTGCCCAAATTCTTTGTCTTTAAATATGTCTGCTTGTGTCTGTATATGTGTGGATGGATATGTGTGTGTGTGCGCGCGAGTGTATACCCGTCCTTTTTCCCCCCTACGGTAAGTCTTTCCGCTCCCCTGATTGGAATGACTCCTTACCCTCTCCCTTAAAACCCACTTCCTTTCGTCTTTCCCTCTCCTTCCCTTTTTCCTGATGAGGCAACAGTTTGTTGCGAAAGCTTGAATGTTGTGTGTATGTTTGTGGTTGTTTCTGTGTCTGTCGACCTGCCAGCACTTTCATTTGGTAAGTGAAATCATCTTTGTTTTTAGATATATATTTCCTACGTGGAATGTTTTATATATATATATATATATATATATATATATATATATATATATATATATATATATATATATATATTCCCAGCAATCAGTTGCAACAATTATGCATATAATAAGTTGTTGAAAGTCGTTTGTCGTGGAAAAACTGGCGACTTCGAACATGATTAGTTTTCCGCAAACAAAGTTGTATTTCACAAATGTTATTAATTGTCTTCATAATGTTTACACGTGTAGTTAACGGAAGACGTAGAAACGATATTCCGAAACGAATACGTATAGTGTAAGTCAAACATTCGAATTAGAGTAGAGACCCCACGATATATATATTTGAATTACAAAAAACAAATACTACAAAAAAAAAAAAGGTTGCATGGCGCGAGATTCGATCCGGCGACCTTCGGATTACGAACCCGAGCGCTTACCGCTGCGCCACGACGCTGTAGGTAATCATAAATCGTAGAGAGTATTTCACCGCAACGGTTTCTTTTAACTGTTGATTTTCTCGACAACGGCTGAGAAGTGCATCTTGGTGCTTTGCCACATTACACCTCTGGCCATGAGCTTTTATTATGCGCAGTATGAATCAAATCTGAATTTCACAATTGGTGGCCTCCCCTTGTTAGTGTGCAGGTATTATAATCATTATCTCTGTAAATTATAGTAAAATTTCAATATTTTTTTATGTCATTTAACTCAGAAATGTGTGTAGATTTTATGGATGTTAGTGTGCTTTCTTCAAATTAAGTGTAATGTTAATTATATGGAAACAAAATCAAATTTATACTGCTTTTTAAAATACTTTTTATTTCACCACTTATAAACAATTCAAAGTGAAGAAATTTTACAGTCTGAGTACACCATAGTAAACCACATACTTTTGTGGGTAAGTGGTATTTTTTCTTATTTTTAAATTGAATGCAGCACAATATATATGGCAGCTTAAATAAGTATAATAAAGTATGACATTGACTGCAAAAAGGTTAATGGTTCTTAATCAGGTTGTAAATCGTTCTTCCTGTTGTGATGAATCCTCTTTCAGTACTGTAGGTGATTTTCATTCCATTTGTTTAGAATTAGTGACTTTCATACCTGTTCCACATTCTTATCATCATAAATCATATGCAGATCACCGCTCAGCACATTTGCTCACATTTTAGCTTTACATTCCCAAGATTATGTTGTTTTTTTGCTTTTATCCATGGAAAATAAAATGGAATAATGCCATTTAAAGTATATTTAAACTCTCTCTCTCTCTCTCTCTCTCTCTCTGTCTGTCTGTCTCTGTGTGTGTGTGTGTGTGTGTGTGAGAGAGAGAGAGAGAGAGAGAGAGAGAGAGTGAGTCTGCAAATGTTCTCTTTCACACGGGGTGAAATTATCTTCAGTAGAGGTTGTCATGTTTGTTAAGTACCAATAAAAAATTCAGTTAATGTTAAGGATAGTGTAGATTTTAATTATAAGATTTAATTTCTACCCAGCTGTCATTATAATTTTTGAATTGTTCATAATGTTTTAGGAATATGAAGAGCAAAAGACACCAGAAGCAAAGTTTGTAAAAGAGTTAGATAGGTTTGACATGGTTCTCCAAGCTTTTGAATACGAAAAATCTGAAAAACGACCACATGGCCTACAAGACTTTTTTGATTCAACAGAAGACAAATTTAGCCATCCAAAGATGCTAACATTAGTAGATGAACTCAAAAAACAGAGATCCGTCTTCGAAACATTATATCAACAAACAGATAAATAGTGTTATTTTAGGCATTACCAAATTGTACGTACATGTATCATTTGTGAAGAATACACTAAAATAAATACATTCTAAAGAAGTTGTGTGAATAATTTTTTTCTCCTAAAATAAATACATTTTAAAGGAGTTGTGTAATTATTTTTTATCTCCAACTCTGCAAATTAGACAATTTATTGTGGCTTTAAGATTCACAATTTTGTAATGAGCTGTTATGATTGCTAGCAAAATTTAAAATGGTTTTATTTAATGTAAAGTGCTAGGACTGCAAATAATGTAACACATGAGAGAGGGAAAATGGATGTTTCAGTACCTAGAGGAATAATGCCAATATCAAACAGACCTAAAATGTTTCTCATCTAAAGAGGGTACGAGGTATTGTTCCATATATAATTGTTAAAGTAAATTGTAATTCAGATATCTGTTCCAAATCCTTTCTTTTTGGGGAAAAGTTTTGAGTCCCATCAGTTTTCTGTCTGGTTTGATGCGGCTATCGTGAGTTATTTTGCTGCCTAGGTAGCAGAATTCCTTAACTTTGAGTACTTTGTGATCACCAGTCCTGATATTAAGTCTCTCGCTGTTCTCATTTTTGCTACTTCTCATTACTTTCGTCTTTCTTCGATTTATTCTCAATCCATATTCTGTACTCATTAGATTGTTCCTTCCATTCAGCAGATCGTGGAGTTCTTCTTCCCTTTCACAGAGGATTGCAGTGTCATCAATGAATATTTATCATTGATATCTTTTTACCTTGAATTTAATTCCACCCTTGAATCTTTTCTTTTCATTTCCATCATCGCTTCTATTACCTGTATGGCCCTAAAGCTTACCCCTATTTGTCTCAGAATTCCAAACCATTTGACAATGTCGAACACTTTTTCCAGGCGACGAATCCTATGATGTGTCTTTATGTTTCTGTATCCTTTCCTCCACTATCATCCACAATGTCAAAACTTCCTCTCTGGTGCCTTCACCTTTCCGAAAGTGAAACTGATCATCAAGCTAACACATCCTCAGTTTTCTTTTTCGTCCTGTTGTATATTATTCTTGGCAGCAGCTTGGGTGCATCAGCTGTTAAGCTGGTTGTGCGATAATTCTCACAGTTGTTGACTCTTGCAATCTGCAGAATTGTGTGAATGACGTTTTTCCAGAAGTCAAATGGTATATCAGCAAATGCATACATTCTACACACCAGTGTGAATAGTTGTTACGTTGCAACTTCCTACATCTACATCTACATCTACATACATACTCCGCAATCCACCATGCAGTGTGTGGCGGAGGGTACCTCGTACCAACTAGCATCTTCTCTCCCTGTTCCACTCCAAAGAGAATGAGGAAAAAATGACTGCCTATATGCCTCTGTACGAGCCGTAATCTCTCTTACCTTATCTTTGTGGTCTTTCCGCGAAATGTAAGTTGGCGGCAGTAAAATTGTGCTGCAGTCAGCCTCAAATGCTGGTTCTCTAAATTTCCTCAGTAGCGATTCACGAAAAGAATGCCTCCTTTCCTCTAGAGACTCCCACCCAAGTTTCTGAAGCATTTCCGTAACACTCGCGTGATGATCAAACCTACCAGTAACAAATATAGCAGCCCGCCCCTGAATTGCTTCTATGTCCTCCCCAAATCCGACCTGATAGGGGTCCCAAACGTTCAAGCAGTACTCAAGAATAGGTCGTATTAGTGTTTTATAAGTGGTCTCCTTTACAGATGAACCACATCTTTCCAAAATTCTACCAATGAACCGAAGACGACTATCCGCCTTCCTCACAACTGCCATTGCATGCTTGTCCCACTTCATGTCACTCTGCAGTGTTACGCCCAAATATTTAATCGATGTGACTGTGTCAAGCGCTACACTACTAATGGAGCATTCAAACATTACATGATATTTTTCCTATTCACCTACATTAATTTACATTTATCTATATTTAGAGTTAGCTGCCAATATTTACACCAATCACAAATCCTGTCCAAGTCATCTTGTATCCTCCTACAGTCACTCAACGACGACACCTTCCCGTACACCACAGCATCATCACCAAACAGCCGCACATTGCTATCCACCCTATCCAAAAGATCATTTATGTAGACAGAAAACAACAGCAGACCTACCACACTTCCCTGGGGCACTCCAAATGATATCTTTACCTCTGATGAACACTCACCATCGAGGACAACATACTGGGTTCTATTACTTAAGAAGTCTTCGAGCCACTCACGTATTTGGGAACCAATCCCATATGCTCATACCTTAGTTAGGAGCTGCAGTGGGGCACCGAGTCAAACGCTTTCTGGAAGTCAAGGAATATGGCATCTGTCTGATACCCTTCATCCATGGTTCGCAAGATATCATGTGAAAAAAGGGCGAGTTGCGTTTCGCAGGAGCGATGCTTTCTAAAGCCATGCTGATGCAGGGACAGCAACTTCTCTGTCTCAAGGAAATTCATTATATTCGAACTGAGAATATGTTCGAGAATCCTGCAACAAACCGATGTTAAGGATATTGGTCTGTAATTTTGAGGATCTGTCCTTGTACCCTTCTTATATACAGGCGTCACTTGTGCTTTTTTCCAGTCGCTCGGGACTTTACGTTGGGCAAAGGATTTGCGATAAATGCAAGCTAAGTAAGGAGCCAATACAGTAGAGTACTCTCTGTAAAACTGAATTCGAATCCCATCAGGACCTGGCGATTTATTTATTTTCAACCCATTCAGCTGCTTCACAACCCCAGGGATGTCTATCACTATGTCCTCCATATGGGAATCTATATGGGACTCAAACGGCGGTATGTTTGTATGATCCTCCTGCGTGAAAGATTTCTCAAATGCTAAATTTAAAATTTCAGCTTTCGTTTTGCTGTCTTCCGTTGCCAGGCCAGACTGATCAGTGAGTGACTGGATGGAAGCCTTCGACACGCTTACCAGTTTTACATAAGACCAGAATTTCCTTGGGTTTTCAGCAAGATCTTTTGCTAAGGTATGACGGTGATAGTGGTTGAATGCTTCGCGCATCACTCTTTTTACAGCAGCACGAATCTCTACTAACTTTTGCCTGTCCTCATTCTCCCGATCTTTATTGTACTGCGAGTGCAATTGCCTTTGCTTCCCCAGATGATTTTAGAAATTCTGACAGGATGCTCCTACCCTTCCGTCATAATCACCTTCAAAGTCTACCAAAGCTCTTTTAAACTCTAATACTGGATTTCCTATCTCCTCTGTATCAACTTCTACTTCTTCTTCTATCAGGTCATCAGACAAATCCCCCATCACAGCCTCCAGTGTACTCTTTTCACCTATCCGTTCTCTCCTCTGCATTTCTCCGTGGAATACCCATTGCGCTCTTAATGTCACCATTTTTTTCCACTTTCTTCTCCTCCTTTTTCTTCTTTTCTCACCAAAGGTTATTGAGACGCCCGCTAAACCCGCTGGGCAGAACAGGTAATAGGGTTATGGAAACGGCCAAGGGTCGAAGTCAGTTTCTGCTTCTAAATGTCATTTATTGTAATTTAGTGACTCTTTCATGGCTGAAGGCCTCCAACAAGAAATCTTAACAAGATAAAAATCCAATTAGGATAGCAATAAAATAATTCAAAAAACAACATGCAAAGTGCAATACAAAAGGCGGAGGGCCGCAATCAGACTTAAAAATTTCAAAATATATTAGCATAATCTTTAAAGACAGAAGGCCACAATGTTTAAGCCTAAAAGATATATTTAAAAATTGATTTTGCAAAATTTTAAGAAACAAACAATAATGACAAGCCTAAAATTTAAATAGCTGACAACTGGTAATTAAACAACGGTGGCACTCAGAAGGCCTTCATGGAGGTCGGTCTGCCTTTGTTCACTTAGGTGAGGCAGGTGGTGAGCCCAACTATACTTGATCCATCGGAACCCAACCAGGGGGGAGCCATGGACCGACCGACACAACTTGCTTCCCACCAATCAGTACATGAGAACCCCAACTGGCAATGTTACAAATGTGATAATCCACAATGGAGTATGTATTAGCTGTCAAAAGTACACACCATGTTGGACAGCGACAACAGGTGAGGAAAGGACGCTGCCTGAAATTACATTAGTGGCCAGGGCAGGTAACCAGAACACTAATGGCCATTAGGCAGAAAATTCCACTAGTGCTCACCAAATCGTAGTTGACCCAAATAGTTAATTGCACCGCATGGCGGCTAAATCTCAGCAGTAGAACCACTCGGTGTTGCTCACCAGAAAACCTCCCCAACAGCGAACCCCCACAACATGAATAGACGTGGCTTGGGTAGTTGAAATCACTACTCAACTTTGACGTCCTGGGTCGGTGAACCACGAAGCTCATAGCGATCGGACAGCTCCACACACGCTCCGACACTGCGCAGAGGCTGCCAGCGGCCCCAGCCAACTGCACCATGCAGAATAACTTCCCTCGTCTGCAACAACCGACCAACTGGCTGCCAGTACACCGACAACATTTAAAACAAATTGTCAATGGAAATGACACCAACTACACATACAGTTTAACAAACACTTGCACGAAGACTTGAACAATACTCAACAGTAATTAATCACATGCAAGGACAAACCAGGAATCGATGCGTGCGCACACACAGCGAGCCAAAACGCATCGTCTGGTTGGACGACCGATCATTGATCCACCAAGACCGTGGCCCGGCTGAAGCGATGCATGGCGGCAGTGGTTGGGCGAGCCATGTCGGGACTGCGCTCCAGACACATTTCAGCTGACTGGCTGACCCAAACCCATGAGTCGAACTGCTTATCCAAACTGTCCCTCCGACAGACACCGACCGGGAAGTAATAGCAGTTGAGCACAGATACTACGAGAGTGGATGTATCGATACGCGCTGCTAGCGCCGGTCACAGTGACAGTAATAATTTAAATTAATGTAGTGAGGTGGAAGTACGTCAAAAACAGGATGTAAAAGAGCTGATGGCCGGGACATGAGCCACGCACGGCTCAGTTATTTTGACTATATATGCGGAATCAGGACTTCCAACAATCGTTTCTTTTTCAATTTATTCACATTTTTATGCAGCCACTTCACCTTAGCTTCCCTGCACTTTGCATTTATCTCATTTGTAAGTGACTTGTATTTCTGTATTCCTGAATTTCTCTGAATATTTTTGTACTTCCTTCTTTCATCGATCAACTGAAGTTTCTCTTCAGTTACCATGATTTCTTCGCAGTTACCTTCATTGTACCGGTGTTCTTTCTGACTTCTGTGATTGCCCTTTATAGAGATTTCCATTCCTCTTCCACTTTACTGCCTACTGAGCTATTCCATATCGTAGTATCTGTAGCCTAAGAGATCTTAGTGTATCTCTTCATTCCTTAGTATGTCCCACTTCTTTGCACACTGATTCTTCCTCACTAGTGTCTTAAACTTCAGCTTATTCTTCATCACTACCAAATTGTTATCTGCTCCTGGGTACACCTTACAAACCAGTAACTGATTTTAGAATATATGCCTGACCTTAATGTAATCTAACTGAAATCTGGGCCTGTCTCCTGGCCTTTTCCAAGTGTACCTCATCCTCTTGATTCTTGAACAGATTATTTGCTATTACTAGCTGAAATTTAGTGTAGAACTCAATTAGTCTCTCTCCTTTCTCGTTCTTAGTACCAAGCCCATATTCTCCCGTAACTGTTTCTTCTACTCCCCCTACAACCGCACTCCAATCCCCCCATGACTATTAGATTTTCATCTCCCTTTGTATACTGAATTAGGTATTCAATATCCTCATTTACTTTCTCTATCTCTTCATCTTCGACTTGCAACGTGTTCATGTATATAACGACAAATAATATCAAGATTTAGATATATTCTTGGAATTAAAAGAACATCCTACAGGAGTCTGCTCAAAGGACTTAGTATATTAATAGCCACTTTTTAGTATATTCATTCTTTTATGAAATTAGTCCTCAGCAATTTCAGTCTCTTTCAAACTAACAACTTAGTTCAAGGGATCAATTTTAGAACTAAGAACAATCTACAAAATGAAACTTCGTGGCAGATTAAAACTGTGTGCCGGACCGAGACTCGAACTGTTCCCGAGTTCGAGTCTCGGTCCGGCACACAGTTTTGATCTGCCAGGAAGTTTCATATCAGCGCACACTTGGCTGCAGAGTGAAAATCTCATTCTGGAAAATGTACAAAATCCTAGGTGTTAACCGTCAAAACATTCATATCAAAGTGCCAGAGTTTGAAGTGCTTCCAGAAAGCAAGGAAGCTCTCGTAATTCTAGGCATGTGAAGCTGATTAAAACCTGAAGTTGACAGGAGTGAGATTTTTGGGTAAATTTGAGTTTATATTGAAAGGATAGGCTGGTGGGAAATGGAGGTGGTGTATTTGTTGCAGATGCCCACCGAGATAGAAATTGACACTGTATGTGAGATTATCTGGGTAAGACTTACTGTCAGGGGTGGGCATAAAATTGTAATTGGAACCTTCTGTCAACCACCAGACCCTGCCTGATATAACCGAAAACCCTCAGTTCACTTGTGTGTAAGGTCCTCAATCATACTGTAATCATTGGAGGTGACTATTTGATGATTAAAATCAATTAGAATAATTACAGTTTTGTAAATAGTAGGAATGATGAAATCCCTTGAGATAATAAGAAATGGTTTGTCCGAAAATAAGTGGAACAAAAACACAAATTAGACAAAATATGCAACCACCACAAGAAAAGCATGCTTGAGCATAAATCCAGATGCTAGCCAAGCCTGCAGGTTGTGCTGTTTTATTTCACCACAAATGGCACCTGTGCATTGTCTCAACATGTTGCAAGTATCAGCTGTGTTCAGAACAGTGTTCTGTGTAGTTGCAAGTGCATTATGTAGGAGCTAAGTGAATTCCAGTGTGATCAGATTGTTGGTGATTGTATGGGGAGTGCTTCTGTAACCAAGGTAGTGAGAGTGTTTGGTATTTCAAGAGGCACCATATCAAAGATACACACTGCATACAGGAAAAACAGAAAAACATTGCCCAGTAAATCAAAGTGTGGATGAAAGTATGTCTCGAGTGGTTTTGGCAAGACAGTTATTGAAGAAGATTGTGACAAAAAATAAAGGGACGACAGCTGCAAACGTCGTTGCAGAACTGAATGTTGCACTCATGAACCATCAGCACCAATATAACACAAAGTGAGTTCCAGAAGCTGGGAAGTGCGAGGCGGACTGGAATTCCAAAATTACTCACCATTGATGCAAATGGTTCAAATGGCTCTGAGCACTATGGGACCTAACATCTGAGGTCATCAGTCTCCTAGAACTTGGAACTACTTAAACCTAAGTAACCTAAGGACATCACACACATCCACGCCCGAGGCACGATTTGAACCTGCGATCTTAGCAGTCGCGTGGTTCCGGACTGAAGCGCCTAGAACCGCTCGGCTCACAGCGGCCGGCTTGATGCAAATGCCCGTAACAGGAAAATGTGATGCTAAAGCTGTAAATCATAGACTTTGAAGCAATGGAAGGTTGTAAAGTTGTCATTTGGTTGGATGAGTCTTGTATCACACTATTTCCAGTTTCTGGCTGAATTTACATCCCAATATTGAAACATAGCAGGGGTTCAGTGATGATTTGGGTAGCCATATTGTGGTGTTCCCTGGGCACTCTTAAGATCATTTTACTGTCGAGGTTTATGTGACCATTTTGGTTGATCCCGGTCCGTACCATGGTACAGTGTTTGAGCCCCGATGTTGATGATGTGTTCCAAGACGACAGAGCTCCTGCTCGCATAGCTCACATTATTCAGGACTGGTTTTGTGACATGAGGGTGGATTGTCGCCCCTCCCCCGGCCACCACAGGCACCATATCTCAGTATTATTGAGCCTTTGTGATCTATTTAGGAGAGAATGCTGTGTGGCTGCTATCAACCTCCCTCCTCCATCATCGTTGGCTAAACTTGCCAGTATTTAGCAGGATTAATGGTATAAGATTTCCATAAAAAGCATACAGGATGTGATTTTATTTGTCATGAGATTATTGGAGGCTGTTTTCAGTGTCAAGGGGTTTCTTACATCGCATTAGTCCTGTAGTTGACTTAGTCATCTTTGCATGATGTGTTTCTCTGGAATGTAGCCTCTTTCAAAAGCAAAATATGGACTATCTATGGATAAGAAGGCAATAGAAGCTTTCAAAAACTGGTGTTACAGGAGAATCTTTGATTAAATTGATGGATAGAATAGGCAATGAAAATATACTGAACTGAATAGGGGAGAAAAGCAATTTATGTCAGAATTTGAATAAAACAAGAAAGAGATTGGTACACACATCCTGAAACATCAAGGAATAATTAATTTGGTAAGGGAGGGAAGTATGGGGGACTAAAAACTGTATAGGAAGACCAAGACGAGTATACAGTAAGCAGTTGCAAATGGATGTAAGTTGCAGTAATTATGTATAGACGAAGATTTTCTCAGAATAGACTTGTTAGAAGAGCTGCATTTAACCAATAGTTGCACTGAAAACATCAAGATGTTACGTATAAGAGGCAAGGCATATATTGCAATTACATAAAGACAGAAAATCTACAAACTAAGAAAGAGCAGAGACGTGCACGTAAAAATGATGGGGCACTCTACCCTTTCGAAAAAAAGCAGAAAATGTTGGCAGAAATTACATTAGTAATGACTGAAGTAGAGGAGAATCCCAGAAACCTCAGTAAACATGTGTCAGCAGTATATGGTGTGAGAGAAGTTAACTATAGTATGATCAAGAATTGTCACCGTTTTTGATGTAAAGGCCATTTAAAAACAGTTGAGACAACTGAAAATAAGAGTACAAGACCTGGCTCTTACATGGCTACAAGATGTATGGTATGAAAGACAACTCTACAGTCTCATATTGTGGTTTAGAGTTGAGTTTGCCGTAGTCTTGGAATAGTTCATACACTGGTCAGCCAAAACATTATGATCACCTATCTACAAGGGCAGTCTGAAAAGTTCTCGGAACAGAATACAAAAAGAGTACTCACATCACTGAAACTTTTTTATTTTTCAATGTAGTCTCCTTGTAGATTGATGCACTTGGTCCAACAGTGTTCCAGTGCCTTGATCCCATCTTGAAAATGAGTTTCCTCCGGGCCTGCAAAATAGTTGTCAACTCCGGCTATCAGTTCTTCATTTGAAGTGTATCCTCATCCACCAAGAAAAATTTTCAGTTTTGGGAAGAGATAGAAGACTGATGGAGCCACATCAGGTGAAGCAAGGTGGGTGTGGTAACAATTCATACCTTAGTTTATGTAATTTTGCCATGTCCATTCTCATGCATAAAGAGTCGGGGCATCCATCTTGCAGATAATTTTTTCATTTCTAATTCTTCAGTTAAAATGTGATATATACTTTCAGATGACATCTGGTATGCATGAGCAATTTCATGCACTTTCAATCAGTGGACCTCCATTACCATTTTGTGCACTTTTGCAATGATATCTGGAATAGTGACATGTCTTGTCCTACCACTGTGTGAATCTAAGCTCTCCCGACACATTTAAATTCATTTGTCCACTTGGTAACAGTTGAATATGAAGGAGCAGTGTCCCTCAGTGTATTCTGAAAATTGGCATGAATGTCCTTTGCTTTCATACCTTTCTTTATAAAGTACTTAATCACTGCTCGAATCTCGATTTTTTCCATCTTCGCAAATCGCTACGTGGGAACAAGAAGAGAGCCATGTCACCACCACAGTTCCCTTCCAAGAGCACTGATGTGGCACAAGTTTACAGGCAACAGTCCAATGAACATCACATGAACAGCTCGTTGCACTATTGCTGGACATCTTGTGGTGATTCCGAGAACTATTCAAACCACCCTTGTAATAGCTGGTATGTCCACCTTTGGCATGGAAGTAGTGAGGCCCTGATAGGTCACTAGAGGGAGTTGGTACCACATCTGTACACACAAGTCACCTGTTGTTGTTGTTGTGGTGGGCTTCAGCCCTGAGACTGGTTTGATGCAGCTCTCCATGCTAATCTATCCTGTGCAAGTTCCTTCATCTCCCAGTACCTACTGCAACCTACACTCCTGGAAATGGAAAAAAGAACACATTGACACCGGTCTGTCAGACCCACCATACTTGCTCCGGACACTGCGAGAGGGCTGTACAAGCAATGATCACACGCACGGCACAGCGGACACACCAGGAACCGCGGTGTTGGCCGTCGAATGGCGCTAGCTGCGCAGCATTTGTGCACCGCCGCCGTCGGTGTCAGCCAGTTTGCCGTGGCATACGGAGCTCCATCGCAGTCTTTAACACTGGTAGCATGCCGCGACAGCGTGGACGTGAACCGTATGTGCAGTTGACGGATTTTGAGCGAGGGCGTATAGTGGGCATGCGGGAGGCCGGGTGGACGTACCGCTGAATTGCTCAACACGTGGGGCGTGAGGTCTCCACAGTACATCGATGTTGTCGCCAGTGGTCGGCGGAAGGTGCACGTGCCCGTCGACCTGGGACCGGACCGCAGCGACGCACGGATGCACGCCAAGACCGTAGGATCCTACGCAGTGCCGTAGGGGACCGCACCGCCACTTCCCAGCAAATTAGGGACACTGTTGCTCCTAGGGTATCGGCGAGGACCATTCGCAACCGTCTCCATGAAGCTGGGCTACGGTCCCGCACACCGTTAGGCCGTCTTCCGCTCACGCCCCAACATCGTACAGCCCGCCTCCAGTGGTGTCGCGACAGGCGTGAATGGAGGGACGAATGGAGACGTGTCGTCTTCAGAGATGAGAGTAGCTTCTGCCTTGGTGCCAATGATGGTCGTATGCGTGTTTGGCGCCGTGCAGGTGAGCGCCACAATCAGGACTGCATACGACCGAGGCACACAGGGCCAACACCCGGCATCATGGTGTGGGGAGCGATCTCCTACACTGGCCGTACACCACTGGTGATCGTCGAGGGGACACTGAATAGTGCACGGTATATCCAAACCGTCATCGAACCCATCGTTCTATCATTCCTAGACCGGCAAGGGAACTTGCTGTTCCAACAGGACAATGCACGTCCGCATGTATCCCGTGCCACCCAACGTGCTCTAGAAGGTGTAAGTCAACTACCCTGGCCAGCAAGATCTCCGGATGTGTCCCCCATTGAGCATGTTTGGGACTGGATGAAGCGTCATCTCACGCGGTCTGCACGTCCAGCACGAACGCTGGTCCAACTGAGGCGCCAGGTGGAAATGGCATGGCAAGCCGTTCCACAGGACTACATCCAGCATCTCTACGATCGTCTCCATGGGAGAATAGCAGCCTGCATTGCTGCGAAAGGTGGATATACACTGTACTAGTGCCGACATTGTGCATGCTCTGTTGCCTGTGTCTATGTGCCTGTGGTTCTGTCAGTGTGATCATGTGATGTATCTGACCCCAGGAATGTGTCAATAAAGTTTCCCCTTCCTGGGACAATGAATTCACGGTGTTCTTATTTCAATTTCCAGGAGTGTATATCCCTCTGAATCTGCTTAGTGTATTCATCTCTTGGTCTCCCTCTACAATTTTTACCCTCCACGCTGCCCTCCAATGCTAAATTTGTGATCCCTTGATGCCTCAGGACATGTCCTACCAGCCGATCCCTTCTTCTAGTCAAGTTGTACCACAAACTTCTCTTCTCCCCAATCCTATTCAATACCTCCTCATTAGTTACGTGATCTACCCACCTAATCTTCAACATTCTTCTGTAGCACCACATTTTGAAAGCTTCTATTCTCTTCTTGTCCAAACTATTTATTGTCCATGTTTCACTTCCATACATGGCTACACTCCATACAAATATTTTCAGAAACACCTTCCCGACACTTAAATCTATACTCGATGTTAACAAATTTCTCTTCTTCAGAAACGCTTTCCTTGCCATTGCCAGTCTACATTTTATATTCTCTCTACTTCGACCATCATCAGTTATTTTGCTTCCCAAACAGCAAAACTCCTTTACTGCTTTAAGTGTCTCATTTCCTAATCTAATTCCCTTGGCATCACCCGACTTAATTCGACTACATTCCATTATCCTTGTTTTGCTTTTGTTGATGTTCATCTTATATCCTCCTTTCAAGACACTGTCCATTCCATTCAACTGCTCTTCCAAGTCCTTTGCTGCCTCTGACAGAATTACAATGTCATCGGCGAACCTCAAAGTTTTTATTTCGTCTCCCTGGATTTTAATACCTACTCCAAATTTTTCTTTTGTTTCCTTTACTGCTTGCTCAATATACAGATTGAATAACATTGGGGAGAGGCTACAACCCTGTCTCACTCTCTTCCCAACCACTGCTTCCCTTTCATGCCCCTCGACTCTTGTATCTTCCATCTGCTTTCTGTACAAATTGTAAATAGCCTTTCGCTCCCTGTATTTTACCCCTGCCGCCATTAGAATTTGAAAGAGAGTATTCCAGTCAACATTGTTAAAAGCTTTCTCCAAGTCTACAAATGCTAGAAATGTAGGTTTGCCTTTCCTTAATCTTTCTTCTAAGATAAGTCATAAGGTCAGTATTGCCTCACGTGTTCCAACATTTCTACGGAATCCAAACTTATCTTCCCCAAGGTCGGCTTCTATCAGTTTTTCCATTCGTCTGTAAATAATGTGTCACCTAGTTTCTGTAAATTCTGGGGAGTAGGGCGATGTGCTCTGACGCCACATTCAATCACATCCCAGATCATCAACCGAAACTCACCACTGTGTTCCACAAATCACTCCATCACACTCCTGGCTTTGTTAAACGATGCATCTTCTTGTTGAAAAGTGCCACTGCTGTCAGGTAACATGATCGTCATGAAGGGCTGTACGTGGTCTGCAAGCAGTGTACGCTATTCCTTGGTCATCGTGGTGCCTCACACGAGCTTCACTGGGCCCATAGATGTTCACGTGAATGTTCCCCAGAGCTTACTGGAGCTGCTGTCAGAGACAAATGACTTCCTCACTTTGTGGAGATCGACAAGCTTCTTGGAGCTGCATCAAGGAAGAATCCAGTGGCAATGATGCCTAACCAACCACAGAATTGCTGTTATATAATATAAATGTAATGGTAACCATAGTGTTAGGATTATGCAGATAGAAGAAATTATTGGAGAAGTAGCCACAAGTGAAATACGAGTAACTCGGAAGAAGTTCTCAATGTTTGGGATCGTGTATCTAAATTGTGCTGAATAGAACTGGAAAAAAAATTACAGTAAAAGAAAATGTAACATGGTATATTTGGGTCAGATGAGAAGCACATAATCTGGCTCAAAAACAACCCAGATAAAGGGCAAACATTAAAACCCAACTTTGGAGCAAATACATTCAGCAGATTGTAATTCACACAATTCAGAAAATAAGGAGGCAGAACTATCACACATTCAGTTTGACAACTCAATCATCCAAGTTGCTGACCAGAATAATATATAAAAAACTGGAAATTAAAGTTGAGTTTACGTTAGTCATCTAACAGGAAAGGTGAAGTTCTGCTTTATAGTGGAAGCAAGACTTTAAGAAAAATCAAGATATTTTCATAGGGTTTTTCAAGCTAAATATGTCATTCAACATTGTAAAATGGCACAAGGTGTTTGAAATCATCACAAAACTAGCTATAAGCTACATGGAAAGACAGGTAAAGTACAAAGTGTACAAGAACCAAGATATAAGAATAAGAGACCAAGAAAGGAGTTCTTGGATTAGAATCGGTGTAAAGCAGGCAAACAGTCTCTCTCTCTCTCTTCTACTGTTCAACCTGTATATCTCAGAAAAAAATTACAGTTCTTTGAGAAAGAAATTTCTAAGAATTATAGTGCTACCTCACAGCTTACTATAAAAGTGGACCAGGGTGCAGCAGTCAGTCATATGAAATCACAATGATGCCATCAAGGAAAGTTGACCATATTTCAGTTCATGCCGGAACATGGCACATAAACAGTCTGATATTCCTCAACTAAGGAAACAGTTGTTGGACTCCATCCATTGAGATTGCTCTGGCTTGAGGAATTGAGACGATAGGATGGCTGTAACCATGCCACCGCATCATTCACATAGAGCTGCCTGCAAGAGCTGTGTGGAAGGTCACTTCCTGACACTTATACATCATCAATAAATGGTTTGGATGAGTGGGTCTGGAGTTGGATTTTTAGAGTCCATCTAATGCTGCCGCATCCTAAGCTCCTGCTCTGCACTCTAATGCACAGCTGCTGCCAACATTTAGTCCCCAACCATCACCTGCATGGTTGATGTCAGTTGACAATCTTAATTATACCTACAGCCATATGGGATATTATAATCTGGTGTTAGAAGTGGCAAGAAGCGTCAGGTCTGGAGCTCCTGTGGAGATCAGCAGCAGCAGTATTTGCAGCACTGTCACAGTGCAATGGATGTGCTTGTGTATTGCACTTCCCTTGGTTTTTTGGCACAGTCTAAATTGATTACAGAAATTAAGAAAGAATGCAGGCACTGCTGCAGAGCAGGCAGTTTTGTAGTCATAATTTAACTTTTACTTAATGAGGTAGCAAGTCAGAAAGAAAGTGAGAAAGTAGAAGTTCCAGTTAGTACTGCTGCAAAAGCCTTACAGCTGGAGTGTTAACCTAGTTATCCTGTTCTCTATAATGCCCCAGGAAAATGCAATGTTTTTTGAGAATCTGCAAGTGACAACTACTTTGTGAAAATGGAATGAAGGTTGTTCATTTATCAGGTGCCATGAAAAACTGAGGGAAGCAGGCACCTTTGACAATTATGGGTAGGTCATTGGAATGCTATCAATTCGAGAACATGAGTTGGTAGTACAGTTCTACCAAGAATAGCATTGAAGGTCTTGAGGCAATCATGGATTACATATGGGGAGTAAATGCTAAGCCCTGTGAACTCGCAAATACGGAAGTGAGAATGACACTACTAGCCATGAAACAGAGCAGCAAGCATTTGATGGCTTTCTGATTTGATTGCCAGCAGAGTACTGCTCTAAGTAAGGGCAGAATCCCTACAGGCTTCATCATTTGCGAAGACTGAGTCTTGCTCAAAGCCTAGGAAAAGGAGGAATGTTTTCCATGTAAAGGCAAAATACTACAGTAACAGATGAATGGGACACACTCCCCACTGCAATAGTTGTAGAAGACATGGCATGCCAAACAACAGTATGGGGGACATTTCCAGAGGCAGAGTGAAATGGATGTGAATGTGAAATAGATGTGAATGGCCCACAGATTGA
The DNA here is from genome assembly GCF_023864345.2 of Schistocerca serialis cubense. Lineage (NCBI taxonomy): Eukaryota > Metazoa > Arthropoda > Insecta > Orthoptera > Acrididae > Schistocerca > Schistocerca serialis. Next base: position 702,465,580 of record NC_064638.1, read on the forward strand.
GGTTGTTAAGATGGAATGGTGTCAGTCTGGCCACTGGATAGCACTCGCAATAAATATGACTACTACAGTGCTTGGTGGAAGTGGCAGAATTTTGTGTGGTGGGTGAAGGGTGAGGAATCAACTGTTTCTTAGATATATGTTCACAGATATCAATAATTACTACTCATTTGTTGTTTGGATCTGGCAATATGGGCCTACTCAAGTACAAGACATGTGGAGTGGGTGGAAGTAAAATAAGCACTGGGCTGCACATTGGCAGATATTTAGATTACCAGGAATAGCTTCCAGGCATGGACAGAAGTACTTCCCTGTGGGAGGAGTGGTTATGACACCATTCTCAAAGTATATTTCATAGTACTATATTAGGACAGCTCATCATCTTAAGTTTCACTCCATCGACAGCAGTTACATCTAGGCACTTGGGGACCCAGCTAAACTATGAGCTTGGTTCCTTTAGCTCCCCACAAAAGATCCCGTAAAAAATGGGAAGATATTCTGCATGGTTGTTGGCACCAAACTGCTAGCAAATGAATTATTTGTTGCAGACGTCCTGGCAGAAAATGAGGAACTGAACACAAGGAAATGTTTTGTGCGATGAGGTACACTTTGTGTGATTCCAGCTTTACGAGGCCTGGGGAGTTGACAATTCTGGTGAGGAGGACGTAAAGCTATCACATGGCCTCATTAACAGTTGGATCTAGTAGAAGCGGACTCACATTCCACAATGGAACTGCAGCTGCTCGTTTGTTAAAATTCTAAGAGATCAGACACATTCAGGGGCAAGTGCTAAAGCAAATATACAATTTGATGAAGACCTTTGATTCCTATCAGCTGATGAATAGGGCAAAGCCTGACACTGGAAGAAACATGCACTTAAAAGGAAGTGGGGGAAGGAACCAGATGGTGCAGGCTATGAAACACTCACTGAAGTGGAGAATGTTGTGTTGGGCAGTGTGCTCAGCAACTGGGTAGTCCAGCTGTCTATTGTCCATGGTTTGTCAATGGCCATTCATGTAGACAGACAGCTTGTTGGTTGTCATGCCCACGTAGAATGCAGCACAGTGGCAGAACACCACTGTGGAAGGGGTGGGACGGATAGTGGGAAGGATAGACATCCTCCCACCATTGCCTACTCCTGCCTGGCCACAAACATCACCTATCCCCTCAAGGCAGGACTATCTGCAAAAACAATCATGTGATCTACAAACTAAGTTGCAACCACTGTGCTGTGTTCTATGTGGGCATGCCAACCAACAAGCTGTCGGTGTGAATGGCCACTGACACACTATGGGCAATAGACAGCTGGACCACCCAGGTGCTGAGCACGCTATCCAACACAACGTTCTTCACTTCCAATGACTGCTTCACAGCCTTTGCCATCTGGATCCTTTCTACCAACACCAGCTTTTCTGAACTGTGCAGATGGGAACACTCCACAATATACCACTACATTCCTGTAACCTGACTGGCCTCTACCTTCGCTAATTGCTGTATTTCACCCTTCACCCCCCCCCCCCCCCCCAATCCCCTTACCCGCTCCCACTCTAACAATGCACCCACAGAGCTTTTACTTCTCCCCCCCCCCCCCCCCCCCCCCGGTGTCTAACCTCCAGACTGCACATACCTGCCATTAATTACACTGCTGTCCCTCCCTGTCCCCACTCCAACCTCCTCCATCACCCAGATTGCTGCTCCCGTTATGCACAGCTTCTTGCAGTCCAGTGTGTGTGTGTGTGTGTGTGTGTGTGTGTGTGTGTGTGTGTGTGTGTTTTTTCTACTTCAGAAGAAGGCCTTTTGGCCAAAAGCTCACTTTGTTTAGCAACCTTTCTGTTGTGCTTGTCTGCAACTCAACATCTCCACTATATGGTGAGTAGCAATCTATCCTTTCATAATATTGTTATTATTGCATCACAGATTTTTCATTGTTTAAAAAATTTTTAGTTGATTTCATTACCAAATGATACATTCAAAAATGTACTGATTACATGTCATTAGACATTAAGGAGCAGTTAATAGAAAGGATATACATGTCACATATTTATTCACTGTAATTGGATGAATACACGAAGATATGCTCATGTCATACACACTATACAAGAAGTGGTCTTTGGAACATTGATGATGACTGACAGCCATTCAAAATTAGACTGAAATAAATTTGCTGAATGCGAAGAACTTGGTGTCAGCTATATTAGGTACAGATGTTCTACATGTTGGTGGCATATGAAAATTCGTGTCGAACTGGGACCTGGACCCAGATTTGTCGATGTCATGAGCAGTAAGCAGGAAATGCGATTTCGAGTCCCAGTCCATCACAAAGTATCACGATTTCGAATCCCAGTCCATCACAAAGTTTCACGTCATCTACATGTAGAACATCTGTACCTGTGTGTGTCTGTGTGTGTGTGTGTGTGTGTGTGTGTGTGTGTGTGTACACACACATTGTTGATTTGACATTGACTTTATAAAAGTAGCTAGAGAACATAAAAATTTAGATAAACATTAAATAAGTGGTACTTCATATTGTCACTTCTGATTTAAATTGAAAATTATTTCAACAGTTTAATAATTACAGCAATACAAAGTCTGTTGGCCATCAAAGTCCAAGAACTAAAAGATTTCTTTTTGCCGAGAGCCAATTTAGCTATTTCCTCCAATGTGACTTCTAAATCTTGGTTAAGTTTCACATATATTTTTATATTTAAACACGACACCTTTGTCTCCAAAGAGAAGTTAGAGTATTTGAAGTGGGACATAGAAATGAAGCTATGATAAGGTAATTAGAACCCTAGGAATGACACGCCTGAAACAGAAACTATGATTCATTTTACACTCTCCTGAATTCACTTTCGTCTACAAAACTAGCAATCTTAACAACACATGTTACTAGGCATCATGCAATGAATTTGTACAGTTTATGACAAAATATTCAGTACACTGGGTCAGAAAATATTGTTATTAGAGATCTGCTTTCTGTTGACATGATGGAAAAGCAAGATCTGATATCTGCAGCACATGAGAGTTTGGCAAAATTATCTAAGATAGAGCTGTAAAACATAGGTTTGAGGAGTAAAATAATGTGAATTGTTGGATTTTTTAAATATGGGAACTGTCATTCTTTAGCAAAGAAACAACTGAAAGTTATGACACCACTTGTGTGAAAATTCATTTTCTGGCCTGGTTTATGTGAAAAGTAAATAAAGGACAAGATTAAAAATGATTAACATAATTTCAGGTTACACTTGTAAGGAATTCAAACTGACCGTAGTAAGCTTGTTAATGAGATACAAGATAAATTTTCTCAATTTTTTTACCTGTAATACATGCAATCATCACCAATAACTTAACAATTTATTATACATCTATATTAGATGCAATGCTGTGTTGGATGAAAATTACCATCTCTGTTTTATTAAGGTGTAAAAACGGAACAATTGTATCCAAGGGTGATAGTTCTGGTTGTCTAGAATTACTAATCTTTTTTGTTGGTAGGACAAGGACATTGTACATTCAGCAGCCACCTTTTTCCTGTCTGCAAGCCAGCTAGAGTGAATTATATCCCATGTTGAATTAATAAATTTAAAAAACATTTGGAGCATTTACGAAGAACATTATCTGCATTATTTTTTTAGCAGGATGTTTTTTCTCCTGTGACTGAGTAACCCCAATAACAACCTTTTTGAATATTAAGATACATGTGTGGCACTTTGTACATTCGTTTGCCAGTTCTTAGTCATTTAATGTGTAGTTAGGTAAATGCAAAACAAAGACGACATTAACAAATAAGTATTTATTTCATTTGTTTCCCAAAATTAATTACAAAAATATAAATACACAGATAGTCATAAATATAAATTTCATCACAGTGTAAACAGCTTTATGTACATATTCAATGACAACAACAAAATTATTTTAAAATCTTTGTACACAATTACCACCATATTACACTCTGTCTCTTATATTTATCAGAGTGATAAAAATTTATCTCAGTGTTACATTTTTGTACCAAGACACATAGTAGCCCTGCATGAGACACGCAGAGTTTAGTTATTACATTACATTTCCACACAAGAACACCAGTGAATACACCAATACACATAAGAACCAGCAGTAATACATTTTCTCCTGTGTAAGGAAAGTAAACAGGTTTTGTTCTCTCATTCCCAAGGAGAATAAAATGTTCTCGTTTTTTTAATAATGTTTGCCAACGATCATATGCGAGAAAAGTCTAGATCCAGATAAATTACAATAATATATACAGTGTACAACACTCAGATATACCTAAATCACTCATCCTCAAAATGTACATTGTGTTACAGGTCATATTAGGCTTCTGCTTCCTTTGAAATAGGAACAAAATCACTGTGCTATTCGAACAAACAAAGTGTGACACATTGTATAATGAATTCTGTGGACTGTTCCACACTTAGAAGACTCCATTTGAATCTTAAAGTGAATAGTACTGGGAGAGGGGAGGGGGAGAGTGAGTGCAAAATGTGTGTAAAAGAATGTATTACACAGTTAACAGACCATATAAATGGAAATAATTTTTGCATAACTCTATCCTTCTTCAATAAAATTATTTTTAATCCACTTTGTAAATCTCACAGACAAAAATGCAAACTGACAAAATTCACACATTTTTTATGCAGACAAAAGCTTTGTATTAAATGGTTCTGTGTCACTGTTGTTCTGCATGAACAGACTGTAATTAGTGAACTACTTTGCTGCATTTTATTTTTAATAGAGTAAAAAGATGATGCACAATGGAACCTTTTTCACACTTTAACTGTGTCTAATTGGTCTAGTCTCTGTGTACAAGTAGTGACTATGTTATAGACCTCCAAAATAATGTAAAAATTGTGGGTCAGTGCAAGGTAGAGGGAAAATACTGTAATTCTACTTGGTAATACTGTGATCCACTCATGTGTAGTGCATCATTCATAAAATGAATACACATTTTGCTTCTAAATGATATCTTATCACTCAAGGCTAAATCAAGTGCCACATAATTACTGATGATCACATTCATTGTAACTTCAATTCTTTCCACCATTCTCAACAATTTGTGGCTTGCTTATTGCTGTCCTTGTGCCACTTCAATAGTCTCCAAGCTTTTGTAGTTTTGAACCCTTACTCCAGGTGACAAAACTATATGATTCAGCATCCACAGTTGGTTCTGTAAAAGAAATAACATAAAAAATACAAAATCACCATTTATCAAAAATAAAATGAATGGTACATGATTAAAACATACAACCAGCACAATATTTTGACAAGTGGTATGTAAAGCCATGCCTCAATATACATTTAACTTGAAGAGCAATCACAGCCCGACTTTGAGAAACCAGCAGCGTGCATTGAAAGTTACTTCAGTTTTGTGTCTGATAAATTATGAAACATTAACCTGATGGTACTTTACCACCACATAATAATACATATAACTACAGCATCATTACTTCTAAATGTTATGTTACTAAGACAAGTGCTCTCTCATTATCCTCGCACTCTTCTGTATTAGAACAATATGGTTCATGTTAGTTTACCATTGTTAATGGTTACTAAGCTCGATGTATATGAATTGAATTATTTAAAGAAATACAGAAACAAGGCACTTTTTAAATAGCTCATCATGCCAAGCCATGTTTTGGGCTTTCACCTATCTTCATCGGAGAAATAAATTTATACATTCATCAATACAACTTTTTACCAACTGCATTCTGAATACTGCAGCTGCCTTTTATTCTGTAATTTGTGGCTCCTTTCACTGACTTTATATGCAGAATGCAAACACTTTTAGGCTCAGGGCATTAGTGATCTTAATGGTAGATACTGCTCACAGGGGGAAAAAAAGCCATGTACATTTATGCACATCCCTTATATTACATGCACTTGCTTACCATGTATCTGCGCTACAAAAATGAACAAATATATATTTAAATAATTTTGAAACTTCCTGGCAGATTAAAACTGTGTGCTGGGCTGAGACTCGAAGCCGGGACCTTTGCCTTTCGCAGGCAAGTGCTCTACCAACTGAGCTATGCAAGCACGACTCATGGCCCGTCCTCACAGCTTTACTTCTGCCAGTGAGCTGTGAGGACGGGCTGTGAGTCGTGCTTGCGTAGCTCAGTTGGTAGAGCACTTGCCCGCGAAAGGTAAAGGTCCCGAGTTCGAGTCTCGGCCCGGCACACAGTTTTAATTTGCCAGGAAGTTTCATATCAGTGCACACTCCGCTGCAGAGTGAAAACCTCATTCTTAAATAATTTTGTTTCACTGAATATTGGGTGAAACCACAGATGTGAAGTTAATGATATAAACTAAGGTGTAAAAATTCAAGTTCCAACACAAAAAGTGATAGATATGAAAGCTAGTTCTGTCATGTGTGGCTCTGTAAGAGCTCTCAACAAAGAGAGGTGTACTGAACATTGGAGTGTACTGGGTTTGAGTTGTTTAGTTGAACCACAGTAACATTCTCTGTTTAAAGAAACTATGTGGTGATGGGAACAACCAGTTCTGTATGCTCTGAAATGTGAAAAACATCATAGAGGAACTGGCACTACCAAGTAATTCACTTGATTAACATGTTTTGCTATAGTATGAACAGTGCAGACCAATTTAAGTGATTAATAGTATTACAACAATTACTTTATTAAATTCAATGAAGTCATATTTGAGAAAGAGTGTTCTCACCCACTGTGAACTACTAAAAGGAATGGTCCAACTCACTGCAAAATCGGAGGATGTGTAGAACAGTGGAACCATAATATGTGATTAAGATTGCACAGAGAGAGGTGCATGTAGGACCAGCAGCTCAGTCTTTTGTGTGACTGAACCGGTCAGTGTTATGCCCCACATAAACAGTGAAGAGCCGTCAAACCACGTGGAAATATGTGAGCAAGTGTCGGAATTACTAGTCAATGTCAAAGTGCACAATATCAACATGAGAGCGAGTTTGAACAGGGCAAAACGATTGGTCTCCAGGAAACAGGTTTTCCATTAATGGGACACTGCAGCTCCTATAGGGCATACTACTACAACAGTGATGTATTTCTGGAACTGGAAGACAGTCCTACACATCAATGTGTGGGTACTTGAGCACACAAAGTGACCACAATGTAGGATAAAAACTAAGAGAACAGTCTCATTAACAGTGTTGACTTCATAGTGGATCACTGCAAAGTGTGTGGTCATGTCTGCATTGACAGTATACACTATATGCTGAGGAGTTGACTTGTGGAATTCATGCCATTATGTTGGCTCCTACTGAAAAGATAGCAACAACACCTAAGACTGCAATGAGCTTGTGAACAACAGCTCACTGCTGGTGGATCGAAAAACGAAGTGTTTCCTGATGAGTCCCACTTCAACTTGTCCAACAGTGATGGCTGTGTACGTGTTACAACACTAATGTGGTGAGTGCAACTGGGCGGACTGCATTTTGAGCAGTGTAGGAGACTAATACCTAATGTGATGGTTTGGAATCCCGTTGCTTATAACAAGTGACCTTGCCTCTTACTTTGTGAAGGCAGCTGGAACAGCATCCACCAGATCAGTAGATTTTATAGCCTGATGCACTACCCCACATGCAGGCAGCTTTACATGCCATATTTCAGCAGGACAAGGTCCAGCCATGTGTGGCATGTTCTTTGAAGAACAACAGGTACCACTGCTTTCCTGAGCTGCATGTTCACCCGACAAGTCATCCTTCGAATAAGTCTGGGTTGATCAGCAACTTGTTCCTGCCGTCACTGGTGTTGCTTTTGAACACGCCTACCAACCATGTGGCAGTGTACACTCTGGCAACTTTTCCAAGCCCTCTTTTATTCCATGCCATGATATCTGGAGGCTAAGATTGTAGCACATAGTGGCTTCACACTGTACTGCAGTCTAAAGTTCACAATGCATGTATAATTCTGCAATCCTAATCATCTGTGTATTGTCATGTCCCTCTATGGAATAAATTTCATTGTAACTGCATGTCGTGTTCTTGGTGTTCAAATTTTCATACACAGTAGTGTACTTTACAGCACCTGTTTTTGAGAATGTTGTGCAGTGAAAGAGTGGGAGACAACTAGGAGCAACCGTCAAGTGCTACAGGTAGGTTTTTCCATTAGGCACGTGTCCGAACTACAACAGTAATATCCGAATGTAGTGTTGCGTCGTAAGAACCTTCACAGTGTCAACCAGCTGGGTCTACTATAGAAAAGAAAAGTTACTGGAATAGAAACCCCATCCCCCTCCACCCCCCACCGAACCAATCACATGCAACAGAGCCAACTGAATAAAGTCTGATGAAACGAAACAAGGGTATCTGTTGCAGTATGTGTAAAAAGAGTTACACATTTCCACTTACCGTATCACCTAATGTCAGTGGCTGTCCATGAATTGTACTTCAGATAACAGCAATAAAGTCTTTGGAAGTGGCCTCGGCTGGGGGCTCAGTACTGTCAAACTTTGCCTTTCCATGTCAACATTTGTTCTGGAACACACAAAGAAGATATTTCAATGACGACTGAAATATATGCATTCAAGTACATGAGATTACAATTTAATGGAACTGGAGCATTAAGCACAACAAGATACTGTCTTTTACAACACATACAATGGTGTGCAAAACTTAAGGACAAAAATAACTTTTGCATGATGCGTCATTGCCAAGAATCGTTACAGTATGGTGCAAAAGACAACTGAAAGAAATATGCAATTTGACAAGCAGAAATGACATTTTTATTCAATTACAATAATTATACTGAGGCCAACTTGATTCACAATAGTTCTCTGGACATTACAAATGGTGTGACAGGGAGGGTGTGTGATCACCATGGATGGCAATGTATGCTCTGCGAAGTGCTCCCATGCTGGTCACAGGGTTAGTAAGGAGTTCTTGTGGTAGAGTGTTCCACTTCTCCAAAAGCATGGCTGATGACTGCTGGATGGCCATTAGTGCATGTTGACATGCTGCAATCTGTTTTTCCAATACACTCCACATGTGCACAAAGGGACTTAAATCAAGGGGAATGGGCAGGCCAGTCCATTTTCAGAATATCTTCTCATTCTAATAGCTTCTCCACTAAAGGTGTTTAAAGTGGTCACACACTGTCACACATAAAAATGAAACCTGGGCTGAATGCACACAAGAAAGATACACATGCAGGAAGAATACAGTGTCACAATAACTCCGACTGGTGACCTAATGGGTTCAAAGATATGGAAATCATTATGCCCATCCAAAATTATGCCTCCCCAAATTATATAGCACCTGGACCACCAAAACTATCATGCTCAACAATGTTCCGAGGTGCGTTACTTGTTCCCACATCTAGTCAATATATCCAGGGTATATTCAGAATTTCATTTTTATGGATGACAATGCATGACCACATTGACCAGCACAGGTGGAGGAGCTCTTTGAACAAAAGAATATTTGGCAAAGGGACTGGCTAGCCCATTCTTTCGAACTAAATAGCATCAAACACATGTGTTATACATTAGGGAGATGTACTGCAGCAGATGCACATGCACCAACGACCATTCAGCGGTTGTCAAGTGTGGTGGTGGAGGAATGGAGAACCCTACCACAAGAACTATCTACCAACCTTGTAGCCAGCATGGGAGCATGTTTCAGAGCATGCTTTGCTGTTTGTAATTATCACATGCCCTATTAAGAATCATGTCCCACATTTTGTAATGCCCAGAGGTCCATCATGAATTGTGGTGACTTAAGGATAATTACTGTCTTTTAATAAATGTGTCATTTCTGTTTGTCTCATTGCCTAGTTCTTTCAGTTACCTTCTTCATTATACCGAAGCAGTTCTTTCTATGTAGAGTCTATGTGAAAGGCATGCTCAAGAGGGACAACTCTGCCAGGTATGATCATCTAAAATTAGAAGAAGAAATCATTCTTTCATGCCTCTAAGGAGGGAAGGGAGATCAGAGTTTAGTGTTCAACAGATTAAGTCATTATAGATGGAGCACAAGCTTTGATTTGGAGAAGGAATCGTCTTATTATTTGGATTACAAGATTCACGAAAACAGAGAAAACACAAATCTGGATGACATAACAGTGATTCCAACCATCACCCTCCCAAATGCGAGTCACATCTTTATGATCAGTGCAATTCAAGACAGATATGGAACTTGGGAATGTTATTTAAACAGCCAGTTTCAAATAAATTAATCTGATTATGAAGAGTATTTCTCTCATATCAGTTTTAGAAAATTGCATATCATTTATTAGTTCCATTTGCCATCTTCTAAAGTGTGTAGTTACTAGTTCTCTGGGAATGTTTCTTTCTTTAAACAATGGAAATGCATGTTGGTAATACAGATACGTAATAACAATGGACATAAATTTTTTGTGCTTTTAGTTTGTTATCTGAATTCGCATAAATGTCAACCAATATGATGATTTAAATGCAGTATCCTCCCTCCTTTAAGTACCACATGATGTCATTTTAGGTTATAAATTGTACCATGGCAAAAGACTAACAAATTTGTAACACATTATTTAAATTATCAACTTACAATATTATTTTTTAATTTTAGCCCTAAAATTAGTTGCGAGAACTTCATTAAATTCACTTGTGTCCAGAACTGACAAACTGGAACAAAGAAAACCAGTTTCATCTTTCCATCTTTCTTTAATTAGATATATTTAAGCACACATGTACAGTACAAGATGTAATGTTACATTTTATATGTCAAAGGCACATTCACTACTACAAAAAGATGGATAAATATCAAACACGAGTCTGCTACACTTCCATAAGCCTGTAAAGAACACTAGCTCTTCATAATACAATATGCAAGGATGTAGTCTGGAAGCCTGTGACAAAAAAGTGCAACTATTGTATACTACTAGGCATTTTAGTATGTTATTGCTGACGACTTAACAAAAGTCTATTACCAAAAATTTTGGATTATGGGACCCACGAGGCCCAAGCACTTTCAAATGTGTCATAAATGTGCTTTTTAGAAATACTTTATACTAGATAAAACTTTTTTATGTGTTATTCACAATATAAATTGTCCACAGAAAATGTCAGCAAGAACCCAACTGGAACAACACTATCAGCAATGTTCAAAAAGGTGTCAAAAGTGTACTTGTTGTAACTATTTTATACTCTTTGAAATCTTTCTCTTTCTTTTTCTTCATTCTCAACAAATTATTATTATTATTATTATTATTATTATTATTGAAAAAAAATAAATTAATTAAAATTTTCAAGTTCCAACAGTCAGCAACACCTAAAGCAAAAATGCATGCATGTTGTACACCAAACCTAAGTTTAATTGTTTTTTCATACTAAGTATTTTATTTATAAATACTTTGATTGTTTCAAACATTTATGAAGATAAAAAACATCTATTCTTAATCTAAGTTACTTTTTTAGTATTTGCAATGCAATGTTGGTACTATTAACAACATTTGTAATGTTACAATGTATATTATGTTAATAGTATACAGACTCCTGATTTTTTTCTATCAAAAATTTATATTGCTAAAAAGTGTTGGTATAAGGTAGTTTTCAGATTTTATATTTTACGACACGTTTGAAAGTGCACGGACATCATATGTCCCAATTCCAAACTTTTTAATAATAGGTTTTTGTTTGTTAAGTTGTCAATGACAATAATATTAAAATACTAAGCAGTATAAAATAGTTGCGTCTTTCCTGACAGGAGGCGCTCAGATTAATCCGTAAATTGCCTCCTAACAAATATGACTGATTTCTACTAAAATCTGAGCTTTCGACATGATCCATTATTACCTCGGACATGAAATAAACTGAGGGTCAAGTAAGTAACAAAATCACACAGATGTAAATGATGTAGTAGTGCTCATTGGCGCCAATGACGAAATGTTTCTGCACTTCAATTTCCAAGTCCTCTTTGTTGACTGAATCCTAAAGTTGAAGTGTACAGCTTGTAACTATTCATCAAGATACATTCACATGCACCATGTGTGTGTGTGTGTGTGTGTGTGTGTGTGTGTGTGTGTGTTCCCTTTTCTGAAGAAAGCTTTGGCCAAAAGCTAAATATGTAACAGTCTTTTTTTGTTGTGCATGTCTATACGTCAATGTGTCATCTTTATGGTGATTAGTGATCCATCCTTTCCCTTGTATTGTTGATATCTGTCAATGTTTACTCAGAACTCAAAACTCCTCGTAATAGCTGAACATCGTATACTGACAGCTTGGTTCTTCTGTCATGGACACACACTCCTGCAGTACCAACAACTCCACTGATCTACAGATTACCAACAACTCCACTGATCTACAGATCAGATCACTGATACAAACTAAAAGGTGGAGCAAAGGAAAGATGTTTCTTAAACGATTAGTACTCGGCGACGAATGGGGGTACTGATGTGGCAGACAGCTCAGACAATGCAGTTTCAGTTGCTATGGAGCATAGATCATCATGTATTTGCAGTCGAGCGGTTCTTTAGAAACAATGATTCCGTCATCATGATTCAACAGCTTTTTCTGTCAACTGTTGGACAGTGAGTTTCAGTCAAAAATTGAAACAATATACTGCAATGGGTTGCAGCATTTAGAAGTACTGCATCTGTGATGAAAAAGAAACCACTAGCCTTCCCCATTCAGTTCATACTCTAGAAAACATGGACAATGTGAGAACGGCAGTTCCTGCTAGTCCAAAATGATCTGCTAGGCGAGAAGCTGTATTGCTGGGTGTGTCACGTCATTCCCTTCTATGCATCTTACATGTGGGCTCAAGATTAAGAAAAAGTTTTGGCATAGCGGATGCTGTTTTAACAGAAGATACAGATGTCCCAGTATTCAGGAGTGATGAAGCCCATTTTCATCTGGATGGTTATGTTAATGTAGGGAACTGTCAATACCAGGCATCGGAGAACAAAGGACACCACCAAAAACCTTTCCACAGCTCAAAAGTAACAGTTTTGTGTGGTATCTCCAAGATAGGGATTGCTGGACCTCACTTTTTGGAAGACGGAGGAACCACAGTTACTGTTATATCAGCACACTACTATGTCAATATGTTAAACAACTTCCTTTACCCAGAACTTGAAACGTGTCGAGTGAACATGATAGATATGTGGTTCCAACAGAATAGTGCCACAGCTCACATGGCAAGAACATCCATGGAAGTGGTTCGACAAATGTTGCTTGGCCCCCACGTTTACCCGTTCTGTAACTATTTTTACTGGGCCTACTTGAAATCAGAAATCGGTATGAACAAGTCCCGTACAATCGATGACCTCAAGGTTTCCATTCATCACGAAACTGAAGCTGTGCCAAATGAAATGTTGGAGAGAGCCATGTGTAGCTTTTAGGAGAAGATCCAAATTTGTGTCCAGCAAGGAGGACATAATCTTAATGAAATTTTTTTTTAAAAAACAAAGCCGGTTTCTATTATTCAATACTTAGAAACATTCATTTCCTTTTGACCATTCTGTATAATGCTCCAAACATGTCTATCATCATTTTTCCTGCCAATATCAAACAACGGAAAATCCAGGATGGCACGTAAAAATATTTTGAAAAGGATAGTTGCTAAACACGACACAGTGGAGATGCTGAGTCGCAGACAGGCACAATAAAAAGTGAGCTTGCTGCCAACATGGCTTTTGTCGGAAACACACAAAACACACACACACACACACACACACACACACACACACACACACTCAAGCAAACGTAAATCACACACACGTGACCACAGTCTCTGGCTGCTGAGGCCATGTGGTCATGTCCATGTGAGTTGCGTTTGCACCAGTATGTATCTGTATGTTGTCTATTTCTGATGAAGGCCTTGTTCCACAAAATTTCGGGAGAACTGCTGGATGTTTGTAACTTCCTGCCACAATATTTCGGCGCAGAGTCTTATGGCCATCTTCAGGTGATAATGGCAAAAACGCACTGAGCTCTGGTATTTAAGGCCCATCGGCACATGCGTGGTGGATTCACTTGGCATTGCACGTGTGCTAGTTGAGCGCATTCGATTCTGCGGCACCGTGATCCCTCCATGGCGAAAACTCACTGCATCGATATCAATTCGATTGTCTTCCTGGGGTTCCATCATAGAACTACGCTGGCTATGGAGGACATGAAGTTTTTCAATGATTGGATTCCATGCCGAATTCAACTGAAAACCACTGTCTCCATTAATAAGAGACTCACTGTCAGACAGTCGTATTTCCATGGATTCATGAATAAAAGGACTCCAAAAGTTAGATATATGTGCCACAATATTTGTCTCACTGTAGTCGATGACATGACCAGCGGAAATACAGTGTTCGGTGAGAGCAATCTTACAAGGCTGAAGATGGCGAGTATGCCGCTGATTTTCTACGATGCGATCCTGCACAGTACATGTCGTTTGCTCTATATAAGATTTGCCGCATTCACACAGAATCCTGTAAACATCTGCCTTACGCAGCTCTAAGTCGTCTTTGACAGACCCCAACAGCAACGAAATTTTTGCAGAAGGGCGAAAGATCGCTTTCACTTTATATTTTCTTAGTATTCTGCCCATTTGCCCTGAAATATTACCAATATATGGTAAAAAGGCAGTCATTTTAATGGCCTCTTCCTCCTCTTTGCTCCTTCGTTTACAGGTCTGCAGCGCTTTCTCCACTTGCTGGGATGAATACCCATTCTTCAGAAATACAATCTACAGGAGCTTCAGTTCCGTTTGCAAACTATCGGTGTCAGAGATGACGTGGGCTCGGTGAATCAATGTCTTCAAACACCCATTGTTTGTGCCGGATGGTGGCAACTAGCGGCTTGCAAGTAAATGTCTGTGTGAGTGGACTTTCTATATATTGAATGACCACGTGTGCCATCACTCTTATGTCGCACCAAGACATCTAGAAACGACAGGCAACCATCCTTCTCCAACTCCATAGTAAATTTCATGTTTTCGTCTATGGAGTTCAGATATTGTAGGAACTCTCACAGACGATTCAAATTGTGAGGCCAAACTATAAAAGTATCATCAACATATCGCCAAAATACTGTTTGTTTAAAAGTGGCTGAGGCGAGTGCTCACTCCTCAAAATCTTCCAGAAAAAGATTGGCCACCGGGGGAGACAAAGGATTCCCCATGGCAACACTGTCTGATTGCTCATAAAACTCATTGTTAAATAAAAAATATGTAGAGGAGAGGCTGTGCTCAAACAGCACCGTAATGTCAGCTTCAAACCTACTGCCAATGAGATGTAGTGAGTCCATAAGAGGTACATTTGTAAAAATGTGAAACTACATCGAAACTGACCAACAAGTCATTACTTTGCAGCTGGAATAACTTAAGTCTTGCTGTGTGTTGAGAAGAGCAACACGGCTGAAGAGCAACATCTCGCCTATGGAGAGGGCAGCCCTCCGCAACTTGCGAGCAGACCCGGATACAGTGTTAAATAAATCGGACAAAGGTAATGCTACTGTTTTAATACTACAAGAGGACTATATTAATAAGACCTATGTTTTATTAAGCGACTCAACATATCGCAAAATTGATAAGGATCCTACGACTCGAGTGGTGCGGAAAACAGCAGAACTTCAGACTAACAGTTCCTTACCAAAGGAGGTGATTAATAAACTGAAACCAAATAGTTCAGTTCCATCTAGGCTATATGGTCAGTTTCGATGTAGTTTCACTTTTCACAAATGTACCTCTTGTGGACTCACTACATCTCAATGGCAATAGGTTTGGAGCTGACATTACAGCGCTGTTTGAGCACTCCCTCTCCTATAATTATTTTTTGTTTAATGACAAGTTTCGTGAACAGTCAGACAGTGTCTGCCATGGGGAGTCCTTTGTCTTCCTCAGTGGCCAATCTTTTTCTGAAAGAATTTGAGGAGTGAGCGCTCGCCTCAGCCACTTTGAAACCAACAGTATTTTGGCAATATGTTGATGTTACTTTTATAGTTTGGCGTCATGGTTTGCATTATCTGCGAGAGTTCTTACAACTATGGAGTTGGAGGAGGAGGAGGAGGGTTGCCTGCTGTTTTTAGATGTCTTGGTGTGACATAAGAGCGATGGCACACGTGGTCATTCAGTATATAGAAAGTCCACTCACACAGACCTTTACTTGCAAGCTGCTGGTTGCCAACATCCGGCACAAACGATAGGTGTTTTGAAGACATTGATTCACCGAGTCCACGTCATCTCTGACACCGATAGTTTGCAAACAGAACTGGAGCACCTGCAGATTGTATTTCTGAAGTGGAGAGAGCACTGCAGACCTGTAAACGACGGAGCAAAGAGGAGGAAGATGCCTTTAAAACGACTGCCTATTTACCATATACTGGTAATATTTCAGGGCAAATAGGCAGAATACTGAGAATATATAAGTGAAAGCAATCTTTCGCCCTCCTGCAAAATTTTCGTTGCTGTTGGGGTCTGTCAAAGATGACCTATAGTTGTGCAAGGCAGGTGTTTACAGGATTCTGTGTGAATGCGGCAAATCTTATATAGAGCAAATAACATGTACTGTGCAGGATCGCATTGGAGAACATCAGCGGCACACTCACCTTCTTCAGCCTTGTATGACTGCCATCACTGAATACTGTATTTCCACTGGTCATGTCATCAACAACAGTGAGACAAATATTGTGGCCCACATGTCTAACTGCGCACTGAAGTTCTATTATTAATGAATCCATGGAAATATGACTGTCTGACAGTGAGTCTCTTAATAATGGAGACGGTGGTTTTCAGTTGAATTTGGTATGGAATCCAATCATTGAAAAACTTCGTGTCCTCCATAGCCAGCGTACTTCTATAATGGAACTACAGGAAGACAATTTAATTGATATGAAAGCGGCGAGCTTTCAATGCGCAGGGATCGCGGCACAGCAGAATCAAACGTGCTCAAGTAGCGCACGTGCAATACCAAATGGATCCACCACGCACATGCCAACGGGGCCTTAAATACCAGAGCTCAGTGTGTTTTCGCCAGTATCACCTGAAGATGGCCAGAAGACTCTGCACCGAAATATTGTGGCAGGAAGTTACAAACGTCCGGCAGTTCTCCGGAAATTTTGTGGAACAATATGCATGCCAAGGAAGTTTTAACTCTCATGAAGGTCTTGTTGGCTGAAAGCTCAGTTTCTGATAGTTCTTCCCACATCTATTTCATACTTGGTTCAGACTAAATGCCAATCACTGGATATTAAATAAACTAACTTTTATATGTGAACAGAATTCAACTCACCCTCTTCATCTGTCAGTCTATGTTATAAGAAACTTGAACAAACATAAGGAAAAGGTAAGATTGCTACTTATCGTAAAGATGACTCCTTCAAGTTGCTGATAGTAACAATTACAAGATACTTGTCAATGACAATTAAGGTAGCTGTGCCTGTCTGTAGCTTAATGTGCCATCTTTACAGTACACAGCAATCTATCTTTCCGTTACATTGTTGGTATTCCAACCTGGAGTTTCCATTGTTTGATTATACAGATTTGGTTGCTTGTGCAATTTTTTGTAGCACACAGTTTAAAAATTTACACACATAGTGTCCTAATACTTGCAGTCATTGTAATACAGTTTCACATCACATGCATTTCCATGTCTAATAAAATCAACACACACACACTATTCTATGGGTTACATTTCACAGCTGTCATCAAACAGCAGTCTTCTGATAGACCACATTCCACACATGAGCATTTGCATGGAATCTATAGGTGTTTCCAGTGATCTCCTATTGTTTCCACAATCTTAGCACAATGCTAAATGAATTTCCAATTCAATCACATCAATTGCAGTTCAAATAGTGTGTGAATGCAGACAACTCTCATTGTGTAGCAGCAGAACTGAGGCATACAAAAAAAGAACTATGATGTGGCAGCAGAGCCTATGAATCGTAATTACAATCTGCATAAGGTGAAAGCATGTAAGCTGAGTCACTTTATTTGCACATCCATATACTTTTCAATTGCTCCACAATACAGTGAGTGGTTGTCTCCATTATTTGTATCCACTTATGATTTTCCAGGATCACTTTAACTATGGTACACCTTTCTTCCAGTTTACCTACTACACTATTGCATTCAAACTACATGTACACAAAACAACATTAAACAACCTCACTAGCCCTCTCATATTGTGCTCAACAACTTGTCAGGCAAGTGATATTAAACGCATATATTCCTTACAAGGCAGCTATATTAGATACCTCACATCCCACTGGCCAACAATTTCTCTGGCAGTCAGTTACATAGCATTTGAAATATGGCAAATGCTGTTAAGCACTGTTACACGTACAAGGACAACTCAATATAATTACCTATTGCCTTGGAGAGAAACAATCAGTAAATGCACTGTGAAATTTAACTGATACAGCATGTAACTGTTCTGGACCACAAGTAAGAGAATTTGCCACTCTGAATTTGTTTGACACCCTCCTAATATTCTGCAGTGTCAAAGGCATTGAGGTTAGTTACGGTTTAATGCTGTTCAATGACTTCCAATGATGTCTTGTGTTAAACTTGAAATACTCAGCAAGCATTTCGAATGAAACTTATTTCTGATTACACTATTTGTACTTATCAAACCACAATATAAATTTCTTCACCTCTTTAACTCTGCTATCATCATCTTGGTATTACTGCACATTTACAACTGTGGTTCAGAAAAAAAATCTAACTGAATTTTCCAGTAACATTTACTAACAACCAAATCAGATTTTTTCTTGGAAATACACCATTTAGAACTGTTTAATCAAGTTCGACTACAATATCATTTTCTTCAAATTAATGTAATTAATTATTAACTCTCTGAATAGTTTAAGTAAAGGATCTGTCCAACAACTAGTAAAGTCTTCATTATTTTTGTGTGCCTATCAATAACACATCATTTCTATTGTTTAGTCAGTTGTTACCTTTACTCGTACATTATTTACATTCTCCCAAAACTTTCCATACCATAATTATTAACAAAGTCTGACTTCGTAACACACTTCTATACTCACACACATATAAAACCTGCAACATTACTGTGAATGACATCATCATCTGTAGAGGCAGCGAAGCTAACAGCAAGCAAATGATGCAACAGATTAGGTCCTGAAAGCAAGAGATTTGCAATTTTATAAGTCCAATCTTACAACAGCATCAGATAACATTTTGGAGAAGGCTCTATATAATTCAAAGTTAATCATACTCTTATAGGAGGAGCACCTGGTCACAAAATTAAGTAAAGAATTAAATGTACTGAATGTGACTGCGAAAAGATATATACATTTCTGGAACATTTTGGCATCTGTATCTTTGTCCCTTTCTAAAAAAAAAAAAAAAAAAAAAAAAAAAACAACCAAGTTGTAGCTTGTAAATAACATGTAATTGCTGTTTCTCTTTACTCTAGTATTTGAGTGTAATGCTAACATTTAAAACTCAATGCATTAGTATGTAAAATAAATTTATTGCTTTAAATTATAAAGTCTCTGGAAAAATAACTTGTGATTATTATCTAATAACAAAGTTTCTAGAATTCGCTTTTTTTCAGCCACACTCAAAAGTTACAGATTCTACTGTATTTTTTAAATTGTGGACGTCAGTCTTTGAGTTTTCTGTTACATAGCTGCCCCTCATCTGTATCAAGAATTGTTAACATTTGTTTCTGTAAATAATTTACAAGTAAAGAAGACAATTCACAGAATAGCAAAAGTATTTAGGTTTGAAAGGCACACACAAGAGAGAGAAAACTTGCTAGCTTTCGGAATAAATTCTGTCTCAAACTAGAGTGTGCATGCGCATGCGTGACCCCACATATACACAGGGCTGCAATTCGGTAGATGGACTAAGGTGGGGTGGTGATTCTGTCAGCTGGGGTGAGTGGAGGGAGAGAGGTGGGAGGCAAGAAGTGGGGTTGAGAGTAGATAGCTAGCAGCTCAGTGGGAAGCAGCTTGTTTGCTGGCTCAGAATGTTGGAGGGAGATGTGGCAGGTGCACAACCTGCCTCGCTCCAGCACCTGCTGCTCCTCCCTATTGTATTCCTAGCCATCAAACCAGCTGCCTCCCTCTGAACTGCTAGTTATCCGGCCCCCTTCCTATCTCTATCTCCCTTGCCTGTACCTGTGTGTGTGTGTGTGTGTGTGTGTGTGTGTGTGTGTGTGTGTGTGTGTGT
This sequence comes from Schistocerca serialis cubense, assembly GCF_023864345.2. NCBI lineage: Eukaryota > Metazoa > Arthropoda > Insecta > Orthoptera > Acrididae > Schistocerca > Schistocerca serialis. The sequence goes on from NC_064638.1 coordinate 702,485,696, forward strand.
GTGTTTGTGTTCAACAAAGTTTCCTTTCTCTTTTGTGTACACCTGTTGACAACTCAACACTTCCGTTATTCGGCGAGTGATATCTTATGTTTGGTTACGGAGTTACAGCTACTAAAAGATTTTGCCTGAAATTTAGCAACTTTGCTAACATGAAGCCATCGGAAAACTGTAAAAGGCTAAAATAAAGCACGATTTCTATTTATTTTGCTGTTATTGATCTGATGAATCTAATAAAACATGTCCTAGATGTATTTCTGAAGTAGTTTTCCAGAACATCCAGAAAAGCAAAGAAGTAATTTTTAAAATTTTTAATTTATTTACTACTTGGCCCAACTTTCTTTAAATTCCAGAGAATTGCACAACGTTTTCAACAGAAGTTGTAGAGAATTTTATTTTGGAAAAAATGATGGTAATAACATTAACTGAAACTGTATGAATGTGTCACATAATCTGCTTTTATTAATACCATAGCACATGTGAATTCATGTTACACCGGAAAAAACAAAGCTCAGAATTAAGGAAGTTGTACAGTGTACATACAATTTCACAATACATTAACAATAAATGTTCAAAAACGTCTCCACAGAGTTCAATGCATTTAGCTGCATGTGCATGAACAGATTTTGTTGCCTGTTTCAGTATCACAGGGTTCTTCTTAATTACTTAATGTGAGCAAGTAATGCCTCACATGTATTGACTTTGTCCTCATAAACTATGTCTTTCATATATCGCCATACACAAAAATTCATTGGTGTTATAAATAGGGTGATCTGGGTAGCCACAGAAATGTAGTACCATGACCAATCCATTTCTGGAGAAAATGTTCATTTAAATGTGTACCTGTATAATAATCTTTGCTTCTCTGAATGTTCTGGTAAACTACTGCAGATACACGTCTAGGACATGTTTTATTACATTCAGCAAACCAATAAAAATAAAATAAATGGAAATTGTGCTTTGCTTTAACTTCGCACAGTTTTGCGATGGCTTCATATTTGGGAAGCTGCTACATGTCAGGTGAAATCTTTTATTAGCTGTAACTCCGTAACGAAACATCTGTGGACCTATGTTTATATGAACATTTTTCTTTAGTATTACTTGTAGAATAACTATTGAAATATCTGGATATCTTCGTGAATCACCCTGTATATATAACATATGTTTCTTTCATTTTACAACAATGATGGAACTTTCACCTGTCAGTTAACAAATACAGAAAAGTTTCAGATAACAGAAACAATAATCATATAGGAGTGACTTTACTACTTACAGTATAGAACAATACTCCTTTGTTTTGTAAATAAACATTCCCTCTTTAGAGAAGAAAGAGGGGAGAAATTGGTTGAGTGAGGTTAGAAAAAAGGGATGGAGAGGTGTAGAAGATCAATCATATCCTCATTTAATGGGCGCCCACACGTGATATGGAGTGGGGCAAAGACGAAAAAGGAAAAGGTGTCAAAGAGGGAGAGGGAGAAAGGTCAGATATAGTATATTATTAAGAATTATGCTACTTTCAATTCAGAGATGATAGAAAGGGCAGAGTAAGAAATACGATTATAAGAGGAAGATAATATGAAAAGTGGAAAGCATAATGAAATTAAGAAATTTCCATTCCATCAGTAGAAACAAAATTGTCATTCTACAGGTCAGAGCGTGGAAGATTAAGCCCAATTCACACAGAAATGGTGTGGCATGGATGTTGATGGCGGTGAGTCAGGGACATGGTGCAAACAGGACATGAACAATGATCAGAATATATTGGTTTCATCAGACAAAGATATTGATGCAGTGGATCTTTTGTAACTTGTAAATGTTGAGCAAGATACTGGGTACATCCATTATTGATGAAAAAAGGGAAGAAATACGGCACAACCGACATAATGAAAGAACTGATTATGTATTTCAAATGTTTCCAGCATTTTACAGAATGTCTCAAACCCATTTCTATATTGTCTTAAACAAAGTGAAAGACAGTTTTCATAGAAAAGCAACAGGACTGGAATGTTTTGATCATAATACTTATTTTTCATATGATTTTAATTTGAACGTAAGCCTGTGCATAACTGACTTTGTGAAAGATGTCCCAAATATTCTGACACTTTTCCAAAATCTGATCAACTGTAAATATTTCACTGCTGTTGACCAGAAATTCCTCCACTACAGGGTAATGTTTCCTACCATGTGACAGAGATTTTGCCCTTACAGAGAGGAATAAAATATCCTTTCCCCAGAAAACTGGATTCTAGTTACTGCCAATGCCAGTGACAATGGATTTGTTCTGTGAAAGATGGAATCAGAGATTTCAGGGATCTTAGCACACTGACCACAAAGGCTCATTTGAAATAACTGAGTATGTCTGCCTATAGATTTCATCTCACAATCCTACTACACTACGGGGAAGGAAATATCGTAACATTCAACAACCTTGGATTTGTCAAAGCATTGAAAAGAAGCTGAGAGGTGCTGGTGAAAGAAATTTGCCACTAGACAACATCACAGTTTTCTCTACGCTGTGTTATACAATTCTAAGCTGTGTTATACAATTCTGTCAGTCAAAAGTGCAGGAAGAAAGCCTTACTTGACAGCACGTCCCATGGAATTCATATGAGCAAGCACCAAGTGAATAGTGGATTTGCACATCTGTCTGGCAAAATCCAATGATTGAGGACGGAAAATGTAATGCTGACTGTACCTGTTCAGTTTAATGGCAAGAGGAATAGAGTTAAATTTTTCTGTATCCTCTGCTGCTGTCAGTGCAGATTTGTACTGCAATGTTTTGGCCTGTGTTGTTGTATTTTCTCAAAATGAAGTTTCTATTTCTGTAATAAGTAACACACACACACACACACACACACACACACACACACACACACACACACACACACACACACACACACAGATTCACGCACATGCAACTCTCACACGCATGACCAGTGTCTCTTGCTGCCGAGGCCAGACTGCAAATCAGCATTTCCATTATATGGTGCGTAGTAACCTATTTCCTTTTCATAATATTGTCAAAACTATCTTCAGAGACAGATGTAGCATTGCTTCACCTACATAAATCAATTTATTTTTGTTTTGTTTTTGACATTTATCAGATGACTTCAAATTAATCAAAACAGCTGCACATCATGGATGTCTCTGTCATGCATCCCTTTGGTGCACCACTTGTGATGTCAAACTGATGTAGCGCGGACTGAACCACACCATCTCCGTGTGAACTGTTTCACTTGTTACCATGGAGGTGCTGTGAAACAGTGCCATGTCCACACCACACATCTGTGCCATGCCATTTCTATGTGAACTGAGTCTTAGATCACTTAATCAGACAGGAAGGTTAGAAAATGTTATACGGAAATGGATAGATTGAAGTTAGATATCATGGGAATTAGTAAAGTTTGGTCGCAGAAACGGGACTTCTGGTCAGGTGAGTACAGGGTTATAAATATAAAATCAGACATAGGTAACGCAGGAGCAAGTCTAATAATGAATAAGAAAATAGGAATGTGAGTACAGACACTGGACGGCAGTTATAAGAATCAAAGGGCATAAAAGGGAAGCAGTGGTCGCAAAGAGTGTGAGATAGAGGTGCAGCGTTTATCCAGTACCACATCTCAAAGTATAATGTGAAATATTAGGTTGGTGCATAAGTTCATAGTGTTTTTGTTCTGCATGTCGGTATTCCTGTTGCTATAGGTTAAACAATCGATTGTCATTTATTATTTGTATATCTCTGCTTTTTCGTCATCAATTGATTCGTCAACAACACCAATCATTCCTATCTTGTACTGTTACTAGTGACAAGAAATGGTGTCTTTATGCTAACATAAGGAAAATAAAGGAATGGTTGAGTCCAAAGAAAGCAGTAACGCCACATACAAAGACCTGCATGTATCCACAAAAGATAATGTTATGGATCTGTTGGAATAGTGACAGTGTGGTCTACTACGAATTGCTTGCACAAGGGTAAACATCACTGCTGACATTTAACGTCAACAATTGAGACATATTGCAGACAGTCCAAGTACAACAACCAGGAAGACTGTGTGAACCGATGCTATTCCATGCTAATGCCCAGTGGCATTCTGCTAGACTGACAAAAACACTAAGGTTCAATCTTAATATATAGCATGTGTTCTTTTAAATGTCTTTTTAACAAGAAGATGTAATAAATAAACAAACAGGTTGAATGGGGGGGAAAAAAAAAAAAAAAAAAAAAAAAAAAAAAAAAAAAAAAAAAAAAAAAAAAAACCCTCATGGAAGGAAAATTTAAAGAAATACCTGGTGTTACTGCAACTAGCTTTGTATGGTTATCTTCTGCTTTCATTCCCAAAGGCATGCACGAATCAGGCAATGCTGGAGCTCCGATTTTATATATTTTTAGTTCACTGAATCTCACATCAAAAGAATGTGGATACAATGGAGAACGAAGTCCATAGAAGTATTCTCTGACTCTGGAATCCCTCGCTTCAGCACGTTGACTTTGACTCCTCTCAACGACCTAAGAAAAGTATGGGAATAACAGTTAGTTCTATTTAGTCTATGCTTTTATATTATGTTCATGATAGTCTTATCAGTTTTCTATTATCAAAATCCTTGCACTTGTACGAGAGTCGTAATGTCCCACATTTTCTTAAAAAGCCGTTAACATACATACACAAACATCCTTGTTTGTGCTTCACATTCGATGCTTGTTCTGTGTGCTATTGAAGTTTCAAACCACTCTGGCAGATGGCAGAAATGTAGTACAGCATCAAAATGGTGTCTACATATGACTCACGTTACAAGCAGCATGCTGTTATTGGATTCTTGTGTGCAGAAAAAGAAACAGTGGTGAACATCCATAAATGTCTGCGTGCAGTGTATGACGATGCTGCAACTGCTAGTAGTACAGTTGGACATAAGGTAAAGAAAGTTACAGCCTCAGGAAATGCAGAAACAGAGCTCAGCAACACATGAGACATCCTATCACAGCCACTGCTCCAGACATGCTGGATCATTTGGATGCCATTATTCATGCCGATTGGCGCATCACAACTCGACAATTGGGGAACACACTTTGAAGATGACAAGAGTGTTAGTCACGCAGTGGAAATATGGCTAAGCCTACAGGACAAGAGCTTTTACCAGCAGGGAACACATACTCTTCCACTGTGATGGAGACTACACACGTGGACAGGACATGTTGATTTATATTGTAATCAAATTCTGACTCTTAACAATAATTAATCTCTGAGAAAAAAAAATGTGGGGCAAAGATTGAATGATCCTTGTAGAATGCAAGAAAGTAATAGGATTTTACACATGCATGTTTGCCAAATAGTAAATGCCAATTGTATTATCCTGTATGGCACTGTATTCAGTGCTGGGGACAGCATACGTACAACTCATTCCATGAAAAGTATATACCCTTAGCAGATATCAATGGGGAAAGCCTTATGTTTTATTCTGACTAATTTCCATCAATCTGAGCTAATGGTTCTAGTGATGACTATTATTATTAATAATAATCACTCACATCTTTGCCCTTATCCACTTTTCTTTTTGTAATCCTCTTCTGATGGATAGTCCTCTGTTTTCTACCATCCACCTCAATTTCCAAGTAAATTTTTTGTGTACGCATGTGTTCTCTGTCTCCTTTACTTGCTGTACAGAGTGCATATGGTGTCCCTTTCCATCACATACCACTTAGGGACACGAATATTTCACATAGATGATGAAGTGAAAAGTGATGCGAAATGTACAATTTTTGGAAATATAACATGAAATCAATATTCTACAAAAATGGTTTTTCTCCCGTTCTCTGTAATATCAACACGAAACTTTACAGATTTTATCGTAAATTAAACAAAGGACTCCACAAAGACATATTTTCCATGGTCACAGCATCAGAGATTTAAACTGAATTATCACTGATAAGATTTTCGCTATCACGTGTTTCTGAACGATCTTTCCTATGAAGAGGGTCTGTTTTAAGGCATCAGAGTATAAAGCATGACTGCCATCATTATACGAAGGCTATTTAAGATTATATATATTACTGATAGGACGAGCACAGCGACAGTCACATTGTAGTGATAATGCTACAGAAAAAATTTATGGAAAAAACAAAACTTTTTCCCCTTTTGGGTTTATTATTTGTACTTGGCAACCTAACTGTACTCCATTACTAATCTTAAACTTATGAGTGTTTAAGGAAAATTTCCTATATTTGAAAAAAAATGAGATGTTGGATGTACTGATTCCAGTGGCAGGTAAAAATTTTTTATTTAAATACTATTCACTTCCATGCACCAAAAAAGAAGTACAAATGAGAGAGCCTGTACTTCAGATTTACGAGGTTCAAAATTAAATCTGTATAATGAACATTCTTTTGATATCTTATATAAAAGAAGCAATACTTATAAAAATACAAATAATAAGAATGTTTTTGTGTAAAATATAAAATTGATTTTGCAGACACCAAACTGATGACAGACACTTATTATGTACTAATTATTCTATTGCTTTGCTATTCGCCATCTAGTGGTTAAAATGGAAACCATCAGTGAAGAGCATAAAAGGCTAATAACTCAGCAGTCTGACCTATACAAACAGACACAACCAATTGGCTGAAGGAGAAAGAAGAACAAATTTATCAGATATTAGGAAAAAAATTTTCCCACTGGAAACACAAACAGCAGGCATGAGGGGAATTAGCAAATCACACTCTTAAAGAAAAAAAACTAATAGGTGCATCAACGAAACAATAGTCAACAATTTCAGCACACTGAAAAGGAGCACAGGAAAAAAAAAAAGAAGAGTGCTGACCTTGATCAATGAAGTAAAAGAAATTAAAGATCTTGTCACCAGATGATCGCGAGCAACAGCTCTTCTATCACATCAACGAACAGCGTATCAGTACCTATTAGTGGGCATATACTGCATGCAGGTACTAGTACAGAGCTGCAATTCCACACTGCAGTAAGTACTGCTTTGTACAGATTAGGTACCACTCCTGTCATTGCAAATGCGATGTTAGAGGAGAACATGATACAACACAGCCAATTCAGTGCTTTTATACCTGACAAATGATCCACAACCCTATGGTTGTTATGAAGCCATTCCATGGGGTCCAACCCAAATCTTGGGCTGACATTTAGAAAATAAAGTTCATGGCTGGATCAATGGAAAAAGATGCAGTTCTATGGGCCACAGAAACGCCTGATACATGTAAAACTTACAAAGTGTTTGAACAGTCTTTCTTGGCCAATTATTCGTCAAAGGATGTCCAAGAGAGATCGAAAAAGAAAGTTTTCAACCAGGAACCAGTTAACAAATGATAAGGTAGCAAACGCCTCTACATAGAAAAATATGTCAACAAGATAAAACACTGGGAAAAAGCTATTACAACATGCGAGATATTGCAAATACTAAAGGAAAAATAACAAGTTGCATTATTTAAAAAAAAATTGCTAAGTACACCCAACAAAGCCACTGACAAGTCAATGTATGACAACACCTTCGTGTGAATGTGACTAGCTTCTAAAGTAACTGTATTTACTTGAATCTGAGCCGCAGTCGAATCTTAGCTGCATTTGAAAAATGAGACTCGAAATCAAGGGGGGGGAAAAAAAAAATAATTCCCTGAATCTAAGCCGCACCTGAAATTTGAGACTCGAAATGCAAGGGGGGAGAAAAGTTTTAGACTGCACCTCCAAATCGAAACGAAGTTGGTCCATTGTAATATGAGACACAATTTAGGCCGAATGGATGAAGATACAGCTACAGTAGTTTGGTTTGAGTCATAAGCTTAGCAGTTAAACTTTACCAGGTAGCCATTGCTATGCGTCATGCGCTCCATCCTTATTTATATGGGTACCCTTCCTTTTTCATATCCTTCGTCTGGTTTGAATTTATTGCTTATTTTGCATTGATCTGATAAGTGCTGTTCTCTTTGTTATAGGTGTTTACGTCACTCTAAGCTTAAAATGCATTATTGTACTGTGTCATGCATTGTTTGTCACATTCTGATAATCAGTGTTTACGACCTGTCACTGTTCGCGGCACGGCTTGCTATTGTGCGTGCTACTGCCGCTTACAATAAAAAAAAAAAGAGAGGAATGTCTCATTGGCGAAACAATGGCAAGAGATTGCTATTTGTTGTTACTTACACTGCTGCTTTCTTTGATAATGACCGACAAGAACCAAATAATAGACTGCGTATGATAGAAGATGTTCTGAATGAGAGTTTAATGAAAATTTTTCTCAGTCTGAAAATCTTTGCAGAGGCTTCTTTAGTACATTACACTCTGCACAGAAATTAGAGTCACTTTAGATTTAAAAATCTAGTCAGTTGTCATACTTCATTTCTGACTGTATCACTATTCAACATAAGAATAATACAAACATAAACATGAAATGATATGTATATTTTTCTGCGTTTGCTGTTGTCTCACTCTAGTTTCATAGTTTATTAGGCAGTCAGGATTTAAATGAGATAGCAGCAAACATGAAAGAATACACAGCATTATGTTTACATTCGTATTATTCTTATGGTGAAGAGAATACGGCATGTGATTCACGATTCATAAAAGTTCCTATTAGCAGCCATCTCTTGTCACAGGTAGGAAAAAATTCAGAACGGTAGAGTTGGCCATATTGGCATACATCCTAGATTTTTAGTGATGACTTCAAATGCAGAATGTGTTGTTGTTGTCTTCAGTCTGTGGGCTGGTTTGATGCAGCTCTCCACACTTTTCTATCCTGTGCAGTGCAGAGTATCAACACTTCTAAAATAAGAATGAAAATAACTTAGAAATTAAAGGCTGAAATTTAAAACAAAATTTTATTAGGTTTGTAATACATCTTGTAAGAAATGTTTAAAATATCAGTCATGATTCTGAATCACTATCACTCGATTCTTTGTTGCTCATTTCTTCATACAGAGCATTGTCCTCCATACAATCTAGTGCATTGGATAGCGAACATTTTTTAAATGCTTGTTGCACAGTCTGATTTGGAACACACTTCCATGCATCATAAATCCACTGGCACACTTGTAACAAACTTGCATGTTTTACAGGTCCTGTTGGTGTCAGTTATCTGTTGCTTTTCGAAATCCAGTCTGTGTACATGCATTTAAGCTTGTCCTTAAATGGTTTATTCAAACAGACGTCAAGTGGTTACAGAATCGACATCATCCCACCTGGAATTACCGCCAAGTGTGTTTTGCTTTCCTCTAATTTTTGTTAAACTGCAGATGTTGTATGGCCTGCATACGCATGTAATACCAACAGGCTGCATAAACCAAGCATTGCGCCAGGATGACGATTCCACAAACGCGTAATCCATTCCAGCACCATGTCCTCGGAAAACCACCCAGTTTCGTTTGCTCGTACAACTACAGTTTTTGGAAACATTTCCGATTTTGGTAAAGTCTTTCGCTTGAAAACTATGAATGGGGGTAATTTATGTCCATCTGCTGTGCAAGCAAGCATGATGGACATCAGCTGTTTTTCACCCCCTGATATAAGAACATTTACGTCTTTCTTTCCTTTGGCATCAACCGTATAATTTGACAGCATGTTAAAATATACGGGAGTTTTGTCAGCATTTCCTATTTGACCAAGAAGGTATTACTTTGGTAGAGCACTTGCCCGCGAGAGGCAAAGGTCCCGAGTTCGAGTCTCGATCCAGCACACAGTTTTAATCTACCAGGAAGTTTCATATCAGCACACACTCCGCTGTAGAGTGAAAATTTCATTCTAGAAACATCCCCCAGGCTCTGCAATATCCTTTCTTTCAGGAGTGCTAGTTCTGCAAGGTTCGCAGGACAGCTTCTGTAAAGTTTGGAAGGTAGGAGACGAGGCACTGGCAGAAGTAAAGCTGTGAGGACGGGACGTGAGTCGTGCTTGGGTAGCTCAGTTGGTAGAGCACTTGCCCGCGAAAGGCAAAGGTCCTGAGTTCGAGTCTCGGTCCGGCACACAGTTTTAATCTGCCAGGAAGTTTCATATCAGTGCACACTCCGCTGTAGAGTGAAAATTTCATTCTAAAAATAACCTGCTTCAAATGATCTCCATTCTAGTAACAATTCGTCATTGACTTGATATTTCCTGACACTTCTGCAAGAACTATCATACAAAAAATGACTTGCTGTTGAGACATCTTTACTGCAGTGAATCAATTAAACTATCTATTTTTCAGTATGAAAGCATATATATGAAAAATATCAAATATGGTGCTGTAATTGTGTAAATGCATAAATCAACATGGCATCTAACCTAGGCCCTGATCCACATGACTCACCACACTGCTACCACAAACATAATTTACAAAATAGTAAAAATAATATTGTATAAATACTGAAATAAACATTCACAGTTTTACAGCCAGAAAAATGTTTACATGAGCTCATGTGTACTTGGTTTGACTCCACTTTTATTTACATATCTGTGAAACTTAAGTGATTTATTTGATGATTTTTGTATTCATAATTGCGCACTACAAAAATATGCAGTTTAATTGACACACCACATTAATGAACTCCCCAAACCAAGACATTTTTGCTATGATTTCTTGCACAAAAACATCGGGCAATCTCTCGTCACCAGCTAAAACCATTATCTATACTCCTAGTTAAATTATGGCCACAGGTCCATGTATATGTCTATGTATATGTCTGTGTTCCTCCCTTTAATTCTTGTGATAATGAACTCTATTAATGCTGGCAAGACAAAGATTCTGATACATGTATTTACAATAGCAAGTCTAAGTTGTGTACAATATTTTGAAGGGATACATATCATTTCATAATTAAATGGAAAAGCAACTTTTCACATCGTCAGCAGGATATGTGGATACTGTCAATTATCTGGTATTGTGCTGTTCAAATTCAGACACTGGGTGACAGTCTTCACAATTCAGTACAGTATTGACAGAGTGGCAGCATAATGTTGCAGAAGCGAATTCTGAAATTATGACAATGCTTTCTGTTGAACTTTCAACAGTTTACGGCTGCAAAACTATTTTTTCCTTAACTGACTAGTTTTAATGGGATCCATACCAGATAGGGTTGATAGAAGAGAGAGAGAAGATCCAACGGAGAGCAGCGCGCTTTGTTACAGGATCATTTAGTAATCGCGAAAGTGTTACGGAGATGATAGATAAACTCCAGTGGAAGACTCTGCAGGAGAGACGCTTAGTAGCTTGGTACGGGCTTTTGTTGAAGTTTCGAGAACATACCTTCACCGAAGAGTCAAGCAGTATATTGCTTCCTCCTATGTATATCTCGCGAAGAGACCATGAGGATTAGAGCCCACACAGAAGCATACCGACAATCCTTCTTTCAACGAACAATACGAGACTAGAATAGAAGGGAGAACCGATAGAGGTACTCAAGGTACCCTCCGCCACACACCGTCAAGTGGCTTGCGGAGTATGGATGTAGATGTAGAATGGGCTTACTATAATCGTTTTCTTTTTTAAAATACTTCAAATAATGTGATCTATTATGTCAGTAAATACACTATGTAATCAAAAGTATTCGAACACCCCCAAAAACATACCTTTTTCATACTAGGTGCATTGTGCTGCCAACTACTACCAGGTGCCCCATATCAGCAACTCAGTAGTCATTAGACCTTGTGAGAGAACACAATGGGGCACTCCACGGAACTCATGGACTTCGAACGTGGTCAGATGGCTGGGTGTCACTTGTGCCATATGTCTGTATGCGAGATTTCCACTCTTCTACACATCCCTAGGTCACTGTTTCCAATGTGATAGTGAAGTGTAAACGTGAGGGACACATCCAGCACAAAAGCGTACGGGCCAATTCGTCTGTTGACTGACAGAGACCGACGACAGTTGAAGAGGGTCGTAACGTGTAATAAGCGGGCATCTATCCAGATCATCACACAGGAATGCCAAACTGCATCAAGATCCACTGCAAATACTATGACAGTTGGGCGGGAGGTGAGAAAACTTGGATTTCATGATCAAGTGGTTGCTCATAAGCCACACATCACTCCGGTAAATGCCAAACGACACCTTGCTTGGTGTAAGGAGCATAAACAATGGGCGATTAAACAGTGGAAAAATGTTGTGTGGAGTGACAAATCATGGTACACAATGTGGCAATCCGATGGCAGGGTGTGGGTATGGCGGATGCCCGGTGAACGTCATCTGCCAGCGTGTGTAGTGCTGACAGTAAAATTCGGAGGCAGTGGCGTTATGCTGTGGTCGTGTTTTTCATGGAGGAGGCTTGCACCCCTTGTTATTTTGTGAGGCACTATCACAGCACAGGCCTACATTGATGTTTTAAGCACCTTCTTGCTTCCCACTGTTGAAGATCAATTCTGGGATGGCGATTGCATCTTTCAACACGATCGGGCACGTGTTCATAACGCACAACCTGTGGCGAGTGGTTAGACAACAATAACATTCCTGTCATGGACTGGCCTGCACAGAGCCCTGACCTGAATCCTGTAGAACACCTTTGGGATGTTTTGGAATGCCAACTTCGTGCCAGGCCTCACTGAGTGACATTAATGCCTCCATGAAGAATGGGCTGCCATTCCCCAAGAAACCTTCCAGCACCTGGTTGAACGTATGCCTGTGAGAGTGGAAGCTGTCATCAAGATTAAGGGTGGGCCAACATCATATTGAATTCCAGCATTACCAATGGAGGGCGCCACGAACTTTTAAGTCTTTTTTCAGCCAGGTGCCCGGATACTTTTGATTACATGGCGGGTACATATTTTTTTAATTTTCAACTTAACAATGAAAAACAATTAAATTAGATAAAATAAGGAACAATTGGCACTTCAAAAATAACTAAACAGAAACTAACATAAAAATTAGCAAAAAATGATGGCAAAGGTGGCAGAAAATAGCACCAAACCTGGCAGAAAAATAATACCAAAACTGACGAAAAATAACACTCAAATTTGCAAAAAATAACAAAGAAAGTGGATATAAAACGATTCTTTTATGACCCTACCAATACTTCCGTCATAGAATGAGATTTTCACTCTGCAGCGGAGTGTGCTCTGATATGAAACTTCCTGGCAGATTAAAACGGTGTGCCAGACCGAGATTCGAACTCGGAACCTTTGCCTTTGCCTTTCGCGGGCAAGTGCTCTACCATCTGAGCTATCCAAGCACGACTCATGCCCCATCCTCTTGAGCACTTGCCCATGAAAGGCAAAGGCCGCAAGTTTGAGTCTCGGTCTGGCACACAGTTTTAATCTGCCAGGAAGTTTCAATACTTCCGTCATTCTATACACTCATACAGTTCCTCTGTGCACTTAGGATATAATGCTTTAGGGAAATGCATCAACAGTTTCTTTAGAACTGGAGGGGGGAGGGGGGGGGGGGGGGGCAGGCAATCAGCTCATGATGTCCACACATGTTAGTTCACTCAATTACATGTACACCTTGAAGTATATGTCCAACTTAATGAGAGTTTTTTCTACAAATCATACTTAAAAAAAGTTAAGCAACCAGAAGTAAAAGTTAAATTGCAGGTGTCAACACATGATAGTGTTGGTAGCATGTGTAGAGCATCAGAAATCACATAAACAAAGGGAGCACGAGACATATGTTCCACGTTAGTATCAATATTTCACAGATATATTATGTATTTCAATGTGATAGTCATAGTGACCTGGTCAGCCTAAACAGATATGTGAGGGTACCTGTTTCTGACAGATACCAAGGGAGATTAGCGTGTCACATTAGGGGCTCGCATTAGAAAATGACATGAGCTAATAACATATTACTGTAGACATACTACAAGCACATGGTTTTCCTCTCATGAAGGAATATTTGCTCCCACTCTAAGCCTCAGCAGCAGTGCATCAAGAACTGATACTTAGAGAAGACTTTCTCTGTGATTCTAAGTTAGAACCATCAGTAAGGCACAGCAGTACAAGTTGAGCATCTGATGTGTAAGCTATGTAGATTTGAAACAACCCCATATAACAAATGCTTGAAAAAGTCTGTAGCAGAAATTCAGTACCAAGCTTAACTTCAGGGAGTAGAACCCACCTGATTCTCTAAGGCATAGATAACTAAAGTGTACTTTCAAATCCATGAGTAATTTATACCTTGTGTACTAACCAAATTAGTCTCCCTCCCCCCCTTTCCATCTCTCTCTCTCTCCTGAATCCCACTACTTTGTTTGCACTGTGGACCAAAAATCGAAACCTGGTCTTCCCAAATAACCACTGAGGGAACACAAGATATTTAGAGATAACCAGCGCAGCTTCAGGTCAACTATCACGGATGAGACACAGATCTGGTGGCCATGAAAGCCTCAGCACATAACATTCAGTCTCATATGCTTAGCAATATACGCAACAAACACCCAAGTACAGTCTTTCGACAAGAAATCGATTGTCCATGCATAGCCCAAGTATCAGGGATGAAGTACCTACATAACTAGTATAAACCTCAATCTGTCATCAAAAGAATATTTGTGGAATATGTTCACATACATGTCACTGACTATGAGCCATCCTCAAATAGCCCATATACAAAAACGTTTCTTTTAAGACAAAGGTTGCGGGTTCGAGACCCTGATCAGAATACAATTCTAATCTGCTGGAAACATCCAACATTGTTACTATTAAATCTGCAATAAGATTTTGCAGATTTAAATTCATGTATCATTATGAGAGCAGTTTAAGATGCATAACTGACAGGAACATCGAAGAAAAACTACAAACTATATTTTACTTGCATCGACAGAGCATTGGTAACATTAATAGCTAAGTGTTAGTACAATGCAACATAAAATAACAACAAAAATTACTCACTCCGCCACTCTTGGGAAGGAATACCACTTTTACAAATGGTGGCATGTCACGAACTAATTCATTATAAAGTCGTTCTTGATCCAGCACAATAATAATATCTACTTCAAATGCTTGGGCAACATGTGTCAGAAGTTTATAACCATCGCCTTTAACCCAACCACATGTGTTGATTATCACTCCAGAGGCGTTTGCTGTGGACAGAAAGACAGCACATGTTCTAAACACTTTTTTGGACCAAAATCAGGTTTTTCAGTAAATACATATACAGATACTGCTAGTATTAGACATAAGGTAAAGAACTAATTTTCAAAGGTCCCCCCCCCCCCCTCAAGTAATCAGGCCTGCCACCATTCTGCCCTGGCTGTATTCAGTGTTTGCCAGATTGGAGCTATGATGAATTAAGAAGCAGAGCTCTCTGATAAATTCTTTGCAGTTACTTCTGAACATAGCCCCTGTTTACAATTAGAGTTTAGATAGTATTTATTACATGTTTTTTTAAATTCTGAGTGAATTAGAAATAGACTGTCAGAGACAGAGTCATGTACCTCTTTTGTTGTCTTTCAGAAGTCACTGCTGCACTGCTTCTTTTTCTCAAGGTGATATGGTGGAGTAGTTATGACACTGAAATAATACTTGGAAGGACTGGGGTTCTAATTCGCATCCACACACACTGCTTCAGATGAAGACTGCGACTTGTTTTAAGAGACTAGATTGCGTTGTTATCAGTTTCCCAATTCTCTCAGAACATTCAGGTCATAATTACGACAGAAAGAAGGAAAAAAAGCAGTGTTGTTCTTCTGTATCAGAGATCTAGCTGCTGTGACAAATTAATGCTACTAGCCAAATTAGTACCATAAACAGTTTTGCTAAAAAAGCATGTTGATTCATGGAGGTCAAAAAGATAAGTAAATAACCAAAAAGATATATCTAAAAACACAGATGATGTGACTTACCGAACGAAAGTGCTGGCAGGTCGATAGACACACAAACAAACACAAACACACACATGAAATTCAAGCTTTTGCAACAAACTGTTGCCTCATCAGGAAAGAGGGAAGGAGAGGGAAAGACGAAAGGATGTGGGTTTTAAGGGAGAGGGTAAGGAGTCATTCCACTCCCGGGATTGGAATGACTCCTTACCCTCTCCCTTAAAACCCACATCCTTTCGTCTTTCCCTCTCCTTCCCTCTTTCCTGATGAGGCAACAGTTTGTTGCGAAAGCTTGAATTTCATGTGTATGTTTGTGTGTCTATCGACCTGCCAGCACTTTCGTTCGGTAAGTCACATCATCTGTGTTTTTAGATATATTTTTCCCACGTGGAATGTTTCCCTCGATTATATTCTAACCAAAAAGATAGTTATGTTTGGGAATGTCAGTGCAGGAGAAGGTCCAGGCTGGCCACTCTGGGCTGGCATTGTAGGGAGAGTCACTCCCTTAACATCTACTCAACACTAACATAAGGGAACATAACTTTTAGCAATAATAATAATAATAATAATAATAATAATAATGGTTGAACTCATAAACATGTCGCTATCAACTTACTTAAAAGATGAACTCAGAATATTTAGGAGTTACAGCTGAAAGACATTGTAAAACATAGTCTACAAAAATATGTAGACGCTGAAGTAATAAAAGACGACAAAGACCAAACTTAGGTTAACAGTGCCATTCAGAGAGTATTGTAAGAATAGAGACTATTACACACTCACTATAAAACAGAATGCAGAGAAACTGATTTAGAAAACATAACAGCAACTCACTTGCCTGTAATAAGGGAAAAATGTGAATCCTACAACAATTTTCACAGTCAGACCTACTGAAAAATCTTTTAAAAAATCCTAAGATTTGGTGTATTGCAGACACCAGACAAGAAGCAGGAATATTAAACACCATACTAAAAAAATGTACCAATCTCTGGCCACTGCATATACTTACAAACAAATGAGAGATATCGGCATAAACACCCCCGGTGTATATATATAAAAATTATGGCTTATTAAAGTGAACAAGGCACTAGGCCCTGATGGACTTCTAGTCATATTTTAATAAACCCCTTCCAAGCTCATTGAGAATAACTTTCATAGTGAGACGTCTGCAATAACGGTGAAAGATGGATGCACAGAATTATTTACCAATATTTCTGACATCCATCTTTTGCAACTGCCAAGAGCATATTCTAAGCTCAAACTTTACGATATTCCTGGAAAAAAGAAAGCTTCTCTCAAAGAAGCAGATGTATTTAGAATACAACTTGCTCATCCAGAGAGAACATTTTGTAAACAACAGATCCAAGTGAATAAGCAGATTTCATCCTCCTAGAACATTGTACATTGTCAACTACTCACCAAGACACAGTCATATGAAGTATCTTCCCAGACATATGATTGGCTCTATGAACATTTGACTATTAGAATACAGTACATTACAATGGACAACAAATGTTCTACAGTAAAGAAATTAAAATCAGCTGTGTCTTGAGGAGGTGAAATAAGATCTCCAATATTCTCAATATATGTATGTGATTTATTAGCTAGCAACAGCAGCACTATAAGAACATTCGCATACAATGCTGCTGTCTACAGGCAATTACCATTGTCGGGCACTCATAATAAAATGCAGAAACACTCTGACAAAATTTCAACTTGGTGTAATGAACAACTCTATTTAAATATGGATAAATGTGTGATAATGCCTACAGCAAAGAGGTAGTTGTGGGAAAATGCAATGTACCTGTAGATGAAATGGCATATAAAATACCAATGCAACTAATTCTAGGGTAATATTCAAATGTTTAAAGTCATTATCAAGTAGGCATGAACAATAGACACCAAATGAATTCAGACACATACCACTGGGGCTGAGAGAGATCAGTATAGCCCATATAAAACGAAAATGCTCAGGGAACGCAAACTGGAGTTCTAGAAAATAAGATGATGCAGTTCTTGTGAAACCCTCTTGGGTAAATTTAGAAAACTTGTGTTTGAAAACCGTGCGAGCATTATGCTGCTGCGATCACATTCCCCATACAAAGATTGTGGAACAACATAAGGGTGTATACAGAGACTTACAGAGCACTCCCCCCCCCCCCCCCAAATAAATAAATAAATAATCACTTAATAAAGATGGACTAGAATAGAAAATTGACAATACTGGTGAGAAATACTCTTCACCATTCACCTTGACAATGGCATGCAAAGTGTACACATAGATGAGATGCTTCAAATCATTCTTGGTGCTTTTACCAGATGGCTGTACACATGGAACTGAAGTTGATTTACTTTAAGCACAAACGAACATGGATGTTTAACAATGATACGCTCTACTAATAGAAGCCAGTAAAATTTGTAGTGGCTGAAGAGAATTAAGTGCTAAATGTGTGTCAAGGGATATCAGTATGGGGTGGAGGCATGAGGATTCTTGTGCCTCCAAGGCAAAATACTGCAGAGATTGTCTCTCCCTCCTTGTCATCTTGTGAATTACATCATAATTGTCTTTCTGACAATATGTTGTTTGATTTGTGACACACAGCAGCAGAATCCACTACAACCATCTCAACAGATATTTACTGCTTGTATTCAGTCAAATTAGTTTATTTACTCATGATTCTAAAATACTTACACACATTATTTACAGAAGAATAGAAAAACCGATTGAAGCTCACCTCAGCGAAGATCAGTATAGCTTCTGGAGAACTGTAGGAACACACAACGCAATACTGTCCCTACAACTTATCTTAGAAGATAAATGAAGAAAGGCAAATCTACAACTATAGCATTTGCACATTTAAAGAAAGCGTTTGACAAAGTTGTGAGGAAAACAATCTTTAAAATTTTGAATGTAAGAGGGATACACTACAAGGAGCAATGATTATCTACAGATTGTGCAGAAACCATTTTGCAATTATAAGAGTCAAAGGATATGACCGGTGGCAGTAGTTGAGAAGGGAGTGAGACAGGGTGGTAGTCTACCATCTGTGGTTTCATCTCTCTTATTGCTGATTCTTGGATCAAGTACATCACAATAAATTCATATTGCTTCAGTTTATCTCTTAATGGATAATACGTTACATTAAACTGTCCTCAGAAATTCTACATTTTAAGTTCGCTGAACTGGAGGATTGATCATACAATGTACCCTTTCATGGCTGTACTGATCTCACTTAAAACATGGGTTATTAGACCATGGTTGATGTGTAAACCTTTCTCTTAATGTTTGCCATTTTACATCCATGACAATTCTATCTGGTCTTCCGTAAGTTCATTGCACTTTCTCCAACCCTATTTATCTCATTTCATCTTATTTAATTCAACTATACTAATCTATCTTTGAATCCTAGAGTTCAGCAATTTATTGTTTTCAAACAAAATATAGTGGAAGGAGTTGGTTTTTAAGATTTTTGTTATAGTAAATTTCTCACAGAAAGGTACAGATGCAGAAGTACCTAGGCATGTAATGTGGCATTAAACCACTTCTTGAGCCCTATTAGTTCACTAACCAGAATATTCTTTCATCCTGGCCGGAGTACCAAAGTCCTTAGTAGCATATCCAACAACTCTATCCAGTCCGTCGAGCCCCTTAGAGTTTGGTAAGACATGTAAACAGTGCCAGATCTGAGTTCCTTTTAGAACCTCAGAGCAATGGATCAACACAACCTGTCTGCATGCTGATCATGTGCCAAAAGAGCCCACGAGTCTCCAGAGCCATTAAGTAATGTGTTATTCTTTGGGGGCACCAGTAATACATTCAGTCCAAATAAGAGCAAACTTTGTCACCATGCAGTACACACTGTGGGCTGGTTAGCAGCCCAAATCATATTTGTTCCTTATGAAGGGATCCATCACGATTGTTACCTTAATAGTACGAGAGGAAGTCAAAAATTAAAGGGATTTTTGCAATTTCTTGTCCTAGGGCTTGGTAACACTGCTAGGGGCTGAAGTACTGTCATCTGCAGCAATTCAATACAATGTGTCACTCTTATTTCCACATTAGTCATCATTTAGTAGCACAGCAAGAAACATGGCAGCTCCAGCGTCGATCTGCACCAAGAAGGAAATACTTTAAATCTGCATAAATTACTTGTCAAGTGACAGTGTAGTATGATGACAGTTATTTATTACGAATGGATAAAGCACTTCAAACAGCGAAGAACTTCTCTCTGTGACAAGGAAAGATAGTGCAGACCATCAACGTCAACAACTGAGGACTATTTGGAAATAGTTGAAGCTATGGTGATGGAAAGCAGACAAATCACAGTGGCAGAAATCGCCAATACTTTACATGGTTCAATGTATTCCATCTTATATGACAGGCTAAATTTTCAGACTGTGTGTGAAAGGTGCATACCGAAAGAATTGTCAGTGCAGCATACAATGCAAAGGATGGACATCTCTTGTAGACATTTGGCCCATTACCACCAGGGTAGATGGATTTTTACAGCAAACTGTTACTGTAGACAAAATGTGGGTGTTCATTACACTCCAAGAGGTGAGACGGTGAATAGTGAGAACTATTGTGGTGTTTTCTGAATCAAACTGAAGCCTGCAATCTGATACAAACATGGAAAACTGCGAAAAGGTGTCATCCTGCAGCAAGATAACACTCAGCCACATTCTACATCTACATATACATGGATACTCTGCAAATCACATTTAAGTGCCTTCTAGAGGGTTCATCTCTGTATTATTCTCTATTATTCCAATCTCGTATAGTGCACAGAAAAAACAAACACCTGTATCTTTCTGTACGAGCTCTGATTTCCCTTATTTTATAGTGGTGATCATTTCTCCCTATGTAGGTCAGTGTCTACAAAATATTTTCGCATTCAAAGGAGAAAGTTGGTGATTGGAATTTCGTGAGAAGATTCCGTCGCAATGAAAAATGCCTTTCTTTTACTGATATTAAGCCCAAATCTTGTATCATTTCAGTGACGCTCTCTCCCAATACTACAAAACGTGCTGCCCTTCTTTGTACTTTTTCGGTGTACTCTGTCAGTCCTATCTGGTAAGGATCCTACATCGCGCAGCAGTACTCTAAAAGAGGACAGACTAGTGTAGGCAGTCTCCTTAATAGATCTGTAACATTTTCTAAGTGTTCTGCCAATAAAACACAGTCTTTGGTTAGCCTTCCCCTCAACATTTTCTCAGTATTCCTTCCAATTTAAGTTGTTTATAATTGTAATTCCTCAGCATTTAGTTGAATTTATGGCCTTTGAATTTGACTGATTTATCATGTAACCAAAGTTTAACGAATTCCTTTTAGCACTCATGTGGACAACCTCACACTTTTCATTATTTAGGATCAACAGCCAATTTTCGCACCATTCAGATATCTTTTCTAAATCATTTTGCAATTTGTTTTGATCTTCTGGTGACTTAGTCGATAAATGACAGTGTCATCTGCTAACAACCTAAGATGGCTGCTCAGATTGTCTCCCAAATCATTTATCTATATAAAGAGCAGCAAAGGTCCTATAACACTACCTTGGGGAATGTCAGAAATCACTTCTGTTTTACTCTATGATTTTCTGTCAACTACTACTTACTGTGACCTATCTGACAGGAAATCACAAATTCAGTCACATAACTGAGATGATATTCCACTACAAGCCACTTGTGTGGTACAGTGTCAAAAGCCTTCCAGAAATATGGAATCAATCTGAAATGCCTTGTCAATAGCACTCTACACTTCATGTGAGTAAAGAGCTAGTTGCATTTCACAAGAACGATGTTTTCTAAACCCTTGTTGACTGTGCGTCAACAGACCGTTCTCTTCAAGGTAATTCACAATGTTAGAACACAATATATGTTCCAAAATCCTCCTGAATATGGATGTTAATGATATGGGCTTGTAATTTAGTGGATTGCTCCTACTACCATTCTTTAATATTGGCGTGACCTGTGCAAATTTCCAGTCTTTGAGTATGGATATTTCGTCAAGGAAACAGTTGTATAGGACTGTTAAGTATGGAGCTAACCCATCAGCATTCTCTGAAAAGAACCTAATTGGTATACAGTCTGGATCAGAATACTTGCTTTTATTAAGTGGTTTAAGTTGCTTCACTACTCCGAGAATATCTCCTTCTACGTTACTCACGTTGGCAGCTGTTCTTGATTCCAATCTTGGAATATTTACTTTGTCTTCTTTTGTGAAGGCATTTTGGAAGGCTGTGTTAAGTAAATCTGCTTTGGCAGCATTGTCTTTGATAGTATCTCCATAAATATCATGCAGAGAAGGCATTGACTGTTTCTTGCCACTAACATACTTCACATACGACAGAATCTCTTTGGATTTTCTGCCAGGTTTTGAGACAAAGTTTCTATGTGGAAACTGTTATAAGCATCTCACATTGAAGTCTGCACTAAATTTCGAGCTCCTATGAAAGATCGCCAATCTAGGGGATTTTGCATCTGTTTAAATTTGGCATGTTTCTTTCGTCGATTCTGCAACAGTGCTTTGACCCGTTTTGTGTACCAAGGAGGATCAGCTCTGTCATTTGTTAATTTATATGATATAAATCTCTCAATTGCTGCCGATACTATTTCTCTGAATTCAAGCCACATCTGGTCTACATTTATACTACTAACTTGAAAGGAGTGGAGACTGTCTCTCAGGAAGGCGTTAAATGAATTTTTATCTGCTTTTTTGAATAGGTGTACTTTTCATTTTTTTTTGGAGGATTTGGAGGTTACAATATTCAATCTCTATGACAACCCTGTGTTCATTATTGTATCAGTTTTGATGCTCATTATTAACTCAGGATTATTTGTTGCTAAGAGGACAAGTGTGTTTTTAAAACTGTTTACTATGAACTAACTGCTCGAAATAATTTTCAGAGTATGCGTTTGGCATGATTCCGGATGATGTTTTATGCGTACCTCCAGAATTAAACACGTACGTTTGCCAACATATCAAGGGTAAATTAAAGTCACCACCAACTATAATCGTATGAGTTGGGTACATGTTTGAATTCAAACTCAAGTTTTCCTTGAACCTTTCAGCAACTCCATCATCTGAACTGGGAAGTTGGTAGAAGGATCCAATCATTATTTTACTCCGGTTGCCAACAATGACCTCTGCCCATACTAACTCACAGAAACTATCTACTTCAATTTCGTGACAAAATTAACTACTTCTAATAGCAACAAACACACAACCGCCAACCGTGTTTAGCCTATCCTTTCGGAACACAGTTAGGTTCTTTGCAAAAATTTCGGCTGAGCTTATCTCCGGCTTTAGCCAGCTTTCAGTGCCTGTAATGATTTGAGCATCAGTGCTTTCTATTAGTGCTTGGAGCTCTGGTACTTTCCCAACAAAACTATGACAATTTACTAATGGTTCCTGTATCTACGTTCTTCCTGTGTTCGGCCTGCACTCTTTGTGACTGAAGCCCTTCCTGTGTTTTCCTGAGACCCTCTAACCTAAAAAACTGCCCAGTCCATGCCACACAGACCCTGCTACCCATGTAGCCAACTCCTGCGTATAGTGGACACCTGACCGATTCAGCAGAACCCAAAAGCCAACCACCCTTTGGTGCAAGTCGAAAAAACTGCAGCCTACACGGTCACAGAACCATCTGAGCCTCTGATTCAGGCCCTCCACTCGGCTCTGTACCAGAGTGCCAAATGCATGGCAGAAACAATAAAGGAGTTGGGATCTGAATTGTTGGAATGCCCACCACACAATCCAAACCTGGCTCCAAGTGATCTCCATATGTTTAGACCAATGAAGGAAGTGTTCAAAGGAAGAAGGTTTGCGACCTATGTAGTAGTCACTAATACAATGTGAAATTTGTTACAGGTGCAACCTAAAATCTTTTTTTCCAGCGGAATCAAACTTGCGAAACGTAGGTCGAAGTGTGCTGACGAGCAGGGATGTTATGTTGAAAAATAATATATGTTTCAGTTTTATATCATTAGGATAAATATGTCTTTTCTCGAAAGTCCTTTACTTTTTAATTTCCCATCATACTAATATGCAGTTGCCGGGTGTGAATGTCTGGACTGGGCACTTGGATGTGCTCTGTTTCATCACCTCCCGTTCTTAGTAGTTGATGTTTGCAGCTGACCAAATGCTTGCATGTGTATGGGACAATTTCATAGCATATCAACACTCACTAGGCATCCAAAGAGGGCAAAAAGTGAACATTTACGAACTTTATAAGAACTTTTTTTAAAAAAAAAAAAAAAAAAAAAAAAAAAAAAATAATAATAATAATAATAATAATAATAATAATAATAATTACATTGAGCTGCATATTTTGAAACAAATTCCAATATCCTGGTTTAGCAATTAAAAATTGTATTGTGTCTTGATATTGTACAATTATTTTCAACACACCCTGTACTATTTACTCACCTCTTCTATTTGCCTGCATCCTCTCAGAGACAACTTCAGACAGTCTTGTAACTAGTATATTATATAAAGTCAGATTTGCAGCTGGACCACAGTGACCAAAGTGGTAGACCAGTGGGGCTTGCTGCGAGAAACCTTCTTCAACTGATGCTGGTCTTTCCACAAGAAGAGCACCTAAAAATAATTAAATGTAGAATAACAAGAAATACCACTTATCCTACTTTAATTACAGGTCTCTCTATTTTTCACAATGTTCATGTATAGTGCAAACTAATTAAATTTTGAGTACATTAAGTGAAAGTTGCAGTACCTGTGAGGTTAACAGCATCTACAATCTACAACATAGTTTACTAAAAAAGGAGAATATAAACTAAATGGTATGCAGCTAGTAGCCCGGACATAATGTGGTTTTCGAAATGCTATATGCTTTAGACTGGATTTGCAGTATTTCTCCTTATGTATGTTCTGAAGCAACTACTACTAAATAATTTATATTATTAAGGTCATCTTCAATTATGGTCATTTGACAATGATCCCAACCAGGATTCAAAACCAGCTGTGTCGACAGGAGGAGGACTAGCATTCAGTATCCCATATAGAACAAGGTAATTCCAGATGGAGTACCAGCATTGGTGAGAAAAGGGTGAGTAATGAAATCAGCCATGCCCTTTTCAAAGAAATGAGCCTTCCACATCAGTCAGTTTAATGCGTTCACAGAAAGTCTTAACCTGGATGGTGATCTTAAATTTGTTCTTCCCAAACATGAAGGCAGTGCTTTAACCACTGCTCCATCATGCTCAGTAGTGCTAAATCTTGCTGCACAGTGATGTGGAGTCTTGTAGGAACATTGTACAACAACAGTTTCGTAAGTCTCAAAGTACCATGTTCAAATTCACAATTTTGTTGAGAAAGACACAAAATATCAATTCCTAATTTAATGGCAGAAACATTATGGAGCAACATGGTACACGAAATTGGTTGTCATTCATCACTTAATTATTATGACATCTTGCCATGTATAAATTGTAATTTTAAAATGTGCTTTTTATGCGATTAAGTTCTACATTCACACCTTCCATTAGAATCAAAAAGTGAAATACAGATTCAGCAGAAAGAAACGACTTCCTGGATATCTGAAGGCTTCTCACGCTATGTTTTGACAGACTGTAAAATATGCATTCTGCACTCTCCTTATTAATGAATGCCTTCTACCTGCACTTATGACACAACATTTGGCAACATGCCAGCCCTTATTTTGTGGTCACTAGTAATTTCACTATTCTTGTTTGCAAATCAGCAGTTTTGCTTATAGTTTGTGCCTGTCTCTTGCATTATAAATCATTATTTGTACATGTTAATAATTTTCATTTAATTTACGTTCTGTGCTGTCACACCTGTACATTTTATCTTTCAACTAACTGAGAAACCCGGTGTTGTCTGGGTATTTATTTATTCCAACCTCCTATTAGTCTATCTCCTCCTCCCTCTTCTATCTGTTCACCTGTATCCTCCCCTCCACCCCATTTTGGAGGGCAGAAGAGAGTCAGTGAGCAAAAGTTTATTAAGGTTTGAAATTATGTATTACATATCATGTATCATTTGTTGCAAGTTGCTAAGTGCACTCATTCACAAATACTGAGTAAATATAGCCGGTGCATTTGCACGTGGCGTGTTACACTTATTTTCCCTGCCACCCCTTAGAGAGGTAGGTGGTTCTTACACCAAACAGTGCTTCTTTCCACATAGCAAGAGATATGTGTGGCAGTTTGATTGAGATTGATCCAGTAATTTATGAGGAGATGTTGAACACACATACATTTTTATAATATACAGTGATTCACAATGCTGAAACAATGACATAATATTTCTTGTATTTGACTGAACGCTTGACAATGAACAGCATTTTTATATTGTATATTTAGGCACTTGCTTTTCTGTGAAGCCATGCTTCCTCTATATATAAGTATTTTTTATGAACATTTATGTCCTATCAAGCCAATTACCAGATCTAGTTCAGTGAGACATGAATACAGAACATCAAACTGGCATGTAGTGCTATGGCACATAGTGGATCAAGATGTCCAGCGCAGCTTGCAGCTGTATTTTCTACTGTCTGACAAGTGTCCTCTAGAGGCTATCAATGACCTGTGGAGGCCCTGTTCGGGCTAAGTTCTTCAGCCTAGAATGTTCGACACTTCATCAATCAGATTTAACCACTGACACAATGGCATGGACACAGAATCATTATACACAAGACATCTACCCACACAGAATGGTGCAGGCACACTACAAGTCCCTGTACTGCCAAGCCACATATGTCCCATGTTTCTCTGTTGTGCTGTCACAGTTTATTCTGCACAGCTTGGCTAGCAAGCAATGGTTTTTTCATGGATCTCTGAAACCCACAACTTATGGACAAGTGCGTGGAACATTTAAAAAATTCATAAGACTAACATGGGGCTTAACACGTTTGATAGCACTATGCGTAAATAATGTTAAGGTGTAAAGTCAGCGCCAGCATGTCAGTCAGGAACGACAGAGAAGAGACAGCTGTGACAAGAGGTAAGCCAATTGCATGCTGACCAACCTCCCTACAGGACAACAAAGTGGCAGCAGCAGCCCCCAGGTGAAGAGGACATAAGCACCGTCCCCGAATGGTGGCAGCCCACTTCGATAGCAGCTTCAATGTTAGCCACATTGTTAGCTGATGCATCGTAGACTCTTCATTAGAATCTCTACGTAGCTCAGTTAGAGATGAGTAGTCACTGCAATGACTGATTATTTTGTATGTCGTCCTTTGCTTGCAACACATCTGTGTAATATCAAAGTTAAGTATTTGTAATTGTCCAGTTATAATAAAACTCATTAATGTAAGTTGTTTGATTGTTTGTCTAGCGAACCAAGTATGAAGGGTTCCTAGACACAACAACATGGCAACGAGGTGAATGAATAACACGGCGAGGAAGATGTCCGAATAACATAGTGACAACCCGCTAAGGTTGAACCCCGAGCCGCCAGCGGCAACCAATTGTCTCTATTTTGTTTTGTCGTGGACTTGTGTGTTTTGCTGGTGTCTTAATTATACCTTGTCTTTTATTTGCAGGGGTGTGTTTACATGTTTTAACAGTGTCTCTTATAGTGTTTTTTTCCTATTCAGTGTTTTCAGGTGGGAATTGCAGAAATTTTCTTTGGTTGTATGCTTATTTTTATTTCTTGCATTGTATGTTTATTGCATTTGCCTATTCCGAAATGAGCAACCCACATCTCCCATCTCCTGCTCAGGTGCTCCAGCTGCAAGCGATGGATACAACGCAACTAACACAGATGTTTCAGTTTCAGACGCAGCAGATTGCACCTTCTAAACATGGTACATCAGTTACTGGCCAACCAAGCGACCAACACAGTGTGCCCTACCAACAAACATGCTGCAACTGTAGCTCCCAGTTTAATGAAAATGAAGAGGAATGGCTCGAGTTGTTGCAACAGTATGAAGCCTACATCATTTCTCACAAAGTATCAGGTACTGTGAAACTACATTACTTTTTGTCAACGATAGGAAGCGCAGTCTTTCGCCTCATTCATAAACCGTTCCCTAGGGCCACTCTGACTGAACTTTCCTATGATCAGGTTGAAGGTTCTCTAACTAAGTACTATGACCAACAAATGAATGTGGTGGCAACTAGGTACCAATTATTTCATTGCAAGAAAAGGTCAGGACAAACTTATCGCAAGTGGATAACACATTTGCAGGGTATGAAGAGGAAATGCAAATTCAAATGAGCTTGTGGTACTTTATATACAGATGTTATGTTGTGTGATGCGATCGTGTACAATGTAACTGATGTCACACTTATAGAATGGATTCTGAAACAGCCAGATCCACCATATCAAATTCTAGATCAGTATGATTCAGGTGCCGTAGTGGCCGATAAATTTGAGCAGCCACCATTTGTCGCATTGAGTCGTCCCTTGCTCACGGCCAGCAGGCAGCGACAGCATGCAGGCGCCTTGCCATGTTAACAGTTCTCTAAACAGGTGGCCCCATCAGTGAACAGAATTAAGTCATGCCCTTGGTGCTATTCAAGGCACAAATGCTGAGATTGCCTGCCCCGACAAGCAAAGGGTTATGCTTGTGGCAAGAAAGGTTATGCACAATCTGTATGTTTGCAATGGAACAAACATAAGAATTCAGCCCACTCGCAAAAATCTAGTCACAAGGCCCATATAATACATGCAGTGTATTCAAAGCCTGCAGCAGGCATTAGCAAAACTAGCAAGCAAACAGTTTCTTCAGTGCTGTGCCAGTCCAACATACCGTAAATACTCGAATCTAAGCCGCACCTGAAAAATGAGACTCGAAATCAAGGGAAAAAAATTTTCCCGAATCTAAGCCGCACCTGAAATTTGAGACTCTAAATTTAAGGGGAGAGAAAAGTTTTAGACCGCAACTCCAAATCGAAACAGAGTTGGTCCATTGTAACATGATACACAATTTAGGTAGAATGGATGAAGATACAGCTACAGTAGTTTGGTTCGAGTCGTAAGCTTAACAGTTAAGCTTTACCAAGTAGCCATTGCTGTGTGTCAGGCGCTCCGTCCATATTTATACGGGGAATCCTTCCTTTTTCACTTGCTTCATCTGGTTTGAATCGATTGCTTATTTTGCTTTGATCTGATAAGTGCCGTTCTCTTTGTTATAGGTGTTTACGTCACTCTAAGCTTAAAAGGCATTAGTGTACTGTGTTATGCATTGTTTCTCGCACTCTGATAATGAGTGTTTACGACCTGTCGCCGCTCGTGGCATGGCTTGCTTTTGTGCGTGCTATCGCAGCTTACAATAAAAACAAGAGAGGAATTGTCTCATAAGCGAAACAATGGCGAGAGACTGTTATTTGTTGTTACGTACACTGCAGCTTTCTTTGATAATGGTCAACAAGAACCAAATAATAGGCTGCGTGTGATAGAAGATGTTTTGAACAAAAGTTGAGCAAAAATTTTTCTCCTTTTGAAAATCTTTGCAGATGCCTCTTTAGTACATTACATTCTGCACAGAAATTAGATTCACCTTAGATTTTAAAATCTAGTCAATTGCCGTGCTTCATTTCTGACTGTATCACTGTTCAGCATAAGAATAATACGAATATAAACATGACATGATATGTACGGTATATTCTTCCGTGTTTGCTGTCGTCTCACTCTATTTTCGTAGTTTATTAGGCAGACAGGATTTACATAAGATAGCAGCAAACATGATAGAATACATGGCATAATGTTTACATTCTTCTACCTTTTCTTTTAATTTATTTACTGACGCAGAGGTCTTGGTGCCAGTATTTATCTTAGTGCGTGCAAAGCATGCCTGTGTAGCGCTACATATATTCGATGGCAGAAGTTAGTTGTAGCGGCACCTACCAATATTTTTCAGAACTTCTGCCTACTTTTAACTCGATTCTAAGCCGCAGGCGGTTTTTTGGATTACTAAAACCGGAAAAAAGTGTGGCTTAGATTCGAGTAAATACGGTATGTTTTGTTCATTTGCATCTTAATGGAAAACATGTGAAATTTCAGCTGGACATGGGTGCCTCTGTTACATTGCTGAATCTTAACACACAAACTGTTAGGATCCCCACCCATCTAAAACTAGCACACACCTCACCGCTTGTAATGGACAATCACGCAATTTTGAGAACATATTTGGCCTTGATTCATTTGATTTCCTCCGCTTTCACATTCAGGACAATGTGTTATCAGTGACTGCGTTCAAAGCCAATGACAGTGTAGCTCGCTTGCTGAAAGAATTCTCTGAACTCTCTTCTGAAGGTTTAGGCAAAGCTAAAATTTTTCTGCACATGTTACTATGAAAGACAATGCTCAGTCAAAATTTTTCCGGGCCAGAACTGATCCCATAGCATTACAGGACAATGTGGCTGCTGAACTTACAGAATTGCAAGATAGTGGAGTTATTTTACCCATACAAGTTAGTCAATGGGCAAGTCCACCGGTTTTGTTCCCCTAACCTTCAGGCCGCATTCACCTCTGTGTTGACTTTTGTTTAAATATTTGCGTTTGCCTTTTGGCAATTCTTCCGCACCTACCATTTTCCAACGGTATTCAGAACACCTGACTGCTCAAGTACCAAACTGTTCAAATTATTTGGATGATATTGTCATAGGAGGTCGTACACCTGAAGAACACATTGCAAATTTGCGTGCTTTGTTTCGTGTTTTATCTGATGCAGGACTAAAGTGTATACAGGACAAGAGTGATTTTTTTAACCTGGGTTGCAGTATCTTGGTTATGTCATAAACAGTCAATGTGTACCTCATAGTCAGTCACATTTGTTAGCCAAATGTGACCTGCCAGTTCCTTGCAATGTCACAGAATTGCAGTCAGTTTTATGCATCACTTGCATTGCAGGAACATCCCCTTTGTTTGGACAGATGAGTGCCAAGAAGCTTTTCAAAAACTTAGAGGGACAATGGCTATCGTGTAAGGTGTCACGAAATTCTACCACTGTTTGTATGGCAGAAAGTTCTACTTAGTAATGAATCACAAGCCACTGTAGTCCTTGTTTCATCCGATGAAGCCAGTTCCTGTACGAACTGCCTAAAAATTGCAAAGATGGGCTTTGTTGTTGTCTCAATACCAGTATGGGATTGAGCACCATCCAACAGCTCAACAAGGTAACGCGGACACACTTTCACATCTTCCGATTGGCCTTGATACTGACTTTGATGCTTCTGCTGCATCTTGTTGTCACATCGATGCTCAGTAATCTGAATTGCTTCAATACTTTCTTCTGAACTACAGGAAGATTGTACAGGCCACAGATGCTGATTCAGATTTGAACATTCTGCTAAAATACATTTGCACATATTGGCCTCACTCATTGCACAGCATAACAAACTCAGTACAGTGCTGAGACTTTGCATGTCCACATAGCCTCGCTGTACAAAAAGATGTGCCCCTGTTCAAAATGACAGTGGACAGCCATGTGTGTTGATACCCAAAGCTTTGCAAAAAGAAGTGTTACAGATACTTCACCAAGGACACTGGTGGATTGTTTGTACGAAACAGTCAGCGCATTGCCACTTTACTTGGCAGGATACAGACACCCAAATAGAACAGATTTCACAGTGTCACGCATATGTGGAAAATCGAGTGGCTCTGCCACAAGAATTCTCTACTCTGTCTAAGTCGCAATCACCATAGGAACATGTGCACATAGACTTTGTGGGACCTTTTTGGAGTATTCATTGGTTGATTGTGGTAGATCCCTATAGCAAATTTCCTTTTGCTGTCCCAATGAACACGACATCATCATGTAGCACAGTTCAGGTATTGTCATCTATTTTTTGCCTCTAAGGTTTCCTGAAGTCATAGTGTCAGACAACGGCCCACAGTTCACACCAAATGAATTTGAAGCATTATGTGAACGCAATGGCATACAGCATCTAACTAGTGCATCGTTCCATTCACAGTCAAACGGCAAAGCGGAACATTTTGTCAGAATCTTCAAGCAACAGATGGTCAAACTTACACTGCACACACCAGGCATCAAGCATTGCAACTGTTTCTTGCCTTCTATTGTTTGCATTCATTAGATGGACCATTGCAAGTGGAATTGCTTCATGGCCGCCACCACCGAACACTGTTCCACCAGCTTCACTCTCCTCAACATCCAGCACTGATGGAAGGCCACAAGTATCACTTCATGCTGCACGATATTGTGTTTTTCAGGGTTTCTAGTGGCAGCAGATGGTGGGTGAGAGGCAAGATCCTTCGTCAACTTGGCGCATTCATGTTTCTCATTTCAGGCCCAGATGGATTGCAATGCCAACACCACAATCAAATTTGCCACTGTCACCTGCACTGTGATCCTTCTGCATCTCTTCCCCCAGATTCACGAACCCGAGAACAGTGCTGCCATAGCAGCCGCCAGATGGTGTCATCACAACACTGCGGGACCCCGTGGAGACGGAGCCTGCGCCTCCTCTTGTCCTACTGATAGAGCTGGACCCGCCCATGCCGCAGCAGGCATGACCTGAAGTCTGACGTCCCATGCAGCCACAGCTTCCGGTACATCAGAGCATCCATGCTCCTGCCTCCCCCCCCCCCCCCTCTCTCCTCGTTGCCATGCTCCATATACAACAACGGTCTGTCACTTTGGGAGGGGGGAGGAATGTAACAGCATAAAGTCAGCACCGGCATGCCAGTCGAGAACGACAGAGAAGAGAGAGCTGTGAGAAGAGGTCAGCCAATCCCAAGCTAACTGGCCTCTCTCCAGACAGCAGCTGAAGAGGACATAAGTGCCGCACCCCGACTAGTGACTGCCCACTTCGATAACAGCTTCAATGCTAGGCACTTCGTTAGCCAACACATCGTAGCCTCTTCATTAGAATCTCTACGTAGCTCATTCAGAGAAACGCAGCCACTGCAAAGACTGATTATTTTGTACGTTGCCCTTTGCTTGTGACACATCTGTGTAACATCAAAGTTAAGTATTTGTAATTGTCTAGTTATAACAAAAGTCATTAATACAAGTTGTCTGATTGATTATCTAGCAAACCGGGTATGCAGGATTCCTAGACACAACAAATAACATACTTTTAGCATTTGCCTATGTCAAACACACATTTGGAAGATAACTTCTGGCTTTCTTAGCATGATTTCTGATTTTATTTTCTAGAATACATTTTGTAAACAACTCCAATCAAGTTACACAGTTTACATATGGACTGGGCTTCACACAAAGCTTTGTACTTACAACCCACTTGCATTCACTTCAACCTTCACAATAATCACAGAATAATGCTCCAAACGTTTTTAAGTTATTTCCTACAAAACCCACAGTGCCTTCTCTGGTATGCCGAACCTCTTAACTCTTCTTGAAAGCCAACCATTTACTCCCAGTATATATCTATTGTCTAGCTTAAGCAGTTTCCTTGCATGGTAAACTGGAGTTGTAAGCAAAACAATGAGCTTGCATTTGATACATCATGACACAACCAAGAAAAATTTCTGGCCCTTACATCAATTCAAGGAAACTATAGTTGCCAACTAGGTCCCAGAACTGTAAAGAGGTAAGTGTAGTAACATTTCAAACAGATTTTACCTATACTTCCAGGCACAGATATCTGTCCCTGGCCAATGTCAAGGTCCACAAATACAGGCCTTCTGCCCATTCGAACAGCATAATTAAGAAGCAAACGACAAAGTGTTGACTTTCCAACATCAGTAGGTCCAACTATCATAGTGATGGGTCCTCGGGTATTTTCTTCTGCTGCTTTTTCTCTCAGTTTTTCTAGGCACGCGTGGGCATTTAGATACATTATCTAAACAGAGAGAAAAAACAGAATAGTTAGACAGTATCAAACAATGGAAAAATCTAGGATGGAATAATGACAGTATTATGAAAAGGACAGATCGCAACTCGCCATATAGCCAGAGACACTGGTCATATGTGTGCGAGCTGTGTAAGCACAGCAGAGAAGTTGAGTCGCAGACAGGCACAACAAAAAGACTACTAAACATGTAAGAAAGATATATAATAAAGGGAAACATTCCACGTAGGAAAAATATATCTAAACATCATTATTGCTTCGTCAGACAATTTTTAGCCCCATTTTCGTAATCTTTCACCACAACACCACTCCTTTTAATACATTCCCACGTTTCTTCGAAATTTTCCCAAATTTCTCCGTCCTTTAACGTGTTTTAGCGGCAACACAACCACCTAACCTTCATGCACATCGCTGTCTACCAACCCAAGTTCACCACAGGATCAACCTAACCAACACTTTTTCGCCTTTTTTCATACCAGATCTCCAGTTACTTTCTAGTTCACCCTTATCTCTCCCCATATATTTTTATCTTTCATTTTCATTTCAACCTCATGTTACACTTTCCACCTTCTAATACCATGTCACCCTCACAACACCCCCACAACGACCCCATTAAGTTTTATTTACATTCCCTCCGCAAACATGCCTTCACCCTAGCCAGATTACGCTCGCATATTTTATTTTCTCAGGCTTGTCTGACATTTGGCATAACCCCCAAAGGCCTCACACTTAAAGTTCCCATCTCTGGCTGCAACCCTTCTTTCCATCAGTCCCTATACCAGTTCCAAATTGAACAATCCATTGCCCTCACCCACCTAATCCTTCACCTACACATCAACTCAGCCAATGAACACACCTGTCGACTCCTATCCTTAATAAAAGTCCTCAATCTTTCCTCTCCCACATCCACACCGGCTATTCAGAGCATCCTCCTGCAGGCCAACCGCAAATTAGAACAGCATGGTACCCTTCACCTCAAAAAACTATCCAATCTCCTGGTTTCCCACCTCTGGAAAGGCAACTCACTCACCCTTGACAACCTTTCCAGCAAACCTCAACCACCTCTCATTGCACACAAACCCAGTCTCCCCCATCTACTCAGTCTCCCACTTCCAGCTCCACTCCCTCCAAAACCTCAAAATTCCAATCAACACAATCTGGCACCACAACACCCTAATTCAGTAGTTAACCTTTCCTCCAAACCTCTCTCCCAATCCGAAACCTCTGTCCTATCCAAAGGCATCACCTTCAGCCCCACTCCCAGATTCAACCAAACAGCCCTCGTCAAAGATTTACTGTCCTACACTCGTACTCTCTGCTGGAAGTATCACTTTGCCACGAAGAAAAATGATCCTAATCCTACCCCTAATGATCCAACTCCCCAAGATACTATCCAAATTGAACCCTGCCTGGAACAGTTCCGTCCTCCGTCACAGCGGGACCCACCTCCTCTTCCTCAAAATCACCCTCTCCAAACCTTCCAGGAATTTCTGACTTCCAGCCTTGCCTCTCAATCCTTCTTAAAAAACCTTAATCCTACTCCCAACATCACCACTGCTGAAGCCCAGGCTACCCGTGATCTGAAGGCTGACCGGTCCATCGTCATTCTTCCGGCGGACAAGGGTTCCACGACCGTGGTACTTGATCGTCGGGAGTATGTGGCTGAGGGACTGCGTCAGCTTTCAGACAACACCACATATAAAGTTTGCCAAGGTAATCCCATTCCTGATGTCCAGGCGGAGCTTCAAGGAATCCTCAGAACTTTAGGCCCCCTACAAAACCTTTCACCTGACTCCATCAACCTCCTGACCCCACCGACACCCCGCACCCCTACCTTCTTCCTAAAATTCACAAACCCAATCATCCCGGCCGCCCCATTGTAGCTGGTTACCAAGCCCCTACAGAACGTATCTCTGCCTACGTAGATCAACACCTTCAACCCATTACGTGCAGTCTCCCATCCTTCATCAAAGACACCAACCGCTTTCTCGAACGCCTGGAATCCTTACCCAATCCGTTACCCCCAGAAACCATCCTTGTAACCATTGATGGCACTTCCTTATACACAAATACCCCCCACGTCCAGGGCCTCGCTGCGATGGAGCACTTCCTTTCACGCCGATCACCTGCCACCCTACCTAAAACCTCTTTCCTCATTACCTTAGCCAGCTTCATCCTGATCCACAACTTCTTCACTTTTGAAGGCCAGACATACCAACAATTAAAGGGAACAGCCATGGGTACCAGGATGGCCCCTTCGTACGCCAACCTATTCATGGGTCGCTTAGAGGAAGCCTTCTTGGTTACCCAGGCCTGCCAACCCAAAGTTTGGTACAGATTTATTGATGACATCTTCATGATCTGGACTCACAGTGAAGAAGAACTCCAGAATTTCCTCTCCAACCTCAACTCCTTTGGTTCCATCAGATTCACCTGGTCCTACTCCAAATCCCATGCCACTTTCCTTGATGTTGACCTCTACCCTGTCCAATAGCCAAGTTCACACGTCCGTCCACATCAAACCCACCAACAAGCAACAGTACCTCCATTACGACAGCTGCCACCCATTCCACATCAAACGGTCCCTTCCCTACAGCCTAGGTCTTCGTGGCAAACGAATCTGCTCCAGTCCGGAATCCCTGAAGCATTACACCAACAACCTGACAACAACTTTCACATCCCGCAACAACCCTCCCAACCTGGTACAGAAGCAAATAACCAGAGCCACTTCCTCATCCTCTCAAACCCAGAACTTCCCACAGAAGAACCACAAAAGTGCCCCACTTGTGACAGGATACTTTCCGGGACTGGATCAGATTCTGAATGTGGCTCTCCAGCAGGGATACGACTTCCTCAAATCCTGCCCTGAAATGAGATCCATCCTTCATGAAATCCTCCCCACTCCACCAAGAGTGTCTTTCCGCCGTCCACCGAACCTTCGTAACCTCTTAGTTCATCCCTATGAATCCCCAAACCACCTTCCCTACCCTCTGGCTCCTACCCTTGTAACCACCCCCGGTGTAAAACCTGTCCCATGCACCCTCCCACCACCACCTACTCCAGTCCTGTAACCCGGAAGGTGTACACGATCAAAGGCAGAACCACGTGTGAAAGCACCCACGTGATCTACCAACTGACCTGCCTACACTGTGATGCATTCTATGTGGGAATGACCAGCAACAAACTGTCCATTCGCATGAATGGATACAGGCAGACAGTGTTTGTTGGTAATGAGGATCACCCTGTGGCTAAACATGCCTTGGTGCACGGCCAGCACATCTTGGCACAGTGTTACACCGTCCGAGTTATCTGGATACTTCCCACTAACACCAACCTATCCGAACTCCGGAGATGGGAACTTGCTCTTCAATATATCCTCTCTTCCCGTTATCCACCAGGCCTCAATCTCCGCTAATTTCAAGTTGCCGCCACTCGTACCTCACCTGTCATTCAACAACATCTTTGCCTCTGCACTTCTGCCTCGACTGACATCTCTGCCCAAACTCTTTGTCTTTAAATACGTCTGCTTGTGTCTGTATATGTGTGGATGGATATGTGTGTGTGTGCGAGTGTATACCTGTCCTTTTTTCCTTTTTTCCCCCCTAAGGTAAGTCTTTCCGCTCCCGGGATTGGAATGACTCCTTACCCTCTCCCTTAAAACCCACATCCTTTCGTCTTTCCCTCTCCTTCCCTCTTTCCTGATGAGGCAACAGTTTGTTGCGAAAGCTTGAATTTTGTGTGTATGTTTGTGTGTCTGTCGACCTGCCAGCACTTTCGTTTGGTAAGTCACATCATCTTTGTTTTTTATATATATATATATATATATATATATATATATATATATATATATATATATATATATATATATATAAAAAAAACAAAGATGATGTAACTTATCAAACGAAAGTGTTGGTATGTTGATAGACACACAAACACACACATAACATTCAAGCTTTCGCAACCCACGGTTACTTCATCAGGAAAGAGGGAAGGACAGGGAAAGACGAAAGGATGTGGGTTTTAAGGGAGAGGGGAAGGAGCCATTCCAATCCCGGGAGCGGAAAGACTTACCTTAGGGGGAAAAAAGGACAGGTATACACTCGCGCACACACACACATATCCATCCACACATATACAAACACAAGCAGACATTTGTAAAGGCAAAGAGTTTGGGCAGCGATGTCAGTCAAGGCGGAAGTACAGAGGCAAAGATGTTGTTGAATGACAGGTGAGGTATGAGCGGTGGCAACTTGAAATAAGCGGAGGTTGAGGCCTGGTGGGTAACGGGAAGAGAGGATATACTGAAGGGCAAGTTCCCATCCCCGGAGTTCTGATAGGTTGGGGTTAGTGGGAAGTATCAAGATAACCCGGACGGTGTAACACTGTGCCAAGATGTGCTGGCCGTACACCAAGGCATGTTTATGATCCTCATTACCAACAAACACTGTCTACCTGTGTCCATTCAAGCGAATGGACAGTTTGTTGTTGGTCATTCCCACATAGAAAGCTTCACAGCGTAGGTAGGTCAGTTGGCAAATCATGTGGGTGCTTTCACAAGTAGGAGCCAGAGGGTGTGTGTGTGAAGGCCTTCTGGCTGAAAGCTTACATGTTTAGTAGTCTTTTTCTTGTGCCTGTCTGCGACTCAACATCTCTGCTACGCAGTGAGTAGCAATCTATCCTTTTCATAATGTAATAATTAGACTAAGAAATATTTACAAAATGTAACGTGTTTGAAATTCAAACAGTACTACTTTTCACATGTTGGCACCCAATAACAACATGACCATGGCTTCGTTAGTATTACATGACCAGGAAGTAGCACGGTCTATTTTATTGCATCCATGACGTGTAGTTATCAAAATATTTTGAAATTAACTTGCCTTCTATTTTCATTTTTTTTAATCCCATAAACTGTAACAGCATCAATTCTGTCTGAAATACCTTGATTCTTCACACAGTTTCCTCCGAAAATTTCTGGCAGATACCCTTAATGTAACGTAAGAATTTGACTTTTGCACAAAAATAAGGTGAACATGTAAACTATCAATTACTTGAATGTAAGATTAGGCTACAGAGAAAAGAGTTTGAGGCCGCTTCCTCCAATACTGTGAACATACCTTAGATCTTGCAAAGGACATAAATTTGCTTCTGGGAAAATTTAATGCAGACATATACTACAAAGCTGGCTTTGGATGATTACAGGGTTATTTCATGTGAACAGAGTATATATAAAAGCCAAATAGATGACATTTATTATCAAACATACACTATTTATTTTTTACAAATAACTTACAACAGGAGTTTCCTTTGCAATGTAGCTCACATCAACTTTGCCTCTCAGCTCCACAACACAGCCTTTCCAAGTAAAGACAGCAACTTTTGCTCCAGTGGTGAAAGTATATGCCTTTCCCTTTACAAGTTCAGTACCAAAAATTTCGGCAACACCATTTTTCAGCTGTGAACATAAATTTATTGTGTTTTAATTGAAATACTTTGACATAAGATTTTAAAAGAATACTGAAGAGACCATGAACACCGTTAAGCTAACAAAGAAACACAGCCAATTAATAACTTAATGTCCTGTAAGAACAAAGAGCATCCCGAGGTATAAATTCGACTGCAGCCCATAGCAAAGTAGTGGTTTTGCCATTCTTCATCATTAAGAGCAGTAATCCCCCCGCCCCGGTCCCATGTCCAAACACTACCTTCTATTGAAACAGAACTGACAGCTAGGTCGTGTGATAAGTAATGCAGGTTTTGGTAATTAAGTCTTCCTCACCCATCATCAGATTATCAGGTGAGATGAGCACCATCCTTTGCATCATGTCCAGTATCCTCTGTGTCAGTATTTGATGTGCAAAATGGCAGTCTAAGGCGATCAATTGAAATCACAGTTGGGGAGACCAATGGCAAGGAGAGGTCCCCAGTGGTGCAAATCAACTTTTTGCAACCACATATCTGGTGGTGCAGGTTAAGGATCCAAGTATCACATCCTGAAGCCATACACCCAGGTGGGCCCTTGTTTATGAGGAAAAAAAACAGCCTGTTTCTATAGAGCATTAAATTAATACCACACTTTCGATTACTGCCGTAGTGTAATGGGCAACATAACAAACTGGAAAACAGAAGATGGCGGTTACAAATCTTGTCACATTCCTATAATTTCTCTTTTATTTTTAAATTCTATTTTCATTCAGTTATTTGCTTCAAATTTTCTAATCCTCTGCCAAGTCGTTTCTATCATTGTATTAAGTTCCTTGTTTGTTCTCTTTCCTCCATTGGGCTCAAAATCATTGATTGATTTGCAGTTACCAATCACATATCAGTTCTTTTTTGCTTCTTTATCGCATTTGTTTTATGAGTGTGCAGCATTTAAAATGTTCAGCAACGCAAATTCATCAACTGGCAAATGTCATGATGAAAGAATAGCGGAATTTGATGAAGAACCTACGTGAAAGTAGAAAGACAGCTTTTATAGTCTGTCCATTGTGCGAGAACAATCTGTTTTTCAAATGACTGTATGATGATTACCATATAAAAAACTGTAAGTCGCTCAATGAAAAATAAATTTTTGTGACTGTTGCACAATCAATATGAATACTGACAACTATTTTTTTTAGTTGCTTTATCAGTATTTTTAAATGATT
Source organism: Schistocerca serialis cubense (assembly GCF_023864345.2). Classification (NCBI taxonomy): domain Eukaryota; kingdom Metazoa; phylum Arthropoda; class Insecta; order Orthoptera; family Acrididae; genus Schistocerca; species Schistocerca serialis. Next base: position 702,525,845 of record NC_064638.1, read on the forward strand.
AAATATCACAATACATAAATAAAAAGAATTAAAACCACATGGACAAAGATACCAAATGAAAAAAGAATGACAGGAAGACAATATGAGAACAAATAAGAAATTTATATAATGGTTAAAATGACTTGGCAACAGATTAGAAAATTTAAAAACATTAAATTTGAAGCAGATAACTGAATAAAAATAAAATAGAAGTTATATGAATATTACAGGATTCGTACCTAGCACTTTCAGTTTTCCAGTTGGCACACTGCCTATTCTGCTACGGCAGCAGTCGAAAGGCTGGTGTTAATTTACTCTATGCAGGAACAGGCTAAATTGTTTTTTGGCTTTTATTCATACACAAGAGCCCACCGGAGTGAATGACTTCAGGGTGAGATACCTGGGTTCTTAACCTACACTACCATATAGATGGTTGTAAAAAGTTGATTGCAACACTAGGGACCTCTCCTTGTGGGACCAACTTTAAATGTCTTTTTGACTAAGAAATGTATGTTGTAGAGCACGCAGTGGATGCAAAGGCTTGTACCCTGTGCCTCGTCTGGCAGATCTATTCACATGTGCAAAGTACAACAAATATGAAAAGGTTACTAGTATGATATTATCTTGAGGCAGATTGACTGAAGCTGGCAAATGTGTGAATGTAACTGTTGAATGAAGCATCAAGCATAGATGAGCGTAATTCACCAGCTGACTGAATTGGTCAGCCACTGGCCAGTTCTGCCCCTGTAGCATTAAGCTTTTCCTTGATAGTAGCATGTAGACCCAAGAGTAGAATGGATAATTTGTGGCACTGGAAGCAGAGTTGAATGGCATTGTAAACATTCAATTAAGCCTTTTCTGACAGACAGAAATCTGCTGTTGAATAAGCTTCATGCTTAACAAAACAAAGTGATTTGAATATACCTGACTTGAGCAACCTGTCTTGGTCAGACAGGCACTCCAAAATGAGCAATCCATCTATAAGGAAATGGGATGGCAATCATTTTAGCCATAGTAAAGAGGACCACTGTTTCCAGCTCAACCATTTCCGAATATAATGAATTTTTATGGGAAGATTCTACAATGTTTTGGTTGGATATGTACAAAGTTCCAGCACAATATCTACTTTAGTTTCATTTTTACAGCCTCTCATAGCTTACACCACCCAGGCACCTTGCCAAACTTTGATGACTTTTACGAAAAGTGCTCTTAACTTACAAGTGCCTGGTTTTGTATACTTAAACAACTTTTTTTACTTAATAGTAATATATTATTGATCAGGTTTTCAAAACATCTAGTGGCTACTGTACTACTCCAAAAATGATAGCTCATTCATTGTGCAACTGGGAGAGCTCATTTTTAACCAGCCAAAAATCATTATTTTATGGACTGATTCAGCCAAGGATTCCTAATACAACACCATGCTGTCTTCTTGTGCTTTTTGTATAACAGTGTCTGCCCTTCTCTTTCAAAATATATGCAGCCGCAAATCTGATGAAACAGTTTTAGGCGCCAAATTTTACATTTCTTTGGGGAGGACTATATCTCAACTGTATGTTTTTTTTAGTGTTTTTTAGCTTGATACACCCAGAAATAACATTTTTTAGGTTTTAGAAGCTATCTACTTTAATTTTGGACCCATGCCAGCTTATACGTGAAATGACTGAAAATTTTTCCAAATTCACCACTGAAATTTGTTTCACAATTTTGAAACATTATGGAAAACATTGCCAAATGTTTTTACACCACCATTGGAAGAACATACATATTCTCTGAACTATCACTTCCTCAGTGGCGTTGATCTTGTGATCAGCTTACTCTGAGAAAGTTTCGTGACTGAACCAGTTTGAGTGTTCTGTGAAATGAACCATGAAGTGCCTGATGCTTCTTTCTTCAGCGACTGAGGTGGTAATGATTGTCATATGACTTCACCATTTTATAATGGTGAAAGTCAGCTTAAGCCTTTGAAAGAAATGTCACAGTTGGAATAGAGCTAGTTCTAGATACAGAAAATTTCCAGTGATTGTGTGTACAGCAGCATTATCTGCATAGTGAAAACACACGCAGGCAACAAATTTGGTTAAGTCATGAGTAAAGGTGACGAATGGCACCAAACGCTTAAAATGATGCAAAATGTGTGTCCCATCAATATTGTATAAGCCATCACTTTCACTGAATCCTTCTGACACATCGTACCTCGTTACCTTTGAGTTAAAGTCACTAAATAAGGAATCATCTGTAATGTTCAGCCAAGGCTCAAGTTTGTTCTACTAACATGCTTACTGCAGTCAAATATCACTATATCTCAACAATCTTAACCCTTCACACTTCCTGCATTCGCAAATTAACCAAATTACCCAACCAGCAACTCTGTTGCACTGAATGTTGATGTGCAATGTACGTATAGGTCCACATTTCTTGTAGGCGATTTCAATTTTAAGAAGTAAAAAAACTTTAACTAAATGTTGTGGCTAACTGATTCATATTCAGTTTTCCAACTGAAACCTGTTGGTAGACCTGCAGTTCATTGTATCTGCTACTCTATTCGTAGTCACAAAGTGTTGAAGGAAATTTAATCCAGGACTCCTGCAGCACATAATATAGAGGAACTACAAGTATTTCCGGTGACCATTTGTAAATAAACAATGAAATAATGAGTAATGTTGCTGCAGGTAAAACGTAAGTATTCAAGCCTATGACTGTACTATTAGGTTTCTGCTGCACTATCAAAGCATCAATTGAAAATATGGAAACTGATTCATGATGAAAAGTGACAGTAACAAAAACTTATAAGCTTAGTACAGTCTATAACGGAATAATAAACCATACAAAACACAAAACCTACCTCCAAGTTCACTTTCTCGTTCTTGCTTTCGACCTCGAATCTCAGTTCGCAGTCTGGGTCTAACTTAAATTCTTGTGTTGGTACCTCACTCATTTCGATTTTTTTCCGGCGTCCGATCAAATATTAACTACGTTCAGAAGAGTATCATGCAACACATCAGTAAATCACAGAAGTGTTAACTTTTGCTTGTACACACTTGATTCTAAGACTTAAAACATAAACTGCAAAGTACAAACAAGAACAAGCTGTGACAAGCCAAAGATACTTGTGGTCTTGAGCCAGCGCTAAAGATAGTCATCAAAAGACAGACATACTCGCATTCCGTCGATTCGAAATGGAAATTTCAGGCCGATTCACAGTAGATGTCAACGGAATTGAACTGACTGACACTTCACGTCGCCGTTAAATGGTGAAGGATTCACGCTAGATGAATCGTCAACACGACATCAATTCGTTTAGCCCAGTGCGGAACGATGAGAGTATGGCATCAGAAAATGGGCGCTGATGACCCCGCTGTTTAGCGCCCGTAAACCTCAAACACACACCCACCGGCATCAGAATTGAGGTGCTAAGAACTTATTCTTAATCAGTGTAATATAGTAAATTGGTGAGAAGGGAAACAACATTTTTATCTGTATGTAATGGAATACACAGAGCTTGTCTACCTTATCCACCATTTTTCCTTGAATGGCAAATAACGTACTTTTCAACAGACTTTACTTTTTTCACTTCGTAAAAGATTACTTAATGGAAATGTATGTCCTTATTTATACACAGTACAGGAGTCAGTCCAGTTCTGTTATTGTAAAACCTAAACATTTTCGCTTTCAAATATCTGATCTCACTTATGGAAGACCATTCAATGGAAAATATATTCAAATCGTTCGTCACGGAACATTTATTACTTTAGGTTATATTAGATTAGATGTGCTTTATGTGCCTATTCATCCACAGTGAGGGGATCCTGTGGGATGTGGAATGTGTCAGAAAACAAGAATACACAATAAATGTTTACAAAATAAGAGCAGATAGCTAATGTGTCTTCCACAGATCCGAAATAAAAAATACGCATGAGCATATTTGCATTTAAAAGATATAAAACTTGTCATCAAATATTAAATGATCAGTACACTTAAGGGCACATGATAATTCTTAGGCTGTTGTCGCCACACATTATCAAATAACAAAGAAGAAAACAGTTATATCACTTATTTACAATGGTCGCTTTACTGCTCCGAATTTGTACAGAAGTCAGATTCTACGCAATATTAGCATTATGTGATATTATTAATAGCATACATACATTAGTCAGGTCTGTTAAGAAATTCGCCAACACAGTAGAAGGAGTTGGCCACCAGCAAACCCTTTAGACTCTTATGTAGCTGAACATTATTGTTAGTTAAACTTTTATGGATGCTGACATGTTATTGAGAATGTCTATTGCTGGATAGTGGGCACCTTTCTGAACTAAAATAAATGACTTTATATCTTTGAGGAATTTTTTCTTATTTCTAGTATTGATTCCATGGACTGAACTATTGATTTAAAAAAAAAAAAGATATTTTTCTAATGATAAATGCAAGTAAGAAATAAATATATTGGGAAGCAATCATCTGCAGGACATTCTCGAGTTCACACCACAAATAATTCATACTGCACGTTTTTGGGTTCAGAAAACTTTAGCTTGGCTTGACGAGTTAGCCCAGAAAATAGCCCGTATGACATTATAGAATGAAAGGAAGCATAGTACACTCGCTTTTCATTTTCATGCCAACTATATCTGGTAACTCAGGAGAAACAAAACTGGCGTTCTGCAAATGTGGAATGTCAGATCTCTTAAACGGGTGGGTACGGTAGAAAATTTAAAAAGGAAATGGACAGGTTAAAGTTAGATGTAGTGGGAATTACTAAAGTTTGGTGGCAGGAAGAACAACACGTCTGGTCAGGTGAATACAGGATTATAAATACAAAATCAAATAGAGGTAATGCAGGAGTAGGTTTAATAATGAATAAAAAAGTAGGAGCCCCGGTAAGCTACTATGAATAGCATAGTGAATGCATTATTGTAGCCAAGAGAGACATGAAGCCCACACCTACCACAGTAATACAAGTATATATGCCAACTAGCTCCGAAGATGATGAAGAGATGGAAAAAATGTATGATGAGATAAAATAAATTATTCAGATAGTGAATGGAGGGGAACATTTAATAGTCATGGAGGACTGGAATTCGATAGTAGGAGAAGGAGGAGAAGAAAAAGTAGTAGGTGAATATGGAATGGGGGTAAGGAATGAAACAGGAAGCTGTCTGGTAGAATTTTGCACAGAGCATAACTTAATCATAGCTAACACTTGGTTCAAGAATCATAAAAGACTGTTGTACAAGTGGAAGAGGCCTGGGGACACTGGAAGGTTTCAGATACAATATATAATGGGAAGACAGAGATTTAGCAACGAGGTTTTAAATTGTAAGACATTTCCAGGGGCAGATGTAGACTCCGACCACAATCTATTGGTTATGAACTGTAGATTAAAACTGAAGAAACTGCAAAAGGCGGGAATTTAGAAGATGGGACCTGTATAAAGCGAAAGAACCAGAGGTTGTAGAGAGTTTCAGAGAGAGCATTAGGGAACGATTGACAAGAATGGGGGAAAGAAATATGGTAGAAGAAGAATGGGTAGCTCTGAGGGATGAAGTAGTGAAGGCAGCAGAGGATCAAGTAGGTAAAAAGACGAGGGCTAGTAGAAATCCTTGGGTAACAGAAGAGATATTGAATTTAATGGATGGAAGGAGAAAATATAAAAATGCAGCAAATGAACCAGGCAAAAAGGAATACAAACGTCTAAATAACAAAATCGACATGAAGTGCAAAATGGCTAAGCAGGGATGGCTAGAGGATAAATGTAAGGATGTAGAGGCATATATCATTAAGGGTAAGATAGATACTGCCTACAGGAAAATTAAAGAGACCTTAAGAGAAAAGAGAACCACTTGTATGAATATCAAGAGTGCAGATGAAAAACCAGTACTAAGCAAAGAAGCGAAAGCCGAAAGGTGGAAGGAGTATAAAGATCTATAGAAGGGCGATGTTCTTGAGGGTAATATTATGGGGATGGAAGAGGATGTAGATAAAGATGATACCATGTGCAGAGTTTGACAGAGCACTGAAAGACCTAAGTCGAAACAAGACTCTGGGAGTAGACAACATTCCATTAGAACTACTGATTGCCTTGGGAGAGCCAGCCATGATAAAACTCTACCATCTGGTGAACAAGAGATATGAGACAGGCGAAGTACCCTCAGACTGCAAGAAGAATATAATAATTCCAATACCAAAGAAAGCAGCTGTTGACAGGTATCAAAATTACTGAACTATCAGCTTAATAAGTCACAGCTGCAAAATACTAACAATAATTCTGTACAGACAAATGGAAAGACTGGTAGAATCCGACCTCGAGGAAGATCAGTTTGTATTCCACAGAAATGTTGGAACATGTGAGGCAATACTGACCCTACGACTTATCATAGAAGATAGATTAAGGAAAGACAAACCTACGTTTCTGGCATTTGTAGACTTAGAGAAAGCTTCTGACAATGTTGACTGGAATACTGTCTTTCAAATCCTGTAGGTAGCAGGTCGTTCCAATTTATGTCGGAACTGAGCATAAGTCAGAGAAAGACATACCCACCACCTTCTGCAACCTATGTAGTAACAGAACGACCTGACTTACTGCAACAGGATCGTGTTTTGACCATTCAGTGGAAATGTGCACAATGTGGTATGTCTCCAAACTAGATACAGATACTACAGCCTGAAGGAGATCCGCACCCATTCAAATCAGTCAGCCCAACATTCTTATTATTCTCTATGATTACTAGGTGTAGACCTTGTGGTGAACACACTGTTTGACGCCATCTTGGATAATGGTACTTGCGTCATCAGTTGATGTCTAGCTGCCATCTTGGATTACGTCACAGAATGGGCAACAGTGCCTTCTGGTGGTGGTACTGTGTACTAGGTCAGTTGGAGTGTGGACCTCCTGGTGAACACACTCGATGGTTGGTCTGTCTCTAACTGTTTAAATAAAGACTGGTGCATGATTTCGACAGTTGACCATCAGCAAGCATGTTTCCAGAGTTTTTTAGATGGCTTATTATTTTGACAATTTACGAGTTGTTTGGCTCTCTGGGCATAAATGTATTGCATTATTTGCGAGTGTGTAGTCTGTGCAACGTGTTATTTTTGACGGTATTCAATCAGCAAGTGTGTGTGTAGAGCATTATGCATGAGTTATGTAGGAGTAGTTTGCAGGTCTGTATGCTGCAGGGCATGTCAGAGCATGTGTTCTGTATCGCTGTGATATAGTCGATCCCTAAATAAATTGCTCCAAAATAAATAAAGTACACTCCTTCCTATCTCCATCAGCCTAGTGCAGGCTGATTCCGTTTCCCACCAACACCTTAGGATGAGGTGGTAGTTGGGTGAGTGAGGTTGGTGCAAGTGTCCTTTCTTTTGTGCCATCTTCTTATATTAGTAGCGAAACCCCAAGTGACTTATCTTCCCATCAAAACTCAAACTTGGCGCCAGTTCATAAGAGGAAGTGGCGGTTGGGTGACTTAGGTTAGTGGAGGTATCCCAAGTGACCTATCTTCCAGCGATTTTCTTTGCTTAGTAGAGATTATTGGGGTGTGATGAATTATCCTATTGGAATTCGAACTTCCCGCCATTTTTCTGGGGGAGGGGGCTTAGGTTAGTGGAGGTAGCCCAATTGACCTTCTTCCTGCCAAAATTCAAACTTCTCACCAAAATCCACCATCTTGATGACGTTATACCGCCATCTTGGATGACTTCATGCACTGTTACCAAGTCTACACGCAGCCATCTTGGATGACGTCGTCGCCGCCATCTTGGATACATCTGGCAACAATGCAGACTGTGCTCATAAAGGCTTTCTCCCGATACTGACGGTTCTTTCCCTGTTTTGTATGCCATTCGGATGTCGTCAACATGATTGGTGGCATCATTGTGGCCGTCGGTATTTTTAACTGCAATTATTGTCAGATCGTCTTCAACGAGTTTCTCAACAGATACCACGTTATAAGAGTCACAATCAAGACAAATGTTTGGGCCGCAAGTAGTTGTAGAACGATTAGTAAGAAATTTGTCAATTTCGGTAAATATTTTTAAACTCTCTTCTTTTGCCTGACGTTGTTTTTGCTTAAACCCACCACTGGGTTTCTTTTTTTATCCACAGTCTTAGTTGACTTCAACAAAAACTTTGCAAAGTAAACAAACAGTCCTATTGCTTGATTACCCGTATGTGTTCGAGTCGAATACTCACTGCACGGCACTGACTTTACACATTGTTAAGAATAATTCTGATATAAACATTGTGCTAAACATATTACAATATGTCAGCTCAGAAAAAGAGCAGGTGAAGAATGTGAAGCCACTGAAGACAGTAGGCTACTTACCGTTATTCGTTCATCTGTTAATGTTTTAACTCTCTCAACATCTGTAACTGATGGATACAGCCATACAGGTCACCACTGGAGCTATTATTTGCTACAATGATGAGGAGACTATCACTAGTACAATCTTCAAAACCATCCACGACCAAGATCCTCATTTTCTCTTCTTCTTTTATGAAATTTAGAGTGCAATTGGTTACAACAATTTATCGGCATCTGTAATTAAGGATCATTTGCTTTTTTAAAAAAATCTTTATTTCAATAACAACTATAATAGTTACACAAATAAACCCACCACGTTAGTGATTAGTGGGTCCTAATGTTAATAAAATATTATATGTTATCAGCAGCTATTACAGTTATTACAATGTTACAATTAATTTATGAGCTACTGACAGTGTGACACGGTACATGTTAATAGGCAGATTACGATTGTTAATCTGTACACTACTACATAGCTGTTAATTTTCCTACCTACTTGTTAATTCCTAACTGCCTGCAGCGTTACAGGTGTGTCAGCCTAGATATAAACCTACTTCAAGGCCTTGCTCATCGAGCTAATCCCGATGAGCGTGCCCCTGACACTGGGCAGGCCAAAATTTCTTGTCGCTGCAGGTTCCTAATTTGGTGTCTACTTCTAATGCTACTAACTACTACTAACCTACGTCAAATCCGGTGCTGTCTTAGTCGAGAACAGGTGTACCCCAGTTCCCCTAGCCCAGCACGTGGTGGATTCCAACTAAAAGTCGACCTGTCCACGCACAGGCAGTACAGGATTAGGGTATTAGGACACGTTCAGTGGTTGGTTCTAGTCGCGAAAGTCCCTCAGGTATGCAGTCAGAACTTTTCGCGATACCTCATTTTCCAAGTTGTTCAGAGTTTTGAATGTCTCTTCGTGTCTTAATAAGTCGTATGTGTTGTTGTTTGGAAGTTGTTGTCTTAATGTAGCTGCTACATCATCGAAAAGGGGGGCGAGAATCCGAAGGTTCTTCTGCCAGATTCATCCATTTCCCAAGATTCCTGCCATAAGTCCTCACCCCTTCTTTGTATTTCTCCCTTGTCCCTAGCCAAAGCTCCCAGCATGTTCTCTATTTTCATGTCGTTCCCTTTCTTGAGCCAGTACCATGCTGATTGTTCCCATATTTTAATATCTAGAGGACAGAGCCCAATTATCACTAATAGGGCACTTCCTGAGGATGTTCTGTAAGCCCCCACAGATCTTAACAGCATGTTCCTTTGTAATCTTCTCACTGTCATGGCAGGCACTACCCTTGTGAGCCTGTGCGCCCAGACTCCCGATCCGTAACCCACTACTGAAGTTAGTGCACAACTTTATTAGGTGTGGTGGAAGGTGAAATCTTTTGTGTTCTATGGAGATGAGGTTATTGAGTACTTGTAGTGCTTTTTGGGTTACAGACTCAATGTGCCTTCCGAAGTTCCACCTTTCATCGATGATGACACCCAAGTAGCGAGTCTCTTGTCGTCTGAGAACTGGTGAGCCCCCAATTCTAACTGTAGGGTTTCTTACTAGTTGTCCTTTCAGCAATAGGTATGTTGATTTAGTTGGTGAAATTGACATTTTAGTATTAGTACACCATAGTTGCAATTTTTCCATAGCTCTTTCTATTTTTGGTTCTGTGTCTTCACGGCTCCGGCTGCCGACCAGCAGAAGGAGGTCATCTGCGTAGGCTATCACCTCTAGCACCTCTTCACTCTGTTGCAAACTGTCTAGAAGTGGTTCCATGTGGATATCCCAGAACAGGGGACCTAGGACAGAACCCTGGGGACATCCCTTAGTTGAGGTTTTTCCAACTCTGCCGCCAGGGGATGATAGCCAGACCTCCCACCCTTCACAATAGCTCCTCAGGCAACCATATAGCGCCCCTGGATACTCTTTCTCCCGCAGGCAGGAGAAGAGCGAAGGCCACCATAGGTTGTCAAAGGCGCCACTGATGTCAACCATGATGCCGACAATGTACCTGTACGGGGTAGAGCCACAGACCTCGGCCGCCAGAGCGATTGCGTCAGTTGCTGATCGCCCCGGGCTGAAGCTGAACTGCCTGCCGCTCATCCCACACAGCACTCGGTGTGCAGTCAGTCTGTCAGCTAGCAATTTTTCGAATAACTTCACTAAGATGTCTAATAGGCACATCGGTCTGTAGGACTTAGCTTCAGCTGGGTCCTTATTGGGTCCTTTTTTAATAATCACTACGTTGGCTACTTTCCAAATTTTTGGGAATTTTTCCTGTCTGAGACATTCATTGTATAGATGGGTAAGTGGAGCTACCAGTTGGGGCGCCAGGAACTGCACTACCTCCGCCACAATGCCGTCTGCTTTAATGTGGGCAGTCACCTCCCCTTCAGAAAAGGGGTAGACTGCCCTATCGTTTGTCATTCTGTCAGGATCTTCGTTTCGTAATTGAGACTGGTCTTCGGTGTCACTATCCACATCATCATCAGGCAGCAGGGACTGGAGAAGGTTCAAATGGCTCTGAGCACTATGGGACTTAACTGCTGAGGTCATCAGTCCCCTAGAACTTAGAACTACTTAAACCTAACTAACCTAAGGACATCACAAACATCCATGCCCGTGGCAGGACTCGAACCTGCGACCTTAGCGGTCGCACGGTTCCAGACTGTAGCGCCTAGAACCGCCTGGAGAAGGACCTCGGCAGTTTCCTGCCAGGATTCCGTCACCCATCCCTATGCCTGATCGTTGATAGCTCATTGGGGAGCGGATCTTTCCCCTAACTAGTTTATAGGGTACACCCCATGGGCCCAAGGCCAACTGGTCCAATACAAATCTCTCCCAGCTCTGTAATCTGACTTCTTTAAGTTCTTTTTGAAATTTCTCTTTCGCCTCCCGGTATTGCAGTAACCATCTTTGCTTTTCCCACCAGACGACACTGCGCTGGTAGTACCTCCTCAGCCTTCTGACAGACTGACGCAAATCCTCTAGTTCCGCTGACCATGGTGACGGGGAGGCCGCCATGGCCCTCCTTCTGGTTGGAACAGCTGCCTTCACCACTCTGGTAACTGCACTCACCAGTTCTTCAGCCCTCTTTCCCAGGTCCTGTTGCACGTCAGCTTCTGGCAATGGAGGAATGTCGCACTCTCTCGCTAGTCTCTCCCAATCTGCTCTTTTGTAATTCAGTTGCAGCTCCCACCCTATGGCCCAGTGGCACTCTCTGTCTCCTAGGCCAAAAGTAATGAGATTGTGATCACTTGTTGTAGCATTTTCTTTGACTTCCCAGTTTTGGATTATGTTGGCAGTGTTTGTTGTGACAAGGATCTTTCGTTTAGGGAAATTCCCTACACAGACAGTTGGGTTACCATACTCAACGCCATATTATTGCTTGTCCGCTACGACGTGCCTCCTCGCTGCCGCGGAGAATTCTAGGACCGTGCGGAGCAAGGCCTTGGCAGACGCAGGGAGAAAATGTTGGTGTTTGGCAGGGCCTGCAATTTCGCGCGCAATACCGTCGCTTTCGATGGTAAAAATGACACGCGGCAGCAACAGCATTCCGCACTAATATATTGTTGAGACTTCATATTAAAATGTGGTCACACACTGTCAAACACACTGCTAGTAATCCATCGCCGCTCACTGTTAGTTGGAAAAGATTGGCAGCCATGGTAACTCCTACTTCAATCGACAACGCCCGACAGGCGGTAGCGTCCACGTCTTAGCGGAGAGCAATACACGCTGTTTTGTTTATGCTCTTGAGATGGGAGAAATTTTTGTGATTTCAGTTCGTGCCATTCGAGCTTTGTTGGTCAGGGTCCAGGAAGTTAAAATTCGAAAATTCATGATTCAACTAAGGTATTATGTAACTTTTTCGAACGTCGTTCATGGAGATCGAGGGGCCCCTTGAACTTGGGGCCCCAGTGCATTGCCCCGCTTACCCCTATGCTAACTATGCCATGAATAGGGCAAGCAGAATAACACAGTATGCTAAATGACACACAGGAGCTACACTCTGCTACCAAGGAGCTCCACCAGCTACTCACCGATGCGATGTATTTATTCCCTTTATTGTCATTTCATTCCCCTGCACGGGTGGGCTGCCTATACTACGTACAACACGACTACCTAATATACTGAGAACAGGCATCAGCACAACAATGATTGAAACACACGTGGGCACCAGAGAAAGACACTGTCCGCTTTCCTAACAGGTGATGTGCACATACGGCTTGGCTTCGCTCGGTGTTGACCGTTGTGACTCTCCACACGCTGGACAGGTCCATGTTCTAGACCTTTCTGGTTCCGTCTCCCTCGCTGGCCGCAAATGACCTCCGCCATTCCGCCAGAGGACGGTCCGAGAGGTGCTAGCGTCGAAATCCGCACACAGCAAGAGCCCTCTCGCGGAAAGCGTCACCGAAAGCGACCGTAATCTCGGCGCTGTTGACGGAAAGTCCAAATGTGCCGCTTCGCAATGCACAATACGTACCATATTAAATGCAGGTTAACAGCTGTGAGCATCTGCACCCTGTTAGACCGTCAGTCACAATATAAACACAAGATAGTGTTGGGGTTAGCAAGAGTTTACTGCAGAAAAGGCCTACAAACTGCACAGTTTTATGGCCTAAAATCTCCACAGTTTTGTGGACTATGCACTGTGTTCGTCATATATATTGTCCAGTAACGAATTTGATTACCTGTCAGAAACCTTTCGCAGCAGGACGTGTAGGAAGAGAGTCAATGAGATTCTAGGAGGTGCCGACAGGGAGAGATTTGAAGCGATGACGGCTCCACTGACGTGGTCATCTGTGCTTTGTTTCTCGGTTGAGAATCCATGTCGCGAACAGGCCGATCGAGGTGGCCCCAAAGATTTTCGATTGGGTGTACAGCAAGGGAGTTTGGTGGACAAGGGAGTACGGTGAACTCATCCTTGTGCTCCTTAAAACCATGCACATTCACTGCAAGCTGTGTGACACAATGCATTGTCCTGCTAGTAGATGCCATCGTGCCGAGGAAAAAACAAACGGCAAGATCGGGTTGACATGGTCCCCAAGGATAAAAGAGTAATTGTTTTGATCCATTTCTCCTTCCATAATGACGAGCTCACCCAGGCAATGACAGAAAAACATTCCACATACCATAACGCTCCCTCCTCTGGCTTGGACCCTTCTGATTGTTGCAGGGCCGTACACGCATGAATGATTCACCTGAAAAGGCCATCTGTCATCACTCCTTGGACATTCACGTAAGGTACTGGCGTGCGAATTCCAGCCTTCGTCGGCAGTGAACAGCAGTCACCACTGATGCATGAGCCAATTGCCTGCTGCGGAGGCCCATACACAGCAACGTTCGCTGAACGGTCATTAGGAGGCACTGTTGGTAGCCCCTTGCTTAACGTGGGCGGTCAGTTGCTCAACAGTCTATCAGAGTACATCCCAGTTGCCTGGGCGGCGGTTTTGGATAGTCCCATTTTGCCATGTAAGGTATACTTTAACCACGACATCACATTAACAGTTTACAGACTTGCGTTTCCGAAATGCTTCCACTCTGCCCCGAAACTCAATGACCACCCGTTTGGACGTCAGATAAATCTCTTCATTTCAGCATTACGAGAGCGACTGCACTGTTTTCCACCTTCCCCCCCCCCCCCCACACACACACACGTTTTGTATACCCTCCATTGCTAGTGCTGTCACCTGCTGTCTGTTAGTGGTTATTGCACTTTGGCATCGAACGTAGACGATGGTCTCGTTAATGTAATTGGACCGCGTACTTTTGGATGAATCATGGCACTGTCATTCGTGCTAAGCGGGAAACCTTCACAGAACGATCCAATATGTCATGCCACAAGCTCTGCTGCATTCCAAACTCCGCTCAGGCTTGACTAACTCCTTGCCATCTCCACAGCTGCTTTTCTGACAAGCTGCGTTTCGAACACCACCATCAGAACAGGTGTAACGGACATTTTGACGTTCCCATAGTCAAGTTGGAGCCGGCGTCATGCGAATCAAGTAACCTTGAAGTAGTGTAAAGTGACGGTATCTATAATGTACTCCAAAGTCTCGTTACATTATGCTTTACTCATTGAAAAACGTAGAACTTTGCGTATGCAAAGTATGATACAAAACAAACCTGAAGTCAAAGACAACACGAGTTAGAGGCTCATGTAGAATAATGCACAAACCAGAAAAGACAATTGCCAGCAATAAGTGCTGAAATATCGTTGTAATGGTTGAACACATATTGTGAAAGACGTGGCAAGACGTGTGGCTGGTGTCAGGACCGTACCAGAAGTGTCACACGAAACATACTGGGTGGTTATTTTAACTGAAGACATCGAAATATCTCGAAAACTATACATAGGATAAAAAAAAGTTATAATTCCAATTTGTTTCTCTCAACGATACCACATTCTATCTGCCATCCAATCCCGTGCATGGGTGACGAGGGCCAACTTTGAAATAAATGAGAACCCCTATTTTTTTATTGCAGATCACGACTCTACGGCAAAATCTACATACATTTTGCCTGAATCATTTTCTTCGTTCCGCCGTACATCGCGCTGTAATTAGAGGAATAGAAATGGGGATACAATCGTAATTTACGACGTGCATCTCAATGGTCCTTGAATATCCAATGACACGTGGTGAAAGACCAGTATTTCCTAACTTCTAATTGAAAACCCTATTCACGACGTTGTGTTCATCCGAGATACCGGACAGGCAACTATTCGAGGTGCCACCGTGGCTGTGGGCGACCGGAGCTCACGTATCATGCAGACATAGAACAGATAAACGGCTCTAAACATTGTCATATTTGCGCAGTGTTCATTGCCAGCACACCTACCTGTCATTTGGAGAACACACGTACAAGTGGACGATTAACGCTGCAGCCAAAGAATAAAAAATTAAAATGATCCTGGTTTATGGAGAATGTAGGAGGCTGCTGTTGCTTTGTATGCCGAGCGTTTTCGTGGGAAAGCTTGCTCTAGTTCGTACTTTTAAAAGGTTGTGAACGCTTTTATGTCTCATGGCAGCTTACAGAGCGGCAAAATGAAACGAATCAAACATGTTACAGGAGAAGCTAATGAAATAACTGTTAGCTGCAGTGCGCCATAACACAAGGGTAAGCGCCCGGCAATTACACTCCTGGAAATGGAAAAAAGAACACATTGACACCGGTGTGTCAGACCCACCATACTTGCTCCGGACACTGCGAGAGGGCTGTACAAGCAATGATCACACGCACGGCACAGCGGACACACCAGGAACCGCGGTGTTGGCCGTCGAATGGCGCTAGCTGCGCAGCATTTGTGCACCGCCGCCGTCAGTGTCAGCCAGTTTGCCGTGGCATACGGAGCTCCATCGCAGTCTTTAACACTGGTAGCATGCCGCGACAGCGTGGACGTGAACCGTATGTGCAGTTGACGGACTTTGAGCGAGGGCGTATAGTGGGCATGCGGGAGGCCGGGTGGACGTACCGCCGAATTGCTCAACACGTGGGGCGTGAGGTCTCCACAGTACATCGATGTTGTCGCCAGTGGTCGGCGGAAGGTGCACGTGCCCGTCGACCTGGGACCGGACCGCAGCGACGCACGGATGCACGACAAGACCGTAGGATCCTACGCAGTGCCGTAGGGGACCGCACCGCCACTTCCCAGCAAATTAGGGACACTGTTGCTCCTGGGGTATCGGCGAGGACCATTCGCAACCGTCTCCATGAAGCTGGGCTACGGTCCCGCACACCGTTAGGCCGTCTTCCGCTCACGCCCCAACATCGTGCAGCCCGCCTCCAGTGGTGTCGCGACAGGCGTGAATGGAGGGACGAATGGAGACGTGTCGTCTTCAGCGATGAGAGTCGCTTCTGCCTTGGTGCCAATGATGGTCGTATGCGTGTTTGGCGCCGTGCAGGTGAGCGCCACAATCAGGACTGCATACGACCGAGGCACACAGGGCCAACACCCGGCATCATGGTGTGGGGAGCGATCTCCTACACTGGCCGTACACCACTGGTGATCGTCGAGGGGACACTGAATAGTGCACGGTACATCCAAACCGTCATCGAACCCATCGTTCTACCATTCCTAGACCGGCAAGGGAACTTGCTGTTCCAACAGGACAATGCACGTCCGCATGTATCCCGTGCCACCCAACGTGCTCTAGAAGGTGTAAGTCAACTACCCTGGCCAGCAAGATCTCCGGATCTGTCCCCCATTGAGCATGTTTGGGACTGGATGAAGCGTCGTCTCACGCGGTCTGCACGTCCAGCACGAACGCTGGTCCAACTGAGGCGCCAGGTGGAAATGGCATGGCAAGCCGTTCCACAGGACTACATCCAGCATCTCTACGATCGTCTCCATGGGAGAATAGCAGCCTGCATTGCTGCGAAAGGTGGATATACACTGTACTAGTGCCGACATTGTGCATGCTCTGTTGCCTGTGTCTATGTGCCTGTGGTTCTGTCAGTGTGATCATGTGATGTATCTGACCCCTTCCTGGGACAATGAATTCACGGTGTTCTTATTTCAATTTCCAGGAGTGTATATCGCAAGTCAGGCATGTCACAATAATGCATCGTCAGAAGTATCACCCATACCACTTGTCAGTGCATCAAGAACTTCATGGCGCCGGTTTCAATAACTGGGTAGTGTTTTGTGAATGGGCACGTCAACAAATGCAAACGACCCTTCACGTTCTTTGCCGAGGTACTATTTTCCGATAGGTCTACAATCACAAACCATGACAGCGTTAACCGGCCTAACATGCGTGGCTAGAGTGTAGACAATCCTCACTGGGGACGGCAAGTTGACCATCAACGTCCTTGGTCGGTTAACATATGGTGTGGCATCATGGGGAACAAACTCATTGGCGCTTATTTTATCGATGGCACGTTGAACTGATGGAAATATCGAACGTTTTTGGAACAGGAACAAACTGTAACTACTGCAGGGTGTTGCCCTGGACGTTCGACAACACATATGGTTTCAGCATAACGACTGCCTAACACAGTACGCAATTGGAGCATGGGAGGTATTGAACAGTGTTTACACTGGTCAGTGTATCGGCAGAGGTAGCCCTACTAATTGGCCCTCTAGGTCACCGAATTGGCGGATTTAAAAATTTTGCGCCCCTAGGCATACCATATCATATGACGCCCCCCAAAAGGAACGTGTTTTAAATAATAACTATTACCCGATCACTTCACAATCGCCGTTTTGGGTGGGAGCGCTGTGAGCTGTTTCCGTACTATTCGTTGTTCTGAAGGCCGCGTCAGCGGTCTAGTCGCACTCAATCAAAATGTAATATTCCTCCTGAACTGTACTCGGTGTACGGCAGTGGATAAAACAAACTTAAAACTGCATTGTGCTAACACATTCTTCTTTCTAAAGTCAACAGAAACGAACACAAGGAAAATAGCTTTTCATTTATGGCCTAAAAATTCAGCAGAGAGTGTAGCAGACAACGGATTTTTGTTATACATTCACTTTGAATAGGTTCTTTTACACGAAACCGTTGAAAATGAAAATAAAATAGTTGTGTTACGACCTAAAAATTAAAGCGAACGAGTATACATTAGAAATTAATACGTACTTTTAGAGAGATGCGTTCAAAATTAAAATTAAATTGTCGTTTAACGGTCTAATAACTTGAATGTATAGCAGATAATAAGAAATATGTGAATCTATAGGAAAGCGTAAGAAGTGTAAATGAAATAGAGATTTCGGTGCACGAACTAATAACTAAGTACAGACGAACAATCATAGAACTGGATTTGCTATTACACAATTTTACTGATTATAGTGGAAAAATTAAATTTCTTTTATAATCTAATAGTTAACGTGTAAAGATTTAGGGTCTGTGTAGCTAGATGCCGCATAATAAGTGTATGCAATACTTTTAATCCATGTAAGCGCTAAACAGTTTTGTACTGCAGTTACTGCTCTCACCATAGCTGTTTCTAACGGTATTGGCAAAGCTTTTATGTTTTTATCTACAGAACTGAACTAAGTTATTTATTAACACTTTTTCATCTGAGCGTACTCTCCGACAGCGTATATTTCCGCAATTATACATTTCAGCAGACGCCAAGAATACGCATCAGTTGTAATATACTACAGTATCAATCAGTATGACTTGAATGTACAACGCTGAGAGCCTGGGTCATTCGGGTATTGTTCAGTATTAACGGACGCCTTCGGTCACGTCTGCACGTAAACGACGTTTAGTTCCGCGTTGTGCCATCGGTTATTGTAAAATAAACAGGTAATTCATAGTTTGTAAATCCAATGCATGTGCTCTTAGTTATAATAAAAATCACATTATAATCTTAAATTTTTAAAACTTATGTGATTAAATAAAGAAACTCACCAGTCAGCAAAGTTTGCTTCTGTCTTTGACGGCAGAAAAGTCGTTGATCATATCTTCATAGTTCAGACGGTTATCAGTTAGGAGGCCGGCTTCGATGTGAAGAATGGCCAAGGCGTTCAATCTCTCCTCAGACAACGTAGAACGTAGGTACGATTTCAGTCTTTTAAGAGCCGTAAACGAGCGTTCTGCTGAACAATTTGTAGGCGCCGAACATAGAAATATTCTAAGAGCAATGTCAGCATTCGGAAACACGGACTGTAACCTGTCTTTTGGTAAAAATTTACTCCTTTCGACTAGTATATCACTAATCTCAGAAGATTGCAAAAGTTCCGTAAAATGTACACATTCACTGGGGAAGGTAGGCTCTAAATTTGTGTCATATGACGCTTGGAGTTTTGCTGCACCTTCAGCAATATCGTCAGGTGAACTGTTCTTAAGGTTACTGAAAACTGTGAAGGAGTCCAACAGTGTTCTATAGCTTTCCTTCCTCCTCACTACTTCGGCGTACCAAGTTGTCGAGTACTGGGAGAAATGTTTCACTTTAAATTTTTCCCTTCCAGTCAGAAAAACTTCTTCAGAGTCCGCTTCCTCCTCATAATGAAGTCTGCGTTTTCGTGATCTCTTACAGGTGCATTCACAGTCTATATCAGTCACCATCTCCATGGATTTATTTTCATAATAGTCGAACATGCCACGAATAGATGCAATAAATCCTACAAGTGATTCATATAATTCTTGCACTATTTTAGTATCAATATTTACACCTTGATATTTCAGATTTACACTATTAAATCTCTGGAGTATATCGTTCCCAACTGTCATCATGAATACTGTTTCTAGTCTGCTGAGTTGATTCAATAAAGCTGAAGCCTCATTTCGCACAAGTGGTTTTTTCAAATGTATTATTGGCAATATGTGTGAGGGCATTGATATCGCCCTCCCAGTTTTCACACACTTCCTCTCTTGCTGACCAATGTGTCTTTGATAAGAATTTTACCGTTTTGCTTCCTGGTTTCATGAAAGAAAGACGTTTATTCCAGCGCTATGTAGAAGCAGGGAAAAAATTATTTTGCACTACATTGAAAAATGAACATGCTTTCCGACAACATCTTGCAGCATTAGTGGCGACTAAATTCAAAGAATGTGATGCACAGGGCACATAATGCGTTTTCGGATTTCGTTCTTTAATGTGTGCCTGCAAACCAGTGTAGGTTCCTGATATATTGCTTGCGTTGTCATATGACTGGCCTCTACAGTCACTAATATCAATGGAATTTATAGACAAGACTGTACAGCCTCAGCTAAGTTTTCGGGCTTGTGTCCCGGGTTTGGTAAAAACAGAAGGAAAAGTTCAACAGGTTCACCATTCTTGTTCACGTATCTTAATATGAAAGATAATTGATCAGTATGTGAAATGTTCGCAGTAGAATCTACCATTATAGAGAAATATTTGGCGTGTTTTATTTCACTTACGATATATCTTTTTATTCGTTTAGAAGATTGTTAAAGAAAGATAACTTGTATGTCCCTGCCCTGGATTTCCTTATCGTTCAATGTGCACTGAGGGAAAAGGATCAAATTCGGCTATAAGTTCAAGAGACATTATAAATTGACCATTATGTAACGAATGGAATCTTTCTACGTGTCTAAACAGGGGAAGTCCACGACTTGTTAGCTTCTTCACTACTGCAAACAACTTTTTCAACACACTGCGCCAGTACCTTTTTTTCTGTCTCAACATATGACTCGAAATGGTTATCTATTGTTCCAAGTGACTCCTTTCTTGTTAAGAGGGATAACTCATAATTTTTATGTTCAAGTGAATTCTCCTGATGAGATAAAATATTAGAAATATTTTTCCAATCTGCAATACCATTATTAGCAATTGCGGGCAACGTCCGGTGCATGGTGCACATAAAACAGCACTGATGGTACAGGAGTATACTAGAAAATGAAGTTGATTCACCACTTAAAAGTTTACAGTAAAATACTTTTTTGTTCAAATATCTGGTTTTATCCCCTATTGATCTTCTTGAATTAGAAAAATCACCGTTACAATTTTGGTTAATGCCACGTTGTAAGAGAATGTCGATTGATGGTTTATTGACACAACATTCTGCAGGATCATAACTACCGAGGTTATTTCTTTTTGTAATGTCTGACTCGAAACTTAGTTTTTCGTGAAACTCGAAATCAGGAACAATTTGGTTTCCTTCATTTTGTTTCGTATGTATTTACTTCTTTTACAACAGCTGTAGTGCCAGAAATATCATCTGTACTACTTGAACACTTTTTGCGAAAAATTTATCTACTGTGCCAAGCGTTTTTAGAACATAGGCTTCTCGTACTCGCCCTTCCTTCGATAATTTGCGAAATGTCGCTCCACTTCATTTTGCACGTTTGCTTTTTTCACTGTTATTCATGTTAAGGCACTTACAAAATTGTCAACCAACAGCTAAAACAAAAGAAAAAAAAACTAAAAGGAAAGAAAGAAAGACTGTATCCAGTTCCAATCGTACTACACTGCACATGAGCACAAAGCTTTTTACTTTAAACACGGCTCACGAACGCAAATATTTTTCCTTTAAGAGCGATGAACTAACCAACTCGGATTACTCGACATAACTGTGCTATGAAAGAACGACAATGCAGAATAATTTAATTTCATTGTCGCCTGTTTCTGTGTTGTCAGTGAGCAGTAGAAGCACACCTGCCGGCTGGAATTCGTCTCGTAAAGAAAACGGGATAGTCCCTTTTTTGCTTTTGTTTCCCGCGTCGTATGAATTTTAGCTGGGTGGCAAAAATATTCTGAATATTCCTGACACTGTCTTTCTAATTTAAAAATCAATTAATTTTTGCAGTTTCTTGCAGTGAGATGTGGTGGATCGAATCGTATCCCACTTATTATTATAACATTTTAGCGGTTTCGGTTGGCACAGAAGACAGACTACAAAGTTTAAGTAGTCTTGTTGGCAGTTGATGTGGTGTGTTGTCATTTGTGTGAACAGTGCTGTTATGTCTACAAGCAAATGCACCTTCTGTTCCAACATAAAATAAAAATAACCTTTCCTCAAAGAAAAAAAGTTTAGTTAAGAAGTTTAATATGAAATTTACAATGCCACGTACTATTCGATTACACAGAGAGGGAACTTTGATATTGCGCAGGCTGCAGCACAATAAATGAGGCAAACGAAAGTTGGTTTCTTCTTCCTTTTTTGCCAAAAAAGTAACTAAGTAAATAAATAAATAAATAAAATTTTTAAACTGTTGTGAAGTGTATTTCACACATTATTAGATATTCTGCTTATGTTCTTTTCATATAAACATGTGCTAAAAATGTAAAACATTCCCCGTATCAACATGTTTTGTTAAACTGGTGTCATTAAATCAAAGCTCAGATACTGAAGACCAAAGAGCTTTCGCATTAATTACAGTAATGGACGGCTGACTTGATACTTCCCCGTAGTTTCTGCAAGAAATTTCAGTACAGTCGGGTTTTACATACTGAGACCCACATATGTTACAGTATTTAAGAAACTGCTGATCAGTTTATTACAGCTTTTCAGGGGTCCCAGTATTTTCACAGGGAAAATAGTTAAGTAGAAGCCAACAACATTCTCAGAATAATAATGTTTCAAACATTGTATTGTAGACTGCTGTCCTGACAGCTTAGTTCAAAATATTTTGAAGAATCATGTAGATGAATGTTAAATTTCCATTGAGTCACCAAGTAAACTATGTATATTTCCAAGATTGTATTGTCGAATTTCTTTCGTAAGGCTTATTTAAACTAGCAAGTTGTTTAACAATATTAAAAATTTTTGTCTTTTGTAAGAGCAGTTACTTTAAAATTTAACAGATTAAAATGAGTATTGAGCAAAAAATGCCATCCCCCTTAAGGTTCCACCCCTAGGCCTGTGCTTAGGGGCTCTATATGTAAATCTGTCATTGATTGAACATTTATTTTTTCTTTTTGCTAATGCCTTGTCCCGCAGCTTCGTGGGGTCGGCATGGTTAGGATCGAATTTGGCAAGGTTAATGTTTTTAAGGGGTGGCCGGATGCCCTTCCTGGCGCCACCCTGTAACCACCGGGACAGACTTAGTATACCCCAGCTGTCTGCATCTAGTCTAATCCATGTAATAGTGCAAACGTGTTCAGATGTCTGTGAGTCATGTAACTAAGGCGGAACGTGGGGACCATCCCGGCATTCACCTAGTGGGATGTGGAAAACCGCCTAAAAACCATATCCAGGCTGGCGAGCACACTGGCCCACGTCGGTAATCCGCCGGGCGGATCCGATCTGGGGCCGGCGCGACTGCCCGAGTCCAGAAAGCAGCGCATTAAGCCGTCGGCACACGGACCGTGCTGTCGAACGTTAACGTTGAGTGTGCCAAGTTCAACGTGCTGCTGAACGCTCAGGAACGATGCGACTTGTGCATACGGTAAGTGGGCCCCAGCGTGGTATATGCGATCGCAACGCTCTCCAGTGGCAGTTAAGGGATGTTTCTAGTTCGTAAATCACACTGTTTACGAAACGGGCGCGCGTAAAATTCACACGTTAGCTCTATTAAAACGCACATTTCCTACATCGTCCACGAATAGGAAAGTACCATGTCCAATCAATAAGGACACAGGCTTATAAAAGTTCCATTACAAACAGTGCACTACACATTTGGAAGACTTCCCTGCATAAGATGAACATTATTTCATAATTCCCACATTTTAGTAAAACCCCAAGGTCAGTCTTACTTGATCACTGTTCCTACCCAGTAGCAGAATCTTTGCAACATGTGAATTACGAAGTGTAAAAGAAAAAGGAGCAAAATATCTTTATACAAGTAGCGCGAGCTGTCCTGTAGATTAAGACAATCGAACAAAGTCACCCCTCAAAAAAAGGTGAACTTATATTTACATAACATCAAATATTATAGCATATACTGTAACCTCCCCACAAAAATTTAAAAGTAATGAACAATATTATTTATGGATGCTAATGGACATTGCGGTAAGCGTAACCTGCCCACAATGAAATGTACTGACAATGGCAACAAAAATGTGAAATTCGCAATCTGACTCAAATATAAAATCCTCATGAAAAATTAAAGTCCATTCAGTGATAAGAAAATTTAATTAAACCGAAATATCGGTCTTTGGCCCTGTGTAAAACAATCAGAGTTAAAGTCTTACCTCAGAATAAATGGATGTCACATTTCTGCTCTTGTTGTTGCGCACCGCTTGGAGGAACTGCATTGCAAATAATAATATTCTCTTTTTTTTGTGATTCTAGTGAAATTTTTCTTCAAAAGAAGTGGAATGAAATGGGAAGTGCAACGAGATCTTTAGTTCAATAAAAAATTAAATTTTTGAAAAAATGCTTTTGAAATAAAAATTATTATTGGGGAACTTGTTGGAGAATAATTACAATTTTTCATTATCTAATAATTATATTAATTAACAGTATACCTTATTCACCATCTTGACCAGTGTTGCCGACCGCCTACATCACACAACCGCACTGGGCTACTACTACTGACCGACCGCTCTGCATGACGACTATTAGCGAACTGCTCTGCAACTAAACAGAGCTACCGACTCGCAACGACTACTGACAGAGAACCGCTCGCAACACTCGCGCGGTCAAGCGCATACTCTCTGGTCACAGATGCTACAATGCCTCGCCATCGCTGCTATGTTACATACGTGTTTCATAACCCTCCACTGGGGGGGGGGCAAAAATTTGGCAGCGATGGTGAGTCATTTGGACTTGCCAAGCGCGGCAAAATTTTTCATTAATTAACAAAATCCTACAACTTACAGAATATTTAAATGTTGTGCACACGCACTAAGTACAAAATATATCAGACAAAGACAAAATGTGAATACTAAACATAGTAGCAAATCAGAAAAATGTATATACAAATTATTTGACAGATAACAAAGTGCACAGGCACTGAAAAAATTCTTTAGCATATTCAGAACAAATAAACAGACTGGCAAAAAATATTATGTTGACAAGTGACATGAGTGCACATGCACTACAGTTGAGAACATATCAACAAATGATGAAATGTACATACAATTAGTAACAAATGACATAAGTGCATACGCAATTAAGTATTGAATGTACAGAATAGTACAAATCATATTGAAAAATGAGAAAAGTGTACAGGCACTGAAGTTCAGTAGAAAACATATTAACACCTAACAGAAGTGCACATGCACTGTAGTTCAGAAAATAAAAAATGTATATACAATATAAAAGACAAAAGTGTACATATACTGTACTTCAGAACAAGTCGAAAAAATAAATGTCTTTAGCATTTTCGCAATAAATAAACATAATGGCAAAAAATCATGTCCAAAGTGCACACGCACTGAAAAATGTCTTTAGCATTTTCACAACAAATAAACATAATGGCAAAAAAAATCATGTCGACCAGTGACACAAGTGTACTCGCACTGGAGTTCAGCGAATCGAAAAAAATGTATAACCTACGAACATAAATGCTGTTAACCAAAAAAAAAAATTATTTTCCTTATTTGACAAGAATTAGGATAGGAAAGGGAAGGATTGCATCATGGTTGTAGCACTTTAGATTGCACACGGCTGTTCTGAAAGTCCATATCTTTCCACAGAAGTACAACACCAAGTGACACAACTTGAAGTTCTTTTCCCATCAGAATTTATCAGTGTAGCCAAGACACTGAACTGTCGTAGTAATGTTCCATGTTTTCATTTTGGCAGTACATTACGTACACCAAACAGTGGGACCATAATAATGTCTTCATCGCTCATGGTGGTGGACAGCATGTCGTGTGAACACCACACTCTTACAAGGCACACCAACGTGGAATTAGTGCAAAACCAAATATAGTGCTCCATGATCACTGGGATAAACAGGACAAATGGACATTGCAGTAATTCAGGGTAGTCAGCTTATGAGGTGAAGGACATCAAGTCACATAATATTGACAATTACAGACTTAATTAGTAGTTTGTGGCATTCATAGCCTAGTTATTGAACATTTCTGTACCAAGTATGTAGTATTACAGAAAAATGTTCATTAATTGTTTTACATAGAATCAGTAGCCTTCTTTTCCTGGTTACAAAGTATTATGAAATAATCGCATTCTTTTCAGTTACAGAGTATAATTAAGAGTCATTAACCTTCTCCTAATTACAGTTAATTAATCATCTGTCGTTAACTAATCATTTGTCTAATTACAGTTAGTTAATTAATCATTTGTCATTCCAATATAGTAATTATTAGCCTTAATTAATTACAAAGCATTATTAAACAGTACCATAGTTAATTAATTATGTGTCATTACAATCTATTAAGAATCACTAGCTGGCACCATGGGTAATCGTATTACAATAAACAGTGGCGGTCCTTGGCCAGTTACAAAGTATATTTAGTAAGACAGAATAATGTTCATCAGAAGCCTTAATTGAAAAGGAGAGTCAATTATTGGCCTAGCATTAACATAATACATTGAGTGATACAAATTATTGGCACTCATTGGCCATTAACCAAAACATGAAAACTCAACATGGGAAAAAAAGGGCTAATTAATGGCATAATTAATAACAATTCTTCAAGTGACATTAATTATTGGCACTCAGTGGCCAGCAAGTATTGAATAGAATCATCATTCAGTATTATTCAGATTATTACGAAGTCATTATTAAAAATCAGTTAATTACAGTCAAATCATTAATAATCACAGGCATTATAAGTAGTATCATTACAATAAACAGTGGCAGTTATTAGCTAGTGACAAAGCATTATTTTGAATTTAGTCTCATTAAGAGGTCATTACTCAAGTGACATGCTATTCAGAGTTGATCAGTATTATTCAGAATTATCATAAACTAGTGACATTATGTGGGACTGGTAATACATTTTTTTGGTAGCAATGCATTGCGTTGGGATCGATAATTAATTGCTGAAACATAACACTATTTGCTTTTGACCTATTGCAGCAAATGAGGATAGGTAACGTCATTCGTCATGAGTCAGCTGTAGCAAGATTATGTAACAAGGCAGTACATGTGATCACATTTATAAACGATAGACACAAATGGGTAAAAATATAAAAATGCAAGTACTAGAACAGGTATAATAAGTAACAGGTTTAGTAAGTATCATGAAAAACTTCTCCTGGAAAAATTACAAAATGGATTATTGACCTGAAAGAAGAAACGCACACTATGCTGAAAAGTAGTGAACTTCGAATTAACAGGTAGCGAAATGTGTATAAAAATGTGTTTCATAGCTGTCCTTTCCAAAACTTTCCGTCATCCTACTATGCAATGTAACACCTGCTGTCAAAACAAACTGCAACAAATACTTAAATAACTACGTAGCATAAATACGTAACTTCAACATTATCCTCATCTGTAAAGAAAAAAACTTCATTATTCATTATCCATATTATCATAACTTCATTATTATCATCACCTGTAAAGAAAAACTTCATTATTCATAATACCATATCCTTCATCATTATTCATCAGTATTCATCATCATCTGCAAAAAATCACTTCATTACTCATTATACAACTATTCCTTATCTCTAGCATATTTCATCACTAAAACTAAGATGTGTAGTTCAGTCTGACAGCCTGCATCAATCACCTTGTATTCTGAAAGAAAAAATTAGTTAAGACTGCTATTCTGTGATGAGTATAGTATAGTCTTGTTAATGTTTGTTAATCCTGATCCATTTACTCTTCCTCATAAAGTTATTGCATCTTCTTTCGTTTATTCCGTAGGTGAAATTCCCATTTCTGTTGAATTTATTTCTTACATACATCATTTCTTTCTGAAATTGATGAACAGAGATTAATGTCTTGCATTTAAATCATATACCCACTAAATAATGACTGGTTTATGGTGACACAATTAACCATACAGCATAACATGACAGAAAACGTAATATGTTAAAGACGTTGACAGTGTTCAGATGCAAAAATGTACACAGAATAATACAATGCAGTAGCAAAAAAAAAATGTAAAACAGTCACGATGTTGAGATGTCATAGGGCAAAAAAAATGTCAAAGTCGACTGTTGTGTGTTATATCTTAACTATTTTACAATACATACAAACAAAACTGGAGTACAATCATATACACAAAAAAGTGGAAAATGTGCACGGTCTGATGTGTAACGACAAGAAAAGCGACCTGCTAACCTTACCTTGCCGGGCACTTGCCAAGAAAAAATACGATAATCATCAGTAATTAGTCAGGTGAAATAATTGCATTAGTAAATGGCATCATAGTGTGTTTAATCATACAGTGGTTTCACTCAATAAACGGTTTAATGTTTGAGATATGGTGATTGCCTTTCGATTTTCTGGTTCTCAAAGTTTCGACGTGTACAACATTGGGGTGAGGGATGCTGCGAATCCGATACGGACCTGCGTATAGAAGTTCAAATTTACTGCACTTACCTTTTAATTTACTGGATAAATAGTGTGTACGTATCAATATCTTCTGTCCAACGTGAAAGTCGCGGCGTGTACAAACCTGTTTTTGCTGTCTTCTCCGGCGCTCTGCGGCACGTTTGATGTTGTTCAGCGCAATGTTAATTATTTCGTGGTGTCGTAATCGACGAGATGTAGGAAATGTTATTAATTCTTTAATTTGGTTAGGTGGTTCAGCATTTTTCAGTATAACAGACGGAGATAGCATAGTGGATTCATTTGGAATGGAATTAATTATATCTTGGAATGAGAATATGTGTGTGTCCCAATCAATATGTCTTTTGTGGCAGTATATTCGGCACAGTTTACCAATTTCTTTCATTAATCTTTCACAAGGGTTCGAAGAAGCGTGGTACTTGGATATATAGATCGGAGAAATGTTTCTGGCTCGTAACATGCGTGTCCATACGCTACTACGAAATTGTGATCCATTATCAGAAATTACTTTCATTACATGCCCTACATGAGATAGAAAATGTTTTACAAATGCTTTCGAAACAGTTTTAGCAGTAGCTTTGCGTAACGGAGTGAAAGTAACAAATTTTGAAGTGAGCTCAACAGCGACAAAAATGTAGCAAAAACCTCTGTTAGTTCTCGGAATCGGACCAAAAATATCTACTGCGGCCATGTGTCTTAATTTAACAGGTATAATGGGATATAAAGGAGGAATATGTGAAGTGGTGTCTGATTTAGCTTTCTGGCAAATTTTACAAGACGCTAAAACTCGTCGTATACGTTTCTCCATGTTGGTAAAATAACAGTTCTGTCTCAGTACAAGAAAACATTTTCGTGCTCCGTAATGTGCGTAACTTAAATGAGTGTACCAAATTAATTTGTTAACCAGTTCGTCAGGTATGCATAATAACCAATTGTTGCTGTCAGGATGAGAGCGACGAAACAGAATGTCATTGCGCACAGTGTAGTGGTTTCTAATCGTAACATTATTCTTATCTTGCCAAAGGTGTTTAATTTCTTTCCACACGTTGTCTTTATTTTGCTCTTTTGCTATGTCCTGTAATGACGATGAAATAAAGTTTTCAAATGCAACTTGCTGAATGTACATGACACTGAAATTTGTTTTGCAGAAGTTGGTTGCTACGTCTTGCTGATTGTTGTCGAGAGAACGCGATAGTGCGTCTGCTATAACATTTTGTGTGCCGGGAATGTGAACAATCGTAAAATTAAATTCTTGTAAATATAGTTTCCATCTACTTAATCTATCGTGAGTGAATTTGGCCGAAAGTAAAAATTGTATCGCTCTGTGGTCTGTGTAAACGGTGGTATGTCTGCCATAAAGAAAGTGCCTAAATCTCGTGAAAGCCCATACAACACATAATGTTTCAAGTTCTGTAACAGAATAATTTCGTTCAGCGGGTGACAAAATGCGGCTTGCAAATGCGATGTTTTTAATTACTATTGAACCATCTTCTTCAATTTCCTGGAAAATATGTACGCCTAAAGCGGTGTTGGAACTGTCGGTAGCAATGGAAAAATTTCTAGTAAGATCTGGGTGCGATAAAAGTGGAGCATTCAACAGAGCATGTTTCAGGTTCATGAATTCAGAGTGTGCTTGCTTATCCCAAGACCAAATAGTGTTTTTACCTGTTAATTGGGACAATCTGGGTGTGTCTAAAGCAGAGTGATGAATAAATTTACGAAAAAAGTTAATTAAGCCCAAAAAACTGCGTAATTGCTTCTTCGACGTAGGAACACTAATGTCACGTAGAGCCTGAAGTTTTTCTGGATCAGGCGCAATGCCTTCTGCTGAAATTACGTGTCCAAGAAATTTTATGGAAGTTTTGCCAAAATGCGATTTACTGAGGTTAACTGTAAGTCCTTGTGCATGGAAAGTTTGTAACAGTTGTTCAAGAATCAGATTGTGTTCAGACCAGTTAGCTTCTGCGATAAGAATATCGTCTACGTACGTCGTAATTCTGTCTTTAAGTTCTGTCGGAAGTATTGTGTTCAAACCGCGAATAAAAGCTGCAGAAGAAATAGTTAAGCCGAACGGTAGTTTGCAAAATTGATAACAGTCGCCGAAACAGAGAAAAGCTGTGTATTTTCTGCAGTTCGGATGAAGTTGAATTTGCCAAAATCCCGATTTCAAATCTAATGTAGAATAAATAGCTGTACCATGAAATTTCTGTAAAAGTTCCTCTAGTGTCTGTGGTCGATCTGTTTCATTAATAATAATGTCATTAATGTGACGTGAATCAAGTACAAGGCGAAGTGAGCCATCTTTTTTCTTAACAATATGCAGCGGGTTTATGTACGGACTAACTGCTGGTTCAATAATTCCTTGATCAAGCATATCCTGCAATTCTTTTTTAACTTGTTCTCTGTGGATATATGGAATGGGATAATGCTTTGCTTTAAATGTGTCGTGCTGTTTCACTTGAAATTCATACATAAAGCCGGACATAGTACCAGGAATGTTGTCAAAAACTGGAGCTTGCTGTAAAAGAATCTTGTGTAACTGCGTTCGTTCGTCGTCTGTACTTGCACTGCTCTCTTTAAGCTTATCAGAAATCAATTGCATTACGTCGTAGTCAGCTTCGTCTGGAGTATTATAGTTGTGTGCGTACGTATCCGTGATCAATGTGGGATTACAGTCTATGTTACGTGTTGCGGAAATGACCTCTGTGCGGTTAATTGTTTGTTCTTCCGCAGATAAAGAGTGCTGAAATTCTAAAGCCAATTGTACATTTTCATTCTTTAACATTAAATAAGAATTTTGAAAATCGATAACTGCGTCGTGTTGTACCAGAAAATTTGTACCTAAAATAACGTCTGTTGTCAATAAAGGAACAATCCAAAAATTAGAGTGAAACGTGTGACCTGCGATACAAAATGATAAATGCGTCTGTAATTTAACGTCTACTCCTTTACTCGGTACTGCTCCTTTCAATTTTGTTTTGCCTAAAGGTAATGTCGGATAGGTATTCTCTTTGTTGCACTCGTTGAAAGTCTCCTCATTAATTACTGATATAGGTGATCCGGAATCGATTACTGCTGAAAATTTCGATGAACCAATTTTAATTTCGATAACAGGATGTGAAATGGTTTTCTGAATAACTGGTCTTTCCTGTAAAAGAGTGTCTCTGATGTCGTCAAAAGTAATTACATTTTCGTGAACAACATTTTGCGTGTCAAAGGTAGTGCTTGTGTTATTAGAAGATGCGTCCTGTGCAGTATTTAGTCAGATTCTATCTGACGTGTTATTGTTACTAGGAGGATTCTGTGGCATTTCTACTATTTGAACTGTTCTATTACTTCTTCCAGACGTGTTACGCTCTGGATGGTACCTACTGTCGGGTTCATTCATGAGAATATGTTCTTGCGTATGATTTTGCTGTTGGTGAGACCGACTGTTATTATATGTACGCTGGTAATTGTGCTCATCGTTTTTACGTCTGTCGTAATAATCATTCCTATACGGTGTATTGCGATAGGAATTGAAATACTGTCTTCTTTGTACATAGTTGTTTCTCTGCTCCCGTGCGTTACTATTTGTTGAACCAGGGACTATACGTCCACGCGGCGAAACATTAAAGCCTGGTTGACCTTGTGTATTCCATTGTTGGTTAGGTATGCTAACCGGCTGGTTTTGATGTTGTTGTTGTGAAACACCTCTATTGTTACCAAAGTGTTGTTCCTGTTGCTGAAAATTTTGACGGTATTGATAATTAGAATTTTGCCTGTTATTAAAGTTTTGGTAGTTGTCGTTCCTAAAGCGTCTGTTATCTTTCCGATTGAAATTACGTCCCTGATCATAATTGTAGTACTTTTGTTGACCTTGGTTGTTACACGAAAAGTTTTTGTTTACAAAAGAATAATCGGATTGCTGTACCTCCAAGAG
Source organism: Schistocerca serialis cubense (assembly GCF_023864345.2). Taxonomy (NCBI): domain Eukaryota; kingdom Metazoa; phylum Arthropoda; class Insecta; order Orthoptera; family Acrididae; genus Schistocerca; species Schistocerca serialis. The sequence continues at coordinate 702,557,828 of NC_064638.1, forward strand.
CTGTAAAAGATCTCTGAATGCTGAAATGTTTTCTTTTTGCTGGCCCGTTAGAAGTGACACTCGTAATGACCGTGGTAATTTAGAGATGCATAGTTGTATAAGTGCGGATTCACTGTACGGTTCACTTAGGTACTGGTTTTGTTGTACCATGTGCTCAAAAAATTGCGTTACACTGGGAAAATTTGAGTTTTCATAGTTTGGCAAACTAATTAGTTGATCTTTAATTCCGCGCTGTGTCGTCTTCGACCAGTACGCTGACAGAAAAGCATTCTGAAATTCCTCTACCGAGTAACACTGTCTCGCGATCGGTCTCATACGAGTTGCCGGTTCGCCTTCCAAAAAACTGCAAATAAATTCAAGTTCATGTGTTACAGGCCAAGTCGGTGGAAGAGCAAAACTAAATTGTTGAATCCAATCCAGTGGGTGAATCTGCGTTCTATCGTTTTTAAAAACTTTAAACTTTCTCACTGACAGAAAATGTTTATAGTCGAAATTATCATCTCTGTGTAATGGAACAGGTTCAGGATCGTAAGAGAATCTATTGAACTGTGGTTGATCGGAATCTAAGTCTCGTACTCTCTGTAGATTACCCAAATTATACGCGCTGCGTGAGTCTGACACATGTTCATAAAGTGGCGTCTGTTGTGGTATGTTATTAACTGAAATGTTTTTCATCTCTGTTACTTCTTGTTGTAAATTTGATAACTTCCGACGTAACGTGTTGTTAGACGAATCGATCTCATTAATTGCCTGCTGTAAATTTTGAAATTCAGGTGTTTGGTTAAATGAAACCGGTGCAGTATCATCTGATTTATTGTCATTAGTATTTTCAATAACATCAATACGACTGGCCAATTCATCACATTTTTCAGTCAGTATTTTAACCTGATCGTCGGTTTTAGAATCGGACGCATTAATCTGTTTTTGCAACTTACGCGTAGTTTCGCTCAGTTTTTTAACATCAGCTTTGATGACATCGCAATCCTGTGTTAGATCTAATTGTTCGAATCTGTCTGTCACTGTTTGAATATTTACTGTGTGTGTATCTGTTTTTGATTTAAGGTCAGAAATTTCATCCCGTAATTCCGCGTTCAATTGTTCTATGGTATTAATTTTGTCGGACACTGTAGTAATATTATTGTCTACATACGTCTTCGCTTTCGCGAACATTTTACGTTTGTCTTCTTGTCTTTGTGCAGTGATTGTTTCCATGACTTGTCGTTTTGCTTTGTTTTGATCTTGAATAAATTTGCGGAAACGCGTATCACTGTTCTGTATGTGCTGATTAAAGCGCTCGTTAATCTGAGTGTTCTGCTGTTCGAATTTCGCGTCTATCTTTGCGTCCATTGTGCGCGAAAGTTCTACCGTTATTGCTTTAAACTCGTCCCGTAATTGTGTAGCTTTTTCAGAGCATTGTTTAGCGACTCCGCTAATTTCGTCTCTGAGTGTTTCTGTTGCGGCTGTTTGCATTTCCCTTAATTCTTGCGCAACAGACTTAATTTCTTCGCTATTTTTTTGTGAACAAGCCTCAATTTCCGTGCGCAACTGTTCCTTAGTGTCATGACACTGCGCGGCAACAGCTCTAATTTGTTCACTAAGCTGTCTAGAATTGTCGTCTAATTTTTCATTTAGCTGTTTGTTATCTTCCCTAAGTTGTCTAAAATTTTCATCAATTTTATTAAGTTTTTTGTCCTGTTCACTAAATTTTTGTTTGAGATCTTTACTACTGTTGTCTATTTTCTCACTTTGCTGTTGTAGCAAACTTCTCATAATTCGTACCAAGTCAAAACTAGCGTTTATATTCTCTGTGCTGTTTAGTGGTGGATCTAGAACTCTCTCGCTTTCCGTGACCATTTGGTCATTCTGTAATTTAGAAAAAGGTTTGTCAGTCGGAAGTACACTGTCAGGCATTATTTCGGAATTAAATGGATCCGTCATACTCTCACTACACTGACCATTTTCATTCGAAAAATTTGTCTGTACATTACTTAGATTTTCTAAATCGGGTGTGTTAAGCTCGGCAGCGCTCATTACTATAGACCGCTCCGCGTCATCAATTGTCGTCAAGTTAACAGACGAGACAACTGAGTTCGTTTGTTCATCATTAAGGTAAAAGTCATCATTAGTGGTTGGAATGCACTGATTGTTAGTGAACGCACGATTGTCATCATTACACTGCGTATCACAATTACTATCGGTCACGTTGTTTAAGTCGGTAATTTCATTCACAATACTTCGCGATACACTATTCACAGTCTTTCGCGGCATTTTTGCAATAGTCACAATTATTCACAAAACAAATAAGCACAATGCAAAAGCAACACACAAATACAATAGAGCAACGAATTGCCGTTGACCTGTAGAAAGAAAGTCACAAGTTAATAAAAGCGTTGCGCCAAATCCTAATTATATCTAAGCAAATAAGAGCAGATATGTGACTGTTTTTCAAAAGACTCTCAACGAAATTCGATCCTGGACTGGGTGTCGCCAAGTGTAACCTCCCCACAAAAATTTAAAAGTAATGAACAATATTATTTATGGATGCTAATGGACATTGCGGTAAGCGTAACCTGCCCACAATGAAATGTACTGACAATGGCAACAAAAATGTGAAATTCGCAATCTGACTCAAATATAAAATCCTCATGAAAAATTAAAGTCCATTCAGTGATAAGAAAATTTAATTAAACCGAAATATCGGTCTTTGGCCCTGTGTAAAACAATCAGAGTTAAAGTCTTACCTCAGAATAAATGGATGTCACATTTCTGCTCTTGTTGTTGCGCACCGCTTGGAGGAACTGCATTGCAAATAATAATATTCTCTTTTTTTTGTGATTCTAGTGAAATTTTTCTTCAAAAGAAGTGGAATGAAATGGGAAGTGCAACGAGATCTTTAGTTCAATAAAAAATTAAATTTTTGAAAAAATGCTTTTGAAATAAAAATTATTATTGGGGAACTTGTTGGAGAATAATTACAATTTTTCATTATCTAATAATTATATTAATTAACAGTATACCTTATTCACCATCTTGACCAGTGTTGCCGACCGCCTACATCACACAACCGCACTGGGCTACTACTACTGACCGACCGCTCTGCATGACGACTATTAGCGAACTGCTCTGCAACTAAACAGAGCTACCGACTCGCAACGACTACTGACAGAGAACCGCTCGCAACACTCGCGCGGTCAAGCGCATACTCTCTGGTCACAGATGCTACAATGCCTCGCCATCGCTGCTATGTTACATACGTGTTTCAATACTTATTTTAAACTAATAATAACAGATCAGTCTAACAGATCAGTCTAACGCGAATGTTAGGGAAAAAAACTTGGAAGTGTTTAGACGCGTACCACCGCCCCAACAAAAACGCATCATAGGACAGTGACAATACTCATTACGCTAAACCAACAACACGCTTCTTGTGCTTAACCATATTGTCTTACTCCTTGCTAAAAACGTTAATCATAGATAATTATGTTACTAATTGAAATTTAATTATAACAAATTGTACCAGGAACAATGCGTTTTTGGTGGATCTTCAGTGTGTCGCTGTCTTCAAATAGCCTACTCTCATATACGCAAGTTACAATAATTCTTTTGCCACGAATATGATGTTTCTCATTATTTTATTGGAACGAATCACACAACAAACAAACAAAAGTTTTCCAGTGATTCTCAATTTGCTGGTGCTCAGAAACGGCATATATACACATAGGCTTGAAATGAATGCCAATATGGCGCCTCACAACTCTGTACTGAAGGGAGACGGCGTGCGTGTGACGTAGGTGGCGTTGTGCCATCTCATTGGTCAACGCTCAGAGGCACGCTCAGAAAATCTGACATGCCAGATATTGCTCTGCACGTTCGGAAAGACTCCCGAACGTGCTATTCCACGCTATGACTTCAGAAACTCGGCATGGTTCAAATGGTTCAAATGGCTCTGAGCACTATGGGACTCAACTGCTGAGGTCATTAGTCCCCTAGAACTTAGAACTAGTTAAACCTAACTAACCTAAGGACATCACAAACATCCATGCCCGAGGCAGGATTCGAACCTGCGACCGTAGCGGTCTTGCGGTTCCAGACTGCAGCGCCTTTAACCGCACGGCCACTTCGGCCGGCAGACTCGGCATGCTCAACGCTCAACGTTCGGATGCACGGTCCGTGTGCCGACGGCTTTAGCGATCTCGGCTAACCTGGCGGGTTGGTTGAGCATTTATTCCCACATAAAACACGTCTATACAAGATTGGCTACAAGCGCGGAAGACGTAAAAGTAACTGTAAAGAGTGGCATGTAGTGGTCTATATCTCTAACCTCAAAGAGTAACTATAATGACGAATACTAGTGACACGGGATGTTTATACACCACTGTACACTCGCGTTTGCGGGTACAGAATGAGATGCTAAATGACTTCCCCACCCTAGTGTCAACAATATCGCAGATTAAACTTCACTTGTCGGCCTGCACGCATTACCACTGCTTTCCTGAAACCTGGCACTGTGCCACTGGAGTCGGTGGTTCCAGCGGGAGGTGAGACACCAGGTTTTGGAATCATTTTCTTCTCTGAGGCGCCTGGCGTCCATAGTGTCTCGTGGTGGCTGTGTGGTACGGGAACGTTTTCTGGTGTTGTATTCTTGTCTTCTCGTTTACCTCCTGCCGTCCTTACTGTGTCCAACACATCGAGAAACGCGGGCTTGAGTCGGTCCAGTGCGATGGTGGTAGGCGGCAGAAATGCACCTATCGGTCCTCTGACATGCTGCGTGATCTTGTTCCTCTGACGCTCAATACATTGCTTGACAAATGTTATGCAATCTGCGTGCATTCCAGGCCAGAAGAAACTTCGTTTGACTAATCTAAAAGTGGCTTGTTCTCCTGGATGTGCCAGATTGTGTACTGATGCAATTGCTTGTGCGCGAAAGTATTGCGGCACAGATGGACGTGTTTTCGATCCAAATAGGTCGTAATACAGTTCAGCATTTGCTTCAGGTATCGCGACACGTTGTAACTTCAGTTGTCCCGGTTGTTCCAACAACTCTTGTAAATCATTGTCACGTTGTTGGGCCTGTGCGAGGGCATCAAAAATCAATACTAGCCGCTACAGCTTCATGTGAACATGTGTCTGATGTCTCTGAACGTGATAACGAATCCGCTGGCATGTTCAGCTGCCCCTGTATATAACATTGCAAGTGGTGAATTTTCTAATGTAATCTAAATGGCGTAGTTGCTGTGAAGGTGGCAACTTGTTACTGAAGAGTGCTATGCGCTGCCAACAATGCTCGACCTGTTGCTGCTGCTGCACAGCACCAACTGCTGTAGATGAGGCACCAACCACAAGTGCAAGTGGAGCCTTGCTATGGGGTCTGCTAATTGTGCAGCCTCTGCAATCGCTTTTTTTACGCTTGAAATGCGTCGTCTGCTTCGCTTGTCCAATGCAATTTGCCATTTGGCTTTGGGGTGCCCTTAAGAAATTCATTCGGGGGCGCCATTATCGATCATAATTGTATACAAATCTTTGGTAAACATTTATGACCCCCAAAAACCGTTGTAGCTCTCTGATTGTAATGGAGCTCCCGTTTTATCTTGTAACGGTCGAATACTATGCGCGTCTACCGTGCAACCTAGAAATTGCACATCTCTCGCTCCAAAAGTACACTTTGAAGGATTAATTACTAAGCCTTGTGTGCGTAAACGATTAAATATCTGAGCCAGATGTTGTAAATGCTCTTCTTCCGTAGCAGACATCACCAAAATTTCATCTATGTAAACATAACAGAAGCCTAAGATCCTAGTGATCTCATCCATGAAACGCTGAAATGTTTGTGCTGCGTTGCACAGACCAAAAGGCGACCTAGTGAACTTGAATAGACCGGAAGGTGTTGTCACTGCTGTCTTGAGGATATCTTCTACAGCAACGGGGATCTGATAATACGCCCAGAGTAGCTCAGTAGTGGAAAATATAGTCTTACCATGAACGTTGGCAGAGAAGCCTTCTGTATGTTCCATCAGGTAGCGATCTGGAATGGTTCTCGCATTGAGCTGCCGGTATTCACCACGTGGATGCGATCTGTTCTTCTTCTTAGGTACCACCTGGACTGGCGCTGCCCAACTGCTACTCGAAACTCTGCAAATGCCCATTGACAGCATGCTGTGGAATCCTGCTTCACCACTCGCAACTTACGTGGCGTCAAACGTCTAGGGCTAAAGTGAGACGACGATTCTGGCGTGTCAAAGTGCGATGTACGTTGTATGTTTAACCGGCGTGATATTAGGCGGCTGCTGCATGATTTGGGGAAATTCTTTTAGTAATCGTGTCTGCTGCGTATCTCCTGCGACTGTACGTACCGTCATCGGAGTGATGCAACAGACCTTCCCTGGAGTATGCATGTTTGTAGTGAAGTCGATCAGCTGATTGCGTCGGAAGTCAGGTATCACATCATAAAGGGATACGAAATCGACTCCTACTATAGGCTGCAATATGTCAACTACTGTGAAACGCCACTTAGATATACGGCGTAACCCAAGGTTAAGCAGCAATGTTTACTATGTGGTTACTTGCGTGGTAAGCTCAGGTAAATGCGACTGGAGCTGTGCTAGTGTCAATGCAGACGTATTCTCTTGCCGTGATATCAGCGTTGACACATTAGTTGCGGGATACATCTCGACGATGCTTGTCGCTGTTTGCGCTAGTGCATTTAAACCACATGCGCACACAGTCAGAAAATTTAGAGTGTCAGAGGGTAATCGGGACAACCAAATGTTGCACAGCACGTCGTCGCTCGTTGTGTTGCTGCCAATGTGCGCAAACGGCGTAAAAGTTGTGACGGGGTTCGATCGCCGAGGTCCTCAATACGTAAAAGCTTCTCTAGTCGCTTCGCTTCCGATTGTGACAGGCGTGTCATTAGCACTTTCTTAATTGATGCATACCGTTCGGCGTCGGGTGGTGCCGCAAGGATATCTTGTACCTCAGCGGCTAAGTCTCCTACATAAAAAATGGTTCAAATGGCTCTGAGCACTATGGGACTTAACATCTGAGGTCATCAGTCCCCTAGAACTTAGAACTATTTAAACCTAACTAACCTAAGGACATCACACACATCCATGCTCGAGGCAGGAACCGAACCTGCGACCGTAGCGGTCTTTCGGTTCCAGACTGAAGCGCCTAGAACCGCTCGGTCACCGCAGCCGGCTGCTACTACATAGGTATGCTTCAGCTGATATCTGATTTTAAGCTGCGCAAACCCGGTGTTGTAACGGGTTGTGCTCCCAGAACGGCGGGGGTTTAATTGAGGGGGTGTGATGGACTATGGGCGTAATTGGATTTACGCCCTTTTTCCATCAAAGTGCTAAACCGATACCTCCATATTTGAATTACCCACCCTGAATATTTCAGATCGATAACGTTGGTAAATGCTAAGCAATCATCTTAAGAAGGCAGTGGATGACAGGCAGTTGTCACCTTGTTTATTGCGTATAGGTTATTTGATCGAATCTGAGCTGCGTTGCGTGACAACTTTTGCCATATAATGAGTGAAGTGAGTGCTAATGAGTCTGAAAATGGCCTTACGGACAAAAAGAGGACAAGAAACAGTGGGGAAAGTTGAAGGACATTCAAGAGCTGTTGCGCTTTCTTCCTGATACCGTAAAAGGCTGGTATGAAAACTTATACACAGAGTGTAAACAGTCAAGAAGCTACTGATCCTGAACAGGAACATAAACTATAATTGCCATGAACATTATTTTTTGTTAATGTACAGTTTAACTGGATAATAAAATAATAAAAGCAATTTTCAACTCAGTTTTCATGATATTTTGTAGAGGTATCATGGTTTGATGGGAAAAGGGCGTAAACCATTCATCACATTTTGGATAATATATCACAAATGGAAGAAATATCTTCAATTGTAAGGAATGATTTTGTATGTTGAGAGTATGGTCGAAGACAGAAATATTACATCATTGAAATATAGCTGTTTTTCAATAAGATATAAACATGCAAATCTTCAACTCACATTTATCGGAAATGCACTTTTCGGACTTACGCCCATAGTCCATCAAACTCCTCAATAGCAATCCTGTTAACTGTGTTGCTCGTAGCTGGACCTGTGGTGACTGGCTGATTGTCCATTTTCGTGCGAGAACGAGCATGTCGCGGCTGACGCGGAAGTAATGAACGTTCGCGTTACGATGCGCCGCGGAACGCCGAAGCCGACGCGATTGTGTTGTGTTATCGTCAGGGTCACCAAATATGTGGTATCTAATATAATTAAACATTTATTTCCACATAAAACACGTCTACACAAGGTAGTTTACAAGCGTGGAAGGCTTAACAGTGATTGTAAAGAGCGGCATGGAATTGTCCGTATCTCTAATGTCAAAGAGTAACTACAATGGTAAATACTAATGACACGGAATGTTTATGCACCACTGTACACAGGAGTTTGCGGGGACAGAATGAGATACTACATATTGCCACAAATTCCTTAAAATGTTAAAGAAAAAGCAGAAATGCAAAGGAAGCACGTACATCAGCAAAATGTACCTTATGCGCTTCGATCTAGATGTAAATAGCGTAAGTTCTGGGATACTATGCGCATATCATATTTGTTTATTACTTTGGTTAGTCTCAATTTTCCTTACTTGTCATGTTACGTGTTTCTTCACTTGTATAAAGGAGAGAGGGGATTCATGGTGCATCCCTTTCTCTCGTGTGGTATGCCGAGATGCTGACTAGAAAACTTTTTCTGAGCATAGCGCTATTAAACTGTTGCTGAGGAAATATGACACGGTATCAACCGCTATACAATGGAATTTTATTTGCTAGGCAATCAGATATTCTACTAAAGAGTCGCAGACGGACAGTCGCCTTTACATTTAACATTTGTGAAGTAAGGAATGACGTACGAAGACTGCAAGATAGGCTTACAGCTTTACGAAAGGAAGTAGAAAAAGGTGTATTACTGGAAGATATGCAGAACTAGTATCAGGAATTAAGACTCTCATGTGAGAAACTGAGGATTCAGATGCACCAGATAAAGCAAATTGTACAACAAATGTAAAACACGTGGTTGGTTGGATGCCGAAGGGATACTATTAAAATCTGTGTTTAGAACAGTCGATAACGAGGATATCAAGAATTTGAACAGCACAATCAGAAATGTAAAATACTTATCAGAAGATACAAAAGGAAAAGTAGATGGCACAAAACACGTATAGGGCCCATGGGGCAAGGAATCCTTATTGTTATTAAAACAATACGAAACTATAGAATTAGAACAATATGCCCATAACACCAGGAATGTCTTAAATTTATTAGTTTCTGGACAGAGGGGTACTCATGTCGTAATGTCTGCAGCAGATTTCAGAGATTGTATTAGAGAAAATCTTGTTATTTATCTAACAAAGGTGTTACAGACGAACAACAAATCATGTGATTTACAATTGATTTTGGGGAAAATGGAAGGAGTGTGCGAGGAAAAAGTCTTAGCACCCCAGACAAAATTTCAGAAAAGTGGACATAACTGGCTTTATCCATGTTTGCGCCAGAAGCAGTAATCATCACTAGCTGTAGAAACGGCAAACCAACCGGGATAATGAAACTAGAATTACGAGGCAATGGATTATTAATTAAGATACAAGGTGTGAGATAGCAGGAAGACAATTTCATCTCACGGCTATCAGCCGTTACAACACCGCGCCGAGAAAGAGAGAGGACGATCTCAGCAGAAAATAGCACGGGACAGGAACCTAACGGAAAAGTGACACGCATGTATGTTAGCTCGTACGAAATGTCGAAAGCAACCGTACCTATTTCAAAAGAATCCGTGTCAGAGAACCTACACAGCAGTTAAGAGTCTGTTAAGCGAATGTAGCGGATTAAGGACACATGTGGTCATTACGGACTGAGTATCGCATCGTAGCCTCACGATGCCTCCCTTTAGATATTCGAGCTCTGCAGCTATCAAAGAGTTGATGATTGAGATAGATGGCATTCATAGTAAACACTCGATTCCATGATTACGATACTGTAGCGAATCTGTGTCTTAGATACTCCAGAACAGTCTATGAAACATCCGAAGATGTACCTGAGACGACGGTCTTCGCCTGGTGAACTTCAAACTATTCGCCGCTTACCATTGCTGATGGAGAAGCTGATTGTCTTCCAACAACACCACATCGCGGAGTTCTGGCAGCACCCAACTTCAGCGCAGAAACTGGCAGCAGGGCCTCGTGGGGTTCACGTCCCTGTTCAACACTTAGGCGCCTCTGGGTGCTGAAACCTACCTCGCCGGCAGGAAGGAGATCGATCGGTCACATACATTCCGGTAACAACACGTCACTGATGGGTCAACATAGAATTCGGAGCGGGATCGAGCACACTCCAGCATCTTGTAGGAAACCCTTTCGTGCTGGACCATAGCCATGCCGGCAGTGTGCCGCTGTTCGTGGGATACTCACTCTTCGTTTGGGCCTGCAGACGAGGAGCTGACGCGGCAGTGGTCACCGGGAATCTAACATGCAGCCACATGAGACATCGGCTACAAGGCCAGTGTGGAACAAGACGACTGTAAACATGGTTCATAAAAAACTGAACTTTGTTTTACTAGCGTCAGAGATGCTCCACAGGCACCCAACTGGTATCATGACTTCGTGGAGAAGTGTCTCTGCTTGGCCCCTCTGTACCACACCACCGTTCTCCCAGGTATTAGGTTTGTTGACCTTGCAAACTGCTACTAATCGGTCGAGTAACTACATAGTTGGCCTTAGAGGCTGAATGCACCCCGTATCAGCTTCCCCCCCCTCCCCCCCAAATAGCTGGCCGTAGTGGCCGGGCGGTTCTAGGAGCTTCAGTCCGGGACCGCGCGAATGCTACGGTCGCAGGTTCGAATCCAACCTCGGCCATGGATGTGTGTGATGTCCTTAGGTTAGTTAGGTTTAAATAGTTCTAAGTTCTAGGGGACTGGACTGATGACCTCAGATGTTAAGTCTCATAGTGCTCAGAGCCATTAGAACCATTTTTGAGCTATATTGGGCACGGTTACCTTACTTCGAAAAAGACACATTAATGAGGGTAAATTAGTAAAAAACATGTACTTTTTATAGAATAGATTATCATGAGAACCAGATTCTGTTCAAACAAATTCATTTATAGGTTACGTACTTCATCATCGTATATATCTAAATGGACTCCGTAAACTTATTCTGCAGAAATTTTTTTTTGTTCTCCTGTATATTTTTTGTGACTGAAGATAAGGGTGACATAAATTGCAGTAATAAGCTAATTGGATAATAAATTATTGGTGACATGTTACTATGCTTCAACCTGTAGGACAACACCACTTTTGAATTTCCTGCCATTTTTACATTACCCAGTTCACCCAGGTTCGTAGGGAAGAAACGAGGAGACAGGAGCTTGATAGATCACAATTTTTTTACGTCAAGAGTAAAAAGCTACACTTGCGTAAATATAGCATAAGAGCACGTGTGCATGATTTGGTGTCAAAGCCGAGTGATGTCACTGTTGAAAGTGGTCCTACAGCTAAGTGAGCGTTTGGTTTATATTAGAACCCTAAATCAGACTTTCATGAACATAAGTGATGTCAGTTTTAATTTTCGGGCGATTGGCCAAAGGGAGTGGTTTGGAGGTCCGGCAACCACGCGGGCTGGGTTCTGTGCCCAATCAATAGGACAAAGCCCATTTGAATTTGCCACCCTTTTTAAGTCAAAGAATTGGCTTCTAGAAGTGGGTAAGTCCGCAGGGGAAGGGGTTGGGGGCAGGCGAGAGGCTTGAGGGGGAGGGGTGGGACTGACATTGAATGTAACGCGTGTCTTTGTTTGCATAAATAGATCTAGCGACAGTGCAGAGTGGGCTCAGATACAATCAGCTTCATGACTCGCATCCTTCGCCAGTTGTTCCTATATATGCCATGAAATCGAAGAACTTACCCCCACCATCTCACCAATCCCATCCAAGGCTGGGCTGCTGCACCTGTACTAAGATGTCCCTCCCTTCCACGCTCTTCATATTCTATGTCAAGTTATTTTCAACAGATTCTTTCTCCCTGACCCAGAAATACGAATTGGTATCTATCCATTCTAACAGTAGTAGCATTAGAATCAATATCCTTTATTTGGATCAAGGCTTCGATTACCTCCCCCAGCCTCGTGATCCACCCTCGCTTCTTCTGCAGCATTTGCTTCCTAATCCCACATCATCTCATACTCCATTTATCTGTATTGTCCTCTGCCCCTCCAGCCTTCCTTCCTACCCAGCATTTACTGGATGAGTTATCAACATACTAGCACCAACCACACCAATGCCATCTGTGTTCTAAAGCAGATCATCAAAATAAATGATAGTTATTTTAGTCCCCAGTTAGATGAGGACTACCTAAAAAGTTCAGATTTCAAATAAATTTGTATTAAGTAGGAAAATGTTTCATACTGAAGTCATTGGTGGCTTGTAACCGCATATGGAGAATTATCTCTTAAACGTCTCTTTTGCGGATCCATGTTTTTCTGGATAGTTTTTGCTTCTATATCCATGAGAAATCAACTTTCACAGTTAATTGTGATACACTGCCTATGTACACTATTTCTTATTTATTGTAGAGTAAGTGAAAATGACCAATCAGTCGAAATAGATTTAGCCATTAAGCAATTTACTTGAGCACTGGACAAAAATAAACCTTGTCAAAAGAAATTGCTGGCTGGTACTTTCCTCCAATAACGTAGCAAATAAGCACGGAGAATGATAAAGGTTAAAGATAGCATGATTAAAACTCCAATCATTGAGGTCACGAGAGGTGTCCACAGAGATCATGGTAACGGTTCCGTCACCTAAGGGGGACATCACCTGTAAGACTTGACATGCGAACACATAATAAGTTCTCTCCACTCACACCACAGAATCCATCTGTGATAAATTCCAACCATCAAGGACATATTGGGCCCAGAAAAACACAGAAATGTGGCTGATAATCGTCCAGAAAAACGCAAAAAAGCTGCCTGACAATCACCCTGAGGCACTACAGCTGCATCAGACTCCATCAGGTACTTTTTTTTCTTTTTTTTGGTCATCAGTCTTCTGACTGGTTTGATGAGGCTCGCTCCGAATTCCTCACCTGAGCTAACCTCCTCATCGCAGAGTAGCATTCGCAACCTAAATCCTCAATTATTTGTTGGATGTATTCCAATCTCTGTCTTCCTCTACAGTTTTTGCACTCTACAGCTCCTTCTAGTACCATGGAAGTCATTCCCTCATGTCATAAACAGATTTCCTGTCATCCTGACCCTTCTCCTTATCAGTGTATTCCAAATATTCCTTTTCTCTTCAAATAGTTCAAATGGCTCTGACAACTATGGGACTTAACATCTGAGGTCATCAGTTCCCTAGACTTAGAACTACTTAAACCTAACTAACCTAAGGACCTCACACACATCCATGCGACCGTAGCAGCAGAGCGGTTCCAGACTGAAGTGCCTAGAACCGTTCGGCCACAACGGCCGGCTTCCTTTTCTCTCCGATTCGGCACAGAACCTCCTTATCAGTACACCTAATTTTCAACATTCGTCTGTAGCACGACATCTCAAATGCTTCGATTCTCTTCTGATCCGGTTTTCCCACAGTCCATGTTTCACTACCATACAGTGCTGTACTCGAGACGCACATTCTCAGAAATTTCTTCCTCAAATTGAGGCTAACATCTGATGTTAGTAGACTTCTCTTAGCCAGGAATGCCCTTTTTGCCATTGCTAATCCACTTTTGCTGTCCTCCTTGCTCCGTGCATCATTGTTCATTTTACTGCCTAGGTAGCAGAATTCCTTAACTTCATCTACTTCGTGACCTTAAATAGCGATGTTAAGTTTCTCGCTGTTCTCATTTCTACTACTTCTCATTACCTTCGTCTTTCTTCAATTTACTCTCAGTCCATACTCTGTACTCCAGTATCACCCGGCCTTTTCCAAGTACACCTCCTCCTCTTGTGATTCTTGAACAGAGTAGTCGCTGTTAATAGCTGAAACTTGTTACAAAAAATTAGTCTTTCTCCTCTCTCATTCCTTGTCCCAAGCCCATATTCTGCTGTAAAATTTTCTTCTATTCCTTCCCCTACATCTGCATTACAGTCCCCAAGACTGTTAGATTTTCATCCTCCTTTACATACTGTATTACCCTTTCAATATCCTGATATACTTTCTCTATCTCTTCATCTTCGGCTTGCGACGTCGGCGACGGTCGGTGTTGGTCTGCTGTCGATTCTGATTAGAACAACCCGGTCACTGAACTGTCCACAGTAACACACTCTCTGCCCTACTTTCCTATTCATAAGGAATCCTACTGCCGTTATATCATTTTCTGCTGCTGTTTATATTGCCCTACACTCATCTGACCAGAGAGCCTTATCTTCTTTCCACTTCACTTCACTGACCCCTACTATATCAACATTGAGCCTTTGCATTTCTCCTTTCAGATTTTCTAGTCTCCCTATCACGCTCAAGCTTCTGAGATGCCATGCCCTGACTCGTAGAACGTTATCCTTTCGCTGATTATTCAATCTTTTTGGCAGTCCCCTCCCGGAGATGCGAACGCGGAACTATCTCGGAACCTTTTGCCAATGGAGAAATCATGATGACACTTGTTCAACTACAGGTCACATGTCCTGTGAATACTATACTACCAATACTATTGAATACGTCCATCACCTACCACATTTTAAATAAGAATGTATCAGGCTGCACAGAGGCAAAGACAGTGCCACAAAAAACTAAAGGTTGTTTTACAGTAACATAATTTGCTCCCTTTGTGTCGTGCGCATTGATAACTTACAAAAATCAAAATGACCTGCCCACCTTACAACTTTGTGTGAATTACATTATTGGAAACGGATCAGAAACTTTAATTTTACTGAGCCTATCCCCTTTCGTATGCAGCAGATGACTGGATTATAGGCAACACACAAGGCACACACACCCTGCAGAGTACCTACGTCCTGCCGCCACTCAGAGGAATAAACAATACAAAAGGACACCCCATCGTTAGAGAGAGAAAGAGACAAAAAAGAGAGGGAGGGAGGGAGAGAGGGAGAGAGAGGGAGAGAGAGGGGGAGAGAGGGGGAGAGAGGGAGAGAGGGAGAGAGGGAGAGAGGGAGAGAGGGGGAAAGAGATGAATCTCCTAAAAGATGCACCGCAAATATTGCAGCAATGGAAAGTGCTATTGATGTACGCTTTTCACAAAGTGGATTGGTAGTCAGGGCCTCGTACTGTGAGCCATCCAACATATTGTATACTTTTTAAATGGAAAAATGTTTATTGACATCAGCAAACTAAAAGTAGGGTAAATAAGAATGTCACTGGTGTCTGGTGCAATATTCTAGTACTTGTCGTTTAAGAGATATCGTTTTTTGAAGAGTTCCCATACAGAAACTTGTACAGTTCCTGTAACAGCACACACTAAAGAACAACGCAAGTCCATACCATAGTTATGTGTATTCTGAACAGTAACGAGACAATTGATCATCAGAGATTGTGTTCAAACTGACTACCGGTAACGGCAATACACGCTTCCAATCGATTGTGGAACGACTGCTGCACACGAGCTAGCATTTCAGAGGAGATGTCCGAGCAGGCTACAATATTACGTCGTTGAATATCATCGGGTGTAGTTGGTATGACCTTGTAGACAACGTCTTTCGGCTTTCCCCACGGAAAAAAGTCTACAGACATTAAATTCGGGGAACGGGCCGGCCAAGGTACAGGTCCTCTGCGTCCAGTCCAACGATTTGGAATCAAATCTTGAAGACATGCTGTTGTATTTCGTGCACTATTGGCTGGACAGCTATCATGCAGGTACCATAGGTTCGTCCTAGTCTGCAGAGAAACATCTTCTAGCGTCCGTGGAACATGGTATGTTAGGAGGCTGCGACACTTATGTACGTTGTGTTCCGCTGTGATAAACGAGCCTATGAGCTGACGGTTCACTAACTCACACCACATGTTTATACTCCATGGACGCTGACGTTCCACTTGACGAAACCAACGCTGTCAAAAGACCAGTAGTGCATGTTTCGGTGGTTTACTTGGCCCTGGTTGCTAAATGTGACTTCATCAATAAACAAGATACATTATACATCTGAAGTATCTTGTCTTAATGCGCACGTGCAAAAGTTAACACGATTCTCATAATCTCTTCCATGCAGTTCTTGACGGACAGATGTGATGTGGATGGAAACTATGTCGATGAAGAATGTGTAGGACACTTGCCTGACTCATGCTACTTCCTCGTGCGATTGCGCGGAAGCTAACGTGCGCATCAGCTGCAACAGTAGCAAGAACATTAATTTCATCCTCTCCTGTTGTCACTTGTTTCCTTCTGTTACATTGTCTAGGTGTTACACAACCACTTTCACGTAACTGGCTGAAGAGGAAAATAAATAATTGCCGAGATGATCGACATGTATTGGGATATCTTACCGCATGCACCGTACAAGAATAAACTGCATTCTTTCTACACTCTCGTTACACCATGAGCATGTCGACCTTTTCTGCATTGCTAAATCCCATCGACCACTCACGACCTACTGTTTGCACTGTCACACACTAACTGACTAGCAAGTCGCAATGCATTCAAGGAACACACAAGCGCACAGTAACCAAACATAACAACGTCGTACCTAGCAACTACGCTGGTTGAATGGCACAAACAAGTGTCGGTGTGGGATCTTTTCAAAACACGGTATCTCGTAAACGACTCTCTCTATAACCCTGCGACAATTAATTCATATTCTGCCTTCATGTGGTGAGTTAGGTGTTAGTGGAGGCGTAACTTCATGTTACAACGCACTTGTTTGTATTCCGAAGGAAACTGAAACGCGAAAAATTGAGCTGTGTCATGCAATTTTAAGAGAAAATCAAAGGTTAGGATTTTGACGCCTCATTTATGGAAGTGTCTTTTGATACATAATACAGTCTCATTTCGAAAAGGTGTGAAAAGGCATGAGCTGTGACCATTTTAAGAAATCACTCTTTCCCTGCGACAGCTACATCCTTATCCTGGGCTGCTCATCTTTTGGAGGAGGCCACACTCGACTTGTAGAAAGTGGACGCGGTGCTAGTAGTTAAGTCGCTTAATCACACTAATCCGGCTCAGTACGCTCCAGGCAAGTCATTTGTGCTGCTACTTTCAATCAAACGCCCCGTACAAACCACATCTATGAGCGTATTGTCAGTTGTACCAAAAGAGGAGAGGAAGGTTGACAGAAAGCATACTGGATATGCAGCACTAACCCAGCAGGACAAGGATTTATTCGGTTATTGATTCAAATAGTGTTTTAAAAGGAAGACACAACTGTGCTTGGCTAAAGAAAAAAAGATTCTAGCAACCAGCCAAACCCTGTTAACTAAAGACGTACAACAGTGTCGCAGTAGTCAGTTGTTTATGAATTGGATGAAAGTGCTGACTTTTCACTGATGTAGTAAATGACTAGTTTGGAAAATCACGTGCTTTACCGTGCGACATTCTGCTGTAATACTCAGTTTAGCTCTTGTTGAATGAGGTTGTTGCAGCTTGGTCTTACTCTTTTTAGGCACTGTACTCCAAACAACACATTCTTCCATCGTGTGTTCCTGGCCGCTACTACGGTATCTGTCGAGGACTAGCCATATCCACAGTTGTTTCCATCAAACACTTTGTGGAATGACGCGTTCTTCATATTTCCGAATGGAGTTTGCTTCTATGCAGAAAGCCGCTACTCTATACTAGCTAGTCCTTAATTTCTCAAAACACAAATTTCTTTGATATTTAGTAATTATGGAACGAGTTGTACAGTTCTCTTCGTTTGTAAAATCTTTCGTAAAATTGTACATAATTATAGTTATTGTAGTCGACTAAACTAGAAGCCATCGGGACTGCCACCAAACACCCTAGCAAACCTGAAAACTACGGATTCAACACTAATAGCGCTCGCTTTTAGAAGTCACATTTTCATTCCCAATCCCACTCCTACGGCCGTTGTGTGTGTCTCATGGACACAATATTTTTTCATATATTAAATCAAATGCGTATCAAAATTTATCGGATTTGCTGCATGCTTTCCAGAGTTCTATTATACGTAAGCGTCCTTTCACCTGTAGTATTTCATTCCATATACGAAGTTGTATGTGTCATGTATGTACCACGTTTGGTTCGCTCTGTAGTGTGTGTGTGTGTGTGTGTGTGTATAACTTCAGAAAAAAGACTGTTACACAAGTAAGTGAGTAAGTGATAATGAATTAGGGATGGGTCTAAGGTACACAAATTATTATTTTATTTTATCACACAAACATGTTTCACAACAGTTGTGACACCATCAGGGGTTTCTCATTATTTTCCTCAAACACATACATACAGGTTATTTTTAGGTCAAGGAATATGACACATCAGATTTTGTTGACATTTACATTGTATGTACACTTTACCTTTAATTATACATTGTGTGTGTCATGCGGCTGCTAACCAAAATCAGCCACAGGTCTAAATTTGCAAGGCATGTCATCTGCGAACATTAGGGATTTAAAACTTTAAAAAGCATTTTGTAACTGGAGTAAGCAACGATCGCTATAAAATGCTGAAAATGAAATAAAAAATCTCGATCTCGTTTTCAGATTTTTATTCATTAGCAACCGGTTTCGGTCCTTTCGTTAGACCATCTTCAGGCTTTTCCCCGCCATTATGACTGCTGGTGGCGGCAGACGGAGTGAGATCCATAGAAGTAAAGATGTCACTTACTTCTACGGATCTAGCCCCGTCTGCCACCACCAGCAGCCAAAATTGTGGGGAAAAGCCAGAAGATGGTTTGAGGAAAAGGCCGAAACCCGTTTCTAATGAATAAAAACCCGAAAACGCCATCGAGACAGTTTTTATTTGATTTTTAAACATGAGGGATGATAGAAAATCGTCAGCATTGAATTTTTTTATTTATTATCCAATCTTTAATATGTATGTTCTGGTAAAATTGGTGGCACATGCCCTTTTTGGGGCTTACCGTCGTAGTATTTTGCTAGTTCTTAGCTATGAAAATTTTATTTTTATGAACTGAACGTGTTTTTGTGTAGTTGAACTGAACATCTGGACATTGGTAAAAGTTTTGTGAATATTCGTTATGGCGGACTATTTCATTTAGTTTGTTATTCATGGATTATGATTCGTATTCTGAGAGTGTGTGCTCGCGTTTTCTCCTGCTCTTTTGTAAATACTGCTTCCCGTTATGTTGCTGTAGCTTGGACACACATTTCACTGCACAGATTTACGTCTTTGATGCGCTCCCAACTGTCGTTTGTTTACCGTTTTATTTTAATTTGACGTCCGAGAACTTTGAATATGTTCCGTTTATGCCTGTGTGTGTTTTATTTTGTATTGTTTCACAAACACACAACAGTACCACAACACAACTTACCAGCAACAACCGCACAACAGAGAACACACAAACCACAGAAGATGAAGAAACCACAGAGAAATAGAAAAAATGAAACAGCCTGACATTCGACAATAGAATAACTCACAGAATAGGAAACACCATGAGAAATCAAGGTATAATAAATATGGCACACAAAACAGACAACACTCTGCAGAAAAGATTAAGAATACCTAACACCACCACAGATAAATTCAACTTAGCAAGTATATACCAGCTAACTTGCGAAGTCTGTGATTCACAATACATCGGACAGACACGTAGGCCGCGCGGGGTAGCCGCGCGTTCTAGGGCGTTGTCACGGTTCGCGTGGCTCCCTCCGTCGGAGGTTCGGGTCCTCCCTCGGGCATGGGTGTGTGTGTGTCGTCCTTAGCGTAAGTTAGGTTAAGTTAGATTAATTAGTGTGTTAGCCTAGGGACCGATGACCTCAGCAGTTTGGTCCCATAGTCCTTACCACAAATTTCCAATTTTCCAGACACGTAGAAATTGGCGACGAGATTCTCACAAGGGAAACTCCGCATCGCACTTTCCTCAGATTTAGTGATAAGATGGCCCAGTGGACAGCCCGTCAAAAACCGAAAACATATCAAGCATGAAAACAGGAAGAAGATGTACTGAGCTGTGAAAAAAATGCAAACTAGAAACAGTAAACGGTCCAAGAGCAAGAACGTCAATAAAGAGCAGCTTAACAGAGCAACGGCGTCGTCAGTAAGTGGTGCTGGTGTTGAACTGTTGTGGTGTGCGTACTGTAAGACCTTCGGTACACACACCATCAGATTATTTGACTTGTCGCTCTAACGAAGTAGGCGAGTGCCAGCAATATGTCTCGTGGTCTTATCGTGGGGTGTTTATCTTCTGCTGTTAGGTCAGACGATAGAAATGCCACTTGCACGCTTAGAGTAGCAGATTGACGGTGATCAACTTTAAACAGAACTTGATTAATTTTCACACACATTTATTAAAATAATAACAAACATAAACATTACGTAACTTGATTCTGGATGCTATTTACAATTGACAATCTGAAGTTCCTTTGGTCTTGGTACATTAATCTTATTCTCACATATCTCTGATACTTGACAAAGTGGCTATACATTTATCTTCATGGCTATGTACAGGAATATGGTAATCGTATTAGGCGCAGACTGAAACTTGACTATAGACTGGTACAGACTAATGTAGACTGGTACAGACAGGTGCAGATAAATGCAGACTCGTACAGACTAATGCAGACTGACTAATCGGAGATCTGTACACTAGTTATAATACCTCGCGCGTTCAGGTATCACTGCGCGAGTGTGATCCGCGAGGAGAAAAGGTTCTACATTAGCAGCAATCTCATTGGCTGCGTTACAAATTAATACGTGGATCGGTGGAGCAGAATTTGGTCCGTCTCTATGGCAGCGCCATCTCGTAGTGCGGAGATGGACGAGCGCTGCGCCTGCGCTGTTGTGCTTAGCGGGGCGCGCTCTAGTGGGAAAGTTGTGTACACGGTGACTACGCGGAACTATGTACACAACAACTGTCAAGTGGTCCAGGCGTGTTCGAAACTCCCTCGCAGCCGGCCGCTGTGGCCGAGCGGTTCTGGGCGCTTCAATCCCGAACCGCGCTGCTGCTATGGTCGCAGGTTCGAATCCTGCCTCGGGCATGGATGTGTGTGATGTCCTTAGGTTAGTTAGGTTTAAGTAGTTCTAAGTTCTAGGAGACTGATGACCTCAGCAGTTAAGTCCCATAGTGCTCAGAGCCATTTGAACCATTTCGGCTGCTAACAGAATAGTTGTGCAATTGTCATTATAGGTCCTTACTCTACACCTCGCAAATGGACATTACGCCATGACACAGACACAAATTTGAATAATGAGAACAGAGGACTAAAAAGGGAACGCGGGGGGTTTGAACACGGTGCGCCCGCTTAGCAGTCCAATACTGTAACCACTTTTTTTTCCTTTTTTTGTGGGCAAGTGCTCTACCAACCTTTTTTAAACTTTTTATATATTCTTTTAGTAAGCGCCACAATGAGCTACAGGTTGGAGGAAACAAGGTGAGCAGGGGTCGAATCTCGAAGCCTGGCCACGGTGCCTCCCCCTTCCCGCCGCCGTGCTGCACCCTCACATTGCTCATATTGTTGTTATTTATTTATTTATTTATTTATTCCACTTTTTTGTACACATGTATACAGAGGAAAAACAAATCAGAACAAGTCCACAAATCCGGAATCCTGGAAACCACTACACTGTTTATCTTTCTGCCTGCTCTATATTGCACTTGTTCTTTTTGGACCGTTCACTGTTTCTTTTCTGCTTTTTATCTTGTTGTTTCCATGCTTGATCTGTGTTCAGTTTTTGACGAAATGTCCACTGGGCCCTCTTACAACTACACCTGAGGGGGCCGCGATGGGGAGGCTCCATTGTCTGAATATTTCAGAGCGCTGAAAAGTGACAGCACACATTCCACATTTGCAGACCACCTCATCGAAAACAACCATCACCCCGTGGCATACACGCAGGCCTCCAAATCCTACACACAGTAACCTTCTGTACCAGTTATTAACATTAGAAGAAAGTTACAATATCCAAAAAGTTATCAAACTGGGCAAAAAGTTATCAGTGACCAAACAGTATTGTGTAACAAAACACTGTCACCACTCTCAACGAATTATCGGACAGCACAAAATAAAAAACACACATACACGTAAACGGAACAGATTCAAAGTTCACAGACGTCAAACCAGAACAAAACAGTAAACTAACGACCGTCGGGAGAGCGTCAGAGACGTAAATTGGTGCAGTGAAACGTGCGTCCAAGCCACAACGTAACAGGATGCAGTATTTACAACCGAACAGGAGAAAATGTGAGTAAACTGTCTCAAAATACGGATCATATTCAATGAATAACACACTACACGAAATAGTTCGCCATAAGTAAGCTTCATAAAACTTTTGCCAATGTCCGCCGGGTCAGCCCAACGTCACAAAAACACGTTTAGTATATAAAAGCAGACCTGTCACAGCTAGGAACTAGCAAAGCAACATAATGGCAAAGCCAAAAAAGGGCATACGCCACGAATTTTATCAGAACATACATTTTTAAGATTGGATAAAAAATAAAAATTCAATGCTGACGGATTTTCTAACATTCCTCATGTTTGCAGATGACATGGTATACTAATTTAGACCTGTGGCTAATTTTGGTTGGCAGCCACAAATACTTAAAAAGTAAAATCAAACAAAATGTACATACAATTTAAATGACAACAAAATCTGATATATTATATTCCTTAACGTAAAAATAACCTATGTGTGTGTATTTTAAGAAAGTAATAAAAAATCATTGAAGATGCCACAACGGTGGTGAAACATGTTGCGTGACAAAACAGAACTCTAAGGCGGACCCATTCTTAGTTCATTATTATTTTTCCTCAAGCACGGGAACAGAGCTCAAAAGTTCAGTATGAAAGTGTGTAAGCGGTCTATTTGATTACAGAAAAAAGTCTGCGCCTTAGAGTGAGGAAGGAAGTGCAGTATCGAAATGAATGAAAAAATGTTTAGGTAATTTCTAGTGGCAATGACAGATAACCAAATATAAGTAATAAATTAACCAATAAGGGAAACAGGAAAGAAAGCAAGTAGGTATGAGATTGCTATATAAAAGATAAATTTTATAATGTAGATAAACTAAATGCTGGAAACTGCGAATATAAACTACATCTGTAAAACAGGAGATCTAGTACTCAAAAGTAATAAGTAACCCAGACATAGAAGAGATTACATAAACAACCGTTAAATTTTATGGAAAGCTGTACAGCGACGAAAATTAGGTTCATGGATAGATAAATATGAATAGCGCTGGAAATATAGGTCTTGCAGAGAAATTCAAATTAATATTCAATTATGAGAGATTCCGGTGGTCCTAGGACCGACAGAGCTGCAGAAGATATAGAGAAACTCATAGGGATATAAAATCCTCTTTTCAAAATTACGAAGGAAGGAAAATTATGATTCAACCTCCCGTCGACGAAGAAATCATATGATATGCTGCTCAAGTTCCGGAGAACGATTGGGTGGGAAACAGGCGGTGCCACTTCCAGCGTTCGCTTTAAGTGATTTGGGGAAATCATGGAAAACTTAACTCAGAGTTACCGTAGATGTGTCCAGTAGTGTTTTACATCTGTGCGCTTCGCTCGCTCAATTTATTATACTGTAAGAATAATGCACTAATACACAATTTTCTGTAGCCTGTACTCGGAAAAAATATTGTCTCAAAGATGTACCGTTGTTCCAATACAACTGAGTTGAATAATTATACCATTTTCCACACACTTTCTCTTGTTGAGGGAGATCTAATTAGCGAGAAGATGTGAGATCGTGGTTTTGAAAGGATAGTGGAAATCTGCTTCTCAACATCTGCAGCATTGCTTAACCCCGTGCTTCTTGTGGCTTTAATTCTGTGGTACATCGGGCCTGCAGCAGACACGGCACTGGCCAACTAGCATTGAGAACTCTTACAGAGACACGTCCGGTACATTCTTGGGCTCTTTGTTTGTTCCTCCCCGGCGGGTGGAATGCCAGAGTGATACACACGCTGTGCTGTCGCTTGAGTATTCCCAGGTGCATTTTTCAACCAACATGCTGCTAAGAATACTTTGGAACAAACGGTAAGCTGAAGCCACGTGCATAGACCGAAACTGAGAAACTGGAAGGCACGCAACGTTTTTTTTCCAGGATCATTCACGACTCGATCAGACAATTCTGACATCGGCCGCACTGGATTCAAGCAGAAAACGATACCTTCTTCGCTAACACACTACATACAGAATTCCAATATAATGAGTTGTGTGTACTTTCTTTTATTCGACAAATATGTATCACTATTATACGTTACGTAATTCCAGCACCTTAGTTAGCTGCAACTGTGGATATTACTAACTGCTGTTTTAATGTATTGTGGGAATATTTTGAAATGAAAACCGAAGGATTTAAGTATGTACTATTCTTCAAATTACTTTAGAGTTCAGTTTTCGAAGGTCTGCCTTTTTCTTTTCTTAACTTCCCTTAAAATGTTTTGTCGATATTGTTTTCACGTTGACCGTATTATTTACTACTTTCTGAAAATCTTACCTAATATGTGTTTCTAAAACATATAGTAGAACACATTCAGTGCATTGAATACCTACAAAACTCCTTTTTATAATTCTTAGATCTGATAACGGAATGTTAAATATAAAGAGTTTATACAATATAATTTAACAGTAAGTAAATATAAAAAAAATCCGGCTAACTGCGAGTAGGACTCACGCACCTAAGGTTCCGTACAAAAATAATTATGTACACAGTGTAAACATTAATAAATCCGACAAACTGCAGTGACAGATTCCTGACTGGAAATGGAGGAAAAAGGGTCCTATGAACATGTGTCCGGAAATGCGTCGTTGCCTCGGTAGATGGCGTTGACGATTGAAAGTTCTTCTGACCACCTGCCGTGTGTCCCTTGTGTGTTGCAGTTTGCGCGCCTGACGTAACGAAGTGTAAGCAGCAGAATGGTCCGGTAGGCATGTCGGGAACAAGCCGAGATGGTTCTTGTGTACGACCAAGCAGACGGAAACGGTCGAGAGGCACAGCCCGGTCCTCCAAATCTGGTGTACGCACAGTCCGCTGCCTCCACATCAAAGAAGAAAGCGCGGTAGACCTGCGAGATGCTGCAAAGACTACGTCAACAAAGCAATGGCGGCGAGAGGTCTCAATGAAGGAGACTGGAATGACCGTGAACGATGGAGATTGGAATGCGGCGGCAGCGGTAGAAACCTCGCTCATTCATGATTAACAGTCTGTTGACTGGGGTCTGTTGTTACTGCTTCATTTTACGGGTTCGTTCTTTAGACCTAATTGAAAACGAGCTTCCATCATTACAGGAAGAGGTTCCACTGGATACAAGGATGGGTATATTCTTTCAGGATGATGAAACATCTGCACATTCAGTAGTCAGTGACACATCAACTAAACCTAAGATTTCCCGGAAAATTCTCGGCAGAAATGGTCACATTTATTGACCATTTCGGTTCTCAGCCTTTACCCCTTTCGATTACGCGTGTGGGACTGATTAAAAGCGAAGTCTACAAACAAGAAATAAACAACGAGACGAACTGATTGTTCGGATTACAAATAGCACTGCAATCATAAAAGGACGCCAAGACGTCTTCAGAGGAGCTACATGTGGTTTTCAAAAATATTCGAAAGTATATTAAAGGCAGAGGAGCAATTTCTGAAAATCAGCCTTGAACTTAATCACTTGCCTTTGCTTAACACCTTCTGTATTTTGGTTACACTCTAAAATTTGTATCCCTTGTGAGCATACAAGCTGTGGCGGGAGATTAGAGCGGCAGTTTCCCGCCGCAGAGCACATGGCTGGCGGTTCCTACGGGGCCGTGGCGAGCGGCTAGCGTTTACGCGGCCTCGGAAAAACCCTAGCGCTTGGCAGGGGCGCGTATGGCCGTGTTTTCGGGCTTGGAGAAATTTGTATTCCAGCGGAAAATTGATAAAAACAAAACGAAGAGTGACACGGAGGTGCGAGTTGGCACTCATGAACAGAAAAAGATGTAAAGCTAAATTATCTAGACGCGCCACAAAAATATGTAATAGTTTAAAAGTTATTGTCGTCTTAAAAATCGTAAATTTCAAAAGTTCAAAAGCTACTATCTTCGCAATGTTTTGGCGTATTAATATGAACAAAGTGTTTACAGATGCGGCTAACAGAGCTGCATCGAACAATCATAGCCGATTTAGCTGAATATGTACCATTTTGGAATGAGAGGTCGGAATATGTGATTCGACTGAGCGAAACTGTGTTTTTGGTAATAAATAAATTTAAAGAGATGAAACTAGCGGCAGCATTCTAAAGTTTAAAGAGGTAGATGAGTAATTAAGTATGTATTTTTATTTGTTTCCTTATTTTTAGTATAAGAAATCTGGGAAAATCAATTCACGTCACAAGAACATTATTTGTTAGGAACGGTGTGAGATACAGAAAATTGACCTTAAATTGTTATTGCCCGGAAATTTTCCATATTTTTCAATGTATCATATGTGTTTTTGTGTTTAGTTTTAGAATATTCTTAATTCTTTTTGACAAACATTGTTTTGAGTTAGGCAGTTGTTTCGAGGGTGCATAGGGCGGCCATCTTTGATGACAGTTGGTTTTGAGCGACGCTAAGAGCCGGATGTGCCACGCATCTTGGGGTAGTAGTGGATTGGTAGCCACGTTTGGGGGCAAGTATGTACGTAGCGACGTTCGAAAGTGATCAAGTGGAGTGCAATATAGAGGTTTAGGACAGCAAACAAGAGTGTATTTTGTGAATTGTGAACAGACTGTCGAGTGCCGTGATCGCGACAGATGAATTTTATAGTGAAGTGTTGTAGCATCAGTTATTAACGGCCGCCCTTACTAAAGAGCCCCTCAAACTGCATTTTAAGTGTTTAGTGAATATGTTGTTGTTGTGATCTTCAGTCCAGAGACTGGTTTGATGCAGCTCTCCATGCTACTCTATCCTGTGCAAACTTCTTCATCTCCCTGAACCTACTGCAACCTACATCCTTCTGAATCTGCTTAGTGTATTCATCTCTTGGTCTCCCTCTACGATTTTTACCTTCCACGCTGCCTTCCAATACTAATCTGGTGATCCCTTGATGCCTCAGAACATGTCCTACCAATCGATCCCTTCTTCTAGTCAAGGTGTGCCACAAATTTCTCCCTAATTCTATTCAATACCTCCTCATTTTTTGTGTGATCTACCCATCTAATCTTTAGCATTCTTCTGTAGCACCACATTTTGAAAACTTCTATTCTCTTCTTGTATAAACTATGTATCGTCCATGTTTCACTTCCAAACATGGCTACACTCCATACAAATACTTTCAGAAACGACTTCCGGACACTTAAATCTATACTCGAAGTTAACAAATTTCTCTTCTTCAGAAAAGTTTTCCTTACCATTGCCAGTCTACATTTCATATCCTCTCTACTTCGACCATCATCAGTTATTTTGCTCCCCAAACAGCAAAACTCATCTACTACTTTAAGCGTCTCATTTCCTATTCTAATTCCCTCAGCATAATCCGATTTAATTTGACTACATTCCATTATCCTCGTTTTGCTTTTGTTGATGTTCATCTTACATCCTCTTTTCAAGACTGTCCATTCCGTTCAGCTGCTCTTCCAGATCCTTTGCCGTCTCTGACAGAAATACAATGTCATCGGCGAACCTCAAAGTTTTTATTTATTCTCTGTGGATTTTAAATCCTACTCCGAATTTTTCTTTTGTTTGCTTTACTGCTTGCTCAATATACAGATTGAATATCATCGGGGATAGGCTACAACCCTGTCTCACTCCCTTTCCAACCACTGCTTCCCTTTCATGCCCCTCGAATCTTATAACTGCCATCTGGTTTCTGCACAAATTGTAAATAGCCTTTCGCTCCCTGTATTTTACCCCTGCCACCGTCAGAATTTGAAAGAGAGTATTTCAGTCAACATTGTCAAAAGCTTTCTCTAAGTCTACAAATGCTAGAAACGTAGGTTTGCCTTTCTAAGTCGTAGGGTAGTATTGCCTCACGTGTTCCAACATTTCTACTGAATCCAAACTGATCTTCCCCTAGGTCAGCTTCTACCAGTTTTTCCATTCGTCTGTAAAGAATTCGTGTTAGTATTTTGCAGCCGTGGCTTATTAAACTGATAGTTCGGTAATTTTCACATCTGTCAACACCTGCTTTCTTTGGGAGTGGTATTGTTATATTCTTCTTGAAGTCTGAGGGTATTTCGCCTGTCTCATACATCTTGCTCACCAGATGGTAGAGTATTGTCAGGACTGGCTCTCCCAAGGCTATCAGTAGTTCTAATGGAATGTTGTCTACTCCCGGGGCCTTGTTTTGACTTGGGTCTTTCAGTGCTCTGTCAAACTCTTCACGCATAATCGTATCTTCCATTTCATCTTCACCTACATCCTCTTCCATTTCCATAATATTGTCCTCAAGTACATCGCCCTTGTATAGACCCTCTATATACTCCTTCCACCTTTCCCCTTTCTCTTCTTTGCTTAGAACTGGGTTTTCATCTGAGCTCTTGATATTCATACAAGTGGTTCTCTTTAATTTTCCTGTAGGCAGTATCTATCTTACCCCTAGTGATATAAGCCTCTACATACTTACATTTGTCCTCTAGCAATCCCTGCTTAGTCATATTGCACTTCCTATCGATCTCATTTTTGAGACGTTTGTATTCTTTTTGGCCTGCTTCATTTACTGCATTTTTATATTTTCTCCTTTCAACAGTTAAATTCAATAAATAACAGAAGTGTTACCCAAGGATTTCTACTAGCCCTCGTCATTTTACCTACTTGATCCTCTGCTGCCTTCACTATTTCATCCATCAAAGCTACCCATTCTTCTTCTACTGTATTTCTTTCCCCCATTCCTGTCAATCGTTCCCTAATGCTCTCCCTGAAACTCTCTACAAGCTCTGGTTCTGTCAGTTTATCCAGATCCCACCTCCTTAAATTCCCACCCTTTTGCAGTTTCTTAAGTTTTAATAACCAATAGATTGTGGTTAGAGTCCACATCTGCCCCTGGAAATGTCTTAAAATTTAAAACCTGGTTCCTAAATCTCTGCCAGCCTGTGTGGCCGAGCGGTTCTAGGCGCTTCAGTCTGGAACCGCGCGACCGCTACGGTCGCAGGTTCGAATCCTGACTCGGGCATGGATGTGTGTGATGTCCTTAGTTTAGTTAGGTTTAAGCAGCTCTAAGTTCTAGGGGACTGATGACCTCAGATGTTAAGTCCAACAGTGCTCAGAGCCATCTGCACCATTTTGAACCTAAATCTCTGTCTTACCATTATATAATCTATCTGAAACCTTCGAGTATCTCCAGGCCTCTTCCATGTATACAGCCTTCTTTTATGATTCTTGAACCAAGTGTTAGCTATGATTAAGTTATGCTCTGTGTGAAATTCTACTAGGCGGCTTCCTCTTTCATTTCTTACCCCTTTTCCATATTCACCTACTACGTTTCCTTCTCTTCCTTTTCCTACTACCGAATTCCAGTCACCCATGACTGTTAAGTTTTCGTCTCCCTTCACTATGTGAATAATTTCTTGTATCTCATCATACATTTCATCAATCTCTTCGTCATCTGCGGAGCTAGTTGGCATATAAACTTATACTACTGTGGTATGTGTGGGCTTCGTGTCTGTCTTGGCCACAATAATGCGTTCACTATGCTGTTTGTAGTAGATTACCCACACTACTATTTTTTTATTCATTGTTATACCTACTCCTGCAATACCCCTATTTGATTTTGTATTTGATATTAGTGAATATATTGAAGAGAAATAAACTACTTGCTCAAATTATAAATCAACGTGAGTGACTCAATATTTTAAATTTCACCACAATACCTGCCTGCATTGTTTTGTTATATTTTATTTCAGGTTAAAAATTGAGTTTATGACAGGTGTAAGCTGGCACCCTATGACGAAAAACGTAGCCAAACACTGAGACCAGTCGCATCTCTGGGTCACTCAATTAAGCTGAGTGTAACAAACATATACATTTTCGTGCCGTAGCACGAGGGGCTCGAGCCAGACTATTCAAACTTCAATGTGTAGTGGCCAGTACAGTCGTACCCTGGAACCAATAAAATGGATACGTATTATACATTATGTTTTATTCGAATCAGCCTGTTCTACCACCTCCTAAATTTTTCACTGTCCTGCTTAAATATCCTGTATCTCATACTCTATAGTCTCTATAGATTGAGTAATCTTGATATCTCGAGCCAGTTCAACTCCATACAAGTCTCATACATAACCTATTTGACAACACGAATCTAAATATCATTTGATGTTGAAACTATAATTAATGTTCCATTTACTGAGTAACTCAGCAAAACTTTCAATCATCGCAATTCTTTTCAGGTGGACGTACTACCCTAGTGTATTTATACTGAATTAAATTACGATAACGTATGCGACTACATCAGAGACACAACATTTGACTGATCTCAGTTCTTCTACGTTACACGTTAAAATATATTCATATATTTGTTCGTGATTTCTGTCGCTTGCACATCACATAATCATCGGCACTACTGACGTCTATTCATAACTCTCAATCATTCACAACCTTCCTCTCGCATACCTCATCTCCTCTGTTAATACCTCTGAGACCCGTGTTTCTACCTCTACTATCTACTCCGAACTTGTTTCGTTCTTTGCTAGATGTGTTGTTTGTAAGAATGGTTAGTAACTTAAATGTTTCGATCTCCATATTTCGTTGGGTGTTCGAAAAAAGTGTGGAATGCTTTGAGAGGTGGTAGAAATCATCGAAACAACAAAAATAAGTCCAAAAAATATGGGTCTGGAAATGCATACTTCCTTAGATAAGTCCAATAGACATGGGTCCTGAAATGCATACTTTCTGCGATAAACAAGGGCTTACAGGATGTGTTCAACGTGGCGTCCATTCGTGACAATGCACTCCCCTGCCCTCCAGCGGAAGAAATGACGCACTCTTTGAAGTGTCCACTCATCGTTGATAGGCGTGGCGTTGACCAATTCCTTCAGGTGCCCCATAACCAAAGGTCTAGGGAGATTGAGGTCTGAGGAACGAGCAGGCTAAGTTGTGGGTCTCCGCCCCCGACCAATCTGGCGGTCCTAAAATGTCTGCGTTAGAAGTTCGCGCACATTGTGACGAAGGCGTGCTGGTACGTCTTCAAGCATGAACCACATTTGTATTCGTTGCTGCAACGGCACAACCTCCAGCAAGGTAGGCAATACATTAATGAGAATGTCCAGATAATGCGGCCAAGTTAACCTTTGTGGTAGCACGTATGATCCTTTTAGCCTATCGGCAAGTACGTCTGCCCATACGTTGAATGAGAATCGATGTTGATACCCTCTTTCCTGAATTGCTTGGGGATTTACATCTGCCCATACATGCGCGTTATGTCTTGTGAACTCTCTGCCTATTCGGCAACTAAAGTCTTGGATGTGAACAGTGGATCTGCGGCACGCCGTCATTGACAGAACCGCCATCTGCCATGATGATACTGTGGCCTTAGGGTCTGAAAGCGATGTAGATGATATGGGTACAGCAACTATTCATGAAATACGCTCCAAATAATAGGGTGAGATACGCCTTCTGCTGCTGCTAACCGTCGCCCACTGGCCTCAGACGTTTTCTCCACCGAACGTAACACACGCTCCTTCATGTCATGACTATAGAGGGCCTTCAACTGCCTGTCTTCCACAGCTTATCAGAGGGCACTCTCCTCTATGGATATTTTTCAGCGTAGAGGGCAGGGGCTCGCAGACTACGTCCGTTTGCTAAAGCATAGCAGAGCATCATATCCACTATTTCATTTGTCGAATAGTAGGCTTATATTGCTAATGGTTGGTGAAAGAGAGAAACTGTAAATGTACTGCTACAGTCTGGAGCCGCGCGACCGCTACGGTCGCAGGTTCGAATCCTGCCTCGGGTATGGATGTGTGTGATGTCCTTAGGTTAGTTAGGCTGAAGTAGTTCTAAGTTCTAGGGGAGTGATGACCTCAGAAGTTAAGTCCCATAGTGCTCAGAGCCATTTGAACCATATTTTTTTTTTTTTTTTTTTTTTTTTTTGTAGATGTACCACGCCATTTGGACGTTCGAACATCGCAATAACAGTAAACACATAAGTTAACCCGCGTTTGGAAGAAGGTAAAGCACCATGATACGTACCTAGGTTTGACAGTACTGTGCAGTAAGACACACAAACACGACGAATGTTAACGTAGCCTGAAACACGACTCGGATCACCCAAATGACTAAGAACACCCATACATCATAATAACCATGCCAACGCATTTGACGGAGCACCATTGCAACCACTGTGCTACTAATATCTGAACCAAGCGTCGCGCAGGCCTTCCTATAAACACGTGTTTATCCCGGAAAGTATGCGTTCGGGACCCACGTTTACTGTACTTATTTTCCTTGTTTCAGTGTTGGAAAAAACTTTTTTGAAAAGGCTATCGTTCCGAAGATTCAATATAAAGTCGATAAATGAGGGGGATGGATCAAATGGCTCTGAGCACTATGGGACTTAACATCTTAGGTCATCACTCCCCTAGAACTTAGAACTACTTAAACCTAACTAACCTAAGGACATCACACACATCCATGCCCGAGGCAGGATTCGAACCTGCGACCGTAGCGGTCACGCAGTTCCAGACTGAAGCGCCTAGAACCGCTCGGCCACACCGGCCGGCTAATGAGGGGGAGGTTAACAACAAGATGCCTTCTAGGACAACTTTTTCCGCCTACTTAATTGTAGCATGGTTGTTCGAAAGGTTTGTGCTATCATTCACGTACTGTGCCAACGAGAAGGGGTACCACGTGGATCGGAACAGAATAATAAGAGTTACTGAAATAATTATAGCTAAAAGAAATACGTTGACGAAGTTGCTGACCACGATACTGTTGCTGGCTCCTTTCCATGATAATTAGCGAGCACGGGAGTTATTGGCAATGATATTGGCCTGGCGGGTTCTTGATGTTACTGCAGCCAATATTTCCACCGCCCACGCTCATCACTTGCCACGTGCCGCTAAACAATCACTCCTCCAGTACAATGCACGCCATGCATGCGTCCGCACTTCACCAAGTCTCACACCAGAGTTCTCTCTCTGTGTAGCGCGTGCTCTCGTAACATCCTCCCGCGGCCAGAGACGCCGCTACTCCAACGATACTTATGCGTTGACAAAAATCTAACGTTTCCCTAACGTTCCTTCAGCGATTACTCAGCGATATTTAATATACATAATTGATTATACAGCAAAATAAACAAATTAATTCATACATCGTGGACATATAAATTTACATAAAGATAAAAGCAAGTATATATACAATAATAAATGGTCAAAAAGCACATCGGCATGAAAGTGTTACGCTGTTTTTCGCACTGAGGGATGCCAACAGCACTAGAACAAGAGTTTCGCGTCCCGCCGACTAATGACGATGCACAACTTCGGACTGAACAGGAGCGAGTCAGGGAACTGACCGGAAATGTCCGACCTCAGACAAAAAAAAAAAAAAAAAAAAAAAAAAAAAATTGTCAAATAACGGAAACCTTAAAGAAGGGTTACCGGACGAGGATGTGAGCGCCCTCTTCCCACATACGGACTGCACGCATCCCATGTTCTCATTTGTCCTTTTAACATAGATTGCATAACAAAACAGTATTTTTCAGTAATATTCTATCAAGTACTTTTTCTAAAATGTGTTTTGGGAAGACGTTTCGGCCTTCCCTGCTAAGACATTTCAGCGGATTTCTGCGGCTTTCATTCATTAAGGATGGCGGAACAATAGCCACAGGCACAAAAGAAAGAAGACCCAGTCTTATAATAACCAGGCAGAGCATGAAAACCGACGACCGTAGCACATTACCCACGACTATAACGCAGGTGCTCTAAGTGACCTCCTTAACGGTTGAGTGCGTCGCTTATAACATTTAAACACACGATGTATGAAGGTACACTATGTAATCAAAAGTATCCGGACACCTGGCTGAAAATGACTTAAAGTTCGTGGCGTCCCTCATCGGTAATGCTGGAATTCAATATGGTTTTGGCCCACCATTAGCCTTGATGACAGCTTCCACTCTCGCAGGCATACGTTCAATCGAGGTGCTGGAAGGTTTCTTGGAGAATGGCAGCCCATTCTCTTCACGGAGTGCTGCACTGAGGAGAGGTATCGCTGTCGGTCGGTGAGGCCTGGCACGAAGTCGGCGTTCCAAAACATCCCAAAGGTGTTCTGTATGATTCAGGTCAGGATCCTGTGCAGGCCAGTCCATTACAAGAATGCTATTGTCGTGTAACCACTCCACCACAGGCCGTGCATTATGAACGGGTGCTCGATCGTGTTGAAGATGCAATCGCCACCGCCAAATTGCTCTTCGATAGTGGGAAGCAAGAAGATGCTTAAAACATCAATGTAGGCCTGTGCTGTGATAGTGCCACGCAAAACAACGGGTGCGAACCCCGTCCATGAAAGCATGGCCACACCATAACACTACCGCCTCCGAATTTTGCTGTTGGCACTACACACGCTGGCAGATGACGTTCACCGGGCATTCGTCATACCCTCACCCTGCCATCGGATCGCCACATTGTGTACCATGATTCGTCACTCCATTCAACGTTTCTCCACTGTTCAATCGTCCCATGTTTACGCTTTTTACACCAAGCGAGGAGTCGTTTCGCATTTACAGGCATGATGTGTGGCTTATGAGCAACCGCTCGACCATGAAATCCAAGTTTTCTCACTTCCCGCCTAACTCTCATAATACGAGGGTTGGAACTTTAACGGTGGCAACAATTTATTTACAGCTCGCATAAAATAGATACGTGTTTCAAATTTTTACTGACCTTCAAAGTAGTCGCCAGCGATGTAGAAGTAGTAGGATACACTTAACAGTGCCAGTTGTGTTGACAGTTTGAGCGGCGCGGCCTATTGCCCGACGAATTTGTAGCAGTTCTGAAGCGAATGCCGTGAAGTGTTTCCTTCAGTTTAGAAATCGAGCTGAACTCAAGAGGGCTTAAGTCAGGGGAGTGCAGTAGGTGGTATAGCACTTAGCAGCCCCATCAGTCAAACAAATCACTAACAGCTTACACTGTACGTGCTTGGGCACTGTCCCGCAAAATGGTGGTCAGGTCCTGCAGAAAGTGTCATCACTTCTGTCTCTATGCTGGCCGTAGGTTGTGTTCCAAAAATGAATAGCATGGAGACAGAAGTGATGACACTTTCTGCAGGGTCTCACCATCATTTTGCAGGACAATGCTCAAGCACGTACAGTGCAAGCTATTACTGATTTGTTTGACTGATGGGGCTGCTAAGTGCTAACCACCTACTGCACTCCCCTGGCTTAAGCCCTCGTGAGATCAACTCGATTTCTAAACTGAAGGAAACACTTCACGGCATTCGCTTCAGAACTGCCACAAATTCGTCGAGCAATAGACCACGAAGCTCGAACAGTCAATACAACTGGCACTGCTAAGAGTATCCTACGATTTCAACATTGCTGGCAACGGGTTATACACAATGCTGGTGACTACTTTGAAGTTCGGTAAAACTTTGAAACATGTATCTGTTTTGTACGAGCTGTAAATAAATAGTTTCCACTATTACAGTTCCAACCATCGTACTTGCAGTGGGTCCTGATGCAGTTTGGAATTTCTGTGTGAGGGTCTGCATAGATGTCTGACTAATACAAATTACGACCCTCTTCGACTCTCGGCGGTCTCTGTCAGTCAACAGACAAGGTCGGCATGTAAGTTTTTGTGCCGTACTGTCCCTTCACGTTTCCACTTCACTATCACATCGGAAACATTGGACCTAGTGATGTCTAGGAGTGTGGAAATCTCACGTACAGGCGTATGACATAAGTGACAACCAATCACCTGTCCATGTTCGAAGTCCGTGAGTTCCGCGGAGCGCCCCATTCTGCTCTCTCACGATGTCTAATGACTACTGAGGTCGCTTACAACAGGCGGCAGCACAATGCACCTTATATAAAAAACGCATGATTTTGGGCGTGTCCCGATACTTTTGACCACATAGTGTATATCATGTAGCGTGCTATATAGAAAACGTCTTGTCAGTGACAATACTTCGTTTTTAGTCAAATTTTTCACTGAGACGTAAAAATTATTAGGTGCATTAAGACAACAGAAATAAGGAGAAATAAGCGCAAAACAATAAAGGCAGGAACTAATTCTGAAAGAAGTGTTTTTTTATCACAACAGAAGGCTTACAAGTGTTCCGTATTTATCAAGATTAGGTTATTTCGCACAGATCATACCGAGCGCTGGAATAGGGGAGACCGGGGGAATACCGATATACCAAACAATACCGACACCATCATTTTCTCAGTTGAGTACAGTAGTGCTGTAGTCAGAGGGAGATAGTGCTGCAGCAAAGTGGAGGATGCCAGAAGCTGGATGCAGAGGCGACGAGTTCTTGTAAACGACAGTGTTACTGTGTGCGCTAAAAATTAATTTTTATTGCGTTTTGATGGTGTATTTGATTTATTCTTAAAGTGAGGTAATAATTTCAAAACTTTTTTAACGGTAATAACGTAGGTCAGCAGATAGTATGTTTCTTAGTGCGTCTTTTAGCAAGAGTTTTGTAACTTTTTGAGTATTAGCAAAGCCTTTAAAGTCTGCTCTCAGCCATGATGTCTGAGTGAAGTAATATCGATAGACGAATGTGGGCCAGTGTCAACAGGATATCAATATTTCCCTATGCTCTAAATAAAAAAAAAAGTTGTTTACGCATAAGCAAGGTCTTAATTTCAGATGGCGAGCACAAGAAAAAGAAAATGAGAGAGGGCTAAATGGACTGAAGAATCCCCAAAAAACGCATTAAGCTTAGTGAACTCAGGGAGATGACAGAATAGCGTATCAGAGGAGCTGAACACATTAAAAATTACGCTTTATGAATGATTAATATCAAATTCAGACAAAAACCTTCCTTGGGGAGAAGATCTGTTTTTACTCCTGAACAATGACAAGAATTAGTCAACCTTGTGACCACGATGGCACAATTATTCTATGGCCTTTCCCTGGTCGAGTTGCGGTGAATTGCTTATGAACTTGCCAAAAAACTTGAACTTGAGCACAATTACAATAAAATTACCAAAATGATTGGAAAAACTGGGTTTCTGGTTTTAAGAAGAGAAATCCTAAAATAAGCTTAACAAAACCATCAGCACAATGTATCGGCAGAGTGCTAGGTTTCAGTAACGCTGCAGCAGATTTATTTTTCCAACTTGAACACCATTTTCAAAAACAAGCTGCGCACGTATTTTGATGCATGTTAAGTTAATGACATGCGTTACTTACTTAGAAGAGAAATTTTATTCTGCCTGTATTTTATGCAGTTGATATTACCCGGTAAGGGTGTCGACATTATCCAGGTACTCGAAACTATGCTAACTGGTTACAGATTTAACATTTTCCATTTTCCTGGTGCGTTTGACATTCCTGGATCACGCGGAGAGCCTTGAGTTTTCCCATGGAAGTGACAGATCCCAAAGCAAAACGAAAAATGACTTAAGGTGTCAGTATCCCTCCGATAGCGCCTATAAAGTGAAACAAACACATAGGTAATAATATCTTACTAGCGACCTGGATGTCTCTCCCGTCGGAACAGTGAATATAAAATTTTACACTAACAACTCCACTCACAACACACACAGAACCATGGAAAGCATTCAGAATGTTATTTTTCCTTAAACCTTCAGTGTTACCTCGGCGTTTAGAAAGATCTCCGAAACCATAGCTTACCAGCGCACCATTAAATACCCAAACAAGCGCCCTTTATGGTAGTGGAAGTGAAATTACAATAAAGAAAATTAAGAATAACATCAGCAGACACGCTAACCCGCGTTCCATTCGCAAATGCCGCACTGAGGAACCTAAATTCATATGGCGCAAATGAAGTATGGTCTTTCACGCTCTTCATAGGGTTTTTCTTCGTATATGTGAACTTATAGGTATTCACAGGTCCGAGTAACATTGACACAGAGAAGCCTGTAATAATATCACATTACAGTCATATCTGATTAACAAAAGGGAATATTGCACAACAGTCATAAGGTGGTACGGTGTGTTGTGTTTACAACCAGCGCACAGCAGCACCAAACCATATCCGAAATAGTGACGATGGAACGGCAGTCGATGGTAGAATTTTGAATCTAGGTCCTGGTTCTCTGCTCGATTCAGTCAGCAGAAACGGAGTAATAGAGAAGAAGGAGCTCGTTAACACAACATCGGACGTTACACGGTTAAACTCTGGTACATCCGCATACGATCTGAAACTGTAAGTATGCAAGCGACAGCATGCACCTCCAATATGTTCCAAAAGCCGCGCGTAAGAACGGAATGTTTCGGGGCTCATACCTCGGGTTCTATTAATGACAGAAAGGTGGGAGTCACGTGTTTTGGGTAGTTCTTGGGCTACATCATTTGTATATCCAACAGAAAGCTCCTCATACTATATCGTACTGAAAAGGGTCAAGGTTTGAATGCTATAAATTTCACTCAAATTTTACCGGTATGTTCTTTAGGCATTTGTCTAGAGATTCCACCTTCCCATTCTCGATAATCTTTACCCGTTATCGAGAAACACCACCAGAGACATGTTTTTTGGGTACCAAAGCAGCTCCGCGGATGGAAAGACGGCTATACATAGAAAATGGCTGATATTATTAGGATGTATTCCTAAGATACCTAGATAGAACAACGTTGCAAATTTTCTTGGTATCTTCATACGTTTCTGAGAAACAGAGATTCATATTTACACTACCTGTACACGTAAAATACGTGCGTAAAATCCTGCGTGAGGCGAAATATAAGTAGCAAAAAACAGCAGAAAATTGCTCAAATTTGGGGGTATATTGTCTAGGCTTTTATTCAGTTATCGAGAAACACCCCAAAAACGTGGTTCTTTGGTACCAAAACCGAGCCGCTGGTTCCAAGATGACTATGCACAGTAAATGGCTCCAATTTTTACACGTATTCCTAAGATCCCGACCTTGGACAATCTTGAAAATTGTTTTGATATCTTGATCCGTCTCCAAGAAACAAAGGTTCAGAATTACCCTGCCACAGTACATAAAATCCTATGAGAGGCGAAACTGTAGTTTATAAAGTGACTCGGCAAGGAGACATACGCTGTAAAGTGTCCCCGTTATCATCAGAAGGTTTCTAGGAACCCAGTGTTGTAGTAGCGAAGCACATGCAAAATGTTTGTGGACGTAAAATCCGTTTTGAGCTTAAAATTAGTTTTGCGTATTTCAATGCCACACAAGGAAACTATTAAAATTTTACTGAACCATGAAGTGATTTTCATGTGGCTGACATACCCTGCTGTATCAGGAAAAACAAGGAAAGTATCGTAAAATACTCCTATCGGTGCACAAAAAAGGTGAATATGCTCCTGTTCAAAAGACTCTCTGATTGAAAAGTGGCATACCAGCTACCTCATACTGCCTGCCCCAAATTTTTGGCATGCAGTGATAATCGTACTTTCTATGTTAGGACAGAAGACATTGATTGTAGGAAAGAGGCGGACAAGTAATATATACTGGAAGATAACAGACAGCATTTGTCGTGTATAACGAGCGAAGAAGACAATTGCAGTGTAAGAGAAAGAAAGGCACACAGTGGCAACGGAACATAGGTGTCAGTAACAGAGCAGTGCTAGGAAAATAGTGAAGGAGACGGTGCTAGTAGGAGAGGAATGAAGACGTGGAGAAACTGGAAGTGGGGGAGAGCCAGTGATAATGTGAAGCAGAGTCCATGAGAATGACAACGAGGAAGAGAGAGATATTGACAGTGAGAAGAGAGAGCAGCAGTGGGAAGGAATGAATGAGATACTAGCAGTGAGAGAGAGAGAGAGAGAGAGAGAGAGAGAGCAAGAGAGAGACAGTGAGAGCAGACAGTAGTCAGAGGATAGAACGAATGAGAATGTGGCTGTGAGACAGGAGACAGTGACAGTAAGAGGGACACAAACAGATAATGACAATGAGTTGGTCTGAATGAGTTAGTGAGTCTGGGCAGATGGGAGTAGATACGTATGAGTCATGAACTAGTGGGTGTGCGCTACTTAAAGTTAGGGGAGCTCGTGGGAGTGAGAGGTGAGTTGCATGTTAAGAAGAGTGAGAATACGTGCGTATGCCAAATTTTGTCGGAAAATTTTTAAAGGTGCTGAGAAGGTAAAATGAGAGAGCTGGTACCCCACTTTTCAGTCAGAATCTTTTAAATAGGAGCATACTCGCGTTTTTTGTGCTCCCATAGGAGCATTTATCCGCTCGTTGCTTCTAACCAAAATAATACATTTTCCCGAACGGTTACCAAGATACGAGTACAACGTGCATGACGTGAAGATCAAGGCAACGATGTGTGGATTAATCACATACAATTTATATTTCATGAAGTAAAGACCGATTTAACTGGGTCCATCCTCTTAATAACCCTATACACTGTTGCCAAACATTTCTCACCACATAGATTTCACTGTGATGCGTTGCACAAGTTGTATGCCTTTACCATGCCGTCCGCATGACAAATTACACAAGGGAAAAATGAAATGTGCATATGGCAATTTTGGCGGGTAGTCGCTTTCTGGGAACTTCCGCCTTGTGATGCAAATCTTATTATTTGCCGCCACTTAGGCGACTTACGCGTCGATGATGATGAAATGATAATGAAGACAACACACACAGCCAGTCCCGATCGTGCATCGAACCCGGATCCCTGTGGTCGAGAGTCAGTAGCGTTAACCATAAGACCACGAGTTGCTGATATTATGCAAAGAAAACACAGACGACTTCTGTACCATCCACCATCTGAGAAGTCGTGCCAGTTCCGAAGTACTTTGTCGCGTTTTTTTTATGGGTACTCTGTCGACTTGTCACAGATGTCCTGTTCTCTGGGAGGCCTACGACTTTCTAATGGGAGTTTCACACAAAGCGAAAGCTGCTGTTTTAAGGAGTCAGGAATTCTCCTTTCTCTCTCTCTCTTTTGGGGTATGTGCAAATGAAGTGCGTTTCCCGGGAACTAAGCACTTTTTGCTGTTATTAACGCGGAAGTGGATTTTCTAGAATCGCTCTTAAGGAATTACATTGGTATTTCTCAAAGCAGTGCCAGCTGACTGATTTGCATGGAGTAATATGAAAATTACCAATAGTGTGGACTGCTAGTGTATAAGATCAAAGCAAGTGTAGTGGCTAACCAAGGGTAAAGATTCTTCACATTCCAAATTAGTCTCATGTCTTCTAACAGATATTAAGCGTCAGATACGTAGAGTGCAATTTGAAGGTCGGCAGACTGAAGCTATGCAAAAATCAGTAAATTCTGTCAAATAAGTCAAACAATAGGAAAAAATCCTGAAGACCAAATCAGGAAATGAAACGGGGATACAATTTTACAAAGCAATAGATGACCCACCTTCGC
This sequence comes from Schistocerca serialis cubense, assembly GCF_023864345.2. Taxonomy (NCBI): domain Eukaryota; kingdom Metazoa; phylum Arthropoda; class Insecta; order Orthoptera; family Acrididae; genus Schistocerca; species Schistocerca serialis. The sequence continues at coordinate 702,599,320 of NC_064638.1, forward strand.
TGCTCGGAAGAAAAACATAGTCAAATGCGAAAAGAGAATTTTCGGGACTGCAGTCCACTGAAATGATATTACTTCGAGGTGTGAGACAGTGCTGTAGTGAAGATATGGGTTGAAACCATAAGAGGATAAATACGGCAATGGATAAAGTGAGAGTAAAAAGCTTTAAAGTGGATATCTAACGCAGACATCGCCGGTATAACTCCGTGGAAACTTGGAGATATTGACCGCCAGTAGGAGAGACCTGGGAACGGAAAGGAAATTATGGACACTGGAACGCAATATTTAGCTAAACCCTTGACGAATATGATTGAAGAACTAACCGTAAAAGGGCAACTGTCACGCAGAGGAAGTAACAACGGGATGATCGGCCTGTAAGTGATCGCTCCCAGGCCCAAGTCAACTTATTGCGCCAATTTTGGAAACTTTGAGGAAAATATATCACGATTATTAATCCCACAACGAAACCTATCGCTCAGTATAAAAGTAACTGCATTTAATGTCGTTTGTGTTTTAAGGACTTTTTATACAGATTGTACTTAAGAACACAATTCCTCGTATACCGTTAGATGTAGCATTTAGAAAAGATAAAACTGCTTAGACTGTAAGTCCATTTTTTATACGCACGACCGGCTTCGCAGCATTTTAGCTGAATCATCAGGTTCAGTCTGTACAAATTGTTAAACGAGGATCATGTAAGGTAGCAAGGAAACATAACTAAAATGAAAAAGTATGTACAGGATGAACAACTCACGAAATCAATTCGTGTTCTGATCGAGAAAAGAGAATCGGGTGACCCACCGTTTGTAATCAGCAATTTTCGCTAAGTAGCGGACGTCAGAAATAAAATCACATAGAACGCTCCTGTGATACCTCTTTTTTCCATCCGAACAAGACTGGAATTTGTGAGTATTTTCTATTTTCGTCGTGTAGATACTTTTTCATTTTAATTATGTTTTCTTGCTATGTTATATCCAGGCTGTGGCTGCCCTGAATTCAAAGTCTGTTGCATTTAATATACGTCAATGTAAACGTGATGACTTCTCTCTCTCTTTTTTTTTTTTTTTTTTTTTTTTAGCCATCGCTTTTTCGGCAGGTCTGATGTTAGGGTCATTTTGAAGACACTAAAATACATTAAATAACAATTAACACTGTTTTAAATGCTGCTGTTGTAATTATTTTTGTGTCTTCCAACTACCTCGTTAGTATACGTACTAGCGCACCTTTATACTATGTCGACTATAATACCAGTACATAAACTGTGCATTTTACTGTCTGGATACTCCTGCAGGCAATCAGCAATTACGTATGTAGTTGATGGGTAGACGTACTGCTTGTATCTGACTTACATTATTCCTTTCCAATACACAATTCAACTACATGTGTATACGTAACCTTGTACAATTACACATGTCGCTGACGTATATACAGACAAAGAGGTTGTGTGTATGTGACTGAATTTACAAAATTAAATCTAGAATTTCATTCTGAGCAGTGCTAGGTATCTAATATCCAATACATCTCTTTTTATTATGTGTTATAACACCAACAATGTTTCACTTCGTTAATACCCAAATAAATTAATAAGTTGTCTTTGGTTTACTGCAAAATACTCCTGAGAAGTCAATAACTCTCAGTGCTTTCTAAATACGTAAATATCTAGTGTGCAAAGGGCTAGAAACATTGTTATATTTTTTACTTATAATTCACGTCTTACTGGCATTTGGTGCAAGTATGGGCCCTTTTCTTACCTAATATTTCAATTGTAATAAGTAAAGTACAAAATTAATTAATGTATACTTCTGTAGAACTTACATACCCATCAAATTACTTAATTATTCATAGTTGGATCTGCACTAATCGCTGAGTTGTAAGGGAGACATAATTTATATGAAACACAGCAAGGAATTTCACATGTCTTTTTCATTTACTGTTATGATGATTCAGCAATTGAGGGTAATAATGATGCAAATTTCAACGGCAATGTTTTAATTAGATGTATCAGATCCCAGTGACTCTACGTACTGAGCTCCCTCTACCTTCATTTCTTTGCGTTTAACGTAGTGCTGGACTCTCTTGTATTCTGGATGATTTCTCTGTGCGTGGGACGATGCGGTGCACTGGATTCGGGAGAGGTAGGATAGAGAATGCAGCAAAAATAGGAGCCGCTATCCATCAGCCTAGACTGGAGTCTCAGGTGTTGCCTCCGTGGAAATCACGACGCCATAGCCAGCCATAGGGAATAGCAGGTAGGACTGTTGATATTTTTAAAGATATCGTGAATCCGATGTATCGATATTTAAAGATATTATCAGCTCTCGATATATCGAGGAAGTGTATCGAAATATCGATATGACCACGTACTTAACCACAATAATTGAGTTGTATGCTTAAGTACTGTTTTGTTATTAGATATTCTGTACATCAACAAGCTAGCAGCCCGCCTATCCCCCTTAGAGCAAGAATTGAAAGTAAAACGATGCACGTTCACACGTCGTGATAACCACTTTGCTAACAATAGTAACTGCATGTAAGTGGCACTTTAAAGGTGTCCGATGGATGCGTCATTTGGTTTATTCAAATATCGGATTTGGCCGGAATACTTTATGTCGACTTCCCTAGTTTTTCATTTGTGCCAACCTAGCAGTTGAAGTGTTAAAATTGCGTGGTGAAGCTAAACGTTGCAGTCTACTGGTTGCGCCGAGCGCCGAATACGGCAGCGTTTCCCTTCACACGTCTCCGCCCACCGTAAAGACCAATCTTGTCATTTATATTTTTGTTCATCATTTTTAGCAACTGTTATTGAAGAATACCAATGTGATGAAACAGCACAATAGTTGAGTTAAGAATTGATTTTAACACAACTTGTTTTCCGGTCATACCACCACACCCCATTGCAATCGGATTGCTTCTTTTGTGCCATATATACTTGCTTCACACAGTCAAAGAGAAACATTGTACGTGAGGAAAGATTTAAAAGTAGTAGGACTCCTTCGCACAGTGAAAGTAAAATTATATTCTACCACAATTTCAAGAACAACTTCAAATATTTACCGAAAACTGTGAAAAAAATATAATATAAAATAAAAATATCGGAATTCGATTGTACCCTTTTGGTATCGATATATCCGTGAAGTGCGTCGCCCGTATACGCTGATTTTTTTGAAGATAAATCGATATATCGATACCACGCCCCGTCCCCACAGCTTTAATTCCGCCAGTACCTCGTCTCCTGCCGTCCAAACTCCACAGAAGCTCTTCCGCGAACCATGCAGAACTAGAAGTAAGGATATCGCGGAGATATGGATTAGCCACAGCCTGGGGGATGTTTCTAGAATGAAATTTCACTCTACAGCGGAGTGTGCACTGATATGAAACTTCCTGGCAGATTAAAACTGTGTGCCGGACCGAGACTCGAACTCGGGATCTTTGCCTTTCGCGGGCAATTGCTCTACCGACTGACCTACCCAAGCACGACTCACGCCCCGTCCCCACAGCTTTAATTCCGCCAGTACCTCGTCTCCTAGTGGTTCGCAGAAGAGCTTCTGTGAAGTTTGGAAGGCAGGAGACGAGGTACTGGCGGAATTAAAGCTGTGGGGACGGGGCGTGAGTCGTGCTTGGGTAGGTCAGTCGGTAGAGCAATTGCCCGCGAAAGACAAAGGTCCCGAGTTCGAGTCTCGGTACGGCACACAGTTTTAATCTGCCAGGAAGTTTGATATATCGATATTTTATGAACAGCCCTAATAGTAGGCTATTGTGCGTTTTACAACCGAGCTCTGCCCAGTGGCCAAACTGAGGCTGGGAGGCTACTCTAGAAGCAGGAGAGCAGCGCTTTTCATGTTTTACAAAGAACGCTATGAAGATAACCAGCTTATGTTTTTTGAACGAAACATAGCTTGCAGAAAATAAAGGCCTAGCCTACTGAGCAACATTCTAATTTCAGATGTCTGATGTGAGCCTAGCTGCTGGGCGTAACAACGCACCGTAGGTAAATTTGTTAGTGACATTACGGAACCAGAGCTGAAGAGACAGTTGTTTAGAAGTGGAAGGGCATATTGTAATGCGATTGGCAAGGGTGTAAGTTTGGTCTAAAAATTACAGAGTTGCAGGAGAGACGTGGAGGTGTGCACATCTTGTGCATATCAGGTGACTGCGTTGGAGACGGACAGCGGCACACATCTTGGCAGACGAGTGGGAACCAGAGTTGTTTCGATAGTGACTCTCATCTTCTACCGTAGGGCCATTCGCGTGACAGTGGCGTTCTGCACGACTCTCGGTGAGCAATTACGGTGAGCACTGACGTGATAGGGCTTTTCTTGGTCCGCACTTACGGAAATCAGTACAATCATCTGGCGCAGGTCCAGCATCGTTGTAGTGAATGTACGACTTTCTCAAAAACTGTCAGGGCCACCGTCACTGTTTTTGTCGAAGTTATGAGATTTGAGGTGCATTAGAAGTGCATATGTCTTGTTAGTTCAGGTAATGCTGAATCCAGTAGTTGGCAGTTCGTATAAGGAGTTTGTGAATCATTTCATATACATTCATGATCTATTTGGAACAATTATGTTCCAATTGAATACATTACTATAATAATCGAAAAATTGTTTCTGTTCAATTTTCATTCACATTAAATAAATTATATGCGAAAACCTCCACCTTAGGGTCTAAGACAGGGCCTTAAATCATCTGTGTAATCCATTACAGTTGTGCATACTAACTTATATCTTAAAGGTGTGTTCGGCTGTTAATTAGTTTTATGGGTCAGGGTAACAGTTCACATGCAGGAAGTTTTCGTTACTACACACGGCGTATTCTATGTCACGATTATCTGTCGTTAAAATGCTGACTATTCAGGCAAACCTAACTTTAACAAATATTCTTTTACTTACAGTTTACCTAACTATGACTACGAACCTCTTGCCTCCATTCTTTTGTCATGTAAATTTTGATAACTGGAAGGAAAGATCACGGTAACTGCCAAGTCAGAGATATAATATTAGTCTCCTCCTTATTAGTTATCAGTTTCCATCGGCTTATATTCTCTTTATTTTATTTTCTCTCACAAAAATTACCATCAAAAGTTCCCATTTTATATCTCTCTGCTACTCAAATTCATTATTTCTATTTTATTTATTTACTTCGAATAATATCGAAATGATCATCACTGTCTAAATATACGTGAAACATGTAAAATGTGTCTTTGGACTGTCACTCTCTGATATGGCTAACAGAGAATTACTGTGATCTTTGTTCTCTCATTTACGTATTTTACAAAATATTATTTCTTTATTTCTTTCTTTGAGACTCAACATTGTTTAGGAAAAGCTTTTTTTACTTCAAATTAGAAGTATGGATCTGATTATTAATTTTCCGTCAGTCAAATATTTATTGGATCGTTATTATCTTTATTGCAGTCTATTGCCGGCTGTCAACGAGTGCCAGCAAAGCTAACTGCACAAATCAAGAACGACAGTAAATAATTAAAAAGTTTAAACAAAAAACCTAAGTGAAACCACCATTTCAGGCCCTGAAATTAAACAGCTGGATCAGAAATCTACCTATTCAGGTACTGTCAAAGGCATCCCACTGACGTTCTTTAATGAATTGTCACTCGGCATAATAATTCTGTAAGTGTATGATAATTCTGCACAAAATTCTCATTAATGTTTCTTTATGTTTAACAATTCAGGGAAAGATCTTTGAAAACCTTCGGGCAACACGCGATATATGACCAAAGCGAAGATCCATTTTAAAATCTATTGTGCCTGCTAAACTAAAACCCTGCAAATGAGTCAATATCTGGCTCAGTCCAAGTCACCCACTGCCTTAGAGGGTCCTGAACAGGACCACAAGCCACCGGATAACGGCAGAAATTTGATCACTTTCCGACCTCAACAAATTCTCACACCAAAATACCAATAATAATTGCTCGGTCTAGATACGGCTGTATCAACACAATGATGCAATAATCTTAACAGTTCTTGCACCTCCGCTCTTTGTACCGTTATTTCACGAGATCTCCCGGTACTAGCAGTAATGTGCTTTTAAAACCAGTTCCAACAATGATAATTGGAACCTGCTCTACCGTATTTTACTGGCAGAAAACTCGAGGAGGTATAACCTTTCCTGCTGTGACTGTCTGTAGCTGACTTACCACACCTACAAGCTCGCTCCTGACTATGTCCGGACTCCCAGACACATATGGTCAGTTTCTACTCTAACGCAGCGAGTATCTAAGTCCAACTGAAACTGCCCGTAAGACCCATTTTAACACATTTCCGAACCAGTAAAGCACACAGATGTACAGGGGTACCATCACTTTTGACGATTAGTACTTTATTAAGAATGGCCGTCCGTTCATCTTCCAGTGACCAGCTGCTGCGTTCTGTAACGTCTTCGCTGCTCGAGATACTGTTTGGTTGTAGGCAATCGATATGCGACGTTTTTGCAGCTTCGCTCTATTATTTTGATCTACAAAATACATTTGAACAACAAAATATTAGCAAAAATTTATAATGGGACATTATAAACACCCATTTTCATGACAATACATACCCACGTAAAAGACAAAATTTTTCTGCATTGGCCGCACTTTATTACTTTTTATTTTGATCATGTGTTTCGGCTAACTGCCATCAGTGGATCTGTCATGAGAGAAAAAGTGAAAACATGGGATACGCAGTTCTTTGCACACATTACAAAAATATTTTTCGTAAGAAGAGAAAAATATCCATGGAATGCACATTATTTCAATACATCAGGAAAAGGAAAGTGCTCACAATAAATATGGTACAAATGCAATAAAATGCATGAGTAATACGTACCAAACACTTTAAAATATCAATACAGTGTATGTCGCCAGTTAGTACATAAACGTTTGAGGTTTGAGTACATATTGGCGGCGACACATGCACAGGAAAGAAGGTAAATTATTCGACCGCCATCAGGTGGCGCTCAGTGAACAATAACAGTGCAACCTGTTTGATGACTGATAAGTGCAAACAAGAATGAAATGTAAATTATATTAAAATATACTTCCCATTTTTTTAAATGTATTAAGTAATCATTAAAATGACAAATCCATATGGATTAATACATGCGCTACTAAATGGCTCTCGTGAGATTTTAACAAACTTTATGTAACATAAGGTTTGTAAAAAGTATGACAGCTTACAGTTAAATACTGTAGCATCAAATGCCAAGCTGCAGATCAAAATGAGAGAAATCGTGGAACCTAACAAGAGAATATAATAAAAGACAAGGCAGCCAGTGTGCAATCCACGTGGAGCCAGTAAAAATAAGACGAAGGAGGGAGGGCTGGTCTACGAAGACATACGCTAAAATTACCTTGACGCCAAACGCCATAAAATATTTCGTCACAACACCCAACGTTCGAATAATTGGTGGATATGTTGCACATCTGTCTTGCCCTCTGTGGCTCTCTCTAGTAGCATGGAAGTTATTCCGTGATGTCTTAACACATGTCCTACCATCCGGCCCCTTCTCCTACTGTTTTCCACGTACGTTCTCTGTTGAACCTTCTCGTTTCTTCACTTACCACTTCATTTTCGGCGATCTTCTGTAACACCACATCTCAAACGCTTCGATTCTCTTCCATTCCAGATTTCCCACAGTCCATGATTCACCACCATACAATGCTGTATTCCAGACGTACATTCTAGGTCTATGTTTGACACCAGTAGACTTCTCTTGGCCAGGAATGCCCTATTTGCCTGTTCTAGTCTACTTTTTATGCCCTCGCTGCTCCCCTCACCAAGCGATACTTTTTCGCATTGGAGCAGAATACCTTTATTTCGCCTGCTACGTTGTCCCCAATTTTGATGTTACGTTTATCGATCTCACTTTTGCTACTCCTCATTACGTTCATATTTCTTTGGTTTTCTCTCATTCCGTGTTCCGTGGTGATCGTTTCGTGAAAAGGTCTCGTAATTCTTCATTTTCACTGAGACTAGCAATGTCATCAGCGACTACTGTCATGACGTCCTTTCACCCTGACGTTTTCATCGCACTCTTGAACCTTTATTTTATTTCTATCGTTGCTTATTTGCTGTACAGTTTGAAGAGTAGGGGAGATGCCTCCTTTTTTTTACACCCGTTTTATTCAAAACGCTTTTCTTCCCGTTCTGACCGTCGACAGCCTCTTTTAGCCCAAAGCTGACTTTTGAATTTCGAAGTAAGTTAATAATTTAGGCGGCAGGACAAAGCACTTGGCGCGCTGAGATTGTGACACGCTGCGGAGAGAGGTAGAAAGAGTAAAATTTCAATACTCATCTTTTATTCTTCTTATTTGTTTAAGTCGCAAAGTTGGAAGTCCATTCTAAAATGTAACTTTTTGTACTGATCTAGAGGATGCTTGATTTCATTCTGTTAAATAGTATGAACACTGGTGGACTTCCTGGTGTTGAACACATATATTTTCAATCATTTCTCTTTGCAATACAAATCAGCATCAACCACGATGCTAACACAACACACACAACTTGTACTCCATCCTCGCACTTCAAACGCGTACCACTAACTACTCAAAGACAAAGATTTACCTCTAACAACATGTAGCAAAGAAAATATTATTACATATCGATCTATTTGTGTAAATATACTCTTTGAAACATATATGTCGTAAATAAAATACAAATAATTGTTTATCATCGCTTATCTTTTTAAGAAGTCCATAATCATCATCGTAATTACATTTAGTGTTTGTATATGTTGACGTTTATACGTTTTCATATAGCTATATGGCAGTAGATTTCTGGGTTTTGAGTCTTTAACTTGGGAACTGGTCATTTCATATGAACCAAGGTCGGTTAGTACATTTATCTCACCGTAACCAGTTTTATTACACAGTTTTCAATTCTTAGCGCTCTCTGTTGGTTCTTGTATATATTGTAAATTAGATATCTTCCATACAGCAATTTTTCTGAGAATTTCAAATATTTTGCACCATTTTACGTTGTTGTACGCTTTTTCTATGTCGACGCGCCGAGAGCGTCTTGATTTTTCTTAAATCTTGCTTCCACTATCAAGTACGCCGTGAGAACTGCCTCTCCGGTGCCTTTGAGTTTTCTAGAGCCAAGAACGAGACATTTGAAATACACGAAAACGATCACTTACGCTCAATAAAACGTGCATCTGTTAAAGGTCTGCTCAGCGTAGTGACTGTCTTTGATTGCTTCGGCAGCTGTAAAACGCGTTAGAGATACCATAGTTATCGTGCTTATCAGCTGATGCGCTGTAATAGGACTGGAAATGGATCACAACTCGTGTGGACTTACTGGCGATTACCGTGCGCCGGGTGCCAAGAAGATAAGGTTAAGTGAGATGTGCCGATATTCCAGCTCTGTTCGTAGTTACCAGACAGTTCTTAGTAAGAGGGTTATTACTAAGCCGAAATTCGAAAATTATTGGAAACAATAAGAAGATGATATGTGTATAAACCTCTACCAGCTGGTTGTGTAAAACTTTTGTTGACAGCGTGAAAGAGTGAGGTGTCATAACAATCAGCTGCTTAAGTTGTATGCAGGGTAGCATAACATATTTCGGTATGAAAATACGTGAAAATGCTTAATTATAAATGGAAATATCAATTTATATATTTTAGAAAGTTAAAAAATTCAATTTCTCCTAACACTTATGGAGCGACGACGGAACATTGAAAAAAGGTACTTATCCCTCGTCGCAGCTAGGCAACGTTGTTTCAGAGATCACATTAGAGAGAGAGAGAGAGAGAGAGAGAGAGAGAGAGAGAGAGAGAGAGAGAGAGAGAGAGAGAGAGATAAAGTCAAACAGGTCAAGATGATTTCCATTGTTAATATAACGAATAGCATATATGGTTCGGCGGACTGGGCAAAACTGAATTTGCAGCGCATTCAATACGATGTACCAGCAGGTTATAATTAAAGTGAAGCTATGCACAGAGGTCCAGTGTTAGCTGTAATTATCGTATGACAAAGGAATTTGAAAGATATGCTAATGCAGAACCGATTTACGTTGGAGAAAATTAGTTCAAATTTTGGCACCTAGGTGGAAATGTGTCGCTGCGAATAGAGGAAAGGTGTATGGAAATGTTTCCATACGTAATGGGTTAGGAAGGGGATGTAGGCAGAAAAGGTCAAACAAGTGAAAAAGGCATAATGTTAATTTTATTATTAAACACAGCTTACACAATTTGTTCAATATGTGAAACGGAGACGCCGACGAGATGCTGCAGTCTTCAAAAGGCGTGATCAACAGTTGCTTGAAGCAGTTCCGGTGGAATATGAGAAAAACGTTTCTGTATACTGCCATTCAGATCAAGCAGAGACCGAACGTGTTCCTGGTAAACACACTCTTTAGAATACCCCAGAGCCAAAAGTCACGTGGATTCAGGTCAGGTGATGTTGCAGGCCGTTCGTCTGGAAAACCTCTAGATAACACGTTACTGGAAAGTTGCGTTAAGTAGATCTTTACTGGTCGAGCGGCATGAGGTGTTGCCCCATCTTGCATGAAAACAACGGTTTCCACACACTTGCGCACTCCAAAGCAGGAATCACACGCTGCACATGGAGGTCTCCATAACGTGCGGACGTCACGGTACACCTGAGAGGCCTTCTGGGTGTGTTCTCTTGAAAGCAGAACAGATCGAGAGTAAAGTGCTTGTGAATCCAAACCACACAGTCACACACGGCGAGTGCAGTGCCTCTTCGTGCACAACACACGGTTAAACAGGACCACAGTTTCGGCAGCTCTGGCAGCTCTGGCCGGCCGGGGTGGCCGAGCGGTTGTAGGCGCTACAGTCTGGAACCGCGTGACCGCTACGGTCGCAGGTTCGAATCCTGCCTCGGGCATGGATGTGTGTGATGTCCTTAGGTTAGTTAGGTTTAAGTAGTTCTAAGTTCTAGGGGGCTGATGACCTCAGAAGTTAAGTCCCATAGTGCTCAGAGCCATTTGAACCGTTGTGTATTCACTGCACCTTGTAGAGAAACATGTCCAACGTCACTCCGTAGACAATGCATGGCCATATCTACATGGATACTCTGGAAATCACATTCAAGTGCTTGGCAGACGGTTCATCGAACCACCTTCACAATTCTCTATTATTCCATTCTCGTGTAGCGCGCTGAAAGAACGAACACCTACATCTTTCCGTAAGTGCTCTGATTTCCCTTATTTAATCGTGGTTATTGTTTCTACCTATGTAGATCGGTGTCAACAAAATATTTTCGCATTCGGAGGAGAAAGTTGGTGATTGGAATTTCGTGAGAAGATTCCGTCGCAACGGAAAACGTCTTTCTTTTAATGATGTCCAGCCAAATTCTGTATCATTTCAGTGACACTCTTTCCCATATTTTGCGATAATACAAAACGTGCTGCCCTTCTTCGAACTTTTTCGATGTACTCCGTCAGTCCTATCTGGTAAGGATCCCACACCGCGCAGCAATATTCTAAAAGAGGACGGATAAGCGTAGTGTAGGCAATCTCCTTAGTAGATCTGTTACATTTTCTATGTGTCCTGTCAATAAAACACAGTCTTTGGTTAGCCTTCGCCACAACATTTTCTTTGTGTTCCTTCCAATCGACTTCGGTCCATAAACCGAAGAGCAAATTCAGAACGTTGCTGAGGATCATGAGGTTTCGGTTATTGCACTGTCTGGATCTTGTGCGGGTAGCAGTATAAAATAAACCTCAAAACTATCCGTGCTGTTGACTATGGGTGGACAATTCGCGTGACACTGCACGAGCACTAGCACTACCCGAGGCCCGTGCTGCATGGTCAGTTACAGCAACAGCAACCTCGTCAATAACTTCCACTGGTACAGGACGCCTTCCCCTTCCAGGGGCTACACCAAGCTCACCCGTGTTTCCGAATTTCAATATCATCTTCCATAAATCGTTTAATGACACTGGGCTTGTCCACAGATCTTTCAGTCGGCGATACTCCTTCAGTGCAGCACTGTAATTGCTGTCGTTCACACAAAACAGTTTCACCAACAGCCCACAGTCTCTCTTCTGGATGGCGATACTGCTCACTCACATTATGGCTTGCACCAAGTGACAGCGTGGATGTCATACGTTCATACAAACAGTGTACAGCACCAAACTTGCATCTGGTGGCTGAATTTGGAACTACTTTTTCCAGAGTAAACCGGTTCTACATCAACGCAATAGCATATTTATCAAGTTTTGCTGCCATGAGATAATTACAGCCCACACTGGACCTCCGTCAGTAGCTGCACTTTAACTATAACCACGCGGTACTTCAAATATGGTGGCACCTAATGTACCGGTTTTCCATAAAGCTTAAGTAACTTGAAAAAGAAATGGTCCATTACTCACAGTAGCTGAAGCGACTGTAACAAAAAATTGGGAATGGTGTAACCTAAATATAAGTCTACAATAGTCGTGCCGCTAAAATGCAGAAACGGGTTCTGGTACGATCCAGGGAATTGTATGTGGGGTAGCCCTCCATCCCCTATTCATGAAGAAGGTTCCCGCTTTTACACGAAAGGCGTGCTTTTGAAGATATAAGCGCTGGTAAGTTTTGCCTTCTAGAAATTTTTAGAGCATTCGAGAACATTCGAGAGTATTCGAGAGAATTCCACAACATTCCAGAATGTTGCGGAACACTCCACAATGATCCGGGGTGTTTTGGAATGTTCAGGAACATTCGAGAACGCTCTCGAATGTTGTGGAATGATCTGGAACATGGTGGACCATTCGAAGCCTTTTTAGGATGTTCTGGCGGGGCTACCCATTGGTAGGAGTATATAAAGCAAGACCCGTCGTTGGTTCGAACGTCAGTTTCTTATCAGTGACGAAGGGAGGAACCGAAAAAGTAGTGCAGTGAGTGAATAGAAACGAACAGTGAAGTGTGAGTAGTCAGAGTGATAAAGTGACTGAATACAAATCGAAAATAAAGTGTGTAAAGTGTATTTCGTGTGTTTGTTAATAAAACGTTGATTTGATTTAGGTTTTAGACACTGCCCAAACGTAAAAGATTTTGGCAGTTCTGAAGAAAAACGGCGAAGACAAAAAGCACAGCGAAAAAACGAAACAGACAAAGAACGCGAAGCACGTTTAAGTTCCCAACGAACGAGAATGAGCACCGTGAGAATCAGAGAAACCGAAGAACGACGAAATGAACGGATTGAAGAATCAAGAATTGCGAGACAATCTTATAATAAAAGACTGCGAATTGAAGCCAATCATGAAAATATCACCACACGAGAATCACGAATAAGGACAATTAAACAGTACAACTTAACAAATGAAGCATTCCACTACGACCCGATGAAAGAATATAACAAACACAAACACGTCGTAATGGAGAAATGGATAACATCTGCCAGTTTTGCATCGCCAAAAAATTCAGTAGAAAAACACCAGGATCCTTTTGCATGAATGGAAAAATTCGATTACCACTACTGGAAGCACCTCCACAGGTATTTTTACATTACTTGAATGGGGAAACTCCAGAAACAGAACACTTTCTTCAAAATATAAAAGCGTATAATGCCTATTTCCAAATAAGTTCTCTCAGTATCAGTTCGAAGAACACTAGCGGAGATGAAGTCAATTATGTATTTTCCATCCATGGACAAATCTATCACAAAATGGGATCATTACTACCACTACCCAACGAACACCATAAATTTCTACAAGAAACAGAAATTGATCAACGATGCACAAACATCATTGGATTGAGACTCGTAGTAGTCCGAGGTGTACAGAGGATCTTACACGAATGCAATCAACTGATTCACATACTCAAAATAGCGCTAGACCGAATGATTTCCGATGACTGCAAAGTTATAATTCGAGCCGACAATAGAGCACATGGAGAACAAGAACGTCGATTTAATGCACCTCAGGTAGACGAAGTGACGACAGTAATTGTGGACAGTGAAAACACAAACCGTTTCATAACTGAGCAACGAAGAAGAGGACTACAACATACTGTAGACACACGGCGTTCATATGATTCCCTCCAATGTACGTTAATATTTCTGCAAGGAGAGGACGGATATCACTTTAATGTGAAACAAACCACCGGAAACAGGCGTACCTCTTTCAAGTTTATCCTTTTATTCCGGCTACCACACAGTTTCGTGTCAACTCCCTGAGTGAAGCCGGCCGGGTACCTCAGCTAGTATGAAAATAGTAAGAAATACTTCTGTTTCAGAACACACTATATTTGTGAGAATGTAACGCTGAACAAATCTAGAAACCTACTTTGCAAGTTTGAAATTCGTAAGTCCCGTGGCGAGATATGATAAAAGATTAATGTGGCGTTCGTAATGGACAGATAAAAACGTAAGCTCTTGTCAGGCAGATGGATGCTTTACAGTAACGAGGAGGCCTGCGCTTTTTGTCTGATGTTTGTATTTTCCTCTATAGTAGCAACAAACGTTCCTCCTCTTTTTATCCCTAGACAGCATCAAGCGGTAACGCCATCTCTCGCCGTAAACACAGGCTAAACGTAGGCCCAGACGTCTAAAAACTGTATACAGTGTTGCCAACGTCTTAACATCAGTACTAGTTTATGGGGCAAACAGATTAAATTTTACTCTGAATAGCAATCTTTCCGAGCAGATTTCTGGTGGTAATTGGAGAACAGAACCGTTTGTGGCATATGAAGCTACCACGGCAGTAACAAGGCATTAAAGTCAGTACAAAGTTTACAAGGTACAGAAAAATTGCTTTACGAACTTCGACGGATGATCTTCAAGAAAGCAAACTGTTAAGTTCGGTTAGCACGAGGCGAAAACTGTAATTTTTTTACTTTTGGGGCCTAATTCCAGAATGGTAGAAGAAAGTGAATGAATAACGCCAGAGATTATTTTTGACTATTTTTTACTAGTGACACATAATCACGACAATAAATGCTCAAAATTTTACCTGCACGTATTTTGAAGGAATTATTGGTACACTATGTGACCAAAAGTATCCGGACACCTGGCTGAAAATGACTTGCGAGTTCGTGGCGACCTCCATCGGTAATGCTAGAATTCAGTATGGTGTTGGCCCACATTAGCCTTGAGGACAGCTTCCACTCTCGCAGGCATACCTTCAATCAGATGCTGGAAGATTTCTTGGGGATTGGCAGCCCAATCTTCACGGAGTGCTGCACTGAGGAGAAGTATCGATATCGGTCGGTGAGGCCTGGGACGAAGTCGGAGTCCCAAAACATCCCAAAGGTGTTTTATAGGATTCAGGTCAGGATTATGTGCAGGCCAGTCCGTTACAGGGATGTTATTGTCGTGTGACCACTCCGCCACAGGCCGTGCATTATGAAGAGGTGCTCGATCGTGTTCAAAGGTGCAGTCGCCATCCCTGAATTGCTCTTCAACAGTGGGAAGCAAGAAGGTGGTTCAAACATCAATGTAGGCCAGTGCCTACAAACAGACTACAGAACTGTTTGTGATCGTGTTTCCAAGTTACTGCTATGTTAGCGCCAATTTGTGAACAGTGACCAAGACAGCCACGGAAATGGAAACACCTCAGCGCATCACAACGAGACTGCCACGTCAGAAGAACAAAGATTACCATAGCATTTACGAAAAGACTATGTAACATCAGTATGACCTTATTGTAAAGTTGTTTTTGTAATGCCATTTAGCCTGAAGATGAGGTATTCCCTCGAAACATGTCGCTAAATAAATAAGTAATACAGGGTGATTCAAAAAGAATACCACAACTTTAGGAATTTAAAACTCTGCAACGACAAAAGGCAGAGCTAAGCACTATCTGTCGGCGAATTAGGGAGCTATAAAGTTTCATTTAGTTGTACATTTGTTCGCTTGAGGCGCTGTTGACTAGGCGTCAGCTTCAGTTGATGCTAAGATGGCGACCGCTCAACAGAAAGCTTTTTGTGTTATTGAGTACGGCAGAAGTGAATCGACGACAGTTGTTCAGCGTGCATTTCGAACGAAGTATGGTGTTAAAGCTCCTGATAGGTGGTGTATTAAACGTTGGTATAAACAGTTTACAGAGGATGGGTGTTTGTGCAAAGGGAAAAGTTCTGGACGGCCGAGAACGAGTGATGAAAATGTAGCACGCATCCAGCAAGCATTTGTTCGCAGCCCAGGAAAATCGACTCGCAGAGCTAAGGATATGGTGTTTCGGCCACCTCTCCCAGCCACCATTGATGATTTGGAACGAGAAATAACAGCAGCTAACCAAACTGTTACGCCTGATATGCTACAGAGAGTGTGGAACGAATTGGAGTATCGGGTTGATATTGCTCGAGTGTCTGGAGGGGGCCATATTGAACATCTCTGAACTTGTTTTTGAGTGAAAAAAAACCTTTTTAAATACTCTTTGTAATGATGTATAACAGAATGTTATATTACGTTTCTTTCATTAAATACACATTTTTAAAGTTGTGGTATTCTTTTTGAATCACCCTGTACAATAGCTGACAAAGTTTGCGATGGGAGCAGTATTTTAAAGAAAACCTTTACATAATTTGCTTCTATTTTGAAGCGTCTGCCAATTTAGTTGTTTCAGCATCTCTTAGACGTTCTCCAATGGCTCCAGCGAACTTGTATCCATTCTTGCTGCTCTTTCTTGTATACGCTCAGTTTACCCTGCTATTCCTATCTTATACAGGTTCTACACACTTGAAAAATATTCAAGAATAGATCGGACGAGTGTTTTGTAAGAAATCTCGTTCGTCGACTGACTCCATTTTCTCAGTATCTTATCAATGAACCGAAGTTGTCACGAACCTGATCATTTACTTTAACGCCTTCTTGTCCTTTTTTTCCTTCTTTTTCATTTCTTCTTCACCTCAAGGAGTATACCACTCACCTATTCCAATCTCAGTCCTGCCATCTCTTCCGTGATCCTCCTGGATCTTATTTTCCTTGTGTATGTAGGTCAATATTTGTTTTGTTTTTCTTTTTTCTGGCATCGTATCGATATGTTCTAGCCATTTTACTCTCTTTTGCATTATTACTTAGGTAACTACATGAATTACCAATACAGGTTTGATGACTTAGTTTCTATTTATTTATTCATTTATTTACACGTCAAGTTCCGTAGGACCAAATTGAGGAGCAAATCTCCAAGGTCATGGAACGTGTCGGTACATGAAATTACAACATAAAAGTAAGCCAGATAAAAATAAATGTTTATGACCCGAAAAAAGTCAGTCCATAAGTTTAAGTAAACGCAATAAACAATACAATAAGAATGAGCTTAATTTTTCAAGGAACTCATCGACAGAAAAGAAAGAGTGACCCATGAGGAAACTCTTCAGTTTTTTTATTTTAGAGTTACCCATAATACTAGAAGGCATATCATTTATATAAATAAGGAACAGGAGTAGCCCCAAAACTGATCCTTGGAGCACCCCCCACTTGACAGTACCCCACTCAGACCCCACATCACAGCCGTTATCAACATTGTGAATAATGACCTTTTGCTGCTTGTTGCTAAAGTAAGAGATGAACGAATTGTGAGCTACTCCCCGTATTCCGTAATGGTCCAACTTCTGGAGCAATATTTTGTGATTAACACA
Organism: Schistocerca serialis cubense; assembly: GCF_023864345.2. NCBI lineage: Eukaryota > Metazoa > Arthropoda > Insecta > Orthoptera > Acrididae > Schistocerca > Schistocerca serialis. Next base: position 702,616,841 of record NC_064638.1, read on the forward strand.
ATCAAATGCCTTAGTAGAATCAAAAAATATGCAAGTGTTCGAAACCTTTTGTTTAGCCCATCCAGTACCTCACAGAGAAAAGAGAATATACCATTTTCAGTTGTTAAACGACTTCTAAAGCCGAAGTGTACATTTGATAGCAAATCGTGTAATATAAAATGATCAATTATCCTTACATACACAGCCTTTTCAATAACTTTTGCAAACACTGATGGCATAGAAATATGTCTAAAACTATCTACATTATCCCTTTCTCCCTTTTTACAAAGCGGCTTTACTACTAAGTACTTTAATCGATCAGGAAACTGACCATTCCTAAATGAATGATCCACCGGACTGTAACCTTTTTTTTCGTTCCACAATTTTCGTTTCAATAGCCTGTATACGGGTTTCGTCTTGCTTTCGTAATGTCCAGATTCCTGAGCTGTATGTCGTAACAAGTGCAGACATTTTATTTTTGTTTCTTTCCGCACGTTATTCGGTGTTCTTCGTTTTGTACCATAAAGCATCTGATCCTTATTTTATTTTGTCTTTATTTCGTTTTCAAGCTGTCAGTTTACGTCGCAACATAATAGGTTAAAGTGGGAGACTTCTTCTAAAACATAAACATTTCGATTTTGGAATGTACAGGGCCTTTTCCTTCAAAATTTCAAACCCGCGTCCGGCCATGCAGATTTAGATTTTCCGTGATTTCCATAAATCGCTGTAGGAAAATGTCAGGATGGTTCCTTTGGAAAAGGCACGGTTGATTTCCTCCCGCATCCTCGACACAGTCCGTGCTTGTGCTCCGTCTCTAATGACCTCAATGGCGACGGGACGTTAAAAGCAATCTTCCTTCCTTCTTCAATTTCTTTAAAAACTATATTCTCACTATGAGAAAAATTACTGTAGTAGTGCTTTCCATTTCATATCCCTATAAACTTTTATACCCAGGCATTCGTATGAGATGACTGCTTTCAAATGTGATTCATTGATATCACGTTTTTTAGTTTTGTGAAGTGCACAATTTTACATTTCTGAACATTCAAAGCAAGTTGCCACTCTTTTTATCACTTTGAAATCTTATCAAGATTTGATTGGATGTTTGAGCAGTTTTTTTTCAGATAGTACTCATTAGACATAACTGAAGCATCAACAAAGAGTCCGAGATTACTGTAAATAGTGTCCACCATATCATTAAGCAACAACATGGAGAGTAAGTGTCCACAATTCTCTGGAGCATGCTTGAAGCTACTGATACTGCTGTAGATGACTCTCCATCCAAAAAACATGCTGCACGTTCCCTACCAATGTCCTCAATCCGTTTTCGCTTTTTTCTTTTTTTTTCTTTTTGCTTTTGACCTGAAGGGTATACAACCATGTTTCAGTGTTTAGGTGCTTTCTAGGATTTCACAGGTCAACGTTAAATTTATTTAAAAATTCCGAAATTAGTATTAAAAGTTATATATCATTTTGTTGAAGGTGAGCTGCTTGGTAATGATGAGATGTGATTAATAGTTGTGTCAAATCAATTAGATGGCTTGTATACAATTTACATTCGGAAAAAAATGTGATTGCCATCTCTTACTGTTACTTCGTCATATTCACAGTAAGGATTATTACAAAGCTGTATTCGGTGAAGATGTCTGGGGAACTGCTGCATAAGGGCTGTATGCCATGCAGATCGGCAACCCTTCTTACAGCACTGGTGTACCAGCGGCCGAATCTCGGAGGCGTCACATCAGCAGACGACAGAGTTTCAGTCGTGAATGCTGCCTAGGCAAATAGTTTCTCTTGTAACACTACACAGCTTGTGTATTTAGTGCGGTGCGAAGCCACTCTGAGATATCTTCCATCGAGCTCTGGGCCAGGCGCCGACTGCAGCCGCAGTTCTACAATCAATGTCTTGATTGGAGGCTTAGCTACGTACGACGCCACGTTGCACTAGCCACGGCTGACAGAGGGAGCTGCCAGTGCCTGCCTTCACCATCACCAGCACTTGGTCAGTGGGCTATGGCAGCAAACGACCAACGCGAGTGCCTTTGCTAATAGCACGATACCACCTGAAGCGCCCCTCCTTGGCCCATAACCACTTCGGTTGAACCCTGGACGACTGAGAACCCGTGGCCTGGTCAGTTGAGTTCCGATTTCAGTTGAAAAGAGCTGTTGGTAGGATTAGAATGTGGCGCAGAGCCTACGAAACAATGGACCCAAGTTCTTAAAAAGGCACTGGGCAAGCTGTTCTCTCCATAATTATGTGGTCTGTGTTTACATGGAATGGACTGTGCCTTCTGGAACAAGTGAACCGATCATTGACAGGAAATGATTATTTCCGGCCACTTGGAGACCATTTGTAGCCATTCACCGACTCCATGTTCCCAAACAACGATGAGATTTTTATGGATGACAGTGCAGCATTCCATCGGACCACAACTTTTCGCTATTGGTTTGGAGAGCATTCTAACAATTTAAGAGAATGATTTGGCAACTCAGATCGCCCGACATGAATCCCATCGAACATTTATGGGAGATAATCGAGACGTCAGTTCACACACAAAATCCTGCATCGGCAACATCTTCCCAATTATGGACGGCTATAGTGAATAACAAAATAGGAACACGGGTAAGCTACTAGAACAGCATAGTGAATGCATTATTATAGCCAAGTTAGAAACGAAGACCACACACACCACAGCAGTACAAGTTTATATGCCAGCTAGCTCCGCAGATGAGGAGGAGATTGAGGAAATATATGGTGAGATAAAAGAAATTATTCAGATAGTTAAAGAAGGCCGAAATTTAATAGTCATGGAGGATTAGAATTCGATACTAGGAGAAGGAAGAAAGGGAAACGTAGTAGGTGAAAACGGATTGGGAGAAAGAAACGAAAGGGGAAGACTTCAGGTAGAATTTTGCACGAAGCATGATTTAATCATAGCTAACACTTGGTTTAAGAATCACGAAAGAAAGTTGTCTACGTGGTAGAGACCTGGAGACACCGGAAGGTTCAAAATGTTTCAAATGGCTCTGAGCACTATGGGACTTAACTTCTGAGGTCATCAGTCCCCTAGAACTTAGAACTACTTAAACCTAACTAACCTAACGACATCACACTCATCCATGCCCGAGGCAGGATTCTAACCTGCGACCGTAGCGGTCGGGCGGTTCCAGACTGTAGCGCCTAGAACCGTTCGGCCATTCCGGCCGGCAGACACCGGAAGGTTTCAGATTGATTATATAATGGTAAGACAGAGATTTCTGAGCCAGGCTTTAATTTTTAAGACATTTCCAGGAGCAGATGTGGACGCTGACCACAATTTATTAGTTATGATCTGCAGATTAAAACTCAAGAAACAGTAGAAAGGCAGTAATTTAAGAAGATGGGGCCTAGATAAACTGAACCGGAGATTGTAGAGAGTTTCAGAAGGAGCATTAGGGAACAGGTGACAAGAACAGGTTAAAGGAAAACAGTAGAAGAAGAATGGGTAGTTTTGAGAAATGAAATAGTAAAGGCAGCGTAGGGTCAAGTAGGTAAAAAGACGATGGCTAGTAGAAACCCTTGAGTTACACAAAAGATATTGAATTTAATCGAAGAAAGGAGAAAATACAAAAATGCAGTAAATGAGGGAGGTGAAAGGGAATAGAAAGTCTAAAAAATGAGATCGCCAGGAAGTTTGAAATGGGTAAGCAAGAATGGTCAGAGAACAAATGTAAGGATGTAGAAGCACATATCACTAGTGGTAAGATGGATGTTGCACACAGAAAATTAAAGAGATCTTTGGAGAAAGGGGAACCACCTGTATGAATATGAAGAGCTCAAATGGAAAACCAGTCCTAAGCAAAGAAGGGAAAGCGGAAAGTTGCAAGTAGTATATAGAGGGTCTATGCAAGGGAGATGTACTTCAGGGCAACATTATGGAAATGGAAGAGGACGTAGTGAAGATGAGAAGGGAGATACACTGAGTGAAGAATGTGACAAAATACTGAAAGACCTAAGTCGAAACAAGGCCCCGGGAGTAGACAACATTCCGATAGTGCTACTGATAGCCTTGAGAGAGCCAGCCATAAAAAAAACTCTTCCATCTGGTGAACATGATGTATGGAACAGGTGAAATACCCACAGACTTCAGGAAGAATACAGTAATTCCAATTCCCAAGAAAGCAGCTGCTGAGAAGTGTGAAAGTTACCGAACTATCAGTTTAACAAGTTACTGTTACAAAATACTAACAAGAATCCTTTACAGAAGAATGGAAAAGCTGGCAGAAGCCGACCTTGGGGAAGATCAGTTTGGATTCCGTAGAAATGTAGGAATGGGCGAGGCAATAGTAAGCCTACAACTTGTCATAGAAAATAGGTTAAGGAAATATAACCCCACGTTTATAGCATTTGTAGATTAAGAGGAAGCTTTTGACAATGTCGACTGGAATACTCTTTTTCAAATTCTAAAGTTGTTCGTGGTAAAATACAGGGAAGCGGAAGGCTATTTACAATTTCCTCAGAAACCAGATGGCAGTTATAAGAGTCGGGGGGCACGAAAGGGAAGGAATGTTTGAGAAGGGAGTGAGACAGGGTTGCAGCCTATCCCCGATGTTATTCAATCTGTATATTGAGCAAGCAGTAAGGAAACAAACGAAAAATTTGAGTAGGAATTAAAGTCAAGGGAGAAGAAATAAAAACTTTAACGGTTGCCGATGATATTGTAATTCCGACAGAGAAAGCAAAGGACGTGGAAGAGTAATTGAACGGAATGGACAGTGTCTTGGAAGGAGGTTATAAGATGAACGTCAACAAAAGCAAAACGAGCATAATGGAATGTAGTCGAATTAAATGATGTAATGCTGAGGGAATTAGATTAAGAAATGAAACACTTAAAGTAGTAAGTGAGTTTTGCTATTTGGGAAGCAAAAACTGATGATGGTCGAAGCAGGGAGAATATAAAATGTGGACTATCAATGGCAGGAAAAGCATTTCTGAAGAGGAGAAATATGTTAACATCGAGTATAAATTTAAATGTCAGGAAGTCGTTTCTGAAAGGATTTGCATGGAGTGTGGCCATGTATGGAAGTGAAACATGGACGATAAACAATTTAGACAAAAAGAGAATAGAAGTTTTTGAGATGTGGTGCTACAGAAGAATACTGAAGATTAGATGGGCAGATCATGTAACTAATGAGGAGGTACTGAATAGAGTTGGGGAGAAGAGAAATTCGTGGTACAACCTGACTATAAGAAGGGTTCGGTTGGTAGGACACATTCTGAGGCATCGTGGGACACCCATTTTAGTAGTGGAGGAAAGCGAGGGGATAAAAATGGTAGAGGGAGACCAGAAGATGAATACAGTAAGCAGACTCAGAAGGATGTAGGTTGCAGTAGTTACACGGAGATGAAGATGAAGAGCTGTATCAAACCCGTCTTTGGACTGAAGACCACAATAACATAGTGACAGCATGGCTCAATATTCCTGCAGGGACTTGTTGAGCCCAAGCCACGTCGGGTTGCTGCATTTCGCAGGGCAAAAGGAGGTCCGACACGATACTAGGAGGTGTCCCATGACTTTTGTCACCTTATTGTACATTGGGGCAAGTAAACTAAAGCTGGAAGTACAGCTGTGGGTTCTGCCGTGAATGCTAGAAGTCTCACTGGGAAGGAAAATCAATTCCTTGTAACCTCCGTTTGGACACGGGAAAGCGCACCCCACTCTTCATTACCTGCGGTTTTGGAGCCTTTAGTGCATATCTAATGATACACCGAGCGGTTATCAGCAATTCAGATTTTTACTAACTGCTCTGCTTCGGCGAATGTTTTCATTGGAAAGTAGAAATTTCGGGCTGCTGATATTGGTTCAAATGGCTCTGAGCACTATGGGACTTAACATCTATGCTCATCAGTCCCCTAGAACTTAGAACTACTTAAACCTAACTAACCTAAGGACAGCACGCAACACCCAGCCATCACGAGGCCGAGAAAATCCCTGACCCCGCCGGGAATCGAACTCGAAAACCCGGGCGCGGGAAGCGAGAACGCTACCGCACGACCACGAGCTGCGGACTGCTGATATCATTTCGCTGTGGAGTTTGTACATAGTTCCGAATTTGGGGCAGCAATTCTTCTTTGTCCATTCATTTCACCATAAACAATTTCTCGACATTCTACATTAGTGGCTGGTCAATTGCAGAAAGTCTTCTGAGGAGAAATATGTCTGTCATTACGTGAAGCGATGGGTATTTCTGAAGCTTTTCTCAACAATCAGTTCGTTGGCGTGGAACATTCAACTCTCAGACCAACCCAGATTCAGCTGAACTGGATTTTCTTCTAGTTTCGAAATTGATTTCCTATTGCCTATGCGGAACGACACGCAACCGTAGTCGATTTTAGATCTTACTAGCAACCGTCCGCAGCTTTGCACGTGTAGCTCGAAGTACCTATGGCCAGACGATGCATCTAGCGTTGTGGTAATGTTGGGAGGCCACTGCACAGAGATATGATAAAAATTCAGAGAACAACAGTAGGTAATAGAATATCTTCACTTTCAAATAAAAACGTATTAAACAGAACATAGCAGAAAAGTTCTCAGGAGGCACGAACTTTATTTGTTCCATATTGAAATGGCATCTGGACTTGCGTCTCGTGGCAATGATGGGAGCTACGAGCTACCGCGCCGCCTGGTCCGACTGCAATACCGCGAGCTACGTCCACTTACCGGTCACCCGACTACAGTGCCAGTTCGGCGCAATCTACACTATGTGATCAAAAGTATCCGGACACCTGGGTGAAAATGACTTACAAGTTCGTGGCGCCCTCCATCGGTAATGCTGGAATTTAATACGTTGATGGCCCTTAGCCTTGATGACAGCTTCCACTCTCGCAGGCACACATTGAATCAAGGTGCTGGAAGGTTTCTTGGAGAATGGTAGTCCATTCTTCACGGAGTGCTGCGCTGAGGCGAGGTATCGATGTCGGTCGGTGAGGCCTGGCACGAAGTCGGCGTTCCAAAATATCGCAAAAGTGTTGTATACGATTCAGGTCAGGACTCTGCGTAGGCCAGTCCATTACAGAGACGTTATTGTCGTGGAACCACTCCGCCACAGGCCGTGCACTATGAACAGGTGCTCGATCGTGTTGAAGGATGCAATCGCCATCCCGGAATTGCTCTTTAACAGTGGGGAGCAAGAAGGTGCTTAAAAAATCGATGTAGGCCTGTGCTGTGATAGTGCCACGCAAAACAACGGGTGCGAACCCCGTCCATGAAAACATGACCACACCATAACACTACCGCCTCCGAATTTTGCTGTTGGCATCACACACGCTGGCAGATGACGTTCACCGGGCATTCGTCATACCCTCACCCTGCCATCGGATCGCCACATTGTGTACCATGATTCGTCACTCCACACAACGTTTTTCCACTTTTCAGTTGTCCAACGTTTACGCTCCTTACCCAAGCAAGGCGTAGTTTGGTATTTACCGGCGTGACGTGTGTCTTATGAGCAGCCGCTCGACCACGAAATCCGTTTTCTCACCTCCTGCCTAACTGCCAAAGTGCTTGCAGTGGATGCTGATGCAGTTTGGAATTCGGGTGTGATGATCTGCATAGATGTGTGCCTGTTACACATTACGACCCTCTTCAACTGTCGGTGGTCTCTGTCAGTCAACAGACGAGGTCAACTTGTACGCTTTTGTGCTGTACGTGTTCCTTCACGTTTCCATTTCACTATCACATCGGAAACAATGGACCTAGGGACGTTTCGGAGTGTAGAAATCTCACGTTCAGACGTATGACACAAGTGACACCCAATCACGTGACCACGTTCGAAGACCGTGAGTTCCGCGAAGCGCCCCATTCTGCTCTCTCACGATGTCTAATGACTACTGAGGTCGTTATTATGGACTACCTGGCAGTAGGCGGCAGCACAATGCACCTAATATGAAAAACATGTTTTTATGGGTGTCCGGATATTTTTGATCTCATAGTGTAGATTCTCTTTCCTTTTTTCCCCGCATGTCCCAATGTGACATCCTACGAAGCACCCTCTGCTATGAAACATAGATAGAATGCACCCTCTGCCACGAAAAATTCATATGAAGGGTTCTCTGTCTCGCAGTGTGATAAAAAGCGCGCTTTGCTATTCTACGTTGGTACAGAGCATCTTCTACCACACAATATCGGTACGCAGAATCCTTCGCCACGTCACATAGATATAAAGCATATTTCGCCAGATATCGTTGGTACAGAGCATTCTCTGTCAACGGTACAGAGCACTGCGCGAGCGGCTGTCATTGCAACGGTTCTGCCATTTCTTGTTATATGACAATGGCATCGTTTTCACAATGGTGACATATTTCATCATAGTTCGCCCATTTTGCAGTAATATTTTACAAATTGCACGGGGTCAACAGAGACAGTCTGCAAAGCTTGTAAGGGAGTTGCAGGATAGGTTGCGCTGAGAAGTAACTGTTAAGAAAAAAAATTCGTTACGTTGCGCCATTCCCGAATAAATGAGCGTTGGAGGTAGCCAATCAGGCCGTTGCGCGCGCATATTCTTGCAGCCTGTCAGAGACGGTGTAGTTAAACGTGTTCTTTGTTTGGTTTCGTAAAACAGAACGAGAGAACGATACAAAAATTGGACATGGGACGATGGTAAGGATCAAAGCCGAATCCGAGGCCGAGTTCTCGTGCGCTATCATCTATACTAAGAGAGCAATTGACACTAACTGTATCTGGCAGGCCACTTGAATCTGCACGTGCTACGTCTTGGTTGGCTAACTTCAGTGCTAATTAACAGGGAAACGGGGCGACGTATCGAATATTTTCTTAAGAATTATTTGTCAAGACAACGCACCCTGCGACCCATTTACAAGTTTTTGAGATCGTTTCTGACCACCCAATACACACATACCTTCCTCGTATATCAATCTATCTGTTAGCGAAAACCGCGTCAAAATCCCTGCGGTAGTTCCTGAGATTAGCTCGAACATAGAGACAGCACGGCGGCGGAAGATGTCAATTAATATTTGTTAGAAGAAGGATAGACAGAAGATGGGTTAGATTCCTGTATATTAACAGCAGAACAACAGCATAATTGTGATCTGCATCTCACCACACTCCTGAAACGGAGTAAATGCTCAGTACAGCCAATACTTTCGTTTGATAAAATATATTACGATCGTTGTTGCGGTAAACGCTGTCGTGTTGCTGCGTTGACACCTTTCTTACGTTAATAAATACTGCATCCACCTGATTACCTCTATTCATGGCTTTCGGTTTGCTGGGTAACAAAGGCGCATTTTTGGTTTCGCAGGATCGACTTTTTCGAAATCTGCGCTCGTTGGTACGGAGGAGTCATTCTGTTCGAGATGTTTCAGTTGAGAATATACAGACGAAAAATATTGCAACTCCAAGCGGCATAAACGAAAATAACATGATGTCTATTCAAATTTCGCGCCATCCTCTATGAAGATGATAATCAGATTTATTTTAAACACATGCTGTAACGGTGGCGAGCGTTAGTTACCTTTGAGATTGGATGTGGTGAGTTAATGTTAGTCACTAACGATTTTAAGGTGACAAAGACGGCATTATCAGTACGTCACTGACTTTGGGGTTGGGTTGTTTGGGGGAAGAGACCAAACTGCGAGGTCATCGGTCTCATCGCACTGGGGAAGGATGTCGGCCGTGCCCTTTCAAAGGAACCATCCCGGCATTTGCCTGGAGCGATTTAAGGAAATCACGGAAAACATAAATCAGGATGGCCGGACGCAGGATTGGACCGTCGTCCTCCCGAATGCGAGTCCAGTGTGCTAACCACTGCGCCACCTAGCTCGGTCACTGACTTTGAACGAGGTCGCGTAATAGGGCTACTAGAATCTGGATGTTCCTTCTGCGGTATTGCAGAAAGACCTGTCAGGAACGTAGCGACTGTACATGGTTACTAGCAGCGGTGGTCACGAGAATGAACTGTTGCAAGAAGACAGCCTCCGGAATGCTACATGGCTCCACTGAGAGCGAAGTCTATTGTGTTCAGTGTAAGGCTGTAGGGCATCATACTACGTCTGCAGCAGCAATCTGAGCAGCAGTTGGCACCACAGTGACTCAACTGACTGCTGGAAATCGGTTGCTTCAAGGACAGCTCTGAGCCAGATGCCCTGTAGCGTGCAATTCACCGACCCCACATCACTGTCATTTGCGACTTCATTGGAGGGCAGGGTGGAGGCCTGTTGTGTTTTCTGATGGTAGCTGGATGAGTCTCGATGCCAATGATGGCTACGTGTTGGTTAGAAGGAAGCCAGTTGAGGACCTCCAAGAAACCTGTCTATTACATAATCTTCTAGAGACACTGACCGGCACCTGGCGTTATGGTTTGAGGTGCGACTTCTTATGACATCAAGAACACGCTCGTGGTTATCCCGCGCGCCCTGACGGCAAATCTGTACGTCAATCTGGTGATTTGATCTGTTGTGCTCCCAGGCACGAAAAACATTGGGGGGGGGGGGGGGGTGCGGCAGTGTTAACCAACAGGATAAAGTTCGGCCTCATACTGCTATTGTAGCCCAGCATGCCTCTACAGAGTGTCGACGTGTTGCCTTCGCCTACTCGGTCAACGAACCTGTGTACAATCGAGCACGTGTGGTACATCATCGGACGACAACTCCATTGTCATTCGGAAACCAACTTTAACCGTCGCTGTATTGACCGGCTGAATGAAGCAGGCATGGAGCTCCATCCCACAAACTGATATCCGCCACCTGTACAACACAGTGAACGTTCGCACGTTTGCATTCAACATAGTGGCCGTTACACCAGCTATTAACGTACTTGCATTTCACATGTGCAATGGCTTATCTCGCTCTTACATTAACTTCTAATTTTTCAATGATAACAACTTAAATATATCCACACAAATGTATTTACGAAATTCCATTACTCTTCATTAATTATTTTTTTGGTGTTGCGATTTTTTCCCCCTAAGTGTATGTTACTACAGTAACGCTCTTAATTTAAGGATATTTGCAGAATGCTGTGCCATACAACGAGGCACTACACAAAACTGGCGCTAATAACATAGGCACATAAGGAAAACACACGACACAGATCTGTAAATCCACGGTATTGATAATAAGTTGAGAAAACCGTCCCGAAACACATGTGCTACAAAACGCCACTGTTTCCTGCGCATGTACCCCGACATCAGTATGTGATATGATCACCATGCACACGTAGGCAGGCCGCACAAGGGTTGGCATACTCGGATCAGGTGGTCGAGCAGCTGCTAGCCTCCCATTCTTGCACCAGTGGCTGTCGGAGCTCCTGAAGTGTCTTAGGGGTTTGAAGACGTGCAGCGATACGTCCTCCGAGAGCATCCCAGACGTGCTCGATGGGGTTTAGGTCTGGAGAAGAAAAATGGTTCAAATGGCTCTGAGCACTATGGGACTTAACGTCTGAGGTCATCAGTCCCCTAGAACTTAGAACTCCTTAAACCTAACCAACCTAAGGACATCACACACATCCATGCCCGAGGCAGGATACGAACCTGCGACCGTAGCGGTCGCGCGGTTCCAGACTGTAGCGCCTAGAACCGCTCGGCCACCCCGGCCGGCTCCGGAGAACAGGCAGGCCACTCCATTCGCCTGATATCTTCTGTTTCAAGGTATTCCTCCACCATGACAGCTCGGTGGGGCCGTGCGTTATCATCCATCAGGAGGAAAATAGGACCCATTGCACCCCTGAAAAGGCGGACAAACTGGTGCAAAATGACGTCCCGTTACACCTGACCTGTTACAGTTCCTCTGTCAAAGACATGCAGGGGTGTACGTGCACCAATCATAATCCCACCCCACACCATCAAACCACGACCTCCATACAGGTCCCTTTCTAGGACATTAAGGCGTTGGTTCACGTCCAGATGAAAATCCGGCGAGAATCACTGTTCAGACTATACATGGACTCGTGGGTGAACATAACCTGGGACCACTGTTCCAATGGCCATGTACTGTGTTCTTGACACCAGGGTCTACGGGCTCTCCTGTGACCAGGGGTCAGTGGAATGCACCTTGCAGGTCTCCGGGCGAATAAACCATGTCTGTTCAGTCGTCTGTAGACTGTGTGTCTGGAGACAACTGTTCCAGTAGCTGCGGTAAGGTCCCGAGCAAGGCTACCTGCAGTACTCCGTGGCCGTCAGCGGGCGCTGACGGTGAGATATCGGTCTTATTGTGGTGGTGTACACTGTGGACGTCCCGTACTGTAGCGCCTGGACACGTTTCCTATCTTCTGGAATCATTGCCATAATCTTGATATCACACTTTGTGGCACACAGAGGGCCCGTGCTACGACCTGCTGTGTTTGACCAGCCTCCAGTCGCTCTAGCATTCTACCCCTCATAACGTCATTAATATGTTTTCTTTGAGCTATTTTCGACACAGTCACCATCAGCATGTCTGAAAACGTCTGAACATTTACTCGTTGCACCGTACTCTGACATGCACCAACACACCTGCGCTACCGTACGACGACCGCAGGTCAAATGCACCGCATGGTCATACCCCAAGGTGATTTAAATCCGCAAACCGCCCACCAGAGCGTCGTTTCACCATGTATCAGCATTATCCTTAGTTTATGAGCATGAGTGTGAAGGGGCAAGTAAAGCGCAGTGGACCCAAACAGAGCTGCCGTTGCTCCGCTGTGCCGGCCGTTGCTGGACCAGGCGGCCGGAGTGACCGTAATGTGCGGTGGGGGGCGGGTGCCGTTTATCTGGCGGTGCGTACCTGTGCAGCGGCGGCGGCGGCCCGTGGGGGGGACCGCCTGCTCCGCCGCGGCTGTGGCCGGCGCGCCTCGCGCCAGTAGCGGCCATGGCGGGCCAGCCGCAGCAGCTGCTGAGCCTGCTGCTGCAGCGCGGGGACGCCTCCACCGCCTGGGGCTTCGCCGCCGTCAAAGCCGATGCCGCGCTCACAGTCCAGCAGGTAACTCGCACACACCTGTTGCTGCGGCTGCCATTCCGCACCCTTCCCGCCAGTCTCCTCCCCAGCAACAAACGACAGCGTGCAGTACTTCTGACGTCGTAAAACTCCGTATCGACCGTCTCTGTGCACTGACAACACTCGAAAGTACAACGAGAAGCGTCAGTGTGTTGTAGTGCTGGCGTCGAAGCGAGCAGGGGCATACAGCGACCTCTAACGTTTTGAACTCTTGTACGGACGTCATCAGCGCTGTAAACAATGTATATAGCGTACTCTCAGTAGTGCTGTAAAGCTGAAATTACGCTATTGTAGAAGTCACGAGTGCCGAGTAAAACGTGAAAACGATGTTTTCATTACTTCCATTCTCACGCCCGAGTTACTTGACGAAGAAATGAGTTAACTGTAACGGTAATCAAATGGAAACGGGACAGATTGAAAAAAAAAATGGTTTATTATTTCAAAAGTAATCGTTATAACTGTTAATATATTTATGCCACTGCGAGACAAGACGGTCAGTGCTTTCAAGGAAAAATATTTGCCACTGTCAACGAAAGCATGGCTGTACCTAGGCGTCCACCTCTTCGTCGGGAGAAAATCGAACACGTGGGCAGGCCTATATGTTGCCGTGGTTGTTTCGATTACTTTGTAGAAGTTCGCTGGGAAGCCCTTGCAGGTCCTTCACACAGTCCCGATCTCTGCCTATTCGATTTCATAGTAGTTGGAGCCCTGAAGAAAGACACTCGTGGCCGTCGGTTTGTTTCGGATGAAAGGGTACTCACTAGGGTAAAATCATCGGTCCCTAGACAACAGCAAACATTTTCCTGTGAAGGCTTGGACCGTCTTGTTTCACATTGGGGTAAATGTATTGTCAGTTACGGCGATGACGATTATTTTTGAACTAATAAACGGTGTACTTACTTTGTTTTCTATCTGTCTCATTTCCATCTGACTGCCCTTATTTATCTAGATCACAACTGTTTAACAGTTTGCTTATTGGCGAGGTGCAGTATGTAGATGCAATCTAGCTGGTCGGTTTCTTGTTAGATAGGTGACTAATTTGAGCTTTGCTTGCAATTTCAGTGTTATATCTACCATCATAAGTGCCAAAAAATGGTTGGTTTCGATTTGGGCGTTCTTAGCACAAAAATTAATTACAATCTTATCTGTAACATCCTTACAGTAAACCTAGCTTTTCAAGCGAACTAAAACATGCAAATTACTTAGTTCTGTCTTAAACCTGATTTATTCATCACCACTTCTCCTCTTTCTCTCTTTTCCTAACCATTAAATCATATCCTCGTTTATGTAGAAGCAAATATCTAGCGGAAACTATGGATCGCAATAAATTATACAATTCATTATAAACATTAAAACAGCCTGTACATAGCCAGTAGCTTTCAAATATTTGTTTCAAAAAATGACAAAGATATTTTAACTCGACGATAACGTATAGTATGACTGCGCTGTATTAAAACTACTAAGAATGTTAACTTCGATCATGCTGTTTCACTGTTTAACCCAGTACCCTCTTATTCGGAATGTGTGGCTTTCAAAACCCCATTCGACCATTTCCTATGAGTTCACTAAACCGCCACAAGGAGCGGAATTTGCATTTTAGTCGCTAAGACTAGGGGCATCGAAATTGTAGGAGACGCAGCCGTAATGCACGCTGTTTCTACAGAAGAAGAATTGAACAGTCTCGGAAGATGTTGTTTGCAGTTAATTCAGTTTTTATAATTTGTTTATTCCCCTGCGCATCAAGTTTCGTGTTTAGATCGCCTTCAGAGTAGGGAATACTGACTTTCTGACGTACACCAACGAAAAGGGCAGCACGTTGCAATTTGCCAACGCTTTGCGCCACGAAGCGAACCGTCAATGAAAGCACGTCGAATGCTTAGACTAACACTAATGTCAAGCCGTAATTAGCCGTAAGGAGGGGCCGGGGAGTTTCTGCAAACAATATTTTCTACATAATTCTAAATCCTGATTTCCTTATGAGTGACAGTCGCCCAGCAAGATAAACGAAAATAACCACTTGCTACAGCACTGACTGTCACATTTAGCGTTTCTCAGATATTATTTGAACAACTACAACAATTGGTAACTTTTTATATAATTTTAATAATGCCAAGAGGCTTTTCGCAAATAATAAACTGCACCAGTGATGTTAAAAGTGCGTGTGTTGTGCATGTAAATAAGAAACGAGGAGGTGTAAGCTACGGAACAAAAGGCAGTTACCGCGTTCAAAACGCAGTCCACAAAATGGTACTACTAATGGAAAATAAATGCATTACGCCACATTAAGCCCGAACGAAACGTGTCCCTATATAAATAAAGTTGTATAAAAATTGTCTGGTTGCTATATTGCTCCAAGTAATTTGATCCACAACCAAGGAGCGCATTAACCGCTAATATGGATAAATTAATGGTTAACATGAAATCATTGTATTAAGCAACGACTGAAGACACCTATTACTTAATTAAGCACACAGTCGTATAACTCACTCAAATTTGCCTCAGACTGAAGAAACTACGTCTTAATAGGCATTCCATTTAATCATCTGTTATGCTTATTATTTATTCGTAACAAACTTCATAGAGTGTACCAGAGGATTTTCTCAACTGGCATTGTCAATCTCCAGCCCTCATGTCATTGGACGAACGGTTCCAGTTTATTCGATGTAGTTATTAGTACGAACACTATTTTTCACGTAGCCCCTCCAGCATGCCGGGATAGAGCGATTCTTCAATCACCTAGCTGATACGTAAGCAGAGATTACCTCTTGCAGCTGATTCTGCCACTTGAAGTTCCTTCACAAACGAAAGTTTTTACGATTTTCTCTTGTCCCTCAGAGGGTCTAGAGTAATTTTCTATTTCACAGCGCAATACTTCAAACTAATTACATAAACGTTACCACTATTGTTGATCTGTTATCGCTATGTGAAAGTATTTTCATAGGAGAAAACGCTTTTTTAACAAACATGCCACTGTAGGTATATTTTGCTTTCAGCGAATGTTCCGCAGAGCTCAAAGGTCTTTCATATCGTCGGAGAGTTAGTCGCGATGTAGAGGATCAAAGTTAGATAAGATATCAGCTTCCACTGTTAGTGCTGATCATTGTACGAAGGAGTATGTAGCCTTGTGTACCAATGCTGTTACCTTCCTGGCACTGTCTGAAAGACAATGTGTCGCACTGCACTGCCCTGATGGGCATTTCTCTACAGTATTCCATACATCGCAGACACTGTTTTTAGATAAATAGGTTTTCCGTTTACAAAAGAATGGCACGTTCACCTGTGTCTGTTACACAAATGCTGCCGTACGGTCATTTCTTGGGAGACATTCTGAATACAACACTTCCTAAAGCTCCTCTTTTTGGACTTAGTAAGTGCTGTTAGAATTAATACTTTACTACGATGTTAATATATAACTGTTTGGAACCTTTTTGCAGGAAAAGGTTGTGCAGCAACGCGATTTGCATTAGGCAAAATCAGGCGCCAGTCGTAGTTTTGAAATGGCTTCGTTGTAGCATACCTTTGTTATAGTCACGATCTCTTGATTGAAAGAACGAAGTCTTTCAGAAATACGAAGAGCACTTAATAGGCCAGGTGTTTTTATGCACAGACCAGTCTACTGTGTAAAATTTTTTTTACGTCGTTATCTTTCTTTTTCTTTACCTTTCCACTTTGAACTTCTTTAGCTGTTCGAGGCAATACACCGTGAAGAACACCACAACTAGTCAGTTTCCATTTTATTTGTCTATCCTCCAACCATCGGTTTCAAGATCTTCAGATACTCATTAATTGGCAACGTGAATAGGAAGTATTTTACTTTTGGGGCTGGTTTATACGTGGAGCGTGTGTTTCAACACTGTAAATAGCCTAATCGTCTGCAGATGAGTCGTATCGGCCTTAATTCGGCAATAGAAGAGTAAAGAAAGAAAGTAGAAGGCAACGGTCCGTTACTTTCCTTAAGTTGATGATTTTCTTCCTTATTTTCTGGAGTACTGCTGTGCTGTGTAGGTTAGCACTGACGGAAGTCAAAGAAGGGCAGCTCGTTTTGTATTATGACGAAATAGCGGAGAGAGTGTCACGCATATGATAGGCGAGTTGGAAAGGCAGTCACAAAACAAAGGCGTTTTTCGTTGCGGCAGGACGTTCTCATAAAATTTCGATCACCAACTTTCTCCTCAGAGTGTGAAAACATTTTGTTGGTGCCCGCCTACTTAGGCATGAAAGAACTTCATAATAAAATAAGAGAATCAGAGCTCACGCGGAAAGATCTGTGTGTTCGTTTTTCCCGCGTGCTGTTCGAAAGTGAAACGGTAGAGAGGCAGCTTGAACATGATTCGATGAACCCTCTTCCAGGCACTAAATTGTAAATTATCTAATCATGTAGCTGTAGATGTAGATTTTTAAGTAATGGATACAGATATCAAGGTGAACGGCATCCATTCTTTTCCGTCGCGCAAGAACTTCGCTTACACGATTCATATTTGGTTATCTACAATGCCGTTATAGTGATACACATTTCAGAATGGATTGCTCGGCTTAACACACGGCAGTCTATTTGAATGTCGGATGGCCGGAGTGACAAGCGAGAAAGTAAAGAGGGCGGGTTGGGTGACGTGTCACATTCAGGCGTCGTTAACTGCCCTCAACAGCACTGAGTAGACAATGACATGACTTGCATAATCTAAACTGGAGTGTCAGCGGAAGTGAAGAGTTTGTCCGGATGTCAAATGTAGAGAAGCATGTATTCAGACGATTTTATTACTCTCTGAAGTTGAGTAGTCTAAAACATGCTCTGAAGTCCCACTCTTCCCGTCCGTCTCTCTCTCTCTCTCTCTCTCTCTCTCTCTCTCTCACTCCCTCTCATGCATGCACGCGCACACACACACACACACACACACACACACACACACACACACAGAAAGAGAGAGAGAGTGAGAGAGAGAGGGAGGAGGAGGGGGAGGGAGAGAGAGAAATATAAGCATATATTTTCATGAACAAAATCATATATACAAGGTGAACACGAATTCCACCGACAACATTTCAGAGATTGTTCAAGGATTTTTTTGAATATTTTGCAGTAAGGGACGAATGGTGTCTAGTGACCCGTTATAGAGTAATCGCTTACATTTCGTTTATCTTTGTAACTGCATTGTAATGAAAATATTTCCACGATTGTGCAAACATTGATGGTATTCGCTGAGTATGTATGCGCTGAGTATCTTTTCTGAGAAAAAAGAACAAACAAAAAAAACCTTTTTCCATTCAGGCGCGGTATTTGCTGTCGACAACAGTTGTGCTCACATTACTCTTCTTCGAGCTTGCATTCAGTACTGCTCTGTTCCGTTTCAGGTTTGTTTTTCCAGCAGTGTTAGTTATACGTTAAAAGCAGTATACAGCAGTATGGATAGGTTTACTGATGAGAGTCTGCCGATATGCACCTCGTGTATGTGTTCACTGAAAACACTGGAGGAGCGGTGCAGAGGCGATATTCTGAGCTCCTCTCACTGTGACAGTAGCCCCATTACAGTATTTCTGCATCCGCACGCAGGCATCTTTGAGAAACCGTATGTATGCGTGTCATGGTGATTGCTTGTTCATTGATGTGAAAACATTTTCACGGAAACGTAGGTAATTGGAATAACAAACCGAATAAATTAGAATGACATTATTAGTCTCTGACGAAGCACCAGCGTCCACGGGTCCTTTGTTCCAAAATACTCAGAAAATTATGTTGCTGGGATTCGTGTTCGTCTTGCACACATCGTCAGCGTACTCGCTTCGCTTACAGTCATATGCGGAAATAAGTTACTTCAAATAACAGTTATATCATAATATGAGACGGGTGCATCACCGTCACCTACTTCCAAAACAATCATAAACCAATGTTGTAGACTCAATAGAAGTTCAACGTAGCATAGTGGAGACATGTCGCATATTGTAATGCTGCGCATATTTTGGCAGTGACACTTGTACTGCTGACGTTGCAGATTATGAACTCAATGGCTATGTGTGACCTCGAGGGCGCCTGTTTAATTAATCTTTTGTCGATATAGAGGCTATCTCTTGACAAATGTAGGTGAAGATATCACGCACGGCCTTGAAGAAGTATGAAGCGGTTACGGAAAACTGAGTTGATGGTGTTTGTTTTCTTCAGTAATGT
Organism: Schistocerca serialis cubense; assembly: GCF_023864345.2. Classification (NCBI taxonomy): domain Eukaryota; kingdom Metazoa; phylum Arthropoda; class Insecta; order Orthoptera; family Acrididae; genus Schistocerca; species Schistocerca serialis. Next base: position 702,635,947 of record NC_064638.1, read on the forward strand.
GCGATTTTATGACAGTGTGTTGCAGTGAAAGCTATAAACTACACACATCAACAAACGTTTTTCATCACCTCGATATGTCGTGCGTTCGTGTTTGTACTGTGACTGTTCCTGTACCGGCCGGAAGGGAGTGACTCCCAAGATGTTTGTGAACGTACGCACTTTTACCATAAGCGTTAGCTATAGGTATAACGCCACACTCGAATTGATTGCAGCATTTCAGTTGAAAGTAAAGTACCACTAGGGACGCGTTAGGGACTGTGCAATAGTAGAGTAATTACCCATCATTCCACGAAGGGCAATAGCTGCCAATGACTGCATTATCACGTTAAGCGCAGAAGGCTTGTCAACCAGTGAAGTTGGTCGATGTGTGCAATGGAGCCAAAATGATGTGGACGTGGAATAGGTTCCAATAGACAGGTAGTGTTGAGGATTTATGTCGCACAGGCCGTTGACAGGTGCACACAATGATCGGTAACTACGACTTTTCACCCAAAGGGACCGTGGGCTGAGTGCTCCAGAACTGAATTCGGAGTTTATATACATATCTGTATCATCATGAAACTGTTGGGAGACGACCGCGTGATGCGAATCTCCGTTCTCAACGACCATGGTGAGCACCACACCGCACACAGCACCATGAACTCTGTTACAGATGGGCAAGAAATCGTGCAGAATGGACGCCCCAGGGTTGGCATCGGGTGTTGTTTACGGACGCAACTCGGGTGCGTTTGTACCCTAATAATCGCAAAGTGCCTGGCGACAACCCGGTAATATCGAACGCCTACGACGCTGTGTCCCACATGTGCAACAAAATGCTGGTCGTGGAGTGATGTGCCGGGATAGCATCACATGGGACCACCGTACACCTCTCGTAGTTGTTGAAGGCAGTCTTACTACTTTACGGTACACGGATGAGATTTTGCCATTTTGGTGACAGTTTCATCTCTCTGGATCATAATTCGCGTGATCGTCGTGAACTCGTTCCTTCAGCATGCTAGAATCAGCAGAATAGAGTAGCGTAGCTGTTCCTCGGACATGAACCCAATCGAGCATGTGTGCTATCGATTGAAACGAGCTTTTTTTGGGCGTCAGCAACTACCATGTACTTTGCGCGACTTACGCAGAATCGCCATTGAAGAATGGGACGATGATGTCATCGATGGTATGCCACGACGGATTCAAGCCTGTGTACGAGCAAGGGGACGTTGCGCCACGTATTGACTTTGCTCAGGAGTGCTGAGAAAAAACCCCATTGGGAAAAAGACGGTTTTGTCATTACACAAATGCTTTTTTTTTAATTGAAGCTTCTGGGTTGGGGTTGGGTTGTTTGGGGGAGGAGACCAGACAGCGAGGTCATCGATCTCATCGGATTAGGGAATGACGGAGAAGGAAGACCGTGCCCTTTCAAAGGAACCATCCCAGCATTTGCCTGGAGTGATTTAGGAAAATCACGGAAAACCTAAATCAGGAAGGCCGGACGCGGGATTGAACCGTCGTCCTCCCGAATGTGAGTCCAGTGTGCTAGCCACTGCGCCACCTTTTTCGGTAAGAGATTTTGGGCGTATTGCTAATGAATATATACGAATGCGTCAGCGCCAGTTTTTGTTTTGAGTGCCATGAATTTCGAAATTAGCGGATGATACAAAACTTTTGTTGGTGTGGGTAAAACAGGTATTCATATTTCTAAACTAGCAGAGGCTGTGTGCCGTGAATACCGTTCCGCTTGTGCGTTAATGGCCTAAGGAACGAGATAAAGAAAAATTTGCGACGTAGAACATCTGGAATCCTCTGGCTTACATCAACATATTCACTGTAATCTGAAACATGAAAGCTGAGTTGCTTATGTCCTCGGGTAGATAACGACTTGATAGATTATTGGGACTTAAGATTCACGCCAAAACCTGAAAGGAACATAAAAGGATTAACGGATGACCTGCAGAAGAAGGATGGGGAATTATTATCACAGGTGCTATCTTGACTGGGATGGGGCAACATATTTTACGTGGCGCCGTATTTAAAGCATTGGACTCGTTTATGGATGGTGCTGGGTTGGTATCCATTGGCTACCACGTAGTTCTATGTCTGCTGTCGTTCTTCTGAATCACCGTACGGAAATACTGGGATTGTATCTTCAAAAGGGCTATGGCTGATTCCTTCCCCCGGAGTTATCCGTGCTGCGTCTCTTATGGCGGGTGTAAAACCTTCTTTCGATTTTCTTTTTATATTCGTCACTAAAAAGCACAATAACACTAACGGAAGAAAGATGAAAGATTTTGCACTAAGTCTGCGGATTCGGGTTTGACCACCGCCGTGACATGAATGGGTAGCCACTGTGACTCCGAGTCGGCTGGCTGTCCTGTAACAGTAGACAGGAAGAGCTCTCATATCGAATATCTTTCCCGAAACCTGACAACTGCGATCTCCGTTCCTGGGAGCTGCGAGAATTTTGTCCTCCTTTCTTGTTACAGTTATACAATGCAACAGGCCACCATAATCTCTGCTTAGATAAATGTTCGCACGTTACAAAGAGAAAATATTCTTGTCTTATTACAGTTCTCATATGGAATTTGTGTTTTGCTTGTCGTTACTAATGTATTAGTTTCACAGTTACAAAGAAAAGTTTGTCTCCTGGTAGCAACTACAGTGAAATAATAGCGATAGAAAAAGTGATAAACGCAAGAGTTAAGATTATCTACGAGAGAGCCGGCCGGGGTGGCCGAGCGGTTCTAGGCGCTACAGTCTGGAACCGTGAGACCGCTACGGTCGCAGTTTCGAATCCTGTCTCGGGCATGGATGTGTGTGATGTCCTTAGGTTAGTTAGGTTTAAGTAGTTCTAAGTTCTAGGGGAGCGATGACCTCAGAAGTTAAGTCCCATAGTGCTCAGAGCCATTTGAACCATCTACAAGAGAGACTACATGTATGGCAGGGACTATGAAGAGCCGCAGATTGGTACGAGTACAGATTTATTTAGCAATACTCGAATTAGTATAGGCCGTCCATCAAATTAATAAAGGGTCATGTCTGTAGAGTGTGTGGAATGCTTCAGAAACAAACTAGGCAGTACACGTTACACATCACAAAAAATTCAATAAAAGAAGAAATAAAAACCGCATTGTCTTTCTGTTTTTCGTTATTGTCTTTGGCATTACTGTTTTACTTTTATACAGAAAGTTAGACATTATGGACGGCAGGTTTGTCAGAATCAAGCGAAGCTACAATAGTCTACATATAAAATGTATTCACAGTTGCGATTGTGGACAACCATCAGCTGTATAATGGAAAGACGTCAATAAAAATTTGTGCCTGACCGGGACCGGAACCCGAAGACAATAGGCTTTCCTGAGGAACCATTGTGACGTTTTGCTGCTCCACTTGGAGTGACTTAAGGAGACGAGAGGTTATTTTTGAGTTCAACTCCTACTGAATAAGTGTTCAATGTTTTATCACCTCGCCCAGTGTTCATTCATTGAGTGAAGTGTCATGGTGGACAGGATACTGTACCCATATCAGAAAAAAAATGGGTTAGAATCCCCGAGTTCGTCGTCTAGACAACAGACGATTTCCTCCTTCAGTTGCTTGAGCTAGCACTCCGTCTCAAGTGATCCGACGTCGAAAGGACGCTAATCTGTAACTTTCCGGCGTTCCTCCTTCTTACGTCGCTACCCACTCTGCTAACTTATAGGCGACATACTGGTGTTACAATGATAAGTGCAAAGACCAACATTCATAGGGGTTTCAGTGAAAATAACTGTAAATCTTCGTGTATCATACTACCAAGCGTGGGTTGTGACTTGTCTGGCATCAGACTGTAAATATGTCAAGAGTAGTGTTGAATGAAATTTATCTGAGGCAAGTTGAAGAACAGTAAAGCAGATAGCTCGTCCAGACAGCCAGAAAAAGCACTTTTTCTGCCATGTGTTTTATTATCTGCATGGAAGTTCTGTCAAACGAAAACTCTCCACACTGGAGTGGAATGGATGGGTAAATGAACTGCTCAGATAACTGAGGGTGATAAAGTAGTGACCTTGAGGTCCAGTCTGATTTCGCATATTAGCGCAGAGTGGAACTTTGGTGTGTTTCGGTCACTGAGCATAAAACCTGCCATTAACCTCGCCGGAAGTAATGCGGAGAAAGCTTACACAGCCGTGTCCCCTGCTGTAAGTAGGGTAGCTGGTGCCCTGGGTAAGACTGATGACTCAGATGTTAAGTCCCATAGTGCTCAGAGCCATTTGAACCATCTACAAGAGAGACTACATGTATGGCAGGGACTATGAAGAGCCGCAGATTGGTACGAGTACAGATTTATTTAGCAATACTCGAATTAGTATAGGCCGTCCATCAAATTAATAAAGGGTCATGTCTGTAGAGTGTGTGGAATGCTTCAGAAACAAACTAGGCAGTACACGTTACACATCACAAAAAATTCAATAAAAGAAGAAATAAAAACCGCATTGTCTTTCTGTTTTTCGTTATTGTCTTTGGCATTACTGTTTTACTTTTATACAGAAAGTTAGACATTATGGACGGCAGGTTTGTCAGAATCAAGCGAAGCTACAATAGTCTACATATAAAATGTATTCACAGTTGCGATTGTGGACAACCATCAGCTGTATAATGGAATGACGTCAATAAAAATTTGTGCCTGACCGGGACCGGAACCCGAAGACAATAGGCTTTCCTGAGGAACCATTGTGACGTTTTGCTGCTCCACTTGGAGTGACTTAAGGAGACGAGAGGTTATTTTTGAGTTCAACTCCTACTGAATAAGTGTTCAATGTTTTATCACCTCGCCCAGTGTTCATTCATTGAGTGAAGTGTCATGGTGGACAGGATACTGTACCCATATCAGAAAAAAATGGGTTAGAATCCCCGAGTTCGTCGTCTAGACAACAGACGATTTCCTCCCTCAGTTGCTTGAGCTAGCACTCCGTCTCAAGTGATTCGACGTCGAAAGGACGCTAATCTGTAACTTTCCGGCGTTCCTCCTTCTTACGTCGCTACCCACTCTGCTAACTTATAGGCGACATACTGGTGTTACAATGATAAGTGCAAAGACCAACATTCATAGGGGTTTCAGTGAAAATAACTGTAAATCTTCGTGTATCATACTACCAAGCGTGGGTTGTGACTTGTCTGGCATCAGACTGTAAATATGTCAAGAGTAGTGTTGAATGAAATTTATCTGAGGCAAGTTGAAGAACAGTAAAGCAGATAGCTCGTCCAGACAGCCAGAAAAAGCACTTTTTCTGCCATGTGTTTTATTGTCTGCATGGAAGTTCTGTCAAACGAAAACTCTCCACACTGGAGTGGAATGGATGGGTAAATGAACTGCTCAGATAACTGAGGGTGATAAAGTAGTGACCTTGAGGTCCAGTCTGATTTCGCATATTAGCGCAGAGTGGAACTTTGGTGTGTTTCGGTCACTGAGCATAAAACCTGCCATTAACCTCGCCGGAAGTAATGCGGAGAAAGCTTACACAGCCGTGTCCCCTGCTGTAAGTAGGGTAGCTGGTGCCCTGGGTAAGACTGATGACTCAGATGTTAAGTCCCATAGTGCTCAGAGCCATTTGAGCCCTGGGTAAACTTCGAATTTCCAACCCCCCCTCCCTCACCCCCGTCCACCTCCTCTTCCTTAGGCTGATCCCACTTTTATTTAATCCTCACAGTTGCTTAACCCGCTTATTCGGCTACGAAGATAACCATGACTCCATAATGAAGTAAAATACGCACAATTCAGTACTTGTTTTATGTACGGTTCAGATCAAAACATAGAACAACACACCGTTCACAGTCGCATTGCTTGCATAAATTAAGCGATTATTTATCCTTGTTTTAACAAACAACATCCATTGTGATAGCTCACTTGAAATAACAGTAGTGACCCAGTCTAGCAGAGCTCTTAAGGCAAAGGAAGAAACAGTGATCACAGTTGAGCAGACCAGTAGGATTATGGGACTGAATATCAGTCAGCAGAGAACAAAATACTTCGCTGTTGGGAAACAAACATACCACCCTCAATAACTTTAGGCAATTACACTTCTGAAAGAGTTGATCAGTTTAAATATCTGCATTCGAATATCACCCAGGACATCTCTTATGAAACTAGAGATTACTATCATCCAACAGAGTCTATTTTGCACTTAAAAAACAGTTTTCTTGAAAGCTCGTAACTTGTTTCATCAAATTAACCATTTACGAAACATTCCTGAGACAAGTACTTACACATGCCTAGGAAACCAGTAAGTTAACCAAGATACTGGAGTGCTAGATGGCTTTGAGAGGAAGGTGCTTCGAAGAATCGGCAGCTCAATCTGTGAAATAGTAAGAGCAGATACTACCATAAACTGACCATTGTGTATAAAGATCACCTGTTAGGACACTGGTGTTACCCGAACGGCGTGGGGATGGCAAATGGTACAGATGAATGGTGCGGAAGTAGTTAAGAGGACATTTGATGGGAATCTATGAGTCAAAGGACACTAGTCAACAGAGAATTAGATGGACAGATGGAAAATGGGAAGTAGCGGATGGAAAGCACGAGTGCTGGATCGTGATGACTGGTGGAGAATTGTTAAAGAAGCCAAGAATCACAGTGAACTGTGTAGCTACAGGCGAGGAAGAAGAAGAGACGATTATCTAGTACGGAAAAGCAGGTCTCGTGGAACTGCTGCTCCACAGACTCCAATTCAGATCCCCTCGTGATTCTTTTTCGTAGATGTCGTCCTTCTTCCCGTTTTAGTGGTTGCCAATCCATACCCTTCTTCCGCTGCTTCTTCCGCTGCTAGCGTTCAAAGCGTAAGGACAAAGCTAACTTTCGTATTATGTGTCACAGCCAAGTAACGAAGCTTGTAGAAAACGTGGACCATACCTAGAAAGGACTGCTACATTATAGTACAGAAGGTTAGTGAAAGAAATACGCAATGAGACGAACGTTATTCAACGACAATAATTACACTGAAGTCATCGCGGTTTATGATGGCCGCTGGACATTAGAAAAGGTGGGACACGATCCTTAATAGGGTGTGATCACCACAGACGGTAGTGAATGCTTCGCAACTGTTTGGAATTAGTATTTAATTTAGGGGCGACTAGACACTTCAGCAATAACAGCAAACAACAGGATTAGCGTTGCCACAACTTAACAAATAGCCTCTAGTACCCTAATGTTACATCAATGCCCATTTACAACTGGCCATGGTTGATTGGCTAACGGAGATGGGTGTCTTCAATAACTACTTACACAACATTACTGATTTACGTAATTTATTAATAATCACTGAAAAACAAGTCTTAAAACACTTCATAGAAGGCTGGTTAAATAACTGTTCCTTTGATTAATCTGGAAGTAAATTCTCAACCAATAACAATAACAAACTAGATCATTTCCAAACAAAAATTTACAGAATCGTAACGGTAGAAGGTACCTTACAGGCTTCAAAATTCACTTTCATTTAACACGCAGATATAAAAACATATCCAAAACTCACAGTTAGCATATTTGTCAAATTCCAGTATTTATAACCCGCTGAACTGCAGTGCAGAACTGACAATTTCAAATCTGTCCAATGAGTAATCCTGATAACAGGAAATTATGTTCACAAATAAGAAATATAATAACTTTATGACAACGCCCATCCGGCATTGGCCACACTTTTACATAAAGATAAACTTCGTTGAAAAGTGACAGTTACTGCTCATTCTCCACACAGTTAAGTAAACGAACACCACATAAGTCACTGAAGGTCAATACACGTACCGTATTCCACTGCCTTCTTCTCCAATACCATGACATCCTTATTGTGGGCGAACATGCTACAGCACAGCATTTTCAGGTTGGGCCCACGCTGTCTTGTTTATCTGCCGTGGCAAAACACCCACAAACGACATCGGCCACAGCTCGCCGTAAATTGCGTCCACACAATTGCAGAGCCCACGTCTTATCGTTCCACAGCAGCGTTGAATTCCCAAGCGTCTCGGTTTCACCATCAGTTCACCACCACAGAGTGCCAAAATTATTAATGCACAATTCGGACCATCCGGACCCCAACACTCTGCCGTTCTGCCCTTCTCGCTCGGTACTCTCCAATCCTCATCTCTTCGTCGCCAGAGGGCTACTCGCCGCCAACTCGGCGCCCCAGTATCTCTGGCGAGGCCAACATCGACCTTAACACTCGCGGCCGGAACACAATCGTGCCGAAAATCGGCACACAACGTGCTCTCATACCGATAGCAAGATTGGTAATGGTTCATATGTCAGGGCGTTCCATTCCTCTTCCAGAGCGCTTGACATGTGCTGGATGCTCGTTAGTGATGTGGAGGCGCTGCAACACGTCTCCCGAACGCGTCTCACACGTGCTCGACTGGATTTAATACGGCGGAACCGACAGGCTAGCCCACTCGCCGAATGTCCTCTCGTTCCAAGAGATCTTCCAGCTGCACCATTCGACGTGTTGCGTGTTGTCATCTGTAAAAAGAATTCAGGGCCGACTGCACCCCTGCAAAGGAGGAAGTGGCAAAGGAGTACAGTGTCGCAATAACGTTGGCTGCGAGTGTACCGTATTCAAAGATTTGGAGTTCAGTACGTCCATGCACTATTACCCCGCACCACACCATAGGACATGGAGCACCAAAACTATCATATTCGACATTGACCCTGGCTGCATCAGTGTTCCCACCTCTCGCCATATGTGGGTACGTGCAGCATTGGCGAACATGATCGTTTTCCGTGATGGAGGTGCTGTGCTGTGGGGAGGCACAGTGTTGCATAGCTGTACCGACCTGCTAGTCTATGAACACGGTACACTCAGCACTCAAAGTCGTTGTGACACTGCTTCCCCATGTGCGCGTTTCAGGGGTGCTTTTGGACCTGACTTCATTTTTATGGATGACAGTGCGCGGCCGCATCAAACAGAGCAGGTGGAGCAGCTCTTGAAAGGAGACGATACTCGGCAAATGGGTTCGCCTGCCCGTTTCACTGTCTTAAGTCACACTGAGCACATGTGGGATGCGTGGGGGAGACGTATTGCGTCACGTCCACGTGCACTAATGATCATCCAGCACTTGACAAGCTCGATGGTTGAGGAATGGAACGCCCGACCACAAGAATTCCTTAACAACCTCGTGGTCAACAGTGGAGCACGTTGCAAGTCATGAACTGTCGACTATAGTGATGGCACCCTATTAAGGACCGTATCCTGCTATTTGTGATGTCCAGGGGACCGTCATAAATCGCGGTGATTTCAGTCGTCTGTGAATAAAAGAGTCATTTCTGATCGTCTAATTCCGCCTTTCTTTCAGTTACATTCTGTACTACGCTGAAGCAGTTATTTTTACGCACTGTGCAACTTTCATCGTGCTACGTTCCATGGCACAGACATATAATACGAAAGTTTCTTTTGTCCTTAAGTTTTGCTTACCAGTGCATTTCTTCTTCAGCCTCCTGTTCATTCTCTCTACCTTTTCCTTTTCTTATACACTACTGGTCGTTGCAGTTGCTACACCACGAAGATGACGTGCTACAGACGCGAAATTTAACCGGCAGGAAGAAGATGCTGTGATACGCCAATGATTAGCTTTTCACAGCATTCACACAAGGCTGGCGCCGGTGGCGACACCTACAACGTGCTGACGTGACGAAAGTTTCCAACCGATTTCTCAGACACAAACAGCAGCTGACCGGCGTTGCCTGCTGAAACGTTGTTGTGATGCCTCGTGTAAGGAGGAGAAATGCGTACCAACACGTTTCCGACTTTGGTAAAGGTCGGATTGTAGCCTATCGCGATTCCGGTTTATCGTATCACGACATTGTTGCTCGCGTTGCTGGATCCCAACGGCCTCGTATCACTGACGACGTTTGCAGCACCATGGACTATCAGCTCGGAGACCATGGCTGCGTTTACCCTTGACGCTGCATCACAGACAGGAGCGCCTGCGATGGTGTACTCAACGACGAACCTGGGTGCACGAATGGCTAAACGTCATTTTTTCGGATGAATCCAGGTTCTATTTACAGCATCATGATGGTCGCATCCGTGTTTGGCGACATCGCGGTGAACGCACATTGGAATCGTGTATTCGTCATCGCCATACTGGCGTATCACCCGGCGTGATGGTATGGGGTGCCATTGGTTACAGGTCTCGGTCACCTCTTGTTCGCACTGACGGCACTTTGAACAGTGGACGTTACATTTCAGATGTGTTACGAGCCGTGGCTTTACCCTTCATTCGATCCCTTCGAAACCCTACATTTCAGCAGGATAATGCACGACCGCATGTTGCAGACCCTGTACGGGCCTTTCTGGATACAGAAAATGTTCGACTGCTGCCTGGCCAGTGCATTCTCCAGATCTCTCACCAATTGAAAGCGTCTGGTGGGCGAGCAACTGGCTCATCACAATACGCCAGTCACTACTCTTGATGAACTGTGGTATCGTGTTGAAGCTGCATGGGCAGCTGTACCTGTACACGCCATCCAAGCTCAGTTTGGCTGAATGCCCAGGCGTACCAAGGCCGTTATTACGGCCAGAGGTGGTTGTTCTGGGTACTGATTTCTCAGGATCTATGCACCCAAATTGCGTGAAAATGTAATCACATGTCAGTTCTACTATAATATATTTGTTCAATGAATACGCGTTTATCATCTGCATTTATTCTTGTTGTACCAATTTTAATGGCCAGTAGTGTATGTTTATTCATTTTTTAGCCTGTCACAAAACTGGACTCCTACAGAATCGGTCATACTCTAGTGACACCATAGCCTGTGTCTCATAACATTCGAATCCGCTTGCAAGCACGGTCGCCACTCGGCCGCGTCGGCCGCACAGTAAGTTTGGCGGCGGGCACAGAGCTCGCGGGTCCCGGCCAGCGCGCCAAAGCTTATCTCCCCGCGGCGGCGAGCCCTCTGACCCGGGGTACCGGCGCTGCCTGCCCGCATGCGTGCTGCGGCCTCTGAGAACAGGGCCCGCCTGCTCTGTGCTCACTCACTGCTCTCGTCCTCCCGCGCTCTGGCGAAGCCCTCCGACAACTTTAGCGCCACTGATGATTCACGTACTTTTTCTGTGTTCCTCTGTCTTTTTGGTAACGGGTAAAACAATGACTCATACAACAAAGAACAAATATCAGAAGCGTGCTGGTAAGTTAAATTGTGGATGATTTACACCATTCGTTCCCAACCTTTCTGAGGCTATTACTCCTGAGCGTAAGCAGATGTTAGATAGTACCCCACCTCTCCTTCCCACGTTCTCAACATTAACGCCTAACTAAATTTTAAAACGAAAATAAATTTCTTCGAATACTTTCATTTCTAAAATTCTTATATGAAATCTCGAACTAATGAGTCAATGTAACAATTAGCACTGCTTATTTCTAACAACCTTCATTTACCGAATGATGAAACAATTCTCAGTGCGTCAGGAGTCCTACCTAGAACTCCTTCTCTGAAATAAAAGCTAACCGTCCACATTGAGGGTAGACACTTGTTACAAAACATACTTTCTCTGCATCACTTCTCTCCCTAGCGATATTTACTTGAGTTAAAAATTAATTTAAAACCAGTCAAAATGTTGTCGCAATACCTTGGCCTATTGTTTGTAAACCACTTGACTACTGGCCTCCTTGCTTCTAAACTAGCAGTAACTTCTGAACTAGCGGTAACTGCAAGACTTCAGGCCACACATGCTTTATGTCGCACCACTGGCGCTAACAATAATAACAATAATAATGTGCAGGCCCTACACCAGATACTGTTGTCATGTGAATAATGAAGCAATTTCTGTCTTATTGTGGGAAATTATTACAACTTGGAGATGGCATTTTCATGAGATATTTAAGCATATGTGATGTATATATCTCAATTTTACTCTCACAGAACCACTGCCTTAAACGTAAGGAATGAACACAGTAAAATTTTTAAAATCAATAGTTGTGCGCTTTGTTTTCATGCAGATAAAGACATTGTACAGGCTATCATTTAAAGTTAAGCTTACCTATAAACTAATCAATGAAGTATAAACTTAAAGTAACATTACAGGTATCTTTTACTGGCAGTTCAAAGGACTTAGAACTAATTGGAGTGAGAAGTAATCAACAATTTTTCAGTTGCCTGTATAGCATTTTCTCCGAAAGACTTTACTATTTTAGACATTCCAATAAAATAGGCAGTATGTCATCGTCAGTTGCGCAATAATAGCAACGTGGAGCGGATATTAGCTGTGATAGCTTACCTGTCTTGTTACGTCCCATAAAGTGTGCTCTTAATCAATTAACGATCTACACGTACATCTACGCGTTGGCAGAGGGTCCATCGAACCACTTGTAAACTATTTCTCTATCGTTCCATTCTCGAATAGCGCCCGGGATAAGCTTGCACTGAAACACCTCCGTGAATGCTGTAATTTCCCTTATTTTATTAAGATGATCGTTTTTCGCAATGCAAGTTGGTGCCAACAAAATATTTCCGCATTCAGAGGAGAAAGTTGGTGATTCAAATTTCGTGAAAAGATCTCGGTGGAACGAAAAAGCTTTTGTTTTAATGTTTCGATCTGAACTTGCTTATCATCTGTGACAGTCTCTCCCCTATATCACGATAATACAAAATGAGTTACACTTCCTTGAACTTTTCCAATGTCCTCCGTAAAATCTATCTGGTACTATTCCATACACGCAGCAGTGTTCCAGAAGAGGACGGACAAGAGTAGTGGAGAATATCTATTTACTAAATAGCAAATGACAGCACCATCTGTAAGCAAATCTAAGAGGGCTACTCAGGTTTTCTCCAAAACCGTTTATTTAGATGAGGAACATCAGAGTGCCTACAACATTTCCTCTGGGAACACCTGGTATCATTTCTGTTTTGTCTTTCATTCTGCTTAAGAGCAGAATTGGGAAACCATGGAGAATATGTTGTTAGATATGCCAATACTAACTTCCTTTCAAGTTCATATACTCATTACATAATGATGACCTGTCTCCTTTTGCCCTAACGGCAAGTAGTCGATAGCAATCACAGTGCGGTTGGGATATTACAGTGGGTGCAAGTAATTGCTCACTGATCAGCGCGTTCTTTGCCATTATGCCGACATGGTCCGGTATCCCGTCCAATCAGACTTATGGAAGAGCATTTCTCACAGTGCTTCACCGAAATGAAATGACTCTATGGCTTTATTGGCCGGGTGACCTCGTCTGGGGTAGTCCAGCTGCCTGGTGCAAGTCTTTGTATTTTATGGCACTTCGGTGACTTGCGCGTCGATGATGATGGGATGAAATGATTAGGATAACACGAACATCCAGTCCCAGAGTAAAGAAAATGTCCGACCAGGCCGGAAATCGAAAGCGGGATTTCACTGTAACAACCACTGATACTCTCTCTCTTCAACTGTTTGCTAGCATCAACAAAGTTTACAAGAAACTGCTGTAATAATTGCCTCTCTCTCTATATTAACGTTTGTGAAAATTGCGTGATATGTGTGAGCGAAATGATCCTTATAGCACAGATGAGATGTGTTACAAATAATTGAGATGACACCATTGTAAATGATCTCTGACTACAAGATAAACTCCGCAAGAGCATCATTCACAGTAATGAACTTCATAGCATAGAATCTGTGAGAGCTCGGATGTGTGTGATTTATCGTTCCTGGTTGCGTCCGTCAGCATCCTCGGCTAGCGTGGACGCCAGAGCTGCTTTCCAGTGTCCAAAGGAAGGGAGAATTTATCCAGCCTGGAGGTGACGAGTCGGCCTTTCCATAATCCTTCCAACTGGGTTGTGTTCAGGGCCTAGTTTTCCCTTATGGCAGATAATTTTCCAGCAGTTGGAAACAACTTCTGAAAGTCCTTTCATGAAACATCAATTTACACAGGAATGCTATTAGTGGGAACAGGATATGACCAGTAGAAGTTCAAAAAAATGTTGAAATGCATGTGAATTACTATGGGACCAAACTGCTGAGGTCATCGGTCTCTAGACTTACACACTATTTAAACTAACTTATACTAGGAACACACACACACACACACACACACACACACACACACACACATGTGCCCGAGGGAAAACTCGAACCTCCGGCGGGAGAGGCAGCGCAGTCCGTAACACAGTGCCTCAAACCGCGCGGCCACTCTGCGCGGCTGCCAGTAGAAGTGTCTACACTCTGTTCTGGAGGTTGACTGGTTGAGAAACCCGAAAGTTGAAGCATTTCGGGGAGTTGTGTGGAGCTCGGAAAATGAGGACTTCGGTTGGCAGCCCTCACTTGTGTAGGAAGCAAGTCGAGGGCCTAGTGGGTCGGATGTGATGTTTTTGAACACTACCTGTGTCACGTCGCTAGTGAGTGACCTTTCATGACCCATAAAGTTATTTTCTTCAATGCTGAGTGTGGCTTGCTGTGTGGAGGAGTATAATTCCAATTACTCACGACCCAATTATGTAGACGAGTGTTGCCCTTTCTTGAGCTAGGAGTGGTGTTTAATGGACGTGGCGTAGTTAAGGAGGTCTTATTGAAATCAATAAATTCCATTTGATCCATGGAAATTTGAAGTGTGGTGTTTTTTTGTACCTTTTGACCTACCTACTTCAAACTGTATTCTTTTTTGTCTTTGTAAAAATTATATGAGAAAGTTTTAAGGAGTCAACTGTAAGTGGTGTTTTAATTGTTAGTGCCGGCCACGGTGGCCAAGCGGTTCTAGGCGCTTCAGTCCGGAACCACGCGGCTGCTACTGTCGCAGGTTCGAATCCTGCCTCGGGCATGGATGTGTGTGATGTCCTTAGGTTAGTTAGGTTTAATTAGTTCTAAGTTCTAGGCGACTGATGACCTCAGAAGTTAAGTCGCATAGTGCTCAGAGCCATTTGAACCATTTTTTTTAAGTCCCATAGTGGTTAGAACCATTTGAACCATTAATTGTTAGTGGTGTACGTTTTTCAGTCAGAGACCGAATTTCGGGATCTTCCTGAAATTAGTTCGATGAATACAGGGCATTTATTAGTGGCGTAGAAGTAGTGGCAATTTGAAACCTATGTCACAGGTGAAAGCAAGGCTTATTCACAGTCGTTTTTATAGTGTAACAGTACAGAAGATTTAGCCGCGTCAGCAATAAACGTTTCCGTGTACATCAGCGGAGCAGTATGTCGATACTTCGTGTAGCTTTTCCGTGCATCGCTAAAAGTGTATGGATTCTGGCTGTGTCCGCAGCTCGTGGTCGTGCGGTAGCATTCTCGCTTCCCACGCCCGGGTTCCCGGGTTCGATTCCCGGCGGGGTCAGGGATTTTCTCCGCCTCGTGATGACTGGGTGTTCTGTGCTGTCCTTAGGTTAGTTACGTTTAAGTAGTTCTAAGTTCTAGGGGACTGATGACCATCGATGTTAAGTCCCATAGTGCTCAGAGCCATTTGAACCATTTTTTTTATTCTGGCTGCGAACACGAGGACGGCTTCACGGGACGCCACGGAACCTCTGACTAAGGAGGGACGTAGAGGAACAATTCGCCGACCAACAAGACACACTCGTGTTCCACGGACGTCACAAATGGTTCAAATGGCTCTGAGCACTATGGTACTTAACATCTGAGGTCATCAGTCCCCTAGAGCTTAGAACTACCTAAGGTCATCACACACATCCATGCTCGAGGCAAGATTCGAACCTGCGACCGTAGCGGTCGCGAGGTTCCAGACTGAAGCGCCTAGAACCGCTCGGCCACAACGGCCGGCACGGACGTCACGTCATGTCAATGTGCTGGCCAGGAAAGAAGTTGTACACATCGTCCTTTGGCCAAGTTTAGTGTATTTCCCGCCACATGCGTCTTCCAGACAGCGGCCCACACGAAATAGCTTAGTATGAAGTGGCTGTCGTTTCTGGAGAACGGAAGCGACCCCACTGGCATACTTGCCGCCAGCCTAGCCAACAAGAGAAAGCATCGAGTCGTAGGAACAGAAAGATATGACCCTCTTCGGACCACATTTTCTTCGTTTTCCACTTTTCACAAGGTTTATCCATCTGACTTACAACACTAGTGTGACGCGTAGGTTTCCGTATGGCACGTATAAGAGGCTTTCGATTATTTTCATTCGAAGGCCACACTAACCCCTTACCGACATTTCGGTGCCTGTTTGCTTGCATCAGAGTCGCACTGGGTTGCATATGCGCTGCAACAACGCCCTCAAACGGGGCCTTTTTGGTCGCCCCTTGTATCTTCTCCTCGGTGTGAGGCGCTGTACTGATTCCCCTATGACTATCAATATCATTTGCATCCTTATCATTTCGTTTCACACACCGATTTTCATGGAATGCGTGCTCCTTTGCTAGATTTTTCTTCGGCTTCGACCGAGTGAGGTGGTGCTGTGGTTAGCACACTGGACTCGCATTCGGGAGGACGACGGTTCAGTCCCGCGTCCGGCCATCCTGATTTAGGTTTTCCGAGATTTCCCTAAATCGCTCCAGGCAAATTCCGGGATGGTTCCTTTGAAAGGGCACGGCCGACATCCTTCCCCATCCTTCCCTAATCCGATGAGACCGATGACCTCGCTGTCTGGTCTCCTTTCCCAAACAACCCCCAACCCTTCGACTTCGTGACGCATTTCGCTGAACAGTCTGCACCATTTTGAATATTTTAAATGATCTTGCACATTTTGTCTTACTTGTAGAACGATGAGCTGTACCTTCCAGGCGCTTCGATGTTGACATTTACTTGTAAATATAAATCCATTACTTACAGTAATTTTACCCACACATTCATTTCATTGACGAGTAGAATGACAACAGGGGGTATCTCACGGGAACCGCATTTAGGAGCGGTGGTGTTTAGAGCCCCATTCCGGGACTCAGACTGAGATTGAGATTTCTCCATCCTGTGATCTCCTGAGATCTCTCCACGACAAGCGACGGCTAAATTGCTTCCCCACTCTGTTCAACAGAACTAGCGTAACTGATGAAGTGTGTTATATACAATGGTGATTGTGAAATGCCAGTTTACAAATATAAATTTCGTGAGACAACACAGAGAAATATGAGATGTGTCCAAAAAGTAAGGGGAATTATTCCTTGAAAAAAAAAATTATTTATTCGTCTACATCGATGTTAGCCCCTAAAAAATAGTCCCCATCACATATTATACACCTGCGCCAGCGCTTTTTTCAGTTTCCGAGACAATCCTAGAACCAGATCTTTGGAATAGCTTTCAGTTCTCTCAGTGAAGAGTTTTTAATCTCATCTATAGTTGTAAAACGACGGCCATGTGCTCGTTCCTCTGAGTAGCACAGATGATGTTTCTGTTTTCTTCGTTGATGATTTCATTCCTCCAACACGGAGGGGATTTGTCAGCTAGTTTTACGGCGCTCCTCAGGCCATGCTAATATTTTAAAGTTGCAAGACGTCTAAAAAATCTTACGTGGGTCAATTAAGGTTCACAGTATACATCGCTGATCATAAAAGCTGAAACGCCAAAAAAGGATAGCGGATGACGAAATTTGCGTTAAAAAATACTAGAAAGAATATACCAGATTGATGTTTTCCCTTGATGAGAGATCTCAGAACACGTTGACCACTGCAGCTCTGGAAGACGCTGTATCGAAGTAGGTCAGCACAGCATGAGCAACATGAGATCTTGCATTAGCTTGTTAACAGAATACGTCACAGAGACTTTGAGGATAGGTCGCAACTGCTGTCTGTAACACGTCAGAAACGCAACGCCTGCTGTCCAGATTACCGACTATGAATACCAGAGGTTATGGCGATGTGTACCGAATGGCACCATATACCATGACGCCCGGTGCTGGGCGCCGATGACGAATTCAATCCGGCAACGTTCGTTCTTGTCAGAGCCTCCTCACCCGGATGAATCTATCGTCATGCTGCATGCAGAGGCCATACTTGTCTGGCCAGTGGTGTTGAAACACCAGACATCGTCACACTATCCGTGTGGATACTTTTGATGCCTTAAGAAAACCAGTTTCCTGACTCAAGGAATGTGAGGTGGCTGGACGGTCCTGCGAGTACGTGCAAACAACATGTCTGTTCTTTCGGGCGCTAGTCGCGTTGCACCAGTGAGATTTGCCATGGTATTGAATATGGCCCATCTGAATGCATCTATTCTGTATCCAATGACATAGCGGGGTCTTGACCACAGCGAGCAGCAGTATTGCGGATCGATGAACTGTATTCACGACACACTACGATACTGCCGCGGTAAAATTCCGACATGTACGATTTCTGGTTGAGAATTGCTCTGTGTAAATGTTTTTTTATGTAGAGAATGCGGATGGAGTTAATCAAACCTAAGTTGTGTGTTTTCGCTGAAATGTCAGTTATTTTCATACTCAAGCATGTAGCGCACTTCGTGCCAGTTTGACGTTTGTTACAAGCCTCTTTCATTATGTAGCAATTTTAATGTCCATCAGTATACAAAATACGATTTATAAATATGACCACGTTCACTATTTGTTACTGTGACCGTGCTCGCTATACACAGTATGCTGCTAGCAGCGGAGCAGGTAAAAAGATGAGCGCTTTCTGTAATAAGCTCCAGGTACATTCAACAGTCAGAACATATTCTACTAGTACAGGTCTACAGCAATTATTATATTCAACGTTACTATTTACGCAGTGAAATCACAAAACTTAAACTTCACAACTTAAATCTGTTGGAACATGCACTGATGAGCCAAAACATTATGACCACATGTCTAATAGTATGTTGGTCCACCTTTGGAACGCAAAACAGCAGCGTTTCTGCCTTGCATGGATTCGACAATTTCTTGGTAGGTTCCAGGGGGTATGGGGCACCAGGTTTCTACGCACAGATCACGCAGTTCCAGTGGGGTATCAGCTGCCTCATTCTACCTTCCTCAGGATCTTTAAAACTTTTCCAAAAAATTTTGGCTTGCGAACATATTTGCCCTTTTGTATGTTGAGAGAACTGAGAGAAAAGAAGACAATGGCAGTGACAAAGAGACGGAAAGTGATAAATACAGTGGTTGTGTTACAGAAAAAGCGAAAGAAATAATGGCAGTGCGAGGGAAACAGAGGGACACAGTGGCAGTGGACACTGACAGAACAGTGCTAGAAAAATAATGAAGGGGTCAGTGCTGGAGGGTGGAATAAAGAGAAAGTGAACGTGGTGAGACCCAGTGATAATGACAGATTGTATGACAATGATAACGAGGAAGAGAGAGACAGTGACACTGGGAAGAGATAGCAGCAGTAGGAAAGAATGGAATATTAGCAAGAGAGAGATAGTGACAGTGAGAGTTCAGTGAAGTAGTAGAACAGAAAGAAGGGGATTGTGGTTGTGACACAGGAGACGATGGCAGAGAGAGACACAAAGAGATAAAGACAATGAGTTTGACTGAAGAGTGACTGAGAAAGGGAAAATGGGAGTGGACAGACATGTGCGACTTACAGCGATGGACTAGCGAGTGTTAGTCCCTTACAGTTAGCGGAGTTTGTGGAAGTTTTAGGTGAACTGCATAGCGGATTGTCTTAAAGGACCTTTACATTTTCCATCTGAAAATTTTAGCAAAATAAAATACATCAAAGAGACGTTTACAAAATGGTTCAAGTGGCTCTGAGCACTATGGGACTTAACATCTGAGGTCATCAGTCCCCTAGACTTAGAACTAAGTAAACCTAACTAACCTAAGGACATCACACACATCCATTCCCGAGGCAGGATTCGAACCTGCGACCGTAGCAGCGGCGCGGTTCCGGACTGAAGCGCCTAGAACCGCTCGGTCACAGCGGCCGGCTTACTGCGAAGAGATTTAGAATTTAGTCCAGAACATTGGCGCAAATTTGAGTGATCGAGAATTTCACGCCACTACCTCTGCTCCTCTCGCCAGCCAAATACTGGTACTGAATATTTCTTGCACCACCACACCAGCTACCTACCAAGCCTAGTACTACCGCACGGGTGTGCGATGCGATCTCAGCAACGGAGGCGGATTTCTGTAGTGGTTGGGTGACATCTCTGAATTGAACCTTAGACCGCCGCAAGAGCAGGGCCCTTGACCAATTGCCACCATTGTTGTGTCTTTAAGCTTAGAGCTGCACATTTATTCCGGCAGCGATCTGAATGCGCCTCATTTCCCTTTTCCGAGCCGTAGCGACCTAGCTGTTTCACTGGACCGTGCTGTCGGACAATGAGCAGGTTAGACGTGGGTTGGTTGAGAAAATGGGTACTGCAAGTTTTTTTGTCTCCAGTATTGCGTTATAAGGGCAAGTAATATAACAGGCAGGACATAAAAGGCGTCGGTCAATCAAGAGGCAGAGAGCTCGCGTAAGTGAACAGTTCAGCGGAGTCGTCATCACGGCCGTCGTGGCCGGCGTAATTGAGTTAACGGACGCTCGGAAGGAAGTGGTGGCGGGGTCAAGTGGACAATGGTCAGCGGGCGATCCGCAGCTGAGATACGGCGACACCAGACAGGGGCCGCTTATCTCGCGAGATAAGGCGCTCGCAACAACGCACACCATGAGCTCGCCTCGTAATGCGGCCTCTTCTGAAAGTCGCGTCATCTATAACGCAATTGTCATTTTGTTTTATGGCCTATTTTTTCTACAGTCGCGGTATTACCAGTTTTATAGGTTATACCACCCTTTACGACTGTAATAAAAATCTTAATAAGACCAAACGCATTTCGCTTTATACTAAAGCATCTTCAGTGGTCATTGTACCAATAAGGCTTGTCTTATAACTTTGTTTGCTAGTGTGATGGACAGTTCTCCTACTGACTGCTATAAACAGTATTAAATTATCGTCATTACTCTAGGTTTTTTGTTTCTTAGATCATTCTTCAAGTCCTTCTACACATATGTGGTAGGTTTTAGTACACAGCAGTTCCACTGACACTAAATATATGAATATGTTTTTTTCGTTATGAAGGTCATGTCGCCATTTCGTGTACTTTGTTTGGATGTTGCGGGATGCCTTCGTCTTTTGTTTTGTTTTGGTGGTGGTAGGAGAATCTGTTGCTCCTCTGGGTAGGTCTTCATTTTTCGACTAGTGTGTGTGTGTGTGTGCGCGCGCGCGTGTGTGTCTGTCTGTGTGTGTGTGTGTGTCTGGATGCGTGTATACGTGTGCTTGAAATATGATATGCCCTTGTTTGTACGTGTGCGTGTGTGTGTGTCATTTTTAAACACCAATTCTAGATCACCCACCCCCACACCACAGTAAAGCAATAGTTTATCCACGCAGAAGTTATGCGTATTAGACATATTAGCACTCCTTACAGAAACACAAACACACACACACACACACACACACACACACATACACGACCGGAGCAGTAGCAGATGCTCCTACCACCATAAAACAAAAGGTAAACGCATCCTGCAATATCAAAACAAAGTACACGAAATGGCGACATGTCAGGAGACCTTCATAACGATAAAAACACATGGCAGTGGACCTTCACAACAAGAAACGTGAATATATTTAGTGTCACTGAAAGTGCTCTGTACTAAACCCTCCACATACGTGTGGAAGAACGTGAAGAATGAGGTAAGAAACAAAGAAACAGTGACTAACGATGATAATTTAATATTGCTTGTAGTAGATCCTAACAAACAAAATTGCAAGAGAAGCCGTGCTACGGTGAGCACTGACGATCATTTAGGATAATGCGAAACGCGATTGGTCTTCATAAGACTTTAGTTACGTACGTAAAAGACTGCCTAATCTGCATAAGAACTGTCACATTCAGATTACGCGTTCTGTGCGTAACAGACATTTTTAATCCTTAACACCGGGACCCACTGTGTGACGAATCAACGACAGTATGTCCTCACTACGAGACGAACAAAAATTTTATGCTGTTCATTATTATCGATCTATCGTCATAAAATGTAACCTATCCAACCAAACCAGAGGTTGAAAATACCGCTTCAGTTGTGAATTACTTTATTTTCACACGACCGGTTTCAGACTGTTATAAGCCCATCCTCAGGTGTCGTAGCTCTGCTGTGATCTCCGAGCGCCGCGTGTACCAGGCACGGTGTGCTGCGTATGAGCGCAGAACGGGGAGTACAGTCCGAAACCGATCGTGTGAAAATACAACTGCAGCGGTATTTTCAACCTCTGCTATAATGCTCAGTTGCGGATGGCCGGCCGCGGTGGTCTAGCGGTTCTGGCGCTGCAGTCCGGAACCGCGGGACTGCTACGGTCGCAGGTTCGAATCCTGCCTCGGGCATGGGTGTGTGTGATGTCCTTAGGTTAGTTAGGTTTAAGTAGTTCTAAGTTCTAGGGGACTTATGACCTAAGATGTTGAGTCCCATAGTGCTCAGAGACATTTTCAGTTGCGGATGTTCTGCCAACAGGACTGTTTGTATCCAATCAAAGTTTCAATTCCTTCATTCTTTTATTTCTTCGGTTTCTAATGTAATTACATCTTTAATGAATTCGGAGTTGTCCTTAAGCTGCTGGACTTAATTAGAGCCACCCCGAAGGGATACGAGCTCTCAGATAAAGTTCCTAGGATGCCTCCCAATTTCCTTTCAGGTCAAAATGAGTGAGACAATGCGATAGGTTGTTTCCGATAGTTTTCAGCTGTGTTCTTGAAAAAAATCATCAGGTCCTGGCGGACTAAACAGATGAAAACCGACTATAGCCCGATGAGAATGGAAACTAAATCCAAGGGAATCGTGGTAGACTGGTTTTCGCCTGTAATATAGACATTCTGCAAAAATACGTAGGAAGTGCTATGGTTCAAATCTGCTAAAGAAAACTGCCGAACAAAGTGGTCTGGACATATGATTTGAAAGAACAGAAATAATGATTGTCATCAGCATTGACGCCCAAAACTCCGGAGACATCAGCAGAGTAGAAAAATTTAAGTACGTGGGTGAGATCATTATCAAGAAGCGGACTGGCTAAGGAAGTATTTACGGAGCTGTTACGTAAATTTGAAATAGCCTACGAAACGTCTCCATCATTTACAACAATAAATAATTTTCACAAAACACTAAGATACATCGCTATTAAACGTTTCTGAGGCCAATAGTTATGTATGCGGAGGAAGCCCTAACACTAAATACAAATAAAGGCTCCCTCGAAGAACTGGAGAGAAAAGAGCGCAGAATCATTGGCTCCAGTTACAAGAGTAGCATCAGTCAAAAGAGATCCACATTTTGAATGAAATGATCCACAACGGCTGTGAAATACTTTTTATTAATTGTCAATATTGGCTTTGCGTCAACTGAAGACGTTTCCTGCTGTAATAGAGATTCTTTTTAACAAGTCATGGCGGAGAAGTAGCTGCCTTGAAGCCACTTCCCATCATTCAAATCAAGTTATAAACAAGTAGCACGCTGAAAGCAGTAGTCCATAATTAAAATCAAGGGATCGTAGAACGGTCTGATACGAGCAGGAAGCTGGTCGAGCAGCAACAGACAAGGTAGTATTGACGGCTGTGGAGAACACTTAACACCTCTCATTCTACGGCTTCCGTGATGCGTGGGGTTTTAACAGTGGCTTCTTACAAACACCAATTTGCCAACGTGTAATCTGTTTACTGATGAGATTGCTGTCGAAAGGGAAGAGACATAAAAAACAACTGCTTCGCTTGGCACTGTTAAAATGCTAGCGCAGCACTTTTATGACACCGTCCCCGCAAAGTTGTTCTGAACTGTGTGCTGGCAATATATAAGGCCAGACAGAGTGAACACATTATGTATTATGGTAACTGAAAGTTACTATGTATCTCTACTTGAAATGAACCTAAAATCGATTTTAGAACGTCCTGTTAACTATTGTAGATCGATTATGTTCCGATACAACGGGAACCCTACACACATAGACGTTCAAGTTGGGAAACATCTGAATAATACTTTCCACGGCCGTAGATTACTCGCGGATCGGCCGTTGTTTTGAACACAACGATTTAGCAGCCTAATAACTATGTATTTTATTTTAGTATTTGACAGATATCAGACCACCAGACTTTCCGCGAAAATAAAATGTACATTTTTTACTACCACATCAATCCTCTGAAACGTAACTAGAGAACGTTTTTAAAATGCTGTAATTGGTAGAACATTAATGATACAAACAGCGCAAGTCATATCACCTATCAGGCTACCTGGCCAAAACGGCAGTAGCGTCTCCTATCTCTACGTCGACAGTCTCAGAGAGAAAATGTTCTAAATCACTTGCTTTTGAGTGAAAGTAAGCTGTCGCAAAAACGCTTTATCCTCAGTGTCGAAGTGATTGGTGCATCCTAAAATCTGAGGCTGAGATTTCCACAGGTTCGTGGAGTACAGACTCTAAGAGAGCGGTTAGGCGGTGAATGGCGGTAGTATAAATACTTGACACACGAGGCTAACCTGAGCAGCCGGGCCGCTGAGTGTCAGTTTCTTTTGAGCACCTTCTTACTGATTATTTATTTAGCGTATGGCATTACATATGAACAGCGACTAGCAATTGTGGATTACATAGTTTTACAAAATTTTACAAAAATATATTACTTTCATAATTTATAATTTGAAAAATAAGTCTATAAATTAATATCTAATTTGTCGATCCATTCAAGGGCTGCCTCTGTCACTTCAAAAAATCTTCCAAGTTCCCATGGTAGGCTCTACTGCTAAAGCTTGTTACAATGTGATGGATCGTCTGGTGTTCATTTCCACAGTCACACTGAGAAGATGAAGCCCTTCAACATCAGTAGAGGTTTTCAGCACAGATACCGTGACCTGTGCGGATCAGATTAATTGTTTCCTGGGCACGTCGTATTAGTTCCATACCGGCTAGTCTTGTGTCAGGTCTTTGGAGGGTCTGATGTTCCTCATGGGCAATAGTGTTCCACATATCTGTCCACTTTTTGTTGATACTTAAAGTAGCTGCCTGTAGCGGTGCTGCCAGCAGGTCAGATGGCTGCCTAGATTTTAATCGGTTCATTCGGAGTACAGGAACGTCAGAGTGCATTGGAAGCTCGGGCTTTTAAGTAATTTTTGGTATTCCTTGATGAGGGCGTTCTGTCTTCGGAGGTCTGGTGGCGTAATGTTGCTTAGAGGTGGTAACCAGTATAGAGGAGTAGATCTGCTGCAGCCTGTTATTGTCCTCATTGCTGCATTTAGCTCCACGTCAATTTCTCTCACATGTGTGCTAATGAGCCACACTGGGGCATAGTATTCAGCAACAGAATAGACCAGCCCTAAGGCAGCGCATCGCAGTATCGTAGATCTTGCGCCCCATGAGGTACCACTCAGCTTCTGTATGATGTTACTGCGTGATCTCAGCTTCGCTGTGGTGTTTTTATGTGCTTCCTGTAAGAAAGGGTTCTATTAAGAGTCACTCCTAGATATTTTGGAGGGTCTTGGTGGTGAAGACCCTGACCATTAAAGGTGACATTCAACTTCGCATTGGCCATTCTGTTGTTAAGGTGAAAGCAGTTGACTTCAGTCTCCACTTTTTGAAGTATTCATTTATTGTGCTTAGGTCTTCGGATAGGATCTCCTCACCAGCACCAAGAGTTCTCTGCTGGGTGGCCAACGCCAGATCGTCTGCACGGATGAACGATACTCGCAAGACGTAAGTCAGCCAGTGTTGATCATACAAGATCTTGTACTCGTGTTCAGCTGTTGGTATCGCCTTGGAGTACATTAATTTACTATTATTTCTATATGCAATCGCACAATTTGTTGGTAGTCTGGTAGCCAAAGAGGTTTACAGTTACCTCAGTGAAGTAAGAATACATCTATCTTTATATTCATTCATCTACGAACTGGAAAGTCTCGAAATATGTGAACAATTTCAGAGTTCCATCATTGGTTCTCTTTTTTGGGCGCCATGTCAACAAAATCAAAAATGTTCAAATGTGTGTGAAATCTTATCTGACTTAACTGCTAAGGTCATCAGTCCCTAAGCTTACACACTACTTAACCTAAATTATCCTAAGGACAAACACACACGCCCATGCCTGAGGGAGGACTCGAACCTCCGCCGGGACGAGCCGCACAGTCCATGGCTGCAGCGCCTAAGACCGCTCGGCTAATCCCGCGCGGCCCATGTCAACATTTTAGTTCTCTGGCTCAGGTGATGAAAATGAAGGACGGTTTCTTTCCATGGCTGTTTATTTCACTATCTTTTTTTTTGCATTTCTGAAGAAAAAAATTTAATGACAATAACTTGTGTGTATTGCAAGACTTGTCTGCTACTCTGTCTTGTCCGCCATTTCCTGTCTCACACTACATTATGGGCTTCGACAGAGGTTTATTTGCATGGTTAATCTTTTGTGGCGGCGTTCGTAGCGACAAGCAATTCGCTGTAGAAACGGCTTACGAAGTCACCGCCACACTTTTAATAGCGGGCCGACCGGTCCGCTGGAACAGTGAACAGAAAGATGAAAACCCAAACACTCTGATTAAATAAAAGTCGGTACTTATCTTTATTAACGAAGATACAGTAACACAGTAGTGAACTCCGTGTCTACAGAAATCTGTCTAGTTCGAGTCGGAGTGGCTAGGTCAGCGTCGGCTGACGACAAACAACAACTCGGCTGCGATGAACACACAACTGACTAGCCAGTACACAATTCGATGGCGAGTATACAACTGAGCGGCGAATACAGAACTGTCCTAGCGCTCGCGACTCCAGCGCTTAAGAAACCAGAAGCCAGCGGTGGCGCGCGCAGACTTGCGGCGATTTCCTGTCTCGCTGGCGCTGCTTATGTGGACGGCGTCCGGACTTTGATGCTGCCAACCTTTTGGCAGCGGGCTCGGGTGGCATTACTGGCTAGGATATAACATAATCACGTACGTAACAGTGCCAATAGTTCTGTGCATGAAGTTCCTATTTGCTGAAGTCGACAATCTGCTAACTCATTAAGTATTCCGTTAAGCGTGAGACACAACTCCATGTATTATATGGACTGTTAATGTTTCATCTTCAAATGAAATGTCTTTTTAGGTTCAGGCTACTCATATAATGGCGCTATCAATACGTCTACAGAAAAAATCTTGTCCTTGAAATTCACTTTCGCTTTCTAGACGAGATTTATCCTTTCGTGAGATTTCTAACAATCAAATATGCAATTTCATGTGATGATTGTGTACACAGCAAAAAGCCTCTAGACGATTTGCAAATCTTAAGTGTTCTATATCCAATAAAAGAAACGTCAATCATTCGAAAAATTGCAAGACGGAAAGGTATTTAATTATTTTTATTTTCCTCCAATCCATCACAGTTGCGATAATAGTTGTTGCTTTGTGCTGACTAGTTTCGGACCATCACGTCAATTTTCAGACCATAGCCTTTGACGTAAATGTAATCATTAATTGAATGCAAAATGATTAACTTCATATGAGTATACAGGGTGGTCCATTGATCGTGACTGGGCCAAATATCTCACGAAATAAGCGTCAAACGAAAAAACTACAAAGAACGAAACTTGTCTAGCTTGAAGGGGGAAACCAGATGGCGCTATGGTTGGCCCGCTAGATGGCACTGCCATATGTCAAACGGATATCAACTGCGTTTTTTTAATATAGGAACCCCTAATTTTTGTTAAATATTCGTGTAGTACGTAAAGAAATGTTTTAATTGGACCACTTTTTTCGCTTTGTGATAGATGACGCTGTAATAGTCACAAACATATGGCTCACAATTTTAGACGAACAGTTGCTAATAGGTAAGTTTTTTAAATTAAAATACAGAACGTAGGTACCTATGAACATTTTATTTCGGTTGTTCCAATGTGTCACATGTACCTTTGTGAACTTATCATTTCTGAGAACGCATACTGTTACAGCGTGATTACCTGTAAATACCACATTATGCTCAAAATGATGTCCGTCAACTTCAATGCATTTGGCAATACGTGAAACGACATTCCTCTCAACAGCGAGTAGTTCGCCTTCCGTAACATTCGCACATGCATTGACAACGCGCTGACGCATGTTGTCAGGCGTTGTCGGTGGATCACGATAGCAAATATCTATCAACTGTCCCCACAGAAAGAAATCCGGGGACGTCAGATCCGGTGAACGTGCTGGCCATGGTATGGTGCTTCGACAACAAATCCACCTGTCATGAAACATGATATTCAATACCGCTTCAACCGGACGCGAGCTATGTGTCGGACGTCCATCATGTTGGAAGTACACCGCCATTCTGTCATGTAGTGAAACATCTTGTAGTAACATCGGTAGAACATTACGTAGGAAACATTGCACCATTTAGGTTGTCATCGATAAAATGAGGGCCAATTATCCTTCCTCCCATAATGTCGCACCATACATTAACCTGCCAAGGTCGCTGATGTTCCACTTGTCGCAGCCATCGTGAATTGTCCGTTGCCCAATAGTGCATATTATGCCGGTTTACGTTACCGCCGTTGGTGAATGACGCTTCGTCGCTAAATAGAACGCGTGCAAGAAAATCTGTCGTCGTCCCGTAATTTCTCTTGTGCCCAGTGGCAGAACTGTACACGACGTTCAAAGTCGTCGCCATGCAATTACTGGTGCATAGAAATATGGCAATCGATGTTGATGTAGCATTCTCAACGCCGACGTTTTTGAGATTCTCGATTCTCGCGCAATTTGTCTGTTACTGATGTGCGGATTAGCCGCGACAGCAGCTAAAACACCTACTTGGGCATCATCATTTGTTGCAGGTCTGGTTGAAGTTTCACATGAGGCTGAACGCTTCCTGTTCCCTTAAATAACCTAACTATTCGGCGAACACTTGGATGATGTCGTCCAGGATACCGAGCAGCATAGCATATATAGCACATACCCGTTGGGCATTTTGATCACAATAGCCACACATCAAAACGATATCGACCTTTTCAGCAATTGGTAAACGGTCTATTTTAACACGGGTAATGTATCACGAAGCAAATACCGTCAGCACTGGCGGAATGTTACGTGATACCACGTACTTACACGTTTGTGACTATTACAGCGCCATTTATCACAAAGCGAAAAAAGTGGTCCAGCTACGTACTACACGAATATGTAATAAAAACTGGGGGGTCCTATTTAAAAAAACGCAATTGATATCCGTTTGACCTGTGACAGCTATCTAGCGGGCCAACCATAGCGCCATCTGGTTTCCCCCTTCAAGCTAGACGAGTTTCGTTCTTTGTAGTTTTTTTCGTTTGACACTTATTTCGTGAGATATTTGGCCCGGTCACTATCAATGGACCACCCTGTATAATGCGATTTCTTTCCAATCGAACGGCAAGTATTTTACTGAAATACTTTGAATTTCCACTTCGAAATATTAGAACACACTTTTTTCATGGAACCTTGCCAAAAGAGAACTTTGTGTTGATCAGTAATCGATCATCCCCTAGCGTTCAGTCAATAATTCGAAGTCGCGATATGCTCCCTTATTTTTACGAAGATAAAAAAGACTCTCTTCTGTTGGCTACATCCATTGGCAAGAAGCAACTGGAATTACAGTGAACGCGTAAATATGCGTAGTGAATAATCGGTATTAAATCATTTCCAACTCAGAGACACTTAGACTCCTCACCGATGTCTGTCAGTGACACGACGATGCTCTGTTACGTTCACTACGAAGTTCAGACAGCAGTTTCCCTTTCTCGCCCTTTTTCAATTTCTCAGAAATGACGCACAATAGCCGAGCCGAGTGAAAACTTGCTTGTATTGCCTGTCTTCATTAGTATCAGCTACAAAGAGGAGTTTCCCCGCAACATGAGATGTACGATGCGGCCGTTGGCCGCTTTCCCCTTTACTGCCTTGCGGTGCGATGCCGACCAGCGGGACAACAGGGAAACTCGCCGTGCTCCTAACAAGCAAGCCGCGCTCCCAAGTCTGAACACGTTGTCCCTCCGTGCGATGGCAATAAAACACGCTCTGTTGCAGTTTCCTCTTCCGTCCGTACAGAATGCCCAAATGAAAGCTGTCTCAGGCAGCAATGTTTTCCGCCTTGATGTGACGACAACGCACTCTTCTCAATAAAATCACAACTCGAAACAAGCCTCTTTACTTCTCCAACACGAGTAGACAGTCCAGGAAATGAGTATTGTGCAGTGCACAGAACGGGAGCTCTGAATTGAAGAAGTTACATGTCAATGAGATTTTGAAAGACGTTCCGACGACTCGTTGTTGTGTATATTTGATACGTGGGTCGTATAATATATTCGTGGAGTCACATTATTGTGTCAGAATTCTTTATGAGTTACGTTTTGTCAGGGTGAAGCTACATTCACAATGAGGGATGCGTCACGTAGATTTGTGCCCGGCACACGTAGCCGATGAGTTGTGGCACAAGTTGTAAGTTCCTGTGACATGTGCCTGCAACATAGACGCTAGAATTCCGAGAAATACTCTGTTCTGGCACATATGTGCCTGTGTCCGTTCGCTCATCGAAAACACGGCACAAGTCCCTGATACACTCCTGGTGTTGCATCTAGGTTGCAAGTGATCAATCGAATACACTGACTAGCAGTCCGTGAAGATGGAGTGGACGAAAGATAATACTGTAAAACTGAAGAATTCTGCGAAAGGCGTTCGTAATGGGATCCTGCATTCCCCTATTATAAGAACAGCATCACCAAACGCGATGAAGTTCACCACCTCTCATCTTTATTCGGCATCCGGATAAAGAATTGGGCAGTAAAATTCACAACCTGATGTCACAGTTCCTCCGTGATTTTAACAGATTTTCATTCTCGAAGACATCAGGATCGGGCAGAGAAGAGCTGTACGTATCGAAGTGGTACACCTACGATTCGCTGCTCTTCCTGAAAGGTGTACTGTATTGTAAAAGAACT
This sequence comes from Schistocerca serialis cubense, assembly GCF_023864345.2. NCBI lineage: Eukaryota > Metazoa > Arthropoda > Insecta > Orthoptera > Acrididae > Schistocerca > Schistocerca serialis. Next base: position 702,666,663 of record NC_064638.1, read on the forward strand.
TAGTGGTGAAAAACAAGACAACGGACTTCACATTTCGTGACACATTACTCTTTTATGATAAAGAATAAAAGTTCAGTTTGAAAGATTCGGGAACAGGAAGAGAGAGAGAGAGACAGAGAAAGAGAGAGAGAGAGAGAGAGAGAGAGAGAGAGAGAGAGAGAGAGAGTGAAATGGAGAAACGGAAAAGCGAGGGGAGCGGAGGAGGAAGCAAGCATATTTGCCGTGAAATATGTCGTTGTGATTGTAAAATGTAAACTTTGACGACCGGTGTAGCAAGCCAGGCTGTCAATCGGACATTCAACAAAATCTACGATCCCCATTGAAAATGGGGAAGATGGGGACGAAACGTCGGGTTTTAAAGCGAAATCCCTTCGACCGCGGCATAATAGCCTGGAATATTTTATTAATTGTAATATTTTGTTGTTTCAATTACTATCACAGGATTTGTGTTTTTTTATTTTATTTTTTTTACAACTACCGTAACTCTAAAAGTTGTCAGACATATGAATCTTATGCGTTCGCGGTTTTCGTTTGGTGTGGTCCGACCACAGTCACATCATTCACAGTTGTTTCTTTAATATTCTGTCGTTGAGTTGATTTGATCTGTAGTAAATAGTGTTCACTGAGATTCATTTCTGAGAATCTGATTCACTGAATGATCTAATGAATTAACAGAATAGTTAGTCAGTAGTACTAGCAACAATTTTTTTTCTCGCACTCAGGAACGCACGTACAGAACATTGTTGCGTTCTAAAACGTGAATAGCAACAATTTCATTGGGAAATGAGATTCGTTGCTGTTGCTGACACTGCATAAATCAATATAGAAGCCTTGGGTGAATTTTAGCTTACCGTGGAACTACGAAGTTTTTGTTTTCAAATGAACTATCCGATTTTACATGCATGAATCTTACAATTACTTTTAGGATTAAAATTTTCGTTTAAATTTCACAAGTATTCAATATGCCGTCTACCGAAAGCACCACAAACGTCCAGATGATAGAGAAACTCGTATCATATTTCTACAAGCATGTTTTGTGTTTCGGTGGAGGAGGAGATTAGCGTTTAGAGTCCCGTCGACAACGAGGCGCCGGCCGCGGTGGTCTAGCGGTTCTAGGAGCTCAGTCCGGAACCGCGGGACTGCTACGGTCGCAGGTTCGAATCCTGCCTCGGGCATGGATGTGTGTGATGTCCTTAGGTTAGTTAGGTTTAAGTAGTTCTAAGTTCTAGGGGACTGCTGACCACAGATGTTAAGTCCCATAGTGCTCAGAGCCATTTGAACCATTTTTGACAACGAGGCCATTAGAGACAGAGCGCAAGCTCGGATTAGGGAACGACGGGAAAGGAAATCGGGCAGGTCCTGTCAAAGGAACCATTCCGGCATTTGCCTGAAGCGATTTAAGGATATTACGGAAAACCTAAATCTGAATGGCCGGACGCGGGTTTGAACCGTCGTCCTCCTGAGTGCGAGTCCAGTGTGCTAACCACAGAGCCGCTTAGCTCGGTTTGAGTTTCGGCATTCATCGCTGTTGCTATGCGGAATCGCACTTCACTCAAAGTTGTTGGAAAGGAAGGCACGTAGAAAGAGCATAAAAAAAACAATCCGAGAAATCGGGCCACTTTCGAGGCCAGTGATCCATAGTGAGATCCGTGCGCCTCTTAAGGACGACCCATCCGTGATGCAGCCGATTATTAAGAAAATCCCAGTGCAAAAACGTACAGCTGAAATACACCTCTCGAAAAGGAGAACGGAAAACGCCATCTGGTTCTGTGTTGTCTCTATCTCTCCTCGACACGCACAGGATAATGGTCGAGACATCCAGAAAAGTGGCTGCTCCAGGGAGACCGCTACCCCAACCACATGGACCGGCAACGTACAGCTCGTGCCAAGGCAAACTTTTAGTTTCTATGGGTAGTTGAAAGTACACCCCAAGGTTCTGCCATCATACAGTGGAGAAGATGTAGTTTTGTGAAGTCGGATGATTTTTTTTTTGAGTCTCCTTCCATTACGCGAAAACCTAAATAAAATGAATTATACTTGTACGTCGACGACTTTAGTAATTGGCATAGGCCAATGACGAATAAACAGTCATCCCAATTACTCAGTTATGCTGGGGTCACATTGGTATAGCGGATGGCAGCTAAAGACCTTGTTGACGCTACAGCGACATGTTACGGCTTCGTTTCCGTTTCTTCCCAAAACCTGTTCACTAATTCACTGCGTTTTTTCTTCCTTTCGTCCGTCCAGTTTCTTTTACCTGTTGTTTCTTTCTTTGAGACTTGATGCAGTCTTTTGTTTTTGATTTTACTTCTGAATTACTTTCTGTCCTCAATTTATTCTCCTGAAACTTTCAACTGTTGTGTCTTGTCATGTTTGTTTCCCCAGCTGGTCTTTAATCTGCCTGCATTAACGTTGTTAAAATTTTTCTTTGCGAATTTGTTTTCATGCACCCTACATATGTGTCCGTAGAATTGTAGACGTACACTCCTGGAAATGGAAAAAAGAACACATTGACACCGGTGTGTCAGACCCACCATACTTGCTCCGGACACTGCGAGAGGGCTGTACAAGTAATGATCACACGCACGGCACAGCGGACACACCAGGAACCGCGGTGTTGGCAGTCGAATGGCGCTAGCTGCGCAGCATTTGTGCACCGCCGCCGTCAGTGTCAGCCAGTTTGCCGTGGCATACGGAGCTCCATCGCAGTCTTTAACACTGGTAGCATGCCGCGACAGCGTGGAAGTGAACCGTATGTGCAGTTGACGGACTTTGAGCGAGGGCGTATAGTGGGCATGCGGGAGGCCGGGTGGACGTACCGCCGAATTGCTCAACACGTGGGGCGTGAGGTCTCCACAGTATATCGATGTTGTCCCCAGTGGTCGGCGGAAGGTGCACGTGCCCGTCGACCTGGGACCGGACCGCAGCGACGCACGGATGCACGCCAAGACCGTAGGATCCTACGCAGTGCCGTAGGGGACCGCACCGCCACTTCCCAGCAAATTAGGGACACTGTTGCTCCTGGGGTATCGGCGAGGACCATTCGCAACCGTCTCCATGAAGCTGGGCTACGGTCCCGCACACCGTTAGGCCGTCTTCCGCTCACGCCTCAACATCGTGCAGCCCGCCTCCAGTGGTGTCGCGACAGGCGTGAATGGAGGGACGAATGGAGACGTGTCGTCTTCAGCGATGAGAGTCGCTTGTGCCTTGGTGCCAATGATGGTCGTATGCGTGTTTGGCGCCGTGCAGGTGAGCGCCACAATCAGGACTGCATACGACCGAGGCCCACAGGGCCAACACCCGGCATCATGGTGTGGGGAGCGATCTCCTACACTGGCCGTACACCACTGGTGATCGTCGAGGGGACACTGAATAGTGCACGGTACATCCAAACCGTCATCGAACCCATCGTTCTACCATTCCTAGACCGGCAAGGGAACTTGCTGTTCCAACAGGACAATGCACGTCCGCATGTATCCCGTGCTACCCAACGTGCTCTAGAAGGTGTAAGTCTACTACCCTGGCCAGCAAGATCTCCGGATCTGTCCCCCATTGAGCATGTTTGGGACTGGATGAAGCGTCGTGTCACGCGGTCTGCACGTCCAGCACGAACGCTGGTCCAACTGAGGCGTCATGTGGAAATGGCATGGCAAGCCGTTCCACAGGACTACATCCAGCATCTCTACGGTCGTCTCCATGGGAGAATAGCAGCCTGCATTGCTGCGAAAGGTGGATATACACTGTACTAGTGCCGACATTGTGCATGCTCAGTTGCCTGTGTCTATGTGCCTGTGGTTCTGTCAGTGTGATCATGTGATGCCTGTGTCTATGTGCCTGTGGTTCTGTCAGTGTGATCATGTGATGTATCTGACCACAGGAATGTGTCAATAAAGTTTCCCCTTCCTGGGACAATGAATTCACGGTGTTCTTATTTCAATTTCCAGGAGTGTATTTTCCTAAATTTATCTTTTGAATTGTAGGTCTTCTGACCCAAGTTCCGTCTCGGAGAACAGCGTCGTAAATTTTTCCAAGAATTTTCGTTCTTGTTTCTTTACGTCATGAATTTTTGGCATCCCTCTAATTACTGTAATTTCTGCCGCATACCAGTACGAGATACCTGGTAAAACACTCGTGGTGTAGTGACGTAGCTTTGCATGATTGAATATTGCTTTTTTGTTGTAGTGATTCCATGTCATTTTGTACACCTTTTGTATTTTGAATATTCTTTCTGTGTTGAAGATCGTCTTCAGCCCTGTCAGTTGAATCATTTCTCCTAAGTACTTGAAATGAGAAATCTGCGAGATTTTTCCATACTGTGTTTTCAATGGGAATTTTCCGGTTGATTTGGTGTCCATATGCGGAGTTTTTTATAGGAAATTTGGAGTCCGATTTTACAGGAGATTCCAGGCACTTATCTAGGGCTAGTTTTGCTTCATCTTTGTTTTACTTCTATACAGACAAGTCATCTGGAAAGAACAATCATTTTTCAGTGACTTTTTCCTTTCTTCTTTCCAATTTGGATATCTTTGACGTGATTTTCCCGTTCTCGGATTATTTTTTTCCAATACGGTGGAGGGGAAAGACGATAAGCCATCTTCTTGTCGGACTCCTGTGTGACTTTGGAATGTGTTTCAGGCTTCACACTTGAACTTTACTTTTGAGTTGGTAGCTAATAACGTTTCGTTAATAATGGCCCTCGTTTTTCTGGCGGTTCGCAATCTTCTAGGCTATTAAAAAGCTTTTGCCTGTCAACAGAATCACAACCTTTTTTGAAATTCAAAAAGGTCACTGTATTGTTCCGGCATCGTCTGATGTGTATTGTGCTTTAAGGTCCTATATAATGGTGAAAATTAATAAAACCGACCAACTGTAAGGAGGGATTTGTGACTGGAAATGGAGGAAAAAAGGTGCTACGAACATGTGTTTTGCCACGGTAGATGGCGCTAACGAACGAAAGTTCCTCTAACCACGTGTCGTGTCTGCAGCCTACAGATGACTATTATGTAGATTGATGATGCCCGTTCTGGTAAAGATTAATTCTCCGTAAAGTGGACTGATGACAGATATCCTATAGTTCTGATGGTCTGGTACAAAAACAATTGACAAAATCCTTCCCGTAGAGGGAAATCCGCTGCTGATAATTCTTGCACTCGTTGCAAATGATAGGAATAGTGGCGGTTGTCATGCAGGTTACACATAATCGTACTTTGGCTTACACTGTTGGCGGGCCACTTCCCTGGAGCTTGTACTAGGGTTCGTCTAAACACCCTGCAGCTCTAAATCACGTGTACGCACAGTCTGCCACCTCCCAGCATGTTCGTCTGTCTGAAAGGACCCATGATCACACAAACACCCACACAGCGTTTGAAATGTTGTATGATGTGGTGCGTGTAAGTGATGGTACTTATTTTGGTACAGTTGTGCTGCCTCTCGACCGTTTCCATCTACTAGGCCATACACCGACACCATCTCGGCTAGTTACTGACGTGAATACCGGACCATTCCACTGCTTACAGTACGCTGCGCCAATCACACTGTGCGCAATAGGCTGCATGATGCGCAACTTCACTCCCGACGTCCATGGCGAGGTCCATATTTGCAACCACGACACCATGCAGCGCGGTACAGACGAGCCCAGCAACATGCTGAATGGACCGCTCAGGATTGACATCACGTTCTCTGCATCGATGAGTGTCGCATATGCCTTCAATCAGACAATCGTCGGAGAAGTGTTTGGAGGCAATCCGGTCAGGCTGAAGGCCTTAGACACATTGTCCGGCGAGTGCAGCTACGTGGAGGTTCCCTGCTGTTTTGGGGTGGCATTATGTGGGGCCGAAGTACGCCACTGGTGGTCATGGAGGGCGGCGTAACGGCTGTGGGATATGTGAATGCCATCCTCTGACCGATAGTGCAACCATATCGGCAGTATATTGGCGAGGCAGTCGTCTTCATGGACGACAATTCGCGCTCCCGTCGTGCACATCTTGTGAATGACTTCCTTCAGGATAACGACATCGCTAGACCAGAGCGGCCAGCATGTTCTCCAGACATGAACCCTATCGAATATCCCTGGGATAAATTGAAAAGGGCTGTTTATGGACGACCACCCTGAGGGATCTACGCCGAATCACCGTTGAGGAGTGGGACAATCTGGACCAACAGTGCCTTAATGAACTTGTGGATAGTATGCCACGACGAATATAGGCATGCATCAGTGCAAGAGGACGTGCTACTGGGTATCAGAGGTACCGGTGTGTACAACAGTCTGGACCACCACCTCTGAAGGTCATGCTGTATGGTGGTAGAACATGCAATGTGTGGTTTTCATGAGCAATAAATAGGGCGGAAATGATGTTTATGATGATCTCTGTTTCAATTTTCTGTACAGGTTCCGGAACTCTCGAAACGAAGGTGATGCAAAACTTTTTTTGATTATATTTGATGACGACGATTAGAGAGAAGGTAGATGGAAAGAAGCAACCAGTGCCGGCACATGGAGTCCATTGGTCGAGTAGCAGTGGCCGCGGAATTTGACACCTTCTGCTGACAGACAAACAACTGTCAGCAGTGTCACATGCCACCATATCGTCAAACATTACCAAGGGTCTTCATATGGGTTTCAGGACATTAACACAAGATCTGACTCTGTGCTGCTTTCTCCTTCGCCACTGCCAAACAAATTATGGCCATGACACGTTCTTCCATTACGTGAATTTTTACAGGTTATGTCAGGTTAGATCATTAATGTGAATCAGAGAGTTTGTTACAGAAACAGCTTATACAGAACGCTACCGAAGCTTAATATCCTGAGATTACGGAAAGAAGAACCAGTTAATCTTACGTACTAGCTGAAATTATTTATTGAAGCAGCGACAATTGCACTACAAAATTAAAGGGTCATTTTTTCAAAGCACTTAATTTTTTCCCAGTGCGACCAGAAGCTCGGAATTTGGCTATCTTCCTGTATAATTATACAGAAGCGTGGCACCCTGGGATATCACCCTTGGGCTCGGGACGCTCCTTACAGCAAGGTATCAACACGTGCAGAAAGAAAAGGAAAAGTGTAAGGTAGATGAATGTTGTCACACTGGCACCAGGTTTACCAAAATTCTGATCAATGTCACCGTGGACTTATCGCACCGCGGGAAGGTCGTCACACTTCCCCTTACCGGTATCTGTCCCCTTGTCTCGGCCGACTGCGTCGGAGGTCAGAACCGTAATGTCCAGAGTTCAAATCACGTGGTTATCTTGTGACTGGCCGATGAAAACTTTTCTGATACACTGCTGCTCAAGATCAACATGAAAAGGCCTCAGGAGGTATCCTAAAAGGCAAGAATAAAACGATGCCTTTCCTTGAGACGTTCATTCTCAGACATTTCGTGGGCGAAAACGACAGTTTGCGGTGCAACGTGCAACAGGACGACCTTCTAGTCAACTTCTGCATGATCCAACGCTTCTCTAAGTACATCGTAACTCATTGAACGTGATCTTACCTATCTGGAGTGTAGGCCAAACGCAGTTATTTCTCTGGTGTGTTGTATGGAACCACTAATGGCAGTTCTAAACCATTCGACGAAATCTGAACATGATCTGGAGCAGAAAAAGGTGTTTATGCATTTTCATTGCTCCTTTCTCGCGGGCTTCTGTGGCCATTGCACGGGACATTAAAACGTGCGTGAGTAGAGTCCCTCTAAGACCCTCCCCCCATTTCGACAATGCCTTCAGTGCCACTCTGCACCTTTGTTGGGACTTCGAAAATGCCTGTACGAAGGATCTATCCATCGATCCCTAAACACCGGGAGGATAGGCAACCCTTTCGAAATTCCTCTGATTTTGTATGCCGCCAATAGGCGCTTCTGTGGAGAGGGTTGTCTGTCATGTTGGCGAATAGCGGTTGGTGGATGGTTAACTCTATACAGAGACATTTTTAATGTGGCATTGAGGATATTGTCGAACTGAGGTGCCCCAAAGGGACCATATACCATTTTATTCACGCGCGTTTCAAAGTCACAATCCGTCGTTCAGACGCCACAGGAGGGCACGAAAAAGGAGGGATGAAGAAGCATAAACACCCTTCTCTACTTTGGATCAAGTTCAGATTTCGTCAAATGGTTTAGAACTCTCCCTAGTTGTTCATCCACATATACCAGGGAAAAGACTGCAGTCACTGTACCCCAAAACACGTTCAATGTGGTTGCAGACCCACGCTGTTTATAGAGATGGGTTGAATCGTCCGGATGGGTGTCAGCAGCGCCAACGGGTGACAAGAATGTTGTCCTCTTGAACATAGGACTGCCAACTGTCGTTTTCGAGGGCGAAATATGTGAAAATGAATATCCAAATAGAACTGGTGGCTGAACTGGTTTGAGTACACCAATAAACGTTTTCCAGTTAACCTTCTGGGAAACGTATTGCATATGTCGTCTCAAGCACCAAGAGCGCTGGGATTTTTTGCCCCGACTGAGAATTCATAGAGTAGCACAGAAGCTGCAAGTACGACGCGAATAGACGGTTTAGTTTTGCCACTAAGTTGTTCAAAGTTACAGTTACCATTTAACATGTACACAACCTATATTGTAGGATAGGTTAAAGCGAGTCTCATGCGAAAACATTACAATTTGCACCTCAGGACGTCAGCGATGCTGGTCATATGGTCACTGCAGTTGGAAGTATTTTTAGTGTTCTGGATGTTCCAAGCCGAAGAACGCAGCAGACGCTGTCGAACTACTGACGCAAATATGCTATGCGATCCGGCCACCTAGTGGACATTAACACGTGTGTGGCCGCCTTTCGCCTTTGTGACGACTTGATCGATGCTGGGGAGCCTTTCAATGAGGTGTCTGAATGTCTATGGGGGAATGGCAGCCCATTCTTCCTCAAGGAGAGAGTACGACTCTGGGGTCTGGAGTGAAGTCAACGTTCTTCCTAATTAGAAAGGTGTTTCAAATGGTTCAAATGGCTCTAAGTACTATGGGACTTAGCATCTGAGGTCATCAATCCCCTAGAATGAGAACTACTTAAACCTAACTAACTTAAGGACATCACACAAATCCATGCTCGAGGCAGGATTCGAACCTGCGACAGTAGCAGCAACGCGGCTCCGGACTGAAGCGCCTAGAGCCGCTCGGCCACAGCGGCCGGTTAAAGGTGTTTCGTTGGGTTCATGTCGCGACTTTGAACAGACCAGTCCATTTCAGGAATGTTATTCTCCATAAACCACTGTCTGAGAGTTACTGCTTTAAGACAGGTTGCACTGTCATACAAATATCTATGGCAATCATCTCTGAAACTGCACGTCGTACACAATGCAGTAAAATGTGTTCACATCCTGCCGTATTTAGGTTTTTCTTAAGCACAATAGTGAAACGACACCCCAACCACAAAAAAGCATCCCGGTACTGTAACACCACCTGTCTGTACTACTGTTGGCAGTACACATGATGACAAATGGCTCTGAGCAAATGGTTCAAATGGCTCTGAGCACTATGGGACTCAACTGCTGAGGTCATTAGTCCCCTAGAACTTAGAACTAGTTAAACCTAACTAACCTAAGGACATCACAAACATCCATGCCGGAGGCAGGATTCGAACCTGCGACCGTAGCGGTCTTGCGGTTCCAGACTGCAGCGCCTTTAACCGCACGGCCACTTCGGCCGGCACATGATGACAGGTGCGTACCCCAAGTATTTGCCTTTCCATTGGCTTACTATAGAGTACAAAGCTTTCCAGTCATCCAATATCCAACGGTTGCTCTTTGCACCACCTCGCTTAGCACTGACTATAGAAACGAATGGATTAAGAGGAGCTGCTCCACGGCTGTACCCCATTCTTTGTAATACCCGACACACAGTCATGCTAGATGGACTCTGGTAGCTGTTTGGGACTCACAAATGATTCCTTCCCCTACAACCACCTTCTGCAAAGCTCAACAGTCACTGTCCGTCAGCACATGTCGTCTTAGTGGTCTTGGTTTAATTGTAGTTTTCACTTCACAGGTAATCACCAACAGATGTCTTGGGCAGTTTTAGAAGGGTTAAAATGTCAATGATAGATTTGTTACTCAATTGACATCCTGTTACCAGTTCACGGTAGAAGTCATCGAGCTCTCCTGAGCGACCAATTCCGCTGTTGCTCCTTCTCTACTGACAATATAGTCAGCCTCCATACGAGGGCCCAGGTTCGACACCCGGACTCAGGGACTACGTGTTGTGTTGTTCTTACCATCGTTTCGTCATCATAGATACGCAAGTTGCCGAAGTGGCGATAAATCTGCAAATAAAAAGGCTTGTCCCAGGCGGACGAACTACACAAAAGGCGACTCTCGGCCAAAATGGTACACACTTTTTTTTCTTTACTGACATACAATACTCCTCGTGTCCTTTTACATACGGGTGGATATGGCTCTCGTGACATCTAGTGGTCAATTCTGCATTACATAGAGGAGTTTCGATGATACTTTTGATCAGACAGTGTAGTTCCACATTGTTGTGTGTGACTGGATACACAATGGTAAGGAGAAGTGGACTACAGAGAGGGCTGGCAACTGTATTCTCAGGAGCAGAAATGACTAGCGAACAAGTTAACACTAGGAACAGAAGCTTTACTTATCTTGGATTTCTCCAGGCATACAAAGACTCATCACAAATAATGCAGCAAGAAAGAGAGTCCAGGTATGACAATGTCAACAAGGACTCGGTTCGCCCGCATCTCGTGGTCGTGCGGTAGCGTTCTCGCTTCCCACGCCCGGGTTCCCGGGTTCGATTCCCGGCGGGGTCAGGGATTTTCTCTGCCTCGTGATGGCTGGGTGTTGTGTGATGTCCTTAGGTTAGTTAGGTTTAAGTAGTTCTAAGTTCTAGGGGACTGATGACCATAGATGTTAAGTCCCATAGTGCTCAGAGCCATTTGAACCATTTGAAGGATTCGGCTCCCTGAAGTAAGTAGGAACGACGGTGTCGTAGCGAAGAGGCCCCAAGTGCGAATGTGGGTCTGGCTGTCACCAGCCGTCACGTATTGCGGCAGAAACGGCGCTTGTGGTACGGAGCTGCTGCAGGCATGACACAGAGGGCGCGTACCATTGGATCGGCCATACGCTGAGCGACCGCGTCTGATGGAAAGTTGCTAATCCATTGCCAACTTAAAGGCGCCCATAGGGTGGCATCGACACGTGATACCGCACGTCTTCTTTTGACATTTTATCACTCGGGCTGTAACTAGATGAAAAAAATTTCCCTTCATTTTGTTTCGATTACTGTACAGTTTTCACTGTGAAATTATTTTTAAAAGCATTCGCAAGTGCAGCCCACCAGAAAGACCGTACTTAAATCGGGAATTATCAGGAACAGGGAAATGACATGGAAGAACTAGATCCCTTTAAGTAACACCATATATCTTTGGACAACAACAATTGCAACATAAAGGCGTTCAAAATGGTGAATTAGACAGCCATTGAATTACAATAATAATAATAACAAATTGAATAAATAAGACCTTAACAATTTTGCAACTTTTAAAACTTTTAAAGTAAACAATTTAAAATAAATCAGCCAACTAAAATGATTGAAATAGCTCTAGATAAACTTCTTCAAGACATTAGGCAGATCTCTAAAATGTGCATATCAAAAAATTTACAATAATTCTAGAACAAGGATGATACGTGTGTTAAACATTAAGGGGAAACTTCTTGTGCAAAGCCAGTTAAACAAAGTCCTCTTGGCCGATAGCAAAATTTCGTTTTCAATGCAAGTCAGGTAACGTAAGATAGCTTGAGCACAGACAGCCAGGACGCGTGACTGTAAACAAAGAGCAAGCCGCGCTACGAAATGCTCGAGAGCCACGCACACAGCTGCAAGGAAGCCAGGCCGCCGCGGCAAGAAGCTGCCGACAGAAAACACTCTTCCAGCAACTTAGTAAGTGCTGTTAACAAACAATAAAGATAAGTAAGTGTCTGGATTATACAGTACTAAAAGTAAAGCTATGGTTTGCCCATGATTACACTACAGTGCGTTTCCAGTAAGTTGATACGCCCTAGTTTCACTAACAGAGAACTTGCTAGGATCTTATCATTAGCTGGAGCTAACAGAATGCTTAAAAGGGCTGGATAATAGTAGTACCAGAGAGCCCGCCAGCTTCCAAAATCGTGACAACTATTAATACTTAGGAATAGCTGTTTCTTGTGCATAAGAATTTTAAAATAAACAGCAAAAAATTTTTTAGAAAAAAAAGCTAGATAAGGCGTAGGTCCCTGATACAGCTATGCATGACGGTGGTCGTTGTTGGCATGGAGGCGAAGTTGGTCTGTCTGCTGGAGCAACAGTAGCTCCAGTTAGACATCTTACAGGAGTCGATGCGATTGCTAACGGACAAAGTCGATGCCCAGGACGCATCACCACAACAGCTTTCGAGTCCTCGGATGTCCGATGCGTTCCCACGTCCGCCGACGTTCCCACCATTTAATGACGCTAAAGAAGACTGGGAGACGTACTTACATCGGCTGAAACAACATTTCAAGGCTTTTCAAGTCACGGATGACTCCTTGCAGCGGTCGTTGGTTTTGTCTTCAGCCTCCTCAGACACGTTCTTTCTTCTCCGCAAGTTGGCACCGTTGTCCGATCCTGTGGCTGTCTCTACCCAGGAGATATGCCTTTTGCTGACAAACTGTTATTCCCAGCGCTACCATGTGGTCACCTCTCGGCTTGATCAATCGTATCGTTCCTGGGTCACGGACTTGCAGGGTCTCAGTCGTCGATGCTATTTTACGTGCACCAATCAGCAGCGTACGGATTCGTATGCGGTGGTTCAACTGGCTTCCGATCCTGAGGTCCGTACTGCGGCGTCGAAACTCGATAACCCCTCCGTGGAAGAGATCCTCCAAATTGTCCACTCCTTTGAAATTGCTCAAGCGGCTAACGAGCGTCTTATGACGCGGCCGCAGGTGGCAGCGATTGAGGCGTCATGGCGGGTTCCGCCCTCGCGACGTCGACGTGGCCCGGCCGACGGAGGGCAGCGCCGTCGGGACTCCTCGTTGTCCGACGTCTCTATGGCATCGGCGCCTCCGGTCGCCCCTCGTCGCCGGTCGCGCGGCCACTCCCATCTTGTCCACAGTGCTTTACTGCACATTCTCGAGCTGATTGTCTACTAGGCACATTACACAACCAAATCATTAACCATGGCAATTTTTTTGGGAGAGAAGCTGGCCAACAGTTTAAGACGAGTTACTTCAAAATCAGACAGAACAGACAGGGCAATACACTAAACCTAGAGTCACAGAGCTGAATAATAGGGCGTGCATGACGACTCAATGAACATAAACACGAACATCTGTTTCAAACAGTCTTTGGAGCGGGAAATCGGTACACAGAGCTGAACAACTATTTGCGCACAACATAAGCGAACCAGTCCTTTGCCATCTGCCCAGTCATGGCGAAGATGAGTGAACGACGAGCCGGAAAAGACGTCGTGCTGATCCGCACTGGGAGGAAACTCAGCCAGTTGCCTGTGCCGCGCTCTCCGGAGGCCTCTCTACCCCGTAGACGCGACCATAGAGGCCGCTTGTGAAGACTAGACGAGGCAGCGATAACCGCGCCCCTTGGTTAGACGCCAGCTAAAAGTTGTCAATAGTGAAATGAGACACTACAGCCCGCATACCTATTCTGATGGGTTGTACTTATGCATCGATTTGAAGATGGTTTCACAGTTGAAGTGTATAGTAACGGAAACAAAATAAAGGGAAATTTTTCTTCACCCAATGACAGCCGCGTGGTATAATTTTGACGTTTCTGGTGTCTGCAGACCTTTCACATCGATTGCCACGCTTCAGTATCGGGTGAAAGATGTGGTCGATGCTCTGCGGTACGTTTAAAGCCATGCGGATAACGTTCATCCTATTCTCTTCCATCTACTCAGTGTGCACATCCTTTCATAACATCAGAACTGTCTCGGTACAACAAATCCATTTCGTATATACACTCACGCTCATAAATTAAGGATAATTGCAGAATGTGGTGCCATACAACGTGGCACTACAAAAAACTGGCGCTATTAGCATAGGCACATAGGGAACACACACGACACAGATCTTTAAGTCCATGGTCATTGGTGATAAATTAAGAAAACCGTCCTGAAACACATGTGCTACAAAAAGCCACTGTTTCCTGCGCATGGTACCCCGACATCAATATGGGATATGATCACCATACACACGTACACAGGCCGCACAACGGGTTGGAATACCCTGGATCAGGTCGTCGAGCAGATGTTGGGCTATAGACTCCCATTCTTGCACCAGTGCCTGTCCGAGCTCCTGAAGTATCGTAAGGGTTTGAAGACGTGCAGCCATACATCGACCGAGAGCATCCCAAACGTGCTCGATGGGGTTTAGGTATGGAGAACAGGCAGGCCACTCCATTCGTCTGATATCTTATGATTCAAGGTACTCCTCCACGATGGCAGCTCGGTGGGGCTGTGCGTTATCATCCATCAGAAGGAGGTGCGACCCACTGCACCCCTGAAAAGGTGGACATACTAGTGCAACATGACGTCCCGATACATCTGACCTGTTACAGTTCCTCTGTCAAAGACATGTAGGGGAGTACGTGCACCAATTATATTCCCACGCCACACCACCAAACCACGACCTCCATACAGGTCCCTTTCAAGGACATTAAGGGGTTGGTATCTGGTTCCTGGTTCACTCCAGGTGAAAAACCGGCTAGTATCACAGTTCAGAATATACCTGGACTCGTCCGTGAACATAACCTGGGACCACTGTTCCAATGACCATGTACTGTATTCTTGACACCAGGCTTTATGGAATCTCCTTTGACCAGGGGTCTGTGGAATGCACCTTGCAGGTCTCCGGGCGAATAAACCATGTGTGTTCCGTCGTCTATAGACTGTGTGTCTCGAGACAACTGTTCCAGTAGCTGCGGTAAGGTCCCGAGCAAGGCTACCTGCAGTACTCCGTGGCCGGCTGCGGGCACTGATGGTGAGATATCGGTCTTCTTGTGCTGTTGTACACTGTGTACGTCCCGTACTGTAGCGTCTGGACACTTTTCCTGTCTGCTGGAATCGTTGCCATAATCCTGAGATCACCCTTTGTGGCACACGGAGGGCTCGTGCTACGACCTGCTGTGTTTGACCAGCCTCCAGTCGACCTATTATCTACCCCTCATAACGTCATTAATATGTTTTCTTTGAGCTATTTTCAACGCACAGTCACCATTAGCACGTCCGAAAACGTCTGCACACTTACTCGCTGCAGCGTACTCTGACATGCACCAACACACCTCTGCGTATGTGGACTGCTGCCAGAGCCACTGTGCGACGACCGCAGATCAGATGCAGGACATGGTGATACCCCGAGGTGATTTGAACCCGCAAACCGCCCACCAGAGCGATGTTTCACCATGTGTCAGCATTATCCTTAATTTATGAGCATGAGTGTATTACTACACTCTGCAGATTTATTCACTGCTGTACGCATCATCTGATTTCGGATTCATCCGGATTTGTGTGTACGAGTGCGGTTACTGCGGAGCCTTAATGAAAACGTAGACGCTCATAAGCCGCGAAAGGTGGAGCTCTGAGGGAGTATGAAATTTGTGACTTTTGCCGACCTACAAAGCAAGAAAGCGTAGCGTCCGCGGGTACCGGTGAGCTCGGACAAAGGGCTCTGCCGCGCCGCAGCTCAGCTCCAGGTCGGGCGACACACGCCTTCGCGTAATTACCGGCGCCGTTTGCCGCCAAGGGCAGGGGTCACGGCCGCCGCGGGCCGAGCCCGGCGCTCTGGCTTTCTGCGAAAGTGGCTTTCTCTCCTCCATTTGTCCGACCGTCCCTACAAGAAATCTGGAGGAGACATGTCGGAATTTGTGTGAATGCAGTCGGTTGTTTTCTCGTCGTCTGAGACGTTCCTCTTTCACTCGAGAGATTTGGGGAAAAGGGTGATATATTGATGAACGATGGTGAAATGATAATACAGCATACAACGGAAAGAATCTAGCCCGAATACGTGTCCGTCGCGGTCCGTCTGTATTGTACCTTACCTCTGCGTGATGTAAAATGTAGCTTCCGCTGCCGCGGTCCACTGTCTTCAGTCGTTTCGTCGCTGCTGCCGGCGACGGGAATTTCGTGGCTGCGCCAAAATCAATTTCTTACACTCCTACACAGAAAGGTTGCGGATATTCTGGTACGGATTATCCCTGCATAGTTAACAACTTAAAAAAGACGAAGTTGAAGTAATTTGTTATTTTACCGCCGGAACACAATGCAGACCCAAATTCCACGCCGAGCGAGGTGGCGCAGTGGCTAGCACATTGGACTTGCATTCGAGAGGACGACGGTTCAATTCCGAGTCCGGCCATCCTGATTTAGGTTTTTCGTGATTTTCGTAAATCGCTTCAGGCAAACGCCGGGATGGTTCCTTCGAAAGGGGACGGCCGACTTCTTTCGCCATCCTTCCCTAACCCGATGGGATCGATGACCTCGCTTTTGGTTCCTTTCCCCAAAACCAACCAACCCAATTCCACCATCGGACATCTCCGAAATATTCTTCAGTTCAAAAAATGGTGCAAATGGCTCTGAGCACTATGCGACTTAACTGCTGAGGTCATCAGTCGCCTAGAACTTAGAACTAATTAAACCTAACTAACCTAAGGACATGATATACATCCATGCCCGAGGCAGGATTCGAACCTGCGACCGTAGCGGTCGCTCGGCTCCAGACTGTAGCGCCGAGAACCGCAAGGCCACTCCGGCCGGCTATTCTTCAGTTCATCCGAAGGTAAGTGTGGGGTCTCTACCCAGATAACATGTCCATGACTGATTTCCTGTCCCTTCCATAGGAGCTAAAAGTTGATAATTTCCAGTCCACTGTTTCCTGTCCTTTCCATAACAGCAATTTCCAACCCATCGTTTGAGACGCGCACACGTAACTATTGCAGTGGGCTTTCAAATGACTTTTATGAATATAGTACATAGCAATGTAAAAATGCATAGTCTCGCAGCGGTAACATTGAATAAAACGTTTTCGGTCTTCCGGCTGCGTTAATTGGTTAAAATGGCTGAAAGCCCGAGAACATTTTATTTAGTAGAAAGCAGCTTCCGGCAGAAAATATGTGTATTTTTGATTATTTGTGTTTTTTCGGTTATCCATACAGTATAGGGTAACCAGGATATTCGAGAACTTGCTATATGTGTGAAATTGTATTAGAATGCTCGCCAGCCTCGCTTAGACCTGGGAGACAATGTTACAACCCCTATCCTACTCTGACATCATCGTTCTAGCCAAAGTCATAGTAGAGATGGTTTGAAATTGCGTTCCTGCGACGTGTGTGAACCTGATTTTCTTGATGCAATAATCTACCAACAGACGTATGTATTTTAGAAATTTATTTTATGAACTTCTTACGTGCTGAGTGCTTAGAGCCATTTCAACCATTTGAACGTACTTTAGATTCCCTAAATTTTATAGTGATTAGTTTTCTGAAATTTCTAAATTTTGTCTGACTGCGTTCCACTGTGGTGAATCTCAATTTCACGTTGTTTGTTGCTTCTCTCTCTAATAAATTTTATCTTTCATTGTCTGAAGCTTTGTATTGTGTTTCTAGATTATGTGTTAGCTAAATAAACAGTCCACGCGGAAAATGTTCTCTTTTCTAAAATATTGCTTGACTGTGGGCACAAGTAGACAATAATCGCAGTTAAAATTGACAATACACTTTGGCACAAAAGGGATAAACACCAAATGTATTCATTAGTGGCGGGAAAAGGTTTACTTGGCGCTGGGTGCCCACTAGCCGCTGCTGCGCTGCCTAAACACCAAGCGCTGAACGCCCAGCTGTGGAACCAGTTTGTGTGTACACAGCACAGCGAGCACTCAAGTGGCCAGCAGACGCAGAGGTCGCCACATTCACCCGTGTCGGCGATACCTTCACTGGGTAACGGAGGAACAGTTCCTAGTTGACTACAGTTGCTGGCTGAACTTATCCGCGTGTCCAGAGATATTATACACACATCAAAAAAAGTTTTGCATCACCTGGGTCCCGAGACTTCCGGAACCTGTACAGAAAATTGGAATAGAGATCAACGTAGACATCATTTCCGCCCTTTTTATTGCTCATGAAAACCACACATTGCATGTTGTACCATCGTACAGCGAGACATTCAGAGGTGGTGGTCCAGATTGCTGTACACACCGGTACCTCGAATACCCAGTAACACATCCTCTTGCACTGAAGAATGCCTGTATTCGTCGTGGCACACTATCCACAAGTTCATCAAGGCACTGGTGGTCCAGATTGTCCCACTTCTCAACGGCGATTCGGCGTAGATCCCTGAGAGTGGCTGGTGGGTCACGTCGTCCATAAACAGCCCTTTTCATCCTAACCCAGGCATGTTCGATAGGGTTCATGTCTGGAGAATATGCGGGCCACTCTAGTCGAGCGAAGTCGTTATCCTGAAGGAAGTCATTCACAAGATGTGCACGATGAGTGCGCGAATTGTTGTCCATGAAGACGAATGCCTCGCCAATATGCTGCCAATATAGTTGGACTATCGGTCGGAGGATGGCATTCACGTATCGCACAGCCGTTACGGCGCCTTCCATGACCACCAGCGGCGTACATCGACCCCACATAATGTCATCCCAAAACAGCAGGGAACCTCCACCTTGCTGCACTCGCTGGACAGTGTGTCTAAGGCGTTCAGCCTGACCTGGTTGCCTCCGAACATGTTTCCGACGATTGTCTGGTTGAAGGTATATGCGACACTGATCGGTGAAGAGAACTGATGCCAGTCATGAGCGGTCCATTCGGAATGTTGTTGGGCTCATCTGCACCGCGCTGCATGGTGTCGTGGCTGCAAAGATGGACCTCGCCATGGACGTCGGGAGTGAAGTTGCGCATCATGCAGCCTATTGCGCACAGTTTGAGTCGTAACACGACCTCCTGTGGCTGCACGAAAAGCATAATTCAACATGGTGGCGTTGCTGTCAGGGTTCCTCCGAGCCAGAATCCGTAGATAGCGGTCATCCACTGCAGTAGAACCCCTTGGACGGCCTAGCAAGGCCTATCATATACAATTCCTGTCTCTCTGTATCTCCTCCATGTCCGAACAACATCGCTTTGGTTCACTCCGGGACACCTGGACACTTCCGTTGTTGAGAGCCCTTCCTAGCACAAAGTAACAATGCGGACGCCATCGAACCGCTGTATTTACCTTCTAGTCATTGTTGAACTACAGGCAACACGAGCCGTGTACCTCCTTCCTGGTGGAATGACTGAAACTGATCGGCTGTCGGACCCCATCCATCTAATAGGTGCAGCTCATGCATGGTTGTATACATCTTTGTCCGGTTTTAGTGACATCTCTGAACAGTCGAAGGGACTGTGTCTGCGATACAATAACCACAGTCAACGTCTGTCTTCAGGAGTTCTGGGAACCGGGGTGATGAAAGCCTTTTTTTTATGTGTGTACATCAATGGAATCTGTCGAACAGTCTCTATCGTTCCATGGAGGGAATTCGATTTTTTTAAGTAGGCAAATGCGATATGAACTTCTCATGGGTCATATGGGCGTTATTACTGGATCTGTGAATGTTCTCAGAAGACTACGAGAATGAGAATGTTCGGTTCAGCAGTGAAGCCATATCAAACACCTAGCAATCGACATCTAATAATTTTTCACAGAACAGGTTGTGATGGTAGCGCTGGAGATGTAACCAGTCATTAGCCAGTCTTTGCGTAAGGATGGTGTAAGTGATTGGTGGAGAAGGTGGGAACTGAAGGGGGCGGCGGGGAGTGGCACATATGTACTGCATTTCAGTCAGCTGAATTGTAAACAATGTGGTTATTAGGCAATATGGCATCAACTATAAAAGTCCTTCTGGGAAACCTATTTCGATAGCAATCGGTTTTTCGATTCGATCAGTATCACACAGTTCCTTCGGTCTTGTTCTACACAGAGTTGTCTGTCTAGCTTCCTTCCGAACTAATTTTCCTAATCCTATGTATCTTACACTCGTCAAACCTATATGCCACTTGTTCAAGTAAGCAGTTTTCATACTTTCTATTTTGCCTACTTTTTCGAGTATTTCGCCACTTTGTACATCTGTCGACTTAAATTTTTAAAATCTTTCTACAGCAAGCTTTTCTTTGCCAGTTTTCCGAACATTCAGATTTCGCTGGTCCGCAGGTACAGTCTCAAACTTCTCCAGTGCCGGTCAAATGGTTCACAACAGCAGATTCCTGTTTTAAAGAAATCTTTCTTTTTCTCTTTTTGAGGATGCGCCAATTTGCGCTCAAAGTTTTCTTTGTTTTGATCTCCTTATACTATATTACTTTCTCCGTAAAATAATTCTTCCACCTCTTCCATCCAAAGTTTTGATAGCAGGAATTTTATAAAAAGTTGAAGTAAGTCGGTTTTGTAGCAAATTTTTCTGTTATGACTGGAATATGTTGTAGTTCTACTGAGTAGTAGCAGACTTGTTTAGACCCTCCAGTAACATCACTGCAGTGCACGTGGTATTTCCAGCCCTGTGCCTCCACTCGTTCTTAAGCAACAGCCACAAATATAATTCAGATATAACTTCGACGTTACGACCAACATAAAACACTTTCAATAGTAACACGACAGCAGCGAATCTCCGCCATGACGCAGATAACAACACTAAACTAGAAGTTCATTCGCTTGATAACGGTAACTCGGAAGTTTCGTCCACACCATTTAACATTTCACCATCGCAGGAACAAACGTACAGACACAAAAATGAGGACTCTAGAAAGTGTCATGATCATAAAAACAAATAATTCTATCTTTGTATACAACCTGTAAACTCTCTAGTTCGGGTGCATTTCGTCTTTAATGACTTCTTTGTCACTGGGCTGTTAAAGTCTACCTTCCGAGTTGAGGCACATTGTGCATGAAATCTTGCCTGAGTAGACCAAGTACAACAACAACGGTTTCTCTTGAGTTCTGGTATATTTTAACTGCACAGACGTGGTACAGTTTAATAGTAGAGATGTCAGTAGTAATATAGTCGTGCCATGTGTAGCCAAGTATTTCCACTCTAGAGATTCTGTAGGCATCAAGTATTAGGTTGATAGGCTTATCATGAAATCAGTCACAGCTACGCATTTAGAAAACTCTGGACACTCATTGAAAAGCATAAAAATTATTAACCCGCAAGCACACCCTTGGAGTAAACTATGCCCCGCTGTAGCTTTGATACGTTAGTAGCTTTGTTAGATAAATTCTACAACTGTGATCCTGCATAAACCTTTTACCTTCTAACCAACTCCTCCTCCTTACAGCATTGTGCAAATTCTTTAGTTTCACGCATCGTCTTTTTGAGTAGAGGTGTGTCTGGGTAAAAGATATCCCGCGACTGTGATAGAAAATGTATGCACTGTAGCCACTGAACTGTGGGAACAGATCGAAAATTCGAAACATGATAAAGACATGGAATTCTATGTAGAATAGAGCGAAAATAAGCGCATTTCAGAGAGAGTCGTCGTAATACAGATAGTGAGTAACAGGTAGATAGTGATGATTCAGAGGTTGTGGCAATATCTTCAGATATTGCAGTGCAGATAATCTACGAAGGAAAGGATGGCACCCTGTGGACAACATCTGCGCCACGAAGAAACCTTGCCCTCTCTAGTCAAATCAGCTGTGAGATCCATCACTAGAGTGGTAGGATCAAGACAGAAGAAAATTAAATCATCTTCTGAGAGACATGAGGTTCGTTTCGGAAAAAAGACCAGAAAAACAAAACTGCGCTCAACACTTGCTCTAGGTTAATATGTAAGGAACAATAATTTTCAGTTTGAGATGAATTTATTGGAAATTATTCTGACTAGATACAAAAGACAAACTCTCCAGAACAGACAGCCTGTTTGAAATTTAATTTTTGTCAGTGTATCTTTAAAATACTCTAAAGTTGTCATATATATGCGTATATTCCAATGTTCTCGAGAGTTTCATCAAAATATTTTTTTCTACCTGGGGTAAAAGTACCCCACGCGTGTAGTAGCGTCATAAAAATACGCATGTGTGCTTACGGGTTAATTTACTAAATCGTTTAAAAAATCCGTATAATAACTTACGGAGGAATTGTAGATTAATAAGGACAACAGTAAGTTAGGAGAGCTAATTCTGAAGGACAAGTTCGATAGTGAATCTATTAGCTTTTTCAAATGTTCTACCAGAAAATAAGCGTATACTCGTATGTTCGGACAAGAATGTCCTTGTTATATCTCTTGTTGTGTTTTTCAGCTAACATCAAAACATGATGACTGGTGTACTACGTGTGTGAGACGTTCTGTCCAGACTCGTGAATACCTATTAAATACGGTACAACTATTTCAAGAGGTTGCGGGAGACCAAACCGGTAAAATAGGACATCTACAGAACGAAATGCCTTCTGGCCCCAGTCCTGTTCAACCTGCTTATTCACTGGCGTACCAGAAACCGTACCAAAACGATTAACTTAGGCTGACGCCGTAGCTTTAGCAGTGAAAGCTGTGAATCGTGGGAAACATTATGTATCAGTGAACCACGAGGAAATTTATTCGTAAGTGGTCAAACCTAAGCTAGTGGTGTGTACATCGTCTAATCTCAGTCACACTAAAAACTGAAGGTCCACTTTCATGATGCTTAGAAATAAGGGTACCACAAAAATTAAGTTAATGTGGACAGGGCCTTCAAGAAACGTCTTGTCAGCATCTCGGTTAAGAGGCACACAAGAAAAATTGCGCTGGTATTGAGCGACAACACTTGGAAAAACTGACATGCCCAGGTTATGTGTTGCAACTGTAACATATTCGCTCTGCGTTGGTGGAGAGTTTAGACCAACCGAGCCTCAGCAGCCAGTGACCTTACAGAGAAACATTCCCAGTGCTATACCAAGTGTCCAAGCTGCTAGGAGAAATTTTGGAAGCAACGGTGTGGCAACAATGTGCAATTCCATACTGTGAGTTATGTTTAGTTCCCAGTCCACGATCAGCACGATGTGCTTTTGTATTCACACCAGAACGTGTTGTGTTTCTTTCACAGCACATCTCTAAACATCTGAGGGCAGCTGCTCCCATAAAGCGAGTAACAGTTCACCTTGCGTGCTCACCTTCTTTGCTATACATTTTTGTCTTCGTTTAGTTACACGGAGCACAAGCGTTGAAAGGACAAGGAATTCGCTTTTTCAACGAAATCGTACCATAGAATTAGGGAAAGCACAGAAAACTTACATTTAGGTGTCTGGACGAAGTTTTGAACCCCGTTACTTCCTAATGCGAGTTTATTGCCTTAATCAATGCGCCATGATCCAGCGGATAGCCATCTGTCCAGCAACCGCATTTTCCAAGAAAATCAAGCAATTCTGCGTCGCAATAAAACCCACGAGGTGGTAGCGAAAAACCAAGTGTATATTAAACATACATGTGACACCACTGAAACACAGTGGACATTTTCTTCAAATGACGATTTCTTTCGTCGTTTGTAATACTGAGAGTTCCTTAAGGGTCGCCTTGTAGGACGATATCCACTATTGTTTCACCTTCGAACTGAGATTCGATTAAACTCTTGGGACGCATGATCATGGAGTAAAATAAAAATAAACCCGACGATGTTAAATGAAATTCCGGTTGAAAGGTGGCTACACTGTGCCACTGCGCCAGAGATTGCGCCAAAGAGTACTATTAAGCCGCCTCCACAGTGCGTGTTAAGATCTCATGGCAGTCAGTGGTTGTTGAGAGTTCGTAGAGGACAGTGTGTGTTTAGAGTTCATGGCAGTCAGTGCTTGTGAAGAGATCGTAGAAGTCAGTGGTTGTTGAGAGTTCGTAGAGGACAGTGTGTGTTAAGAGCTGGTGGTTGTCGTGAAGTTGGAGTAAGATGTTGTAGTAAAGAGTGTTGTTCCATGTTTTATGCAGTTATTTGATGGGAGAGATAGCAGATGTTATTGTGTGCATTTCGTCAATATATATGAAGGTAAAACTTACAATGCTCTTTTATTAATTGTGTATCTGAAATAATGCGTCACTACAGGTTCAGTCAACAAAGCATCTGGCTTGTGTTCTTGTATTAGAGTGAATTCTGGTTTTCTTACGCAATTACAGTTTTTCTAAATTTCCTTTGTCACGTCAGCATAGTTGGTATTTAAAAAAATTCTTGTCTTGTTGGAAAAGAACCGTGCCAGATGTGGACGTTGAGTCACACTCCCACATACAGAACAGTTACATTTGTGCTTGGATTTTGTAGGTTTTATAGTTGCTGGGGACTTAATTAATTAACTGTATTTACGAAAATTTTCTTACATTGTTTGTTGCAGTCAGATAGCGTAATAATACTAGTCAGGGCCAACCGATTACGAGACAACGTAATCGGACAGACAGTTAGTAAAATTAAAAGTATTTTCAAAAAATATATTTAATTAAGCCCCCATGCACGTGGCGACCGCTGCTTCGGATCGTCCCTTGGATTCTTCTGATTGTGAAAATTGTAGACTGTAGTATTGTTGTAGTAATTTGTAGTTAGTAATTGTAGTCTATTTTGCATGTGTAGATTTGGTAATTGTCATTCTTCTAATGGTATTTTTTTTTCTCTCAGAATTAAATTTGTTGTCTTGTCAACGGTTTGACAATTTAGTGCAATTATTTCAATTGTTCGATTGATCGTGTTTGAGGGAAACATCTAGTGTGAATAGTGTTGTTGGAGATAAAGAGTCACGGTGTGTAATTTTCGTACAGTGACGAATCTTTCGTATATTTTGTAAATGATTACGCGATCGATGAAAAAGACAAAAATGATGAATAGTGAGAACGAAATTGTTGACATGGCGAACTCGCCAACACAGGACAACTGTATGAGGAATAATGGAGTTGAAAATAATTTAATAAGTCGGGAAGACAGTCCGGAACCATTTCAAAATTTTTCTCAATCGGAAAATTCAGAGAATCTGAGATTAACGACAGAAGATTCTGAAATAGTATCGAACACAGATAGCCTTACAGCTGTGACGAAGGAAGTTAGTTTTGCGGGAGATGTTAGGGGCGAAAAGAATTATGAACAATTTAATATGGAGCAGTTGATGAGTGTACTATTAAATTTTCAATCTGAATTAAAAACTGATATGGGAACAAAGTTAGACTCACTGGGATCACAGATGGGAACAATTAAAACTGAGATGGGAACTTTACGATCTGAAATTAGAACTGAGATGGAAGCAATGACAACACGGTTATGCTCAAAAATAGGAACAATTAAAACCGAGATGAAAGCAGTGGGATCACAGTTACGATCTGAATTAGAAACTGAATGGGGAACAATGGAAACACAGTTAGGCTCACGAACAGGGACATGTTTCAAATACATGGAAGACGAATCAAATAAAGAAATTAAAGAAGAAGTACAACCGATTTTGAAGGCTCACAATAATAGCTTAATTTCAACAGAAATCGGACAGGAGGAACAGGGTAGGGAACAGGAAGAAAAAGATCGCGTGATAGTACAGAAATTTTCAGAGTTAAATTTACAATGTGCACACGATAAGGAAGAAATACTTGAGAGAATCGAGGAATCCGTACCGAATGACAGAATAAATAACTTAACGCAACAGTGTGAACAGTTAACTACCAAATGTGACAACACCGAAACCCGAGTCGCGACATTTACAGAAGACGTAAATAAACAGAAAGGACAATTAAGTGACTCATCGGAAAGAGTTGAGGACATCTCAGATAAATTGACAAGTCTTAGTTTAGCAGAGGGGTTTGAAGAAAGCAATTTATTTCATTTACGGGATGCAGTAAGAGAGCGCGAGGCGCGTGAATTTAACAATAATCGACATTCGGACTGGGACAGACGCGGTAGGTCTTTGTCGCCACGAGGCGAAAACTTTGATTATAAACACTTTTTGACTGTCCGGAAATTTAAGATCTTCCGCAATTCTAAGAATGACATACATCCATGTGCATGGCTAGATCAATTTACGTACGCACTTCCGCCAAAGTTGCCATTAAGTCACAAACTAGAAATTATGTGCAGTTATTAAAGTCCTCAGGGGATTCACTACTCTAAGTGAATATGTGCCGTAGCGAGCATAGGGCCCCGAGCTGTAGTGGTGCTATTTCTCTTTTAGTTTTCTGGACCGCTGCCTACTCTTTTACTATTCTTTGCATCTGTCAAACCAGCTCTTCGACTATCAATCTATCTAGTGAGTAATTAAACAATAACCGGATTTGACTAATGTACCCAAAAGTGACTTTGGAAATTACCGATTGGACTTACTGTACCGTCAGCAGCATTCATTCTAGTTTAAACGAAATCTTACCTGTTTATCTTCGTGACAATATTACTTCGTATGTTGACGACATTCTTATTGTTAAACGTTCTTGGAGTGAGCACAACAAAATTTTGGATTCATTGTTACGTATTTTTGCACGAGTTGGCATTACAGTGAACTTAGAAAAATCTGAATTTGGTCGTTCTCAGGTGAAATTTCTCGGCCACATTATTTCTACAGAGGGTATTCTTCCTGATCCAGAGAAACTAGATGCTATACAGTTCGCAATGACATTCCTTTTAAACGAAAATCGGTCGACAACTCCGTTTGGTTAGTTTGTATTCCTGATGAGTGGGTCAATAAATTGATTTGGTATACGCATCTCAGTTATGCACACTTTGGTCCCCGAAAATGCTTTCACAAATTACGAGAAAATTGTTACTTCAGTAATATGGAAAAACGTATTCGATCTGTTCTTGCCAAATGCAAATTATGTCAAAATGCTAAGCAGCCAACAGTTTCTCACAGAGCACCGTTGTTTCCTATCATTCCAGCGAAATTAAAGGAGATGGCTGCAGTCGATTTGTTTGGTCCAGTGGTTCGATCTACTAATGGTTTTGCGTACATTTTCGTAGCAGTGGAACTGACATCAAAATATGTGTGTTTTACACCTTTACGCAAAGCAACAGCTCGTTCAGTATCTAACGCTTTCATCAAACATTTTCTTAAAGAAGTTGGTCATGTTGACAAGGTTATATCAGATAATGGATCACAGTTTCGCTCTAAAATTTGGCTTCGTACTCTACACCGTCGTAACATTAAACCAATTTTCATTTCACTTTTTCACCCTCAATCTAACGCTTCAGAGAGATGGATGAAGGAAATCAATAAATTGTGCCGTCTTTATTGTCATCAGAATCACAGAACTTGGGATCAGTATCTTCATATTTTTCAAAACATTCTGAATGAACTCTCTAATGATTCAACTTCTTTACCGCCTATATTGATATTAAAAAATAAAGTACCAACAAATCGCATTTCTGAAATCGTTCCTTTTCCGCCTTCACGGAAACTGCGGCATTCTGAAGTTGTCAACCTGGCTCTACGAAATATTGCGTCTGCGGCTGCTAGAAGAGAGAAATCAGCTAAACGTCATGGTCGTTTAAAAATCTTGTCAGTTGGTCAGAAGGTGTTAATTCGGTCCCACCGTTTGTCTCACAAAGGAAAAGGCTTGTGTCGCAAATTTTTTCTGCTTTATAACGGTCCATATAGAATTCGCAAAATTATTCATGATAACACTGTTGAAGTAGAAACTCTTAAATCACGACGCTCTAAAGGAATACATCATATATCAAACGTTAAAATTTTTGTGGAATGACATACTTGTGAGAAACTAACAGCTACATGTAAACACGCAGAGAGTACAAGGATACCGCGCTGTGTTTTGGCGGCGGCACATACTCAAAGCAACAGTCAAGTCTGCGCGCCGCACAAGGCAGTCGTTGACCGCGAACAATTGCTTCCTACGTCACGCGCCTACAGCTGATCGAGCGCTCAGTGCGAATGCACTGACAGCCGTAAACAAATACACAGTTTAATTTCTCCGATTAAATTCAGTATAAAGCTATAGTGACTTGATGAATTCTGTTATTAACATTCAGTATTTTCCAGGATACGGTTGTGTAAAATATTTGAGAACTTCAGGTAAATTCTGTGTGTCTCCGACGTTAAGACGACCTGCTATCGAGAAATTTTCAGGAAGAATGTAATTTCGAAGAAGAAACTAATTAACTAAAAAAAAAAGGGTAACTATTAATTGAGTTTATTTTTCAGGTAATATATTTCCACTTAGGTACGTACTTTAGACGAAATTTGCTGCTTGCGATTACGTGATTCATACTTTGTGCTAATTTCATGTTCTATGAATTTACGTGTGAAGCGACGCGCTTGCGTACGTTAACTGAATTTGACAATGATTATTAATGAACTGGGTTGTGACTTGTATATATTATGCATCGCTTGGCTGCTATGCTTTTTCACTGATGTCATATTTTTTTTTTTTTTATTATGTGCCTGCTGTGCTTATTTATTTAAATTGTAATGGTAACCTGATTTATTGTGCTGATGTGTTTAGGTATGTAAGTTATACTTTGTCATTTATCTGCTTGCGCTTCCATGCTTACTTATTAAGATTACATATGAACATTTATTTGCTTATGCTGATATGATGCTAATGACTTGTTTATTACGTAAGATATATGTTTGCTGCTATGCGTATGTATTGCATATTTATACATTTCTGTTTGTTGTCATAACTACTCTTTAATTTGGTGTATGGAAATGCTGATATACTGTGTATGAACATAGAGTTTAGGTCACACTACTGTATTAATTATAGATTGTTCGCTTGGCAGAGCCTCGTTGTAGGAATTGTGCTGCATCCACTTGTTGACATTCTGTTCTCTACCGGTATATTTACTCGCTATTGCTTGTTTTGCTTACGCTCAGTGCCTTATATTTTTAAGATACGAAAATGAACTGCTATAATTCGACGAACGACATTGGTACAAAGAACTTCGTTGAAGTCACATGAGCTGAGGTTTTATGGAAGCTGTATAAATTTATGCTAATAGGAAGGAAGCTAACGACATGACAGACCAAAACTAGGTTTAGACCATTGACAGTATCACACTGCATTTTCGTGAGCAATTGAAATAGGAAGTGACACTTGACACAAGAAATACTCCACATGTTTGCTTCTGTCTGCCATAATTCTTGAAGTGGTGTACACACTGTGAAACATTATGATTATTCACACTCCGTAATCGTACTTAATTACTGAGAGTTATTCGAACTAAGTCTGTTAGAGGTCATGTATGCATTTCTTTGTTTATAATTTATAATGAGTAGAAAATTTGGGTCAGATGGATTACACAGAGGTTGTGTGTGGACACTGTGTCTTCGGATTGTATGGGATGCTGAATTGAAGTTGCATTAGGATTTTATCTGTACTTGTTCGAGGAGACTGACTAGAGGAAAGAGTTGTTATGGAAGTGAAATGATATTGGTGCTGAGGTTTATATTTATCGACGTATTATTATAGGTATTGAGAGTATATGATGATTATTGGAGTTTTTGTGGACAAGAGGTAAGGTAAATGATATTGATGATTAGAGTTATATGTATCGACGTATTGAAGAAGTATTAGTCACGTATTGAGATTAAGTTGATGATTATTGGAGTTTTGGTGTATAAGAGGTAAAGTAAGTGAGGAGCATATTCTTTTTTTGTTGGTCTTATGGAACAAGGAGGATGAAGATAGCAGACTAGAACACTAAAATAGAAGGAAGATAGTCTATACACACACTTTGTTAAATAACTAAGCAGTATATACTTTTTTTTGGAGAGAGGAAGTAATTGCATATCTTGGCTCACTGACAGTTGTTCAACAACAGTACATTTTGATCTGGCTTGGCAAACATTGGTCTTGACATGATGACTATGACGTTGACCTAACTATTATTGACTGTTATACATTCCTGCCACTACTACTTGATACACATGATGAACATCAGATTTTGACAGAATTACATTTACACAGTTAACACTATTCAATTACACAGTAGTACTTAATGTGGATGAAAGATGAATGAGTGTGTTTTGTGTGTTTTCCTTTCCTAATCCTACCCACCTATCTCGTAAATATTATTTTATTGTTTGTAGTGGCTTGCACTGACACCCATAAATATTATAGGTTTACTGGTATTTGTGTATTGTAATAGTTAATAGGACAATTATCTGATATCATTTGTGTGTTTGTTATGATTTGTATGTTACTGTAAATGCATCTGTATGTGCATTCAAACTATTGTTCATGCCTGAACTGTCTGATTAGTGAAGATAAATATTCTGAACTGTTACCTGCACTTTTCAACATGATGTGTGACATTTGGTCGTGTTTAATTTTTGCTGATGAACTGTGTGATCAGTAATTGTAAAAAAATTATGGACTTTTACTTGTACCTTTTCTTCATGATTGGTGCCACTAGGACATGTTTAATTTCCGCTCATAAACTCTGATGAACAGTGTGATCAGTGCTAGTGAATTTTATGGAACTGCTTCTGCTGAGAGATGTGACTTGTTGCTGTCTGCACCTACTCAATATTGCTGGGTGCCACTGATGGACTGCTTCTACTGAAGAGATGTCCCCTGTTGCTGTGTGCACCTGATCAACATTGCTGATGCCACTAATGGACTGCTTCTACTGAAATGGTGTCACTTGTTGGTGTCTACACCAGCTCAACATTGCTGGGTGCAACTGGTTGACTGCTTCTACTGAAATGATGTTACTTATGAACTGTTTCTACTGAAATGATGTCACTTGTTGCTGTCAGCACCAACTCAACATTGCTGGGTGCCACTGATGAACTGCTTCTACTGAACTAATGTGACTTGTTGCTGTGTGTACCCCTTCAACTTTACTGGGTGCCACAGATGGAACTGCTTCTACCGAAATGATGTCACTTGTTGGTGTCTGCACCTGCTCAACATTGCTGGGTGCCTCTGATGGACTGCTTCTACTGAAATAATGTCACTTGTTGCTGTCTGCACCTGCTCAACATTGCTGGGTGCAACTGATGAACTGCTTCTACTGAAAAGATGTCCCCTGTTGCTGTGTGCACCTGATCAACATTGCTGATGCCACTAATGGACTGCTTCTACTGAAATGGTGTCACTTGTTGCTGTCTGCACCTGCTCAACATTGCTTGGTGCCACTGATGGACTGCTTTTACTGAAATTGTGTCACTTGTTGGTGTCTGCACCTGCTCTCAACATTGCTGGGTGCAACTGATGGACTGCTCCTACTGAAATGATGTCACTTGTTGCTGTCTGCACCAACTCAACATTGCTGGGTGCCACTGATGAACTGCTTCTACTGAACTAATGTGACTTGTTGCTGGGTGTACCTGCTAAACTTTACTGGGTGCAACTGATGGACTGCTTCTACTGAAAAGATGTCACCTGTTAGTATCTTTTTTTTTTTGTATAATTAATCATTGAGAGCATTTTATGTGAACATTTGTATAAACTGATTTTTTGTATATTGTGTAAACTATTATGTAAAGCCACATGCATGAAAAGAAGTTGTATTGCTTACTGTATTTCATATATTAGGTTAGTAAAAGGTCAGTGCAAGGCCAAAATTTTAACTAATTATGTGATATTTAGGTATTAATATTATCTTTTATTTTTGTCTGTATTTTTCTGGACGAATTTGGTGGTATTTTCACCACCAATGCTGGCAAAAATACCATCAAATTCTGGCCTGTGGAGGAGGGGCATATGAAAGGTGGCTACACTGTGCCACTGCGCCAGAGATTGCGCCAAAGAGTACTATTAAGCCGCCTCCACAGTGCGTGTTAAGATCTCATGGCAGTCAGTGGTTGTTGAGAGTTCGTAGAGGACAGTGTGTGTTTAGAGTTCATGGCAGTCAGTGCTTGTGAAGAGATCGTAGAAGTCAGTGGTTGTTGAGAGTTCGTAGAGGACAGTGTGTGTTAAGAGCTGGTGGTTGTCGTGAAGTTGGAGTAAGATGTTGTAGTAAAGAGTGTTGTTCCATGTTTTATGCAGTTATTTGATGGGAGAGATAGCAGATGTTATTGTGTGCATTTCGTCAATATATATGAAGGTAAAACTTACAATGCTCTTTTATTAATTGTGTATCTGAAATAATGCGTCACTACAGGTTCAGTCAACAAAGCATCTGGCTTGTGTTCTTGTATTAGAGTGAATTCTGGTTTTCTTACGCAATTACAGTTTTTCTAAATTTCCTTTGTCACGTCAGCATAGTTGGTATTTAAAAAAATTCTTGTCTTGTTGGAAAAGAACCGTGCCAGATGAGGACGTTGAGTCACACTCCCACATACAGAACAGTTACATTTGTGCTTGGATTTTGTAGGTTTTATAGTTGCTGGGGACTTAATTAATTAACTGTATTTACGAAAATTTTCTTACATTGTTTGTTGCAGTCAGATAGCGTAATAATACTAGTCAGGGCCAACCGATTACGAGACAACGTAATCGGACAGACAGTTAGTAAAATTAAAAGTATTTTCAAAAAATATATTTAATTAAGCCCCCATGCACGGTTTGGTTACTTTTGTGGCCTGCCTTCATCATGGCCACCTGGACGAAAGGTGCCTGTAAGAGCAGCTCAGTAGTTAGTTTTCATTTATATGTAGCTGTACATCAGAAGAACTTTAATGAAACTCGAATCATTGTTGGTATATGCACTGTATTACCTACAGCTAGTCGAGAAGGCTCTATGCTAGATGCTAGAATGGGTCCATTGTTGCAGAATGAGATGTATCGTGAGGAACGAGAGCCTTCGACGACATTCCGCCCTAAGGAGTTGAGAGGGTGAAGAGTAAAGCAGTCGTATGGCGTTACTGCTGCGAGACACGGAATGACAATTGAATCGTCCACTTGCATAGATTGGTCCTTAAGTGCGCCGACTACATCTGTTACGTCAGAGGTGAACCCACTGAGAGTCCGTGATTTTACGATGCTGACGTCGGTAGGAGAGGTAAGAGGGAGGAACGAGATAACAACCATCACCTTCTTCCCCAGAGTAGCAGAAAGGAGACGCCGACATTACTGTCTCCAAGCGGCAGACGGTAAACCATCAGCAGCTCCATGCACTCAGATTTCGTGAGACCGTGCAGAATGGTCTGCAATTCAATTTAGCACTTTTGCGTACTGTCTGGCAACTCCGAACTTCACACCTCTGAACCTATTTATCTTTTCCACTATTTGGCACATATTTTCCGAGTTCGACTTTCGAAATTCATGACGTAACACTAAACCTTTTCGTGACAGGAGTATGCATTTTACCTCATTCAAGAGAAGAAATAAAGCATATATTAAGACCAATTACACCTGACGATGGGTCTACAGGGTCCGAAATGCATCGTGTATTTAATACAACACGAAAAGTTGTAACTGAGGCGTCTTTTAATTCATATCTGCAGTGCGTGACATTCAGTCAAGTAGAGGCAACTGAATTATTATAATGCCTTTTCGTACAGTCTGTTTTCACGTGTTCAGTAAAGATGAAAACCGACGACCATTGTAAAAATATGTGCGATAACAGACTGCTCTGATAGGAAAATTAACAACAGCGTTCGTACCATGCTGTGACTAAACCATAAACAACCAATAATCACGAAAGGAAAGAGTCAGAGCTCAATTCTTTGTCTAGCAGGTGTTTGTAATATGTTAGAATGTTTTCGTCTCTCTCGTCAGAAGAATCCGAATCACTAGTCGGGTGCCACCACTTTATTGCTCGTTAGTGCGTTCTTAAGATTTATCTGATGATTAGTCCAAGACTGTTATTTTGTATATTTAAAGCTGCTCGTTTTCAATGAAATGCGCTTGAGGAAAAATCTGACAAAAATTATATATGAGACCAACGTAATCCCTCTACCTGAAGCGTCAGTTTTCTGCTGACAGCTGGCCGTTGTGACCGAGCGGTTCTAGGCGCTTCAGTCCGGAACCGCGCTGTTGCTACGGTTGCAGGTTCGAATCCTGCCTCGGGCATGAATGTGTGTTATGTCCTTAGGTTAGTTAGGTTTAAGTAGTCCTAAGTCTAGGGGACTGATGACCTCAAATGTTAAGTCCCATAGTGCTTAGAGCCATTTGAACCATTTCTGCTGACAGTTATTTGTTGGACAGTTGACTCTTACCGCAAGGAAACTTTACCGTCAATGCAAAGTACTTGCTCTGAATTCCGTTTTACTTGTCAGCATAAGCTGAAGCACCAAAATGACACTAAATCCTACTTTCACCAGCCTGTGGTGGACGCACCACTATACCTGCCATTAGAGTTTCTATCATGTAGTTTCTCTGCTTCCAACGGCCTTGCCACAGCGGTAACACCGGTATTCCGTCAGGTCACCGAAGTTAAGCGCTGTCGGGCTGGGCTAGCACTTGGATGGGTGACCATCCGGTCTGCCGAGCGCTGTTGGCAAGCGGGGTGCACTCAGCCCTTGTGAGGCCAACTGAGGAGCTACTTAACTGAGAAGTAGCGGCTCCGGTCTCGTAAACTGACAGAACGGCTGACAGAGTGGTGTGCTGACCACATGCCCCTCCATATCCTCATCCAGTGACGTCTGTGGGTTGAGAACGACACGGCGGCCGGCTGGTACCGTTGGGCGTTCATGGCCTGTTCAGGCGGAGTTACTTTAGTTTTTAGTTGCCGATCATCGATTAGTACGCATAAAACGAGCGCCATTGGTCTATTTTGGGACGATGTCATCGATAAATCTGCACCTGGTCCCAGCAATGTGGTGCTGTTCCATTTTGTATAGGTCATTCTGTCGTTCTCTGCCAGAAGCCACGGCAGAATATTCACCTGTTAAAATACACCTATTGAAAATATTCGGTTACATGACATGTTATGTATATCCATTACCAGGATTTACCTCCAGTTCAAAAATTGATTTTTAATATTCCGTTATTTATCACGTTCCGTGGGAATATGCGAGCTAAAGCTTCTTGATCGTGGAACGACTCAATATCCTAGTTTACAGAATGCTAATTAGAATACTTATAAACCAAAGAAACTAAAGAATTAATAAAACAGAAGAAAACTGTGAGAGAGTGTACGAATAAATAACATATTACAGTGAAAAGTCCTCAGCTACTATGAGCAACTACTGTACGGAATATGGGTGTGCCTCAAGAAACCTTACAACACGGATTTGAAAACTTATGGTGTATCACTCAATTTTTTCGGTTCTGCTGGAAGCCTATCGAAAATTAGATCTACTGAATAGTGGACATCTTTCTGTGCAATGCTTAAGGAAGTGTTATGTAAGTGAAAACCATTTTTCTGTCTAGTGCTAATTGAATGAATGTTGAAGCACCTTCTGAAAGTGTCAGTATTCTCAACAAAAAAATTCTTGATGGTTTATATGCACAACGATGGCAGAGACAGTATTTCGAGACACCCGAACAATGGTTTTCAAGAGCCTCTCTTTGCAGAGCTAAGAATTTAGGGCCGAAAGCAGACACTTGTTACAGACTACTTATTTAAATGAAATTATTTTCTGGGCGTGTCCTTCAGCATTTTTAGAAAGTAAATAATTTCGTGGGTATCTAATTGACGAGGATGTGATGCATGTTTGCTCCCTAGAGAACAGAATGTCAAAAATTGTACTTTTCATCTGAGGAGAGAACATAATTTGATACCGGGACCTTGTAAAGCTTTCTGATAACGAAATTTTGATCATACTGTTTACCGGAAGCATTCTGTTGTAATCCGTGGTGTTGCGGACGATTAAGTACCGCAGGGGACTAAAGCTACTGTATTTCACTGCTCTGTGACAAAGGCTACTATCGATCGATTGGAAGCCGTTGTGGATAAATTTAAAGAAGGATGTTTAGGATTTGGCGTGCTGCGACATGGAGATCGAGATCACGTACAAGGATGTATATTAACTTTGTTGAAGAAACATGACGCAAGTAAAAACTGTTACGGTTTTATTGAAGGAATCGTCTGGCACTCGTACAAGATGGTTCAGAGCAGCAGTAGAAAGTATATATTGCGGACTGACGGTGATTTGAGGCGGTCTTCACTTTATTAGTAGCTCAACAATCAATGAATCCTTTCAGAATGTCAAATTAATGAATATCTAAGTACTTAAGTGAATGTAGAGTCATGTAATTTCTTCCGAGATGTAATTAAATGTAGCCCAGAATTCCTTTCCAGACTTAGATTTCAACATCAGAATTGGCGAGTAATTGCAAATACCTCCTACGTAAGACTCGATTTACCTAGAAAAAAATTTAGTGATAAAAAAATATGTGAATAAAGGCCAGATGAAAGCATTTGGCATGGCTCTTTCTTATCAACTTCTCCAACAGCGAGAATGTGTACAGGTTACATAGAAGACTGCAATAATCCAAGGGGATTATCTTAAAGTACCTTCCGTAATAATCGTGTGTGAAACTGAAGGAACTGAACTACAATGTCTGTATCTGTGGAACATGTGGCCGAGCTAATAACTGCGGCACAGGGCTAAGTCAATAACCTGGGAGCACTCACGTTCTCGCATCCGTTCAGTTACTCGCTGTTTTCATATCTTTGAGAAAATCTAAATGGATGGCTTGTAATATTCTCCGACACGTCGCAGATTCCTTAGATACAACCTCGATTACAGGGGAGCCTGTATAACATCAGCACAGCCGTTGCTCGTACGAACTACGTTTAATGAGTTCTGCTCGGAGTCAAAAACCTCATTCTCAAATAGCTGCAAACGGGCAAACACACACACACACACACACACACACACACACACAAACGGACACGATGACGCAACCAAAAACCTTCGTTTTCGCATCTAAATTGAAATTAAAGGGCTAATAATATGAACATGACTGATATGATTTAAATTACTGCAGTTGCTCTCATCTGTCATGTGTAGCACAGGAAATTACTCTCGCTGTCAATTGCTGTGGAAGTTAGCACCATTGTTTTTAATACTAAGTCTGCGTGTGTCTTATTCTGCTTCTCTCGGCTTGCAGGCGTCTTTTTGCGTTCTCACTACTGTCGGGATAACAAGAAAATCTGAATGGATACCTTGGAAAATTTTCATTCATCGTGTAGAAGCGCACACACATTGTTTGCCAAAAACTCAGTCAATGTTTATTTGGTGAATTATATTGTTTTTCATTTGCATTGGTGTACTACGTGTTGCATTTGTGTGAATTTTTGCAGGATGATACCTAAAAAAATACTGTACCGTATATTACTATCTAATTTTCCAAGATACCTATCAAGTTTTGCGTGTTTTTTCTATACTACTGTGAACATAAAAAGACGCTTGAAGGGAGAAGTAAAATAAAATACACACATAGTATAAATGGCGTTCAATAAGTAATGCAACACATTTCATTCTGGAAGGAGGTTGGCTTTATTCAGGATTACAACACATCACACTGTTCCCCACTTTTTTGGCCAAAAAATCCTATTTTTCAACACAATCTCCGTTCAATACGGCGGCCTTAAGACACCTGACTAATTGGGCCACCGTTCCTGCATGGTAACACTCTACTGATCGAGTCTGTGTATGTCTATCTTTATACAGATGGTTGCTGGACCTCGGCTGTTCAGTACAAAATGACGAATCAAAACGCCTTCAGCAGTCTATGACTGATCTGACATTTTATATTTTCCACTGATCGACGTCGAAGCCAAAATTTTGCTACGTTAATAGCCTCTGCATTATCCAAGTACTGCTTCCCGGGGAGTACGACCTTCACTGGGCCAAACAGATTAAAGTGGAAGATGCGAAATCCAGGCTGCGCAGACCTGTGTAATGCCTTGCATTGTCATGTAGAAGGAGATGTTCACTTGCATATCTGTGGCGACGAACACGCTGAAGTCGTTTCTTCAATTTCCGAGATTGCAGGAGTCACGGCTGTGTACAGCCGGCCGGCACGCTCGAGAT
Organism: Schistocerca serialis cubense; assembly: GCF_023864345.2. Taxonomy (NCBI): domain Eukaryota; kingdom Metazoa; phylum Arthropoda; class Insecta; order Orthoptera; family Acrididae; genus Schistocerca; species Schistocerca serialis. The sequence continues at coordinate 702,704,443 of NC_064638.1, forward strand.
CGGACATGTTTGCGCGGCCTCGTTGCAGTGATGACGGATGTCTCGCCCAACGACTCATCGTGCTTTTGTTCACTGCCAGGTCTCTGTAGACATTCTGCAAGCGTCTATGAATATCTGCGATGCTCTGGTTTCACAGCAAACGATACTCAATGTAAGCTCTCTGCACAGACGCCATTTTGAAGGCTACGCATAGGGCCACAACCTATAGGAACTTCGCGAAACTATGGCGGCTGAAGTGGAAATATTTCACTGTGTCACACAACGAATTCCACATATTTTCGACCAAATTTGGGTGAGAAAATATTTGTTGTTGCATTACTTATTGAGTGCCCCTCGTATAGAACAAAAATGTCTTCGAGACCTTTTCGGATGCTCGTAGCCGTGGGAAAGAGAGATGTAGCTGAGAGATCCTACCCTCGCGGCTGGCCAAGGTGGACGAGCGGTTCTAGGCGCTACAATCTGGAACCGCGCGACAGCTGCGGTCGCCGGTTCGAATCCTGCCTCGGGCGTGGATGTGTGTGATGTCCTCAGGTTAGTTGGGTTTAAGTAGTTCTAAGTTCTAGGGGACTGATGACCTCAGAAATTAAGTCCCATAGTGCTCAGAGCCGTTTGAACCATTTGAGCCTACCCTCACCAGCGAAGAAGGAATCGGGTATGGTAGATCATATCTCCGTACATGGCAACCAAATTGGTCAAGAGTGCCTTAGTGGCGTGTTAGAAATCCTAGGGGCTGTCTGGGAAACATAATGTTGGCTCCGTCCCTCTTGTTCGTCTAGTAACGGCTGCAAACGTGTGTGTGTATTTCGCCGCCATATTGGCGTCAATCCTTTCTATGAAACAGAAAATATGACCAATCGAAGAAGGCTTCGGGTCAACAATCTACAGCAGTTCAACATCGATAATGTTGAACAAATTCAAATATTTTGTCTTGTTAGTGGACACCATCACTTCACTTCTGGGAACTGTCAGAGTAGAAGTGAGTACGGTTGCTCCCTAAAGTATTTGCTCTCTGAGTTTCACCATAGTCAACATCCACCAAGGACCTGTATAGTATTCGAAGCTTCGCAATTTTACCGTAGTACCCTGCCTCCGTAACCGACGTCTTAAACACACACCTGTGCAGTGGCTTGCATCTCTGAGGTAGCTGGCTCCAAATCCTCGTGGTAGAAGTAATTTTCATCACCAGTGTTTCGGAAACAAGAGGAGCAGAGGTGATAGCTTTCTGTTGCTGATCATTAGACTTGGTACCAATGTTCTGGATTAAATTGCAAACCTCTCCACATTGTCTCATCAAGTGAGAGCGTTTTACACGGCGCAGGGTGGTCCGTCCATCGGACGAGTACTTTAAGCCCGACGGTCCTCTTGGTGATATTCGAGAGGATGAGACTATGCGGAGGCACCAGGTTTCACCCTCATCCTTTTCCACAATCAAGACCCGACACATCACACTCAGTAACCTGCAGTCAACAAATACTCTTTGGACACAGCTCTCACAAACAGAGTGAAAAGGATCGTTGTGCCCGGAGGAACAAACTCCATCCTGATTGGGTCGCTGAACATTACCCCTCGGATCCTCCCAGTCAACAGTGCTGTACGACCCTTCTTTTTTCCTGATAGTTTTCCAATACATGTGCTGTTTGTGTACTCACTATAAAAGCACTCGAAAAGTTTACGAACTTCGCCGTTACCCAAATACTGCCTTCCATGTCCCAGTATTGATGACTATCAGTTGCAAAAGGGACTTCCTTCAGACATGACAGTAACAAGCGGAATGGATACAGGCAGCCTGTAAGTCTTCTTGTGGAGCTACTTCGTAAGCGCAGTTTCGTGCACATGTCATGAACCACACACTTTAGACGTCACATGTACCAGGTGGACATAACAGTATGATTTGACGGTGCGGCAATATGTACTGAGCTCACACTGTATTGCCACAGACAGTGACAAACTCTGCCATCAGGCACTGAGAAGCACATGATGTTGTCCTGTCATCCTTCTGCCATATGGGATCATGTGGATGCGATGTGGAGGAGCATGTGGTCAACACACGCTCTCTCGGCCGTTGTCGATTTTTCAGACCTTGGAACCACTAATTTTCTTTCAAGTATCTCGTAAGCTGCCATCACGAGGTTAAATGCACCATGTTCAAGTTCTCTCTACAAGGAAAATGTCTGACAGTACCGGGAATCGAAATCGAGTCTTCCGCATGGCATTAGGCCACACTGACCGCTGTGCTACGGTTTGGGGTCAATGCTAATACATGGTGTTTAAAAAATATTGATTCGACTTTACAAAACTATATCTTCCACAGGACTAAAAGTAGAATCTGGGGGCAGATTTTGACATACACATAGGATTAAAAAGCTTTGATTTTTATACGAACCATTCGATTTTACAAGTGTATATCTTTAACAAGCATGCACATGTACTTATGGTCCTTTTTACAGTTTCATTTGGCGTGAAAGTCTCCATTTACTCTGAGAAACATTCAATGTGCCCTCCACGGGACGCACGGCGAACATCCAGACAATAATCAGACTCGCTCGATATTTTAGTGTGCATGTCTAATGTTACTACATAGCGTCGCAGTTCGCCCGGAGTTGCCGGGAGGGGAGGCACGTAGAGTCTTTCTCAGACACACACAAAAAATGACAAATTGTGAGATCAGACGACCGTGATTACCTATGGTGCAATGCGTTGTTACTGAAAGAGCTCGCGTTGTCGTCGGCTGCTTTGATAAATTAAAGTGTCGTACTCTCGACGAAAATCACGCCATTCAGTTATAACTAGAGTTCCACTCTACCTAAATTGAAGTTCGGTAGCTCTGTTACGATACGTAAATCAGATAGTAAATGGCAGGATTACCAGTAGTGTCGGTAGCCTTTATAGGGAAAGAAACAAAAATGGATGTATAAGAGAGAAACTGTAAGCCGACGACTTCTCTTTTTTTTTTTTTGTTTTGCACATAATTAGAACAGCTCATCATTCAATGTTAAATCATTGTGTATTTTGTATCCTTACAGTATATAATTTACATTTTAAAAGTGATAACAATTATTTGATCACGTAACTTCTGCCCTTGTACATAACCAAAGTAATTTTTGTTATGAAAGTTCAGTTTACCTGCACAAACTTAAAAAAAGTATATATATATTAATGTACTCAATAGACTGGCCTTCATCACGATCGAAGGCACGAGTTTCCTGTTATTATTGATAAAAGCGAAAGTTGATTATGAATAAAAGAAATGCAAGTTCGACGAAGTACTGAAGCAACGTTTGATATATTTTTGTTTTGCGTTTTTGTTATTATTATTTTATCTTTTTGTCTGGGAAATGCCGTTTTCTTTATTTTTTACTATAACATACCTCTGTTTTAAGTTACAAATCAACAATTTTCGAATAAAACATTGACAATTAAAATTTTGCTATAAATAGTGTTTACTTTTAAGTAACAGACAGGAGGATAACTATCTAGAACGGAAGTGTTCCATAGGTTACCTGGCCATTTATATATCCTCACTCTGATTCTAGACAGTTACCCGCTCCCAGTTTTTAGAAGAATCTAGTAAGACACTGGTCACATACGTAAAGAAAGCGATCTTTATGAGGTGACTCCTGATAGTTATGCAACACACCTAGCGTACAGGTAACTGGGTACAACCTTACTTCATCAGAGCTGCTAGGAAAACAACTGTAGTCTATACGTACTTATGATAGTCTACGGCAGCCAATGACAGTTTTATAATCCTAGTTGTAACTGAATTGCTCTTTGTAATGGAAAAGGCATGACGCTTTTTGTTGCACTTTTATCGCCATCCCGCATATCGCGTAATGCACGAGCGAGCTAGCTGCGCTGGAGAAATATATGAACCGGCAACTTACAATTGGCACTAAGGTAAACTTGTTGCCGCGATGCGTAAGTTAGAAATTCACCCCGAGTTTCCTGTACTTCTTTCCTGTACTTCACAACGCGATACGGAAGAAGCTCTTACGAACTGGAAAGCCAGCTTGAAACCCAGTGCCAGTACCAAAACAGAGAGCATTAGTTGCAAACTGTAAACAGAGATTCGGAAACTTGGACAGCTGCTGCTTCTCACGATGTATGTGGTAACCACCTGACACGCTTTATTTACTTTTGGAACTGCGCCATTCGTTTGTGCTCTCCCTGTACGGAACGAGCAAAACTCTTCGCGTGCAGCGCCTGTCAGGCGACGCAGCTGGCAACGTGGCCACACACGCGCTCTTACCCGCCTCTCGGCCAATCTCGGGGAGCCGCCGTGCGAGCCGCGCTGCAGTTACCGCCGGGCCGTTCGCCAAGTGTCGCAACTGTCGCCCCGCTCTCGCCGTGTAAACACTGCCGGTAGCAACGTGTTTCCTGCTTTCCACAGCCAGCACCGTCCGATGACGCTTCACTCAGAGCGGGAAAAGTCATATATCTGAGCCACCATCAAGAGTAGCTCGTGAAATAAACATTTATTAAGTGTCAGTTACGATACTCATCGCGTACAGTGAAAGTACCTTGCATCAGGCTAGACTGAAGCGCCAAAGGAATTGTTATAGGCATGCGTATTCAAATTCAGAGATATGTGAAAAGGCGGAATACGGCGCCGCGGTCGGCAACGCTATATAAGACAACAAGTATCTGGCTCAGTTGTTAGATCGACCACTGCTGCTACAATGGCAGGTTATCAAGATTTAAGTGAGTTTGAACATGGTGCTATGGTCAGCGCACGAGCTGTGGGACACAGCATCTCCGAGGTAGCGATGAAGTGGGTATTTTCTCGTACGACCATTTCACGAGTGTACCATGAATATCAGGAATCACCGGCCAGTGTGGCCGAGCGGTTCTAGGCGCTTCAGTGTGGAACCGAGCGACTGCTACGGTCGCAGGTTCGAATCCTGCCTCGGGCATGGATGTGTGTGATGTCGTTAGGTTTAAGTAGTTCTAAGTTCTAGGGGCTGATGACCTCAGATGTTAAGTCCCATAGTGCTCAGAGCCATTTAAACCATTTATCAGGAATGCGGAAAAACATCAAAACAAACGGAGCCAACAATGACTGAAGAGAATCGTTCAGCGTAACAGAAGAGCAACCCTCTCGCAAATTGCTGCATATTTCAAGGCCAGGCCATCAACAAGTGATGACTGGGTGTTGTGTGCTGTCCTTAGGTTAGTTAGGTTTAAGTAGTTGTAAGTTCTAGGGGACTGATGACCATAGATGTTAAGTCCCATAGTGTTCAGAGCCATTTGAACCATCAACAAGTGTCAGCGTCTAACCAATCAATAAAATATCGTCGATATGGGGTTTCGAGCCGAAGGCCCTCTGGTGTACCATTGACGACAGCACGACACAAATTTTTAAGCCTCGCCTGCGCTCCTCAACACCGGCGTTGGACTGTTGATGACTGGATGTTGCCTGCTCGGACGAGTCTCGTTTCAAATTGTATCGAACGGATGGACATGTAACGGTATGGGGACAGCTGCAGAAATCCATGGGCACTGCATGTCAGCAGGGGACTGTTCAAGCTGGTGGGGGCTATGTGATGGTGTGGGGCGTGTGCAGTTGGAGTGATATGGGACCCTTGATACGTCTAGATAAGACTCTGACAGGTGTCACCTACATAAGCATCCTGTCTGATCATCTGCATCCATTCATGTCCATTGTGCATTCCGACGGACTTGGGCAATTACAGCAGAATGGAAAAGATCAGTATTCATCCCCATTCCAAAGAAGAGAAGTTCTAAAGAATGCTCAGATTACCGAACAATCGCACTTATTTCACATGCTAGCAAAGTTATGTTGAAAATCTTACGAAATAGACTTCGCCAATATCTAGATCGAGAGCTACCAGAAGAACAAGCTGGATTTAGGAAAGGTAGAGGAACTAGAGATCAAATTGCTAACATTCGGTGGATTATAGAAAAAGCGAGAGAATTGCAGAAAGATGTGTACCTCTGCTTTATTGACTACGCCAAAGCCTTTGACTGCGTCGATCATAACAAATTATGGAACGTACTAAAAAACGTGGGTGTACCAGATCACCTCATTCGTCTGATATGGAGTTTATACCTTGACCAAGAAGCCACGGTGGATAAAGATTCAGAAAGGGGTCCGGCAAGGCTGCATACTGTCACCGTACTTATTCAATCTGTATGCAGAACATGTTATGAAGAATGCGAGGCTAGATGAAGGAGAAACAGGAATTAAAATAGCTGGAATAAACGTAAACAACCTCAGGTACGCAGATGATACGATCCTGTTGGCAGAAAGTGAAGAAGAATTGAGAACACTCTTCCTGAAGGTGAAAGACGAAAGTGAAAAGGCCGGTCTTATGCTGAATGTGAAGGAAACGAAAATTATGGCAACTACACCTACCAATTCGTGGGATATAGCAGGAGAAACCATGGAGGTAGTAACCACATTCAGTTATCTCGGTTCCCAGATCTCTGCTGATGGCGACTGCAGCCATGAAATCCGGAGACGCCTGTTGCTCGGTAGACAGGCGGTGTCAAACCTTGATTAGGTTATAAGGTCCCGAGATATAACACTAGCAACAAAGATCCGTATTGTGAGGGCTATGGTCTTTCCAGTTGTGATGTATGGATGTGAGACCTGGACCATTAGAAAGGCTGAACGGCGTAGAATTGACTCCTTCGAATTGTGGTGTTGGAGGAAACTTCTTAGAGTTCCATGGACTGCAAAGAGAACCAACAGATCAATATTGGAGCAAATAAAACCAAATTTCTCCCTGGAAGGTCTAATGTTAAAACAAAAGCTGACCTACTTTGGACACACAATGCGAAGGCATGCCTCGCTGGAAAAAACATTGATGCTGGGGAAGATTGAAGGAACTAGAAGAAGAGGACGTCAGAGGATGAGATGGATCGATGGCATCACAGAAGCAATGTGTTCCAACCTGGAAGGTCTACGGGAGAAAGTGCAAGACAGGAAAAAGTGGCGTGATTTGGTTCATGGGGTCACGAGGAGTCGGAACCGACTAAACGAATAGAGAGAGAGAGGAGTAGTGTGTAAGCTTAGAGACCGATGACATCAGTAGTTTGGTCCCATAGGAACTTACCACAAATTTCCAATTCTCATTTATGGGTGAAGAATGCGGTAGGCTTAGACTCATCTGTAGATTTCGTGGAAACTGCATTTTGTTTACCAAGGGGATTGCTCACAAAACGTTATACGCCCTATTCCATTATAGGTATGCGGCATATAAAACATGTAGGACTTCATGAAAGGTTGGGTTTCACTCCTGGGAAGGTGTTACGGAAGCGCGCGCGCGCGCGTACACACACACACACGCACACACACACACACACACACACACACATATAAAAAAACGGTCCATGACTCGTCCAAGCTTACTCAGAAATTTCCACAACCAAGATTTCACATTGCTTGCATATTGTTTCAGTAACGGCAATAAAGGCAAAATTCGACTAACAAAAGCAATTACAGACACTTAAGATATATTCCGTGCCACTCACGTACCGTGGTGAATCAGAAAATGTGTGTCCTTCCACGCAATTTTCACACAAGAGATGAAAGTTTCCGCTGGTCCTTTATTGAGCAGGCTTAATGGCGTATTCATACCAGGTGCGCCGTGTTTCTTGAAGTTTCCCAGAAGATGGAATACTCCATAATTTTTCGGTAGTGCGTCCGGGATATTATTAACTCTCCGGGGTATTATTAACTCGTGTACCGATGTTTCGCCTGACAGCGGTTCAGCTGTTCTCAAGGTTAGTCGCTAGCAAGATTTTTGATGCGCTTTACACTGAGGAGTAAACGCACTCGCGTCAAAGGTAGTAGTAATAAGAGCGTCTGTCATAGAGAAAATTTTACGCCTCTAAGACTAAAAAAAAAGTAAGCGCAGATTCATAGAATCCATAGTATTTACGAACTATTTGATTGACTACTATGGGTGGTTGACGTTGTAACGTGGGGCAGTGGAGACCTAGAACAATATTTTCTTTGAGAGCGCACACTTGAAATGAGTTTCCAGGATTGCATTCCTTTGATTAAGGAAATTTAAGATACTGGTCACAGTCTCGAACTACTGGGATTCAATGGTCAAGAAAGCGGTGGAAATACAATTAGCAGACAACCTACCCAGTCATATGAGAATTTACAGTTCGACAAATCGTGGAGACCCCTGATTTCACGTCTGCTATTTCAAAGGAAATATTGTTCTACGACTCCACTGCCTGGCACTACAATGTAAGCTATCCATAATAAATCAAGTGCTTAGTAAGCACTGTGGATTCGCTGACTCTGTGTTTGCTTTGTTTTGCTCTTAGAGGCGTAAAGTTTTACCTGTGACTGACGCTCTTGTTATCTTTGACGGATGCGTGTTTATTTTACAGTGTATAGTGCGTTAAAAATCTTACTAGTGACTCAACTTGAGAATGGCTGATAGTTTGTCAGCCAAATTATAATATAATAATAAAAGACACCTGTTGTGTAGTATAAAAGAAATTCAAACTTCGGTCTCTGGAAGTAAGTAGTCTATTAGATGTCTGAAAAGCAGCAACTTTCACAACTGAGATAGCCCTGGAGAGTCAGCTATTGTACGTCATTATTTGTCTACTAGTTACACTATGAACTGTAGGTAAGACAAGGAACTATCACACATACAAAATTCCTTGTATTTAACTACTAACGAATCACAAACTGAATTAATTTTCACTCTGCACCACAATGTACGCTGATATGGAACTTCCTAGCAGATTAAATCGGTGTGTCGGGCCGGTACTCAAAACTGGGACCTTAGCCTTTTGAGGGCAACTGCTTTACGAACTGAGCTATCCAAGTATGACTCACCACTCGGCCACAGAGCTTTAATTCCGGTATCGCACAGCTTTAATTCCGATGATATCTTTCTTCTATTTTCTAAACTTCGCAGAAGTTCTCCTGCAATCGTCGCGGTAATATAACAGGCAATCACAAAGTTTCCGTTTGAGGGCGTTGCTGTAGCGTATATTTTGATGCAGGTGTATAAGACAAGGGATTAGAGTGGCATTCGTGTCTTTTCGAAGTGAGTGTGGTAAATTCGGAAACGTGAACTATGGCAATGTTATTACCAAGTACATCTTAACAGGACCAATGTGTTGTTATTCGTTTCTTGGCTGCTGAAGTACAAACACCGGTAGACATCCATCGGAGAGTGAAAAACGCGTATGGGGCACCATGTATATCGAAAACCACCGTTGTTGACAAGGGGTACTGCTGTCTCATGATAAGGCGTATCCCCATATCGTAGAAATTACGCAACTCAAGCAGGAGACATTCGAGAACCCCCCTATATAGCCCTGATTTCTTGCCATGCGGTTACCACATTTCCGGTCCCTTAAAAAAAGCTTTAAAGGATCGACGATTCCTGTGGGAAGAGAATGTGCAGCAGGCAATTATAGACTTCCTCACGCAGCAAGACACGGTGCTTTACCAAACGGATATCCTCAACCAGGTGCGTCCGTGGAATGATAGCTTCAATCCCTCTGGTGATTTTGTTTATTTGGAATACCGATTCAGGACTGTAGGACCTTTGAACGAAAATTTTTTGGTCGCCCCTTTATAGAACTCGTGGAAGAAAACTACCTGCGAAGAAATGGCTCACAAGTAGCTACAGCGTACGGAACGATTTCGATCATGAATTTTGACTGTGCAGTGTAGTGTGCGCTGATCTGAAACTTCCTGGTAAATTAAAATTGGACTTGAACCTGGGACCTTTGCCTTTCGCTGGCAGATGTTCTACCGATAAAACAGTCGAACCACCGATGAGGAGCTCACCCTCTCATTCTTAACTGTTGGCGCGCTGAACTTTCCTAGAATTCTTCAAATGGCGCGTGGCCTCACATTGCACTCCCCACAGCTCGATTCATTCTTAAAAGCTTCACGCTTTTGTCTACACACTGTTTTCTTCTCGAGTTTTCTACCGCTTCCTAATATGACAGCCATCCATGACGCCGTTGACGTGACAGTCATCCATGATTTTTTTCCAAACCACATAGTACTGCACTGCGAGCGAGGCTTATGAGGAACGTATCCAAGGTAACGACTTACGTGAAATACTGAACGTACAGTGCTTAATTTGCAGATGGTCGAACTGGTATTGGGTTTTATGTACCAGTGTTTCCACCTTCTGTTTTAAATCGAGTGGTATGAAAAGCCTTCGTTATGTTAGAACCACCTGAAGAGTAGAAAGAAATCTGCTGCATTGCACCTTATTTCTCAGGCCACTGGTGATTATTTATCAAAGGTACCATAGATTATAAATTCAAAGTCGGATATGCCGGCCGCGGTGGCCGTGCGGTTCTGGCGCTGCAGTCCGGAACCGCGAGGCTGCTACGGTCGCAGGTTCGAATCCTGCCTCGGGCATGGGTGTGTGTGATGTCCTTAGGTTAGTTAGGTTTAAGTAGTTCTAAGTTATAGGGGACTTATGACCTAAGATGTTCAGTCCCATAGTGCTCAGAGCCATTTTTTTCGGATATGACATAGGAAGGAAACAAGATCTTCACCTTCAGTAATCTGCCAATTCCTAACGAGGAATATTTACAAAATTGCCTTTTAAGAAAGACACGGCGAGTTTCTTCATCAGAGCAGAACCAATTATCGTGAAGAAGACTTCAGCAAGTCGATTGAAACGTTGATAAACGATGTTTTACACAGCAACATTGATGGTTCGCGTTGTGACGAGTACGTGAACGCTGCACCTTTTCTGATGAGGAGAGATAAGAGCATCAGGGGACACATATGTAGTACCACGAACTTCAGAAGGCAGCGGAGTCGAGTCCCCGTGAAGATAATTCTGGCCTGAGCCTTGCGACATCTGGCTGGACGTTTATATTGGGATCGATAGTGACGGCTGCCCACATTCTGCCCGCCTGTCAGCGGAGGCGAACCAGCTGGTCGCAAAAGTCGTAACGAAGACCTGTGTCCAAAGGAAATTGATCTGCTTAATATTTTCTCCGTCTTTCTCTGTCATTTGGATAGCAATTCAGTTAGTGTTATGAAATCGTAACGGAGAAATGCGTGACGTACAGAGCGCACTGCCCGTAAGAAACTGATCTACATTTTTTCCTCTATCTGCGATTTACTGACCTGGCATCGCTGGTTTCTTCGTATATTCCTGGAAAAAGCTCTTTTTACACGCGACTACTGATCTCTTATCAAACGTAAAATACAGTATAAATAAAACAATTTCTGCGTCAGTCGCTTGTTTATTTGACCACTACGCGTTTCGATCGTTCACGCCATCATCTTCAGGTGAAGGGTGGTTTATTTATGTGGCTACTGTTGGTAAAGAGTACAGACGTCCTTTCACAGTCGCAGATCAAAGGCAGTGTAGGTTATTTTGCGCCTTTTGATAATGATAAAAATTGTTTATTTAGAAAAGCCTCTTTAGAGGTTAAAAAACATGATTTTCTGACAGTAAGTTGTACTTACAGGGACGGTAGATCTGTAAAGATCTGCGTTCTATTGCCTCTACACTACAAATTACGTTTACACTGTCATTTCAAACATGTTGTACATGGATACAAAGATAAAAGATAGAATGGTTTCTAAGAAAATATGTTTTTCCTTTTTAACTATTTGAATGGGCTGCACCAGAATACTGGCATGTACGCAACTCAGTTATAGTATTGTAGATAGTTATATATACATTTTTTTAAAAAAAATGTGAATATACTGCAGCATTGGAATGCAAATATAATGACCAAATGATTATGAACATAAATATTTTTCCTTTTGTTTTAAAAAATGTCAATGGGATGCAATTGAATATAGAAATGTGAACACTTCAATTATTGTATTAATTTCTTATATATAAAAATATTACAGCAGATCATGCACACGCATTCTAGGTTGAACTTATTCGGGGATGAGTGGGAGTGGTTACATTAATTGCTGTGCATTGAAACTGTAAATTATGAGAACGCTTTAAGTAGTTTGTCAAAGCTTTTGAAAAAATTGGTTGAGCTTATTTCACTATTGTAGAGTAGATAACCCCAAGTTTCTTTCTGGTTATATAGCTTTCTAGTCCTTCGTATAGAGACATTCTATGTCCTTTCCTCAGCTTAGGAAGTATTTCAAGGTTGCTTTCTACATTGTCAAATTATTTTTTATATGGGAGGCTATTGCAAATTTGTATGGTGTGTTATATCGGAAGGCGTTGATTCGTTCTTTGAATCTGGTGTGGAAGTTACGACCTGTTTGACCTATGTACTGAGCCGAACATTTACAACATATTAGTTTTTATATGCCGGAGGATGAGAATTTATTGACTGTTTTTAAGTTATGAGGAAGTCTTTGACAAATTTAATTGTTTGTTTGGAATGCAATTCTCATTTTGTGTCGCCTGAACATACTGGCAACTGTTTGGGAGAAGTTACCGAGGAAGGAGGTGCACGTTGTTATTGTATTTTATTAGTTCCTTGTGGTTATTTCGTTCATTTTCTTTTTTATTTTTTTAACTAAATTGTCAGTGTGCTTATATATCCATTAGCTACAACTATTCGTTTCACGATTTTTATTTCATTCTGGAGGCTCTCTTCACTTAGCGGAATTTTTAGAGCTCTATGGATCATCAGGCGATAAGCTGCTAGTTTGTGCTTTTTGGGATGACACGAGGAAGCATATACGCTTATGTCTGTAGTGGCTTGTTTCCTGTAAATTTGGAAGAAATATTTGTTATCTTGTTTGCAGACGGTTAAATCGAGGAAATTAATAGTGTTATTTATTTTCCGTTAACAGACGAATTTAATATTTTTGCGCATTTTGTTGAATATTTGAGGGATGTCTTGGACATCATCTTTGTTTTCCCATCAATGGACAGAAATCTATCATCTACATATCTTCGGTGTATTGAACTTTTTGAGTTCATGCTGGTTTTTGTGAAAAGTTTGTGCTCTAGGTAGTTGAGGAATATTTCGGCTGTAGTTCCTGATATGCTGTCATCAATAGCTAGCCCATTTGTTTGTTTGTGCTTTTTTCCGTTGAAAGAGAAATAATTATATTTCGATACCAGTTCCAGAAGGTGATTTCTGTCGGGGAGAGCTTCTGGTATTTTATTAGGTTTTGTTTAATAACGGATAAAACATCATGAATGAGGATGTTAGTATACAGATTTGTTACATCTAGAAAGATCATTTGGTATTTGTTAGTACGGTGTATGTATTCAGATCACTAGGAAATGAGAGGCTATTGCTTTCCAACACATAGCTATCCGGTAGGATCTCGTTGAGTTCCTGTTGAATTTTGTACCCATGGTAATTTATTGAGTTTGATATTGGTCGTGTAGAGCCTTCTTTTTTGCAATCTTTTGATTGAGATCTAAGGCGTGGTGCTGTTGGTTTCATGCATATACATTGTTGATTTTCCCTTTCGGTAAGCAGGAAGTTAGTGATTTGAGAAGGGCCTTAAGTTCAGTTTGGAATTTGTTGGTAGGGTCTTTATCTAACTGTAAGACATTTTCTTCAAAGAACGTTAATGTTTTCTGGATGAATTAATTTTCTTATAAATAATTACTGAATTTCCTCTGTGTGCCTTTGTGACGTTAATGGTGGTGATGTTTCTGTTTCTCTGCTGGTTTCTTTCTCAGCCAGATTTTTAACTTGTTCTACTACAACAGTTTTAATGTTGTTGTCTAACTTAGCGGCATCCTTTGTATTCTTAGTAGCTACTATTGACTCTTTAATATTCATAATGTTGAGTGGTGGTTCTATGTTGTGTTTCAGACCTTTATTAAGTAGGTCAAGTTCTTCATCACTGAATTCGATTTTTAGTGATGTTTATAACTTTGCTATGGAATTTATGTTGCATCCCTGAATCGTTATTTATATGATTTGATGTCAACTGGACGTTTTAGCTTTTGGATAACTTTTTTCTGCTTCTGGATACCTCGCTTTTGTGTCTGTTTATTGGTAGTGACGTACTCCTTGTTAATACTGTCACTGATTTTGTGCCACACTTAGTTGGAATAGTCTATTTCGGAAGTTTTTCTTTCTCTGGAGTACTCTAATTTCGGTATCTAGCCACATTTTCTTGACTTTCTGACGGACTGTGTTACCAGATCACGAATTCTTGATGTAATTTTGGATACTTCCATATCTCCTGCAGTCTGTGTTAAAATCAATACTAGCGTTGGTTTTCAGAAGTTTACCCTTACTGTCTCGCGATTTCTGTCCTCTTTCGTTGCCCCGCTTGGCATATAAGTGAATATTTCGTCCATAACGGATGCTATTATGAGGACTGCGACTGTTGATATATCTGACGCAGAAACTGTTTTGTTTGTATTGATCAACAGTCGCAGCCCTCATAATACAATTCCTTATATCCGAAATATTCATAAAAGTTAGTTTATCATTTATCCTATCGCACTATTTGTCAAGTTTAATTCGGTTCTTTCTATAGAGTTCATTCGATGTCTGCCAAATGCTGAGCTGTTTCTACGAACAGTACATTGTCAACAAAATATTGTAACAAGACCGCTGTGTACTACTCATTAAATTGAACTCTTTGTTGCCTTGCAGGGGATCAGTACTACAGGGTGATCATAATTAAACTTCCGCTATTTGAGCCAGTGTAGATGGAAAATTCTATACAGTTTGGATAACCAACGCTATAGGAATGATGTTCAAAGTGTGCGTTGAGGGATTTGCGTTGTTAGTAGTGTTAGTGTCATGACTTGCCGCTAAACATGTGTACTGATGCTGCGATGTAGGGTTGAAGTACAATCGTTAGTGTGCACTAAAGTTCCAGACAGTCAACATGGGCCCGGAGAAGGTAAGCAGGGCTTTCTCATAAAGTTGTTCTATGGAAACAACAGCAATAGCACTGTTCATCTTCGCGAATATTGACGCTTTAAAGTAATCTGGAGAAATCATTTTTTTCGTACCGGTGTTGAACATAATTCGTATATTCGAATTAGCTGATAATTTTGGAACTGCTCGTGGGAGAGGTCGACTGCCAATTACGCCATAAATTGTTGAAGAAGTTACTGTTGCCATAACTGAGAATGCTGGACGCAATGTGCCACCTTCAGGTAGTGAACGAGCTATGTCAGGACAGCTGAACATTCCGTGGCCCATTATTCGAAAAGTGCTGCGAACATTTGTGAAATGATGTCTCTAGAGCGGCCCAAGGCCGTCGTGGATGCAGAGGGCCGTCACAATGAACAATGTTTGTAGTCTGGAACGTAAGCGTGGTACACAATTAACAAATGTTACCCTCTCTTGTTCCTACCCCTTTGTCCACATGTTGTTGCCAAAGCTGGCGCCAACATTGGCCAATATTAATGGGACAGCGCCCACACACTGAAGCCAAAATTAAGTTGAATTCGTATAGACTCAACTTAAACTTGTCTGACGCACAAACTCTGAGGTGCATTTGTAGTTTTGAGAGTGAATAATATCGGTCGACTGTTCCTGAGACATTTCAAAAAACTTAACATACGAAGACGACGACGACGACGACCTCGACGACGACGAACGAACAAACTCGGTTTCGAAAAGGCAAAGAGAGAAAACAAAATAACGTTGACACCAGTGTGTGATCGGCTATCGATACTGTCCCAACGTCCTTTGATATTTGAGAAAAATACCGACAAGCGACGCAGTCGTACCAACATTTGAGTCAACGTTGGTTCCAATGAAGTTTCATCGATCCGGACATTGGACGAACACTGTTCGCGCCAACGTTGGACCCAATGTGCGAACCCGGCCTTAAGCAATTTTTGGAAACTACGTAATATCTATACGTGAAAGGCCAGACCCTGATTTGAGCAACTGTCCTCTCGAATGTCGGGCAGTTAATCTCTGCTCCATCTCGTCCGGTCCGTAGACAAAGGACAGGGCAGCATGAAAAGTTCTGCGTTTAGGAAACCTGTAGTCGCAAGCTAAAACTCAGTTAGCAGCGACCTGTTCGCTAAATATTCTGATCTGACAGTTTTGAACCGACGCAAATTATCCGAAAAAATTATTTTAAGGGATGTTGCACTTTTCAGTGAAAGGCTACGCTTTTTTCATATCAAATGACCTCATACATATAAAGCGGTATGAGCAATTTTCTACTTGATTTTTCAGTAACAGCTATATTACACAGACTAAATATTGGTTCTAAAACAAAATATTTTTCGTAGGTGCATGAATCATTTATCTATCCTATTTATTTTAAAAAAAACAGAGGATTAATTCACATTAAATATCGGAACTTCAGATCTCGGAAATTTCTTAATTTAGCTAATTTTTGTTTTCAATTGTGTCTATTATTAGAGAGATCTACGCGGATAAAATAAATGCTATTCCAGTCCGCAGCTCACTCACGAGTCCCTCATCCACACCTGCGAACACTGAAATTTTTTAAACCACTTGACCTGTTCGGTACACCGAAACTCTGGCAGTAGGTTTCCCCTAGCTTATATTTGCATCTGTTGAAGTCAGGCCTTCAACTGATTAAGAATGTAGAGGTTGACTATGAAACGTTAATACGATCTAACCTGCCATATGAGAGGTTAAATGGAGTTGTGTTACAATTTGTCGTAACGTCTTGAGTACTGTTGCATGTTAGTTATATAGTGTGTTTAGCAAATGAGCGTTAATTCTCAATAATGTTAGATCTGGTAATGTACTACACGTATCAGTTTAATAAGCATCATTTTGTGTACTTGCTGTTGGGATATTCATTGGTTTTATACCAAACATTATTTATGTCGTCTGTGATACACAAACAGGAATGAGGCCATGAAGCAAAAATTCCAATGGATAGAGTACCCTAGAACATCTTTGAGTTGCTTTGTGCCTGCTTTTGGTGGCCACGTGAGTTTTGTTTAGGGAAATGGTACAGGAATCCAAGCCAATGTAGGCCAGGGGCACCCCGTACCGAAAGGGCAATAACAGTGACTTAAACAATAGTTAGTGGCATTATCCATTTATTGCAATGGAGAGAGACGAAAATTGTAATATCAACACTTCAATTGAGCTTTTCAGTACAAATTAATGTTTATTGTAAACACCTCATGTATAACGTTGGGTATCCGAACTGGCTTAGGTTCTTATCCGCAAAATAAATATTACTGCGTATATTCGCATCTGCAGAGATTTCTGTCTATGGTTGTAGAGCCACATAGTTTTCAGACCAATATAACTTCGAAATGAAATCTTTAAAATTATATTTTAGCGCAAGTTATTACGCCCGGTGCGAAAGTAGCTTTCTTTCTTATAATATTCAAATATTCAAAAAGTTCAGTCTTTCAGAGCGTCTCGCAGCATATGGATTCGCTCTCATTTCTGTGTCGTGTGATGTTCTGTATAACTCTGTTGTGTTGATGTCATTTATTAGCTCCTAATATATGTGACTGTGCGTCGCTTATGAAAGATTTGGCACTAAATGTCTATGCCAATTTACGTCATAACTTCGACTATTCTATAAGCTTTACAAGTCCTCGTAGCAGATTAACAATGGGATGAAACTAGTAAACGTAACTAATTATACAGCTTCAGGCTAGCTGTTCAGACGCACAAGTTGTGTGGCGGAATGTATCACTTTTAACGATAAATACCCAGATAGTTTTCTATTTAAGATAACTTACGTTATCTTTATGCAGTACACGTTTGCAAGGCTGTCTGTTATCGCATGTGTCAATACTGTGACCGGATACAAAGTTTATCACTAATAAAGAGGTTCACTCGACCTGCGCCCTTTACACGTGCTTTGGTTGAGGTTCTCGCGTTAGAATTTAGACAATATCTTACTGTTTAGAGTGTTTTGTGGCAGAGAAAGTGTCACGAAGCATTTCTTACCACTAGTAAATAAAAATTTGTGTCACTAATGGGAAAACATGTAGCAATGTGATGTTTCTGTTATTGGGTCGTGGTAGTTTTTAATTTTTGTGCTTCCTATTTCATACAAAGAGGTTGTTCTGACAATCCTTGTCATCTGTTTGTGACAGCTTGCCTACGCTTTCAGTATCTCGTAATGTTCCAGATCTCTAGGTGAACTGTGATTTTTTCCTGTTTCTTTACGAGAAACAATTTGTGGATCGACCGTTTGAGGCAGAAATAGGAAAACAGCTTTGCTTTCGCAGATATGAACTGCACCTGGCTTTTCTGTCTAGACATACTGTAAATATGCTTGCAATGACGCAGATTCAACATATTCACAATTTCCACACAATCGACAATCTGTTTTCTGACTGCGAAAGAGAAGCTTTGCTTTGTGTGGCATGCAGCATTTGTCTCTGGTCTTGGCTAGTAAGCGATTAACGAATTATGAAAGGGGACTCATGCTTGTTCTCCGATTGAGTAATGATTTCTTGTCGGAAGCTAAATTGATGCAGTGTTGAAAGTCAGTCATCTTGTTAAATTTGTAATTCAGAAAGTTTAATAATTTTCTAAAGTAGTAATAGATACAAACGAGATTAGTTGTTGAGTAAAAAGAATATCGGAAAATACACCACTTCTTAATACGAAAAGCAAGCTACAAATTTTATTTTAAAATGATACAACATATATAAATGGCGACGTGTTGCTTATCGGAACAGGTCTTCGGACTGATGAATTTAAGTAGCAATGCAAGAGGCTGCCCATGGTCAGAACTTTAAGCGGAGAATTTTGTTCACCATAATAGTTTTTGCCTTCTTTTTTAAGATTTTCCTAGGGCGGATATTGCTTACCAGAATCCGATCTAGAATCCTCTCGTTTTGTGGGCAACGTCAAAACAGATTATTACGAACAGTCTAATCTATTCTTGAGATGTAGCCTGCGACGAACTTATCAGCGAAACGTCGGACAGCAGAAGACTCATATCGCCGGGCTGCAGAAATCTTCGGGGTAACATGTAACACCAGAAAAGAATGTAACTTAATAAGCGCACTACTACATATGACAGACTTTACATACAAGCAGTTTTGATTTCCCGGTTAGGACATTATATTTTATATTGCAAAGTTAACTGAATCCTATTAAATTCCAGATACATTTTTTCTTTTAGATATTTAATCCTCATCATCAAACAGACCCAAATTCTGCAGCAGTTACCCCATCTTTTCACACTGGACGGTACAAAGCTCATATTAAAACCGAACGTTTTCCTGTTTTATGTTCCTGACAGTCGTTTGAGTTTGTCATGTAGCTGGTTTTGGTAGAGAGTAGAAGATTGCGAAACTATAAACAAACCTCTGTGACTCCATTGTAAACAGAAAAAAAGGTAAAAAGCAACAGTGACTGTAGCACAGTGAATGGTCACAATGTTCATGACACGTCTGCTCATGAGGTGGCATGGCGGCGGGATTTGGTGTTGACACTTAACGATATTGCAATGCATTAATGTCGGAATTGCATCTTAGGGATCATTATTTTGATATCGGCTTCCTGCTTTGGATAATATGGATAATCAGATTCACTTGAGTGGGTTAGAGCGGGAGTGAGGAAGAACAGAGAAAAATAATTTCTTAATTCTATTAAACGTGCCTAATTTAAAGCGAAAAGTAAGAATTTATCAATAATTTGCATTATACAATGAAAAAAAAAACTCCAGCGTAAAGCAATTTTCAAGAATTGTGTGAAATATGCTGATGACAGCGCTAAAATTATCGGAATAACCGCACAAAACTCTTGAACATTGAAATCATCCCGCATAGTTCTTTTCACTGAAATGTTCCAAGGAGAAAAATGGCTCTGAGCACTATGGGACTCAACTGCTGAGGTCATTAGTCCCCTAGAACTTAGAACTAGTTAAACCTAACTAACCTAAGGACATCACAAACATCCATGCCCGAGGCAGGATTCGAACCTGCGACCGTTGCGGTCTTGCGGTTCCAGACTGCAGCGCCTTTAACCGCACGGCCACTTCGGCCGGCGTTCCAAGGAGAAAAATCCTCCACAAGTTTTTATCCAGGGCGTAGTTTACGTAATGATGCACGACAGAAAATTTCCAGTCCTACGCGAAAATCACAGTTTCTTTCTAATCTTGACTCTTATTCCGTCAGTTACTGTCGATATTTCTGTCTTGGAGTTGACATGTCGCAATCACGGGCCTAAATCGAAGGCTTTCGATGAAAGCCGTCTTTGTTGGACTGTTATCTAAACTGCCGCAGCTATATTGCTTCCCTTCGAAATAAATGTCATCGTTCAGAAGGCAGACACGACTCTGAAGATTACAGAACTACAAGGCATTGGAACAAGCGTCATACAGTTATTTTCGACATTTCCGAACTCGTTTCTTACGTCGACACGTTTTGCTAGAGTGCTTTCAACAAGTCTTACGCTGCTTTTACTAATGGATGTCGTGAGTTATAGCCGTCTTTATCTTAACGGACCGTCTGATCACTGCTGGGAGTGCAAATTGCTGTAGCGTTATCTCCGTCACTTTATTGGATCTTTGCGCAAGAATGGTGTTTTTGAAAAATGTTCGTCAGGACGATTTGATGTATGACTGACGCAGTTCTTCACTTAGTATCCCAGATTGGATTAATAATGTCTGATGTATTAACATAAATGGTATTAATTTGTCACTTCCAAAGCCTCAAATTACGATCAGATTCTTCACCTACAAATATGACTTCATTCTTTCCTGTTACGTACCGAACTATTATTTAAATGTGACCATGACCTTCCGTGTTTCGCCATTGCGGAAACTCATTCAATTTCACCAGCTCTCCTACAACACACGTACTAATGTTAATAAATAAACGTAGGATTAGATGAAAGCGCGGTGACGTGGGTCATTTCAGGTATTGATTGATGCATTTCAGTCCCCTGAGCTCAGCCGCTATTGTTAGAAGTTATTCTTAAATCGCCGACGTTGTTCTATCAACAATGAAGTATGAGTGTTGTGTCTACCGTCTAGGTATTCACTATAAGCAATTGCGACGATTACACATGGAATACAGAGATGTGTAATTGACAGTGGAGGTGAGAGAAAGAAACACTTAACATCCGTAGCCACATATAGCCAACCCCTCAGCAATAGTATCAAATTATCTCCAGGCCGACTTTGAGACCTGTTGGGCACCGTACTTTTTTTACTCCACTGTATAGTGCGTGGTGGAGCGTGCTTCATATTGATATTAGAGACTTTCTATTGTGTTCAATTCGTTTACTGAGCGATATAAAAATGAGTATGAATATGCCCCTATAGATGTCCCAATCTCTATTATTCCCATTGTTACTGCACCGTGCATACGACGAAGGTAGAAAAACTGCGATGCGGTCT
Source organism: Schistocerca serialis cubense (assembly GCF_023864345.2). NCBI lineage: Eukaryota > Metazoa > Arthropoda > Insecta > Orthoptera > Acrididae > Schistocerca > Schistocerca serialis. The sequence continues at coordinate 702,725,660 of NC_064638.1, forward strand.
TTCTCGGAAACCGGTTATCTAAATTCATCCAACAGTATTCCGTGGAACAACTTTCTTCTAAATAATTCCTGTTTAAGTTTCCTGAGAACCACTGTTACACTTTCGTATAGGTTACCGTAATCTTGTCACAGCAAACAAGTATTTAATTATTGCATTAGTTATCAGCTTCATAAGTGTTCGAAGTGACTGTAGCGAGCAAAATATTGCAGCACATACTTCAAAGCATGATAGTGGACAATAACGAGCATCACAGTGCATGTTCCACTGCTTTGTAGCGATTTTGGCCCATTGGACTATCACTACTTGAAACAGAAATCTTCAAGAGATTGAAGTCAATCACCTGCAATGGTGAAACTCTTCTAGTAGAATAAGACATGAAAAACCGTAATGAAAAATTTCATTACTTTAAAAAAGCTACAATGAAATCGGTACGACTTTTTCCGTCTCGGTTCTTCTTCTCAGCCTTACTGGTTCTGGGGAATGTCCACAGTGATATTGCAAACACCTGTTAAAAAAAAAAAAAGGTTCAAATGGCTCCAAGTACTACAGGACTTAACATCTGAGGTCATCAGTCCCCTAGACTTGGAACTACTTAAAACTAACTAACCTAAGGACACCACACACATTCAAGCCCCAGGCAGGATTCGAACCTGCGACCGTAGCAGCAGCTCGGTTCCGGACCGAACCGCCTAGAACCGCTCGGTCACAGCGGCCGGCCCCTGTGCAAGCCTCTTCATCTCCGTGTAACTACTGCAACCTACATCCTTCTGAGTCTGCTTACTGTATTCATCTCCGGGTCTCCCACCACCATTTGTAACCCCCGCTTCCCACCACTACTAAACTGGTGATCCCTTGATGCCTCACAAGGTGTCCTACCAACCGAACCCTTCTTTTAGTCAGTTTGTACCACGAACTTCTCTTCTCTCCAATTCTGTTCAGTACCTCCTCATTAGTTACATGGTCTGCGCATCTAAGCTAATTAACAAAAAGATTAAGTACTGTTAATCCCTGTATTGTAGTAACATTATGTCGCTAACTATAGATAAGCCACCATGTTCCATTCGCGAATATACTTTCATACGTTCTGTTTTCGTGAACATCTTTTTCACTCTACCATCCTGTACTTGTAATTCCCAAGCAGACATCCACACCCAACTGATTCGCCGTTATTCAGATGTGTCATCCTGTTCGTCCGTTTGTAGCGCACAGTCCAACAGCGGGAGACTGTACACTGGATGTATCTGTATTTGACTAGTTACAAAAACAGCTCAAATTACTTGAAACGATAGTCAAATACCGTACTGAATAGATCCCAAATGATATTTGCAACGTGAAAGATTAAGCCACTTTCATAAACTGCTTCAACATTCAATTGCGAATAGACCCTTATCCATATTTGACCCTCGACTCATATCCAAGCAAACAGTGCTTCATCCCGGAAAAAATTACGAAGGCATCCCGAGGCTCAGGGACTCGCCATACACTGATGCCAAGGGTAGGCCTCACTCCAAAAACACACTGACGGGAAAAATCCCAACACCAAGAAATAATGTAGAGTAATGAAATTTCGGAAACACGTTTATCTAGGTAACATATTTAAATGAGAAACATTGCAAATCACAGGTTAATGTAAATGCGAGAAAAGTTATTGCAAATGGGAAATGCTGGTACAGTAACAACCGGTGTAACCGCCAGAGCGTTGAATTCAAGAATGCATTCGTCTATGGATTGTGTGGTACAGGCGCCGGATGTCAGTCTGTGGGACGGAGTTCTATGCCTGTTGCACTTACTCGGCCAATACAGGGAGTTAATGCTGGCTGTGGACGACGCTGGAGTTGCCCGATGATGTCACAAATGCACTCCACTAGAGACAGATCTAGTGATCTGGCCACATGTCGACTCTCTGTAGAGCATGTTGGATTACAACAGCGTCATGAGATCGAGCGTTATCCTTTTAGGAAACACCCCCTGGCATGCTGATCAAGAGTGTCAGCGCAACAAACCGAATCACCAGATCAATTTACTCATCAGATTGACGTAGAAATTTAGTCAGGGTGCGTGGGATAGCCACGAGAGTGCTTCTCCCGTTGTACGAATTCGCACCCAGACCATAACTCCAGTCGTAAATCCAGCTTTAGCTTTCAGATAGGCTGGTTGTAGATGTTCGCCTGGCGTCCTTCTAATGAACCCATCACTGGCATCGAGCAGAACTAGCTTTCATCGGAAAGCACAATAAGGTTCTACCGTACCCTCCAATGAGCACTCACCGGTTTTGGGGCCAGTGGAATGCACGCTATGGGGTGTCTGTCTCAGAGCTTCCTTGAAATAATTGGTATGCAGCAGTTCGTTGTGTCACTGTGGTGCCAACTGCTGCTCAAATTGCTGCTGCAGATGCAGTACGATGCACCAGAACCATACATTGAACACGATGGTCTTCCCTCTCGGTACTGCCATATGGCCACCCGAAGCCGTACATTTCCGTGATCACTCCTGCCAGCAATCATGTACTATGGCTACCTTCCTGCCAAGCCTTTTTGCAGTATCATAGGAGGAACATTCAGCTTCTCGTAGCTCTATTACACGACCTCGTTTAAACTTGTTGATCTGTTGGTGTCTTCGTCATCTTAAAAGGGTTCTGGACTATCATCATCTCACGAAGTCCAGTCTCAAAGGTAACTAACGCTCACGACCGTTATAACGCGTGTTTAGATCAACCTTCATTTACATACTCATAGTGGCGCTGCTAGAGCCACTCTTAGGCGACTGGCGCGAAATTTGAATAGAAGCTATTTCAAATGTGACAATACACCTACCAACATTAGTTTATCTCGCACAACTCCTTCTTGGTGTTGAAATGTTTTTTTTACAGTCAGTGTAATCGTATGAGTAGGTTTCTCCTGTACGTCAGGACGGTAATACGCAATGGGAGGACAAAGTCTAAGAGATCTGAGAAGATTTGTGGCTCACCAAGACAGGGAAGTTGCAGATTCTGGGAGATACCAGCAAACTAAGCTTTATTCTGGATTGCTTTTAGATCGCGCATTTGTCGGGCTATGTACCTTTAGCACGAAGAGTGTAACTCAAGTGACACGAAACCGCTAACATATAATTCGTTTGGTGCTACCAAAAATCTGTCTCCAATCAAATGAAAGGACGTGCCCAGGGAGAATTTTACAGAACGCCTGGGGGAAAGGGAGACATGTAGGAAATACTTGTAGTGTGGGACGTTTTGCTTCTAGGCCTGATGTGAGGCACTTCAGCTTCTGGTAGATGGTCACTTAACACATTGGTTCTATGCGTAAGCAATGAGTCAGACTGACAGATCCATTGCCTGTAAATGTTTGACCCTGTTCGACACAGCCTCCACCATGTATGCAACAACGGCCGCCTTCTCTGGAGCCATTCGATGTCACACCGTCAAGCAGTGCCGGCTAATGAAATGTACTAATATCTGAAAAACAGTCCGCTTGTCAGTGTTCCATTTATCTCAGACAATAACAAACAACTTCCAGGAAAGCGACGCTAAGTTACTTTTATTAATGTAACGGGAACATTATTCTTTTCTTTTCAGTTGGGAGAGGGAATACATTAAATGTTTCAGAATAATTTTTAAGCAACATTGTAACAGTTGCAATGATTTTAATTTGACTTTTGTGGATCTGACAGCAGCTAGTGACCTTGTAAATCATCCATTACTATATACGAAACTGTACAACCTTATCGATGACTTCTGTTTCAATAAACTTATGACCACTCTTTTTGAATACTGCAACTTTTCTCTTGACTTCCAAGGACGGTACAATCGCTGCGTAGTACGAAGAAGTAGCCTATCGAGGAGAAGTATTTTAGGATAAATTCTTCCGAAATATGCGCCAATAACCAGCTATTAAGTCCAAATGAGTGAAGCTTCCTGTATGCAGAAGGGATGGGCTCTACTGCAGAAGAAGAAGATTTTAATCATACGAGAGAAATCTAGTCTTCATACGTAGATAACTGTTGCATTATTTCAGTGGAACCAGCTAAAATCATGTCTTTCAATTAGGAGTCTTTCATCCACAAGTGAAAAAAATCGACATGGATCACACATAGAATGGTCAGGAAACTAGCTACCTCACTGTAACGATTATGCATACGTAAAGCTTACGTTGAAGAACGACAGTACGGAGATCCAAAATGAAAATCTTCACTCTAAACAATCTGAATCGCTGAATCAGAGGTTCGACAATCCATACATCAACATCGATATAGTGTCTTTCTGTGAAACGTATTGCCTTGGTATTCTAGAGGTCATCTTACGCTATCTGACTGCAGCCGTCAAAGAGACCGATAGTCTCATTGCAGGATGCTTAAAGCCTCCAGTAACGGATAAACGCTATTACGTATCCGGATAGTGCAGAGAAGAGCAGTGCTAATCCGTGAGACTGAACAGTCGCCTACAGTTGAAGGATGTTGGTCAGAGTATGTTCCAAGAAGGATCGTCTACTCCAGACTTTTGTTATAAACACGACATCCGCCCGAAACGGCACACAATTTCTTCAACCCTCGAGGCTGCCGGCCGACTTCTCGATTTTTCATCTCCAGACTGCTCCATGAAATTTCTGACACATTAGCCTTTCAGCCAGTTGGGATCAGGAACAAAATGTGAGGATTGATGGTAACACCTTCAGCAGTGTGAAGGTAATACCATCAATCCATACATAGTGACAAGTTGTCGTGCCGCTTCCCGCGCAAGATGAGTATACGTAACTCAACAGCAGAATGTAGGCAATCTCATTGACGATTTCCCGTCCATGCTTTCAACGCTTCTCTAAGGTGACGACCCCTGGCAGGACATTAAGAATCTTTTCCGCAACGGATATTGGAAGCAGCACCTGTCATGGGGAAATTACTCTCTCTGTAAGTCCGCCATGTAGGTTCCAGCTACATCCGTTTAAGAGGATCTGGAAGATACCGGGCTATCAGCTCCAAGCCGAAGAAAAATCCACGCCGCTCTGCAGCCGGATACTGGCTCACATGGTTTCAAGCAAACAACGGGATCAGATATGGGCGGCTACGAAATGACCATGTGACAAACGTACTTGACATGTGAAACTGTAAGGCAGTGAGATTTTTGAGGTGTTTAGGTGTTCATAACACAACAATATTACATATTCAATCAGACAACCCGGAAAACACGAGATTTCAAGCCAGAGTTTTTAATTTATAAGGAGCACTCAAATAAAAATGAGACAGACGGAAAAAAATATGTAAACTGTTTATTATTTCAAAAAATAATCGGCATAACTGTTAATAAATTTATCCCACTGAGAAACAGCACGTTCGGTGGCTTCATTCAAAAATGTTTGCGTTTGCCTGCGGAACCACGATTGTACCCGGGCGTGCGTGGACTTCTCAGGGTGAGAAAGAAGTGGCAGATGAAGTATTAGCATTCCTGCAAAATGGGTCAGTGGAATGTGTGGCGTCGTATACGCTCGACTGAGCGGACAATGTATGTGATGAGTACAATCATGACGATACGTGTCTAACAAATGAAAGTGGGAGACATATCACGTGCAAAGCCCTCTAGTGGTTAAGTTCTTCCGATACCACAAAAAGGGTCCGTCCTATTCTCTTCGTATATTTCCTTTTAATAATATTATATGGGTAACTGTATTCGTCTTTTAATGTATCACAATTGGTTTCTATGATAATTATCAATTTTAAAAGTTCGCTACATGTATTTTACCCAATGTGTTTTTATCAGATTATGTTTTTTCGTAAATGATGACTACATCTAAGCCCACAGTATCGACATCTAGGGAGGATGTAGGCAAACAAATTTCTGGTAGCTGCTGTACTTCAGTAGGTACATTTTACCATATTTTATCTGTACATTTCCCTGGTTGTATGATAGTATATTGTGACACGTATTGCAATATTACGTTGAAAGACACACTGCTCACTAGGTGTATATATTTTGTATATTGTAGATCTGAGGATAGTCACTACGGACTGAAACCGGTCATCGTCTAAAGAATTGATATTGTGATCAAAGACTGGAATAAAAAACATCTGACGGTATTGGATCACTGTTTGCATACGCGACTACGTCGCAGTTGGTGAAAATGATATTGAAACAGGTGACAAGCCATGTAGGTCTTCATCCTTATCGGACAGGGAGCCAAAATGCTGTCCCCAGTGAACCGTAGTAAAGGACAATCGTTGTCCAAGGAGCTGGTACTAAGCATAATTAAGCACGTGGAAGATCATCCGCAGTGTAGTAAAAGAAAAAAAAGTATAGGTTTCGAATAAGTCAGCAGTAATATGACAGTGTAATGCATAAGAGAAACTACGAATATTCGAGGGAGGACAAAGCGCACTTTTTGCAAAAAGTGGTGTTTGCGCGTTTCAAGGATGCTCCATACAATTTACAGGATGTGCATGGTAGTGACCCAATGCGTTATGCACGTTAAATTGCTCGCGACGTAGATTACAGTGACCTCAAGGGGAACAGTGGCTGGTTGCATACGTTCAAACAGTTTTACAGAATTGTAAGGCACAAGATAAATAAATTTCAAAGAGATTGTTCAATTAACAATTTTGATAAACATTTTTGGAAAGCAGTGATCAATTAATTGTTATATTTTGACTAAAGTTCAGTCTTGATCACGTCATGTATGAGAGTTCCGCCTACCATCCTAAGGGAGCCATGGGTCTGATGATGGTTTTGTAGAAAGAACCGAAACCGGTTACCTGTGTCATTAAAACATACATGACGTGATCAAGACTGAACTTTAGTCAAAATATGCTCAATTAACGATGCATAGCAAATGCGGAATGCAGCTCGAAAATTTGCAGATTACATAACTTATCCCATCTTTCAGTGAGGAATGTGTGTTCAACTCCGACCAATCGGGATTTGAAGACGAAATGCATATGAAAGGAACTCTGGAAATTGCAGGTACCAAGAAAGTTGTATGGGGATCAACTAACACCAGTGACTGAACGCATTCGTATACAATTATGCCGACCGTTAATCTAGATGGTTAATTACCTGGAAAATTATTTATTGTGCTGTGAGAAGCTGGAGGTGCTTTGTCCCCTACGATTCTTTTTCGTTTACGTGATCTTGCAAGCGCAGTAGGGAATATTTGCGTCACAGCAAGTAAGATTGAAAAAATGAGCGTAAGAGAAGTGTAACTACGGTGTGAGCACTGCTTTTGGCCAATATCTGGTCAAAATAACTAGCTTTTGCTTGAGTCATGGTCTGCGAATAAAAATCATAGTCCTTTACGGCAAAGTATTCCTCCTGAAAAGTGTGTGCCGTGGCAGTTCATACCATCTGGAACCGTCTGACAAATTTAACCTCTGGATGTTTGTTTTTTTCCGTTCCTATAATACAAATTTTTGCACTATCTGCAACTACGCCTTAAAGGATAGCCAGTTTCACGATAAGCTCCACGACAGACACTCTTGCAGTCGGTTACACGCCATCACATTCGATCAGTTCTCGTCAGCGCGTTACACCAATATCATTCTATATGCATTCATTAAGAGTGAATGTTTAACTGAATGTCTTGCACGATTTGTAACTCCCAAGGAGTTCGCCTTCAATCTTTATGGTGCGAACCTTTGTGGTCACAGTGACGCGCTGTTGTTCATTCTGTGTTCATGGTGCAAGCTAATGGTTTGTTTTGAACATTTCGTGAATGTCGACGATGTCCATTTTGTGAAGTGTAGTACACACAGTCCATAGAAGGTTGATCTCTGAACATCCCGGACACTCGTTTTCTGTTGTCTCCCTGATGACATGGCCAGTCATAAACTGCCAATATTTTTCATGTCAAAACTGTTAACATAATGCTTTCAAATGAGCCTTACTATAGATTGATCTTCCGATCTCTCACTCAAGGGGTTCCTTGTGAGTCTAAGGCGCCAGTGATATCGATAACTCGGCTTTATTGTGTAGAGTTACATGTTTCTGTGGCCAGCCGATAAAAGATGACACTTAAAAAGAGCGTAAGGCACGCCGACATGGGCACCTTCTTATTCAATAATTTTACAGCGTTTCCTGAAAATGCAATCGCAGAAAGTGGTGAACAGTTTGCACAGTACCGGTCAGCAACAAGGAACCACTCTGCCGGTTGTGTTTACAAGGAAGGTCGACGAGCCCGGCAGGCAGATAGGAGACGGGCAGCTCGCACCTGCGGTGTCGGGTTGTCTGAATGGCGGGCAGGCCTTTGTTGGCGGCACGCGCCGTGTTCCGCGTGGCAGGCCTCGGGGCTCGCGAGCACGCGACCTGCGCCAGCGGGCGGCGGGCCGGAACCGCGGCCGCGGACTGCTTCACGTGGGCGTACTGCAGGCCTCCTTCAGTGCTGGGACATGCAGCACTGCGTAACATCTACACTACTGGCAATTAAAATTGCTACACCAAGAAGAAATGCAGACGATAAACGAGTATTCATTGGACAAATATGTTATACTGGAACTGACATGTGATTACATTTTCACGCAATTTGAGTGCATAGATCCTGAGTAATAAGTACCCAGAACAACCACCTCTGGCCGTAATAACGGCCTTGATACGCCTGCGCATTGAGTCAAACAGAGCTTGGATGGCGTGTACAGGTACAGCTGCCCATGCAGGTTCAACAAGATACCACAGTTCATCAAGAATAGTGACTGGCGTATTGTGACGAGCCACTTGCTCGGCCACCAGACGCTTCCAAATGGTGAGAGATCTGGAGAATGCGCTGGTCAGGCAGCAGTCGAACATTTTCTGTATCCAGAAAGGCCTGTACAGGGTCTGCAACATGCGGTCGTGCATTATCCTGCTGAAATGTAGGGTTTCGCAGGGATAGAATGAAGGGTAGAGCACGGGTCGTAACACATCTGAAATGTAAGGTCCACTGTTCACAGTTCCGTCAATGCGAACAAGAGGTGGCCGAGACGTGTAACCAATGGCACCCCATACCATCACGACGGGTGATACGCCAACATGGCGATGACGAATACACGCTTCCAATGTGCGTTCACCGCGATGTCGCCAAACACGGATGCGACCATCATGATACTGTAAACAGAATCTGGATTCATCCGAAAAAATGACGTTTTGGCATTCGTGCACCCAGGTTCGTCGTTGAGTGCACCATCGCAGACGCTCCTGTCTGTGATGCAGCGTCAAGGGTAACCGCAGTCATGATCTCCGAGCTGATAGTCCATGCTGCTGCAGACGTCGTCGAACTGTTCGTGCAGATGGTTGTTGTCTTGCAAACGTCCCCATCTGTTGACTCAGGGATCGAGACTGGCTGCACGATTCGCTACAGCCATGAGGATAAGATGCCTGTCATCTCGACTGCTAGTGATACGAGGCCGTTGGGATCCAGCACGGCGTTCCGTGTTACCCTCCTGAACCCACCGATTCCATATTCTGCTAACAGTCATTGAATCTCGACCAACTCGAGCAGCAATGTCGCGATACGATAAACCACAATCGCGATAGGCTACAATCCGACCTTTATCAAAGTCGGAAATGTGATGGTACGCATTTCTCCTCCTTACACGAGGCATCACGACAACGTTTCACCAGGCAACGCCGGTCTACTGCTGTTTGTGTATGAGAACTCGGTTGGAAACTTTCCTCATGTCATCACGTTGTAGGTGTCGCACCGGCGCCAACCTTGTGTGAATGCTCTGAAAAGCTAATCATTTGCATATCACAGCATCTTCTTCCTGTCGATTAAATTTCGCGTCTGTAGCACGTCATCTTCGTGGTGTAGCGATTTTAATGGCCAGTAGTGTACTTTTATGCCGTTATCTTTGATACGAACGTTTCTACACTGAAGATCCAAAGCAACTGGTAAACTTGATAATATCGTATAGGGTTCCCGCGAGCACTCAGAAGTGCCGCAACATGAAGTGGCATGGAATCGATTAATGTCTGAAGCAGAACTGGAAGGACTTATACCATGATTCCTGCAGGGCTATCCATAAATCCGCAAGATTACGAGGGGGTGGAGATCTCTTCCGAGCAGCGCGTTGCAAGGCATCCTATATATGCTCAACAATATTCATGTCTGGGGAGTATGGTGGCCAGCGGAAGTGTTTATACTCAGAAGAGTGTTCCTGGAGCCACTCTGTAGCAATTATGGACGTGTGGGGGTTTGGCATTTTCCTGCTGGAAGTGCAAAAGTCCGTCGGTATGCACAACGGACATGAATGGATGCAGGCGATCAGACAGGATACTTACGTACGGGTCACCTGTCAGAGTCGTATCTAGACGTATGAAGGGTCCCATATCACTCCAACTGCATACACCCCACACCATCCTAGAGCACCCACCAGCTTGAACAGTCCCCTGCTGACATGCAGGGTCTATGGATTCATAAGGTTGCCTCCATACTCGTACATGTACATCCGCTCGACACAACTTGAAACGAGACTCGTCTGACCGGACAAAATGTTTCCAGTCATCAATAGTCGGTGTTGACGGGCCCAGGCGAAGCGTAACGCTTTGTGTCGTGCAGTCGTCAAAGCTAAGAGTGGCCCTTCGGCTCCGAAAGCCTATATCGATGATGTTTTGTTCAATGGTTCTCACGCTGGCACTTGTTGATGGCCCAGCACTGACATCTGTAGCAATTTGCGGAAGGGTTGCACTTGTGTCACGTTGAACGATTCTCTTCAGTCGTCGTTGGTTCCGTTCTTGCAGGATCTTTTTCCGGCCTCAGCGGTGTCGGAGAGCTGATGTTATACCGGATTCCTGATATTCATGGTACACTCATGAAATGGTCGTACGGGAAAATCCCCACTTCATCGCTGCCTCGGAGATGCTGTGTCCCATCGCTCGTGCGCGCCGACTGTAACCCCATGTTCAAACTCACTTACATCTTGATAACCTGCCTTTGTAGCAGCAGTAACCGATCTAACAACTGCGCCAGACACTTGTCTTATACAGACGTTTCCGACCGCAGTGCAGTATTCTGCGTGTTTACATATCTCTAAATTTGAATACGTATGCCTATACCAGTTTCTTTGGCGCTTTTGTGTAGTTATTCAGGCTTATTGTGGTGTAATCTAGGGTACTTGCAAAATGGATATCGTATTGTATTGAACTGGGGACCTAGAAACCACGGAGAGGCTCCGTTCCCGCCGTAGCCCACAGTGGTACACAACCCCACAACAGGCTACACCAGTCCACTCACCCCACCGCCGCCCCACGCCGAATCCAGGGTTATTGTGCTGTTCGGCCCTCAGTGGACCCCACCCCCCTCCGGGAAAGTGTCACACCAGACGAGTGTAACCCCAATGTTTGTGTGGTAGAGTAATTACGGTGTACGCGTACATGAAGAAAGTGTTTGCGCAGCAATCGCCGACACAGTGTAACTGAGGCGGAATAAGGGAAACCAGCCCGCATTCGCCGAGGTAGATGGAAAACCGCCTTAAAAACCGTCCACAGACTGGCCGCAAACCGGACCTCGACACTAATCCGCTGGGCGGATTCGTGCCGGGGACCGGCACGCCTTCCAGCCCGGAAAGCAGTGCGTTAGACCGCACGTCCAAGAGGGGTACTCAAGCTCGCCAGAAAAAAATATTAGCCACTCCCTCAAAAGATCACACTTGTCAGTTTAAAACACTGTAGATAGTGTAGCATAGAGGTGACCCTCAAGCGATGACATAAATCATGACAGTGAAGGAGGTGTGCGCCAGGCTTTGTACTTTATGAACCGTAGTACCAACAGGGTGCTACTACATATGGACTCATATGTAGAGAGACATCGCAATGTAAATAATTTGAGCAATGGCTTAAAACGAGATTACATTGTACACATACGTACAGTACACTAAGAAGTCCACTTACGGGACGAGGGTGGAGGGTGAAAACGCACGTAGCCGAGGAGCTGGTGACGTCAAAGTGTAGAATTTCATGCTCCAATAAAGGACGGGGCGTGAAATAGATAATCTGGCGCGCTAGATTTTACCTCGTGGAGAGGAAAGCGATCAATGAGATGCCACATCGTTTTCCGTCACAAGTAGATCATAGAAGCTGCCATATTGTCTAAGACAATCGGTTTCCAACCCGGTGACATTGCTGTTGTCAGTGAATGCAGATCCATCACAATGATTTTCCGAGCGAACATTGCGAACTGAACGGCATGTAGCCAATTTTCGGAGTCGGGTACGTAGCAAAAGCTCTTTATTTGGTCACAGCAGGACATAAAACGGCACGTCACCAATGCGCCTGAGAACGCAGAAACGTGACAGATCCAAAATTATGGAAGGGGGTTGTGACGGCACCTAACGGTTTTACTGCTTGAGTAGTAGGTGCTCTTCGAAACAGCAGTCCATACGAGCATACCAGTTGCATCTTTACCTGTGGTTACATACTGGAGCTGTGCACGGTTTTGTTTAAAAAGAATAGTTCGATGTAGTCATAAGATCGAGGCGTGCACGTCTGCTTTCATTCCCCGCAGCTAATTGGCTGCAAATAGTAACCTGTAGCTGTGATCCTGCAGTCAGACAGTCTATGCATTGGCTAGAATATCGAGTTAATAAAATACCGGGTGATCAAAAAGTCAGCATAAATTTGAAAACTGAATAAATCACGGAATAACGTAGATAGAGAGGTACAAACTGACACACATGCTTGGAATGACATGAGTTTTATTAGAACCAAAAAAATACAAACGTTCAAAAAATGTCCGACAGATGGTGCATCATCTGATCAGAACAGCAATAAGTAGCGTAACAAAGTAAGACAAAGCAAAGATAATGTTCTTTACAGGAAATACTCAAAATGTTCACCATTATTCCTCAACAATAGCTGTAGTCGAGAAATAATGTTGTGAACAGCACTGTAAAGCATGTCCGGAGTTATGGTGAGGCATTGGCGTCAGATGTTGTCCTTCAGCATCCCTAGAGATGTCGGTCGATCACGATACACTTGCGACTTCAGGTAACCCCAAAGCCAATAATCGCACGGACTGAGGTCTGGGGACCTGGGAGGCCAAGCGTGACGAAAGTGGCGGCTGAGCACACGATCATCACCAAACGACGCGCGCGAGAGATCTTTCACGCGTCTAGCAATATGGGGTGTTTTTTTGGTTCTAATAAAACCCCATGTCATTCCAAGCATGTGTGTCAATTTTTCCTCTCTATGTACATTATTCCGTGGTTTATTAAGTTTTCAAATTTATACTGACTTTTTGATCACCTAGTACAAAGAAATATAAAATAAAAATTAATTATTAATTTAATAACAACCGTTCTATTCTGACGCCTGTTATTGATATATACGACAGAATTATGTTGAATTATGTTTATTTAAGAAAAGGACATCTCATATAAACGGGAAGTGATCCTACAATATTCAGTTAAAAAACAGACAGGAAAATACCCTTATAAAATGCAGTAAAGTTACGACGAGAGCATTAAAAGAATGGTAGCAAAATGCCCAATCCAAACAGTCATCAAAGACTCGCGATAACTAAGTCCATTGCTTGTCGCAGTGTACGAAATATCCATCAGCTCAAAATAGTACAGGGTTCAACATGATGATTCACAAATTAACAGAAGCGGTACAAAGAACAGCAATTCATATTCTATCTGTCCTCAGTTGCGTAACATAAGCAGAGGACATTGAGATCGCTCATGAGTTAGAGTCCCTTCAATAGTTGGAGTACTGTAGCGACCGTTCACCTCCCAGAATAAATCATCTGTGCCACCGAACAGCGCACGTTACTCTACAAAGGTCTTCCTTCCTCCGTAACTCATCACAAAGCGTCCAGAATCACTCCCATGAGCGCCCCCCCCCCCCTCCACGTGACTCCAGCAGTGTTCCACTGCCGTCCAATGCTCATTGGCCGAAGGCCATCTCCACCAAAAACATATCGTTCTCAAGCTCTGCAGACATGATTTGACTCACTTGACCACTTTCCAGCACTTAACTATTATAACAACATTTAAATAAGAGAAATATTATAAACATTCGGTTACAATCAGAGCGTTTAGAATAAATAAAAGTAATTATTGGTTCATAAATAAATGAGGTAGAATTCTTGTGCGTGTGTGCTGATGTTAAATGACAACGAATTGTCGTTAATTATAGTTTAAACAGTTATTTAGGCCTGCCATTCGGAAGTGTCTTCTGGCATTCTTTCACAAAGGTGGTGTCCGCTAACACATGCGATTGGCCACTTTTAAATTAGCACAGTTTTTTGAATAGCTCTTGCAATCAACATTTAAATAAATGTTTTTGGCAAACTAGTAAATTATTCATTAAATAAAAACACAAGTATAACAAAATATGAGGTATTTATGCTGCATTCGTTTGCTGTGTAAGTGTGGAGAAGATAGTGTTCTGACAAACATTTGCATAATGAAAAAGATGTAAAAAACGTCGTAAATCAATAAATAAAAGAGATGCAAATAGGCAGCTTTCAGGGATGATAGCTATAGTGCAGTGCTATCATATGAGATACCGTTTATTAAAATCGCTAAAAACGATTAAAATTTGATAATGCAGAGGGTTATTGTCAAAATAGTTATTCGCTGTGAGGTACTGACTTCTGTAGTTTTAAAGGTGTTGAGATATTATTTTGTCATTGTATGCACCTCATTTTTCTGAGATCGCAGATGTATTCAGATTTGCGCTAGTATCCGACTGTGAGCCACTGTCGAATCTCAAAGAGCTGTAACTTAGCCGTCTTTAAGATTTTATGACACACCGCCATTTTCTGAAGCATCTCCTGCATAAAGGACATGCTAGTAACAACAGTCCAAATTCACAGCTTCGGAATTTTTCTCAAACGATTCAAATGGCTCTGAGCACTATGGGACTTAACTTCTGAGGTCATCAGTTCCCTAGAACTTAGAACTACATAAACCTAACTAACCTAAGGACATCACACACATCAATGCCCGAGGCAGGATTCGAACCTGCGACCATAGCGGTCGCGTGGTTCCAGACTGTAGCTCGTAGAACCGCTAGGTCACTCCGGCCGGCGATTTTTCTCACATTCGGTCCTTTGCTAAAGCACTTGACTCTTCTGGAGCGCCGGCCGGAGTGGCCGTGCGGTTCTAGGCGCAACAGTCTGGAGCCGAGCGACCGCTACGGTCGCAGGTTCGAATCCTGCCTCGGGCATGGATGTATGTGATGTCCTTAGGTTAGTTAGGTTTAATTAGTTCTAAGTTCTAGGCGACTGATGACCTCAGAAATTAAGTCGCATAGTGCTCAGAGCCATTTGAACCATTTTTTTCTCCTGGAGCGGCTGGGGCGGCCCGCCCGGCCGCGTCGTTATATCGGACCTGAGGCCGTACAGCTTCGTAAACAATTTCACCTTACCCTGCACTAATTCTAGGTGGCCGATTAGCTCCCCTATATACATGTAACGTTACAGGGTTTAGTGCACCAATGAGTCAATGAGGCGTTTAACCCTCATCGTGTGGGGGGTGTAGCCCAGGCTGGTGGTGGTTCTGTGAGCACGCTGTCTCCACTCCCGTCTTCCAAGATAACAACAGCCGTATTCATTCTTTCCAGGCATCTATCGCACCTCGCTGAGTCTTCTGATCATAGTCCCACGGAAACTGTCGGACTATTTGAAACAGTGGGTGGAACGTAGCAATAAACACCCCCGCATTAGGATAGTTATATCGAATCTTATAATCGATAAGTGTCTTCGGCTGGATATAGAATACCTGAGGAAACTTGTGGACACATTCCCTCGCCGAAGACACCGTTATCAAGGCTCGAAGCGGTATTACAAAGTATTTGTATGGTGTTTCACTCAAATCGACAAACCGGCGATGGAAGCAGCTCCTTTAAGTTCAGGGTGAGGAAGATATCCGTACGCACTGCGCTCTCCTAATAAGAAGACATATTCAGTTTTACACTGAGGGATTAGACCCCTGTAAAATATAAGAAATATAAGAAACCTGATAACTGAATGAAAATATAAGAAATATAAGAAACCTGATACCTGAATGAATTTAGGAATGGCCTATGATGTACCCATAACCAGAGAGGAGGTCGTTAAAGCCACCTGGCCATGTGAAAACGACTCTGAAAACTAACCCATGCCCCTTCTTGAGACTAATGTGGCTCATATATGTATCTTCGATCTACGCACCCCAGAAACAGTTATAAATAAATCGACTGCTATCACGAATTGGAACGTAAATGGTATTTCCCACTAACGCGTACAGCTGGGGGCTTTCATGGAATTTCGCGTGCAATATGTAAATAGAAGACGTGCATTATTCATAAAAATGATGATGAATTTCACAATTACGAGATGCAGATATTTCAAATTGAAAAAAAAAAAAAAAAAAGATGACCAAAGCGAGACTTGAACCAGCGATCCACGAACTACAGCATCACATCTGTCTACTACGCTACCGATTCCGCTGTTCATCCAGTGTATACTTCAACCGCAATTTTTTTCTATAAATTTATGAAACACATTCCAAACATCCAGTTTGTCAGCACCTTTTAATTCCATTCTACGCGCGTGTTTCACTATGGAGCAGGAAGCAGCCTCGACCATTTTCTTACTGCACATTAATTGCACGACAATCAGAGCACAACAGTAGAGAGACTACAACCGTACATGAGTTTTGAAATAAAAACTACATAGCTAAAACATGATTAAGAACAACATTGATGGCTGTTATTACATTAGAATGTCTTAAAGTTGCATTTAAAGTAACTTAGTAATAAGATACCTACTCCGTAATAGGACCTAGTTCCAAGACGGTAACAACACCAGCGTACGCGTGCTACGGCTTCTGACCAGTCATCGCGTTGGTGTTTGTTTACAACAGGTTTATTCTTGTGATGAACAGAGTACAATACTTCTGTTGATCGCGTTACGTCGCTATTTTAGGTTCTGAGCACACAGTAAGCATGTAAAGATGCCTAGAGGAATGGAATCTCCCACCAAGTGCTGCCATTCGATTTCTTCATGCTGGAGGGTTCCGCCTGGTTTCATGCAGCCCACGTAACGCAAGTGACATGCGTGTGTTCCTTCAAGACAATGTTCGCCCGCGTACTGCAGGTGCAACAAAAACGTTTCTGCAGTATTTTCGATGGGAAGTGTTTGATTACCGACCATACAGCCCGGACTTGGTTCTCTCTGATTTTCATCTCTTTGCTGACACAGACAACGAACTGCAGATCAGCGCAGGGAATTGGCGGGAAGCACAGGCGGCTGCCTTCATTGAAGAGGGTATTGGAAAGTTTGTATCACTCTGTAATAACTGTCTAAGTCGGAGCAGTGACTATGTAGAGAAGTAGCTGGAAGGTATGTGCATGAAACATTTTTAATTTTCACTGTGGGTTCGCTCTCACGACTGAAACAAAAATAGCCCTCTCGTGTGCATTAATGAAATTCAATAGCATTAGTACTAAGACTACATTAAAAATCTCCATTGTCTTTGATCTCACAGTTTATAAATACGGTTCTCAAATTTGTTCTCAAGCTGTAGATACCAACATAAGAAAGATGCAAGTTCTAGAAAGTATCTGTCTGCCAGTTTCAGTCGATGCCGTATGCTACCTCCCAAATACACACATTTACGCAAAAATACAAGCGAGAAAAGTTCCTGAAAACATATAGGAAAAAGAAAATCTATTATAAATATTCGGTCTACCCCAAAGAAAAATCTCAAAAAAACGTTCAAACGTGTGTGAAATCTTATGGGACTTAACTGCTGAGGTCATCAGTTCCTAAGCTTACACACTGCTTAACCTAAATTATCCTAAGGACAAACACACACACCCATGCCCGAGGGAGGACTCGAACCTCCGCCGGAACCAGCCGCACAGTCCACGACTGCGGCGCCTTAGACCTCTCGGCTAATCCCGCGCGGCGAAAAATCTCACCTGCAAAGTAATAGAAGCCATAGATGATATCGTACCCAATACTATGTTCAACTAACCTCGCTTATGGTAGACTTCTTTTGCTTTTGTGGAAGAAGGAAAAAAAAAAAAATCACATGCGGCTAAATCTGAATTGTAAGGTGGATGCGGAACTATAAAGTATGTATTCGGGCCCCCTTCAGATGAGGTTTGGCCAAGGCAAAGAAAATGCACTTATGTAACTCATTATCAAGGATAAGTAATCTTCAGGAAGACACTGGAGCAAGATTATTGCGTCGTCTCTTTGGTAAATTATTACTGCCACTATTTTTCTTTGGTTGGGGATCACAATCATAGTATACCTGTTGAATGAAATCATTGCCGCCTTTTGACTGTAAGTTTTTATTATCTATTTGTTTCACTATTGCGATGTCGATTGTAGAGCCATACAGTCCTTTTTTTTTTACCACTGGACTTGAAAATGGCTCTGCAACGAAATGTAGATAGTGAAATAAATAAATATTAAAAACTCAGCAGCAAATGGTTATAATTATTTCATTCATATAGTACTGTGATGTTTCATTAGCAGTTAGAATAATGTCGATTCCTAAATTTCGGCCGGCCGGACTGGCCGAGCGGTTCTAGACGCTACAGTCTGCAACCGTGCGACCGCTACGGTCGCAGGTTCGAATACTGCCTCGGGCATGGATGTGTGTGATGTCCTTAGGTTATTTAGGTTTAAGTAGTTCTAAGTTCTAGGGGACTGATGACCACAGCAGTTAAGTCCCATAGTGCTCAGAGCCCGCTACAGTCTGGAACCGTGCGACCGCTACGGTCGCAGGTTCGAATACTGCCTCGGGCATGGATGTGTGTGATGTCCTTGGGTTATTTCGGTTTAAGTAGTTCTAAGTTCTATGGGACTGATGACCACAGCAGTTAAGTCCCATAGTGCTCAGAGCCATTTGAACCAACCTAAATTTCGCAATCAGACATAAATGTTCGCAGCATATTTGGCGCTGAACTTTTATTTCAGAATCAGTCGGTCCGCTTCAGTCATTCTCAGAACACGAAACGTGGTTGTTCCTGCAGCAGTGCCCATTGAGCACTCGGAAGGATCTTCACGATATATTGTATTTCTTTTGAGACTATATACCAAGGAATAAATTTTCTTACAAACCGTTTTCAAATTAAGAAAGCCAGCTGGTCGGAGAGGGACTTTCAACTCCATGACAGAGATCTCTCACCACTTCAACAGTCTCAAACGATTGAACGGTTGATGAGAGAGAATGTACGTCTTTTTTGAAGTGCTGCAGTGGCCGAGTATGCAGATTTACGTTGATGAGGCAAAGCATTATGACCTATTGCTTACAATAGTGCGTTGGTCCATCTTTGGAAAGTAATACAACAGCGATTTTGAGCGGAATGGATCCGACAGTTTCTGGGTAGGATCCCGGAGGTATGTGGCACCAGATATCTACGCACAGATCACGAAATCTCCGTAAGTGGCGGGTCGGTCGTTTGTGGGAGCGAAGCTGGCGCCCTACAGCGTGCCATATGTGTCCCGTCGATTGCAGAACAAGAATACAATATCTTCAGTGCGGATGCGCTCCGCGCTCGACCTCTTACGGGAATCTGTGAAATGGCACGAGTAATGAGAATAATGGGCAAGAGGCGCTTTATTCGCAGTGCGTGGATAGGTTGAGATTTTGTGCCTAACGCGAGGCGTGCTACGGCAGTCCGTGTAGTTGTGATGGCGCAGTGCTTAGAGCATCTGCAGCAGACCCTAGTTGGAATCCCAGACCGGCACAGATTCTTAGCTTTCCTTAAATCGATGCCCACTCGCAGCCAATATCTATAACTCCTTTGTGTCTTCATTCCTACTGGTTGATGGATCAAAAATGATGTCTGTCCTATCGGACATTTCCGAAAGAGCAGACACGACATATGTGTTCATTTTCATTTTCCTCTCAGGAGCATAAATTGTAGCTTTACTCATCATCCTTTACTCATCATCCTTGCTATCCATTACTCCGTATTGTTATAAAACTTCAACATTTCATGAATATTTTCATTGGTTTTCGCTTTTTCTTTCTTCTGGTCTTCGTAAAAACCTAACAACGTATATAAGGAACTGTCACACCAGCCCGTAACCACTTTGCCTTTTTCTACTGTATTTCACTATAACAACATACACCAGCTTATTCTTGTGTACGACTGTATTATGTCAGTTGACCACGTGCAATGGCCGAGTCTAAGTACGGTATTGTCGAGTAACAACTGCGTTTCCCCGTTATTCGCTGAAGATGCAGTGCATTTCTCTAGGTGAGAACTAGAATTCTGGTACAGATTTAGATGTGCTGAAGGACAGACACTTGTTTACAGCAAGAACAACGGCCACCAGCAGCTGCTGTACGACCGAGAATGAGGCCTTTAGAATCGGTCTAAAAATAATGCGTGCAGGCCGTCAGCAAAAAAGTCTAAACATTTACAGCTGCTCGTTAGCGAATTCTGCGTAGCATCATTTTGTAGCACATGGCGTGGGTCCCGACGCGATTGTGTTGTGGTGTTGCAGTCAAGTGTTATCTGTCCTTTCGTGGCATAGGTTCCAATGCAGAGTAATGTTTTATTGGCTGCCTTCAGTGTATAGAACGAAATTTTTCCACGAAGAAACGGACAGTTATACTCACTAACGTTTGTGAAAGTTACACAGTGAAAAGGATATGACTGATCTTTAGAAAACATATTAGGTTCTTGACAATGAATTAATAAGGACTGGAACACTGTAAATGATTTCCGTATAGGAGAAACGTTACCGCCAAGTTTCAACTGGCTCCAGTTAGTGCATCTAAAATCAAGGTATGGGCAATTTTTTCCTGAGGCATATCTCGCCAAGCGGTTGTAGGCAAACCCACAAACTGTCAACAGAATGCAGTCCGGAACCGCGCTGCTGCTATGGTCGCTGGTTCGAATCCTATCTCGGGCATGGATGTGTGTGTTGTCCTTAGGTTAGTTAGGTTTAAGCAGTTCTAAATCTAGGGGACTGATGACCTCAGGTGTTGAGTCCCATAGTGCTTAGAGCCATTTGAACCATTTGTCAACAGAAGGTCCGTGACAACAATTTGCCCATCAACAATGTCCCAGATACGTGTGGTGGTAGATGTGTGTCGTGAACGCACAGGCCAGGGAAGCAGTGCTAATCGACATTTCCAAGAATGCCATCATGTCCCGCGTCGAATTATCCTACTCGAACATGACATATTAAAATGCGTGAAGGAGACGAGTACCTGCGTGTCTCAGACTCCCCTGAAGTAGTGTTGCTATTCAGATTACGCTCGACTTTTAAGAGCGCTTCTTCTATTCCATGGCACACTTCTCACTTCATGTTTGTTTGATAGGCTCCGCGACAATGCACACTGGGAAATTGTGGGCACAACGACAGCGTTTAACGTGCATGCAAAATATCTGATGATGGCCGAAAAGAAGAAGATATATACGGTCCAGTCACATTAACGTGACCGCTGCCTATATTTGAAGTCAACGTGCAATAAACGCTCACATTCGGCAGGTGGCAGCGTTTGAGTTTGTAAAGCGTGTCGGGGAGATGCGTAAAACAGTGCAATCATGGTCGTAATGCGAAAACGACAGGCTTTACCAGACGTCCAAAACAATGATTATCGGATTTTGATCCAAGGCCCGAAGCACTTTCTGGACTAAGTATCTAAAGTACTAGCGTACCACCGTGGTTAAAGACTGGAAAGTAGCACAGGTCACACAAATATTCAAGAATGGAAATAGGAGTAACCCATTAAATTACAGACCCATATCACAATAGGATTTTGGAGCATATACTGTACTGGAACATTATGAATCACCTTGAAGAAAATGACTTATTGATGCATAACTAACCCGGATTCAGAAAATATCGTTCTTGTGCAACACAGCTAGCTCTTTATTACCATGAAGTAATGAGTGCTGTCGACAAAGGATCTCACATCGATTCCATATACCTAGATTTCCAGAAGGCTTTTGATACCGTCCCTCACAAGCGACTATTAATAAAATGGCGTGCACATGGAGTATCGTCTCGGTTGTGTGACTGGTTTCGTGATTTCCTCTCAGAGAGGTCACAGTTCATAGTCATAGACAGTAAACCATCGAGTAGAACAGAAGTGATATCTGGCGATCCGCAAGGTAGTGTCACAGGCCCTCTGTTGTTCCGGATTTATATAAATGATCTAGGTGATAATCTGAGCAGCCCCGTTAAATTGTTTGCAGATGACACTGTAATTCACCGTCTAGTAAAATCATCAGACGATCAATTCCAATTACAAAATGGTCTAGAGAGAATTTCCGTATGGCTCGAAAAGTGGCAATTGGCACTAAACAAAGAAAAGTGCGAGGTCATCCACATGGGTACTAAACGAAATCCGATAAATTTTGGGTATACTTTAAATCGCACGAATCTAAGGACTGTCAATTCGACTAAGTACCTAGAAAATACAATTACGAGAAACTTAAATTGGAAAGACCACATAAATAATATTGTGGGGAGGCGAAACAAAGACTGCTCTTAGTTGGCAGAACAATTAGAAGACGCGACGAACTCACTAAAGAGACAGCCTAAATTAGACTTGTCAGTCCTCTACTGGAATATTGCTGCGCGGTGTGGGATCCTTACCAGGTAGGGTTGACGG
The DNA here is from genome assembly GCF_023864345.2 of Schistocerca serialis cubense. Classification (NCBI taxonomy): domain Eukaryota; kingdom Metazoa; phylum Arthropoda; class Insecta; order Orthoptera; family Acrididae; genus Schistocerca; species Schistocerca serialis. Next base: position 702,748,187 of record NC_064638.1, read on the forward strand.
AGGACATCGAGAAGTTGCAAAGAGGGGCAGCTCGTTTCGTGTTATCGCGCAATAGGGGTGAGAGTGTCACTGATATGATAGGCGAGTTGGGGTGGCAGTCACTGAAACAAAGGCGGTTTTCTTTGCGGCGAGATCTATTTACGGAATTTCAATCACCAACTTCCTCTTCCGAATGCGAAAATATTTTGTTGACACCCACCTACGTAGGGGCAAATGATCATCATAATAAAATAAGAGAAATCGGAGCTCGAACGGAAAGATTTAGGTGTTCCTTTTTCCCACGCGCCATTCGAGAGTGGAATGATAGAGAAGTAGTATCAAAATGGTTCGATGAACACTCTGCCAGGCAGTTAAGTGTTAACTGCAGAGTAACCATGTAGATGTAGACGTAGATGTAGAAAGTGTACCGTGCATGGCAAAATGGCGCTATCCAAAACCACCGCCGTGGAAACTGTGGAGCACCAGGGACCATATAGATGACAGTGGTAAACGACGGCTGCGGAGGTTAGATTAGATTAGATTCACTTTCATTCCAATTGATCCATAGTGAGGAGGTCCTCCAGGATGTAGAACATGTCAGAGAAAACAATAATACGCGACAAATATTTACAACTTAAACAAATAAGCTAATGTACCTTCCACAGGTCCCAAGTGGAATGATCGTAATTTTTTTAATGAACACTATATGAAAGAATCATTTTACAAACACTAATACACTGAATTTAAAATAAGAAAAGTTTTTTATATTTATTAGGTAATAAACATGTAATAGAACGACTATAATACTTATTTACAATGAACACATTACTGCACTGAAATGGTGCAGAAGTTAGATTGTACAATGACAGCAAGATTCTGAACTTTGACAATATGGCTTTATTATAGTTTTTTTTTCGGAATCCAACAACACCTCTCATTAGTTAATTCAGGCAGTAATTACGATATTGAAAAATTTATGATCATTAAATATTTATTTCACGATTTACACCATACTCATAAATAGGGGCTTTCAGATGACACAATAACAATAATAATAACAATTAATAATAATAACAATAATAATACTAATGTTCCATCAATTAATATTGGAACATATTTCATAAACTGGGCAATAGTAAAATATTGAGAGTACATTCAGAATACTATCATGAAACCCAGCCAAATTTAAAAGCATTAACTAGTGTCAGAAATCACATCATATTCTTAGGCTTCTCATTCAAAAGCCACCCCTACCCCAAAACGAGCAGTCTGCACCCGGAAATTAGTCATCTTATATCATCATGTAGGGTCGTGGAAAAGTCTGCATCTGCCCAGCACGGGGCAGGTGTGTACGGGCGAATAGACGAGCAACTGACAAGGAGCTGCCAACAGTGTCTCACCAGCAACCATTCAGCGAACATTGCTGCGCACAGGCTACCGCATGCTGACTGCTGTTTATCAGCGACGAAGACTGGAATTTGCTCGCCACTGCCGCAACTGGACGTCCATTGAGTGGTGATAGGTAGTCTTTTCAGATAATATCTTTTAATGCTCCTTGGGACAGACGGACGTTGGCTTGTACGGCGTGAAAGCAAACACCCCGCAACAATCGTCGGAAAGGACCAGGCCGGAGGCATTCCCCGAGTGGTCTCGTCACTTTGGAAGGCACACTGGATCAACACAAGTATGCATCTATCCACCACATGCAGTGTGCATCTACCGACATGACAATGCAAAGTGTTACACAGCTTGCAGTATACGAGCGTGGTCCGATGATCATCACGATGGGTTTACCGTACTCCGCTGGCCACCAGATTTCCCGGACTTAAATTCAATCGAGAATCGGTGGGACCACTTCGCCATACTTCCTGTTCGCGCCATAGATCCTCAATCGAGAAACGTAATACAGCTGGCCACGGCACTGGAGTCGGCATGGCTGCACATCCCTCTCGATACCTCCCAGAACCTCACTAACCCTTTTCCTGCACCTCTCGCAGCGGTCCGCTCTACAAAAATTGGTCAATCAGGCTTCTGGCAGGTGATCACATTAATGTGACTGGACAGTGTAAAACGCAAAGTGGAAATAGCATGTAAAACATTTCTGAAAAGGAGGAATTTACTAACATAGATATAATTGTAAGAGTTAGGAGTCATTTCTGGTGGTATTTGTCTGGAGTGTAACCCTGTATGAAAAGAAACGTGGACGATAAGCAGTTCAGACAAGAAGAAAATAGAATCTTTTGTAGTTTAGTTCTACAGAACAATGTTGGCAATTAGATAAGTAGATCGAGTAATTGATGGGGAGGCACTGGACCGAAGTGGGGAAAGAAAGAAATTTATGGCAAGACTTGACTAAAAGAAGGGACCGGTTGATAGGACACATCCTGAGGTATGATGAAGTCTTCAGTTTGGTAACGGATGGAAGTGTGTGTATGTGGGGAGGGGAGGGGGGGGGGGGAGATAAAGTTGTAGGGGAAGACGAAGGGTTGAATACAGTAACCAATTTGAAATGGATATAGGTTACTGTAGCTATTCGGAGATGAGGAGGATTGAAGAAAATAGACTAATGTGGAGAGCTGGATCATAGCAATCTGCGGACTGAAAACGACAACAACAAAAACAGTTAAATGTTATTGCTCCAACATAGCACTACATTTTGTATACGTAGACAATGCTACAAATCTCTTTGTTGTGCTGTTTTTCTAAGCTATGGTTCTTTCTAGGTGTTAATGGCTGTTACAGTAAGGACAATGACAAATAAATATGTTTGAAAGTATTTAAATACACAGTTGTTCACAGTAGACTTCGCTGAAAGTATGTGCTGTGACCAGAAACATCATGATCGGGTGAAATTTATTTATTTTACGCTATCGATCTTCTTTGCTTTCCTGATAGATAAAACGCAAGTTTCACTCCCGTATAGGAGAGATTGTGCACGTCAGACACTCGAAGGCTTTGAGGTTGTGCGTCCGCGAACTGCGTTAGGATGGTTACAATTTTGCTTGATTCACCATTTCGAGATCGGAACAGATGTTTTAATGCTCACAGGCTGTGTTTTTCATCTTCTTATAGTCGTGAGAAATTCATTAATCGCAAGGCTGGAGAGAGAGTGCGTTCGTGTCGGCATGGCTAATGAAGGCCGATTACAGTGCAGGAGACAGTCCAGCAAGTCACATGGCTATTTGATGTTGGGCAACAGCAGTCTGTGAGCAGCCGAAGACTCTAGAACCCCCTTCTAGTTATGAAGTAGACCAGCCACCGCCTAGACGTGTACTTCTACTCACTGCACGTCAACAGCGTACGGAGTTTGACTTGTTCGAAAGAGCACCACCAATGAACGCTCGATGAGTGGGACATAGTCATAGGCAGTGACGAGTCGCAGTGCGATCGTGCGTCGGAATCCACAACAGGCAGAGCAGCCTACGTGCCACCAGCACGCCGCTCAGGCAGGTGATGGCGTTCTTCTCCTGTTTACATGGAACGGAATGGGGCTCATGATAAGTTGGCCATCCGTTTTCACTGGCAAACGATACAGGAACATAGTGTTTGATCATGTACATTCCTGAAACTTCCTGGCAGATTAAAACTGTGTGCCGGACCGAGACTCGAACTAGGGACCTTTGCCTTTCGCGGGCAAGTGCTCTATGAACTGAGCTACCCAAGCACGACTCACGCCCCGCCCTCACAGCTTTACTTCTGCCAGTACCTCGTCTCCTACCTTCCAAACTTTACAGAAGCTCTCCTGTTCTGCAAGGTTCGCTTACGATAAGCACAACACACATACCCATGCCCGAGGGAGGACCCGAACTTCCGGCGGGAGGTGCCGCGCGAACCATGGCAAGGCCCTTAAGACGGCGCGGCTACCCCGCACGGCTGTGAAACGTGACTGCTGTCATCAGTGAAAGAAGTTGTTTCAGTTGAAAATAAGCTCGCCGGACGAAATATTTGTCATCCACTTAGGATAGCTGAGTGAGCGCTGTGAAGCGCTCATGGTAATGTCGTGTGACACTCACCACCATTGACCTAAGTGATGACAGGGAAGTGATCGGTCTGTGCCAATCAGTTTTATAGAATCAGCATAATAAGTCGTGGAGACGTGATAGAATGACGGAAAGGAGCTACAAAGGACGAGCCCACAACCGCGCCGTGAATAGGGTTTCCGGGTCTGTTGCTGTATTACCACAACTCCCAGTGCGGCCAGAAGCAATGGTGTAGCACTCGTAGCCCTAACATGGCGTAAGAACTGTGTCGTAAAAATATTGCAACCGACAGCGACCGGAGACGATGCGTTTTCAGTGACAATAGGTTTCAAATCCTATAGTAACTGCTTCTTTCAGTGGATGGAAATCCACCTCAGTAAGTTTCGTAACTAACTTTACGAAGACATATTGCATACAACGGACCTCTGGAGTTGGTACCTCACAAAACGCGACTGCTTACAGCGGCACATGCAGCTGCACGACTTCAATAGACCAAGCAAAAGAGAAACTGGATTGTTAATAAAAAATGGTTCAAATGGCTCTGAGCACTATGGGACTCAACTGCTGTGGTCATCAGTCCCCTAGAACTTAGAACCACTTAAACCTAACTAACCTAAGGACATCACACACATCCATGCCCGAGGCAGGATTCGAACCTGCGACCGTAGCAGTCGCACGGTTCCCGACTGCGCGCCTAGAAGATTGTTAATAATTGGAGGCATATGGAGTGGTGCGACAGCTTGCGAATTCGTCTCGTTTCTAAATACTGTGAGGCGCCGAGTGCACAAACTGAGCGAGGTGGCACAGTGGATAGCACACTGGACTCGCATTCGCGCATACGACGGTTCAAAACAGCGTCCGGCCATCCTGATTTAGGTTTTCCTTGATTTCCCTAAATCGCTTCAGACAAAACCCGGGATGGTTCCTTTGAAAGGGCGCTGCCGGCTTCCTTCTCCATTCTTCCCTAATCCGATGGGACCGATGACCTTTCTGTTTGGTCCCCTCGCCCGAATCAACGAACGAAAGTCGAGTGCACCAACTGCCCGACGAGATGTTTAACAATGCTGTTTATGGAAGCTCAAAAATGGCTCAAATGGCTCTGAGCACTATGCGACTTAACTTCTGAGCTCATCAGTCGCCTAGAACGTAGAACTAATTAAACCTGACTAACCTAAGGACATCACACACATCCATGTCCGAGGCAGGATTCGAACCTGCGACCGTAGCGGTCGCTCGGTTCCAGACTGAAGCGCCTAGAACCGCACGGCCACTCCGGCCAGCGCTGTAGCTCAGTCGTATGCGGTAGTGTCTGCCGTACCATGACTTGGACCCACTCATTCATATTACTGTGAACATGAAATAGGGTGTTTATTTCAACATTCCAATGAGCAAGTGTTCCCCTCTCTTCTACGTCTTCATGACGAGTGTGCTGTGAACACCACCATCTTCCAAGATAACAACAGCCGTATTCGCAGGGCAGCACGCATACATTCCTCATTAGACGAGAGCTCAGGCCTCCCTATGGGACCTTGAATGGCCCAATTAATCAACCGACTATATTACAAAGGTGGAGAATTGTAGCAATCAAGCTCTATGGGATCTAATCATCATTGAGCGGCTTCGGGAGGATGTGGCATATCTGAAGAAACTTGTGTTCTTTCCTCTCTTCCTAATTGCTGTCATTATTAAGGCTAAAGGATCTGTTAATGGGTATCAGGGTTATGTCTTCTGGGAGTGACAATTGTTTACCCGATATGCTTAGTTATTGGAGTTTCTCCAGTCAATAGAATGCATTTGTTTTGTTCCATATTTTGCTATGCGTATATCTCCAGTATCTTGTCACTACTTCACTTTGCGTTATAATGGGTACAAATGCCGATATTTTCCGATGTAGTACCTTAATACGAACACACATCAGTGTTGTAGTTGTTTTTTCTCTGTGTCAAACAATCTTCCCATAAACACGTTACTAACTTTAGGACCTGATTTTTGTGCACGGTTGCTCTGCTCCACAAAGTGGACTACGCCTGTCAATATATACCAACCGTCTTGCTACCATGTGTCCACACTTTAACGCCCGTCCTGCTGCCTAGGAGAAAGTAATCATTAATGGCTTGCTCCTACTACATTTACTTGGAACTACAACTACCCAGCCTAAGAACATATGATTTGTAATGGCAGTAATTGTTAGACACCATCTTCAGTCACCATTAGAAGTATCTACACTTACACTTGTTACACACTGTGTTTTGAACACTATTTTGTGAAAGTACTCAATGAGTATCTGTACAAATTTTGAGAGCAGGATTCACACTGCTATAGTAGAATACAATGAACATGGGAGTTCCGAATATTGGCGAGACAAGTGAGGACACCACTGGTACAGAATCAGATCTGCAATATGAAAGTGTACAATCCACGTGCTCACAAAACGATCTGGTTTTATCTCGATGGTGAAGAGCAATTTTCGAAGCTGACATTGCGCGCGCAGTGGCGTTGACGCTGCAGGGCAGCTCCTGAGCGCCGCTGTACAAACAATGACGTAGACACATGATGGCGGCCCACTGAGTCACGGGCCTTAGCCTTGGCTCCATCATACGTCCAGCTCGCTTGCTCTGGTGACCTGTGCCGGCGGTCAGTGACGTATGCGACCCCCGAACTATTGTCTCGTCTGTGCTTTATACTGATCTTCCGCCTGGACTGTCACTTGTTTTTCGCTCGCCTCTCGTTTCGTTTTCATGTTCTCTGTCATAGGCACGAATCAAAGCAATATCCGAATGGGGAGGGGGGAAGTGGGGGGAGAAAACATGGAGATCTTGACACTATCAAAATAAAATTCAGTAGTAGCGTTTATATTTTTACATACACCAATTTTCAAATGTCACAGCTAACTTTCGGAGAATACAGTAGCATGTTCGAAAACTAAGTTTTATCGTAAATGGACAGGAATTTTGCCACTTGCAACCTGCATTTAACACAGGATACTTTTCAGTTGTTTGAATGAGGCTGTTCTCCATTCGATGTGCTCTCGGCCTGACCGGTAACGTTCCAGCCAGGTAAAGTGAAGGCGCAAATTCATACTAGTTGTCAATAACAAATCCGACACAATTCGTGTGTCCGTAAGTGGAACCTTAAATCACAGAAAAGACAAAATGGGAAGACCCTCCACGAAAAATTAAAAGAAAAATCGTGAAAAATATCAGTTAAATGTTTTGTAAAATGATTTGTTTACAAATAAAAAATAAAATTATTCAGAGAAACATATGAAACAACTCATTTGCTTTGCATGATTTCGAGCGTCATTGGAAGGTGGGTAAAATGTTTCTCTTACTTTTAGACAAATAATTTCACATAAACTTTGACAGATCTTCCTTTTCTTTTCAAGTTTTGTTCAGAATACGTGATTGTATTGACATCTCATTTCCTTTCCTTGTCTTTCTGTTCTCAAAACGTCCTGAATTTCGCGCTTAATTCGAAGGAATATGTTTTGACAGTTAAATGTCATGCCAATGTAACTTCTTTGTGCAAAATAGCTAGGTATTGAGCAGACAAACTTTTTGAAATTTCATTTACATAACTATCAGCAGCTGTTCGTGAAATACTTAATTTTCTTCAAGCTACTAATCAAGTAAATTTTTTGTGTTATAATACTAGACCCCATCGAGGTCAATTTAATATCCAGACCTCACCCTAGTCGATCTGATATCCCATTTCCCACTCTTCCTTTGGCTATGAAAGTTCGGACAAAAACACATTGTGTAATTTATAGGGAGACTTATTTTCGAGCCGCTCAAACATTTGACTACTTCTTTACTGTCAGATAAACATAGCCTGCAGACCTGTGTTCACAACTGCAGCGATAAGTGAAACACTGGTAACGGTGAGTACACACTTCCATTTTATAGCGTGTAAATTATGACGTTGTCAGAGCTGTGAGAATTTGTTACTATTATAGTTCTTAAATAAATTGCATGACAAATATATCTTCCAGATTTTCGGATGAATGCATTTAAAAAAAAAATGGTTCAAATGGCTCTGAGCACTATGGGACTTAACTGCTGAGGTCATCAGTCCCCTAGATCGTAGAACTACTTAAACCTAACTAACCTAAGGACATCACACACATCCATGCCCGAGGCCGTGTTGGAACCTGGGACCGTAGCGGTCTTGCGGTTTCAAACTGTAGCGCCTAGAACTTATCGGCCACCCCGGCCGGCAAATAATTTCAAATTCTACGTTTTACTGAACATCAATTTCTTGGACATGATGCTAAATCGATCTTCTAAGCTCAGATGTGAACAAATTATCATTATTGTTATTATTATATTAAAACATTTCATCTATTTGATACTTATTATCATTGAAATCGTAGGCACCTGTTGGTAAGCTACAAGTGAGCGACATTTCAAGTTACGCTTGGGTGGCAGGTAGACACACAGCATCAAACGGTAACTGCCCCGCCCTCGCCCCCTTCAGCACGGAAACCTGGATCCGCGCCTGCCTTATCCCACGACAGAGGGATGCATGACTTAGTTCGAAAGTAATGCAAGAAATGTTCGTGCTTTTACACTGAGCATCCGTGAAATTCGAAAATAAAACCATTCTCTGTGAATATAGCCAATGTCATTTAATAATGTACCGTGAAAATTCTGTGGTCTCTGATAAGTTCCCACTCACCTAACTGTTTCACATAAACAAATATGTTCTTTGTCATAGGTTGGTAGTTCTGCAGTATTAGATGTATAATTTTGTCCATTATAGTGGATCGTTTGTATTGGCTGACGGATCGTTTGAGTAATCGTATGTTTTCGTATTGCACTGCCAGACGTATCTCGCGACACATTTCGTAACTTCCGCCTGAGTCGTTTCGGGACCGGTGTTCTTATCCATTCATTTGCTGTTTTCCATCAGGAGTGAAAGTTTCTGTCACCAACACGGAAACACTGTGTGTTGAGAAAAGAAATTTAAACAAATCAAGAGAAACAAGTACTACAGCTGACGGTTGAAGACGCCCTAGCCCTTACAACTGAAAAAGCTCTTTAATGGACTGGGCTACATAAATAGAATTCAGTTAATTATAAACAAAATAAATACGAAAGTAATGAGAAGACACGGTGATTATTTTATAGCAAAATTTGGGAAGACGCATAAGGCAATGAAATATTATGCTGTAGTGACGTACAAGAATTGCAAATGAAAAAAAGTAACAAAGCAATGAGCAGTGGAAGTTACAAATGATTGCTTAGTCAATCTTCAGTTCAGAAATTATAAAAACTTTTGGGAAACAGTATCTCTCGATGGGAGCATTCTGTAAAAATGAAATGCGGCCTGTGGGATAAACGGAGAAGAAAAAAAGATTTTTTTAAAAATATGGCCCGACAGATATCGAAAGGATATTAAAAACGAAGTGAAGATGTGAAGTAACATTTAAGCAAGCAGTGTGAAGAAGGAGATAAAGAAAAGGCGGGAGTAGTGGACGGTGACAACTGTCTGCACCGACTAAGGCTGGAGTAAGCACACAGATTAAAAGTGTGGAATGTAGTCAATATATAGAACAGAAGAGGTTGGGAGGAAGGAAGGAATTTTAAAGTTCAACGTTCTGTCCACGTGATCCGAGACGGAACATATGTTGAGCTGCACAAGAAATAAGGGTATCATGCAAAACCTCACACATATGGGCGAAGCGGAAATTCCACATGAATTGGAACGAAAACTAGTCCGGTTTCTTAACTAGTGCCCCAGTACGCTTAAAAGCAACAGAATGGTAGAGATGAAGGGTAGCATTTGATAAACCAATCTCTCCTTTTCTACACCATTCTCTCTGAAGAAATTTTATTCACAAAATCAGTCCTACAGAAAATCGTTGTGGAAGGATTCGAGGATCTGAAAAACTAGTGTTAAAACGGGTAGTATGATTCACTCTGGTTCAAGCGACCTAGGGCTTTTTTTTACATTGAAGCATTCTTTCATCAGGGAAGTGTAATTGATGTTTAGATGATTGTTTATGTTGTATCTATGTCGTTTGGCCTCCGCAGCCCCCCCCCCCCCCTCCCCCCATTTCTTCTTTCGTTTTTGTAAGCTACTGAGACGAAACGATGTTCATGTATACACAAGTATGTCATTACGCTCTATGCGCAATATGTACGTGTCCATGACTAATAAATATGCCACTAGACACATCTGTAAAAGACGTTCTTACAAAAACGTAAATGAACTGTATTAAAACCGACTCTGTCCCAGAATGACTCAACATCTATGTCACTTTTGGTCTTCGCTCTATCCTTATATGGCAGATGCTCCTGAGGTAATTGCAAGGTCAATTGTACCTAATAGAGTACACACAGACTTCAATTCTGTTGCAGAGTTTTTGCCCGTAGCACGTCAACTAGCTGGGTGAATGAGCCAGTCAGCGGTCACACGTTGTCGGCGGCCAGAAAAAAAGTAGAACATTGCAGCAGCCCTCTTCATGCCATTGTTTCATTACAATGAAAGCGACATTATAGTGTTAATGTCTTGGGAACAGCTCTCCCTTGCTAGCCCCCCTCCTCCCCCCCCCCCCCCCCCCCCCCCCGCCACAGCTGCACCCCCTTTCCTCTCTCTCTCTATCTCTCTCAATCTCTTTCTCTCTCTCCTTCTCTCCCTTTACAGTATGACATGTCAGCAACGCCCATTCCGCATTCAATACTTTTGTTGTAGCATCGCGATTTTCTGTCAGTGTAGTGCATCTGTTGACTCAACTAATAGAAACCACTTCAGAAGTGGCAAAAAAAGAACAAATATATATCCGTGGGATGCATTATTTAACGATTCTAGGTATTTTTATTAAGTCTCAGTCGACTGGTTTGATGCTCTCTGCCATTGCTTCCATTCTTATGGAATATTTTCACATGCATATTCTGTTTTCGACATCTGCTATTGTTCTCTATTTCTCAATGAGTGACAGCTGCTATATATCTGCGGAAGAAAAACCATTTCGTTGACAAATGGGGCGGCATATAGTTCGTCATTGTAGGAGTATATGACGATAAATTCAGACCGAGTGAAACACACGTCACAATGAAGGGTGCCAAAACAGTCGCATCAATACAGTGTGTCGCAACGCAGGTATGTATTCTCGCATGCAAGCGGCCATAAAAGTGATGAATTGTATACTGCGAAAGTTTCTCGCAAGCACATTGCGCATCTTGTTGCAATTCGGCAATATTTCTTGCAGGCCCTGGGTAATGAATAAATTCCCGCTTCATCACGTCCCATACGTGTTAATTGACAACAAATCTAGCGATCTTTCTGGCCATAGCAATTGTTGTGAGCCCCGAAGAGCACGTTACGTCGCAGCAGCCTTATGTGGACGTGCGTTGTCCTGCTGAAATAGGACATCACCTTCCTGTCGAACTAATGGCAGTGGCACGCGGGTAACAGGCTGTGCAAAATAACGGGCACTGGTTACTTTAAGCTGCGGAAACACAAATATGACCTCGAGTTGAACCATGATACCTGGAATGGGCATGTGCTGGGATAAGCAGCTCACAAGGTCCATTCCATACAGATGTACGTACGTCATTCGCATGCAGAGAGAACCTAATCTCTTCGGTGAAGACAACAGAGCATTCAGAGAGAAACTAATCTCATCAATGAAGACAACAGAGCGCTATTTCTTTCTTCTGTATTCTCTTCCATGACATCAGAATAACCATGCCCGACCGTGTCGTGGTGTCTGTGGTAGCCTAACAGAGGCACACGTGAACTTAATGCTGTTGCAAGTAGGAGATTCCCAATGGCCCCTGATAACACACAAGGTGCAAAAGGTGCAACATGTGCCCGGATTTCCTCTCTCGATGACGTTAGGTTGTCCACACATAATGCATCGATCTTGACGCCTGTACGTGCAGAACCCGGTCTACATGTGTGGGAATGTTTCACGCTCCACAGTTCAAAGCAGCGACACACCACCGATACACTGTACCCGTTCAACCGCCTCAGCCACTTGAACGGGATCGCGTTTTGAGCCTGAGGGAAGCTGGATTGACGTATCGAAAGATTCCTGCACATGTTGGGTACAGCGTCTTCTAGTCGGTTTCAAGGCGTCCGGTTTTATCAAATTAGTGGTTAAATTCGCAGCTTCTGGTATTGAGGAGCTGCAGGGAATAGAATTATTGATCATATATGGCTACAGCAATGGACGCCTATTGTTTTACACACAAATATGGTAACTTCCACAGATCGGACAGTCAGATAACAGAAACAATTGCTGTTGCGGAACATTTTGAGCACTCAAGAGTAAAAATATCTCGCAGTATATTTTGATAGGTAAAGACCCTCAAATGGGGAGAAGGGGTTCTCAATCTGTATCCACTGCCAGTATGACGGAAAGTATAGCATTGATGTATACAATCTTAAGTATAGTACCATAAGGTTGGATCAATCCTCAGTTTCTTAAGGGCTGTTCGTATAGATAAAAACTTTGTCAAAATCTATGAAAGTTAGAGTAAGTGGTATACACGCTCATTATAGTCTCATTCATGACATGAAAATGATTCAATTCGCCACATCCATTAGTATAAAGAGCTTGTTCCTTCCCTTGATAAAAATCTAGTGTTTTATCTACGTGGTTGGTAGTAATTTTAGAGAATATCTTGTACATTACGTAGGGGAGACTGATGTGCTCATCCTTCTTCAATGTATTGTTTGTCCCCTTTGTAGTGAAGTAAGTACCGTTACTGCTTTTCCCGCTTTTGGAAAATTATGTTCTTTTGCAAAATCTCTGCAAACCTTCTTGTCTTTGAGGCTTTCCCGGCGTAATAACTGCTTGCGAGGTTCTGAGGCGTTGCGTCGAACTGCGCCATGAAAACTACAAAATATTTGAAAGGGGCAACTGATCGTCTTCTCAGTCACTCCTGAACACGACGAGCAACTGACTCGTTGAAATATTGTGCAGTTTCCAAGATTCTATACAAAGTAATGCTTGAGAAGATCAGAAATAACTTTCTTCCTAGTACTTTGCCTCGCTGCTTTGCTATCGAATCACCGTCCACAGTAGCCTACATGCTTTGAATAAATCGTACACCTAATTTGGCGTTACTTCCGGAATGCCATTAACTGTGTTTCTTATTCATCTCATGCACCATACGAATATTTAATGAAATGAACATTCCGTGACCAATGAAAATTTGTGCCAGATCGGGTCACAAACCAGGATTTCTGCTTTTCCCCATAAGTCACCTAAGCCATTAGACTTTCTGAGCATGCTTCCAGACCTGACTCTAACTTTCATTGACGCTGGGTCTCTTAGCATTATTTTTTAACAAACATAAATAGTTCTCAATTCCAGAATATAGGCGCAGGAATGTTTAAAAAGTTTTAAAAAAAGTGCACATTTGTTAAAAGTTGAAGGACCTTCCCTGGAAAACAGGGGAGGTTTGGCGTTTTGTAGGATCATATGGTGTGACTGCAAATAAAGGGCTCCATTAAGTTGTAAATAATTGCGAAGGTTGAAGTAAGTAGGATGTGGATGATAGGAGACGAAAATAGCGTAGGGGACTTGTGTGTGGGCCGCTGCATGGTAAAGGAAGTAGCGAGTGGGGAAAGCCCTGATGTGGTGTAGGATAGGGAGGCAGGCGCTGTAGCTGACAGGATGGATAAATGTCGTGGCTGATTTCATAGCCTGGGAGCAACCGTCGGTCGAAGCTGCATGCGGACATCTCCGTTAGGAGACGGTTCAGCATTTCTGACTGTTATTTAACTGATAGCCTTTCGTATCATTAAAGTTTCATTTATTTAATACGAGTTACCTCCGTGAATTCCATGTCATTCATGTAATTCAATTGATTTAAGCAAATCCTTGAATGCTTGGTCATTTATATCTCGGTTTGTTAGTCTCATTGCCACTTTAGTCGATGAAATGTAATGTCAAGCAGACGAATTTCCTGATTTAGTTTTTTTTAATGCTGAAAAATTGACAAATTGCGTTTTCTTCCTCTAAACTTTTTACTGAGGTCTGCATATCGGCTTATTAGGGCAGGATCAGATGACGCTGAATCGGTTAGTAATGAAGGAATATTACTGGAACAGCCGGCCGCTGTGGCCGAGCAGTTTAGGTGCTTCAGTCGGGAACCGTGCTGTTGCTACGGTCGCAGATTCGAATCCTGCCTCGGGATGGCTGTATGTGATGTCCTTAGGTTGTTAGTTAGGCTTAAGAAGTTCTAAGTCTTGGGGACTGACGACCTGAGATGTTAAGTCCCATAATGCTTAGAGCCATTTGAACCATTTTTTACTGGAACGAAGCACAGATCCTCTGTTTTCAATGTGAGACTGTTCTGCCAAGAAGTGACAGAAGAATCTACTAATTCGACTTTCTGATTTTTGTTCGGGCTTTAATGGGTTTCAGTTGTTTATCGAACGAAATTTTCATCATACGTTCACACATCGTCGTGAAAGTATTTAAGGATAGTTTTTCTTACTCAGCATAATCTATCACGTTCGTACTATATTTTTCCGAGAAATCTATCTTTGTCTTTGATGGTTGCCTTGTTTTCCGTAACAGTTTTTTTTCTTTAATCATCCTTATAGTCACAAGTTTTCTACTCTTTAACTCCTATTACGCCTTTCCTTTATCTGGCAAGGTATTTAATTCCCCCTAGCAATTATTTCTATTCTTTCTTCACTTTGTAGTTCAGCTTTCTAGATAATATTGAAATGCTTAGGTACAACTAAACTGAAAATGTTCCCAATGTTTTCTCCTCCGGCGTTATCATATTCTGCACTGTTCATCCGTGGTATGCAATTCTATCGCTAATGAGTGCCAACATGTTGTAGAGTTAGCAGTATGTGGCTATTCTTATGAAGTGAAGAGCAACCTATGGCTCCTGTAATTGGCGTATCTAATTAACTTTAACAACGTCGCGGTCGATGTAATGAGCGCGCCTCCGTATAAATCAGCGTGGCTTGTAACCCTTTCCTGTTCCGTTAAATGTGCCATACCTCGCAAAATAGCTTGTAGTCTTCTCAGGCAATGACCAGCACAGTAATTTCACGCACCAATAACACACAGTTCGAGCGACATCCGCCATGTTGCACTATGCCGGATGTCTCCGACGACAGCAGTAACAGCTTGTAATAATAGTAGGAACGGCCGTCAGCATACTACTATAATTCTGCTGCTCAGATTAAATGCCTCCAATTACCTCATTTTGTGATCAGGTATACTAGAATTTTCAAATTTCAAGTACGCTAGTATCGCAAGGCAGGGTACTTCGAATAGAACTAGGAAGTCGTCATTTTAGAGTCTTTCATATCGTTAACGGAAGATCGAGTATAAAAGCCTGTCGATGAACCCTCTGCCAGGCACTTAAATGTGATTTGCAGAGTATCCATGTAGATGCAGATGTATGTTACAGGCATAACTATCTCATTTTTGTTACGGAGCGATTCAACTCAGTATGAAACGGACTCATAACAGCCTTAAACTACCGTCTTTTTATGTCGAAGTCCACATCTACGCTTCCTTTATCGATGTACACTTTTCGCTTTAGGTAGGTGATTGGTTAACAGTTGAAGGTTAACCACTATTATCTAGCAAGCAAACCTCTTCTGGAAAAAATCATCACGGGTGACGGGAATTGGTGTTATTACAATCAAAAAACGACGAAGTGCAGAAAGACACATGAAGGGTTAACGCTTTTACGACATAAACGATACTGAAGCGAATGTGTAACTCGAGCTGGACAACATTCCAGAGCAGGACTTTTCTGGCTGTTTCACCCATTTGCATGAACGGTTTGTGCGTTGCACTCAAGTGTTGGGGGGGGAGGGGGGGGGGCGGGAGAATATGTAGAACACTTGAAGCACTGAAATCACCATCTTAACTCTTTTCTATATTTTATTTATCAAGTCTCGAAACTTTTTGCACTGATTGAGTAGACCTTACGGAAATGGAGAACCGGTGGTACGGATCAGTCCACCTTTCGGGGAACA
The DNA here is from genome assembly GCF_023864345.2 of Schistocerca serialis cubense. NCBI lineage: Eukaryota > Metazoa > Arthropoda > Insecta > Orthoptera > Acrididae > Schistocerca > Schistocerca serialis. The sequence continues at coordinate 702,764,116 of NC_064638.1, forward strand.
ATGTCTTCATCAAACCCGAGGTCAATGTTAGCGTGATGCCCTTCTTATGTTCACCATTTGGCATCGCCCAGGTGTTGCCATAAAGTCGCTAAGGACGCGGCGAACAAAAGCCTTCTTAATAATAAAACACAGACCCAAAGCACTACATCTCATAGTATCATTACATAGTTTAGCAAAGGATGCACCTTCTAATGCAATTTAATATGTAAATTTTGCTGTTTATTTGCTATTTTTCAACTTAGAAATACTGAGCGAGGAAGTTGTCTGCATCAAAAGTTTTCTACACAGCTAAAAGTCGGAGCGTCTAGTTCAGTGGTAGTCAGCACGGTCCCTATCACCCACTAGTTGGCGTTCCAGCTTTAATGGTGGGCGGTATGTGGTAAGAACTTTTAAAAAATCATTAGTTTTTCATATAATTTTGACAAAGTGTTTGCTAAGTAATTATTATTACATGTTTTAACTTGCTGTAACTCTATTTTATAAATTTTATAGTGAAGTTACTTCCCTACTATGTGAATCACCATTACTGTGGAAAGGGCGGGCAGTTCTAAAATTTTACTGCTGACAGAGATACAGAAGCGGAGTATAGGTAAAGAAAGGTTGATTACCCTGGTCAGAAGCCATAATATTTCCTACCTTCACTTTTCGTACTCGTTTCCAAGTTTGCTAAACAGATTAGCGACTCGATAGGTTTGTGTGTCTGATAGTGAGACTGATATTTTGAATGCGATCCGCCTCCCTCCCCCCCCCCCCCCCCCAACACCAAACATACATCGCGCTCACATGCTCATGCACATAGATATACACGAGGTACGCCGATATAGTCACCAGAGGAAGTGTTTGCATGGGGCACTGAGGTAGGCCAGTAAAGGCAATGCTTCAAAGCTTCGTGGCGTAGACGGAGTAGGTACTGTGTAAGGAGCATGGTGGGCACACCTCATGTTAATGTTCACTAATAGGAGTGTGATCAGACAAGGTATGTGGCTTATTTGAAGAATTGCGTGATGTTCTGGGTCTCAACATGGCATGACAGCGTTAAAAGCACGAACTGTGCAGTTAAGGGAAATTAACGATGTCTAATAGTGGGTCCATGTGTGAGGTTGGATGGTCCTGATTAATACTTCAGATGTTTGTCAATGCTAGTGCCTGGTTCAACGGCGGTGCACTAGCTTGTCGTCCAAGTTCTGGATGACAAATGCACATAATTTCACGCATTGACGCCTCACCAGAAAGGCGACCATTTATGATAACGCAGCGGCCACAACACAATTTAGGACCCAGAATAACAGTAAGGATCATCGGGAACTCCGTGCTAGAAGCTCATTTTCGAACGACGGTGATGCCAGTCACGCTACCTCGTAGAGTACATCACACACAAATTAGTGTTAGTAGAAAGGGGCGGATTCTGCTTCAGCGTCATTGACGGTAGACTGACAACTGCCTGAGTCGCTAAGAGACCAGCACACAGGATAGCCTCTGCCATAAGGGTTTGGAGAGTGACAGTGCCGACATGGTAGCTCAGCGCGTTCGGTCAGAGGGTTAGGTGCCCTCTGTAATAAAAAAGAAAAGAAAAAAAAAGTGAATAGATCAATGATGAACTTCAACAGATGTCATGGGACGTCTGCACCGAACAAATGCAACGCACAAAATGACATCAAACAAGAAAGAAAGGGGTAATCAAAACGTCCTTGGTCCGGGTTAGAAACACGCCACCTCTTAAATTTTGATTCATAATCAGCATTGTCGGCTGAAGACTTCCGCATGGCCTTGTAAAAGAGGGAGGAGGAGCGAACAGCGGTTCAGGGCACTTTCTTGTCTTGGGGTGGGAAACTGCCTTGCCGGCCGCTGTGGCCGAGCGGTTCTAGGCGTTTCAGTCAGGAACCTCGCGACTACTACGGTCGCAGGTTCGCATCCTGCCGCGGGCATGGATGTGTGTGATGTCCTTAGGTTAGTTATGTTTAAGTAGTTCTAAGTCTAAGGGACTGATGACTTCAGATGTTAAGTCCCATAATGCTTAGAGCCATTTGAACAAATTTGGAAACTGGCCCTAAAGGCGGAAGAATCAGCAATCATCAATGGCATCAGGATGCAGAAGGCAATGGAAACCATTGCATTAACGACAAGAAACGTGCATCCACAGGACACGTGGCCCGTAATTGAAAAAGTGTCATGATAATCTCTCCATTGGCAAAAGATTCCGGAATAGTCCCCCTATCGGATCTCCGGGAGGGAGTGCCAAAGGGGAGGTGACCATGAGAAAAAGACTGAATAATCAACTAAAGGATAACATTCTACGCCACGGTCGCAGGTTCGAATCCTGCCTCTGGTATGGATGTGTGTGATGTCCTTAGGTTAGTTAGGTTTAAGTAGTTCTAAGTTCTAGGGGACTGATGACCATAGATGTTAAGTCCCATAGTGTTCAGAGCCATTTGAACCATTTGATAATATTTTACGAGTCGGGGAGTGGTATGTCAGAAGCTTGAACGTGGTAGGGAAACTATAAAACCTGAAAAAAAGGAAATACAAAGGCTCAAGCTAAATATAGTAGGGGTCAGTGTAGTGAAAAGGAAAGAAGACAAGGCTTTCTGGTCAGATGAGTACAGGGCAATATTAACAGCAGCAGGTAATGGTATAACTGGAGTAGGATTCGTTATGAAAGGGAGGTAGGGCCAAGAGTGTGTTACTGTGAACAGTTCAGAGATAGGGTTGTTTCATCAGAATCGACAGCAATGCAACTCCGACAATGATAGTTCAGGTATTCATGCCGACGTCGCAAGCTGAAGATCAAGAGACAAAGAAAGTATATGAGGACATTTAAAGGGTAATACAGTATGTAAAGAGGGATGAAAATCTAATAGTCATGGGGAACTGGAATACAGTTGTAGAAGAAGGAGTAGAAGAAAAAGTTACAGGAGAATATGGGCTTGGGACAAGGAATGAGAGAGGAGAAATACTAATTGAGTTCTGTAACAAATTTCAGCTAGTAATAGGGAATATTCTGTTCAAGAATCACAAGAGGAGGAGGTCTACTTGGAAAGCCCGGGTGATACGGGAAGATTTCAGTTAATTTACATCATGGTCAGACAGAGATTCCGAAATCAGATACTGGATCGTGAGGCGTATTCAGGAGGAGATGTAGACACAGATCACAATGCATTAGTGATGAAGAGTAGGCTGATGTTTAAGACATTAATCAGGAAGAATCAATACGCGAAGAAGTGGGATACGGAAGTACTAAAGAATGACGAAATTCGCTAGAAATTCTCTAAGGCTATAGATATAGCAATAAGGAATAGCTCACAAGGGGACCCTCCATTCTGTAAATCACGGATTTTGATGCGCTTCAAATTGTAGAGGCACTTACCTTGAGTACCTGGCTATCCGGTTTTTTAGCGACGGGAGTTGGTTTTTGAGAAAATCGATTTTGAAGTACATTGCGCGCTTTGTGTATCTTTAACATTAGAGGTATTTTGAATATGTCAGAGTATCGCAGCGGTAAAGGTTCATGGCTACCGCGCTGGAGGTACCATGTTCGGCAACTCTAGGAATAGTATAGGCTAATAGAAAGAAATGTTTTTTTAATATATTGTTGTTAATAATTTAAATAAATATAAATGGTTACAAAAAATAATCCTGCTCGTGTAATTTTTCTTTTCAAAATTGACCAAATTTTTCAATTTTATTTAAAAGAATATCAACAAACAGTGTAAGGTGTGCGAAATTATAAAGATGTATTTAGTTATTAATTTTTCAATTATTCATTCCGTTTGTGGTTCGCATCATATTCTCCCAATTCATCCTCTTCGTTGAAATCTGTCAATTCATCATTAATAATGATCTGTCTTTCGGCCAAGAGATCCTGAATTGCGATACATATCTCATCGCAAATTGCAACGGAATTGGCAGATATCACGCAAGACGGTGTATTCGTTACGAGATTCAGATCGCGGAGTAGATTTTCGGCGTATTTAATGGCATTTGTGATTTCGCCTTTTGATTCTTCGTTCAGCTCCTCTACTTATGGATCTTCTAGCTGCACTACTGCAGAACCACTTGGTCCTTCCGTTTCACAGAATTTTTCTAACACACAGCACTAGAGACGCTTTGCGAGTAACTGACGCTGTAGTTAGATGCGAACGTAAAGGAATGCAACTCGCATCCTCATTGGCCTAGGAGCTCTCCCTCACGCGAGAGGGAATGATAATGGGCGGAGATCGATTTCAGGTAATACAAGAAGCGACCGTTGTACGAACATTTGGAACTCCAACTGCGAACTACAAACGGAATGAATATTTGAAAAATTAATAACTAAATACAACTTTATAACTTCGCACACTTGTTGATGTTCTTGGAAATAAAATTGAAACATTCGGTCGATTTTGAAAAATAAAAGTACACGAGCAGGATTCGAACACAGTACCTCCATCGCGGCAGCCATGAACCTTTACCGCTGCGCTACGCTGACATAATGGAAATGGCTCTGATGTTATGGACATACAAATTGCGCAATGAACTTCAAAATCGGATTTCTCAAAAACTAAGGCCCGTTGCTAAAAAAATCGGATAGTCAGGTACTCAGAGTAAGTGCCTCTACAACATATTTGAAGCGCATCAAAATCCGTATTTACACTATATAGGGTTCCCTTGTCAGTAGGTAGTATAGTTGAAGAGGAACGGACATTTCTAAACAGGGCCATCACAGAAGTTGGAAAGGAAAGCATAGGTACAAAGAAAGTAACTGCGAAGAAACCATTGGTAACAGAAGAACTACTTCAATTGATCGATGAAAGTAGTAAGTACAGAAATGTTCCGGCAAACTCAGGAATACAGAAATACAGGTTTCTGAGGAATGAAATTAGCAGGAAGTGCAGGGAAGCTAAGACGAAATGGCTGCAGGAAAAATGTGAAGACATCGAAAAAGAAATGACTGTCGGAAGGATAGACTCAGCATACAGGAAAGTCAAAACAACCTTCGGTGTCATTAAAAGCAAGGGTGGTTACATTAAGAGTGCAACGAGGACCATCCTGTTACATGTAGAGGAGAGACCGGATAGGTGCAAAGACTACATCGAAAGCCTCTATGAGGGGACATTTGTCTGAGGTGATAGAAGAAGAAAAAGGAGTCGATTTAGAAGAGATAGGGGATCCCGTATTAGATTCAGAATTTAAAAGAGTTATAAAGGCGTGAAGATCAAATAAGGCAGAAGGGATAGATAAAATTTCATCAGAATTTCTAAACTCATTGGGGGAAGTGGCAACAAAACAACTATTCACGTTGATGTGTAGATTTTATGAGTCTGGCTGCATACTATTTGACTTTCGAAAAAATATCATCCACACAATTCCTAAGACTGCATTAGCTGACAAGTGTGATAATTATCGCACAATAAGCTTAACAGCTTATGCATACAAGTTGCTGACAAGAACAATATACAGAAGAATGGAAAAGAAAACTGAGGATGTGCTAGTGTGCTAGATGAGGTTCAGTTCGGCCTTAGGAAAGGTAAAAGCACGAGAGAAGCAGTTACCGTTGATAATGGAAGCAAGACTAAAGAAAAATCAAGACATCAAGACACGTTCATAGGATTTGTCGATCTGGAGAAAGCCTTCGACAATGTAATATGGTGCAAGATGTTCGAAATTCTGAGAGAAATAGGGGTAAGTTATACGGAGAAACGGGTAATATACAATATTTACAAGCGCCAAGAGGGAATAATAAGAGTGGACGATTAAGAGCGAACTGCTCGGATTAACAAGGGTGCAAGACATGGAAGTAAAAGAAAGGTTCAGGATTGGGATTAAAATTCAAGGTGAAAGGATATCAGTGATACGATTCGCTGATGACATTGCTATTCTGAGTGAAAGTGAAGAAGAATTACATGATCTGCTGAACGGAAGAGTATGGACTGTGAGTAAATCGAAGAAAGACGAAGGTAATGAGAAGTAGTAGAAATGAGAACAGCGAGAAACTTAACATCGCTACTGATGGTCACGAAGCAGGTGAAGTTAAGGAATTCTGCTGCCTAGGCAGTTAAGTAATCAATGACGGAAGGAGCAAGGAGGACGTCAAAAGCAGACTAGCAATGGCAAAAACGGCATTCCTGGGCAAGAGAAGTGTAATTTGAGATAGTAATTTCTGAGAATGTACCTCTGGAGTACAGCGTTGTATGGTAGTGAAACATGGACTGTGGGAAAACAGGAACAGAAGAGAATCGAAGCATTTGGGATGTGGTTCTACCGACGAATGTTGAAAATTAGGTGGACTGATAAGATAAGGAATGAGGAGGTTCTGCGCAGAATCGGACAGGAAATGAATATGTGGAAAACACTAACAAGGAGAAGGGACATGAGGGAGTGACTTTCACGGTACTAGTCGGAGCTGTAGAGGTTAAAAGCTGTCTAGGAAGACAGAGACTGGAATACATCCGACAGATAACGGAGGACGTAGGTGTTAAGTGCTACTCTGGGATGAGGTTGGCACAGGAGAGGAATTCGTGGCGATCGGCATCAAACCAGTCAGAAGACTGATGACCCAAAAAAGGCTAGAATGACCTTACATACCTAGGTTTTGCTCGGGAAACACTGAGAAGCGCAGGATAGGTCAAGATCGCCATCCAGCGTATTCTGGAGACGTATGGTTTTCCAGCAAAATGGATCAAATGGCTCTAAGCACTACGAGACTTAACATCTGAGGTCATCAGTCCCCTATACTTAGAACTACTTAAACCTAACCAACTTAAGGACATCACACACACCCATGCCCGCGGCAGGATTCGATCCTGCGACCGCAGCAGCAGCGCGGTTCCGGACTGAAGCGCCTAGAACCGCTCGACGGTTTTCCAGCAGGACAGAGCAATTTACTCTGCGCGCTTCCGCTAGGCGTTCGCCGGTTACTAAAGCTATCATGGTTACCTAACGTTTCTGCCATTGTACATCAACATCGCACAGAACTATCCTCATGAAGGGATTAAATGTGGTCCGATCTGCATTTCGAGTGACCCCTGATTACCATGAGTATATTCGGCATCTCTATGACCGTCTCTGTCCACTATAGCATGACTACATTACCGCTGGAGGAGTTTGTGGAGGAGCATCAAAAGCTACCCAAAAACAATACGTCCGTTGCGTGATGCTAGTCACACTGTGTTTGATCTGTCTGGTATACGTTTTGAGTAATATGGACTACATTTCACGTATCTATATTGCACTAATAATCTGCGACGATGCTTTCCACATTAAACTCAGCTTGGCTTTAGTAGAAAATGACATGCCACTGGTGGAACCGTGAGCAGTAAGCCGCGTAATCTAGGCTGATAGTTCCGAAAATTGAAGAAAATAACATTAACTGTCTTGACTGGAAGAAACTAACGAGTGTACGAATGTGAGAAGAGGTTCGGACTCCTAAAGAAACCAAATTCATCAGAACAATCAAAGGTGCTTTGGCATTAAGGATTCTTAGAGATTTTCATTGCAAATTTTTGGAACATTCGTCTCATCCACTAGATTTACCAACCAATGTCTTCGACGTATTTCCACATCTACAGAAAATGTGGCTGTAAAATGTTTTGCTACCAATCAAGATGTCATAACAGCCAGAACGTGATATTTTGTAGACATTCATAAGCGCACTTCAGGAACGGAATCTCATTGTTGGTCTAAGTGCGTTGACATATACGAGGACTACACCGAAAAACTGCATATCTGACCTAAAAATGCAGTCTTAAATTTCATGTCAAGCACTGCCCACCTTGATCTCGTATAGTGGAAAGCGTGTCAATGGATGACTTGGCTAGAATTATTATTTGCTGTGATGAATGGCAGCTTGCTCTTAATGTGGGAAAATACGATTTAATAAAGAGGAGTAGGAAAAATGATCTTGTAGTGTTTAAATACAGGATTGATGATGCGTGGCTTGATAGTCACATAAACTAAATATCTAGGCGTAACGTTGCAAATAGCAGTCACATGTATTAAATATGTAGGCGTAACGTTGCAAAGAGCACTAAAATGGAACGAGGACGCAAGGTCGGTAGTAGGTAAGGCGAATGGTCCTCTTCGGTTTATTGGAAGAATTCTAGGAAAGCGTAGTTCATCTATAGATGAGATCGCATACAGAACACTTGTACAACCCATTCTTGAGTAATGCTCGACTGTTTGGGATCCCCACCCGGTCGGATCAAAGCAGTACAACGAAGCAGTTCAGAGGTGTAATGTCAGATTCCTTGCCGACTGTTTCGATCAGCATTTGAATGTTACGGAAATATTCGGTGATCTGCTCCGTGGATCCCTGGAAGGAAGAAAACGTTCTTTTCACGAAACACGATTAAGGGTATTGTGAGAGACGGCATTTGTGACAGATTGCAGAGCGATCCTGCTCTCACTAACATACATCTCGCGTAAGGAGAGCCGAGACGAGAGAAATCAGCGGATAATCGTTTTTCCTTCGCTCCATTTGAGATTGGGGCAGGAAAGGGAATTACTAACAGTGGTGCAGAGTACCCTTCGCTATGCGCCAAACGGCATTAGGTTATCATCTATTAAAGATGTGTTACAAGGAAAGCTGTCGTAAAAGGAAGTGTCTGTTCAGAGTATGCATTATTATGAACCAACCTCCTCACTTTTTTAACATGCAGGTCTGTCGCGATGGATCGCTTGATCCCACGAATGTCCCAATGCCCGTGCAACCAATGATGATTTCATGCTAGAGGGTGACATTGTGCTTGGAAGAATATCTACAAGAGAGAATATCTACAACAGCACTGGGTAGACAGGGGAAGTTGCACTTTGAATTCCAAAGAGCTGTTATGAGATGCAACAGGGACATACGTTGCTGCACGCGCTCGTCTTTTTGCTTCCGTTGCTACACTGTGAGCAGTTTTACAATGTACTCTACGTTTATTTCTGTTGATTCGATTTATACGTTTCAGTTTTTCTGTCACGTCATTTGCCTTTTCGTTGGGTCTCTTTACATTTCATGCATAAATTTTGCAACCTCAATATATATGTGTCTCTTCCTTGATTTTTAGCAACTGGGGTACAAATTATTCTCTGGCACACTGTTATAAATAACGTGCTGCTATGTGGTGGTACAGTTAACTTAGACTTTTATATGTGTATATCCCATACTAAGCTGTCTTTCTTCTACAAGTTTGTATAAATTTCAATTGTTTTATGTTAGGACGCTGAAATACAAGGGTAAATGTTAGAATCCAAAAACTTCGCTGACGGTTAATAAATTCCACTCGTTCGAATGGCAATAAATTACGCCGCTTTTAGAATGTGTAAGATGTTTGTGCGACAGGCTCGCTGCGACGTTCTTAAACGAATTCTAGAGCATCGCGCTATTTCGAAGAAATGTTGAGCTGTCAGCCACAGATTTGACATTTGGGAAAGCAGGGTCAGTCTGATAAGGCGGTACCGTAAGAAGTCATATCGTCCACGATGTTACACAAAACATGCTGGTCGTTATCTGACGCACTGGACCAGAAATGTCACAAACAATTTTTGCTAGCTCAGAAAAGGGTGGTCATTGATAAGATGCTTATTATCATCATCACCTACAATTGATTTTTCACTTAATCGCAGCAGAATACGTCAATATTTTAAATCTGTACCCGTGAAACAGCTGGACATTCGTATCCTTAAAGATCAGTGTATGGGAAGCGACTTTGCAGTGGATGAGGATACACACTAAAAGCCATTATTTTCAGTTTGGTAAAATAACAGCTGAGGGAGATAGAAAGAAGTTAAGAAGTAGACTAGCAAAGACAAAGAGGGAATTCGTCGCTAAAAGGAGTCTACTAGTACGAAGACCGCCCCGATAGCTAAATGGTCAGCGTGACGGACTGCCGTCCTAAGGGGCCCGGCTTCGATTCCCAGCTAGGTCGTGGATTTTCTCCGCTCAGGGATTGGGTGTTGTGTTGTCTTCATCATCATTTCATCCCTATCCGGCGCGCAGGTCGCCCAGTGTGGCGTCGAATGTAATAAGACCTTCACGAAGGTGGCCGGATCTGCCCCGTAAGGGGCCTCTAAGTCAATGACGCCAAACGCTCATTTCCACTAATACGAAATGCACGTGCGTCTTTCTTTGAGGAGAAACTTCAGAAAATGTTCTTATTGTATACAGAATGATGGACTGTGAAACAACTGGTAAAGAAGAGAATGGAAGCTTTGGAAATGTGCCATTAGAGAAGAATACTGGAAATTAAACAGATTGAGCTGTTCCGCGGAACCGGCAAGGACACTGACATGTGAAAGCACTAACTGTTTTGCGAATCAGTGCCGAATGTGTATCAAGAGATAGTTTTCTTAGAGGTAATTCACAGTGTTGGAACACAGTATATGTTCCAAAATCCTACTGCGGATTGACATCAGTCAGTTTCGCGAAAATTCATTTAGTAGTTACATCTGGAGAACACGGGGAGGGGGTGGGGGGTGGGGGGGGGGGTGCACAAGTTCCTTTTTCCTTTTGTCTTTCGTAACTAAAGTAAGAGCAACATTTCCTGAGAGACGTCTTGTTCCTTATAATAATCATTTTGCAGTCTCGATTTCTATTGTAGGCATCCGTTACGCGGAAAACCGAAAATATTCTTCTTTGACATATTTACTAGGCACGTTTGAATCTTTAATGCAAACATCTCCATCCGCAGTAAAAGTTATTTACTGTCTGTCCCCAGCGTACCTCTGGCAGAGGTGGGTAAGGTGAACGTTGTCGGCACGTTACAGCGGTGCGGACGCGCAGCGTCCTGAGTTCAGGGGTCCGGAGGGGCGGAACGCGACCACAAAGCCGCGGTGCAGACTACACCAAACCACACGGAAAGAGAGAAAATAAAGCCGTCACTTTACGAGCGGCGAGGGCACGACGGGAGCTGTCAGGCCGCGGACGGGGTGAAAACCGTCGCTATTTCGGGCGAACGCTCCGTATGGCATACACAGCGGACGGCGGCGCGTCCGGGCCGGCAACAGCCCACTCCGGCGCGGCGCTCGTAAACGCGAGGATGCAGTCCGCCCACCTCAGCCGCGGCGTGCCTCTCGCTGGGCGAGGCCTTCCCGCTGCGCTGTGGGCACTCGCTTGCGGCCGAACTCTTTGACAGTGACCAGCGTTGTCAGACATATCGTAAGTCAAGAAAGGCTGGATACGTATCTCGCTAACGCAAGGTTACCAACATAAAAAATGGTTCAAATGGCTCTGAGCACTATGCGACTTAACTTCTGAGGTCATCAGTCGCCTAGAACTTAGAACTAATTAAACCTAACTACATAAGGACATCACACACACCCATGCCCGAGACAGGATTCGAACCTGCGACCGCAGCGGTCACGCGGTTCCAGACTGAAGCGCCTTTAACCGCACGGCCACACCGGCCGGTTACCAACATGCTAGAGCCTGCAAGTTTATTAGCAGTATTGTTCTATAGATGTGGCGGACCTGATTATGATAACAAAATTCGCGACTGCCAAGACACTTGTCATAAGCCACGACAGTTGTACCATTACGCACCTCTGTGATCGGTAAATCACGAGAAATGTTCAGAAATTAGGTGAAATAGATGTTTCCATTTACACTACTGGCCATTAAATTGCTTCACCAAGAATAATTGCAGATCATAAACGGGTATTCATTGGACAAATATGTTATACTAGAACTGACATGTGATTACATTTTCACGCAATTTAGGTGCATAGATCTTGAGAAATCAGTACCCAGAACAACCACCTCTGGCCGTAATAACGGCCTTGATATGCCTGGGCATTGAGTCAAACAGAGCTCGGATGGCGCGTACACGTACAGCTGCCCATGCAGCTTCAACACGATACCACAGTTCGTCAAGAGTAGTGACTGGCGTATTGTGACGAGCCAGTTGCTCGGCCACCATTCACCAGACGTTTTCAATTGGTGGCAGATCTGGAGAATGTGCTGGCCAGGGCAGCAGTCGAACATTTTCTGTATCCAGAAAGGCCCGTACAGGACCTGCAACATACGGTCGTGCATTATCCTGCTGAAATGTAGGGTTCCGCAGGTATCGAATGAAGGGTAGAGCTACGGGTCGTAACACATCTGAAATGTAACGTCCACTGTTGAAAGTGCCGTCAATGCGAACAAGAAGAGGTGATCGAGACGTGTAACCAACGGCACCACACACCATCACGCCGGGTAATACGCCTGTATGGCGATGACGAATACACACTTCCAATGTGCGTTCACCGCGATGTCGCCAAACACGGATGCGACCATCATGATGCTGTAAACAGAACCTGGATTCATCCGAAAAAATGACGTTTTGCCATTCGTGCACCCAGGTTCGTCGTTGAGTACACCATTGCAGGCGCTCCCGTCCGTGATGCAGCGTCAAGGGTAACCGCAGCCATGGTCTCCCAGCTGATGGTCCATGCTGCTGCAAACGTCGTCGAACTGTTCGTGCAGATGGTTGTTGTCTTGCAAACGTCCCTATCTGTGGCCTCAGGGATCGATACGTGATTGCACGATCAGTTACAGCCATGCGAATAAGATACCTATTATCTCTACTGCTAGTGATGCGAGGCGGTTGCGATCCAGCACGGCGTTCCGTATTACTCTCCTAAACCCACTGATTCCATTCTGATAACATACATTGGATCTCGACCAACACGAGCAGCAATATCGCCATACGACAAACCGCAATCGCGATAACGAGCTGTCTAAGGCGCTGCAGTCATGGACTGTGAGGCTGGTTTCGGCGGAGGTTCGAGTCCTCTCTCGGGCATGGGTGTGTGTGTGTTTGTCCTTAGGATAATTTAGGTTAAGTAGTGTGTAAGCTTAGGGAGTGATGACGTTAGTAGTTAAGTCCCATAAGATTTCACACACATTTGAACAGTCGTGATAGGCTACAATCCGACCTTTGTCAAAGTCGGAAACGTGATGGTACGCATTTCTCCTCCTTACTCGAAGCATCACAACAACGTTTCACCAGGCAACGCCGGTCAATTGCTGTTTGTGTATGAGAAATCGGTTGGAAACTTTCCTCATGTCAGCATGTTTTAGGTGTGGCCACCGGCGCCAACCTTGTGTGAATGCTCAGAAAAGCTAATCATTTGCATATCACAGCATCTTCTTCCTGTCGGGGAAATTTCGCGTCTGTAGCGCATTATCTTCGTGGTGTAGCAATTTTAATGGCCAGTAGTGTATTTAGAAAAAGCGTATTTGAAAAAAATTACATGATACTGTTGATATACTTGTTGACTATTTTTCCACTTAAATGCCACCCATTTCAATGTATTTGGTAGGCCGTGGCACATGCTACTTTATGCGAAGAACTCTCACGCAAGCTCCTTCCCTCACGCCAGAACTTGTTTCTTCCCCTGTTCGTTGACTGAAAGTTTAAGTACGCTCATGTGTTCCTTTAGGGAGGTTAAAAGATGATAAAGGCGCCAATACAGGGGAGTACGAAAGGGGGAGGGGGGGGTTCGAGACATCCCTAACGAATAAGTCCAAGAGCGCTTTGGTTGCTAAGGCTATGTGAGGACGTGCGTTGTCTTGCAACAAGCACACTCTTCTCATCAGCATTCCTCTCCTTTTGTTTTGAACGCTCCTACTGAGTTTTTTAGAGTCTCATAATACCTTTGTGCGTTGATGGTCTCCGATGAGGCAGAAATTCTACCAAAATGATACCTTTTCTGTCACAAAATACTGAGGCCCGAGATCATAGTTTCGAATTTTTTGACAGAAGAGGAATTGGTGTGACACCACTGTTATGAATTCTTTTTGTCTCAGGCTTTTAATCAGCCATCTAAGTTTCATCTCCAGGCACAACAGACCTAAAAAAATCCTCACGTCCCAATTCAAGTCGGTCAAGAACCTCGTGGGCGCTACTGACCACATATTTCTTGCGCAGCTCTTTCAGCTGTTTTGGTACCCATCTCGCTCAGTTTCCGGTATCCCGACGTTTCTTTGAGTGTCTCGTATAAGGCAGTTCTGAAGAGTTCTGGAAACATCTCAGAAATTTCGCGAGCAGCTTCCTCGACTTTCTGTTCCAACTCGTCAGTCAAAATGGACGGTCTTTCATTCCTCTGTTCGTCATGAACATTTGTTCTGCCTAAAGACTCTAGTTCTGTTCATATTACCTTCGGCGTAAATCGTTTTCATTCGCCAGAAAGATTTCGGCAGGTATTATTCCTTCCGTGAGTAGCAAGCGAATCACAGCGCTCGGTTCACACTTGGCGGGATTTCTTACCGACATCGCTCACGCAGCTGGACAGTACAGCGTGAGTTTACGTACTAAGGTGTTTCTACGGTCCTCGCTGTGGTCAGCAGATCTACCTCTACCACTCAGTGTTGCCAACCCTCAAAAAACGAACAAAAAATTAATTTCTAAATATGCTTCGTATACTAATTTTCAATTATTTTTCTCTCTCTGTCTTAAGCGCAGTGGAATTTAAGATAGTGTTAGAAGAGAAACATTTCGCTTTTATGCACGAAGCGTCATCACTTGTGGTTTCTTAAATACAGCGTACATAAAACGTCTGTACATTCTGATACAGATTAGAAGCGGTTTTTGTTTATGAATCTGGCGCACAGTTCACTTAAAGCCTTTATTCTTTTTATTTATTTGTCCTCTGCGCGGAGAGGGATAGCATCGTTTCCTGTTTTACGTATGTTAGCGTCTCTTGCTTAAGATCTTTATGTGCTATGTTCTTATTGTACAGAAATGTACTGTTTGTATGTCACAGTTAATGACTGGTTGGCATTTCTAATACTTTACGCTCCAGATTTACTTTTTTCAGGCTATTCCCTGCTATATTCCTGTCCCTTCTTCTTGTCAGTGTTTCCCACCTGTTCCTGTCTTCACTAATTCTACATAGAACCTCCTCGTTCGTTATCTTATCAGTCTACCTAGTTTTCAACCTTCTTTTATATCATAACTGTTATTACATTTGCTCCTGTAAGCTGTGAATGCAGCTGCGACGCCCTGTAACTCTGTAACTGTCGCAAAGTGTGCTGGTGTTCTGTTCTCGTGCTCGCAGCACAGTACGATGTCAACAGTCCCGTCAGTCGGCAGTTTGCTTATGGTATCTCACCATGCTGGATGCCATATTATGGTTTTTATATCTGGACATCCTGGATGCAATCCGCATATGATTCTAGCTGACATGGGCGTTCTTCTGTAAATGTCTTCAAATCCCTAGACTTTGCTACATCTAGACATTTCTGTACGTTTATCTAACCTGTGTTTAATATACAGGTCGTTGCACAAATGTTGCGACAAACTTTGAGGGGCTTTAGAGGGTGCCTTGAGGAACAAATCGTCCAGAAACATATTCCAACGACGCCACAGAGCGTTGAAGTTGTAGGTTCTGGCACCTGCCACTAGGCAACCCCTTGGGTGGCAAATGTGACTTTGTATGGTCACAGACTATAGGTGGAAACTCTCGGAATGTTGTTTGTTACTCAGTGGTCGCGAGTGATTGCAACGATTGCCAGCTGCTGCTTAGAAAGGCCTTGTCGCCTATGAATGCATTGTTTTGTTGCCTACGTGGATGACTGTTTGAGACACAGGCTTTCATTCGCTGTTTATTTTTCTCCTGGAACCCTCTAAAATTTGCAATTTTGTTCGGTATAAAGGAGAAAAATAAACTGCAGATGGAAACCCATGCCCGAAAGCGTCATTCACCAACGAAATAGAGCATCACATTCATAGGAGACAAGGCCTGTCTATGCAGCAGCCTGCTCCATCTTCTCCTCTGACTATAGTGGCAAACAGCTATGATCACTGAATAGCAAACAACATTTCGAGACATTCTGTCTACGGTCCATCAGCATATAAAGTCATGTTTGTTGCCGAAGGAGTGGGCCAGTTGCAGCTGCCGGCTCCTATAATTTCGACACTCTATCCTCGATTTGTTTCTCAAGGCACTCTCTACAACTCCTCAAAGTCTGTAGCAACATTTCCGGGACACCATGTATATGTTCAAGTGGAAGCATTGTTCCTATTATGTTTTCTTACGCAGTTTGCGTTGCGCATTTATCTGTATATTAAAATAGGTCTGTATATGGTCATCACAGACCGAAAACGACAACCAAGTGATGTACGTTTGCAGTCAACCACTGGTATTAAAGATAATTAAAATCAAAATTTCGAGTATAGCTTGACAGAAATCTATTCATTCGTCGTGGACAACTACGTAGTATCGACGCTTTGTGGTCCCGCACTGTACAGCATAGAGGCAGAGATATCGGGAACACCTAGTCCCTATCTGATTCCACGCCACAATCTTCAGAGGCTCCAATTGAGGCATATTATGTTGGATTCTCAAAGTTCAAGAAATTTTTAATGCTAACTATTTATGTAGATTATTGTTTATAATATGTGGAAAAAAGTTTTTCAGTGGTTGCATGTTTTTATTAGTCTAGTGATTTTCACTAACGTTGAGCTGTTTTCCAGTAATGTTGAGCTACTTCGAAGTAATATAGTCGACAGGTGTGAATGAAGACTTTTAAAATGTTGGAGTCAAGTTTCCAGAGCAAAGATGGCGAAATATGTAACAGCATTGTGGAACAGCAGTGTCTGAGCAGTTGAAGACATGGTAGACTCCCGAGACGACGAGGAATTAGAGTGGTATTTGCCTAGAATGACAATGGAAAGAGATGTGCAGTTTAGTTCGACAGACATACTGTTGTTAAACTGTAAGAAAAATTCGTTACACAGGGTGGGCAAAAGTGAACTCGCCTGATAATTACTTACAATAACACTGACTTGGGATTTACCATTGCTAATGAACATCACAGAAGGTGCTCTAAGTGGCCACCGTTGACGTAGCTGATGTGGGATGTACCGGGTGATCAAAAAGTCAGTATAAATTTGAAAACTGAATAAATCACGGAATAATGTAGATAGAGAGGTACAAATTGACACACATGCTTGGAATGACATGGGGTTTTATTAGAACCAAAAAAAATACAAACGTTCAAAAAATGTCCGACAGATGGCTCTTCATCTGATCAGAATAGCAATAATTGGCATAACAAAGTAAGACAAAGCAAAGATGATGTTCTTTACAGGAAATGCTCTATATGTCCACCATAATTCCTCAACAATAGCTGTAGTCGAGGAATAATGTGAACTGCACTGTAAAGCATGTCCGGAGTTATGGTGAGGCATTGGCGTCAGATGTTGTCTTTCAGCATCCCTAGAGATGTCGGTCGATCACGATACTCTTGCGACTTCAGGTAACCCCAAAGCCAATAATCGCACGGACTGAGGTCTGGGGACCTGGGAGGCCAAGCGTGACGAAAGTGGCGGCTGAGCACACGATCATCACCAAACGACGCGCGCAAGAGATCTTTCACACGTCTAGCAATATGGAGTGGTTTTTTTTTTTTTTTGTTCTAATAAAACCCCATGTCATTCCAAGCATGTGTGTCAATTTTTATCTCGCTCTCTACATTTTCCGTGGTTTGTTAAGTTTTCAAATTTATACTGACTTTTTGATCATCCGGTATTTAACGTGCTTCCGAGCATGATTTAATCATCGCGAAATGGTCTGGCAGAGACACGTGTACTGCTGGCAATTGTAGGGTCTGCAGCGATCTGTCCGGGGGTGAGATGCCTGATTCTTTTCACCATTAGGGCTACGTATCGATAGTTTTGCGGTGTGATAATGTTCCAATACTTCGATATCTTAAACCCCATTTGCACAGATAAACGGCAGTCAGATTTCGTCATACTTTTGTTTCCGGCTTTCCTTCTCTCGAAAAAAATTTTTTACGGTGTTCTAACTCTTTCCGGACAGTTACGGTTTTTATTCGATGCAGAGACCGTTTAGCGCTATTTTGCTACTATGTTTTGCATTGCAGTCTTTGCTGGAGGCCTTGCCTAAATACCCCCAGCCTCACAAAGTTTCGTAAACAGTTTCTTACCCGAATGAGATTTTCACTCTGCAGCGAAGTGTGCGCTGATATGAAACTTCCTGGCAGATTAAAACTGTGTACCGCACCGAGACTCGAACTCGGGACCTTTGCCTTTCGCGGGCAAGTGCTCTACCATCTGTTACCCAAACACGACTCACGCCCCGTCCTAAGCTATGCCTCCGCAATATCCTTTCTTTCAGGAGTGCTAGTTCTGCATGGTTCGAAGAAGAGCTTCTGTAAAGTTTGGAAGGTGGGAGACGAGATACTGGCAGAAGTAAAGCTGTGAGGACGCGGCCTGAGTCGTGCTTGGGTAGCTCAGGTGGTAGAGCACTTGCCCGCGAAAGGCAAAGGTCCCGAGTTCGAGTCTCGGTCCGGCACACAGTTTTAATCTGCCAGGAAGTTTCAGTTCCTTACCCGTTCTCCGTGAACTGTGCTTCACATAAAACTCGACAATGAACAAGCGCTGCTTTATCGTGAGCACCATTTTGTGCTGCATTCAGGTGGTCACTAATACACAAAACACGTTGCTCCTCTCACCCAGTCAAACGAGACTTCGTGTTAGGGCATGCGGAAAAAGTGGGTGACAGACATCTTTCAACAACAGACTGGCGCATCAACATCACAATTTTCTTCATCAAAAAGGGTCAGTTCCATGTTAGTCTTATAAATTTATTTCGGGTCAGTTTTATTTTACCCACCTAGTACAACTGCATTCAGCAACACCTTACTGATTCCTCGGGTGCGCAGCATTCATTACGCTGTGAGAGCGAACGCAAGGCCCTCCCGGAGGCTGACACGAGGAGGGATCCCGCCGCGTCAGCCGGCCCACAGGCCGGCCGGCCACGCTGGACGCTGGACGATGGACGGGCTCCAGTTGCAGCCGGCGCCGCCGCCTGCGGGTCGCTGAGGCGACGTCGGCGCTGCCAGGGTTATCTTCACCAGACGCGCCTCGTACCCCGAGATACCGGCTTTCGTGTTTCCATAATTGGGACAAAACGTCGTTTCTTGAAACAAATTGTCAGATAAAGCCGGCTACTAATTTTACAGAGACATATGATGTGGAAACTTAAGAGAAGTGGAGTGACAGCTAACCGCCAACTGTGTGTGTGTGTGTGTGTGCGTGTGTGTGTGTGTGTGTGTGTGTGTGTGTGTGTGTGTGTGTGTACGTGTACGTGTGTGTGGAGGGGGGAGTGGGAGAGGGAACTGTTAGCCCAGAAGCCTCACTATCCACTTGAATTTACAAGTCGAGAATATATGGCTCTGAGCACTATGGGACTTAACTTCTGAGGTCATCAGTCCCCTAGATCTTAGAACTACTTAAACCTAACTAACCTAAGGACATCACACACATCCATGCCCGAGGCAGGATTCGAACCTGCGACCGGAGCGGTCACGCGGTTCCAGACTGAAGCGCCTAGAACCGCTCGGCCAACCCGGTCGGTAGTGGAGAATATAGGCCATGGCATCTGTTGTGGTAGTTCTTGTAACCTGGTAGTCGAGGAAGGCAAGATTCGGTTACGATTGTGGACGGAGCCGTAATCAGTTACTATTGGTTTCGTTTTGCAACTACACACATTTATTTTAAAACGCTAATTCCAGACTCAACAATAAATAAAGATATCACACATTAATCATCTTGGGGTGAAGCTCTTTTCTTCCGTGTTTGCTTTAACAATATGTTTGTGTTGGGATAGGGTCCGCCTTTAGCAAAACACATTTTTGTTTTTTAACCCAAACATGTTTCACTGCAGTTGCATCACCTTCAGTGGGCTTTTATTTTCCATCTTTTTACCACATGGTGAGGTTTTTCTGATGTGTTGTGTTTCTACAGTGGCCGTTTTTTTCACAGTTTGTCATAAGTGGTTGTAGATGACAAACTGTGCAAAAAAACGGCCACTGTAGAAACACAACACATCAGAAAAACCACACCATGTGGTAAAAAGATGCAAAATAAAAGCCCACTGAAGATGCGGCAACTGCAGTGAAACATGTTTAGGTTAAAAATGTGTTTTTCTAAAGGCGGACCCTATCCAAAAACATACATATCACACATTATTAATGAAGGAATAAACAACTGTGTAACTACGAGGGTCAGTCAAAAAGTAATACCTCCTATTTTTTTTTCTACGTTTAATTGTCAGGAAATTTAAATGCAATTACATAGGTTGAAAACCACAACATTGAGGATCATTTTGTCATTTTTCAATGTAATCTCCGCCCATCTCTACAGTTTTGGTCCATCTTTGAACAAGGGCATGTATCCCAGCACGGTAAAAATCACAGCTCTGCTTCCTAAGCCATTGACGCACGGATGTTTTGACGGCCTCCTCATCTTCAAAATGAATCCCACGATGAGCTTCTTTTAGTGGCCCGAACAGATGGAAGTCTGATGGTGCCAGGTCAGGGCTGTATGGGGGATGAGGCAAAACTTCCCATCCAATTTTGACAATCTCGTCAGAGGTGTGACGACTGGTGTGTGGTCTTGCATTGTCATGCAAAAGAAGAACATCTGCCATTGATTTTGTTGGGCGAACTCGCTGAAGACGTGCTTTAAGTTTGTTGAGGGTTGTGACGTATTGAACAGAATTTATTGTGTATCCCTGCTCCAAAAAATCAACCAGAATCACACCCTCTGTATCCCAGAAAACTGTTGCCATAACTTTCCCTGCCGATCGCACAGTTTTGAATTTTTTCTTCCTCGGCGAGCTTGTGTGACGCCACTCCATTGACTGCCTCTTTGATTCGGGTTCAAAAAAATGCACCCATGTTTCGTCCCCGGTCACAATTTTTTTCAGAAACTCATCTCCCTCCAAACGGAAGCGCTGCAAGTGTTGGGAGGCTATTGTTTTCCTTGCCTCTTTATTCTGATCGGTTAACATTCTTGGAACCTACCGTGCACAAACTTTTGAGTACCCCAATTGTTTAATAATCGTGATCACACTGCCTTTACTAAGAGAAATAATGCGACACACTTCATCTGCAGTCACCCGACGGTCACCACGAATGATGTCATCAACTTGCTGAATGTTGTGTGGAGTCACTGCACTCACCGGCCTGCCGCTCCGCTTTTCGTCAGTCAACGGTGTTTGCCCTTCAGCTTCCTTACAACGACGAACCCATCGTCTAACAGTGCTGACATCCACTGTCACAACACCATACACCTTCTTCAGTCTTTCATGAATGCGTATGGGCGTTTCACCTTCTGCATTCAAGAATTCAATCACACAACGCTGTCTCAAACGAACATCGATGTCGGCCATCTTACAAACTTCTGCTGTGCTGCCACCTGTTGACACAGAAAGTTACTACTGCAGTGGATTGCAGAAGAAGGTTTGAGGAATGGCGCCAAATTCAAATTTTTCACTTAACTTAATTTCTTTAAGTAGAAAAAAAATGGGAGGCATTACTTTTTGACCGACCCTCGTAATAGTGCTTTCAGTGCGTTACAATTTACCAAATGAGCGTAAAATACAGACACAGCAAATAATGTTTTAAAAACAAGCCAATGGGATCCCAATTAGAATTTTAAGGCACGTAACCACAGTCGCGGCTGAAGGCCTTTAAAACCAAGAACGGCAATTATATAAAAAAATTAACAAACATACTGCAAAACAACAATGCAATAGCAAAGGTTAATTTAAAAAAGACAGGCAACTGATCACCAAACGGGTGAGACAAAATGATGGTAAACTTAATAGCACAACCATTTAAACGTGCTGTAACGCCAAGAATGGTAATTACAAAAAAAATTAAAAACACAATAAAATAGCAAATACAATAATAAAACATAAGGGTCAGTCACAGACGGTGCACCAGGAATCGAACATCGCGAGCGATGAGGTAGGCAGGCAAGAGCTGCATTTAGTTTACAAGATGCTAACTCAGACTAGTCGCAGTCTAACGAATGACTGATGATAATCTTGCCGAGGCTACCTGACGTTCAATAAAACAAATGCAAAGATGTAAAAATACGCCGATGCCAGAACTGGCGGTCTGGATTCCGCCCACAGAATACTGTGCTTAGAGCACCCGGAACGAGAAAGGGATCACTACCACCAGAGTACAAGACTCGCCAACCAACCTACAATCAAGAAAGCTGTTAAAACTACACGCCCCACCGGACAGCAGCGGCAAGTTGAGGAAATGTACACTGTCGTTACGTACATTAATCCTCAGGGCAGGTAACTGGGGCGTTAGCGGCCACATGGCAGGAAAAATACCGCTGGTTCACTTAACAGACAGTAACAAACTGAACGCAATAAATAGTAATTAGAAGTCCAGGAAAGGCAATCAGATCCGCCTTCCCCAAGCACTCCACTCGCTGCTCCTCAACTTGACAACACTACGAGCAGCAACACAAATCTAAGTCACTGAAGAATCGCAAGATCTCACAATGGTGGAGGTTTCTCTATTTGAATCCAAATGCTTGCAGGATCCGGTTTACCACGAGGTCGTGCACCCTCGTGACCACAGGCCTTCGATCCGTCAGTCCACTTCGGTCTGGAACCGCGAGACCGCTACGGTCGCAGGTTCGAATCCTGTCTCGACCATGGATGTGTGTGATGTCCTTTGGTTGGTTAGGTTTAAGTAGTTCTAGGTTCTAGGGGACTGATGACCTCAGATGTTAACTCCCATAGTGCTCAGAGCCATTTGAACCATTGGAACCAGCAGTCCAGGCGCGCCGCCAGCGGCCCCGGCGTGTTCGCGCCCTATGCGGACCTGGCTCTTCCCGAGTCCCCCTACCGACCTGCACACTGACACAATTCGGAAGAACAACACGTCGCCCCAAAGATAGGGCCACAGTTACTACATATCGATAACCGCCGCTGCTGCCACTAGCGGACAGGCAACGCTTGCGAAACCAAGTGGCACCAGTCAACACGAGAAGAAGACAAACAATCGCAGCCATGTCAACTAAACGATACGGTCTGGCCTCCAACAGACGACGGAAACCTACAAACAGCACCAACGAGAGCCGCAGCACGGCTGACTCATGTTTTAAAAAGATGTACGGATGTCTAAGGTGCAAAGATGCTTCCATTCGAAGCATCGCTACTGTTAGGCAAAAAAATGACAGATTAATCGTTTGCTACTCAATTACGTATGTAACTGATTCCAAGAGCATCTCGAACCATTTGAAAATACTCCATCGGCAAACTCCTCGGAGTAATACCGACACTATATGAGGACTAAGTACAAGACGATCAAAAAGGAGTTAATCGGTTGTTGCCAACTATCTGGAAAAATATTGTCTATCACAGTCAACTGCTACGATGCAACCGACAATTGCTACTGAACTCCCGACCAATAACAGTGAAAGGAAATGTACATGGCGGGACGTGTTAACTGCATCGAAGACTCAGAACGGACGCTCTGCATGCATTCGACAGTTCGTGTAGTACAGTGTTTGACGAAGACTGTTGTAGGACTATTAGTGGAACACTCCGTGTTCTACGGAAATATGTGTGCAAGATATCATTTGAGTTCTTACGATCATGGACGAGCAGTTGGACGGCTCGGAGCCGGTCAGAGCGTCACAACTGTGGTCATAGTAATGGGCGTGTCCAAAAGTGTCATCTTGCGTTTAAAAAAGGCCGCTCAAGCTGGAAATGCTCCGTGAAAGCATTTGGTGGTTGTAGACGGACCACCACAGCGAAAGACGATCGATACATAGACTTAGTGGCAGCAAGAAATAGTCATCTGACTACTAGGCAGATCGCTACAGACCCTGCAACGGCCACCAGCACACCGGTCTTTGCCAGACCATTTTGCAGCGATTAAATCAGGCTGATTAACGCTCGGAAGCCCATTAAATACATCTCACACCAGCCAGCCATCGTCGAGGAAGAATTCGTTGGTATAGCGAGCATGCTGGTTGGGGTCAGCTATAGAGGTCCGACGAATTCCGCTTCAGTGTGGCAAGTGATTCTGGCCACAAGTTGGTGTGGAGGGAGAGGGTGACAGTTACACACCACTGAATGTTCGTTAACGTCATTGATATGGCATAGGTGTTATAATAAGGGCAAGCATTATATACAATGGCCGAACACCGCTGGATATTTTGCGCGAGGTACCGTTACGGCACAGCGGTACTGAACGGAGATTGTTCTGCCTCATGTTCGTCTGTTTAAGTGTGCGGTAGGTCCTGAATTTCTGTTTATGAACGACAGTTCTCTCCCACACAGTACCACTGAAATGTCGGACACACTGGAAAGTGAAGATATTAAAGGAATGGAATGGCCTGCATACCCCGAGACCTGAGCCCTATAGAGCATGCGTGCGATGTTCTTGGTACACGTGTTTCTCGACGAACACCCCTTCCCAGACTGTACAAGAACTGAAAAGCGTCCCAAGGACTCTTCAGTAATTTGGTATTCAGCAGGGTTAACAGCTACAAAATGTGAACTAGTGCCCGAGGACGGCACATTCCTTACTGAGAGTCCGATATCGACCTTTATGTTGGAATTGTGACAAAATAAAACACCTACAGCCATCATGATTTTATTTTATAGCAAGCAGTTTCAACGCTTCAATGCTTCATCTTCAAGCTGTTGCTGATGCGTTACGGGTTGATATGATCCCTATATATATATCACATCAGTTGCCAGCATTACTTGATACGCAGATAATGTGTCAGCACCCCAACCGTCAGTTGATGGCTGTAGGTGTTTTATTTTGTCGCAGGAGTAAACGGCCTTTGTCCCGGATATCTCCTGCCAAAAGGATGGACAAACAAAAACTTAATGTTGGAAGTCTGACGTGTGTCAAACATGAACGTTACTTACGTCTGCTATCTTGATTTCCCGCGTGGTGAAATCTGTACCATTTCTCGTTAGAAATACGCCATTTCCTCCTCCTTATTTACGTAATGCGTAATACTGTGTTTCAAGTCGTCCATCGTGCCTTTGATTATTCCTGTGCAATAGTGTCTGTGTACCTTAGCAACGGTCTAGCAGTGTATTATGTTGCTGTCATAAAATCAAATCCATCTCGATTCTCAGGCAGCCCACGTTCAGGACAGTGGCAGAATACCGTAGTGCTGTCTTGTGGAGGGTACTGCTGAAGGCAACTTTTCGTTGTCTTTCTCCCTAAGGAGTATGTAGTGTTTATCTGTTTCGTGTAGATAACTGATGAATATCTGCACAGTGTATTATAGTGCGTGTGTTTTACGGGTGCATTCGTAGTGAAACAATATGAGAAACTGAAGCCTGTCAGAAACATGCAGCCTCGAGAGGCTCAAATCATATTGCAGCAATCAAAATTTAGGTTTCTCGTTATTTCCCTAAATTGTGAAAGACGAATAAGGGGTGGGTCCTTTGAAAGCGTTCCGAGGATTTTATTCCGCATCCCCAATACGAGCAGGTGCTCCAATGACCTCATCGTTGATGAGTCGTTAGACGCTACACGTACCTACATGTTGTCTTTTTGTTTCAGAGGCCTTTCTACCGCATTTGCAGTTTTACGAGTAATACAGAGGTTTCTCCTTCTATTGTGACTGTAATAAAATTCTATATGGACCAGAAACAAAACGAAACGCGTCTGCTCCAAATAAGATTTTATTAATTACAGTCGCAAAACACCTTCCTGATGCTCAACAATAGCACGGGCGGATCACTAATAACGTTGTAAAATGCTGTTAGTCCACAGGTGATTTTGATGAGGTTTGAGATCCAGCAGAGAACAGACTCTGGTAATCAGACACCCATTGGACATAAAAATTTCTTCCCCCACCAGAATTCGAACCAGCTATGTTTGGGTCGGGTGCCACAACGAAAGTATTCCTAGTGTCATCATTTAGTGACTAGATATTCCCCATCTGTTCCCGAAAGCAGAAGAAACTCAGTTTGACACACGATACACAGCCATGCTGCTTTGACACCGCAGACGCACTTGTTAGAGTAAACAGCATATCACTCAGGGTAGGTCTGGACAGCTTTCACTATAAGCGCTCAGCATTACTACAGGAAGAGGTGTACGATAGTTTGTAGGGGGGGAGGGGGGCAAGATTTGGGGATACGGAGGATTTTTAATCTTTTGGAAGTCGAATGGCGGCTTGCAAGTAGTCATAAAGAAGTTCTTTCCGCCCCTGTTAAAAACCTACGTAATAATGACTTTGGTATCATCATCTTTTTTCCCTTCCCTAAGAGCTAGGGGAGGGAGGGACGCGGACCACCCTTGCTTCAGGGTATGGGCGCCCTTGGGAAGAAGCAAGTGGTCTTAGTGTTCAGCTCGCAATGCGAACCGTGTTTGATAACTGGAGAGATTGCAATAAAAACTAAAGATTCCATGGCTAAGCATATTTCCTCAGT
This sequence comes from Schistocerca serialis cubense, assembly GCF_023864345.2. Taxonomy (NCBI): domain Eukaryota; kingdom Metazoa; phylum Arthropoda; class Insecta; order Orthoptera; family Acrididae; genus Schistocerca; species Schistocerca serialis. The sequence continues at coordinate 702,790,309 of NC_064638.1, forward strand.
CAAGTGGAATGAGACACTAGGCCACACCCTGGTGCGACGAAGTGTAATACCTTCTGTATTGACTCACCTGTATATACAAAAACGCCTAGGTATTGGGGCATATTTCTGAAACGAGTTATTATGAAACTTACCAACTTACCGCAGCAACAGAAGGGAAAGTTAGTGTTTTTTTTTCTTTTTTTTATATCGTAAATAGTCTCAGACTCCTTTTTATGAAATACCAAATTACAAGAAGTACAATCAGCCGAAGATTGCTCCAATAGATTACACAGTATGTGAAAATTTACCGTTGTATGTAAGAAGCCAGGGACAACCAAAAGTTAATATTTATATTCAAGTGTCCCAGGGGGAAAGGTCAATATTCAGAGATATGACAGGAAGGCTCATTTCAAGCAAGAAACTTGAATATACCTATTCCGAATGGTTTGCGAGCGAGAACACATTTAATGGACATTTGTTTTTGGGCTGATGGCGCGCGCTATGTGCCTTATCGACCCCATCCCTTCTGCATTTTATTCTAGCCCACTCTATCTCGTCGCTGACAACCTCTGTGCACGGGATGACTTCCTGCCAATAAACTAGCACCTCGAGCACATAGTTGTCCACGATGTGTTGCGAGTGAAGTACTACGACGGTTTGAGAGTGTATCAGAGAGAAGTATTGGTTAACTGTGTCTGTACTCGCGCTGGCTAAAATGGCACACATCTACACTAATCAAGAACATGTAGTGTGGCGTATGTTACGGATTCTGCAATGACATTGCTCCTGCTGCTGCCTATGAATACTGTCGACTCTTTCTGACACGTCGAATTCTCGATCATAGAGTGTTTGCCACTATTTTCAGTACACTGCGCGAAGCAGATTTTCTTCCAAGTTCCCATTTGCCTTCTGCATGTGTACTTCGACAACCTTCTCCAACGTTTGCGGGAATGGCAACCCATTATTAAAATGGTGCAGCGCAGTCCTACCACCAGCACATGGCTACATTCTGCACGTATCTGTGTCCGACGACGAACACGTATGTGAAGAACACTGCATGCGGGAAAACTTGTAGCCATTCCACAGACTGCGGGTCCACAATCTTCACTTCGGCGACAATGCTACAAGAATTTTGTCACTGGTTAAATAAAAATTGTCATTTGCTTTCATTGATACTATTCACTGATGAAGCTACGTTTACATGAAATGAAATCAACAACGCACATAATAATCATCGATGGTCGAAGGAAAATCCACACGCTGTAGTGGAAACCAATTTCCAGATTTGTTCTTCGATCAATATTAGGTGCAGCATGGTTGGCAACATATTGATAGATCCAATCATTTTAGAAGAGCCGATGATGACAGAACTACTTGCATTTTTTGGAAAATTAATTTGTTGAACATCTTGAGGACGAGCGAAGGTGCAAAGGTATTCAGACAAGCATCACAACATGTTCTCCCAAGCGTGCACAAAAATTGATGTTGACTATGGGATATTGGAGTATTTGTTGTGAACTGTACGATGGCTGCAATGTGACATGTAAGATAATGTTTGGAGGTGTACGTGTTAAAAATACGTATTTTTCAACTGATACTTTGTAAAACGCATGGTGTAATATTTACTAACCGTTGTACATACGTACATGTACAAACATGACATTGTATTGAATAATACATAACATACATAACAACGTACGTTAAATGTGTTATATTTCGGAAATAATTCGGAGTAGGGTATACATCCATATGAAGTTACTTGCTTCAAACGATCGTTCCTCTCATGTCCCTGAACATCTCGTACCCCCTCGTCGGAGACCTTATGTAATCGAATATCTCATTTCATCTCTTTACCTATTAGACGAATATAAAATGTATGAAACATAGAAGAAATAGAAATAGATGTCCAAGGAAGGCTTAGTATTGTTGTTGTTGTTGTTGTTGTCTTCAGTCCTGAGACTGGTTTGATGCAGCTCTCCATGCTACTCTGTCCTGTGCAAGCTTTTTCATCTCCCAGTACTTACTGCAACCTACATCCTTCTGAATCTGCTTAGTGCATTCATCTCTTGGTCTCCCTCTACGGTTTTTACCTTCCACGCTGCCCTCCACTGCTAAATTTGTGATCCCTTGATGCCTCAAAACATGTCCTACCAACCAGTCCCTTCTTCTAGTCAAGTTGTGCCACAAACTCCTCTTCTCCCCAATTCTATTCAATACCTCCTCATTAGTTATGTGATCTACACATCGAATTTTCAGCATTCTTCTATAGCACCACATTTCGAAAGCTTCTATTCTCTTCTTGTCCAAACTATTTATCGTCCTTGTTTCACTTCCATACATGGCTACACTCCATACAAATACTTTCAGAAACGACTTCCTGACACTTAAATCTATACTCGATGTTAACAAATTTCTCTTCTTGAGAAACGCTTTCCTTGCCATTGCCAGTCTACATTTTATATCCTCTCTACTTCGACCATCATCAATTATTTTGCTCCCCAAATAGCAAAACTCCTTTACTACTTTAATTGTCTCATTTCCTAATCTAATTCCCTCAGCATTACCCGACTTAATTCGACTCCAATCCATTATCCTCGTTTTGCTTTTGTTGATGTTCGTCTTATATCTTCCTTTCAAGACAATGTCCATTCCGTTCAACTGCTCTTCCAAGTCCTTTGCTGTCTCTGACAGAATTACAATGTCATCGGCGAATCTCAACGTTTTTATTTCTTCTCCATGGACTTTAATACCTACTCCGAATTTTTCTTTTGTTTCCTTTACTGCTTGCTCAATATACAGATTGAATAACATCCGAGAGAGGCTACAACCCCGTCGCACTCCCTTCCCAACCGCTGCTTCCCTTTGATGTCCCTCGACTCTTATAACTGCAGTCTGGTTTCTGTACAAATTGTAAATAGCTTTTCGCTCCCTGTATTTTACCCCTACCACCTTCAGAATTTGAAAGAGAGTATTCCAGTCAACATTGTCAAAAGCTTTCTCTAAGTCTACAAATGCTAGACACGTAGGTTTGCCTTTTCTTAATCTAGCTTCTAAGGTAAGTCGTAGGGTCAGTATTGCCTCACGTGTTCCAACATTTCTGCGGATTCCAAACTGATCTTCGCCGAGGCCGGATTCTACCAGTTTTTCCATTCGTCTGTAAAGAATTCGCGTTAGTATTTTGCAGCTGTGACTTATTAAACAAATATTAGATTCTGATAACGACGTCCTCGTGAGTATTCCCCGCCCGGAGATCCGAATGGGGTACAATACCTCCGGAATATTTTACCCAAGAGGACGCCATCATCATTTAACCATACAGTAAAGCTGCATGCCCTCGGGAAAAATTACGGCTGTAGTTTCCCCTTGCTTTCAGCCGTTCGCAGTACCAGCACAGCAAGGCCGTTTTGGTTAGTGTTGCAAGACCAGATCAATCATCCAGACTGTTGCCCCTGCAACTACTGAAAAGGCTGCTGCCCCTCTTCAGGAACCACTACGTTTGTCTGGCCTCTCAACAGATACCCCTCCGTTGTGGTTGCACCTTCGGTACGGCCATCTGTATCGCTGAGGCACGCAAGCCTCCTTACCAACGGCAAGGTCCATGGTTCATGGGGGTAGGGGTTGAGTATAGCTCGAGGATATGCTTGTAACCATCATACGACTGTTTCGAAGTGTTTGAGATACTATCTTCCAAAAGACTGTCTACAATGCTCGTAGAGTACAGAAGAATATAAAGAAAGTTTGAAGGCAAGACATATTAGATTGTGAACAGCTTGACTTAGGACATATACGGGTTAAGGAACCCAAGAAACTATTGCGACTTCGTAGTAAATAGGAGAATTCCAAACACTCATATGTAGCCAATGCCTCTTGGAAAGTGGATAAAGATGATGGGAACTCTGAGCCGAAATTGACGATACACAAAACGTTTAACAAACTTGCGAAAACCAAAGGTGCTTTAGTAAAAATGGATAAGCAACATCGAAAAGCTCATGTGGAAGAAGGGGCACGCTGCAGCTGCTGCCTAACCCGTACAACAGGAGGTAACTAAGGAAGTGAAACGAAACTTCAGAACAGGTATATAAGTGAATGTAGGACATGCAATAGTGCTACTGCTTCCAGATAAAGGCACCTCAAAGTACTGAAGAGTTAGGAGACCTACCACAATTAACACATAATTCGAATGTTACCGGAAAAGAGAATAACATTACTTTACGATTAAAACGGGGAAGCTTCAGTGATGCAGTAACATCAGAGTAAGATCATAAGAAACGAGCAGGATAAGAAACAGTTTAATATATTCTGCAATTGTCTACAAGAACATCGTTCAAAAAAGATGTTCTTTAGGTCCCAAGCTCTGACCTGTGTTTAGGAAAGGGACTTTTGAAACTAAACGTTTGATGCACAGCACCAAATACAACTGAGACAAAGTCTGTGACAAATGCGAAATATTGAACCGGAGCTATTTCAGTCGTAATGCCGTAGGGTGATAACATTAAGTACGAGGACAAAACTCATAATGGTGGTATATGAGAACTAGAGCTCATGCTCTTAGGGCTATAAAGCTGGAGTTGGGTGAAAATGTGTGCAGCGATCTATGAAATATTGTTTGGGACTGGTGGGGGTACGAGATGTGAATAACTGTAGGGAACGATATCTGCTATAGCGAGTGGTCAGAAGAAAAGGGAGATCCAAAGGATAGGCTAGGATAAGGATGGAAAGCTATGTGAAACAAGCAATGATTATAAAAAGAAAAAATATTCTCGTTCTGCAGGACACACAAGCTGCCGAGAGTGGTCGTTTGGGATGTGTCGATCAGCATCTTTTCGCTTTCGCGCTGACAGTTGTTTGTCGTTAGTTCACTGGCTAAACATGTTCAACGATGCGAGGGTGACGACAGCGTACTGCGCGAAGAGCTCAGACTTCCGGGGTATTTCATTTCTGCTATTTACTGGCTGTGAGAGAGCATCTGGTTGAGCCTCTGTTGTGTCCACGAGCTTTGTTGTTCCACTCACTACAAACATGCATCATCCAGTTGAACTCTTTTGCTTCTTAGAATGCTCTGAATATAATTTTTGTCATTTGGTATCCAAGAACAAGCACTTAAGCACGGTTCGCTTCTGTTATTCATTCTGACCCTTATATCAGTTAGACTACTCGGTTCTGGCTTTTCAAGCCTCCTTGATTTATTGTCCTCCATCAATATCGTACATATTCGTTAACAGCGTATTTGTTTGTTGTTGAACTAATGGTGGCTTCCGTTTTACGAACTTGAGAAAGTAGCTTGATTTTTTCTCACTTAATTTAGAATCAAACACTATATTTCTTCGATACTAACGCCATTGTTCAAGCGGTGGGATACTGTTGCTGTCATAGGATTTGTGGTTAATAATAAGAACTTATTGAAAGTGAACAGCAGCTTTCTGCAACCACTCGACACATACACCATTTAGGGCTGGATAACACTACCCTAACAAACGTTCATTAAATGAGTTCTCTCTCGGAAACAATTCGGAATAGGTATATGACCGTATGAAGTTTTTTGCTTGCAATGAGCCTTCCTGTCATATCTCTGAACATTCTGCAAGTTTCGTTTTCTGTATGCTCCCAACATAAATGTACCATTTGGAAGTCAACCCCCTGGCTTCCTTGCAGCACGCACTTTTTATTTCCTCGCTGTAGTTTAGGCCATTTCACTGTATTATTTAGCTCATACTGGTTGGTTATAATTTAAGTGCAGTTGTTCCCAGACGTCCAGTGTGGGCTGTATGGCAGCGAGACTGTAAGATATTCTAATGCATCAATGCGGAACCGATTTAGGCTGGAAAAAAATTAGTTCATATTTTGGCCACCAGGTGCAAATCTAGCGCCGTGAACGCGAGAAGGATGTATAGCAATGTTTCCGCATGTAATGGATTAGGAATGGGCCGTGGGGAGAAAAGCTGAAACAAGTAAGAAAAGCTTACTGCTGATCTTATTATTAACAGCCACTTAAACAGTTTGTTTAATACAAGCACCAGAGACGTCGACGAGATGCTGTACAGCGCCAGATTTGCAGCTGGTAGTCAATAACCAAGTTGCGCTGCCATATGATAATTACAGCCCACACTGGACCACCGCGAGTACTTGCCCTTTAATTGTAACCGTCCACAGTTAGGTATTAGGTATTTGTGTTTTTTATTAGCATTTTACTAAGAAATTACTAGTGACTTCTGTGACCAACTAACCTTGGTTCATAGCCTGCAAGCGGTCCGGCTGGAGATTTTGGTGGTACTATGTGGTGAGAGAGATTATTTTTTACGAACGTGTACTTCTCCCATCTACCTGCCAGATACAGTACAGGCCGCTCTTTCCTCAGTAGAAGCTTGACAGCAGCTATGCTGAAATGTTTCAATCAACATAATGTCCAATAGGAAGGCAATGAGTGGATGCTAAATATCAGTTAAGTTGACTCAGTTCCAGTGAGTTATTCTCTTAAGTAGTTCCTTGTCAGGGCTGTGCTGTCCACATGCTGCTTTTAAACATGAAACATGTCTACTGATTCTGAACATAATTGTTATCTTACTGGTTCTGTCCACGTTGCGCGGTAGTTGTACCCGGATGTGAACTTATGTCACATACTGCATTATGCGTACCATCGACAGAATTTCGCAACACACAGAACAAACGCACCATCAATAAATTCTTTTTTTAACACAGTTTCAACCTTCCTACCGTCACATTCCGCTCCATGGCTCCTATAAGCGAACCAGCCACAGACAGCCACCGACACTCACTGACAGTGAAATCCAACTCTCCCTTGTCAGGCGTTAACTGCGCCGCTTGCGCATCCAAACAACGCGACTGTCGGTACCAATGATAAGCCTAGTTAACCTTGGCGTATAACTGAAAGTAATAAAAAACGCGATTTCAACATTATATAGTCTCTGAGGTGCATTCCAGAAAAAAAGTTATGAGAAAAATCCACATTAGTCCTCTTTTCAAGTTGAAGAACTGTGTAAAATGCAACTTGGATTGCTTACAAATCCCTGCAGTGTCAATTATAGAGTAGAGTAACAACGTAGAACTCTTGAATAGAAACATGTTATTGACTACAGTATCCTGTTAACAAGGACCATCAGCATCCCTTCTACGGCCTCTTGGGAGATGAGAGGTTTTATTGGTTGCTCTCTGCGGCATGCCCACCTCACATTACAAGTTTATGACCTGTCCAACCTGCTGCGGGCTGCTTGCGCTGCTCATAAATTACTGCGTTAACCGACATCACGTGAAGGGCGTTCACATACCCTCCCAGTAACTCACTCGGTAACAGGATACTTGGAACAATGCTGCTTCGCAGATCCACGAAGACTCTTCATTCCACGCATAGGGAGATGTACACTTCCCAAACATATGGACAGCAGGGATATTTTCCTCACAGTTGATGACCCACTGCATTTAGTGTTCTTTGGTCTTCATGCTGTCTTCTTCGTAAATGTTATATGTTGCCGTCTCATTGTTTTAAGTTCAGTTTCGTGTCAGATAACGATACAAGGAGTGCAGGACAGCCAAAATCGTTTCCTGTATAGTACACTAACACATCGTCGTCGTAAACTTGACTTGCTCGCCACAGTATTTTCTGTCGTGTCGAGAGGCCGTTGTCGGTTCGCAGCTAGAGGGTGTGATGTGGATGTGAGCCGTCAGCCGGTGGCTCGCCCTTGCTGATAACTCAAGCTATCACAAATCCGTCACCCATTTTGAACCAGATTTAAATCAGCTCGTTTATTGATCCAGTCACAACAACCAGGTGAAGCGGTCCAGTCAGCTCGCCAAGCGCAGACATCCGGCGCTGGGTTATTGCTGCCTGGGGACCGACGCTGGTAACTGACGCTAACCGCCACTCTCGCTGACATGATATACAAACTGCGCTCTTCCAAGCATAGATAATAGCTTCAATTTACACGTCGTGCTTAGGTTAACCTATCCCTACGCCGTTAGCCAAACTCTGCAAAATATTTATCTGCTGTGACTTTTCATGCTTTCCCGACGGATCTGTTGCAAATACGCTTCTTGGGTTTGCCGCCGGATCGTATTGTGTAAATCGCACAATATGTCTTCGATGCAACTGCTCGACATCATCAGGTGGTGGTAGCTGCTGCTGTCGCTGCTGCAAGGTGCGACTGATGATAATCGCGCGGCGGCGTCAGAATTTATCATGACGGGAGCAGGCAATAAGCGTGCGCGGGAAGACGCTCGTAGTTGGAGGAAAGCGGCGCTCCTGGTGCCCCCAGCTTGGAGCCGCAGAAGGGCGTGCGCTATGGGCAATGACTGTACTGCCGGGCGCTCCTACGGTTAAAGTATGAACTAAAAAATCTCAACTACGCGTTGCGTCACTTGAGGAAACGGAAGTTCTTGTTTTCCTTGTTTTTGATTTAATGGCAGCCAGTGCTGGAATCCAGGCGGCGCTCAGTTGAAAACCTGCATCTCTGTTGATAAGATTGTCCACCGTGAGGATATGTATAGCCTCCTTAATAACACAGTCCCAGAAAGATGATGCTGGGGATAAAATTTCCGTCTGTTCGTAAAGCATACGATGTCCCGTGTCCAGGCAATGCTCTGCTACCGCTGATTTATGAGGTTGCCCCAGGCGTTTATGACGATGATGTTCGACGCAGCGTTCTTTCACGGTTCGGCATGCCTGTCCAATATAAGATTTTCCACATTGGCATGGGATTTTATACACGCCACGTTTCCTGAGGCCAAGGTCGTCTTTGACCGAGAACAATAAATTCCTCAGTTTCGCTGGTGGACGAAAAACACACTTGACGTCGTGCTGTTTGAGTATCCTTTCTATTCTCGAAGACATGCCGCCAAAATAGGGTAAGAACGCTGTTGCAGTGGGTGCCTCCGTTACTTCATTTACATCCCTGCTTTGAGTTTGCTTGGAACAGAATGCATGGCGTATCTGCCCGTCGGAATAGCCATTCTGTTGGAATACCGTTCTCAGGTGTTGTAGCTCACCAGGCAGACTGTCGGCATCTGAGACTACACGTGCTCTACGCACCAAAGAGGACACTATCGCGTTGCGGAGGATGATGGCAACTTGTCGCCTGCAAATATAACTCTGTATTAGTTGAACTGCGATAGACGCTGTGTCCCAGTGTACCATCAGCTCTTCTTCTGACTAAGACGTCCAGGAATGGTAAGATGCCATCCTTTTCCACTTCCACAGTGAACTGTATATTGGGATGGAGCGAGCTCAAATGTTGGAGAAACACAGGTAATGTCTCTACTCCGTGGGGCCACACCACAAAAGTATCGTGTGCATACCGCCAAAAATGAGAAGGCTTGAGACTTGCCGACTGCAGTGCTTTTTCCTCAAAGTCTTCCATAAAATAGTTTGCCACCATGGGAGACAGAGGACTTCCCATGGCGACACCGTCCACTTGTTCAAAATACTGTTCATTAAATAAGAAATAAGTTGAGGTAAGCAGATGTTTAAATAATGCCACAATGTCTCTCTCAAACTGGCTGCTGATAAGCTCTAACGAGCCCTGCAGAGGTACTTTCGTAAACAAAGATATAACGTCAAAACTAACTAAAACATCCGACGCTTGTAACTTAACTGTCTTCAGGCGTCCTACTAAGTCCTCTGAATTCCGAATACATCTACATCTACATCTACATCTATACTCCGCGAGCCACCTTACGGTGTGTGGCGGAGGGTACTTATTGTACCACTATCTGATCCCCCCTTCCCTGTTCCATTCACGAATTGTGCGTGGGAAGAACGACTGCTTGTAAGTCTCCGTATTTGCTCTAATTTCTCGGATCTTTTCGTTGTGATCATTACGCGAGATATATCTGGGCGGTAGTAATATGTTGCCCATCTCTTCCCGGAATGTGCTCTCTCGTAATTTCGATAATAAACCTCTCCGTATTGCGTAACGCCTTTCTTGAAGTGTCCGCCACTGGAGCTTGTTCAGCATCTCCGTAACGCTCTCGCGCTGACTAAATGTCCCCATGACGAATCGCGCTGCTTTTCGCTGGATCATGTCTATCTCTTCTATTAATCCAACCTGGTAAGGGTCCCATACTGATGAGCAATACTCAAGAATCGGACGAACAAGCGTTTTGTAAGCTGCTTCTTTCGTCGATGAGTCACATTTTCTTAGAATTCTTCCTATGAATCTCAACCTGGCGCCTGCTTTTCCCACTATTTGTTTTATGTGATCATTCCACTTCAGATCGCTCCGGATAGTAACTCCTAAGTATTTTACGGTCGTTACCGCTTCCAATGATTTACCACCTATGGCATAATCGTACTGGAATGGATTTCTGCCCCTATGTATGCGCATTATATTACATTTATCTACGTTTAGGGAAAACTGCCAGCTGTCGCACCATGCATTAATCCTCTGCAGGTCCTCCTGGAGTACGTACGAGTCTTCTGATGTTGCTACTTTCTTGTAGACAACCGTGTCATCTGCAAATAGCCTCACCGAGCTACCGATGTTGTCAACTAAGTCATTTATGTATATTGTAAACAATAAAGGTCCTATCACGCTTCCCTGCGGTACTCCCGAAATTACCTCTACATCTGCAGATTTTGAACCGTTAAGAATGACATGTTGTGTTCTTTCTTCTAGGAAATCCTGAATCCAATCACAAACCTGGTCCGATATTCCGTAAGCTCGTATTTTTTTCACTAAACGTAAGTGCGGAACCGTATCAAATGCCTTCCTGAAGTCCAGGAATACGGCATCAATCTGCTCACCAGTGTCTACGACACTGTGAATTTCTTGGGCAAATAGGGCGAGCTGAGTCTCACATGATCTCTGTTTGCGGAATCTATGTTGGTTATGATGAAGGAGATTTGTATTATCTAAGAACGTCATAATACGAGAACACAAAACATGTTCCATTATTCTACAACAGATTGACGTAAGCGAAATAGGCCTATAATTATTCGCATCTGATTTATGACCCTTCTTGAAAATGGGAACGAACTGCGCTTTCTTCCAGTCACTAGGTACTTTACGTTCTTCCAGCGATCTACGATAAATTGCTGATAGAAAGGGGGCAAGTTCTTTAGCATAATCACTGTAGAATCTTAAGGGTATCTCGTCTGGTCCGGATGCTTTTCCGCTACTAAGTGATAGCAGTTGTTTTTCAATTCCGATATCATTTATTTCAATATGGTGATCACACTTGTCTGTGAGAGGTCCCAACAGTGTAGTAAAATATTTGGCCAGAAAATAAGTAGGAGCTCCTATATTGCTCACTATTGGGCGAGGAGATGTCCCATCCTTATGAATCTTGGGTAGGCAGTACAGTATCTGCTGTAAGAGGTGAAATCTTCTAGGTTGTTAGGCTGCCCAGTTAACTGAACAGATGACCGAGAACACCAGGAGAGTGCTCATGATTACCTCAATAGTGATCCGAAACGTCAGTTTGAGAAGAGCAAGTGTGAAGAGGAGCATGACGCGGTCTAACAACTTAGGAGATTTTACATTCAGTGACTAAGGCCACAGAGCCTGCAGACTCATGTAATCTGCCACAGCCAAATATAGGAATCTCAGATGCCCGTGCAAACTGTAATCATTACCTTGGCATGTGCTATGCTTCTGGTTTATTTTTCACGAGATAGTGTGAGATGTTCTCTTGCAGACACATACTATCTTGCAGAAAATGACTCTAGAGCACTGAACACTAGGATCAACGCTTTATTGAACATGGACCTATGATAACTGCTAAACCTTATGCCGGTTGAAGTGCAGCCAAGGTAAAGAAAAGTACACTATTGGCCATTAAAATTGCTACACCAACGAGAAATGCAGATGATAAACGGGTATTCATTGGACAAATATATTATACTAGAACTGACATGTGATTACATTTTCACGCAATTTGAGTGCATAGATCCAGAGAAATCAGTACCCAGAACAACCACATCTGGCCGTAATAACGGCCTTGATACGCCTGGGCATTCAGTCAAACAGAGCTTGGATGGAGTGTACAGGTACAGCTGCCCATGCAGCTTCAACACGATACCACAGTTCATCAAGAGTAGTGACTGGCGTATTGTGACGAGCCAGTTGCTCGGCCACCATGCACCAGACGTTTTCAATTGGTGAGAGATCTGGAGAATGTGCTGGCCAGGGCAGCAGTCGAACATTTTCTGTATCCAGAAAGGCCCGTACAGGACCTGCGACATGCGGTCGTGCATTACCCTGTTGAAATGTAGGGTTTCGCAAGGGTCGAATGAAGGGTAGAGCAACGGGTCGTAACACATCTGAAATGTAACGTCCACTGTTCCAAGTGCCGTCAATGCGAACAAGAGGTGACCGAGACGTGCAACCAATGGCACCCCATACCATCATGCCGGGTGATACGCCAATATGGCGATGACGAATACACGCTTCCAATGTGCGTTCACCGTGATGTCGCCAAACACGGATGCGGCCATCGTGATGCTGAAAACAGAACCTGGATTCATCCGAAAAAATGACTTTTTGCCATTCGTCGTTGAGTATACCATCGCAGGGGCTCCTGTCTATGATGCAGTGTCAAGGGTAACCGCAGCCGTGGTCTCCGAGCTGATAGTCCATGATGCTGCAACCGTCATCATGTCGATAAGATGCCTGTCATCTCGACTGCTAGTGATACGAGGCCGTTGGGATCCAGCACGGCGTTCCGTATTACCCTCCTGAACCCACCGATTCCATATGCTGCTAACAGTCATTGGACCTCGACCAGCGCGAGCAGCAGCGTCGCGATACGATAAACCGCAATCGCGATAGGCTACAATCCGAACTGTATCAAAGTCGGAAACGTGATGGTACGCATTTCTAGTCCTTACACGAGGCGTCACAACAACGTTTCACCAGGCAACGCCGGTCAACTGCTGTTAGTGTACGAGAAATCGGTTGGAAACTTCCTTTATGTCAGCACGTTGTAGGCGTCGCCACCGGCGCCAACCTTGTGTGAATCCTCTGAAAAGCTAATCATTTGCGCATCACAGCATCTTCTTCCTGTAGGTTAAATTTCGCGTCTGTAGCATGTCATCTTCGTGGTGTAGCAATTTTAATGGCCAGTAGTGTATAACAGTTTCACTGGAAAGTACATAAGCAAAATACTCCTTGCTTTACAGAAAAGTAAATCACTGCAGTTTTTTGATAGTTCGTGATTATCACTGAATTTGTCGAAGTACAGCTTAGACTGAATGCCACAATGATGAATCAGTCAAAGTTAACGTTCACTCAGAAGTAGAACAAAATAATGGGGTGCAGATCGACGGACGACACCGAGTCCATGGACGTCTGCGATGCAAAGGCCAAGTTCAGGCCATCGTGAAGCGAGGTGTTAGCAGCCCCGTCGGGGGGAGGTGACTGGTGTGACACGGCCTCGTAAGTAGCGAAGGTTCCGACTGAAGCTCTGTTTGAGGAACTGAGGGTGCAGTAGGTGCTTGGCCAAGAGCTCGACGGAAGGTGCCTCGAAGCGGCTTTGTGCTGTCGTAAAAATATAGAGGCCGCATATACCAGAGGCACTCCTTCCAATCACGTTGCCCGCATGGGCAAACAGGTCCGCTAGGCAGTGACCTCTGGCGGCTCCCGCAGTGCCGGCTGCTGGCCTAGGCAGAATGCATGGTTGAGCTCTGGCGTCTGCTAATGCAACCCATGCGAGACTAGGCCGTTGCTGTGAGAAGGACGAGAGGGTGTAACACGTCTCGATGTCTGAGGAACCTGGTGCTTCTTCGTTGACCGCCGGTGGAACTGGAGAGCCGGGTGGGCTGAGATCGGGCCTGAACCGCGGGAGCAGATGGGGGCTGACACCTCAGTAGAGGCGGAATGCAATGGACTCTGTGGCTGTGGCGGTTGTGCTGTGTTGCCCAAGTTTTGGGGAGGTGGGAGGTCCGACTCGGGAACAAAAGATTATGATAATCCACTGCTAGGATGCTTCTCCGTTTTCCGTGAGCGCAGCTGATAGCCATGGTTGTGACAAATCGAGCTCTCTTGTAGTATTACTTCCACAATGGCTTTTCCCAACAAATGGGTTATTGCTGCCGGAGCCCATTGGCGGCGATTTTTGGAGAAAACCAATGCCCAAACGTCATCTTCGACAGAATAACTTTGGCGTCAAGACGTCGGATCCTTGCGGGATGAGAGATGGTGAGTTTGGTCTAGCTTGGCGAAGCTGATGCCGCTTCTGAGCCGTGAAGCGATAAATAGCCGAAAACAGAGTGAGGCTTCAGCTAAAATATGATAGCAGTGTAACTGAATGTGGTATGAAAAGGCTCTGTGTGGGTTATATCGTTGCCGTTCGAATAACAGAGAGAGGTAAATTCGGAAGATGCGAATCGAGGGCCGTTATCGGTAACTATAGTTTCCTGGAGTCCATAGTGAAAATCCGTGTTGGAACCTGGATAGTCTGTCTCGAGCACGTTAAAGATGTCCGAAAAATACTTGAGAATCCGGTTCTGACGTCGACCACGATAAACCAAGAATAGCCAACAAAGGGGCATGCGTAGTCTAAATGGAATTCCAATCAGGGCGATGAGACATCTGGGGAGAGGAAGCATCTGGGAGTGGCTGCCGCAACCATATCAGCAAATCTGCGTTGATGGGCGATTACCTTTTCATCCAAGAAAACGGTTGCTGTATGTTCTTCCACTTCTGTGTCCATTCGGGTTGTGTGTCGTGTCCCAGTGGTAACTCAGGGAGTATGTTGGCATTGGCACATTGAGCTGTTAAGCGATATCTGATATAGAATGTATAGCTAGAAAAAGCAATGCCCTTCTCTGGAGGCCACTCGCTGATTTGCTCAGAGTATTGGAGTTGCCTTGGGTAAGGCTTTATGGCCCGTCAGTAACGTGGAACGTCGGCCGTACACATGGTCGTGGAATTTCTTGAATCCAAACGCCATAACTGGACCACACTCTTCTATTACTCTGCAGCTGAGTTGCGCCTGAATCAGAGTTCTTGATATGAACGCAATAGAATGTTCCACACCATTTACTTTGTGAGGTAACACTGTGGCCAAGCCATAATCAGAAGTATCAACTGCTACTATTAAAAGATTTGACGGATTGTGGACCAAAATATGTGTCTAACGGAGCAAGGCTTGGTTGAGATCTCTGAAGACTTTATCCCAGGTGAGAGTCCAATTCCACTTCACATTTTTGTGTAACAACCGATGGAGTAGTTCCACAAAGACCACGACGTATGGGATGAAATTGTGATAATCGTTAAGTTGGCTGAGCATAGACTGTAGTCGGTTAGTGTCCCTGAGGATTGGAAGTTGACGGGCAGCCAGGACATACTGTGGTGTAGATCGTATTCCTGAAGAATTGAGAACAGGCCCAAGATATTCGACTTGAGGGGAGAAAAAAAAATTTTGGCCATACTGCACTTGAGATCGGTTTGTTTGAGAACAGCAGAGAAGGCACCAACGTTGGATGCCAACTCCTGGGCGTTTTTACTGTTGATGAGAAGGTCGTCCAAATAATTCGCCATTCCCGGTACATTCCGCGTCAACTATTCCAAATACCATTGAAAACAGCTGCGGAACCGGCAAGGTAAATGGAAGCCTATTGTAGTGGAGTAGTCTAGACAGAGTGTTAATGAGAAGAATGTTCAGTGATGCCTAGTCTAGAGGGAGCTGAAGGTAAGTATCCCGCAAATCAATCTTGGTGAAAATCTTGCCTCCTGTGAGTCGTGCCATAATGTCGTTGACTTGGAATCGGGTAAGCGACATGACGGACTGTGCATTGATTGAGGCCTTGAAGTCACCACAAATAGGAAGTGACCAACTTGCTCGAGACACGTGCTTTCCGCCACTTCTCTACGCTGGTGTGGAGTTCGTTGTCTGTTCCAGACTTTTTTCATAGCCAACGGTTCATGTCAGCACAGATGAACATCAAAGGGAGCCAAGTGCGGACTTTGTAGTGGGTGATCGAACAGTTGCCATCGAAAACACTGCAGGGCCATCCTTATGGCTTCTGCAGTGTGCGGCCGAGATTTTCATGAGGAAGGAAATGGATGACAGTTACGTTATGTGTGGTTGCATGAAACCAGGCTAAAAACCTCGCAACACTCGACCATACTTAGCGGGAGACACTACTGTTGTAGGCACCTTTACGTGCTCACTGTGTTCTCAGACCTGAAAAGAGCGGCGTGACGCGATTGACAGGCGTGCTAGAGGCACTGCCCAACACATCTGCTCCATTGGATTTTCACTATCGTTTCCATTTTGCTACCTTTCAGACCTTATTTACCGAAGAGCCTTCGTAATTGTTGTGTACATAGTTCCGCGTAGTCAGCGCGTACAGAACTCTCCCACTAGAGCGCGCCCCGCTAAGCACAACAGCGCAGGCGCAGCGCTCGTCCGTCTCCGCACTGCGAGATGGCGCTGTCTTAGAGACGGACCAAATTCTGCTTCCGCCGATCTGCGTATTAATATGTAACGCAGCCAATGAGATTGCTGCTAACGTAGAGCCTTTTCTCCTCGCGGATCACACTCGCGCAGTGATACCTGAACGCTCGGGGTATTATGACGAGTGTACAGACCTCCGATCAGTCAGTCTGCATTAGTCTGCAGTCAAGTTTCAGTCTGCGCCTAATAAGATTATCATATTCCTGTACATAGCCATGAAGAGAAATGTATAGACACTTTGTCAAGTATCAGAGATATGTGAGAATAAGATTAACATGGCAAGACCAAAGGAACTTCAGATTGTCAATTGTAAATAGCATCCAGAACAAAGTTAAGTTATTTTTATGCTTGTTATTATTTTAATAAATGTGTGTGAAAATTAATCAAGTTCTGCTTAAAGTTGATCACCGTCAATCTGCTACTCTAAGCGTGCAAGTGGCATTTCTATTGTCTGACGTAACGGCAGAAGATCAACACTCCACGATAAGACCACGAGACAAGTCAAATAATCTGATGGTGTGTGTACCGAAGGTCTTACAGTACGCACACCACAGTAGTTACAGAATTTCCGAAGTCACTTAAACGAATGATTCATAGTTTGTTGAACACTGAGACGGATGTTATTTCCCATAAGCTTCTGCATTAGAGTTGGTTTTCCGTCTTGAAGCCGACGGGCCATACTAACATTTTTCTTCCTCCCCCAAACCAAAATTATGGTGCCCTTTGTTTCCGCCCTGCTGTCGCGACACACACACACACACGCAGGTGTTGGACGCCGCTTGTGTCCTGTACCCACGGCGCTGGTGGCCTCTAGCCGGTCGACGGCCGCGCACACAGACGTCTCCTCCACCTCCCAGAACGGTGGATGCCACAGGAAGGGCGGTGCGCGCGCTGCGCAGCGGCGGCCGTGAACCGGGAACGCGGCGTGACCCAGCTGACGTCACCCATTCACTGGCGCACGAAGCGCCCGGACCGGTCAGCGGCGGGCGTACGCGGCTCTCTGCCATATCGCCCGAGGCGCCATCTGGTTCTAAGGAATATGGCATTCGCGCTTAAGCAGAGAGCAAAAGCAATGTCGGCCGTACAGTGATATTCGTTATGCTGTATAGTTGCCATTAGCTTTCACCTGCCATGAAGTACTTCATTAGTCAAAGTGACATCTTTATTCCAGGTTGCGTTCGTTACGTAACGCCGCCATTGTCACGCTTAGCAGCACTAACGCGGGAAAACAGTAGTTCGAAAGAAAGTGGAACACAGTCGACTGCCGGCCGGTGTGGCCGTGCGGTTCTAGGCTCTTCAGTCTGGAACCGCGTGACCGCTACGGTCGCGGATTCGAATCCTGCCTCGGGCATGGATGTGTGTGATGTCCTTAGGTTAGTTAGGTTTAAGTAGTTCTAGGTTCTAGGGGACTTATGACCACAGCAGTTGAGTCCCATAGTGCTCAGAGCCATTTGAATTTTGAACAGTCGACTGCCGGCCGGTGTGGCCGTGCGGTTCTAGGCGCTTCAGTCTGGAACCGCGTGACCGCTACGGTCGCGGAATCGAATCCTGCCTCGGGCATGGATGTGTGTGATGTCCTTAGGTTAGTTAGGTTTAAGTAGTTCTAAGTTCTAGGGGACTGATGACCACAGATGTTAAGTCCCATAGTGCTCAGAGCCATTTTTAACCACAGTCGACTCTGGAGGACACATGTAAGAACAATCGATTTTTTTAATTTTTTTTTTAAAGAGGTGGAGCCCCTCCACTCCCACACCGGCACGATGCCCAACTCAATAGGTCTACTGCCATCTCTGCATAAGGGTTAGTTTTCACTAAAGTGAGGTGTCGCACGATGTGGGTACTGCGATGTCTGCGTACGTCTGGTTAAGGTTAACCATTAATTCGCGCTCATCTGGAGATAGATTGGGTCGAAGTCGAACGAAGGGTAGCGGTTTGAAGGGCAGAGGAAAAAAAGTGCCAAGGCAAGAGCCAAGGGAAAAAAAAACCTCTGCGATAGCCAGGTCGTGTGGTAAGAGCAGTAGCGGATGTCTTGCTGCCTGTGATAGGTCGTGCAAGGGTAGGCTTTGTTAGTAGTGAGTATCATGCATGTCGATATCTTTGGCGTTGTGCGGTGGTGTTGCTCGGCGCCTGCCGCTGGGTGCCGGTGCTGGGCTCTCGTTCAGCTTCAGCAACCTGCAACAGTGAGGTTTATCATCGTTTTGTGTCCGATAGGTAATATATCGGATGCACAGTGTAGGGTGATGTTGGCGAATTGTTTGTGCGTTAGTGGGCGTGCTCGTCGGTGTCCCTGCTGTGGCCTGTTGGTCGGCTCTAGTATCAGCTGGTAATTACCAGTCAGTGTTGCTGATATGCAGGGGCTTACCGACGTTTGTCGCTTGTTGGTGTATGTTAATTTACCCTAGGTGGTCATGCCCTAGCTAGTAGTGTCTTTGGCCGCTTGTGCTTCCACCTATGGCTGTGATCGTAGTTTCCCAGAGTAAGGATGAAAGGATTGCTCGAGATTATGCATTAGCAGTGTTGTTCACAAGAATTCAGTGTTGACAGTAGAGCATCGTATGTAGAGTTGCGCTCTACCAAAACTACGATTCGTGGTACACCACATAAATGACGTAGTAAATGGTAGGATTACCGCTAGTATTGATAGCATTGATAGGAAAAGAAAGATAAATGAATGTGTAAGGGAGAAACTGGGAGCCGACGAATTCTTTTTGTTTTTGTTTATTGGTTGTTTGTTTTGCACGCAATGAAAACCTCACATGAGAAACTGGGAGCCGAAGATATCTTCTTGGTTGTTTGTTTTGCACACAACGAAAACCTCATATCATTCACTGTTAGTCCAGTTTGTATTTTATATCCTTATAGAAAACGCATTTTATAAGTAATAAAAATCAGTCTATCATGAAACCTATGTGCATTTATGTAACCAAAGAAATTACTTTTGATACGAGTACAATTCACATCCACGAACATTGGCGGATATTTTAACGGAATACATTGAAATATCTCTAAAACTATACAAAGTTACAATTTCAATTTGTCTGTCTCGGAGGGTGACAGCCAACGATATCAAATTGGTTCAAATGGCTCTGAGCACTATGAGACTTAACATCTATGGTCATCAGTCCCCTAGAACTACCGAGCGAGGTGGCGCAGTGGTTAGACACTGGACTCGCATTCGGGAGGACGACGGTTCAATCCCGCGTCCGGCCATCCTGATTTAGGTTTTCCGTGATTTCCCTAAATCGCTCCAGGCAAATGCCGGGATGGTTCCTTTCAAAGGGCACGGCCGACTTCCTTCTCCGTCCTTCCCTAATCCGATGAGACCGTTGACCTCGCTGTCTGGTCTCCTTCCCCAAAACAACCAACCAACCCCTAGAACTTAGAACTACTTAAACCTAACTAACGTAAGGACATCACACAACACCCAGTCATCACGAGGCAGAGAAAATCCCTGACTCCGCCGGGAATCGAACCCGGGCGCGGGAAGCAAGAACGCTACCGCACGACCACGAGCTGCGGACCCCAACGATATCACATTCGATGCGCCACCCCACCATGCGCATAACTTGCCGGGGGCAACGTTGAACTCTTCAGTGGGAACCCACGTTTTTACTTACAGATTACGATTCTATGGCACAATCTACATATGCTTTGTCTGAAACATTTTCTTCGTTTCGAGACAGGTGGTGTGGTAATCGGAGGAATAGAAATTGGTACACAATCATAATTTGTGGCATTCTATCCAACGCCCCTTGAATATCAAATGCCACGTGGGATCAAGCTGCGAAGGTAGGACAGGCCAGTATTTCATAACTTCTAATTGGCAACCCCATTCTCAACGTTGTATTCCTCCGACATGTAGAATATCGAACAGGGGGCTACTTGACACACCAGTGTGACCGTGGCTCGAAGCGAACGCTACTCTACTTTTCCAATTAAAGTGTTCAAACGTAGTAAAGCCAACTTCAACACTCTTAGTGATCCGGATTTCAAACGACTGTACACAGGACAGAATCACATCTGCGAGAATGTCGGCACAGGCGTTTCTGATGCGATCGACCATGTCTTCACAGCCTGTTGGCACTTACTAGTACACCTTATCTTTTAACATAAAAGACCGGGTAACATAAGGAACATCTAGTTTTACATAATTATTCTTCTGTCTTTTACTTTAAAGAAAACAGTACTTATAGCAAAATTGAAACTGTCAATGTTTAATTTAGGTTTCATTCGAAAACTGTTGATCTGTAACGTGAAACAGGGCGATGCTGCAGTGAAAATAAAGAAAATAGTACAGATTTATCATAAAGCGCTAGAAAACGCAATTTGCTCAACGACAAAAAAAGGCAAAACAGAATTACGTGAAACATATCTTCAGTACATCATCGAACTTATATAAAATATGTTTCCGTTATTCCTAAACAACTTTCCCATTTATCAATATTATCAGAAAATTCTCGCCTTTGATCATGATGAAGAACGTTCTATTGAGTATATTATACAGCATGTGATTAAAAGTTTCCCAATACCCCCAAAAACTTACGTTTTTCATATTAGGTGCATTCTGCTGCCACCTACTGCCAGATACTCCATATCAGCGACCTCAGTAGTCATCAGACATCGTGAGAGAGCAGAATGAGGCGTTCCGCGGAACTCACGGACTTCGAACTTGGTCAGGTGATTAGGTGTCACTTGTGTCATACGTCTGTACGAGAGATTTCTATACTCCTAAACATCCCTAGGTCCACTGTTTCCCATGCGATAGTGAAGTGGAAACGCGAAGGGATACGTACAGCACAAAAACGTACAGGCCAACCACGTCTGTTGACTGACGGAGGCCGCCGACAGTTGAAGAGGGTCGTAATGTGTAACAGCCAGACATTTATCCAGACCACCACACAGGAATTCCAAACTGCATCAGGGTCCACCGCAAGTACTGACAGTTAGGCGGGAGGTGAGAAAACTTGGGTTTCATGGTCGAGCGGCTGCTCATAAGCCACACATCACGCCAGTAAATGCCAAATGAAGCCTCGCTTGGTATAATTGGACGATTGAACAGTGAAAGAACGTTGTGTGGAGTGACGAATCACGGTACACAATGTAGCGATCCGATGGCAGGTTGTGGGTATGGCGAATGCCTGGTGAACGTCATCTGCCAGCGTGTGTAGTGCCAACAGTAAAATTCGGAGGTGGTGTAATGGTGCGGTCGTGTTTTTCATGGAGGGGGCTTACACCCCTTGTTTTGCGTGTCACTATCACAGCAACGGCCTACGATGATGTTTTAAGCACCTTATTGCTTCCCAAGGTTGAATAACAATTCGGGAATGCCGATTGCATCTTTCAACACGATCGAGCACCTTTAATAATGTACGGCCTGTGGCGGAGTGGTTACACGACAATAACATCCCTGTAATGGACTGGCCTGCACAGAGCCCTGGCCTGAATCCTGTAGAACACCTCTGGGGTGTTTCGCAACGCCGACTTCGTGAGAGGCCTCACCGACCGACATCGATACCTCATGTCAGTGCAGCACTCCGTGAAGAATGGGCTGCCATTCCCCAAGAAACCTTCCAGCACCTGATTTAACGTATGTTTGCGTGAGTGAAATCTGTCGTCGAGGCAAAGGGTGGCCGAACACTATATTGAATTCCAGCATTACCGATGGAGGGCGCCACGAACTTGTAGTCATTTTCAGCCAGGTGTCCGGATACTTTTGATCACATAGTGTATATACTGATCGGTGGATCGACAGAGGCCCGCTTGGCTTGGTCGCCGGATTTCTTTTGATATATATATATATATATATATATATATATATATATATATATATATATCCTTACTCCGTTTCTAGATGATTCACCGCTTCCATATTTTAGAGGAATCTACTAAGATACTGATTGCATACGTAAAGAAAGCGATCGTTAACAGTTAATATCGATAAGTATGCAACACACCAACACACCTAACGTACAGGTAACACGAATACGTCCTTAACTGACCAAAGCTACTAAGAAATCTACCGTAGTCTACGCTTACTTCTTATAATCTGCAGTAGCCTACGTCAGTTTTACAACTCTAGTCGCACGTCAACGGATGCTTACGCTTGCTCAGTATATGCGTGTTAATGCATTAGTATCTGAAAGACTGACCCTTCTTCGTAGCTGTGGTCATCAGCGTAAAATGATCGGTATGAGGAGGTGTCCAGGTAATGAACGTGTCACAACTAATATAGGGCAACATAGTTTTGGGTAAAATCTCAGGCTTGTCGGCAGTGTCACATCAGGCGAGGGCGTGTCACATTCTTGATGGTTGATTACGTATAACCTGGTGACTCCTTTGGTGATGTTCGGTAAGAGTAGGAGATGACCCGACGCAGGGTTTCATGGTTTGCAAACAAGAGCAGCAATGGACCACATCTCATCGCAGACATTCAAGCAACACTTCATACTGAAGAAAGAAGACGTACTCTACTCTGTAACATTCGGTTTGAAGCGAGTGATGTTATGTTATTACGGTTCCATACTTCTGTCATCACATGTCGTTGTTGTTTTTTATACTTCGTGGCAAGGCAGCATCCTGACTATTATTACCGCAGTTGGATTTCTAAAGAGATTTGCAGAAATTTGGGAGTATGAAAGTAAAGAACAGCATGGAAAGACATTCCAGTCGGAAACAGTGTTCTAGATTAAGAACGTTACAGAACTAATATTCAACAGAAACCTGTTCACCAGAGTCTCGTGTCGCTTCTTTACTTTATTAATTAGCCATTAAAATAAGATTCTCGAAAAGAGCATCGTCTGAGAATTTTAGATAACATTTGGTAACGAACTCTAACAATTTAACTACTTAGAGGAGCAAAGCCGCCGCCGTAGCTATCGTATGCTGTTTAATACTTCGATTATCATAATCTCTTCGGTACTGATATGATAATCATTTTCCATTATCTCGGCCATCGTCTACTAATATTTCTTCCTCCCGACATTTGCCAGTACTTTCAAGTACAAGTCAGAACTGTGTGTCAATTATATGGAAAACTGTCACGAAGGGAGGGTCATTACCCACCTGTGTAACAAAGGGACAAGGAGACAATATTAAAAATGATAGGAAAGAAATAGACTTGAATGTAAAGCACTGCTTGTCAAGGATTATGAGTGTCGTGGATATGAGTATAGACATTGAAAAACGAGATATGTGCACTGACGTAAAAATAATCACAACACCAAAAAATAATTTACGTTAAGTAATGAAATTTCTGGAATACATTTGTCTACGTAACATACTCGTATGCAAGTGATTAACGTTGCAAGATCGTGGGTTAATGTAAGTGCGAGATAAGCCATTGCAAATGTGAAATGCTGGTACATTAATAACCTATGTAACCGTCAGAATGTTGAATGTAATCATGCAGACGTGCGTTCATTGTGTTGTATAAGTGTCGGATGTCAGTTTGTGGGATGGAGTTCCATGTCTATTGCACTTCGTCGGTCACTACGGGGACGGTTAATACTGATTGTGGATGACTCTGGAGTTGTAGTTCGATGATGTCACACACGTGCTCGACTGAAGACAGACATGGTGACCGAGCAGGCCAAGGCATGTCGACACTCTGCAGAGCATGTTGGGTTACAATAGTGGTATGTGGGCGAGCGGTATCATGTTGGAAAACACCCCCTGGAATGCTATTCATGGCAGCACAGATTGTAGTCAGGGTTAGTGGGATAACCACGAGATTGCTCCTGCTGTCATAGTAAATCGCACTCCAGACCGTAACTCCAGATGTGATTCCAGTGTATATAGCAGGCAGACAGGTTGGTCATATTCCCTGAACCGGCCTCCTCCTAACCAATATACAGCGATCATTGGCACCGAGGCAGTACCAGGTTTGATCAGAAAACACAACAGAGCTCCACCCTGCCCTCCAGTGAGCTCTTGCTTGAGACCACTGAATTCGCAAACGAAGGTGGTTTGGGGTTAGTGGAAGTACGCTGCAGGGCGTCCGGCAAGGCGCTACCCTTGAAGTGACCGACTTGTAACGGTTCGTTGTGTCACTGTGTGCCAACTGCTGCTCAAATTGCTGCTGCAGATGCAGTACTGTGCGCCAGAGCCATACGCCGAACATGATGGTCTTCCCTCTCGGTAATGCCACGTGGCCGTCCGGACACTAGTCTTATTGAAACTAAACATTCTCGTGACCACCACTGCTAGCAGTCATATAGAGTGGCCATGTTCCTGCCACAGGTTCCCGCATTATCGCAGAAGAAACATTCAGCTTGGTGGCCCTGTTACACGACTTCGCTCAAACTCGGTGGGGCATTGAAAATGGCTTCTTTGTCGCCCCAAAGGCATTCTTGACTAATCAACGCACCA
Organism: Schistocerca serialis cubense; assembly: GCF_023864345.2. Classification (NCBI taxonomy): domain Eukaryota; kingdom Metazoa; phylum Arthropoda; class Insecta; order Orthoptera; family Acrididae; genus Schistocerca; species Schistocerca serialis. The sequence continues at coordinate 702,815,065 of NC_064638.1, forward strand.
CGTCCAATATCAAAGGCAACGAACGCTCACGACCGTTGTAGCGTGTATTTAAAGCAAACCTGATTTACATCCTCATAGTGGCGCGAAATCTGAAAAGACATCATCTTTCGTATGCAGAAACGCGCCTATCAACTTTGGTTTCTGTCGCACAACTTGGTGATGCAATCTTTTCTGCGTCAGTGTAGAAATGAAAGGCTATATTCGATCAGTCGATAAAACGTAGACAATGAGAAATAATGGTTGAACATGTTCTGTGTATGCGGACGGGAGACTGATGCAGCTCCGGCTAACCAAATTTTCCACGAGGACTGAACAGGAACTGGCGGTGGGCAGGCAGTGGGTCGACACGCCACAGGGGCAGCGGATGCTGGGAGCAGAACTGGCTTCGCAAATGAGGCCGCGTGCAGAGGAAGTGACGCGATCACTGCCAGATCCGCGCCGTGTTTAGCCTTCCGGTCGCGCCTGCAGTGTTTGGGCAGAACCGGTTAAGTCATCGCCCTTAGTGCAGCCCAGGCAGCGGCACTATCTGAGTGTCTGTCCACATTAGTGATAAGCTCTGGCCCCGCACCATTCTCAGTGTAATTTACGAACGCAATGGAGCTGCTATCGACGTGTAAGAATTAAGTTATTTGTCCTTTATCATAATTGTTTAGGATGCAGGGGGGACAATTACCAGCAGATTTTCATCTGATTTATAAACTTTTGACATAATATTTTCACGTATTGTAATTCCAATTATTCCATGTCATATATTTCCTTTTCCCGAAATTTGCAACAACAATTTCCTGATATTTCCGGGGCAAAATGGAAGGAGGAAGTTTGTGCTTCCCAAAAGGTTGCGGGAACTCTGCGGAGCGATGTGGTTAGTTTCTCAAGAGAATCTTATCGAATCACCGTGTTACGAAAACTTTCACAGTTAGTTTCGCCACAATTATTTCTAACTTTGATTCGCTACACTTTCCGTGCAACTTCTTTATACTTAATTTTCTTGCATAGCGTTCAAATGGTTCAAATGGCTCTGAGTACCATGGGACTTAACATCTGAGGTCATCAGTCCCCTAGACTTAGAACTACTTAAAACTAACTAACCTAAGGACATCACACACATCCATTCCCGAGGCAGGATTCGAACTTGAGACCGTAGCAGCAGCACGGTTCCGGACTGAAGCGCCTAGAACCGCTCGGTCACTGCGGCCGGCTTTACAGAGCGTAAATCTAATGTAGCACTACGATGAAAGTCAGGGCCGGTTAGTGAAAACATTTATTATTTCCTCATCCCGACATGTTTCACACTGCTGTTTCATCACCATAGATATTTTTTTTTTTTTTTTTTTTTTTCATTCTCTTCCAATGTTAGATGTTGCGTTACTTACAGAAGTTCATATGACCACTGCATGCCATGGACTCATTTTGGGATAGACGGCAGATTTACTTATTTCTGGAAACAGTGATCATGACCTTTCGAACTCCCATTCAGATGCTGTCCTTATTCATTGTCTCGCACATAATCTTCACTTGAGCAGTTTCATTTATTTATTTATTCATTTATTTATTTTGCATCATCAGTCGTCTGACTGGTTTGATGCAGCCCGCCACGAATTCCTCTCCTATGACAACCTTTTCACCTCAGGGTAGAACTTGCAATCAGTGTCCTCGATTACTTCCTGGTTGTATTCCAAGCTCAAAAATTTTAATCCTCTACAGCTCCATAAATTTGGACAACAATACCTATGGAGTGCAGCGACCTGGTGCTATATTTAGGTTAAAATCAACAGTCGAGATCGCAATAATTTTGGTTTATTTACCTGTTTCGGCTTATGTCAAAGCCATCTTCAGAATACACTGTACGACAGTGTTCGGTCGTGGTATCACGAGAAAACCGGGGCGCCAGCCATAGGCGGCCAAACATTCTGAAGATTGTTTTAACATAAGCCGAAACTGGTAATTAAATAAATATTATTGCAATCTACACTGTTGATTTCAATCTACTCTACAGGTCCCTCCATATATCAAGCAAGTTATTCCCTGATGTCTTAACAAACGTCCTATCATCCTGTTCCTTCTTGGAACCCACGTTTCTTTCCTTGTCAGTTCACCTCATTTTCAACATTCTTCTATAGCACCACATTTTAAGCGCTTCGATTCTCTTTTGTTCCGGTTTTCCCACAGTCCATGTTTCACTAACATACAACGCTGTGCTCCAAATATACGTTCTCAGATATTTCTTTCGCAAATTACGGTCTATGTTTGATATTCGTAGACTTGTCTTAGCCAGGTTCATATGGGCATTGCAAGCCATGGGCCTATTTTGGGAGAGATAGCAGATTTACCTGTTCCCAGACACAGTAATCATGACCCACAGTCTGACTTTTCGAACTCCCATTCATTTCCAGTACTGGTCTGCTTTTGATGTCCCCCTTGCTCTGTCCGTCATGGGTTATTTTGCATTCTAAATAGCAAAATTCCTTAACTTCATCTACCTCGTGACCACCAATGGTGATATTAAGTTTCTCATTGTTCTTATTTCTGATACTTCTCGTAACTTTCGTCTTTCTTCGATTTACTCTTAATCGATATTCTGTTCTCATTAAATTCTTCCTTCTCTTCAGCAGATCGTGTAGTTCTTCAGTTTCACTGAGATTAGCAGTGTCATCACCGAATCTTATCATCGATATCCTTTCAACCTGAATTTTAACCCCACTCTTGAACCTTTCTTTTATTCCCGTCATTGCTTTTTCGATGTACAGATTGAACAGTAGGGGCGAAAGACTACATCGCTGTCTTACACTCCTTTTACTCCGAGCACTTCGTTCTTGATCTTCCAGTGTTATTGTCGTCTTTTACTTCTTGTGCACATTTTATCTTACCCTAATTTCCTTATAACTTATCCCTATTGTCCTCAGGATTTTGAACATCTTGCACTATTTCACAATGTCGAGTGCTTTTTCCAGCTCTACAAATCTTATGAAAGTGTCTTGATTTTTCGTCAGCCCTTGCTTCCATTATCAATCATAACGTCAGAACTGCCTCTTGTCAGTAACTGAGGAGTATTCAGTCGTAAACCCAGATTGTATTCCGGGGGAGGGGCTAGCTTACTGCATGAACATTATGCTAAGAAAGAGTTTTCATCTACATACACATTTTTACAGGGCAGGTCACCGCACACGGTGACTGGGGACAGACACATAGCGTATCACTACTCACTACATCTCTTGCTCCACTCACGATTGGTACACGTGATGTTAGTAGGCTTCTTTATAGACTGAGGTGCATTATCATGCTATTGGTCACTACTGATTGCAGGTCGAGACGGTGTCTGGTCGCAGATTTTGTGCAAGACAGAATTAGGAAGATACTGTTAAATGTCTTCGGCCACCAAAAGCTCTTTTTTTTAGTTGGACTTGGAGTGTTAATGTGTTCTGCACTAAAGCAGTAGACATTAGGGGTAACATTATGGTACCATTACATTAAAATGATGTACCTCTGAATTATTAAAATGGTAATAAAATTACAGTTTAAGAAAATTGAATCGACATGCAGGTAATATGACACTTAGAGATAGAGTGTGATATGTAATAAATAGAAACCCGGAGCGACAGTGTAGCCTTGGTCTAAAGAGCTCTCTGAACAGTTCTATAAACGTTGGAGTAATCTCCATGAAACAATGTTGCGCCTCTCCTCAATAAAGGACGAGATGACTAAATTACGAATTTTAAATGAGTCGACCTTACTGAATGTAGTTGTACACAATGTGAAATTGCAAGAAGTGAAAAGTGTAAGCGTATCACAGTGATACCTGAAAGAGTATATGGGTATTACAGTGATATGTGAAAGACTACAAGCATATAACAGCGGTACTTACGTGGCAGACACTGCCAGAAAAAAAATCGGTGAGTGTTTCAGTCGCCAGTAGGCCGAGAAAAGTGCTGAAGAGCTAACTGAATGCCCACCCGATGTTGTAGCACAGGGGACAGAAACACATTTTCGTTCCTGTAACACGACGCTGTCTTCTGCCTATTGACTCTATGCACGTATTTGCTTGTGTAAAACACCCAGAAGAACATGCTTCTGTCCACGATGTTCTCATCACCACAGTGCAGCCCCGAGGAGTATCACTGTCTTTCATGCGCATTACGCGATAACCATCAAGTACAGACGACACACTACACAGCTAAACCTCTTCTCCCATAGTGCATTAATGAGTGTGATGCCGGCTGATCATCTGGCGTCTTGGCCAGGGGCGCCGTTGGGTATAGAGGTCGATTGTTGCAGCTGCGAATGGCGCATAATCTCAACACCCACCGAAGCGCGCTCTGAAGAGTAGATTACTTCAGCATATTCCTGAATCTACGAGGCCTGTTCAGAAAGTAAGCTCCGATTGATTGCCAAATTGAAACCACAGTGAACATCAGAAATGTTTTACTTGTAACAATTAGCTACACCTTTCAGCTACTTCTCTACGTAGTCGCCGTTCTGACTTAGACTTTTGTCATAGCGTTGTACCAACTTTTCAATAGCCTCATCATAGAAGGCAGCCGCCAGTGCTTTCCGCCAATTCTCCACGCTGGCCTACTCCTCGTTGTCTGTGTCAAAATGTTGTCTTCAAAGACAGCGGTTCATGTGACCAGAGATGAAACTCAGGGGGAGACAATTGCGGACTGTATTGTGGGTAATCTCACATTTCCATTTGAAAACGATGCAGGAGCATCTTCATTGCCCCTGCAGAATGCGGCTGAGAATCGTCTTGAAGAAGAAACAGAACGACAGTTATGTAATGTTAGCTGCATAGCTTCAGGCGAAATTTCTCACCAGGCCCTCGTACTTGGCGGCAGACACTATTTTCTAGACATCTTTACGCACTCACTGCGAGCTCAGAAATGAGAAGAGCGACGTGATGCTAACTGGGGTTATACTAGAGACACTACCCAACACATCTGTGCAAAGCTTTATCGGATTTTCCTAGTCGTTTCCATTTCGCGACCGATCGGAGCTTACTTTCTGAACGCCCCTCGTACATTGCAGCGGAAAGCACATGCAGCAAGGAACATTCAAAACTTCTTCTTCTCATCTTGTCAGATGTAGTTTCTTCCCTAGCTTCCCCAATCATATGAGGTGGGGTTCCATATCTAGGACTATTTGGAAACTTTTAGTTATGCATGTACACTTTATTAAAAGATTTGGTGTCTTGAACAGTTTCTGATTATAGTAACCAGTTCTAATACCAGTGTAGGTCATAAGCCCGTGGATTTTACTCATTTCCGGAATTTTTTTTAATGTTTCCAGAATGAGATTTTCACTCTGCAGCGGAGTGTGCGCTGATATGAAACTTCCTGGCAAATTAAAACTGTGTGCCTGATCGACACTCGAAGGCAAAGGTCCCGAGTTCGAGTCTCGGCCCGGCACACAGTTTTAATCTGCCAGGAAGTTTTTTAATGTTATTTTCTCAAATAATATTCACTGGAGTTCAGTTTGAGAATCAATCAACTGATACACATAATAGACAGAAATACGTATTACTATACGCTTATTTTTTACATGTATCTATTTTTAGAAAAGCAGACAGCATAAACTAAGTCGTTTCTGGCGACTAGTATAGACTTCTGAAACAAGTTTTGTGCTAATGAATAATGTCTTTTTAGGACACGGAACACTGATGGTGTGAAAGCGTGCTCACCATAATCAGTTACTACATCTGGAAGGCTGCATACTCTGAGGTGACAAAAGTTATGGGGTACCTCCTAGCATCGTGTCGGACCTCCTACTGCGAGGGTGAACGCGGCAACTCGATGTGGCATGGACTCAACAAGTCGTTGGAAGTCTCTTGCTGAAGTAATGAGCCACGCCTCCTCTGTAGCCGTCCATAATTGCTGAAGTGTTGCCAACGCAGGGTTTTGTGCACGGAATAACCTCTCGATAATGCTCCATGAATGTTCGATGGGATTCATGTCGAGTCATCTGGGCGCCCAAATCATCCGGTATGGGCTACGCTTGAACCGTACTATCGCCTCTTACAAGCTGAAATCGGGACCCATCTAACCAGACTACGGTTTTCCAGTCGTCTAATGTCCAACCAACGGGTGCACGATAGACGCTGCAAGGTGATGTCGTACTCTTAGCAAAGGCAATCGTGTCGGTCGTCTGCAGTGTGGCAATTGCAAAACAGGCATCAGACTATATGGATGGTAGAGCTTACCTGAACGTATGCAACATCAGACTCTGAAAGGTGACTGCGTTGTACTGCACCACGTGGTGCCTAGTGTTACTTACAGTTTATTACAAGTTTAGATTATTGGTTGAGTTCACAAATGAAGTCGGTCCCAATGGTTAATAAGAATTCGAATTCTTTGACTTTTTTCCTCCTTTTACTCTGGGATAAGCCAAGTCGTCATTTACAAAAAGTAAGGAAGGATCAATATTTTATCGAGTATATATTTAGTTGACAGGACGTCTGGAACGTGGACTAGTACTAAAATTAAACGTGGACGGCAGACAGTACACCTGAGATTAGAATTGAAGCTTTTGGAACGTGGTACTGTACGTCGAATAATGATAAAGATTAGATCGGTAGACTGAATAACTAGTGAAATGGTACTAAATCAAACTAGAAGAGTAGTAATTTATGGCGCAATTTGTCTAAAGCAATGGTCAGGTCATAGGGCATGTCCTCTGACGTGAAGGTTCTTTGGTAAGGAAGGGAAGTGTGGGACTAAAAACTGTAGAGGGATAGTAGCGGTATGGAGGTTGCAGTAATTACGTACCGGTAAAGAAGTATACACATGATAGGCTGTCAGGAAAAGCTAGGTCGAACCAGTGTTTTTCCACAATTTCTGGAGGTCTCAGGACACTGAGCAATGAATTGCGCTGTTATACTGAAGTGTGGTTGGTGGGTGTTGAGATACGGTAACAACGACAATTCAGGTTCTAGTCACACTTTCATGACACTATAAATTTAACGTTTTATTATCTGTACTTCAGTCACGCAACGCAACACATTGAGCTGGCCGGCCGCTATGGCCAAGCGGTTCTAGGCGCTTCAGGTTGGAACCGCGCTGCTGCTACGGTCATAGGTTCGAATCCTGCCTCGGGCATGGATGTGTGTGATGTCCTTAGCTTAGTTAGGTTTACGTAGTTCTAAGTCTAGGGTACTGATGACCTCAGATGTTAAGTCCCACAATGCTTAGAGCCATTTGAACCATTTGAACACTGAGCTGACAAAAGTCATGGGGTACCACCTAATATCTTACCGGACCTACTTCTGTCTGGTGTAGTGCAGCAACTCGACGTGGCAGGGACTGAACAAATAGTTGGAAGTCCCCTGCATAAATATTGAGCCACGCTACGTCTATAGCCGACCATAATTGCGAAAGTGTTTCCGGTGCAGGATTCTGTGCACGAACTGACTTCTTCATTATGTCCCATGAATGTTCGATTGCATTCATACCGGCCGATCTTGGTGGCTCAATCATTCGCTCAGTCTGTCCAAACTGTTTTTCAAATCAATCGCAGTAACTGAGATCCAGTAACATGGCGCATTGTCATCCGTAAAAATTTGGTCGGTGTTTGGGAACATGAAGTTCACGAATGGCTGCAAGTGGGCTCCAGGTAATCGAACATAATCATTTACAGTCAATGATCGGTTCTGTCAGACTAGAGGACCCAGTTCATTCCACGTAAAAACAGCCCACACCGCTATGGAGTCACCACCAACTTGAACAGTGCCCTGTTGGGTTCATCATGGCTTCGTTAGTCTACACTACACTCGAACCCTACCAACTAAAGACAAGACTTATCCGACCAGGTCACGATTTTCCAGTCGTCTGGGGTCCAACAGATGTGGCCACGAGCTCAGGAAAGGCGCCGCAGGCGATGTAGTGCTGTTGGCAACGAAACTCGTCTCTGTCGTCTGCTGCAAAATGTTCAAATGTATGTGAAATCTTATGGGGCTTAACTGCTAAGGTCATCAGTCCCTAAGCTTACACACTACTTAACCTAAATTACCCTAAGGACAAACACACACCCCCATGCCCGAGGGAGGACTCGAACCTCCGGCGGGACCAGCCGCACAGTCCACGACTGCAGCGCGTGAGACCGCTCGGCTAATCCCGCGAGGCTGTCGTCTGCTGCCATAGCCCATTTACGCCAAATTTCGCCACGATCTCCTAACGGATACTTTCGTCGTACGCCCCACATTGATTTCTGCGGCTATTTCACGTAGTGATGTTTGTCTGTTAGCACTGACAACTTTACGCAAACACCGCTACTTTCGGTCATTAAGGAAAGGTCGTCGGCCACTCCGTTGCTTGTGCTGAGACGTAATGCCTGAAATTTGGTATTCTCAGCGCACTCTTGACACTGTGGATCTTGAAATATTGAATTTCCTAAGATATCCGAAATGGAATGTCCCATGCGTCTAGCTCCAACTACCATTCCACGTTCAAAGTCTGTTAATTCTCGTCGTGCGGCCACAATCGCGTCGGAATTTTCACATGAATCACCTGAGTGCAAATCACATCTCCGGCAGTGCATTGCTCTTTTATGCCTCGTGTACGTGATACTACCACCATCTGTATATGTGCAGATCGCTAACCCATGACTTATCCTCTAAGTGTATACGATACGTCCGTTCAGCGCGTACCGTTATGACCATATTACACTACTGGCCATTAAAAATGCTACACCACGAAAATGACGTGCTACAGAGGCGAAATTTAACCGACAGGAAGAAGATGCTGTGATACGCAAATGATTAGCTTTTCAGAGCATTCACACAAGGTTGGCGCCGGTGGCGACACCGACAACGTGAGGACATGAGGAAAGTTTCCAATCGATTTCTCATACACAAACAGCAGCTGACCGGCGTTGCCTGCTGAAACGTTGTTGTGATGCCTCGTGTAAGGAGGAGAAATGCGTACCATCACGTTTCCGACTTTGATATAGGTCGGATTGTAGCCTATCGCGATTGCGGTTTATCGTATGCGACATTGCTGCTCGCGTTGGTCGAGATCCAATGACTGTTAGTAGAATATGGAATCGGTGGATCTGGGGGGGGGGGGGGGGGGGGGGGGAATACGGAACGCCGGGCTGGATCCAACGGCCTCGTATTACTAGCAGTCGAGATGACAGGCATCTTATCCGCATGGCAGTAAAGGATCGTGCAGCCACGTCTCGATACCTGAGTCAACAGATGGGGACGTTTGCAAGACAACAACCATCTGCACGAACAGTTCGACGACGTTTGCAGCGGCATGCACTATCAGCTCGGAGACCATGGCTGCGGTTACCCTTGACGCTGCATCACAGACAGGAGCGCCTGCGATGGTGTACTCAACGACGACCCTGGGTGCACGAATGGCAAAAGGTCATTTTTTTCGGATGAATCCAGGCTCTTTTTACAGCATCATGATGGTCGCATCCGTGTTTGGCGACATCGTGGTGAACGCACATTGGAGGCGTGTATTCGTCATCGCCATGCTGGCTTATCACCCGGCGTGATGGTATGGGGTGTCATTGGATACACGTCTCGGTCACCTCCTGTTCGCATTGACGGCACTTTGAACAGTGGACGTTACATTTCAGTTTCAGATGTGTTACGACCCGTGGCTCTGCCCTTCAGTCGACCCCTGCGAAACCCTACATTTCAGCAGGATAATGGACGACGCATGTTGCAGGTCCTGTACGGGCCTTTCTGGATACAGAAAAAAGTTCAACTGCTGCCCTGGCTAGCACTAATTGAAAACGTCTGGTCAATGGTGGCCGAGCAACTGGCTCGTCACTACTCTTGACAAACTGTGGTATCGTGTTAAACTTCGGTTACATGATAAATCAGTCTAATTTAAAAACCGTAAATTTAACTAAATACCTAGGTATTACAATTGCCGAACACCTTAAATTGGAAGGAAAACACAGAAAATGTTGTGGGGAAGGCTAACCAAAGACTGCGTTTTATTGGCAAGACCCTTAGAAAATGAAAAAGACCTACTAAGGAGACTGACTACACTACGCTTGTCCGTTCTCTTTTAGAATACTGCTGCGCGGTGTGGGATCCTTACCAGATAGGACTGACGGAGTACATCGAAAAAGTTCAAAGAAGGGCAGCACGTTTTGTATTATCGCGAAACATGGGACAGAGTGTCACAGTAATGACACAGGATTTGGGCAGGACTTCATTAAAAGAAAGGCGTTTTTCGTTGCGACGGAATCCTCGCACGAAATTCCAATCACCAACTTTCTCCTCCAAAGGCGAAAATATTTTGTTGACACCGACCTAAAAAGCGAGAAAGATCACCACGTTAAAATTAGGGAAATCGGAGCTCGTACAGAAATATACGAGATTGGAATAATAGAGAATTGTGAAGGTGGTTCGATGAACCCTCTGCCAGGCACTTAAATGTGATTTGCAGAGTATTTGTGTAGATGTAGATCCGTCATCCCTAGCTGTGGCTCTATCAAGGAAGTCAAGCATTCTACAGTGACAAACAGGTCTCTTGCTGGAAAAAATGTGTTCATCGTCAGGATGATAACATTGAGAAATAAATATGTAGACGTGAAGAATAAAGATGCAGGACTTTAATAACGTTAGGTGTCGTCACACAAACAGTTGATTGGCGTTATTTTGCAGCCGGCCCTGGTATGCTGATCTTTAATTTTCTGGTGGTCGACCTGCAGCGCCTCTACGAACGTAATGCCTGAAATGTTTGTCTCATCTCGCTGATCCGAGTGCCGCCCTCTCCCCACAGTGAAGTGATACAAATCGACCCCAGAGCCGGAGCGCCTTTACGAGTTCGTGGCGGCTGTGTGGCCGGGCCGGCACCGCCGCACCTCCGCGGGCCTCAGCGTTTATCTCGGCCCGGCCACGAGCCGCTGTGGTCACGACGGGCCCTCTTCCTAAATACAATCTTCCGCCTTAACGGCGGTAACTGCCAGATAAAGTGTTTGCTTTCACGAACAATAGCCTAATCTGCTGACATTCTCACGACGATTTCCGCGGAGCTTTTGTAACTATCGAACAGAAGACGTTCCTTCGCTCCAATTCGCCTCTCAGTTACTCTGCTCTCAAAGGAGCCGAAGGGAATGGTACGAAGCTCCGTCTTGGTATGCTAGGGTATACCGCCAAATGTTTTCATGTTGCTTCAGAGTTCTCTGAATTTGCTGTTGTTTTTTAAAAAAAATTGTTTCTTCAATTTTTGAATTTTCCTAATTGTTTGGTTTCGACGCTCTTTTTAATATCAATATCGTTGTAGATACCATGCATCGCACTACTTGGAAGGTCCTGCTCTTGCTGGTTTTCACAGTCTTCTTCCAAGAACTCGGTGTTGTATCACCTGCTAATTAGCCTTTGTCGTGCACATCGTCGCAATGTTGTTTGTGGAGTGTAATGATAATTGTAAAAGAGACTGTACTGCAGAAACTTTTCTCTAGCCTACCACGACGTGTGCAGTAAGAACGACTGTCAAACGTTACTTATTATTATTCAAGTATGGGCCCAGTAGGACCATGCGAGATACAATCCGTCAATGTCACGTTTGATGGTTAGCCTTTCTTTGTGCCCAAATTTGTTTCATCCTTTCAGAATGAAGTCTCTTTCTTTCATCAGACCATAGTGTTCCAGTCCGTTTTCTAATTTCCCTCTGACCAACTTTCCAATCAAATATCTTTTGTCTAAATGTTTTCCTATCTGTAAGGTCTGCCTGAGTTATACCGGCTGCTTTAAGATCCTCCTTAATCGCAGCAGTCCATTTCATTGGCTCAGTTTTGGCCTTACTTCTGTTTTAGTAGAATTCTACTATTTGTTTTGTCAACCTAGTGGGTGCCTTTCTTTTGACGTGCCGTCAAACGGGGTGATTTCGGACAGTTTTGTTGTTATTTTGATTGTAACTTTCGTATATATTGTTAGATTAAATTGATTGTTATGGAAGTGGTAGGGTATATGTGTAACGAATAAAATATCCCAGAACCAGAAAGTGTATGTGTAGGTATATTTATCTGAGGCGGTTAAATAAAGTGTCCAAAGTCACCCCATGGAATGGGATGATTTCGGACACATGTGTTTTTTAAATCTCTGACCGAAGTTACAGTGTATAGAGGGCGAATTCGGACAATTACTGCCTCTTTTTTTAAATTCTACATGCTTTTTATTTGATTTTGGTGACATTCTACACATTGATCATGTTGCTAGGTGGGAGATTTTCCAGCTTTGCCTTGATATTGGAGAAAAACGTCTTAAAAGTCTCTTTGTTCACTTCTGCACGAGCTCATTTAATATTTTCGCTTAAGCGAACGGAAAGATCTTCTGATTGTCGTTTGAGGAATAGATGCACCCATTCTTTTCCTGCTAATCCTGCAAATTATTACGAAATTTCTTCTCTTTTCGGCCAGATTTATCAAGGTAGCCTTTAACTATGTATCTAATATCCAATTTAGTGAAGGGAAATCCGCAATTTGTAGCCCTCAAGATACCTTGCTTCAACATTTCTTCTTCATCTTTATTTACCACTGGCTGTCCTCCCGTTTTTTTCGGGTGTGCTTCCTGCAGTTTATTTTGCAGAGTTGATTGAGGTGTACCATACGAATCACACGCTTTTCTGTACGATCATTTACCACTCTGAATATCACGAACAGCTTTATCTAAAAGTTCCGGGTCATAATTACATCGTACTGTAGCACCTCTCCTGTTCTTATACGTTCTTGGCATCGTCCGAAATCACCCCACACAGTACACAGTTTTACAAAAAACGTCGTTATTTTATAACCTTGCACGAGAAACTCAAAAAATTTGTACAGAAATTGTCTCAATGCTGTTAGCTATTGAGCGCGTCGACAATTACGGTTACTGTAAGTTCCCGCTCGGCGCAACAATAGAAAGTTTCCACTTTGCGATAATGCATGGATTTTTAACACTGAGACTGTTCGTCAACTATTCATCTAGGGAAACGACGCAAAACAAAAGTTGTAGAAAGCAATAAATGCAATCTTGCGCTTAAAATAACTGGCGCACGGACGTTGAAATAAGTAACTCTTTGCTTCTATGCAGTGGCAAAGAGCAAATAAGCCATACTGTCCGAATTCACCCGGTGTCCGAAATCTCCCCGTTTGACGTGCCCATAAAATTTAAGTCTTCTTTTTCTCATGTCACCATGTATGTCTGTGTATTCTTCTATTTCCTTATTACTTCTCAACCTATAAGTTTCTGCATCAATAAATTTGGGGCCTAATATTTTCCTTATAATCTTTCTTCCTTTCTTTTGAATTTCTTCAATATCCCTCTTCCTATTTAAAATTAAAGTTTCTGCTCCATAAAGACATTCAGGTTTGATTACAGTGCTGTAATGTCCAAGTTTACTGAACTTAGAAAGCGATTTTTATTATAAATATTTTGTGTTAATCTGAATGCAGTTGTCATCTTTTGACAGCGAACTTCATTTGCAGCTTTTTCCAGACCGTTTTCTTGTAAGATTTCCCCCAAGTATTTAAACTGAGATACCCTTTTTATTTTTCCATATTTCGTGTTCAAAAACTTTGGTATTTGTTTGTTGCATGTCATGTATTCCGATTTTTTGAATGATATTTGTAGTCATACCTTTTCTGAGACTTCTTTAAGAATTTCAATTTGTTTTTGAGTTGTGGTAACATCCCTAGTTAAAGTTGCCAGATCATCTGCCAAGGCCAGGCAGTCTACTCTAATATCATTTCTACTGAACTTGACTGATTGTTCTATACTTTGAATCGACTTTTGCTCTCGCCATTTTGTAATTCCTTTACCAAAACACAGTTAAACAGTAATGGAGAGAGTCCATCTCCTTGTCTAACACCACTCTTTATTTGCAGTTGTTCAGAAGTCTCTCCCATGAATTTAACGTTTCCTTAATCAGTGTTAGAGTTTTATTATCTAGTCCTTGTTCCTTTAAAATTCGGAGAAGAGATTCACGATGAACTGAGTTGTAAGCCTATTTAAATTCCACAAATGTACATACAATATTGTTACTAGAAATCTTTTGGAGTCTGATGATTAGTTTGAAAGCAAGAATTTGTTCCGGACAGATCTGTTTGGTCTAAAGCCTGCTTGGTATTCACCAATTTTAGGTTCTAGCTATTCTTCGGCTCGATCAAGTAAACACTGCGAGAGAATTCTGTATGCGACTGGGTGGAGAGAGATTCCTTGGTAATTATTAATATCAGTCCTATCCCCTTTTTTATGCAATTGATGAATTAGGGCAGTTTTCCAGTCCTCACTTATAGTGTTATGGCCAGACGATTTTAGTAATTGCGATTATACCGTCTTCTCTGGGTGCTTTATTGTTTAGTTATTTAGATTTCATCATGTTCTTTAGAGCTACGGTTGGTAATATTAATTTGCTGTGGTTGGAATTTATTCACGGGTTCTGGACAGTTCAATAGTTTTTCAAAATAATCGTTTAAATGTTCAAATATATGTGAAATCTTATGGGACTTAACTGCTAAGGTCATCAGTCCCGAAGCTTACACACTACTTAACCTAAATTATCCGAAGAACAAACACACACCCATGCCTGAGGGAGGACTCCAATCTCCGCCGGCACCAGCCGCACAGTTCAGAATAATTAGCAAGTGCCTTACAATTTTCCTGGTTGTTAAGAGCCAAACTGCCATTTTCATTTTTGAAGCAAAGACTTTGAAGTTGGTAAGCAGTTAGTTGTTTTGTAAAAGTTTCTTGCATTGTTCTTTTGGAAATCTTGTTCTATTTCCAAAACTTGCGCATTTTCGTATTTTCTTTTAGTCTGTCGGATTAATTTAGATGTTCCTTTTCTAATAATTAGAAAGGTGTTGTGGCTTTTTTCGGTTTTGTTACTATTCCAATTTTTGAATGCCTCATGCCTAGACTTAACTGGTGTTTCACAATCCGCGTTCCACCAAGGATATTTTGTTTCTTTCGAAGCAGAATTTAATTTTGTAGTGTTTTGATAAACTTTTCATTTACGCTTTGCCAATTGTTGGATCGTTTATTGTAAAGTTCACTTGTTAAACTTGGGGTTATTTTAGCTGTGTCAAATTATGGGATAACATTTTTTGTTTTGAAGAGTTTCTGAGGTTGAAGTTTTACTTTTATTCGCGTTAGATAATGGTGAGTATCAATATTATCCCCTTTCCTAACATGGAAATTTAAAATTTCTTTGTAGTTAGGGTATCAAATTTCTACATGATCGATTTGAAATTCCCCAATAAACGTATTGGGTTCCCGCCAGGTTTTTTGTTTAGAAGGTTCTTTTTAAAATGTGTTGACATGATTTTAAGATTAAAATTTTTGCATGTTTGAACAAGTCTTTGACCATTTTGGTTTGTCCATGGATGCACAGGAAATCCACTCATCATTTTCGTATATTTTTTTCTCTTTAGCTAATTGAGCATTAAAATCGCCCATTAGAATTTTGGCATGGTTTGAGGGAATTTTCGAGATGATGCTTTCTAATTATTCCCAAGCTTCATTAACTTCATCAGGTTTTTTACGGTTATCCTCATTGATTGGCATATCGGCATTAATTAAAGTGTATGCTTTATTTGCTCATTTAAGAGAAATTGTCATTAGTCTATTATTAATGGGTTTTTACCGCCGTTATTGAGTTTAAAATATTTTTGGAGCTGCAAAAGCAACTCCCAGATGTGGCGCATTATTAAGTATCCTTTTATCAGTTTTACTTTTAAAAAGACGATAAATGCCGAAATCCATGGTGTTATTGTCCGTCATTCGTGTTTCTTGAACTGCGGAGTTCTGTGGCGCAGAAGTTGCCACTATTTCTATGTTTTTGTCCTTGGTTAGTGTTCTCAGTAGCAACCATCGAAATTACAACTATGGTTAGTATTGTTTCGCATTAAAAATAAAGCAATCGCTATAGTTTCGATTCTAAAGCACCAGAAATGGAACGGTTTGCATATCGATCGGCAGGTGCTACGAAGATAACCATGCTTGCGCGATAGTGCTTTGTACTGCACCTGCCTGGGCTTCAGTTTATTCTTTCTCATCCATAATATTCATTACCAATTATCTTTCAGTGTACTCTCTCTCTCTCTCTCTCTCTCTTTCTTCGATCAAGGACTGGACGAGTGGCAGAACGCTCGTTTGTACTGCAAATTGTTTCCTTTGTCTTATCCTGCAACAAGACTTTTGTCAGGTTGGTGAGGTTCGTAAGTGTGTTTTAATTTAACAGGCTACCTCGCATTTCCATGTGTGTTTTTTTATAGAAATGTATACAAGATTTTACCAGAGATGCCCGACTTCTGGTCTGTAAAGTTCCCCTTTTGTCTCCTAAAATCTTTTAATTTGCAATGAGAAATGCCTACTAGAAAAGATAAGGTCCAGTGCTGGTCACTGTCAAGACAGCAGAAGATTAGCAGGTCAGATGTACCTATTAGCTGAGAATCGGAAGTCAGGCAGTCTTTTTAATTTCTACCACTCCTTTCGTCACTTTTGTTCTTTTGAAAGAGAACCGACGGAAGCAGCAAATTCTGCAAGTTTGTGAAAGAACATAGTGAAAAGAAGGTTGCGCTGTGGTTCGTCGTCTGCACGCTTCTAAATCCATCATGCAAAACGTCTAGCTTAATCTCTCAATCATATGAACGAATTACTGTCTATAGTGCGATATCATTCCACATGAAAAGATACGGCTTCGAAGTGAAACAACGGTCTGGGCTTTTGAGATCCCTTTGTATGCCACCAATTCTTCTTCTCTTACTTGGCAAATTTTCTGAGATGATAATCTGATCCATCAGTGTGGTCCTATCTCAAGAAGAGAGCTCCTGAGTCAGCCAGCGCTATCATCTTTGCCATGGACCCGCGTATCAGTGACTTAAAGGATCAATGTAATATCATTTTATATCTTTACATAACTTAGTTATCTCACTGATGTCGAAAAGTAGACGTATTCACAAGAAATTCGGACACAGAAGGAATTAGTAAGCATCATAAATATAAGTGCTGGTGTCTGTGGTGGATAATTTGAACATATGATTACGGAATTTCGATTTTTCCTATAGCTCACTTTAAGCGAAATGACAGTGGGTACAAGTGCCGTCCAGTCTGAGAGGGTATTTCCCGCTAAAAGAAATCTGATAGCGTGAAAATAGGAGAAAACTTCTGAGACTGTACTATTCCAGCACAGCATTGCATGGAGGTGTCCTCCCCGATAGCTGAGTGGTAGCCGACACGGTAGCTCAGCGTGTTCGGTCAGAGGGCAATGTGCCATCTGTAATAAAAAAACTGAGTCAACAGATCAACAACGAACTCAAATGGATGTCTTACGACGTCCGCCCCGAGCAGATTAAACGAAGTAAAGCAAACAAAACTAAAAAAAAAAAAAAAAAGTGGTCAACGTGACGGATTGACGACCTACGGGCCCGGGTTCTATTCCCGGCTAGGTCGGGGATTTTCTCCGCTCAGGGACTGGGTGTTATGCTGTCTTCATCATCATTTCATCCCCATCCGGCGCGCAGGTCGCCCAATGTGGCGTCGAATGTAATAAGACCTGCACCAAGGCGGCCGGATCTGCCACGCAAGGGGCCTCCCGGCCAATGTTACCAAACGGTCATTTCCATTTTCATTGCATGGGAGTGAATCTTGGACTGTGGAAAAACAGAAAAATAAGAGCAGCGAAGAGTTTTGAGATGCTGTGTTCTAGAAGGATGTTGAAAATTGTACGGAGTGACAAGAAATGAGTAGGTTCTCCGCAGAATCGGCGAAGAAAGAAATGTGTGGGAAACACTGCCTAGAAGAAGAGTCAGAACGACAGAACATGAGTTTAAAACTCAGGGTACAATTCCTGTGTTATCTGAGGGACCTGTAAAGGATAAAAACTGTAGAGGAAGATAGAGATTGGGGTCATTCCAACAAATAACTGAGGCGTTGGATGCAGTGCTACACTGACATGGAGAGGAAGTTGTGGTGGATCGCATCAAACCTGTCAGACGAATGATGACCAAAAACAACGTCATTTCGTCAACTGAGCTGATCCTCCGTTTCTACGCACCTCGAAGAAGAAGAGAGGTGTAACTTTTCCTTCTTTTCATCCCTTCGGTTGAAACAGCCCTTTGTAACACGTGACCGCGAGATTATGAGTCCTTGTTCTGGATATCAGAGAGGCGATCGCACTGGGTGGAAAAGTCGCTTCATCTCCGAGCGCTTGATCAGAAACAGACTATCGGGGTCTGATGTTAAGTAGTTATGGCTGAGGGAATTTTTCGTAGACTACCTGTCAAATACTACGGTGGCCTCCTAATGATAATTAAGTGGGTTTTCCGCGCCTGCTTCGTGCATCTACCACTACCGAACACGCGACATCCCCTTGTTTGCGTTCCTATGCCAACACCTCAGCGTTGCTGCAGTTCCAGGTGCTCATAGCTTTCAGGCAGTACTGAAGACATTGTTTTGCCGTTCAAACCTGGTGACAGAGCTGACAGCTGTCCGGGAGCGTCTCTCGCAAGATGGAATACAGCAATGAACAACAGTATTTAAATTACACGATACATTCGCATTCTGCGGTTTTGCATTGACCTGAGCTGTTTGCGACACATGAAAATTTGTGCCGGACCGGAACTCGAACCAGGATTTCCCAGTTATCCCCTTAACAACTTTGGCTGTCCGAGCACGCCTCCAGGACCGATCAAAACTTCCATCTGTGACATGTTCACAACACTTACGCTCGCACAGTTCGTGATTCCCGCAAATCTTATATCGTCATTTTAGCCCGTCGAGGCATGGCTACATCATTGACGGCTACAATGTCTGTGTTTATATAGCGTCTACATCTTCACAAAACTATGTCCTTCAAACATGCATGCATGCATCGACGGGCTAAAATGATGGTATAATATTTGTCTCCTCACGAATTGTGTGGCATACACAAGCAATCGCCTCACACCAATACCTCTTCCAACAGCATGTCAAAACGCACAATACACACAAACCACAGGGTAACGTCGGCTGGACTAATAACTGCAACTGGGTGCTCGTACGAGTGTGTCAGAAATCACGTGAAGCGGCAAATATCTCTTAACAGCAGAGCCCAGCCTAGTTGCTTTACTTCTAGATGGAAATATTTACGTCTGATTTAATCTGACGTTAAACAGCCTACTCTTTTACACTAGAGAGGAATGATTCAGGTAGCTGCAATCAGTGACATGCGAGGCAATGACGTGCGAGTCCAGTGATAGCTAGTGAACTGTCGCTGCATCTGCTACGGTCGCAGGTTCGAATCCTGCCTCGGGCATGGATGTGTGTGATGTCCTTAGGTTAGTTAGGTTTAAGTAGTTCTAAGTTCTAGGGGACTGATGACCATAGATGTTAAGTCCCATAGTGCTCAGAGCCATTTGAACCATTTGTCGCTGAATCACTGGCCCGTGTTTGCCGGGAGCGAGTGCCAAATTTCCGTCTGGACATCAAGATTTACGTTTACCGTGTTTCCTAAACGAATGAAGCTGAATGCCGGGATGGTTCACTTGTAAACAAACCTTCCCTATATGTGTCCTATCCGAGATGTGCTTTGTCTCTGATGAAGTAGTCGCCGCCGGAAGCTAGCCCTGCAACTTCAATATTTCATCCATAGACGGCACAATAGCTTCATCATCGCTATTCCACCAACAGGGTAGAAGGGATTTTCAGTTCACTCAGCAGCATCCAATAGATTAGCGAAATAAGTTTGGAAATGACATTCAGAGCACCAAAATATTATTTCTGAAAGGGCGTGGACATAATTCCAGTTCCTGAAAAGCCCAGTTCCTGTTACACACTGGCACTTCATTGTGTTCGTCTACCGACATTAAGCAACGCAGACACGAAAGTGCCCTTTAAGAGAAATTTACTGCTATCAACGTCGTTAACATATTAAATACAGTGTCCGGAAAAGTCAAAGGGAAGCAGCTGCAACTACACCATGTGATCATAAGCATCCGGACACCTGGCTGAAAATGACTTACAAGTTCGTGGCACACTCCATCGGTAATGCTGCAGTTCAATATAGTGTTCGCCCAGCCTTAGCCTCGATGACAGCTTCCACTCTCGCAGACATACATTGAATGAGCTGCTGGATGGTTTGTTGGGGAATGGCAGCCCATTCTTCACGGAGTGCTGAACTGAGGACAGGTATCGATATCGGCCGGTGAGGCCTGGCACGAAGTCGGCGTCCCAAAACATCCCAGAGGTCTTCTAGAAGTTTCAGGACAGGATTCTGTGCAGGCCAGTCCATTACAGGGATGTTATTGTCATGTAACCAAACCACTCCACCACAGGCCGTGCATTATGAACAGATGCAACCGCCATCCTCGAATTGCTCTTCAACAGTGGGAAGCACGAAGGTGCTTAAAACATCAATGTAGGCCTGTGCTGTTATAGTGCCACACAAAACAACAAGGGGTGCAAGTCCCCTCCGTGAAAAACACGACCACACCATATCACCACCGCCTCCGAATTTTACTGTTGGCACTACACACGCTGGCAGATGACGTTCACCGGGAATTCGTCATACCCACACCCTGCCATCGGATCGCTACTTTGTGTACTGTGATTCGTCACTCCAGGCAGTGTTTTTCCACTGTTCAATCGTCCAATGTTTACGCTCCTTATACCAAGCGAGGCGTCGTTTGGCACTTACCAGCGTGATGTGTGACTTATGAACAGCCGCTCGATCATGAAATCCAAGTTTACTCACCTCCCGCCTAACTGTCATAGTACATGAAGTAGATCCTGATGCAGTTTGGAATTCCTGTGTGAAGGTCTGGATAGATGTCTGCCTATTACACATTACGACCCTCTTCAACTGTCGGCTGTCTCGTCAGTCAACAGACGAGGTCGGCCTGTACGCTTTTGTGCTGTACATGTCCTCTCACGGTTCCACTTCACTATCACATCGGAAACCTTTGACCTAGGGATGTTTAGGAGTGTTGAAATCTCACGTACAGGAGTATGACACAAGTGACACCCAATCACCCGATCACTTTCGAAGTCCTTGAGTTCCGCGGAGCGCCCCATTCCTCTTACGATATCTAATGACTACTGAGGTCACTGATATGGAGTACCTGGCAGTAGGTAGCAGCACAATGCAACTGATATGGAAAACGTATGTTTTGGGGGGTATCCGGATACTTTTGATCACATAATGTATCTTCTATGGATCGTCACACTCTCTGCACAGATTTCGAGGTACTCGTCCTGCTTGAAAATGACCTTTGATACACAAAGTAATTTGATCATGAAATTGTAAAACATTAACGTGGTTTCCTGTGGAAATGTTACTACGCTCTCCACTTTTAAAAGAAAGGAAGACTGGGTTTAACGTTCCGTCGACATAGACGTCATTAGGGACGGAGCACTGGCTCGGATTGTGTCAAGGATAGTAAAGGAAATTGGTGGTGCCCTTTCAGAGGAACCATCGCGGCTTTGCCTGGATCGATGAAGGGAAATGAGGGGAAGCCTAAATCTGGATGGCTGGACGCGGGTTCGAAACGTCGTCGTCACCACTGCGCCACCTCGCTCGGTGTTCCACTTTTAAGTTTTGCGATTTCACGTTGTAGCAACTTGATGTTACTGCGGTCCTACTAAATGCTTAACTCTGGTAACAGAATAACCGATAGAAATTCTATATGTTTCGCTGGAACGATCTGAAACTCTTTTCGACTATCTCATCTTATCCCTCAGAGACTCTCATTTCAGAATATGTATGCAGAAAAAGGTATGTGATAATAATAAACACGTTGTAAATCCCCAGTTAGCCTGCTTCATCCACAATGGTTCTTTGTACGTAGATTCGAAGCTTCATGCTGGCAGAGATACGTGACTGGAAAGATACGAGGTATAACACGAATCAGGAAGTTTGTGATTACGTCATAACAGATGTTACATGTGGGCACGTGAAGACGTACGTTAAAACACTACTCTACAGAATTCTTCGTGGTGGCATTAATTAATAATTCTATCCTGTTGTTTACATCATTTTGGAAGTGCTGGTTTGATGGCTGCCATTGCCATAATATTCTGAACACTGAAAACTGCTTTGTCACGGCATGGACTAGTTCAAAATGGTTCTAATGGCTCTGAGCACTATGGGACTTAACATCTGAGGCCATCAGTCCCCTATAACTTAGTACTACTTAAACCGAACTTACCTAAGGACATCACACACATCCATGCCCGAGGCAGGATTCGAACCTGCGACCGTAGCGGTCACGCGGTTCCAGACTGAAGCGCCTAGAACCGATCGGTCACACTGGCCGGCCATGGACTAGTGAACTGCGCTAAACCTATAACGTACGTGGATCATTAAACACTATATAGTTCGTTTTTAAGTTTTTACACGAGAAGTAGTCTCATACTGCTACAGGGTTTGTTGGATGAACGATTTAAATATGGGTAAGTAGTTTCTAGTTTAAGTCTGTTTTCAGAGGTTGGCATTGTATTGGAAACAATAAAGGTTGTTAAATGTACACAGCAAATCGTACCAGAAGATCTGCCCACTTACTAAGAGGAACAGTGGAAGGAACCGCAACTGTACTGTAAACTAGCACACTAGCAGTTAGCCGCAGCTGTCCTCGCATATCAATAGTTTTGAGCAGCACGTAAAGACAGGCATCGGTGGCAGTGCACAGCGATATGACGTGCTATTAAAGTAGCTGTACGTTATACAACGTGAACATTATGCAACAAATAGTGTGGAAGTACGTATTAAAGACGTTGAGGATTGTATGAGCACTGTATTCAGTACGTATGGTCGTGTCAGGTTGCACACAGCAATCAGTTAAAGCATTTTCACAAATTTGATAAAGATCAAAAGTCAAAGCGTAAACAGCTTTTTCAATGAGTAGGTATTTTCCCCTGATACGTGTAATATTCTTCAATTCAATAAGTATCTTGTACTATACAAAGAGGCTTACGTTCTTCCTTAGGGTTCATTCTATCTCCATACCGATTTAAAAGAAAAATAAGAAGGAATTATTCGAATGGGACGGAAATCGGTTGCCCATAATGGTCCAAACGCTCTCAATTGGTGAGACAACCAAGGACATTTCTGGCCAAGGTTGGTTTGACAAACACGGAGACAAGCAGTAGAAACTCTCACCGAGTACGGACGAGCGTTATCTTGCTGAAATGGAAGTCGAGGATATCTTGCCATAAGTGTAACAAAACAACGCGTAAAATACGCTGGTCAACAGCCATTTGAGCATCTGAGATACTACATACGAGTATCAATTAGTATATAGTTTGGCGTATAGACTATGTAAGGTTCTTGAATTTTTAAGGATTTTTATTGTTTATTTGCTATATTTCGCTGTTTACTGTACTTTGGTTTAGATATCTAATTTTTATTTTTGTTTATTTTGGTACAGGGGTGCTATAAGATCTAGAAATTGTCACTAGATGGGCGGTACGATAAAGAAAAGGCAAACAAGCCGGCCGCAGTGACCGAGCGGTTCTAGGCGCTTCAGTCCGGAACCGCACTGCTGCTACGGTCGCAGGTTCGAATCCTGCCTCGGACATGGATGTTTGTGATACCCTTAGGTTAGTTAGGTTTAAGTAGTTCTAACTTCTAGGGGACTGATGACCTCCGATGTTAAGTCCCATAGTGCTCAGAGCCATCTGAACCATTTGAACTGCAAACAACAAAAGAGCGTCGTTGGCACATTTTTCGAATACAGAAAGGAATGAAGTTCAAAAGATGTCGTGAAATAATGTAGATCTTCTCGCATATATACATGTTAGTGCTGAGTTCTAAAGTTCTGAATATATAGTTCTCATTTTCTTTAATTCTGTCAGTGTTCACCAGTACTGCTTCTGATTCTGCCGTGTAATTAGGAAATGATAGATAAAAGCTGATTTTTCCAGTGAATTTGATACCCAAAAATTAGATAAATCCACCCATTTACAAACCAGATGTACAAAAAAGGTTAAATTTGTTGACTTCTGATATCGTCGACAAACTTCTGTGTTGTTAGTGTGCCGCAGATGACAACCAAAGGGGTCCTCGCGTGGAGTGAAATGGCACCCCAGACAATCACACCTTGTTGTCGGGCGGTACGGCGGGTGACAGGTTGGTACCCCACCGCTGTTCGGAATGTCCCCAGACACGGCTTCGCTGGTCATCGAGGCCTGAAACATCACTGACTGGAGTAGAATGGTTTTCACTGATGAGTCGCGGTTCTAATGCAGGTCAGATGACCAGTGAAAACGTATCTACGTACGCACCGGATAGCGCTGGGAAAACACCCTGATTGTCAGTGTCAATAAAATTCTTCTGGGTTTGAGGCTGCATTGTCATCTTTAAAATTCCGACGTTTAGGCGCTTTGCAAGAGTCACCGAAACGTCGGATTTTATAGATGACAATGCGGCCTGAAAACTGACTGGAGTAGAATTGTTTTCAGTTACGAGTCGCGGTTCGAATGCAGGTCAGATGACCAGCGCAAACGTGTCTAGATACGCCCCGGACAGCGCTGGGAAAACACCCTGATTGTCAGTGTCAATAAAATTCTTCTGGGTTTGAGGTCACATTGTCATCTATAAAATTCCGACGTTTAGGCGCCTTGCAACAGTCGCCGAAACGTCGGAATTTTATAGATGACAATGCGACCTCAAACCCAGCAGAATTTTATTGACTGCGACAACGGCCGCGGAAGCCTACGTTTATAACCCGATTGTTGTCCGTCATTCCGCCCGACAACCAGGTGTGATGGTCTGGGGTGCCATTTCATTTCATAGCAGGACTCCTTTGTTTGTTATCCGAGGCACCTTAACAGCACAGAGGTACATCGACGATATTCTACACTCCGCTTAGTTGCCCTTCATGGCAAGCCATACGCGGCTTTACAGTGAGGTGACATGGGATACCACCTAACATCGCGTCGGACCTTCTTTTTTTTTATTTTTATTTATTTATTTATTTATTGTTCCGTGGGACCACATTTAGGAGAAGTCTCCATGGTCATGGAACGAGTCAATACATGAAATTATAACACGATTGTAGAAACAGATAAAATGAAACAAGTCGTTAGTTTAAATAAAGAAAATCAAGAATGTAACACTGGAATTTGCTTAATTTTTTATCTCTTCCAGGAGCTCCTCGACAGAATAGAAGGAGTGAGCCATGAGGAAACTCTTCAGTTTAGACTTAAAAGTGTTTGGGCTACTGCTAAGATTTTTGAGTTCTTGTGGTAGCTTATTGAAAATGGATGCATCAGAATACTGCACTCCTTTCTGCACAAGAGTCAAGGAAGTGCATTCCACATGCAGATTTGATTTCTGCCTAGTATTAACTGAGTGAAAGCTGCTAACTCTTGGGAATAAGCTAATATTGCTAACAACAAACGACATTAAAGAAAATACATACTGTGAGGGCAATGTCAAAATTCCCAGACTATTGAATAGGGGTCGACAAGAGGTTTTCGAACTTACACCATACATAGCTCGAACAGCCCGTTTTTGAGCCAAAAATACCCTTTTTGAATCAGAAGAATTACCCCAAAAAATAATACCATATGACATAAGCGTATGAAAATATGCGAAGTATACTACTTTTCGTGTCGAAATGTCACTTATTTCAGATACTGTTCTAATGGTAAATAAAGCGGCATTTAGTTTCTGAACAAGATCCTGAACATGGGCTTTCCACAACAGCTTACTATCTATCCGTACGCCTAGGAACTTGAACTGTTCCGTCTCGCTTATAACATGCCCATTCTGTCTGATTAAAATGTCAGTTCTTGTTGAATTGTGGGTTAGAAACTGTAAAAACTGAGTCTTACTGTGATTTAGCATCAAATTATTTTCCACAAGCCACGAACTTACTTCATGAACTACATTATTTGATAATGTTTCAATATTACACACAAGATCCTTCACTACCAAGGTGGTGTCATCAGCAAACAGAAATATTTTTGAATCACCTGTAATACTAGAAGGCATATCATTTACATAAATAAGGAACAGCAGTGGCCCCAGCACCGACCCTTGGGGAACGCCCCATTTAACAGTGCCCCATTGGGACTGAACATCATTACCACTCTCAATATTGCGGAGGATTACCTTCTGCTTTCTGTTCTTAAAGTAGGAGGCGAACCAATTGTAAGCTACTCCCCTTACACCATAATGTTCCAACTTCTGCAGTAATACATTGTGGTCAACACAGTCAAAAGCCTTCGTTAAATCAAAGAAAACACCTAACGTTCTCAACCTTTTATTTAATCCGTCCAAAACCTCATAGAGAAAAGAGAATATAGCATTTTCAGTTGTTAAGCCATTTCTAAAACCAAACTGTACATTTGACAGCAAATTATGTGAATTTAAATGCTGCAGTAACCTTGTATATACAAGCCTCTCGATAACTTTAGCAAACACCGATGGCATAGAAATAGGTCTATAATTGTCAACATTATCCCTGTCTCCCTTTTTATAAAGTGGCTTCACTACCGAGTACTTTAATCGGTCAGGAAACCGACCACTGCTAAAGGAAAAGTTACAGATATGGCTAAGTACTGAGCTAATATACGTGGAACAGTACTTCAGTATTCTGCTAGATACCCCGTCATATCCATTAGAGTTCTTGGTCTTTAGTGATTTAATTATTAACTCAATCTCCCTCTTGTCAGTATCATGGAGGAGCATTTCAGGTAACAGTCTCGGAACACTTTTTTCTAAGAGCGCTATATGATTCCCTGTTGGGACTAGGTTTCTATTTAGTTCACCTGCTATATTCAGAAAGTGATTATTAAGTACTGTACATATATGCGACTTATCAGCAACACGGACATCCCCACTACGCACTGATTCTATATCCTCGACCTGTCTCTGCAGACCAGCCACTTCCTTTACGACTGACCATATGGTTTTAATTTTATCCTGAGACTTAGCTATTCTATCTGCATACCACATACTTTTTGCCTTCCTAATAACTTTTTTAAGCACCTTACAATACTGTTTGTAATGGGCTGCTGCATTTAGATTTTGACTGTTTCTAACGTTTTGATATAATTGCCACTTTGTTCTACAAGATATTCTTATCCCTTTAGTCAGCCACCCAGGCTGCCTGTTTGTGCTAGTACCCTGTTTTAAACGTTCTAACGGAAAGCAACTTTCAAAGAGCACGAGAAAAGTCTTGAGGAAAGCATTATATTTATCGTCTACTGTATCAGCACTATAAACATCTTGCCAATCTTGTTCCTTGATAAGGTTTACAAAAGTCTGTACAGCAACTGGATCAGCTTTCCTAAAAAGTTGGTAACTATATTTAACATGTGTTGAAGCACAAAAATCTCTTAGACTTAAAATTTGTGCATCATGATCTGAAAGGCCATTCACTTTTTTGCTAACAGAATGCCCTTCTAATAATGACGAATGAACAAAAATATTGTCTATGGTTGTTCTACTGTTCCCTTGCACTCTCGTTGGAAAGAATACGGTTTGCATAAGATTATATGAATTAAGGAGGTCTACCAGCATCCTTTTCCTTGCACAATCACTTATACAATTAATATTGAAGTCACCACATATAACTAACTTTTTGTATTTCCTATAAAGTGAACCAAGAACCTCCTCTAGCTTTAGCAAAAATGTTGTGAAATCGGAGTCTGGGGATCTATAAATAACAACAGTAAGAAGTTTAGCTCCACTAAATTTAACCACACCTGCACAACATTCAAACACCTTTTCAGTGCAGTACTTTGAAACATCAATTGACTCAAATGGGATACCGTTTTTCACATACATGGCTACTCCCCCACACCGCAAAGAGCTCCTAGAAAAGCTGCCAGCCAACCTGTACCCTGGTAAAGGAAGCCTCTGAATTATCTCCTTATTTAATAAGTGTTCAGATATACCAATAATTTCAGAGTCAACATCTATAAGCAGTTCACTAACTTTATCTCGAATACCTTGTATATTTTGATGAAATATACTAATTCCCTCATTAATCGGATACCCAAGCTTTGTAGAAAGTGGTTTCTTTGTTAGAGAGACTTCCCTTAAGCAGGAATACCTATCAGCTGACTTCAATCTAACCCGTGTTAGTACAGCAACTCGACGTGACATATGCTCAACAAGTCACTTGAAGCCACCTGCAGAAATATTGAACCATGCCGCTTCTATAGTCATCGATAATGGCAAAAATGTTGCCGACGCAGGAGTTTGTCCACGAACGTACTTCTCAATACGTACTTCTCAATTATGTCCCATGTCGGGCTATCTGGATGGCCAAATCATTCGCTCGAATTGTCCAGAATGTTCTTCAAATCAGTCGCGAACAATTCATCTACATCTACATCTACATCCATACTCCGCAAGCCACCTGACGGTGTGTGGCGGAGGGTACCTTGAGTACCTCTATCGGTTCTCCCTTCTATTCCAGTCTCGTATTGTTCGTGGAAAGAAGGATTGTCGGTATGCCTCTGTGTGGGCTCTAATCTCTCTGATTTTATCCTCATGGTCTCTTCGCGAGATATACGTAGGATGGAGCAATATACTGCTTGACTCTTCGGTGAAGGTATGTTCTCGAAACTTTGACAAAAGCCCGTACCGAGCTACTGAGCGTCTCTCCTGCAAAGTCATCCACTGGAGTTTATCTATCATCTCCGTAACGCTTTCGCGATTACTAAATGATCCTGTAACGAAGCGCGCTGCTCTCCGTTGGGTCTTCTCTATATCTTCTATCAACCCTATCTGGTACGGATCCCACACTGCTGAGCAGTATTCAAGCAGTGGGCGAACAAGCGTACTGTAACCAACTTCCTTTGTTTTCGGATTGCATTTCCTTAGGATTCTTCCAATGAATCTCAGTCTGGCATCTGCTTTACCGACGATCAACATTATATGATCATTCCATTTTAAATCACTCCTAATGCGTACTCCCAGATAATTTATGGTATTAACTGCTTCCAGTTGCTGACCTGCTATTTTGTAGCTAAATGATAAAGGATCTATCTTTCTGTGTATTCGCAGCACATTACACTTGTCTACATTGAGATTCAATTGCCATTCCCTGCACCATGCGTCAATTCGCTGCAATCCTCCTGCATTTCAGTACAATTTTCCATTGTTACAACCTCTCGATACACCACAGCATCGTCTGCAAAAAGCCTCAGTGAACTTCCGATGTTGCCCGGTGACATGGCGTAGTGTCATCCATTAACACTCAATCTTTCTTTCAGAACATGATGTCCACGAATGGCTGCAAATGTCCTCCAAGCACACTCCAAGCACCAAAATATAATTTAAGGTCAATGGTCGGTTCAACTGGATCAGAGGACAGTGTCCATTCCATTAAGCACAGCCCAAACCATTATGGAGCCACCATCAGCTTGCACAGTGACAACTTGGGTGCACGGCTTCGTGGGGTCTACGCCAAAAAAATGCTTCAAATGGCTCTGAGGACTATAGGACTTAACATCTGAGGTTATCAGTCCCCTAGAAGTTAGAACTACTTAAACCTAACTAACCTAAGGACATCACACACATCCATGCCCGAGGCAGGATTCAAACCCGCGATTGTAGCAGTCGCGCGGTTCCGGACTGAAGAGCCTAGAACCGCTCGGCCACCGCGGCCGGCCGTCTACGCCACACTCGAACTCTACCGTCAGGTCTTACCAAATGAAAGTGGGACTCATCTGACCAGGCCACCATTTTCCAGTCGTCTAGGATCCAGTCTATATGTCACGAGCCCAGGAGAGCGGGGATGCCGATGTCGTGCTGTTACAAAGGTACTCGCGTTGGTCGTCTGTTGCCATAGCCTGTTAACCCCAGACTTCGACACACTGTCCTGATGGATACGTTCGTCATACGTCCCACATTGATGTCTCCGGTTATTTCACGCAATGTTACTTGTCTGTTAGCACTGACAATTCTACGCCAACGCCTCTGCTCTGGGTCATTAAGTGAAGATCGTCGGCCACTCCGTTGTCTGTGGTGAGAAGTATTGTCTGACATTTGGTATTCTTAGCGCACTCTTGATACTGCATTTCTCGGAATGCTGAATTTCCTAACGATTTTCGAAATGAAATGTCCAATTCGTTTAGCATCAACTACTATTCCGCGTTTAAAGTGTATTAATTTCCGTCATGCGGCCATAATTACGTCGGAAACCTTTCCACGTGAGAGACCTGATTACAAATGACAGCTCCAACACGGTACTGTCCTTCTATACCTTGTACATGATACTACCGTCTTCTGTATAAGGGCATATCGTTATCCCATGACTTTTATCACCTCAGTGTAATGCCCGTCCGCATATGGCAAGTTTTTCTACTGCCTCTCTTCGTGCTTGTTGAACCCTACCTTGCACAAATGGTTCAAATGGCTCTGAGCACTATGGGACTCAATTGCTGAGGTCATTAGTCCCCTAGAACTTAGAACTAGTTAAACCTAACTAACCTAAGGACATCACACACATCCATGCCCGAGGTAGGATTCGAACCTGCGACCGCAGCGGTCTCACGGTTCCAGACTGCAGCGCCAGAACCACGCGGCCACTTCGGCCGGCTCCTACCTTGCCCAGAAAGGCCCCAAGAACTCTCCTCAATTGAGAACGTTTGGAGAATTGCGGTCAAGGCCCTCCAACCAGATCGAGATTTTGACGATCTAGCGCGCCAATTGTACAGAATTTGGTACTATATCCACCAGGAGGATATCGATCAATGCCATGCCGAATAAGGGCTATAGGTGGACGGAAGCGCCATTGACTTGTTCAATTTGTAAAGCTGTTTCTCTTGAATAAATCATCCAATTTTTCCTGGAATTGTAATAATTTGTTTTTCTGTACACGTACGTCACATCTACCGATTTTCGCCTCATTCGGATAATTTGTTTGTGGTACGTCATTTTTTTGTCTTGGAGTGTAATATTAACACTATGCCGTTCGGCGACACCACAGTGGTGACGTGCGCGAAATAGCGTCACGGCTGGCGACACCACTATAGTGTCCTGTGCATAGTATCGCAGAGTGGCCGGCGAGCATAGTATCGTGCAGTGACCAACGACAACACGTCAGTATCTTTTGCATTCTGCTGGTGTCTCGTTTAGGTAGCAATAAGTTACACACGTCAACAAGTGTTTTGTTTTTTATAAGTACTTGTGCCCTTTCATCATGGCAGACGAATGAGACAATAGGATTATTTACGATGAAAGCGCTGACGTCTTGTCTGACGTTCCGGACGACTTGGCCGATTGGTAAGAAGACATTGGATATCAAAAAAATGTAAGTGAAGCAGAATTGTAGGAAGATAGTGAAATACGCCCAAGAAGAATTCGGCGAACGCTACGATTGCCAACTGATTCGGCTGAATCAGACGAAGAAGACAGTGCACAATGGTCAGATTTTGATTTACCGAGGACCAATAATGGTTTTAAAGGATCCTCGGGTCCAAACATATTTCTCAAAGATACACAGAGCGTCGAGGATATCGTGCAATTATATATTGGGAAAGATCTATTTGAATATATTAGCAACGAAACCAAAAAGTACTACAGTCAAAATTGCAACGGAAGCAAACTGGATTTTAAAAAATGCCGCATTTGTCGACGTTACGGGACCCGAACTTAGAAAATGGTTTGGGCTTGCTATCCCTATGGTAATTGTAAGAAAAGCAAGAATCAATGATAATTGGTAAACGAATCCTTTGATACACACACCGATATTTCGCAAAACGATGTCCCGCAACCGATTCAGACAAATATTATGGTTATTACATTTTTTCGACAGCAACAATAAACTGGATAGTGCCGACCGGCTTGTCAAAGTGCAATTCGTAATTCATTATTTTTCCAAAAAGTTTAAAGAAACCTTAAATCAAAGTCAAAACATCTCAACTGATGAAGGAATGATACCGTGGCGTGGACGGTTAAATTTTAAAGTTTACAATCCGTCGAAAATTACGAAGTACAGCATACTCATTCGGATGCTGTGTGATTCGAGTACGGGAAACATTTCCTCATTCAAGATATATTCCGGCGCTGCACAGCCTTTAGCAAAAACAGTGGCGGCTCTATTGACACCTTCTGATGGAAAGTGGCGTCACCTCTGCATGGATAATTATTATAACAGTGTAGAACTTGCAGAGAAGTTACTTGAAGAGAAAATTCGAGTTTGTGGAACGATACGGCAAAATAGAGGATTTCCGGAAAATTAAAGCGCTCATAAGTCAATGTGTTTCAAGCTTGTCATCAACGAAAAGATGACAAGCGGCCGGCGACAAACCAAGTAATTCGACTTAGCGCTGCCGGCGCCAAGCGAATAAATTTGTACGCGACGTGCGGACGGCGAAGTGTTAATATAGATATATGGAATTAAGCGGATGATATCAGAGACTGTAATCACGCCACCTGACCGACATGTGACAGTTGTGGCAGGATCAGATGGACGTTGCTGTCTCATACGACGAGGACCACGACCAGTCTACAGTGTAACACAGCTGCTAACAAGGCTCAAAGGGGCGAAACATATTTGTGTTATTAGCACAATGA
This sequence comes from Schistocerca serialis cubense, assembly GCF_023864345.2. Taxonomy (NCBI): domain Eukaryota; kingdom Metazoa; phylum Arthropoda; class Insecta; order Orthoptera; family Acrididae; genus Schistocerca; species Schistocerca serialis. The sequence continues at coordinate 702,847,518 of NC_064638.1, forward strand.
TGGTCAAAAGGTAGAAGGAAGGCAGGTTAAGGCGATTGTCCTACGAAGCTACGAAGTAGTGTGCCTAGAACACCCCTACACGGCAGTTGCAGAGGACAGACATCCGAGCACCGACTTGCTGGCAGTGGTCACCTGCCGCTTCGGAAGGCGGCCGCGGGCCGGTGGCGGCTGCGGCTGCGGCCGCGACCGCAGTGGCGCGAGTCGCGGCTATTCTTGCAGCGGTGGCTGGCTGCTGGCCGCTGGCGCAACCCGCGGAGAACACCGGCGACCTGGGAACTGCCGCCCCAGGCGCAGCCCGGGACCCGCGCCAGCCAGCGCCGCCGCGTAAACAATGCGGCACGCAAAGCGCCGGGGAACACCCTCGCTGCACTCGCTGCCAGCGCCCGTGATATTTACATTTCACCGATGGTCATCGAATGGGCCGATTGAATGGAACGATAGTTCTCCTCATGGCTGTAATTTTGATCGTAAACGGAAGTCACATTTAGCTAGGTCATCTACATGATTCTTTTGAGGTCTTCCGTATCAGCCCTTTCTAGATCCAGATGTTCAGTAGTTGGCTCTAGTCACAGAGAAAACCACTTTATAAGACCGATGTATCGTTCTTACTTATTTTTTATTTAAAAAAAAAAGCGGCGCTTGTGTACCGTTTGTTTGTAGTTCTGATACAGCAGCAGCCTTTTGCTATGGTAAATAACAACTCTTCCTTGTCTTGACCAACTGACGTCAGTGTCTGCACCATGTAGTGGTTCAAATGGCTCTGAGCACTATGGAACTTAACTTCTGAGGTCATCAGACCCCAAGAACTTAGAACTACTTAAACCTAACTAACCTAAGGACATTACACACATCCATGCCCGAGGCAGGATTCGAACCTGTGACCGTGGCGGTCGCGCGATCCCAGACTGTAGCGCCTAGAACCGCTTGGCCACACCGGCCGGCTTCTGCACCATGTAGTTGGAGTCTGTGATTATTAAATTTTGGTTATTAGTGATGGACATGCTATAGCTTAGTGTCCTCGTTGGTCACTAGTTAGCTGTGTAAATTGACCCCCTTCCAGTGGGCGAAATAATTCACTCTTTTTATTTTTAATATCTGTGTAAGTGTAGCCGGCAGACTCATTGTATTTAGACCCTTCGGTCAGCGCACACGGCCGGCCGGGGTGGCCGAACGGTTCTAGGCGCTACAGTCTGGAACCGCGCGACCGCTACGGTCACATGTTCGAATCCTGCCTCGGGCATGGATGTGTGTGATGTCCTTAGGTTAGTTAGGTTTAAGTAGTTCTATGTTCTTGGGGTCTGATGACCTCAGAAGTTAAGTTCCATAGTGCTCAGAGCCATTTGAACCAATTGAAAGCGCACACGTAGCAGTTGGCGTTTGTGAGAGAATGATTCCTAAATTGTTGTTGTTAATTACTAGGGTTCTCAAGTAGTCGATTTTAATACGTATGTCCCATACCTGGTTAATACGTTCGTACTTTTGCTTGAAGTAGGATAGCAGCCTCGTTCTTCGAATGAGGTTCTGGAATTTGCTTAGCATTGAAAATGCCTCCACAAGTGGTCGTATTGATTTGTGGGTTGACTATTGGCTGGGATAGTATAAGCTTGCAAGTTTTATTTGTAAACTCATCCCCAAAGCATTGTTGATGTTTCAGCAACAGTTTACTGCTGAGGAAGGATGCTTCCATTCTTTCGAGTAGCAGTGCATTCTTCAGAGTGGATCCTAGAGCTTCTAAGCGTACTCGCAGTACTTTGTGTTGATACTAAGTCTAGTGTCTACAGAAGCTGCCTGGAAGCTATGCCATTCAACGAGCGGGCATAATCTACTCTGAATCTTGAAAATGCTCCAAACAGAGAGAGTGCGATAAGGGGGTGCCACTATAAGATATCACAACGACTTCGTGACCCATAACACCAGGCAGATCAATCATGCAATAAAGCTGTCTTCCTACAGACGACAAACTGAATTTGCGAAACATCTTGACATGATTGACGAGAAAATTAAATTGGGCGCTTGTCCTTGCAGTCCCACCGTAGTAAATCGTTTGTTGGACTAACATTTCTTCCATTAATATGCCCTTATTTATGGCTGTAGCAAACTTACAGTTCAGTTACGATTAAAACTGCTTTGACACATACCTCGATTCAGTAATACAAGCCATCACGCCGTACGCCCCTCCGTGCCCTTCCCTTACGTACTACTTGCATTCCAAGGTTAGAGTTTCATTTAGACACTCGTTAATCTTCGCTACTTACAGTTTAGTGGTAATCCCACCTACCGTCGTCTATGTTCATATGTTTCTGCTTTTTATTTCATTGGTTTGCGTTTCCTACTAACAAACATTCATTTCGCTGATTGTTTTTAACTATTTTATTTATAACTGATATTTTTCGGCTTGATGTTCGAACTCTTTCCATTTTATCTACTGTTATTTATGTCCACCACCCTTAATCAAGGAGCTGCCGAAGCATATACCTTCATTTTCCGTTAATCCTTACGGCTGATGGATGCTGACGGGTGCAAATTAGTGACAGCAGTTTTGTTCCATGGTTAGGCGTGAGAACGCTGGCGGTCTTCAGGAATAGTTCTGTCTGTATTAGCGCGAAGAGATTCTTTGCACCTTTAATGGTTCATATTGTTTTAACGTCTTCGTGCAAGTACGGGCATCGATAGAAATAATTCATGTACTATTTCCCAGTCCAGACAGAATTCAATGTTCAGGTTTATTTCTAGTTTCGAATGTTAAGGCTGTCGTTTGAGGCATTCCTTCAGGTAGGAGTATCACCCAGTAAACCACTTCTGTGACCTCTTCCGCTACACCTTGCTCTCTTGATGTATCTTGTTTCGCCATTTACTGCTTTATGTGGAATTTTATCTTACGTTGGGAACGCTCTCAAAAACTCTTCCCACATTCTCATATCTGAAAGTTTCAACGTAATATAACTTGAGCTACTCTGGTGAGAAACGCCTTTTGTTTCAAGTAATTTAGCCGTCAGCCTGTCATCTGCATATAGCCTCGAGAGTCGACTTCCTAGACTCCCCCAACGCCTCAGCGATGTTCCTTTAACACTAATTAGTTCTCCCAGCGACGTTCGAAACAATTATTTTTTTCATTTGTGTCACGATTAAATGCAATCTGTGGTGCTTCACATATTAATCACTTGTTTCTTAACACCGATTCATTATGTTATGAAATCATACCACAGACTTAGGTGGCAAAAGTCATGGGATACCTGTTAACAAGGTATCGGACCTCCTACTGCCCGGCTTGGTGCAGCATCTCGACGTGGCATGGACTCAACAAGTCGTTGGAAGTCCCCTGCAGAAATATTGAGCCAAGCTGCCTCTATATCCGTCCATAATTGCGAAAATGTTGCCGATGCAGGTTTTTGTGCATGAACTGACCTCTCGACTACGTCCCATAAATGTTCTATGGGATTCGTGTCGGGCGATCTGGGGGACTAAACCTCGAATTTTCCAGAATGTTCAAACCAGTCGTGAACAACTGTGGCTCGATGACATGGCGCATTGTTATCCAGGAGAATTCCATAGTTGTTTGGGAACATGAAGTTCGAGAATGGCCCCCAAATGGTCTACAGGTAGCCGAGCATAAATGTTTCCAGACAACTTGGGTCCAGGTCTTCGTGTGGTCTGCACCACACTCGAACCTTAGCATAAGCTCTTACCAATTAAAATCGGGACACATCCGAACAAGTCACGATTTTCCAGATGTCTAGGGTTCAACCGATATGGTCACGAGCCCAGGAGAGGCACTTCAGGCGATGTCGTGCTATTAGCGAAGGCACTCGCGTCAGCCTCTGCTATCATAGACTATTAACCCCAAATTTCACCGCACTTTCCTAATTGATACGTCAGTCGTCCGTCCCACGTTGATTTCTGCGGTTATTTCACGCAGTGTTGCTTGTCTGTTAGCGCTGACAACTCTACACAGACGCAGCTACAGTCGGTCGTTAAGTGAAGACTGTCGGCCACTACGTTGACCGTGGTGAGAGGTAATCCCTGATGTTTGGTGTTCTTGGCACACTCTTAACCCTGTGGATCTTGGGATATTAAATTCCTTAACGATTTCCGAAATGGAATGTACCAGGCGTCATTCCGTGTTCAGAGTCTGTTAATTCCAGTCGTGTGACTGTAGTCATCTCGGAAAATTGTCACATGAGTCAACTGAGTACAACTGATATCTCTGCCAATGCACTACCCTTTTATAAATTATGTAAGCGATATGTGTGCATATCGTTAGCCCGTGACTTTTGTCACCTCAGTGTAGGGATGGGAAAAACTTACTCTCGAAAACCGGTACCGGTGCAGTAGTTGTGAATAACAAGAATTTTTCGATATTTGTTTGGCTTCTCTTATAACAGGTTTTTTTTATTTTTAACTGACAACCGGGTAGAAAACCAAACTATCAATTAGCCACAGCAGCAGTGCTAAATTTTTTGGTTTTTCAATAAATATTTTTTAATAAACGAGTAACTTTTATTCGTAAAATTGCCATTGCTTTGAAAGATGGCGTTATGCAGAAAATGAGAAAAGCGATCTGTCCTATCTTAATAAAAATGCTCCCACAAACGATGAACAAACACATGGACTGGTGCAGGATTGCTAAGACAATGGTGTACTTGTTCCCTGTGGCGCTGTGTGGCGTAGTCTGTTGGATAGTACCCATGTACATGCAGTGCTCGTGACCTGCACTATCTAGTCTACATGGTAGTTTCTCGCTGTTGACCAACATTAGTTGTATTACAAAATGGCACCATCCCTAGTCTGAAAAGTATTTTACGAAGTTCGCTGTCAGTGAAGTACAATGCTCTATTTGCTTTAAAAGATTACGATATTGAGGAGCCATAACAAACTCGCTACATCATACAAGGAGAAAACTTAAAACTTAACAATTCATTCACATTTTCAAATAAAAGTAGAAAGTAGCTGATCTGTTGCCTGTGTCTACATACTATGCCTTTATCTGCTTGTATTCCTTGAAAAAGGACAGAAAATAGGGTCCTGCAACCTGTTTTCACCCTTTAGCACTGACTATTCCTAATGCCCAAATAGTGGATCTTCGATTACAACGTGATTTTTAAACAGAGTTTCAAAAACTTGGAATCAATAAGAGAATACTGGTGATTTTTTGTAGTATTCAACCACCTATTGCTTTTCGAGAAAAGCAGCGAACGTTGGAAGGCGTTTTTCTTTTATTTGACTATTTAATTTGATATTTTGGTTCTGTGTATCTTCAAACTGAGGGAGGTAAAAATTTTCAATATGTGTTCGATTTCCACGTTTAGTACAAGAAATAATGAAACATAAAAGACCGAGAACCGGTTACTTCAGAAACAAGTTATTTTGATCGTTTTTATCACTCAGATTAAACTGATGTAAAAGAAAGAAACAATACAACGGAAAACCCGTTGTTTCAGGGATAACGTATGTAAGATGTGTTATATATAACTTACAGAGGATGGGCCTGTTTTGATGTGCTTCTTCTTGGATCCGTGGATAAAGAGTGAAAAAGTCCGAGCTTCATATGTGCTGATTCGGCAAACTGACCCACAGTTAATTTCAGGCTAAGCACCTTACTAAAATCATCCCCACCGACTTTTGCGCTATTCATTGGTGGCACATAGCTCTATAATTCCATAATTATTTTTTCCCCGGATTCTGTGGGACCACACGAATAACTTTATGTTACCAATCATGAATCTAACGAGGGAGTGTATTTGAAATGTACATTTACATGGTACAGTTAAAGTTCTGAGACATCTGAACATCGGCAAGCACAAATATCGCTACGTAAACTACCTGTTTATAGCCTGAGAATATTATCTGTGAACGCACCAAGTTGTCCTCACGTGTTATACGTGACATGACAGAGGAAAAATGCAGGTCAGTGTCTGTGGCAGTGCAGATCTTTTCTTCCGCGAAGACAGGATCCTGAAAGTGATAATTTCAAGACTTTTGCATGTTAGTCCTAACAGTTAAAAAAGTTTCTCTTTATACATTATTTTATCATAATGTGACAGTTAAATGTCACTTTTGGTTGGTTGGGGGAAGGGAGCCAAACAGCGAGGCCATCGGTCCCATCGAATTATGGAAGGATGGGGAAGAAAGTCGACCGTGCCCGTTCAAAGAAAGACGCTGAAAATGTCACTTTTATAACAGTGGTGTAAAGCCAGCGGGTGAGTACATAAGCACACTATATGTTACTCTGAACTAAGGAGCCTAATGATCGTGTATGACGTTCTTCAAAAGGTACAACGGGAAATCCTAGAAAACCTCGCAATCATGGAAAAATGTTTGAAAGAGGAATGGTGAGATTAAAACGTATGTCTTACGACAAGCGAGAGTGCATGTACTAAACTGTCCAGTCTCTGAAGGAAATACCTGTATATGAATATGTTCCTGCGTAACGTAGCAAGTGGAGAAACAATACAAGCAACAGTGCATTAAGTGGCACTCGCGTTGTTTCTATGGAAGAGCCATTCTCTGGCGAATGGTGGGGGTAGGGCAGTGTCTGTTGGCAGTGGACGCAGTCTTTGGGCGTTGCCGTCATGGGAAGCGAGCACGCGACCCGTCCCTCTGCGAGACGACGAAGCTTCTGTGTCGATTCGGATAGCGACGTCCGCTTCCAGACTCGGCACTTTCTTCACGGCACCTCATAACCTTCACATCATGCAGCGTGCTCGTGGCGTTCGTGCAAGTGAATTTGTAATGTTGAACGACATGATGGCTCTGTAAATTTATAGTGTAGTAAAATACCCCACCCCTGCAAGAAATCTACGAGTCCCCACCGGCTCACTCGGGTACAAATTTTGCTTGTGATGCCATATAACCTGTCGTGTATTCGACTAGAAACAAATATTAAGTAGGAGTGTAAACATTTCAGACTTTGTTCAAAAATGGTTCAAATGGCTCTGAGCACTGTGGGACTTAACATCTATGGTCATCAGTCCCATAGAACTTAGAACTACTTAAACCTAACTAACCTAAGGACATCACACAACACCCAGTCATCACGAGGCAGAGAAAATCCCTGACCCCGCCGGAAATTGAACCCGGGAACCCGGGCGCGGGAAGCGAGAACGCTACCGCACTCAGACTTTGTGTTCGAACAGTTTGTACGAAAATAAAAATCAGTCTATCACATAAACAGTAATGTGGCTCTGGGGCTGGAAATTGATGTGACACAGGGTTTTGTAAAATTCTCGTCAAAGTATTTGCCAGTGTCTTCCTTCGACATTTTGGGAAGTGGACGACACGGAAAATTTTTAGAAAATCAAACGAGCATTAGTTTTTTTATTGTTTTTATAAAATATTGCTCTTCATCATGAACATATTTTTGCATTTCATAAAATCGGTCCGTAAAACAATGATGCCGCTCTTCCCGAGGCTATTCTGAAACCGGGAGTCTTTTACTGTTGCAGTGCTTCATATGACAAAAAAGTGATACCACGCATTTCACCTTCAGTTTTTGGCAACAAAAGGAAAACACAAGGTTGTATGTCAGGATTGTATGGTGGAGAGTCCATGGTGCTCAGGTGATACTCAGATATTAGTTCTGCTGGATGTGACGATGCGTTCTCGTGATATAAAATTTGCGGTAAAAATCATTGGTGCACCATTCGGCAATAAGGGGTATGTCTCTCTTCTAGAGGTATATTAGCAATATGACCTGTTTTAGAAGAAAACTAGCAACCATTTTATTCCCAGCACTACGAATTCGTCGGTCGTTTGGTTCTATTTGAAAAACCCATTGAGCCCATCAACTTTTCAGGATCATGAGAATAAATGCAAGATTCGTCACCAGTAGCGATACTGCAAGCCACATTTGAAGTGCCGCCTTGGAATTTTTCCAGTTTTCTGCACCAACCAGTGTGCTGTTGTGTTTAATCAGGCGTCAGTTTAAGTGGAATTCATTGACAACAAAGTTTTCTCACGTCTAATCGCTGATGCAAACTATTTTGAATTTGTCTCGTACCAGTGTCCATGTCACCCGAATGAATTCAAAGGATGTCCGTCGACGTTCTTCAAGCATTGCTCGAACAGTGGCATAATTTCTACCAGCATTCATCATTAACAAAAAACCTATACCTCTTTAATTTGCTATACCAATTAAAATTGTTGCCGTGGATGGGTCTTCTTCGCTAAACGCGTTTGTAAGCCGATCTTCACATTGTTCAGGCATAATGACGAGTTAAAATCGTAAAAGAATCACATCCCGGATTAGTTAGTCTTAGAGTGCACATAAAATCTTTGAATGAAGATAATTAACTAATTATTGGAGCAAATTGTACTAACTACATAGCAATCAACTGGCGAGACATTAGTAAGTGGTTGCCAAATATTTAAAAAAATCATTTGTTTTTAGAACCAAGTTTTTTCAGCATCTCCGTTGTATTAATAAGGCAAATAAACGGTATATCGACAATCGAGATGGTGAGACCGTGGCTGTGTGAAATCGGTAACGGCGTTATCTCTGTTCTTAACCAATAGGGTTATTAACTGTGTCTTGATGCCGTTTTTACTCTATTGTAAGAGTTAACATGTAAGGAAGTAAATTTCTGTTAAGACGTGTCAGATGTGTATCTGGTTCGTCTGGATGACTGGGATGTTCTGTTTGTGTAGTCGTTGTGGATGAGATGTGAAAGGAAACTGGAGGGTGAAACTCGGTGTCGGCACAGAGCACACTCCACTCGTACAGAACCAAGGGAGCTCATCTGCACACGGAACGATGATGAGTAGTTCAGTTGCGAACACCGACCGAGTACACCTAGGTACAGTCCCTCCCTCTTTCTCCTCGATTACTGCTGCAACGGGTCTTGCAGTGGATTCAACGATACACCAAAAGCTTGAGGAAACCGGGTGAACCATGACCGATCAGCCACCACCCACAACTCAGAGACATTGGTCGCTGCTGGTCACAAGTCGCAGGCACCTCTCTGAATGTCGTCTTAGAAGAGCACAATAGAACTGTGTTGATATGACGTATGGTAGTGGGGACGGAGGGAGCAAACCAGACACAACCCTAGATCAACGCATGCTGCAGTGTCTTGCTCAAGGCACAATTAACCTGTGCGCTGCTGTAGGCAATAAACGAAAGTACATGATGGGACACTAGGTTTCTACAATATCCTTCGGAGAGAACTGGTGGCAGGTACACATTTCATTCCTAAAAAGTGTCCCACCTTAGACATACCCCCAATAACTGTCTGTTTGTGAGTGGAATGAATCGCACTCTGTGATTTTCAACTTACCCAGCCCCTACCATAAGCGTACGCCAAAGTGTTCCTCTACTTGACAGTCCATGCAAGCTACTTCCATGCAAGCTACTTCCATGTCACCAACATCATCTGCCGTTGTTACTGCGTCCTTGGTGGTCTCTGTACGATGCGACTTCCACAGAGGAGAACCACATGCCACATTTGCGCGACGGCAGCTTGTGCACCCACAGGGAGGACATGGTCCTGGACGATGTGATTGCAGAAAGGTTTCTGTCCATCCACACAGTAATACTGTCAAAACGAGTACCGTTAGAGAGAAAGCTACAGAAGAGATTGCAAACGATTTTTCAAAGAAATGTAAAGTATTTCTCAGAAAATATACCCTTCTTAAATTCTTGGACTAAAAAAAAAACACTATTTTGAATTCTGTTGATCAAACAGAGCCATACCAACAATTGGTGTAGCTCACGAGCAAGAGCAAGAGCCAGTAAACAGGATAGTATGCTCCAAATTTTTGGGTGTACACACTGTTGAAAACTTGAACTGGAAGAAGCATACTGTTGAGCTTCTCAAAGAAGTAAGTTCAGCTGATTTTGCTCTCGTATGATTGCTAAACTTACAAACGAATCAGATCGAACTGACCTCTCGATTATGTCTCATAAAAGTTCGATGGGATTCATGTTTGGCGATCTGCAGGGCCAAATCATTTACTCGAAATGTCTACATCTACATCTACATTGATACTCCGCAAGCCACCCAACGGTGTGTGGCGGAGGGCACTTTACGTGCCACTGTCATTACCTCCCTTTCCTGTTCCAGTCGCGTATGGTTCGCGGGAAGAACACTGTCTGAAAACCTCCGTGCGCGCTCTAATCTCTCTAATTTTACATTCGTGATCTCCTCGGGAAGTATAAGTAGGGGGAAGCAATATATTCGATACCTCATCCAGAAACGCACCCTCTCGAAACCTGGCGAGCAAGCTACACCGCGATGCAGAGCGCCTCTCTTGCAGAGTCTGCCACTTGAGTTTATTAAACATCTCCGTAACGCTATCACGGTTACCAAATAACCCAGTGACGAAACGCGCCGCTCTTCTTTGGATCTTCTCTATCTCCTCCGTCAACCCGACCTGGTACGGATCCCACACTGATGAGCAATACTCAAGTATAGGTCGAACGAGTGTTTTGTAAGCCACCTCCTTTGTTGATGGACTACATTTTCTAAGCACTCTCCCAATGAATCTCAACCTGGTACCCGCCTTACCAACAATTAGTTTTATATGATCATTCCACTTCAAATCGTTCCGTACGCATACTCCCAGATATTTTACAGAAGTAACTGCTACCAGTGTTTGTTCCGCTATCATATAATCATACAATAAAGGATCCTTCTTTCATGTCCAGAATGTTCTTCAAAAAAGTCGCGGACAATTGTGTCCTGATGACATGGGGCATTGTTGTGTGGGGATATGAAGTCCACGAATGGCTGCAAATGGTCTGCTTGCAGCCGAACAGAACCATTTCCAGTCAATGATCGGTCCTGTTGGACCAGAGGGACCCAACCCCTTCCATATAAACACAACCCACATCATTATGGAGCCATCGACAGCTTGCACGTACCTAGTTGACAGCTTGGGCCCATGGCTTCGCGGGGTCTCCACCACACTCGAACTATACCATCAGCTTGTGCTAACTGAAATCGGGAGTCATTTGACCAGGCCACTGTTTTCCAGTCGTCTAGTATCCAACCGATATGGCACGAGTCCAGCACAGCAGGCGATGTCGTGCTGCAAAGGCACTCGTGGTGGTCCTTTCTTGCCACAGCCCATTAACGCCAGATTTCACCATACTCTCCTAACGGATACGTTCGTCGTGCAGCCCACATTGATTTCTGCGGTTATTTCACGCAGTGTTGTTCATCTGTTAGCGCTGACAACTCTGCGCAACCGTCGCTGCTCGCGATCGTTAAATGAATGCCGTCGGCCACAGCGTATCACAGATGTATCACATTAGTCACCTTATTACGTTGGTATGGTCTGTATAATGTACATTTACATAAAGGTTAGGTGGGTTGACCGGATAGTCTCGTACGTGAGACGTTGACGATAAGCAATTCGGTAAAGATAATAGAAGCCTTTGAAGTATGGTGCTACAGATGAATACTCAAGATTAGGCCTATATGGGTAATGCAACAAATTTTGCTGTGTTATTGAAAGTCACCACATGTCTCCCCAATGTCCTGTTGCGCATGGAGCTGCTTTTTTGTCGTTTGTGAGTATCGTGTAGACTGTGTATCTAATGCTATCTGCGTCTGTTCAATTCATTTCAGTCATAAATTACTGGGCTTGATTTCAGTCATAAATTACTGGGCTTGGATCTATTTTGCAACGTCCGTTCTGGAAATTAGCTCTTTGATTGTAATTCAGGGACAGTGTTTCACATACTGTAGGTAATAGTTCTCCAGGATTGCTTGTATCCTCCTGTTGTCATCTCACCGTGTGGGTATGTGCTTGAATTTAAAGCCAATCATTTGCTTCTTTATGAATATAGTGTACCGAATAGGTAGCTCTTGTCCTTGCTCGCACTGTTCATACCTCTTGCAAATTATGTTTGTTGCATTGTTGGATATTTCCCTTGTGGGAACTCTGTTGTTACAACTTATTGTGTTTGACTTGATTATATATTTCGATGTCTTGGTCACATAATATTTTATCAAAACTGATCAACTTTAATAAATTATTACGTCACCAAGACACTGGCTTTTATAGTCTAACCCGCTAGAGAATCACTGGTCCCCTCATGAGGAACAAGCGGTCTCATTTCGCGACACTGTGTGCGACTTGAAGTTCACCGTCGTGTGAACGTGACCACGCTGCTCACGTAGCGGCCGTCTGTTGCACTGCCGGAAGCATAAGCAGTTGTAGCAGAAATGCAGGGCCAGGCGCTGTTAGATTATGTGGTGCCGTAAGAGTTAACCAAATGAAGCTGTGCTTACCTCTCATAAATGAGAATGCTAGTCTGTAATTTAAATTCAGTCTCCACACTTTCGTGTAGCTCACATGTAGTAAGAGTCATTACTTCAAACAGTTTTACTGTGGGCTCAGTGTCCTGTTTAATCTCGTTTTGGGCGATATCCGTTGACACTTCACGTATAAAAACCTTGTATGAAGTGCGGTATATGCTTCAAGTTGCGTTCCATTTTTACAACGCCTGACGTCATGACGTCATAAGCTGCCGTCGCTGAACTTCACTCGATCTTCAATCCATTTCTCCCTGTTGGTGCTATGTTAAGAATTCTTACGCAGTTCCAGACTCTTTCGAGACAGTATTGTGCCAGTTACAGTATTGGTGATAATGATGATTGGATTGCGGGGCGCTCAACTGCGCGGTTATCAGCGCCCGTACAAATTCCCAGTCTTTACACAGTCCAATCTCGCCACTTTGATGAATGATGGTGAAATGATGAGGACAGCACAAACACCCAGTCATCTCGAGGCAGGTGAAAATCCCTGACCCCACCGGGAATCGAACCCGGGACCCGGTGCTCGGGAAGCGAGAACGCGACCGCGAGACCACGAGCTGCGGACAGTTATAGTATTGTACCAGCTAACACAGGCTGTAGTCTGCTCACGTTTCCCTCCTTGTCTCCAATAAAAAAAAACGCACATTTGATCTAAGTTCTGTCGTCCTGTATAATCTTGACTTTTCTCAGTGCACGTACCCGGCAGATTTGGACTAGATCCTGTATAAATTGATTCAGTGGAAGTAGATTCATCTATCATTCCATTGTCTAATTCTGAACGTTAATTTATTTTCGGAATCTGGTTAGTTATTACGTTTTCCCTAGTCGACAATTTAGCTACATCTATATTTATAATTCACACTGACTAACCTGTTTGTTTGACGGCCGGTGTGGCCGTGTGGTTCTAGGCGCTTCAGTCTGGAACCGCGTGACCGATACGGTCGCAGGATCGAATCCTGCCTCGGGCATGGATGTGTGTGATGTCCATAGGTTAGTTAGGTTTAAGTAGTTCTAGGTGACTGATGACCACAGATGTTAAGTCCCATAGTGCTCAGAGCCATTTGAATCATTTCAACTAACCTGTTTGCGTTACTACCAGCATTACTTGACACAGTTTCTTTCTCTCTGAACGGTATTAAATTATTATTTAATTATTCGCAGCTTTTATTACGGGTTTCGAAAGTATCATTGTTTCTCGTATAGGCTCCGGTGTATCACCGCCCTCGCCTTGCCTTATTGGTGGCAATTTGTCTGAGCTTGTAAGAGTTTCAGTTGTTGGAATAAGTTTGGCCCTGATCACAGTTACAAACGTCTGTTATGCTTGTGCGTTAACTCGCGGCAAACTGCTAAATGTACTGCAATCAGTAAGGATATTCCGGAACACTCGTTTAGGAGTTGCTGTTGGTGAGGAAATTCGACCGAGTTTTAGATACAGATGTTGCCGTAAAAACACGCCTTCGATAACCATATGGGACATCATCGTCGAATGCATGGACAAATAACAAAATACTGAACTAAATGTTACTGAAGATGTATTAAACCTTGTGACATGTAGTACAATATGACCAAAGGAAATTGGTAAAGGTCACTGGTTTCAGTTTCCGTTACTATCATTAAATGCTAGATGATCGTTGGACAAATGTGCCATCTAATGTTCTTTGTCGACGAACAGAAATATTACACATTTTTGAAGTACTTAATTTCTAACAGTCTTACAATAGCACGCACACGGCATCAGTAATTTGTAGCGCATAATAAAAGTATGCCATACATTTGCCTGCTTAAAGATAGACTGCATATGAAATTGGGAACGATTTGCTTCTCTGACATGAATTTTATGCAAAAGCGCTTAATGACTAATTAGAATTCCAACCATTATGCAATGTCATAATAAAAAGAAATTCAACTGAAAATATAGGCAAATAAAACTACACAGAATTGAATAAGCAATGTACATCCTCAGGCACGACGTCAGTATTAAAGCTGTATGAGATTCGTTTACTCGACCGATACTTGGATGTAAAGATGTGGCAGCCGCGAGCTGTCGCCGCCTGGTGCCTGACCTGGTAACTACATGCTGTGCGTGGACCATTGCCAAAGTCGCTAGTCCAGGGTAGAAACAAGGCACAGAACACAGTTTAGCGGGAAAATATAGCTTGCTTACACTATATTATCTTTCTCGTTTTTGTCCGCGGAAAGTGCAGAGTATTCAAGTAATTTACTGGTACCGTTATTCTATGTCTTAACACTTATTTGATTTTTTCTAACATTCTTAGCATCTACCTCTCATATTTTTGAATGAAAATGTTGATCCAGTTTTACTGATGATAAATAAACAACTCAGTTCAAAAGCTGTTGTCGTTCTGGTCTACAGTCTAAAGACACATGAGATGCAGCTCTCCATGCTAGTCTATCGTGTAAGTCTCTTCGTATCTGCCTAACGACTGTAACAGGCGCCAGCCTCTACAAAACAGCACAAAACCCAAAAAATAAAAAGTCAGCAAGCTTAGGTCTACCGGTATGTGTGTTAAAACAATAGACACAAAGCATACAAGGTCCCTCGACAAACATAATAAAAGGGTCAATTGCATCAGGGAAATTTCCAGAATATTTAAGACGGGAAGGAGTTGGGCCTCTGCTAAAGAAATGAATACAGAAGACGCAGAAAACACCAGTCCGTTTTTCTGCAGATTTCATTCCCAAATATAACAGAGTCAATTATAAAAGACAGATTATAATGATGTGGCTCAACTGGACAGTAGGATGCAAGGCTGGGACTGGTTCATTGAGTCGTGTTACAAAATACGATAACTGATACCTTTACACAAATAACAACCTTTGCAGCATAAAACAAAACACAGTTTTATCCTCGAAATCTAGCTTGAGCTCAAGTAACTAACAACATAAACAGTGACACTATTAAATTCATTAAAAGGCGTAAAAACAAGGCTCACAAGCAATATAACTTAGGTTCTTAACAAACTGAAAGCAACTTTATAATTATTAGAACACCACACTTAACAATCAGAGCATTCCTAAAAAATACAGCTTAACGATAGTAAAACAAATCTTAAAAACATAATTTCCAAATGATCAAGGAAGCTGCCAATTACACAACACAGTTTCAAAAATCAAACATGTAAGAAAGGTAGCTTCCGTTTGAGAAAGAACTCCGATGGTTCTGGGTTTGGATCCCAGACAGTCTTTCTCAAACTTGGCTGCGGTTAACAAACGTCTGGTTCCATTAAGTAATAATTTTGGGTAAAAAATCAATCCTCTTCCGCACATATAGTTTACATAAAAATTAACCACCACTCAAATTTTTACCTGAAACAATTAAGTGTTAGATATGAAATACTGTAGCTTGCAAAATGAATAATTTAACTCGGGATAGGCAAATGCTGAGTTTAGCCTCTTCATTATTTCTGCTCCAACACAGATTAAACAAGCAAATGTGCGCTAAAAGAGAGAGAAAGACATTTCCGCTAGCAAATATTGCACACCAATAAAATTAACTAGTACGGACATTTAGTTATCAGGTGAGAACAGGCAATGAGAAGCTGTTAAAGAACATTGCCAAACAAATGGACAATTATGAGTGACGTTTCAATAAAATTTGAAAATAACGCCCAGTTGGCTTCAACGGCATGTTATGTATTTAGCCCCACGTGTTCATGCCAGCGTAAATAACACTCCTAAATTACAAATTAGGCTCGTCCCCAATAAAAAGGAATATTTTTAACATGAACAAACAGAGACCAGTAGCATGTGCATGTCTTGATATATAAATATAAAATTTGAACCAGAACGCCCATGAGGCTTAAAATAAACGGAAAATTAGACTTACCTTTACGCTCAGTACACATTACAGGGAAAACCTATAATGTTCATGAATTCTGAAGAGTACGCAAAGCCAATAGACAGAAATAAGCGCAAAGAACAACCAAGTTTATCGGCATAATCATCGGTAAACGCATGTTAACAACATTGTGGTTAACTGAAGCCTCAAAACACACAGTATAGTAACACCTCAGCACACTGGATAATTACCACTAGTTTCTAGTACAATTTACACTTTAAGTTGCTGACCAAGGAAGCACAGATGGGTCAGCAGTTCCTAGAGTTGCTCTCTACCAAAATTACATTTGGGTAGTTTTGGTTCAAATGGTTGAAACGGCTCTGAGCGCTATGGGACTTAACATCTGAGGTCATCAGTCCCCTAGACTTTGAACTACTTAAAGCTAACTAACCTAAGGACATCACACACATCCATGCCCGAGGCAGGATTCGAACCTGCGACCGTAGCGGTTGCGTGGTTCCAGACTGAAGCGCCTAGAACGGCTCGACCACGGTAGTTTTGGTACAGTACATAAATGACACAGTGAATGGTAGAATTAGCAGTAGTATTGGTAGCATCCTTATAAAATATAAGGTGCATTTTATGAGTAAAAAAAAATTATTTGCTGCCTGAGTATCTTATGCACTTTTATGCAACCAAAACAGCTACTTTTGATGCAAGTACAGTTTACATGCACAACACAAAAATGTATATAATTATTGTTGTTACTTTGTACTTAATGGAACATTCTTCATCACTATGAAGGACAAGAGTTTACTTTTGTAGGTGATACGTGCGAAAGTTGTTAAGCAGTAACAGAAATATGTTTGATATGAGCTCGACGAAGTACTGAAGCAATGTTTGATACTTTTTTGTTTCTAATTTTTTAATTTGGTCTTTTTTGAGGAAATTGCCTTTTTTTAGCACTTTATGGTAAATCTTTTTTTCTTTTACTACAACATCCCTCTGTTACACGTTACAAATAAACAATTTTCGAATAAACCTGAGTGAAGCAATGATAGCTTCAATTTTGCTGTAAATACTGTTTACTTTTAAGTAACAGTCAGAAGGTTAATTATGTGGAACAAAAATGTTCAATAAGGAATGCGGCCATTTATACATCCTCATTCAGTTTCTAGTGGTTCACCACTTTCGGTTTCTAGGGGAATCTAGTAAGACACTGATCACAAACAAATCGATCGAAATGAACTAACGCCCTGTAGGTATGCAACACACATAATGTACAGGTAACACAGTTGCGATCTTAATTGACCAAAGCTGCTAGGTAAACTAACGTAGTCTACACTTACTTACTATAGTCTACGGTAGCCTATGGTAGTTTTACAACTATTCCACTTTGCTTCCACTTCCGTAGATACCAAACAGCAGACGTAACAGAAAGGCCGTCTTCCACCATATGCGAGCGGTGTGATTCCCATGTTTTGGGAACTTGACAGATTTGTAATGCAGAGATTCGTTGAAAGTGCTATGCGATTCCGGAAGCTGCTTGCAGCGTCTATATCCCACGTAACCGCCAGCCGCTGCCACTGCTTGGGTATCCTCTTTTTTTCGGCAACCACTGATGCTGAGCTGATGGTGGCGGCGTTAAGTAGATACGGCAGGACGCGTGCGTACCCTCGGCGGGGCGCTAAGCAAGCTGTTAGCTAGATGGCTGTATCGTGCTTTAGATGAAGTTGTTATTGTTGTTGATGATGATGATGATGATGATAATGTCTAGGTGTTTTAGGTCGCTAAGCGGCGACATCATCAGAGCCCTCACACTTTCGATTCTGTGTCGAAAGAGCGCACGGCTCAAGACACGAAACGCAACAACATGTTAACATCCGTTTAAATGAATTTAAATAATAACAGATTCTGAAAAACTACATCCACTAAGAAGCAAAGAAACTTCATTCAGTGCGGTATGTAACGTGATTACTAATAGCCAGTTCATCTAGAACATAAAGTACAACTGTTTCCAGCGAACTAAAACAGTACAATCGCTGTATCTATGCGAGAGCAGAATTAGCAAAACCTCATCGAAGCACAGTGGTCATACCATGAATTTATACATTATCCTTGAATTAATAACCTTTGTTGATGTTGTTGCCGAAGGTTGTTTTGATGCTGTTATTCACACTAGTCCATCCCGTGCAAGCCTCTACATGTTACCATAATTACTACTACAGCCTACATCCATTTGAGCCGCCTTCATGTATTCATGCCTAGGTCTCCGTCTACAGACTACACACCGTGGCTCGAATATAATTTATTTCCTCCTGATGTACAGACTGCCATGCTCAGCAGGTCGATAAGGCAAAATTACTCCACCACAAGACACCTGTCGTGCAGGGAAGCTTCTATGTCAGAGCATAGAAACCATTTCTTGCATCCAACATGTAAGCTGTCCTGCAAAGCAGGTTGATTTGGCAGGTCTATACTGTTCGCACACAACATGCCTCTCGTGCAAGACATGCTGTGGATCAGGGACTGAAAAAACACTTTTTGCCTGTGTCTCCACTACTATTGGAACTAGGAGGTTACAAACCCAACAGTGGTGATACACTTGAGGCTGACTGTTTCTCTGCCAGATTTGTTTGAAATCGATACAGGGGTTTCAGAGAAGATCGCGGACATACATACACTCTGCTTTATAAATACAGGGTGGTCAGAAACAGTCTGGAAAGCTTGTAGCCGGCCGCTGTGACCGAGAGGTTCTATGCGTTATAGTCCGGAACCGCGCTACTGCTACGGTCGCAGGTTCGAATCCTGCCTCCGGCATGGATGTGTGTGATGTCCTTATGTTACTTAGGTTTAAGTAGTTCTAAGTCTAGGGGACTGATGACCTCAGATGTTAAGTCCCATAGTGCTTAGAGCCATTTGAACCATTTGAAAGCTTGTAAGGGTGTTGCAGTGCAGGTTGTGTCGAGAAATAATTAAAGCAAAATATTTGATACATTGTACTATTTCTGAGTTAATATACATTGAATTAGGCCGCTGTGTGCACAAATTCAAGCAGCCCACCAGACAGCCCACCAGAGACAATGCCGCCAAGTGTGTTATTTATTTGCTTTCCTAAAACCGAACAAAAGGGTGATACAAAAATTGTACATGAGACTGTAGTAAGGCTTGACCCCGAGCTAAGGGCTGAGCAATCACGTGCATTATCATCCGTGCTATGAGAACAACTTACACTACTCGTATCTGACAGGCCGCATGCGCAATCGCCTGATTGGCTAACTTCAACGCTAGTTAACTGGGAAACGGCGCAACGTATCGAATTTTTTTCTTAATATTTATTTCTAAGCACAGCCTACCCTGCAGCACACTTACAAGTTTTCGGGTTGTTTCTGACCACCTCGCATAACAGTTAACAAAAGATTATTGACATTTAAGAAAAAGGGGGAAAACCATACATCTTGCGAGTGAGTGTAAGTTTCTTACACCATTTGTTATAGCAAACTGTTGTTTGGACCCCCTGCCACAAGTGAAAATGCAGTCGCTCCGGCCATAAATAGACTACTGGCCATTAAAATTGCTACACCACGAAGATGACGTGCTACAGACGCGAAATTAAACCGACAGGAAGAAGATGCTGTGATATGCAAATTATTAGCTTTTTTTAGAGCATTCACACAAGGTTGGCGCCGTTGGCGACACCTACAATGTGCTGACATGAGGAAAGTTTCAAACCGATTTCTCATACACAAACAGCAGTTGACCGGCGTTGCCTGGTGAAACGTTGTTGTGACGCCTCGTTTAAGGAGGAGAAATGCGTGCCATCACGTTTCCGACTTTGATAAAGGTCGGATTATAGCCTATCGCGATTGCGGTTCATCGTATCGCGACATTGCTGCTCGCGTTGGTCGAGGTCCTATGACTGTTAGCAAAATATGGAGTCTGTGGGTTCAGGAGGGTAATACGGAACGCCGTGCTGGATCCCAATGGCCTCGTATCACTAGCAATCGAGATGACAGACATCTTATCCGCATGGCTGTAACGGATCGTGCAGCCACGTCTCGATCCCTGAGTCAACAGGTGGGGACGTTTGCAAGACAACAACCATCTGCGCGAACAGTTCGACGACGTTTTCAGCAGCATGGACTATCAGCTCGGAGACCATGGCTGCGGTTACCCTTGAAGCTGCATCACAGACAGGAGCGCCTGCGATGGCGTACTCAGCGACGAACCTGTGTGCACGAATGGCAAAACGTCATTTTCTCGAATGAATCCAGGTGCTGTTTACAGCATCATGATGGTTGCATCCGTGTTTGGCGACATCGCGGTGAACAGCGTGTATTCGTCATCGCCATACTGGCGTTATCATCCGGCGTGATGGTACGGGGTCCCATTGGTTACACGTCTCGCTCACCTCCTGTTCGCATTGACGGCACTTCGAACAGTGGACGTTACATTTAAGATGTGTGACTACCCGTGGCTCTGCCCTTCATTCGATCCCTGCGAAACCCTACATTTCAGCAGGATAATGCACGACTGCATGTTGCAGGTCCTGTACGGGCCTTTCTGGATACAGAATATGTTCGACTGCTGCCCTGGCCAGCACATTCTCCAGATCTCTCATCAATTGAAAACGTCTGGTCAATGGTGGCCGAGCAACTGGCTCGTCACAATACGCCAGTCACTACTCTCGATGAACCGTGGTATCGTGTTGAAGCTGCATTGGCAACTGTACCTGTGCACGCCATTGAAGCTCTGTCCGATTCAATGCCCAAACGTATCGAGGCCGTTATTACGACCAGAGGTGGTTGTTCTGGGTACTGATTTCTCAGGATCTATGCACCCAAATTGCGTGAAAATGTAATCACATGTCAGTTCTAGTCTATTTGTCCAATGAATACCCGTTTATCATCTGCATTTCTTCTTGGTGTAGCAGTTTAAATGGCCAGCTGTGTACATTGCCTCAGATTACATGTTACCTTGTGTGCAAGGCCCACACGCTCGTAGGGGGCCGGGCACGGTGTTGTAGCGCCGGGCAACGCAGCGCGCGTTGCCTTGGGAACCGCAGAGCGCTGGGCGCCAGCAGCTCCACTTCACATGCAGGCGGCGACAGGTGGCGGCTGCCATTTGTATAGTGGACCGCAGGACTGTCGCGGTTGCCAGGTGCCGCTGCACGTGCTGGATGCGAAAGAAAGGACGATGTTTTCCCAGCACAGACGGCGCCAAGAGCCGGCAAATCAACCATTGAGTGAGAAACTGCCTAACCGCTCATCTTCTTCGCGGAATCATTGTTTTTGGGAAAGCTCTCATTCTGATATATTTTGATAGTGGGAGTATCACAATTGACGGCAGAAAGCCACACGGAGTAAAATATGTGTTAATCGAAGCAAAATGTTCCGGTAATTATGGCTTCTCAGACTAGACGTTTGCTAGATAATTGTGACTGGAGCCGCCACTGGATTCAGTACAACGTATTGTTCTACACTCATGCTCATAAATTAAGGATAATTGCAGAATGTGGTGCCACACAACGTGGCACTACACAAAATTGGCGCTAATAGTATAGGCACTTAGGAAACACATGCGACACAGACCTGTAAGTCCACGGTATTGGTGATAAGTTGAGAAAACCGTCCCGAAACACATGTGCTATAAAACGCCACTGTTTCCTGCCCATGTACCCCAACATCAGCATGGGATATTATCACCATGTGCACATACACAGGCCGCACAACGGGTTGGCATACTCTGGATCAGGTGGTCGAGCAGCTGCTGGGGTATAGCATCCCATTCTTGCACTAGTGCCTGTCGGACCTCCTGAAGTGTCGTAGGAGTTTGAAGACGTGCAGCGATAGGTCGACCGAGAGCGTCCCAGACGTGTTCCATGGGTTTTAGGTTTGGAGACCGGGCAGGCCACTCCATTCGCCTGATACCTTCTGTTTCAAGGTACTCCTCCAAGATGCCAGCTCGGTGGGTCCGTGCGTGATCATCCATCAGGAGGAAGGTGGGACCCACTGCACCCCTGCAAAGGTGGACATACTGGTGCAAAATGATTTCCCGATACACCTGACCTGTTACAATTCCTCTGTCAAAGACGTGCAGGGGTGTACGTGCACCAATCATAATCACACCCCACACCATCAAACCACAACCTCCATACAGTTCCCTTTCAAGGACATTAAGGGGTTGGTATCTGGTTTCTGGTTCACACCAGATGAAAACCCGGCGAGAATCACCAGTCTGTACCTGGACTCGTCTGTGAATATAACCTGAGACGACTGTTCCAATGTCCATGTACTGTATTCTTGACACCAGGCTTTACGGGCTCTCCTGTGACCAGGGGTCAGTGGAATGCATTTTACAGGTCTCCGGGTGAATAAACCATTTCTGTTCAGTCGTCTCCCTTCCCACGCCCGGGTTCCCGGGTTCGATTCCCGGCGGGGTCAGGGATTTTCTCTGCCTCGTGATGACTGGGTGTTGCGTGATGTCCTTAGGTTTGTTAGGTTTCAGTAGTTCTAAGTTCTAGGGCTCTGATGACCATAGATGTTAAGTCCCATAGTGCTCAGAGCCATTTGAACCATTTGTTCAGTCGTCTGTAGACTGTGTGTCTGGAGACAACTGTTCCAGTGCCTGCGATAAGATCCCGAGCAGGGCTACCTGCCGTACTCCATAGCCGTCTGCGGGCACTGATGGTGAGATATCGGTCTTCTTGTGGTGTTGCACACTGGGGACGTCCGATACTGTAGCGCCTGGACACGTTTCCTGTCTGCTGGAATCGTTGCCATAATATTGAGATCACACTTTGTGGCACACGGAGGGCCCGTGCTACGACCTCCTGTGTTTGACCAGCCTCCAGTCGCCCTAGTATTCTACCCCTCATAACGTCATCAGTATGTGTTCACTGAGCCATTTTAAACACACAGTCACCATTAGCACCTCTGAAAACGTCTGCACACTTACTCGCTGCGTCGTACTCTGACATGCACCAACACACCTCTGCGTAAGTGGACTACTGCCAACGCCCCCGTGCGACGACCGCAGGTCAAATGCACGGCAGTATCCATAATTTATGAGCATGAGTGTAGTTATTACAGACGTTTCCTATCTAACTGGTCTGAAATTTCACCCATGGCCTACCCTGACAATAAATGCAATACAGCTTCAGTACGTCAGAGGCGGCTATTCAAGGGTAGTAGGGCAAATAGCAATTCACCAATATCTTTATCCTTGCAGACTTTACAAAACTTTGTTTTACCACATATGCTAGCTTTTACTCAAAACGTAATTCCCTGCTTTGCACTGCGCAGAACTCTCTCGTAGCAGCAAGCGTGCGATTCTGATCAGGCGAAGTGAAGTATGCTTCCGTTTCTCGCAGCTCAACCTAATGGGTGGACCAACAGGCCCAGCTTAGCTGTATGGTTGCTATGGGAATCGTGACGCCACCTGCTTGAGTTTGTTTGTGGAAGGGGCACGCGGTGTCGTAGATGGATATTTTATTCCAGGCTATTTCCAGTTCCAGACAGCAGACTGTAAAGCAGTGGTTGTTGTGCCTGTGCCGGCCGATGTGGCGGAGCGGTTCTAGGCGCTTCAATCCGGAACCGCGCGTCTGCTACGGTCGCAGGTTCGAATCCTGCCCCGGGCATGGATATGTGTGATGTCTTTAGGTTAGATACGTTTAAGTAGTTCTAGGTTCAAGGGGACTGATGACCTCAGATGTTAAGTCCCATAGTGCTCAGAGCCATTTGAACCAGTTTTGTTGTGCGCGTGGAGCACACTTACATCTGTACTGCGTTTAGTGCTGTTTGTTTTAAATATGAATCCAGCTCATGATATGACGTCTATTTTATTAGAAACGTATGTTTCACTTCGTTATCGATATTTTGGATCATGTTTTGATAGAAGTGGATGAGAGATTTCGCGATTGTGAAAAAAATAATTTTGTTTACCTTGGCGGTATCACAAAATTTGAGGAGTATCCCACGTTTTTCTTCTAGTGTATTTGAAAACTTGCAAAATATTTTGGGCCTGTATTCTCCAAGACACAGTGCTGAAGAAACGAGCTCTCTATTTTGTATGCTGCTGAGAAGTACAGAATTATTTCCATCGGAAAGATGCTAGAAACGCTTAATCAGGGTAAGGACTTCTTACGGATATTTGTACGCAGTTCTCCTTTATTCTGTCCATTTGTTCTACTGCAGCATCTATGAACGAAGCTTTTGGCGTCTAAAGCGTATAAAAACATACCTCAGGAACGCAATTTCAGGAGAGAAGACTTTCTCCTTTAGCGAATATTTCAGTTCAGAAAGAACTTCTAGCGCAGTTAATAGAAACTCAGCCATTCTATAAAGACATCACAGACAAGTTTGCGGCCTTGAAAGACTGAAGGGCTGATTTGGTGTAGAAGAAATAGGCAAGTTCAGTTACTAAACCAAGCTTTCGTAAATATGAGTACACTTTTTTTTCTTACTAGCTCTTCACCTAACTCCCCAGTCACGAACCTCCACTACAATTTACAATAAACTCGCAGCTGTTAAAAAAGCAGGCATTCTACAGTCTTTCCTCGCATTTAAATATAATAGTGCACTTGTCTGCAGAGAATTACGAATTCTTTCGTACGTGTTTGAGGAAATTTTCGAGATGATGCTTTATAATGTTTCCTAAGTTTCATGAACCTCATCAGGTTTTTTACGGTTATCCTCATTGACTGGTATAAGAGCATTAATTAAAGTGTATGCTTTACTTGCGCATTTAAGAGAAATTGTCATTGGTGTGTTATTAATGGGTTTTACCTCCGTTATTGAGTTTAAAATATTTTTGGAGACTGCAAAAGCAACTACCAGAAGTGCCGAAATCATAGTGTTATTGTCCGTCATTGGTGTTTCTTGAAGTGCCAAAATTTGAACCCCAGACAGAAATCCAGAGAATTTGAGCTAGACGTTCTTGCAAGCTCTGCTCCATTTGTCGATCTTGGATCATACGAAGCGTTTGATGTCGTCTTTCATAAGTAGCAAAGAATGCGGGTGTCCCATTGCGTATGTACAACATTCCACAAGCAGGCACGTTGGATGAAATTTGAGTGCAGTTAGATGGTGACTTAATTGAAAAGATCATATTTCAAATACTTTCTCACTAACTACGACAATGTTTCATACAAGAGTCAATGGCAGCTCGTAATCACACCTCACAAACGGCTCGTTTATATTTACTGGAACGTTTTTAATTCTGTTACTGTATACTTTCACGAGTCTCAGTTTTCGCTGTTAATTATGATACACCCTACATGTTTCATTCTATCTTGTTGCGAATTTATATTAAACGCATTACTATCGGTACCAAATACGCTGGCTAACAAAAATAGTGATCCACCCAAAACATAAGGAGAAATCGAAACTTCACAGGTTGAGAGGTTATGTGATGTTATCTTAGAGATTAAAAAATCGAATAAAATGTACAAAGAACTGGGAGTGTAGGCCCACTTTTCAGTTTGATAAGTACCCTCTTTGGCCCTGGACGGGTGTCATAAAGCCGTTGTGTTCTCTCCTGCGGCAAGCTGGCCCACAACTCTTGAACTGAGCCTTGATATCCCGGATACTGGTACTGGGACGAAGTTGATGCCCAAGCTAGTCTCACACATATACTATCTGCTGGTCGTGGGAGTACCTCAATATCACGCACACAGTTCATAGAGACAGGTGCCATATACGGACGAGCATTGTCCTGGTAACAAGAGACTGTCACATGAGGTGTACCACGTGAGGACGTAGGATGTCCGTGACGTACAGCTGTGCCGTCAGTTTCCCCTCAACCACGACCGGCGGTTGCCAGATGGCTTCCCAAAACATAACGCCAAGGGTAACAACACAGTGCCTCACAAAACGTAGGAAAAAGGGGACCTCACCCCAGATTGCCGCCGTACTCATCAACGATGGACATCCGGGGCAGTACAGAGCCGCTAGTCATCGTTGAACACAATGCTAAACGCTTCATCGACAGTCAATGTTTCTCCGACACTGCAACACTCCAAATACGGGAGACGGTAATTCTCTAGTCTGGCTGCTGTTAGTCTCCGTCCAATGGCACGGGATGACACAGACTGTTATAGGAAGTCCATTACTTGTTCTCGGATGGCAGGCGCTGATGTGATAACGTTACGCCGTGCTTGTGACAGAAAACGGTGATCCTACCTTGTGTTGATCAGACCTGGTCGACCGGAACCTTGACAACGAGTATGCCAGCCCTCACGTTCCGACGCAGTCCAACATTGGGCCTCTGCCAAATCTCAATGCCCCACAAATCTGGATACTCCACGATTCGACCAGCCCACAAAGAGACCCCTTTCAAACTCTGTCAGTTGCTGATAACGCTGTCACAAACGAGTACGCTGCATCTCCGTGCCCTTCATAACGATCTCCCAACATCTGACGCATGCCCTCATATACCCTACCAGGGATGGTAACAACACTGAACACGTGTGACACTAATGCACTCTACCTTTAACAGAGAATTGCAACCCTAATCGTTTACACACCCGCCGATAGTGTGTACATGTACGAAATTACATTGACATACGACCACGACTTCTAGATGCTACATTTTCTTTTGTCAGGCACATTTCCATCACCAGTACGATAAGTGTGGAGACTTGGTGCCACATTTGGTGCACCTCATCGAAATGTTTTCTCTTCGATAGAGAAAGCATAATAGTGCAACCAGACCTCAGCACCAGTTCACGAAGGAGTTGATCTTCAACCATTGTTGCTATGTTACCGGATTATTGCCCCTGGCGTTGCTGCGATGAGTCCAGATGTCTTCGGTACTAAATGCCGAAGGACACTAATTAATTATCGGGTTACCATTTCCCGCACATACGTTCCGTAATATAGTGATGTATCCTGGTGTCAGCTAAATGGGAAATAATTCTGGTCATTGCTTACCACGAACGCTTGTGTTTTGTAGCTTTATTGTGACACGCAGTTGAATGAAAAGACAAGAGATGTCCCATGACACGCGCTCACGGTAGCGAGTTAGTACGCAGTCGCGACATGCAGCAGAAAGAGCCACAACTCAATCCGGATTTACAGCGAGCTCTTCCCGTCGACCTTTATATTTCTTTCCGCATAAAACGACAATTATGTATTCTCTCAATGATTAAAAGCAATAGTATGATTTTGGTACTTTGGTCAGTAGGATATCCAATAGCCATTGGTGCCAGTATATGAATTTCTACTTACATATACGGACTGCCATCGCAGTATTGTGTGAAATAAATTAAATGTAGCGAAACCACAATATTTTATTACATATGCACCGAAATGAAATGAATGGATCCATAGTAATGAAGTCAGTGAAGACACAATTCCGAGAAAGGCTAAAGTGCAAATCGTTCATGCTAAACCTACAAGGTAATGAGGACACATTGACAATTGTAAATTAAAGCCAGACAGATATTCAAGCCTGAATTTCCTGTTTACCGCAAACAGTCACCTTACACATTCCGTCATCTTTTTCCCCTACCTTTTTCTTAGTTCTTGTATTTGTACAAGAATCTTTTTAATACAATTACATTTTATAACTAACTGTTTAAACTATATAAAAATTAAGATTAATGAATATGCTTTTATTACATAAAGAAGAAAAAGTGTCGCTAATAGTCAGCAGGCATACGTAAATAGATTTCTAATTACATTTGGCAATTGCAGCGTTCATAGAATGAAGATGGGGAAGCATCTTCACTGTTAGTTTTAAGTCGTAGGATTTCCGTATCTCCTTTTCCTTTTTTCGCATCCTGAGATTCCTATTCATGGGATTCCACCCCCAATTTAATTTCAGTATACTTCTTGACAGTGTTCCTCTGTGATGTCTCCACAGTAAATGCCGCCTGCAGAAAGTCTCTAAAAGAAGTTTTAAGTTGTCTTTCTTATTTGCTACGTTATTCAACCTTGACTTATCGGCACTTGCACGAATCCTTCTTTTTGTCACTTTTTGTTTTAAAATGGAAATCCTAATAAAAATAATGTATCTACTTTATTTGCAGTTAATGTTATGCTGACGTTAAGAAACTCTTACTCCTGCAACAACTTTTAATTATTCGATTTTGGTAAAACTGTCTTATACATATCACGTATGCCGAACATACGTATCATGTGCTAATTTAATGTAGAAAATAGCATTATATTTCTTTTCATTTGCTGGAAAGACGTTCATTTGTATTGTGTGACTGTTGATCAATACCTGTCGGTAGACGTAAGAAGTCATCTTCATCGGACCTGCTGCCAGTGTGTGAGATCTAACCGTGGGTGGCACTCACTGAGTAATTGTACAACAGTCTCCAAGTAATTACTTTTGAACCTGAACATCTCTATAGCGCGCTGACACGGAACTCAGCTGATTGGTACGGCGCGAGAGTGTTGTCGACAGTTGATGGAGCTATCTCTCAGTGTTTTCATAGTCAACAATACGCAGTGACTGAGTGGTGGTGTATGAATGTGGTTTACTTGAAATTTTGTTCATTGTGAGGTGCAGAAGCATAGTGAATTGAGTGAAAAATGACTGAAAGTCGTAAGATTTTTGGACTTCATAAACGAATGAAAACCGAAAATGAAAGTGAGGGAGTCGAAAAATATATTAATTGCGATGAAGTATGCCAAGAAAAAGGGTGAGTCTAACTCAAATATCTCTACTAAAGATCCCAATAATTAAACTAACGGAGGAAATACAGTCCTATCCATTGGTACCTCTGCTGGCTTCAAGTGCGTTGATGAAAAGGGTAGTAGTGTTTTTCGACTTCGGAAATTAAATTGGAAAAAAATGGATTGAAGATTTCATAAGTTGTAAGATTTTATTTAATCTATGGCAAGCTGACAAAAATTATAATGTCGTGAGTGACGTATATCGCGAAATGATATCATTTCGATTGGACGCGTTGTCATTGTATCTATGGTTGGTTTGTTGTGCAGCATTTAAAGGTGCGTTTCCTAAGTTGTGGGTGCTTTTCTCGTCACGCATAACATATGGCAGTCATCATGGCGCATTGATAAGCCATCTGTTCAGTCAGAAAACGTTTCACTGATCTGGAGAAAAGCATATGAATTCCGAATGGCATAAAGATGTAGTTGAAAAGACAAATAATTTTGTTGATATTTTTACAAACCGAAGTAAGGGCGTAGAAGAACTTGTCGATGAGAATCTTGTGTAATTAGCACAGACTGATAGCGTATTGTTTCGTGGATTACATGACTTGCCTTTAAGGGGAAAAACAAATTCAGATGATGTTTTCGATGATTTATTGCAGTTTGTAGTAGAGTCAGGTGATGAAACATAACGGAAACGCTTTGAAAGTGCCTCAAAAAATGCCACGTATATTTCTTTTCGAACACGAAATGATTTAGAGTCTGAAACAAACTCTACAGTTTTATGTTATACATTATCCCACAGGTTGTGTATGAGCGGGAACACGATGTAGTTTGGACATAAATCGATTTGAAAATCGATGCCGAAGCTTATGTCAGTGGTTCAAAAGCACAAAAGTGGGAAAGGTTATCCACACGAAAGTTTTAACGGCAGGAAAACAATTAATTGAGAGAATAATGCTTACGAGGTTACAAACCAAAATATTAACGTAAAGAGCGGGGAAAGTAACATAGGAATGTAAAAGCAGGTTTTAACGGCAGGAAAACAATTAATTGAGAGAATAATGCTTACGAGGTTACAAACCAAAATATTAACGTAAAGAGCGGGGAAAGTAACATAGGAATGTAAAAGCAGGTTTTGCTACAATGTAAGCTTGAAGAAACTTTTGTGACAAGTGTTTCGACGGAGTACTTACGTGAATAAAACAGAAAACTCGTGGTACCTCCGGTCGGGACTGCTTTCGCCAACTGCAGCACCAGCGGCCGAGGAGGAGGAGGAGGGAGCCCCAGGGGGGACACCGCAGCCATTCTGCAAGCACACAGTGGGAAGTCGGGCGGACACTCTCGCCTCACTATAGAAGGAACTCATTGAGAAGGGCGTGGTTGACCGAGACCCATGCGGAGAACTGATGGACGCCAAGAACGTACGCGCAAAAGCGTGTGAGTTCTTCTGGCCTGGCAGCAGTCATTTTCCCTGCCTTAGAAAGCAGAAATGGGCCGACAATTCCAGCAAAAAAAAATGGCCCTGAGCACTATGGGACTCAACATCTATGGTCATAAGCCCCCTAGAACTTAGAACTACTTAAACCTAACTAACCTAAGGACATCACACAACACCCAGTCATCACGAGGCAGAGAAAATCCCTGACCCCGCCGGGAATCGATCCCCAATTCCAGCATCCAGCACCTCAAGGGCACGGGGAGAAGTGTACATAAAGCGCGGAGACCACGCGCAGAGAGTTGTATGCAAGAAGCCAGCGTTCTTAAGATGATGTTTTTCTCGACAGTAAGGACGTTCGTTATAAACCGCGGACGCCAGCAGTCTCTGAGGCGAAGCCCAAACGTGAGTCTGTCCTGGCCTCACGCAGGGATAGCGGTTACTAAGAAGTGTTGTGTAGCTGCTCTCACAACAGCTTCGCAATGCAGAAAGCATCGTAAGAATATGAAATCGTGGGAAAGATGCCGATTCAAGAAGTACACGCCAGACCACGTAAGATAGGAAAGTTTCTCTCTGCACGGAGAGGCGTGGCTATGAAACGGCGATTTGTCATTGGGCTGCATTGAAAATTTTGTCCGCCAAGGACAACGCCGAAAGGAAGAAAATTTCGAAGAGGAGTTGAGCTGAGAGACGGATGTGGAGCGAAAAAGGCAGTGGGTGAGATAGCGCGGAAACGAGAGGACATGACATCTCTTCCATCCACCGCCAACATCCTCCTTCCGACACGACGATATCACGCAAACGACATCGGGCAGACACAACGGAGATCGTACCTGGGCCTCGCCGCACAGGCGCGACTGATAAGTGTAGCCCACTCGCGCCGCAACAGCTCCGAGGCGACGCGCCGTACCGACGCTGCGCCTGCCGCCGACAGCACTACACTACGAACGATAACGAATAATCGTGAGACGATTCGTCCCGCCTCCTGCCCGTAATAACTGAGTCGTGTCTACGCCCTGTCAAATCAGCCGTGAGATTTGTAATTTTGTTTTGCTTTGTGCAAACAGCACTGAAATAAATGCATGTCTTTCATGTTTTGCCATCTTTAACATTCATACATGAACCCCTTAATTTCGTACCATTTGTGTTTGATTTTATTTAACTGTCGATATCAAGTAATTGTTGGCTCCTAACACAGGGCAATCTCATTAGTCATCTACTCGACGTTTCATGTCCGACAGCAGAGAAGAATTCTCAGTTCACCACAAGCTGCAATGTAACAATAGAACTACGGATATGTAGCCATGTGAGTCTTATCATGCGCAGTCCTGCACATCACCAACGTACGTTCTGCCTTATGTAAGGGTAAATTCATTGTTTTGATCTCACTTTTTTTTTCAAACTGAGCAGGTATTAAAAGTGCACCTTAGGAACCAACAGGAGAAAATATTGAGCAGATGATAACGTCCTCAAAATTTATAAATCACGTGTACGGAGAAAGTATTTTGTCACTACTCAAATAGAAAGCTGTGCACCCATCGGGTGGTCCACTCCCCTTCTATCGCTCCATACACTTCAGTCTACTGGCCTGACATAGGGAGAACGGTGCTGTCTCCACGGGTAGGCCATCTCTCAACAACTGCTCGTTTATTAGTGGCAAAATGTTTTATTCACTATTCGAGTTTCGATTTACTAGCGTAATTTCTTCCGAGTGATGCAGTTGCTTTCGTTTTGGCTTTTCTGCTGTTTGCATAATAGCCTGAATAGAGAGTGACAGTGATGCTCGTCCATGTTGCGAAATCAGTCCTTCAATCCTTGTAGGTGCTGTAAGCCGATAGTACTTACGCTATGTTAATGCACGTTTCCGCCTTAACTGTCTAGTTTTTTGTTTTTTAATATTCCCCTTAGCGCGTTTCGGCTTAAGCCATCAGATGAATCTTATTAAAAGAATCTCGACGCACTGTATCTCGTCAAATCCCCTTGTACAGCCGTACCGTACAATAGACTCCGATATGGTACGATTACACATGGATATTTGACGAGTGTGTGATACAGTGTATCGACATTCTTTTAGGATAAAACATCGTAGGCTCGTACGATGATGTTACGTCATTTATAGACAAAAGCTTACACATTGGATTATACAGGGTAAACATTAATAAAACTGACAAACTGCGGGGACGGTTTGCTGATTGGAAATGAAGGGAAATATGTCCTATGAACATGCATCTGAGAACGCATCTTTACTAAGGTAGATGGCGCTGACGAATGAATGTTCCTCTGACCGCTAGCTGTGTGTTCCTTGTGTGTTGCAGGCTGTGTGATTGACGTAGGGTAGGTAAGCGGCAGAATAGTCAAATATTCATGTCAGGAACAAGCCGAGATGGTGTTTGCGTACGGCCACGCAGATGGAAACGACCGAGAGGCAACACGGCTATACTTGTTTCAGTACGCTCACAGACACCAAACACATCACACAACATTTCAAGCCCTTTTCGGGCGTTTGTGTGATCATGGTACTTTCAGACGGACGAACCTGCAAGAAGGCGGCGGACTATCCGTACACCAGATTTTGAGGACCGCGTTCTGCCTCTTACCCGTTTCCATCTGCTTGGCCGTACACAAACACCATCTCGGCTTGTTCCCGACGTGAACACCGGACCATTCTGCAGCTTACAGCACGCTGTCTCAATCACAGCCGGCAGCACAGAAGAAACATACGGCACGTCGTTAGAGGAACCTTTATTCGTCAACACCGTCTACCGTGGCAGCGATGCATTTCCGGACACATGTTCATGGGACCTTTCTTCTCCAATTCCAGTCAGGAATCCGTCTCTGCAGTTGATCGGATTTATCAATGTTCATCCGTATACGACGGCATTTGGCTGCTCATGATTCATCTTGTGAAAATTACCTGAAATAAACATGGGGTAACATCCCATCGTTGTCATCAGTGTCATGAATATACACTACTGGTCATTGAAATTGCTACACAAAGAAGAAATGCAGATGATAAACGGGTATTCATTGGACAAATATATTATACTAGAACTGACATGTGATTACATTTTCACGCCATTTGGGTGCATAGATCCTGAGAAATCAGTAATAACGGCTTTGATACGCCTGGGCATTGAGTCAAACAGAGCTTGGATGCCTTGTACACGTACATGCAGCTTCAACACTATACCACAGTTCATCAAGAGTAGTGACTAGTGTATTGTGACGAGTCAAATGCTCGGCAACCATTGACCAGACGTTTTCAATTGGTGAGAGATCTGGAGAATGTACTAGCCATGGCAGCAGTCGAACATTTTCTGTATCCAAAAAGGCCCGTACAGGACCGGCAACATGCGGTCGTGCATTATCCTGCTGAAACGAATGAAGGGTAGAGCCACGGGTCGCAACACATCTGAAATGTAACGTCCACTGTTCAAAGTGTCGTGTCGACGATGCCAACAAGAGGTGACCGAGACGTGTAACCTATGGCACCCCATACCATCATGCCGGGTGATACGCCAATATGGCGATGACGAATACACGCTTCCGATGTGCGTTCACCGCGATGTCGCCAAACTCGGATGCGACCATTATGATGCTGTAAACAGAACCTGGATTCATCCGAAAAAACGACGTTTTGCCGTTCGTGCACCCAGGTTCGTCGTTGAGTACACCATTGCAGGTGCTCCTCTCTGTGATGCAGCGTCAAGGGTAACCGCAGCCATGGTCTCCGAGCTGATAGTCCATGCTGCTGCAAACGTCGTCGAACTGTTCGTGCAGATGGTTGTTGTCTTGCAAACGTCCCCATATGTTGACTCAGGTATCGAGACGTGGCTGCACGATCCGTTACAGCCGTGTGGATAAGATGCCTGTCATCTCGACTGCTAGTGATACGAGGCCGTTGGGATCCAGCATGGCTTTCCGTATTACCCTCCTGAACCCACAGATTCCATATTCTGCTAACAGTCATTGGATCTCGGCCAACGCGAGCAGCAATGTCGCCATACGATAAACCGCAATAGCGACAGGCTACAATCCGACCATTATCAAAGTCGGAAACGTGATGGTACGCATTTCTCCTCCTTACACGAGGCATCACAACAACGTTTCACCAGGCAACGTCGGTCAACTGCTGTTTGTGTATGAGAAATCGGTTGGAAACCTTCCTCATGTCTGCACGTTGTAGGTGTCGCCACCGGCGCCAACCTTGTGTGAATGTTCTGAAAAGCTAATCATTTGCATATCACGGCATCTTCTTCCTGTCGGTTAAATTTCGCGTCTGTAGCACGTCATCTTCGTGGTATAGCAATTTTAATGGCCAGTATTGTTGCAACATATAATCTCTCTCCCGCCCCCCCCCCCCCACTTCCTCCACCCCTCTCCACACACTTATGTCTCAGGGGAAGGAAAAATACGTGCAGTCAGGTGTTTTTCTTCCTTTTAATAGAGTTAAAAGTGGAAAATTTTTATGGTTTCTTAGCAATCGACATTCATCTATGAAATATTTAAAATACTCCATACCACAGATCTCGGCCCACTCCCCCTACTAACTATCGTATGTGAGCCCTTGTATCTGAGAGATCAAGTGCTCTGTCATGGACGTGGGAAGTAGGCAGTTACTCGCAAATCTACTCCACAATAAATGGAGATCTGTGTTGAACGGTAATGTGGAGTAGCAATGTCCATATTGAATAGTTATAGCATCACGAAACTTTTTACTTGGTTACTCTGAATAGTTCGTATATTCTGCTATTTTATGTTGAATATTAGGTAGTTACACCTAAACGAAATGCAGCTCGTGATTTTGTGCCTCCGATTGGTATTTCTCAAGCGAATATGTCTATCACTGCTAGACCTAAATCATCAGGAACAGTTAACGAAACCCTTCATAGTTCACCTCCTCATATTTCGCTTGCTCATATACGACAGAGAAAATGTGTCATAGTTACGACAGAGCTACGGCCGAAATATTTGAGACATCTCAGTTCAAAATAGGGATAATGGGAGATCACTGTTAGTAGTAACGAGAGTGCACACTGAGTACTATTCTGCTAATGCAACAAGTAAACAGCTCTATTAAGAGACAGATAAACAGACATTCATCTTCCACGTTACAGAGAGAACACAGTGTAGCCATTGGCACCGTTCTAGGCTAAGTGCCAACAGCGCAAGAAGAGGGTTCAAGAGGACGCCGTTAGATCGCAGCACAAGGTCTAAAACTGTTAATTTTGTTCAGTACGTAGATTAACTGTTTTTTTAACTTTATAGAGTAAACAGTGGTACAGATGCTCAGTTTGGAGAAATGTGAGACCAAAATAACGAATTTAGCCTTACATATTGCAAAATTTAAGTAGGTGATGTGCAGAACCGTGCATGATCAAACTCAAATGGTGACACATCCATAATTGTGTTGTTACATTACAGTTTTCTGCTGTATTCACGTACCTACTGCGTCGAAACATATGTGACAAAAGCTTCTTATATGTGATATACGGACCTGCACTTGAAGACAGTTAATACTTCTTATCATGAAGCATGAGTTCACGATACTGCGGAAGATACGGTTCTGAAAATGCAAAACGAAGTAATACATTCAACTAAAAAAACTATGTTTGATTAAACTATTCAGGCTTTCAGATTTAAAATCTAATCATACATAGTAGCAAACGTTGTGTTGTGTCTCACTTGTACAATATAAACCAGATGTATACAAATGTGTCCATTTCAATCGCAGTCACTTTACTAACACGTCAATACAAACTTCTGTCAACGGAATCAGCGCCTTTCACTTAATGGATTTATTGATTATTGATTATTGGAAATGTGAGTTCACTGTGCAGTTTATTATCACTGTTGCAAATAGGCACCGGAAAGCTACTTCGCAACCCTGGCGCTACTTTATGAACAAGTATCTAGTTTTGTGTACAATGAAAACTTAACAGATAGTTTTATTTATAGATTTATTCTTATTATGATAATATCGTACCTTGTATACAGATCACAACTGCGTTAATAACTTTTCTTGTACGTTTTTTGCGCAATTAATATTTTTTTCCCGTTTCACCACTATCGTTCTAACCTCGCTAGTACGCAGTTACTGGTCATAGTGTACAAGTGCACAAACGATATTTTGTCGCCGTGCTTTATGGATTGACAATTTAAAACAACACGTGATCAAATATAGAAAACTACTCAGCATATAAAATTTATAGTAACCTGTCACCAGCACTTCGTCAACACCATCAAGAGAGCGATAATACTCGTCGATTTCCAGGTTGCTGTTGATTCTACGAGTACTTAGTTTCACCTTCATTCTCTTTGCGAAATCCAAATTAATGTTACTGATTACTTCAAATGATAGTACATCATTGTACATTGATCAGAACATTTAGCCACGGAACGATGCAACGAAAAATAAATAACAGTAGTAAGGATTGGCATGTGTGTTCATATTTCTTTATATATTATTAAAGAAAAAAAAACAAATTTTGATATGTAGTTTTTGAATGAAATGTCGCCTTTTTGCGTGTGTCATAATTATTAACACGATTCTTATTGATGTAGAGCGAACATATGGTTTAGGTCAAAACAAGGAAGATAGAAACGGCATGCAAAGAGCAGAAGCACTGCGCGAAGAACGCCATCAAAGATAATACTGCGTCGAACATCACATTTTGTCTTCCATGGAAAGCATCTCTCAACAAAGTAATGAATTATACTAAGCATTAAACAACAATCACTCAGTGCAAATTTCCGTATGAATTACGTAAAAAGTACGTAAAAATGTTACATGCTCAAGCTATTCCTTCAGAAGAAGCTCTCGACCATCAGAACTCAGGTAAACGAAAAGATTTTGTTGTTTTTTTTTTTTCAAGTATTTTAAGTTTAATTTTATATTTGTGGTTCGTAGCAAAGATTGCGGTTGTTTGTATTATACCTGACGATACTAGAAATAACGCGCTGCTATACCACATTCATATGGAGAGGTCAAACTTTTTTTCCTTTTTCTTTTCAAACATTCAGAAGCAGTTGCTTTGGCGCCAATAGTAATTTCCAGACGTTGCGAGGAATTATTTTTCTGCGCGAAATTTATTGAGAAGCTATGTGATTACATTACAGCCTATGTCATGTTTTTGGTTGTTTTATCAGCAAAAATATTTCAAGAGAAAACGACAGCCTGATTTCGTTATTCCTGCTTTACGTTTTTATTGAATTCAGAGGCATGTCAGAGATTTATCAAATATCGTTGTTTTATTTTGTCTGCAAATACGTAGAGATATCAGCATCCTGGTAAACCCTTTTGAATAGAAAGGTTACTGCACGATGACTGCTCCATATCGGGTAAACCTATCCTGTAGCAAGGCGGACATAGAACGTCTCATAAATAACAGTTTACATCAATGTTCAAGATCTTTCTGCGCTGTTTTGTGCACTTTTGTCTTCTGGATGGAAACGATCTGCGAACATAGTACGAATACTAATTCATTTGCTCAAAAAATTTTCGTTGTATATTTCAGAGTAAAATTCATTTCGCGTAGTATTTATTGGTTTCTCGACATCATATACTCCTAATTTTCAACACATGCAGCAGTTTTAAGTAAATGTCGAGTACAGAATAACATTTCATAAAGTACAAAAATATGTAATAAAAATGCAATAGGAACTTCATTACACAACTGTCAACGATATAGCCAACTCTGAAACACAATTCCCCCTATATCGCATTTGAAATCACCCTAAATCTGGCCAAAATCCTCTAAACAGTTTATCAAACTAAATACCTATATTATTAAACTTTTATTTTTGATTTTTGGGCCAGGAAGGGGGGGGGGGGGGATCCGGAACCATCCAAATAACTTATAACACTTTACACGGCGCAACTGTAACCTGCAATTCTGTTAGAAAATGCAATGAACTTTCAAGTGTTTAAATTAGGAAGAACTTGCATTTGCATGAAGTTATACAAGTAATGTGACAGTGTTAATATGCCTTGTGTTTATTTTGTATTTCAGATAAACTCCATACAGAATAAACAAGATTCCATTCGCAAATTTTGAAGTTTCCAGTAAGGGCAATTTTTCCACAGGAAGTATAGAATATAATGCTTTTGAGCAGGACTACGCTCGCTCCGACGAAATGGAGTAATACCTGTGAAAATACCTACGATATATAATATATTATGCAAATACTGACTCACTAGCTCTCTCTCTATGAGTGCCAGCGTGTTGGAGTGGAAAGAAAGAATATGATAGCAAAGACATCAATAATGTCTAAATTTCAGCAAAGAATTGTAATATATTACATTATGGTGAACATCTCAACAGAACTGTCATGCTTGCATTCTTTCTCAAAGACCTGAGTTGTTTTGAGTATCGTTTGCCAATATTCGAAGAGTACTACCACTTTCTGATCGTGCATTATTCATACAACAACGATTTTAATAATGTTGGAAGCTGCTTGTAAAGCATTTTATCTTTATATAGCTCATAAATGACGTTGGTAGTCTCTAGATGTCTCCATGGTCTTCCAGAACTTCTTTGCTTAATTGTGTTTATTCATGGTCGAACATAGATACAGTGAACTTCTTCACCGTTTTGGACGGTGGTTCAGGACGAATACAGCATA
This sequence comes from Schistocerca serialis cubense, assembly GCF_023864345.2. NCBI lineage: Eukaryota > Metazoa > Arthropoda > Insecta > Orthoptera > Acrididae > Schistocerca > Schistocerca serialis. The sequence continues at coordinate 702,886,266 of NC_064638.1, forward strand.
TTTTTCCCTTTTTAAATGGTTAGAAAAGCAGTTACTAACGCTGTAGAGAACCTATTCCTGAGTTTATTTTTTATGCAAGAAAATCCTGAAAATGCATTTTCAACTGTAGCATTTGATATAAGCAGTGTCAGCAACCCAGCTGTAAAACTGCCACTGTTGCAAAATCGGGCAGTACCAGATGCATCGTATCTTGAAAAACCTCTGTCCAGAAATCTAAAGTATCTGAAACCTTTCTCTATTGTTTATTTCGTAGGGCATTCCATTCTGAGTTGATGTCATCTATTTTACCAGTTATCTTTGTACTTCTAAAGCTGGAGGCAAATGCAACAGTATCTGGTCAGTGCTGAGAATTTGCAGTGGAAGAGTGAAGTACAGTCATGTTTTGCCAAACTGCTACCTTTTCTGAAAATCGCATCTGAAATTCCTTACAAAATTCTAGTAGAAACTTTTACATCTCTCATAGACATCGGAATGTTCTTCTGGCTTCCGAACTTGTGCTATGGATTTAAATTCGTAACCCAAGTACAAGACTTCAGTATGGATTAGGTGATTTTCAGAATGAAAATTTGTGATTTCGTCATCCTTTAGTTTTTCTAGCAGAAGGGGGACAAGAATCTTCCTGAGTAAAGATCTGAAGAATCTAAAAACGTCTTCCAGGAATTTCTCACCCACAACAATCTCATTTTTTAAATCAAATTAATTCTGCATTTGGTTTTTAATTCATTTCTGAAAAATATCAATAGCGTACTGTATGCTGAACAATCCATTATCTTGCATTGTTGTTCAGCCATATAGCATTTATCGTCGCTTTTAGCGAGAGAAAATTCGTCCCATTGCTTTAAAATTGTACCAGTAGTAAAATACCTAGCTAGCGCGTCTATCAGAGAGTCCTCGATTTTCTTTTATTGCAATTCTCATTCGCAGTTTGACATAACTGTTTGCATTGGTCCAGTCTTTTACGACTGTAAGAAAATCAGTTGTGTGCGTATCTAACAAGCAATTCCAATTGGCCTGTGCAGACTGCTGCAGCTTTTTATGCACAAAGGTGATGAAAATGACTGACACACTTACCAACAACGAAGTCAGGAACTATTTCTTTTAACAGAGCAGTTACAGAGCTTGCATCATCGTTCATATCAATCCATATCAACTTTACCACTTTAAAACCATCGGTTTCCAATTTTTAATTTAGGACATTGTAAATGATGTGAGCATCACAAGCAGTTAATTACGGTTTGGCTATTAAACATTTTAAATGCAGCTCGCGGTGTTTACAAGATGTCCATTAACAACTATTTACTAAGCCTTTCTTGAACAGGAATTGCGTTATTAAATTTGCCAGGTGCACGGTTGAGATTACTAGTATGTCAATATCTTCGTTCAGGAAAGCATGATGTGAAATGTCTCTTAAGAATCTCGCAACTCTGTACTTAACATATAAAATGTTACATACCCTTACACAAATTAAAAAGAGCCATCATATTTATTGAAAGCAACTATTTACTGCCACAAGAATTTATTTGATTGAAATTGTTATTTAATCTTTCTCGTAATATAAGAAACACAGTTAAATAATATCTACAATCCAAAAAAAGGTTGAACTTGATATAGAATCATAATGACTGTAAAGCTCAATTGCGTTTAAATGTAAAAAATTACAGATCTTCACTAATTTCTCGGGTTTTTCCTCTCCAAAAATTATTTAATCGTCAATACGAACAAAATCCCAAAACTCAATAAACTCCCCCCCCCCCCCCCCAAAAAAAAAAAAATTTACTCACTGTTTTTTTTTAAACACGTTTTTCTCAAGACTGGGAGAAATTAGCTGGCCATAAATTTGAGAAAAAAAAACTCCACCATTTGCTGCACAAGTAGTGGTACTCCTTCCAAGGCATTTTGTCACATCTGCCTTGCCACTCAGATAGTATCCGGTGGATGTGGCAGGCACTGTCATCTATCATGTCTACACTTCCCAGGCAATTGACCTTCGATACACCTAATTTCATCCCGACTACATGCTGCTGAAGATATTGCTGTGGCTGATATGCAAAAGAAAAACTAATACCCAGCATCCAATATTTCTTCATAATTCATTATAGCGCAAAGTTGTATGCGATTGTGGGGGCAAATTGGCAAAACTGGAGTTATCTACAAAAGAATTTCTCATACGCTCCGACTTACTTAGTGTTCTCTAAGCTCCTGAGCGAATGTACCCAGCTGAGCAAAAGGTCCAATGATTCAGGGCTCCTTTCCACTGCTACAAAAACAGGGGCGGGAACTGTTTCGTATTAGCTAACTCGCGACCCGAACTAGTGAGTCAGCTAACACAGCAAGCAAGCAGTCTTGCAGTGGACACATTCTGGAATATTGTGTCATTGACATACCACTCTACTGTGCGAAAAGATCATACTCCAGTGGAATTTGGTGACTAGAAATGTCGGACAATCAGCTGCAATCGCTAAAATTAATTCTCCGGCTGTAGATGGTCTACTTCCAGTAATAGTGACGAGATGAAGCAGCACTCACCCTACTACGGGTTGAGCATTGTCCTCTGATCCATGGCGTCCCCCTTATCCAAGAGCATTCACTTTATTGTGGCGTATGTCGCTCACACATATCAATAGGCTACGTTCCAGTTGAGTGTATTTTTTATTATAACGACAGAGCAGCAGTACGTTTAAACTATTTTAGTTGATGATGAGACAAGTGTAACACGTATGACAAAATGTATTGTTTACTGCCTCGACTCCAGAAAAAGTTTTTAGGTTGGAGAGTGTAGTGTTTTGCAGAGAGACTGAACCATCACCCATTTGTAGTTTAAGGGCGATACAGCCAAGCAAACTTGCAACAGCATTTTCATCTCCTCGCTATCAATTGCTATCCTTATTTACCAGAAGGTTTTAAGAATTTATGTTGTCCGGGTTTTATTGTGTGTGTGTGTGTGTGTGTGTGTGTGTGTGTGTGTGTGTGTGTGTGGTGGGAGAGATAGAAAGAGAGAGAGCGAGCGAACAAGTGTTATTCCGTGCAGTTTAGGGAGATATTTACATTCATACTTTTGTTATTTGATATAAGTATTCATCCCAGCCTATTTTAGTATGGCTGCCGAAGACGAAGACGTAGAACACCAAAAACAAATCGATTCATCATTATCATTCAGAGGGTAGAAATTTCAAATCTGTATCATATGTCTGATCAAGGAATGATGCGTTTACAAAGAACGAAACAAAAGGGAACTACTTCGTAACCTAAGATCCTCAGCAACCGTCCAGGAATTCCCCACCCCAATTACATAACGTAAACTGTATGCTATTATGCTTGTTTACCTGCTCTGACATAAAATATTACTGCAGTGAAAATCACAATTATCTAATAATTAGGTAAATAAGCACCACCAGCGGGAATTTCAAGACTAGCTATGTGACGTCTGCTACTTATTTACAGTGTCATTGTGTGATACTTGTTTACTAGGCTGGAAGAAAAGCGGTTGCAACGCATATACGAGTGCGAAGATTTATATTTCTTTAAACCTTTTGGATAAATATACGTAACAGTAACGGGCGTAGTTCCCACATAAGATAGAGAAGACCTGAAATCCGCCTGATGACGTTACAATTCGGTCACCTTTGACAGCGCTTTTACCAGAAATTAAAATTACCTTCGCATAGGAGTCCTATCAGTTCTGCGATAATAGTCCGCTTCCCTCATGTTCGCGAAAGTATTCCCCCTAAATGTCTGCCAGCAGAGCAGTAGTGTGTGTTGGGTTGCCTACACAGCCAGGGCTAGTGCGCACAGAAATTGTGCCCGTCAATTGTATTTAACTACAGCTCGTTTCCTGTGAAACGGATGAAGAAAAAATTCGTCCCGTTCTTACTTATTCAAGATGAGGCTTATGATCTTACTAGTAATATAGAGAATCACACTATATGATAGTTTGCGTTCTTATTATAGATATTCCTAAAGTATACAGGTTTTGATGGTATATAAAATAAGTTTGTTTTTACCGAAAAAGTTTTAGATGATCTTCGGGCATTACGGAGTACCATTTACTTTTGAACTTGTGTCTCCATATTGAACCCATTCTTAGCTCTCATAGTTTCATAGTTTATCATAAACTTAAAGTATTTCTCTTAACACAATTTGAAAAATTTGTAAAACTTATCTCCAAAAAAAAAAAAAAAAAAAAAAAAAAAAAAAAAAAAAAAAAGTTTTAAAAGGGGTGCACTTCGAGGCTAAAATAGAATACTCAGGAAATATGTAACAGGGTTGTAAAAATGCAGATAATCATTTAAACTTGGGGAAAAATATACTTTATGTACACAAAACACATTTCTGAAATTGCTCCTAATTTAGACTCTTAAAAGAATTACTTATCAGTAACAGGAAAAATAGTTTGATTCAATAATACTCTGTTATGTGTATTTACTTCAAAACCTAGTTCTGAAACAATTATTCGTTTTTTTTCATCGATTTGCAGAGGGCACAAATCTAATCTTCGTTTTCAGCACTTTCACAGTAAAGGTGGGTTTTATGTAACAGCGGTATTCCATAATGTCGGACATGCCCATCTTGGACGTCACAAGATAACAGCAGAACCAATTGTATCCCTAGCCAAAAATAGAGCAATACGTACCGATCTACTACTCTTTTACTTCATAAACTTCGTATCTTTAATCGTTGGTGTATAATGAGGCTTATTTCTGAAAATTTACTTCCAAACATATTGTCAACTACGAAAACAGTTCACACGATGCCTGGTGACGAACTGGACTCGCTACAGTGCATCACGGGAACATTTTGAAGTAGATGATGTTCTGCTTGGGATCATCACTTGACGAATGAGAAAAAAAATTTCTTGTAAGAGAAGAGTATTGGCGTTTAAAGACAAGGAAATTAATTTGTACGTAGTACACAAGAAAACAGAATAAGGAAAAAGTTTAAAGTTTGTAAATGAGCCAGGCTGCAAATCCAAAATTGGAGGATTAAGTTTTTGCTCAGTCTTAGGTATTTTTCTGTCAATTATCCTACCAGTAACGTCTGTCAATGATTTGTCTAACGCTTGTTCACAGTTCCTGTTACAGGCTATAGAGCAGGCTGTTCCAACCGAGCTCCAGGAAGCCGGAGCGCTCCGGAGCGCTCACTGCGGCAGCTCGGAGCCCGCGTGGAGGGGGAAAGCGAACTCACTGCCCCCTGGCCGCATGCAGCCGCAACTGACGCAATAATCCGTGTACAATGACTGCTATGACTAGCCGCGGGAGCCCTGTACCTCTATTGGAGGATACTCTTCCATTTATTGAGAGGGATGGTCGTCCACAGTGTCTTCTATATCCTAAAGTATTTAATTCTGCGAAGAGGTACAATATACAACGACATTATACACGTCTTCACGCAGCGCACTACGATCAGGTAGAAGGCGTTGCACGCAGAGAACTGGTAGCCAGGCTTAAAAACGACATACCAGAAGACGTAAATTTAAAAACGGTTTCGTAATACGGAGGATATCAAAACATGCAACATAGTTCGTGTTCTGTAATGCGTTTATAATTTTCAGGTGAATGAGAGCGGAGAAACCACTACTGAATCTGCAATTCGAGCAAGCTACAGAGTCGCTCACATCATTGCGACGAGTGGCAAGCCGTTTTCGGTGGTACCACTCATAAAATCGTGCATGGTAGCAGTTGCAGACTGTTTGTTTCCAAGGGAGGTGCAGGCAATTGAAGGGGTTTGCCTGTCGAAGCAAACAATGTCTCGCCGAATCCTGGACATGGCAGCAGATTTAGAGACACAACTCAGGAAATAGGGGGAGAGCTTTGTTGCATTTTCACTAGCGCTTGACGAAAGCACCGACATATCGGACTGTGCTCAGCTTGCAGTCTTTGTGCGTGGTGTCGACATGGAGCTGCAAGTAACTGAAGAACTCTTGGATGTGGTGCCACTCGATTACACAGCAACAGGATGTGACATTTTTGAAGCTGTTAGTGAATCAGTGGAAAATATGTATTTGCCGTGGGATAAGCCCCATTCCGTAGCAACAGACGGTGCACCATAAATGATCGGACGTCACCAATGTTTTGCTTCTCGTTTGAAAAATTAACTCAGGGACGAATTCGGGAAAGACATTTGACTCTTCATTGTTTTATTCACCAAGAGGCACTGTGTGCTGAAACAGTAGAGCTAGGTGGCGTAATGAAAGATGTCGTGAAGTGTGTGAATTTTGTGCGGCGTCACGGTATGAATCATCGCCATTTCAAAGGATTCCTGAAAGATATGGAAGCGGAGTATGGGGCTATACCTTACCACAGTACAGTTCGTTGGCTGAGTCGGGGAAAAGTTCTTGACGTTTTCTTTGCCATTCGTGAGGAAATATCCCTTTTCCTCGAAATGAAAGGGGAAGAAATGCGTTGTCTGAAAGATATGAAATGGATATCAGACTTGGCGTTCCTAACTGACATAACTATGCGTCTGAATAATTTAAATCTGTCATTTCAAGGCAAAGGGCAGCTAATCGTTGTCATGCACGACCAGATCAAAGCGTTCATGGAAAAGTTACGTTTATTTGAGAGGCACATGGGTAATGGACATTTAACGTTCTTCAATCGTCTTGCTTGTTTAAAACTACCTGAAGGTACTACTTTCGGCGATTACCAAGCAAAGTTAAAGCGGCTCATCACGTCGTTTGAAACACGATTCCGAGACCTTAGTAGTTTGGAAAGGGACTTAAGGTCTTCAGCACTCCTTTTTCAGTTTCCCCCGATGACTTGTCATCGTCACTTCAATTGGAGATTATTGATTTGCAAAATTCAACTTTGTTGAAAGAGAGGTACGTCAAGCTGCAGAGCCCCAATAAATTTAGTATGCAATTTCTTGTAAAACAGTTGTTTCTTATTTCTTTCCCGAACATCGTATTTCCTGGTGTATCATGTCACCACGTCTTAGCAGCCATGAGTATGAGGTTGTCGATCTTGTAAGACGCAGCTGGCGCATCGAAACGCTTGCCTTGCCGCCTGCCTCAGCCAGCCGTGCCACGTGCCGGCGTGCCTGCCCACTTGAATGGTCACAGCGAGCGACACGGCTCCCTGGAGCAGGGAGCGCTCCGCGGCTCACAACGGAGCCGACGAGCTGGAACAGCCTGCAGTATAGAGGATACTTTGATAAAGTTTTGATAAAAGACTTAGGTCCAGAAACGTACCGCGTGGATGTAAAATAAATTTGAAGATCGGACCACTTTCAGTTCCCCCACGTCACTGCATGCACATAGAGGAAACAGTGGGCTCTGACATATGTGCTCTACAGGAGCGCATGGCATGGCAATGTTTTAAGTATTCGTCGTTTGGATCTCTTCTATGTGGCGAAGGACATCCTCTACAAAATCGAGAGGGCAGCGCGTTCGTGGATCACCACATTCAACCCTCCTAACTGCGAAAGTACCAGTTTCGCACTGTTGTAAAAAATAAATAAAAGGAGACCAGATTGTGGTTTTACGTGCGCTCGACGACGATGTATTGGAGACGGACCACAAGCTATGATTGTTTCAATGAATGGGGAAACCTTAACTACACTCCTGGAAATTGAAATAAGAACACCGTGAATTCATTGTCCCAGGAAGGGGAAACTTTATTGACACATTACTGGGGTCAGATACATCACATGATCACACTGACAGAACCACAGGCACATAGACACAGGCAACAGAGCATGCACAATGTCGGCACTAGTACAGTGTATATCCACCTTTCGCAGCAATGCAGGCTGCTATTCTCCCATGGAGACGATCGTAGAGATGCTAGATGTAGTCCTGTGGAACGGCTTGCCATGCCATTTCCACCTGGCGCCTCAGTTGGACCAGCGTTCGTGCTGGACGTGCAGACCGCGTGAGACGACGCTTCATCCAGTCCCAAACATGCTCAATGGGGGACAGATCCGGAGATCTTGCTGGCCAGGGTAGTTGACTTACACCTTCTAGAGCACGTTGGGTGGCACGGGATACATGCGGACGTGCATTGTCCTGTTGGAACAGCAAGTTCCCTTGCCGGTCTAGGAATGGTAGAACGATGGGTTCGATGACGGTTTGGATGTACCGTGCACTATTCAGTGTCCCCTCGACGATCACCAGTGGTGTACGGCCAGTGTAGGAGATCGCTCCCCACACCATGATGCCGGGTGTTGGCCCTGTGTGCCTCGGTCGTATGCAGTCCTGATTGTGGCGCTCACCTGCACGGCGCCAAACACGCATACGACCATCATTGGCACCAAGGCAGAAGCGACTCTCATCGCTGAAGACGACACGTCTCCATTCGTCCCTCCATTCACGCCTGTCGCGACACCACTGGAGGCGGGCTGCACGATGTTGGGGCGTGAGCGGAAGACGGCCTAACGGTGTGCGGGACCGTAGCCCAGCTTCATGGAGACGGTTGCGAATGGTCCTCGCCGATACCCCAGGAGCAACAGTGTCCCTAATTTGCTGGGAAGTGGCGGTGCGGTACCCTACGGCACTGCGTAGGATCCTACGGTCTTGGCGTGCATCCGTGCGTCGCTGCGGTCCGGTCCCAGGTCGACGGGCACGTGCACCTTCCGCCGACCACTGGCGACAACATCGATGTACTGTGGAGACCTCACGCCCCACGTGTTGAGCAATTCGGCGGTACGTCCACCCGGCCTCCCGCATGCCCACTATATGCCCTCGCTCAAAGTCCGTCAACTGCACATACGGTTCACGTCCACGCTGTCGCGGCATGCTACCAGTGTTAAAGACTGCAATGGAGCTCCGTATGCCACGGCAAACTGGCTGACACTGACGGCGGCGGTGCACAAATGCTGCGCAGCTAGCGCCATTCGACGGCCAACACCGCGGTTCCTGGTGTGTCCGCTGTGCCGTGCGTGTGATCATTGCTTGTACAGCCCTCTCGCAGTGTCCGGAGCAAGTATGGTGGGTCTGACACACCGGTGTCAATGTGTTCTTTTTTCCATTTCCAGGAGTGTATCAACTCCCCTATAAAAAATCCTATAAACATGTGATAGGTATCTTGAAACACCCCGTATATGAAAAATGCCAAATCCCCCAGCTGCTTCAAGGTTTACATTACACTTTATGGTCCCCTATAGCTAGCTGGATGTCAGTTTAAAGGTCGGAAAGACGTAAGGGGACACCACCTGGAAGACTATACCTTGTAAACCATATCTGGTGGTCTGCGCACCTCTAAATGTCCGTGGATGTATCTGTTGATATCCACAGTCGGTACACATGTGACAGCATGCGCTTCCTAATGTGTAACGAAACTTTTTGTGTACTGCCCACTCGTCTGATACAGGGTGCCTAGGAAGCTGTTTTCTCGGATTGCTAGACAACAATTCGAGCAAATCGTGTTAATGGTGTTTATTACTGCAAGTTAAATTGAAAATATGTAACATTGCGTATTCACAAAGGTGTGTCGAAAGAAAATGGCGACATGCAAATAATCAATGTTAATCAATGTCGTTCGGTATATACAATTTCATTGCAAGCAAAACAATACAGTTCAGAAGTCACTGCTATAGCGTTTGTACCACGGCTAGTCTTCCACTCTGCCGCGGCTAGGCGTCGCAGCGCTTGTGTTCTCTTCGTGTAGAGCCTGCTCCTGAGTTGTCGTCGTCCTAGAGAGGGGTTCGTCAGCGCGCTATTGATTGACGTCGTCTGACAGCTCACTCTGTTCTTCCGTTCTTGATCGTCGTGCCGACGCTTGTCGTTAAGACGGAACAGAAACGCCGCACATAAAAACGGGATTTCTCCGTGCCTCACACATCGGGTTTCGTTGGTGATAGAAAGGCAAGGTCAAGTGTTTTGTTTAGCCCGTGGACTAGAGAGTATAGCCCATGGACTAGGGAGTATTTTTTTTTATACACAATAGGAGGGTCTACAGGCGCCGGCACGGTAGCTCAGAGTGTTCGGTCAGAGGGCCGATTGTCCTCTGTAACAAAAAAAACTGAGTAAAGGAATTAACGATCAACTTGAACGGATGTCACGTGACGTCCGCCCAGACTAAACGAAACGAACAAAACGGAACAAGGAAAAAAAAGAAAGGGGTAGCGTCTTTGAGTCGTAATCAAAACGTCTTCGGTCCCGGGTTCGAATCCCGCCGCTGCTTAAATTTTGATTAATAATCAACATTGGCGGCCGAAGACTTCTGGCATAAGAAGTCACCCTCATCCTGCTAACGGCCTTGTTAAAGAGGGCGGAGGAGCTGACAGAGGTTCAGGGTACTCTTGTCCTAGGGGTGGGAAACTGCCCCTAAAGGCGGAAGAATCAGCAATGATTAATGGCCTGAGGATGCAGAAGGCAGTGGAAACCACTGCATTAAGGACACGTAACGTGTATCCACAGGATACCTCCCTCCGGGAGGGGACTGCCAAGGGGGAGGTTACCATGAGAAAAACATTGAGTAATCAACGAAACGTTCTACGAGTCAGGGCGTGGGATATCAGAAGCGTGAACGTGGTAGAGAAACTATAAAATCTTTAAGGGAAATGCAAAGGCTCAATCTAGATATAGTAGGGGTCAGTGAAGTGAGGTGGAAAGAACACAAGGATTCCTAGTCAGATGAGTATAGGGTAGTACCAACAGCAGCAGAAAATGGTGTAGCAGGAATAGGATTCGTTATGAATAGGAAAGTAGGGCAGGGAGTGTGTTACTGTGAACAGTTCAGTGACAGGGTTCTTCTTGTCAGAATCGGCAGCAAACCAGCACCGACAACCATAATTCAGGTATACATGCCGACGTCGCAAGCTCAAGACGAAGAGATAGAGAAAGTATATGATATTGAAAGGACAATACAGTATGTAAAAGGGAATGAAAATCTAGTAGTCACGGGCGACTGGAATTCAGTTGTAGGTGAAGGAGCAGAAGAAAAGGTTACTGGAGAATATGGGTTTGGGACAAGGAATGAGAAAGATTAATTGAGTTCTGTAACAAACTTCAGCTAGTAATAGAAAATACTCTGTTCAGAAATCACAAGAGCAGGAGGTATACTTGGAAAAGGCCGGGTGATACGGGAAGATTTCAGTTAGATTATATCATAGTCGGACAGAGATTCCGAAATCAGATACTGGATTGTAAGGCTTACCCAGGAGCAGATATAGACTGAGATCACAATATAGTAGTGATGAAGAGTAGGCTGAATTTTAAGTCATTAGTGAGGAAGAATCAATAAGCAAAGAAGTGGGATACGGAAGTACTAAGGAATGACGAGATACGGTTGAAGTTCTCTAAGGCTATAGATAGTGCAATAAGGAATAGCTCAGTATGCAGCACAGATGAAGAGAAATGGACACCTCTAAAAAGGACTATCACAGAAGTTGGGAAGGAAAACATAGGTACAAAGAAGGTAACTGCAAAGAAACAAGGGTAACAGAAGAAATACTTCAATTGATCGATGAAAGGAGGAAGTACAAAAATGTTCCGGGAAACTCAGGAATATAAAAAGCAAGTCGTTGAGGAATGAAGTAAATATGAAGTACAGGGAAGCTAAGACGAAATGGCTGCAGGAAAAATGTGAAGACATCGAAAAAGATATGATTGCCGGAAGGACAGACTCAGCATACAGGAAAGGATCAAATGGTTCAAATGGCTCTGAGCACTATGGGACTTAACATCTGAGGTCATCAGTCCCCTAGAACTTAGAACTACTTAAACCTAACTAACCTAAGGATTCGAACCTGCGACCGTAGCGGTCGCGCGGTTCCAGACTGAAGCGCCTAGAACCGCTCGGCCACACCGGCTGGCTACAGGAAAGGCAAAACAGCCTTCGGTGACATTAAAAGCAAGAGTGATAACATTAAGAGTGTAACGGGAATTCCACTGTTAAATGCAGAGGAGAGAGTGGATAGATGGAAACAATACATTGAAAGCCTCTATGACGAGGAATATTTCTCTGATGTGGTAGAAGAAGAAACATGAGTCGTTTTAGAAGAGGTAGGGGATCCAGTATTAGAGTCAGAATTTAAAAGAGTTTTGGAGGAATTAAGATCAAATAAGGCAGAAGGGATGGCTAACATTCCATCAGAATTCCTAAAATCATTGGGGGGAAGTGGCAACAAAACGACTATTCACGTTGGTGTGTAGAATGTATGAGTCTGGCGACGTAAGAGTACCATCTGACTTTCGGAAAAGCATCATCCACAAAACTCCGAAGACTGCAAGAGCGAGAATTATCGCACAATCAGCTTAACAGTTCATGCATCCAAGTTGCTTACAAGAATAGTATACAGAAGAATGGAACAGAAAATTGAGGATGCGCTAGATGTCGAACAGTTTGGTTTTAGGAAAGGTAAAGGCACGAGAGAGGCAATTCTGACGTTGCGGTTAGTAATGGAAGAAAAATCAAGATACGTTCATAGGATTTGTCGACCTGGAAAAAGCGTTTGACAACATAAAATGGTGCAAGATGTTCGCAATTCTGAAAAAAGTACGAGCAAGCTATAGGGAGAGACGGGTCATATACGATATGTACAACAGCCAAGAGGGAATAATAAGAGCAGACGACCAAGAACGAAGTGGTCATATTAAAAAGGGTGCAGTCTATTTCCCTACTGTTTAATCCGTACATCGAAGAAGCAATGATGGAAATAAAAGAAAGGTTCAGGAGTGGAATTAAAATTCAAGGTAAAAAGATATCAATGATACGATTCGCTGATGATATTGCTATCTTGAGTGAAAGTGAAGAAGAATTACATGATCTACTGAACGGGACGAACAGTCTAATGAGTACAGAGTATGGCTTGAGAGTAAATCGAAGAAAGATGAAGGTAATGAGAGGTAGAATAAATGAGAACAGCGATAAACTTAACGTCAGGATTGATGGTCACGAAGTAGATAATGTTAAGGAATTCTGCTACCTAGGCATTAAAATAACCAATGGCGGACGGAGCAAGGAGGACATCAAAAGCAGACTAGCAATGGCAAAAAGGGCATTTCTCGCCAAGAGATTTCTACTAATATCAAACATCGGCCTTAATTTGAGGAAGAAATTTCTGAAAATGTATGTCTGGAGTACAACATTGTTTGGTAGTGCAACATGGACTGTGGGAAAACTGGAACATAAGAGAATCGAAGCATTTGAGATGTGGTGCTACAGATGAATGCTGAAAATTGGGTGGATTGATTAGGTAAGGAATGAGGAGGTTCTGCGCAGAATCGGAGAGGAAAACACTGATAAGGAGAAGGGACAGAATGATAGGACATCTATTACGACGTAAGGGAATGACTTCCATGGTACTAGATGGAGCTGTAGAGGGCAAAAACTGTAGAGGGAGATAGAGATTGGAATACATCCAGCACATAATTGAGGACGTTGGTTGCAAGTGCTACTCTGAGATGATGAGGTTAGCACAGGAGAGGAATTCGTGGCGGGCCGCATCAAACCACTCAGAAGACTGATGAGAAAAAAAAATGGCCGCTTGGGTGTCTTTATCCTACAGTACAGGGTTAAAGTATGAATATTACGCACTTCCTCCTGTGTAGGCAAATGTAGAAAATTAGTTGCCTCTTTTTGCATTCGATGTGGTATACGGTGAGTCTTAAGGGGGTTATGGGGGCGCCATTAGCTCATGGGCGGTTCCTTAGAAAAAAAAAGTTTTTTTTACCTTTTTTGTACCAAAACATGGCCGCTAATTTTAAGACGGCTATACACAGCAAATGACTGAAATTTCCACGATGTATTCCTAAGATCCAGGCATCAAACTACCTTGAAAAGTTTAATTATATCTTCATCTGTTTCAAAGATACTGTAGTTCAATTTTACCCTACTTATACAAGTAAAATAAGCACGTAAAATCTGATATGAGGCGAAATGTAAATAATAAAAAAACTGCATAAGATTTCTCCAATTTTGACAGTATATTCTCTAGGCATTTATATAGAAGTGTCATCTTCCCATTTTCAAAAATCTCTATTAATATATGGGCAGTTCCTAAGAAACCCCCAAGAGAAGCGTTTTTTTGCCATTTTTCGTACCAAAACCGGGCCGCGGATTCCAAGGCGGCTATGCACGGTAATGTCTGAAATATTTGCTATATATTCCTGAGATCCTGTTCTAGAACAGTCTTGAAAAATATATTAATATGTTTATCCGTTTCCGAGGTGCAGAGGTTCAAAGTTACGCTGCTTGTACACGTAAAATACACAAGTAAAATGCGGTATGAGGGGGAAACATAGTTTGTAAAGTGACGTAGCACGGAGAAATACGCTGTAAAGTGTCTCCAATATCAACAGCAGGGTACCGGGAACCACACATTGTAGTATTGAAGCGCATGCAAAATTTTTGTGCACGTAAAATCCGGTGGAAGTGTAAAATTAGTTTTACGTTATTTCAGTTTCATGTAAGTGAACTACCAAAATTTTATTGACCCATAAAGTTCTTCTCATATGAGTGTCATGCCCTGCTGTGGCAGGAAAAATAAGGGAACCAGCGGAAAAATGCTTCTATAGGAGCAAAAAAAGATAATTACCTTCCTGTTTATTTTAAAGACTTTGACTGAAAAGTGCTATACCAGCTGTTTCATTCTACCTTCCTCAACACCTTTAAAAGTTTTCCCAGAAATTTTGGCATGCAAACATATTCGCACTTTTTATGCTGAGAGAGAAAGAGACAATGGAAGTGGGAAAGGAGGGAAATGTAATAAACACTGGAAGAGAGTAGACAGCTGCTGTTATATAGAAAGAACGAAGGAAATAATAACAGTGTGAGAGAAAGGGACAAGTGGCAGTGGAACATAGTTGACAGAATAGCGCTAGGAAAGGAATGAAGAAGACAATGCCACCGGGAGAGGGATAAAGAGAAGGAGAAAGGGTAAGTGGGTGAGAACCAGTGACAATGAGAGACAGCGTCTATAACAATGACAACGATGTAGAAAGAGAGAATGACAGTGAGAAGAGGCAGCAGCAGTGTGAAGAACTGAATGAGATAGTAGCAGTAAGAGAGATCAAGAGGGAGACAGTGGCATTGAGAGGGGAAAGCAATAGAAAGGCAGAACAGAGGAGACTGTGGGCGTGAGAGAAGAGACAGTAACAGACACAAAGAGATCATGACAATGAGCTGGGCTGAATGAGTGAGTGAGAATGAGCAACTGGATACGGATGGGTGTGAGGGACTTACAGCGATGGACCAGTGGGCATGGGCGTGTTACAGTTTGGGGAGATTGTGGGAATGAGAGGTAAGTCGCACGTTAAAAAGAGCGCGAATAAGTTCGCTTGCCAAAATTTTTGGGAGAATTTTTAAAGGTTCTGAGAAAGGGAGAACGAGGCAGCTGGTACCGCACTTTTCGCTCAGAATCTTTTAAACTGGAGGATATTCGCATTTTTTGTGCTGCGATAGGACTATTTTTCCGCTAATAATAATTACTTTGTGGTTAAAAGTTAAAGGACAGCGTTATTATTATTGTACGAATTACATGATTTATATGCTGACTTTCAACGGAGGTTAATATCCTCCAATCAACATTGTCAAAAAGTTTTCTCTAAGTCTACAAATGCTATAAACGTAGGATTGCCTTTCGTTAATCTATCTTCTAAGACAAGTATTAGGGCCAATATTGCCTCGCCTTTTTCTATATTTCGCTGGAATCTTAACTGGCTTATACCAGTTTTTCCATTCTTCTGTAAAGAATCACTGAAAATGCGCCAGTAAAATTAGCGTCATGGACACATTTTTTTATGAGGTGATGGAAAGTGGCTGCATATTAAAGCGAGTAACAAAACTGCAGTAGTCCGTACGGAAGAAAACATTTTGTATAGCAAGAAGAAAAGAATATACACAGTGGGTACGAAACGGATACGAAATTTCTTTTCAGCAAAATCAGTTAAAACTTAAATAAGGAAAAAAATTGTTTTGTGAGACTCGTAGGTACAAAAAGAAATTGACGTAAGTCCAGCAGTTAATTTGCAGAAAAGTTTCAAAGCCGAGTGCGGACTTCAACAGAGGAAAATTCAGGCCAGGTGCAAGGCTCCTGTCAGATTTGCCACAATCTACTGGATTATAGTCTACGGAGATTTGCGGATCCGTAGTTGATAAAGTATTTGTTTTGGAGGTAGAGGTTCTACAAATGCATATTAATATTTTATTTTTTTTATTTGTATTTATTTTTTGCGAGAAACGATGAAATGTAAATAACTGTTGTAACGGTCCTCAGACCGAAGACTGGTTCCATGAAGCTCTCCACACTATCTTGCTCAAGCCTCTTTATCTCTGAGTAACTACTGCAACCTAATCCTTTTGAATCTGGTTAAGATATTCATCTCTTGATCTTCCTTTACGTTTTCCCCTCCACGCTTTCCTCCAGTACTAAATTGCTCATCCCCTGATATATCAATGTGTCCTGCCAACCGATCCCTTCTTCTAGTTATGCTGTGCCACAAATTTCTTTGCTGCCCAATTCTGTTCAGTACTTCCTCATTGGTTACATGATCTACCCATCTAATCTTCAGCATTCTTCTGTAGCACCACATTTCAAAAGCTTCTATTCTCTTCTTGTCTAAATTTTTTATCGTCCATGTTTCACTTCCATACATGGCTAACCTCCATACAAATACTTTCAGAAAAGACTTCCTGACACTTAAACTAAACAAATTTCTCTTCTTAAGAAACGCTTTTCTTGTCATTGCCAGTCTCCAATTTGTACCCTCTGTAATTCGTCCATCATCAGTTATTTTTCTGTCCAATTAGCAGAACTCATCTACTACTTTAAGTGTCCTGTTTCCTGATCTAACTTCCGCTCATCTGATTTAATTGGACTACATTACATTATCCTTGTTTTGATTTTGTTGATATTCATCTTATATAATCCGTTCAAGACACTGTCCATTCCGTTCAACTTTTCTTGAAAATCCTTTGCTATCTCTGACAAAATTACGATGTCATCGGGAAACCTAAAAATTTTTATTTCTTCTGCCTGGACTTTAATTCCTACTCCAAATTTTTCTTTGTTTCCTTTATTGCTTGCTCAATGTACAGATTGAATGATATAGTGGATCGGCTACAACTCTGTCTCACACCCTTGTCAACCATTGCATCCCTTTCATGCCCTTCGACTCTTATAACTGCCACCTGCTTCCTGTGCGAGATGGAAGTAGCCTTTCGCTCCATGCATTTTACCCCTGCTACCTGCAGAATTTGAAAGAGAGTATTCTGTCAAAAAGTTTTCTGTAAGTTTACAAATGCTGTAAACAGAGGACTGCCTTTCCTTAATATATCGTCTGAGAGAAGTCTTAGGGCCAGTATTGCCTCGCGTGTTCCTACATTTCCCTGGAATCCTAACTGGCTTCTGTAAAGAATTCGTGTTAGTATTTTGCAACCATGACTTATTAAACTGGTAGTTCGATAATATTCACGTCTGTCGACATCTGCTGTCTTTGGAATTAGAGTTATTATATTCTTCTTGAATTTCAGGGGTATTTAGCCTGTCTCACACATCTTGCACACCATATGGAAGTGTTTTTCATGGCTGGTTCCCCGCAAGGCTATCAGCAGTTCTGCTTGAATGTTGTCTGCTCCCCCGGCCTTGTTTCGACTTAGGTCTTTCAGTGCTCTGTCAAATTCCTCTTGTAATATAGTACCTTCCATTTCATCTTCATCTACGTCCTCTTCCATTTCTATAATATTACCCTCAAGTACATCTCCCTTGAACAGACCGTCTATATACTCCTTCCACTTTTCAGCTTTCCCTTCTTTGATTAAGAATGGTTATCCATCTGAACTCTTGGCATTCATACAGCTGCTTCTCTATCCTCCAACGGCCTTTTTAATTTTCCTATAGGTAGTATCTACCTTTTCCCTAGTGATTTATGCTTCTAAAAGCTCATTTGTCCTCTAGCCATGCCTCCTTAGCCATTTTGCACTTTCTGTCGATTAATAAATAAACAAAATCATAATAATAAAGTGGAGTGCCCTTCAGACCATGCAACACTTTTACCCAGCGGATACGGTCGTCCAGAACATCCATGATGCCCTACTCCACCTGCAACGGCAGGGGAAGGAGGTTTCTTTATGCTGGGTGCCAGGGCACGTGGGTATTAGGGGAAACGAACTGGCTGATGTGGCTGCCAAAGATGCATATTCCCTCCCTCACGTTGTTGAATGTGCCGTCCCTCTCCATGCTGTTACCTCCTTTTTGCGTTTTCGTGTTATGCGTCAATGGGAAGAGGAGTGGCTGGCAGTCGGTGAAAATAAGCTGCGTCTGGTCAAGGCCACCACGTGGCCATGGCGTACGTCCTACCAGCCATGCAGGCGGGATGAGGTTCTCCTCACTCGCCTCCGCATCGGGCACAGTCCCTTAAAGCGTGGTTTTTTACTCCGGCGGGAGGACCCCCCAATCTGCAGTGCTTGTGGCGTCCAGTGCTTGTGGCTGTCCGCCACATTTTACTTGACTGTCTTTTATTCTCTGACCAGAGGGCGGTGGTTTCCTTGCCACTGGATTTGCCTTCTATTTTGCAAGACGACGCAACGACTGTAGTTAAGGTCTTACGGTTTTGTGTCCTGTCCAATTTGTTGCCTCGGATTTTAAGAAGAGGATTTTAATGTGCTGCTGGGTGACTGGCTCACCCAGGTTTTAGGTAAGAGGTCCGCCAGTCACGATTACCTACTTGTTTCATTTCGATTTCTGTTCTCTTTTCCTTGTGTTTCCTTTCCTTTTTTAGTGCGTTTCTTCTCCTCTTGTTTTGCCTCTGTATGTGAGGATTTGGAACTGCGGCAGATCTGTGTCTTTTAGCCGTTCTCCTTGTTCGCTGTCCGTCTTCGTCCCTTTACCGCATGTGTTCCTGTTTCTATGCGTTTGGGCGCTGATGACCATGCTGTTTAGCGCCCGAAAACCTCAAACCACAAACACACACACACACACACACACACACACACACACACTGAACGTTTACTTCCGAAATTATAAGATATCATCACAGCTGTGAATACAGTAAGGGTTAAAGTTCTTTACGGAACTCTAACGTTAAGGGATGCAAGTGCCGATAACGGACTCGCGGATGCAGATATCGTTTCTTTTATCCGCTCAAACCTCTAAGCATTGCGCCTTACCTCTCTGTGTGGTATAGACTCGCTATTGCTAACTAATACTTGCGTCTGTCGACAGGTGAGCAATGGCACGGTGGGGGCCCACTACCTGGCGCCCGGGGACGTCATCCTGCGGCTAGGCGGGCGCGACCCGGCCGAGCTGACGCAGGACGAAGTGGACGCCGTGGTGGCCGAGCCGGGAACCAGCCTCGAGCTGCTCGTCATGAAGGCGCCGCGCAGTCGGCTCTCGCGCAGCTCCAGCGTCTCCAGCTCCGGCGTCTCCAGCCCCGTGTCCAGCCCCGCCTCCAGTCCCATGACCGGGACGTTCCCGCGGTACCGCCTTCCCTCCGTTGACGCGAGCAACTCTGGTTCCTACTTCCAGCGCGGCACTCCCTCCAGGAGAAGCTCGCAGACGGCCTTCCTGCGGGAGATGTTCGAGCAGACCGCGGTCGCCGGCAGCGGCGCCACGCAACACCACAGTCTACGCAGACAGACCTCGCTGGGAGTTCCTCGGAAGACGTCGGAGTTTCAAGATGTGACTCAGCGCTCGCTCAGGACGTACAGCGACGGAAAGGTCGGTGTGTCAACAACCGGCCCACCGGCGAACGGCTACAGAAACAGCGCCGATGGCATTCTGTCCAAAGGCTTTTGGCAAGACGAGGTACAAGAAACGCCAGCCACTCCGAACGACCTTTCAGAAAGACGTATAAAATTTGCCGAAGCCTTGATCGACGAAAAGAACGATGACGTTTTCTATCAGTCACTGGTAACGACAAATGGCAATCACATGCCAAACGAAAATGGTACTCAGTGGAATCCAGAAGAAGATCACTTACCTCTCGGCGTCCCTAAGACGAAGCCACCAGGCAGTCGGGGCAGAAGAATATCTCCCGTGTCTCAGCAAGACGACCGCCACGCAGACTTCGACTCCAGCGAGGCGGATTCTGGAGCTGCACCTGGGTCCTTGCAGAGGACTCGTTCCAGGAAATCATTGCAAGAAATCTTCCCTGTTCAACAGCCGTCATCAGAAGAAAATGGGTAAGTACTCTAAAACTTCTGTAAACAATGTCAGGATTGTATTGTGGAAAATTTGTGATGGGAAAGCCTTCGTCACAGGATACAATATAACTGGAAAAAGTAGATTACATGACAGGGCAGTTCAAGTCTGTCTGTTTACAAAAATTCCTCTCACTTGCATCCTCATTAGGTATTTTCGTTGTTAGATTGCATAACAAATAAGACTTTTCATTCCATAACTGATCAAACAGTAAGAAATACAGAGCGATTGTAATTAAAATTCCAGTTTCAAAACGCTGTACACTGCTCAAAATGGCGTCAAATTTGAACGGAATGTTATCGAAGAGGGGGTGAACGTTACGCAATCAAAAAATTTAACGAAAATTTTTCCACTAGATGTTGATGTAAGGGGCAGAATATGCAAAATAAAAGACGTGTGGTACGCGACTGTTTCCCGGTTTCCGTCTGAGATGCTCGGCATAGCCGTCGCAGTGATAGGTTGACCACTGTTGGTAAAGATAAGGCCACAATGGCAGGCATCGTTTTGACATGTAAAAAAGATCTGAGGATGGTCATTACCGACTGAAACCGGTCATCGTCTAAAAATTGATATTGTGATCAAATACTGGAATAAAAAACATTTAAAAACGATTATTTTGAAGTGCAAAGTGGCAGTGGTAAACAACTGATCTGACATCAGCAGAAGATGTCAGCACAGCGTTGCAGCAGATGTCTAGCGTTGGTGTGGAAACATGCAGTGCGCGGGGAATTGCTCGAACTCTGGAAATCTTCACTCGGAGTATAAAATTCTATGAAACATCCTGCATTTATACCCACACAAAATTAAACATGCTCGGGAATTGCTTCATGCCGACGTGTCAGTTAAACAAACGTTCCCTCTAGAATTTCTCGTTCACGTGGAAGTGGACAATGTACGGCCATGGGACATTCTGTAGGCAGATGAAGCCCATTTCCATCTCCATGGACATGTCAATACACAGAATACCAGAATATGGGAAAGGAAAATTGGCACGCACATAGCTGGTACCACTTCATTCTGCAGAGATAACAGTGTGGTGCGGGGTGACGGCATCGTTTATCGTAGTTTTTGTAGGAGATGGTTCCTGTAGGTCCTGTTACCTATACTGTCGGCGATAAACGTTATAAGAGTCTTCACACTAACGTCATTCCAACCATTCAACAACGTGGATGTGTGGGTAGGATCATTTTTATGTAAGGCGGCACTCATCCACACATTGCACAGCCAGTGAAGCAGCTACTGCAGAGGTGTTTTGGAAACACTATAACTACCAGCCGTCATTTTTCTACAGCCTGGCCATCCAGATCACTTTATCTTAATCCGTGTGACTTCTGGCTGTGGTGTTAGCTGAAAGATATTGTGTTCAGTGCTTCGATTACAAACGTAGATGAAATGGAGGCACGTATTCGCAACACATTCTTAACGTCACCCCTGACACACTCCGATCTGTTGTGGAACATGCTGTTTCTCAATTTCAGCATTCGGCAGATTGTCGTAAGGTCTCCTGCATGACTGTCTGGACAGTCATTCCTGGGAGAAATGACGTGGTGGAGAAAAGGCTTAGACGCAGCCGTACAGGTAAGCGCTTCGGTCAACACAAAATTTCTGGGTTTGAGTCCTCATTCGACTCTAAATAACAACACACACTCCACTGTGAAGTGAAGTATGGTCCTGGAAAGTACCCATAGCGTGTGATTGGGTAGATTCTTTGCCATATCCTTTCTATAGCGAGTTCCAAGAGTTACCTGTGTATGCAAGAGAAGCTTCGTGGGGGCAGTAACGTATGAGAAACGTACTAGTGGCGTGAAGCTGTTTGGCGGGGAATGAGGCTTGTGCAGATAGGTCGCAAAAGGAAAGTTAATATGTCGCAGCTAGGTATGGATACAGGAGAATCTCTGTAGAAATTAGTGAAGCATAAGAGAAATATTAATAGAATGAAGCTGTTAGAAAGGGCGTGAGACGTGTATGAATATCCTAATCGGTTAAGACTCTTACCCTCCGATGGAAAGGTCTGGACCAGCACACAGTTTTAATGCGTTGATAAGTTTCGTGTTAAAACATGTTTAAAAATTACAGAATTGGGGCGAATGACGAAACATCTCTTCATGCTTAACAGGTAATTAATCCCATACCAGGCGCATGTTCCTCTAGAATACAGTTCGTATGACAGTGCTGTACATGTTGCTAGGTACAGTAGGTGATTGGTATCTCGACTTGCGGCATTAAATAATGATATGTCTTGATCGTCGGACAGAATAATGTTCTTCTTAGGTTTCGGAGCTCCTACAGTGATGATGTTGCTCCGCCAACTATTTTTCGGATATTTTAGAACTGAATACTATGCTTCTGCAACAGAATTTAGGAAAAAGAGCTCTTCGTGATGACGTTTCCATAATACCAGCTTAATCACTGCCGTTATCAGTCTTAATCTTGTAAGTTCAGAAATGTACCGGTGTTAATGATGTGAATAAGAGCTTTGTTTTGTGTTCTACCAGTATTTCTCATTATGTATAGACGTCCTTCAGTAACGTGTCTTTCGAATTACTAAGTCGCTTGGACTGCTTCCAGAGATAAATTCGTCTGGGACGTCAGAAAACTTGAGGGGACGTTATATCCGAGCGCCTGCTTTACACACCCAGTGCAAGGAAGATCTAACTCAAGTCCGTGCTGAAAACCGAGGGAACTGTGAGTTAAAATAGTAGAAGAGGTCTGACCTCTTGGAATAATCTATGATGTGAGTGAATCACGAGGTAGCCACCAAAAACATTCTCATCTGTTTCGCATAGAAACTAAGACTCCAAAGAGCCAAACCACACCTAACTAATAAAATGTCACGAAAGTATTACAGTGATTTGATTCTGCTGGCTCTGATTTGGGAAAGATACTGACTACAGAATCTTTCCTTACCAACTTCCCTGAAACCAGTCTTGGGCAGCCACTAATCAAATTGTTCTATTAAGGTTCGTACGTTCGCATTACGTAACTTTCTTTGTAATGATGCCCGTGTGCATATTGTGGGCTAAATATGGTTGAGGAACTTGGGTCTGAACGATTAAATAACCTACAATTATTTATACTACAGTTGTTTTTGCGCGGTTTATTCGCACGACAAACTGTGCTATCACTAACAGCCCATAACTGATTATTAATGACCTCAGTGGTGCCAAGTGAGAGCTCGTTGGAGGATGGGGTGGAGGTCTGTTCTGTTTTCTGATGAAAGCTGGTTATACTTTCGAGCCAGTGACGGCCGGGTGTTGGTTAGAAGGAGGCTAATCGAGGGCCTGTAAGCAACTTGTCTGCATATTAGAAACACTGGACCTACATTTGGAGCTATAGTCTGGGGTGCGAATTCGTATAACAGCGGGAGCACTCTTGTAGTCATCCCAAGCACCCTGACTGTTAAATTGTACATCAATCTGGTGGTTCGACCTGTTATGCTACCATTCATGAATAGCTTTCCAGCGGGTGTTTTCCAACAGGATAACGCTCACACACGTGCCGCTGTTGCAGCGCAATATGCTCTACGGAGCGTCGGCATGTTATCTCGGCCTGCTCGATCACCATATATGTCGCCAATCGAGTACATAAAGGGGAATAATCGGAGACAAGTCCAGCGTCATCCACAAGCAGCATTAACTGTCTCTTTATTGACTGACCAAGTGCAACAGGCATGGAACTCCCTGCCTCAAACGGACATTCGGCATCTGCACAACACAATGCATGGAACTTTTACAAGCTTGCATTCAACATTCTGGCTGTTAGACCTGTTATTAATGCACCAGCATTTCATATTTGCAATGGCTTATCTCGCGCTTATATTAACCTGTGATCTTGCAATGTTAATCACTCGCATATGTGACCAAGACAAATGTGTTCCCGACATTTCATTACCCAACATCAATAATTTTGTTGTTGTTGCCATTTTTTTCCGTTTATGTTCATAGTGGAAGTCTAAAAGAAGCGCTTTCGAAATATCCGAAGTGGCCAATCCTATGGCAATGGGTTTATCGAAGATTAAAGTCTGCTCAGTTCAATGACAACGAAATTTTCGCTAAAAATAATGCTCCTTTGAAAATTTCGTTTGGCAATTAATACAGCAGTCTGATCTGTATCTGGAAGTGAAACACCTACCTGTCTGCTGCACATAGAAACTTTCACATTCGCCAAATTTGATTTCACGAATTCCTGAGTGCGCAAATGGTGGTGTGCTTGAATATTTTCCCTGCCTTGTTGCCGGTGAGGAACCTGACTCGCACATTAATTTCACGAAAATCGCGGGCTACTTATATTTTATTTTATTTGGTTTCAGATGGAGCCCATTTCACGATACAATTATTACACATAATGATACAAACAGGTCATTGGTCTACTTTTAATACAAAACATAAAACAAAATTAAACTAAATAAGGAGACAACAAAATACATCAATGTGACTGCACCGTTAGAATAAAAGCCACAAAATTTTATCATACAGTCCAGTTTATGTGCATGCAAAATGTAATGTAAAGGTATCCTCAAATTTTAAAGTTACCTTTTACAAAGACGAATGAAATAGCAAATGCATTTGACAGCGGATATATTCATTGAACTAAGAGCTACCCTAAGGGAAAAACAGTCCTTAATTTTTAAAATATTCTACAGTGTAGTTGTCCCTGGACGATGGCATTTATCACATTCTACTAATATCTGTACAATGTCTTCGTCGATGTTGAAGGAATCACAATTTGACGAAGAAATGAATTTTAACGTAAGTCTCATTTTATTGGTATTCATATGACTTGCTCTTAGTTTTTTAAGAGTAAGAATTTCTATTCTCGTGAGTACAAAGTTGAGAAACCAAGAATGGCGTGGTATCTGTTGTTGAATCGTACTACAGCCTAAACCATGTGTCTTTGATATTATGTTTTACGTCCCCTTAACTTTATCCGAACCGGTGCTTTTTTTTATTTTTTTTCTGGCGGGTTCAGTACGCAAATCACTGTATGGTAGGGGTATGCCGATGGGAAGTAGACGCTGCACCATTTTCGCCAGTTGATGCTCACCGCTCCTTTCTCCTAATTCCAACACATCCCTGTATTCATTCAAGATTAATCCGTTGCCGCAGCTCCTTTGTTCGACTGAGACTTCGCAGTATGCCGTGTCCCAAAGAATTAACAGTTTTTACTTCGGGTGCTCTCGGAAGGAAATTAGGGCACTCATCGAGTCAGTACATACTAAGACCTTGTCGAGTTGTAAGCAGACTACGTAAAGTATAGCTTGATGACTGGCGTACAACTCCGCGTTTAATATCCACGCTTCAGTGAGGGCTGTTCTATCTTAAGTAGTATCATGATAAGGCGAATCAACGTACTTAATTTTATCTGGATCTATTTCTCGTGTCAATGTGATTTCTTGTTCTGTAATTTTGTAGTACGCACTTTATCTACCATTCAGGGGCGAAGCTGTTATTAGCAAGCTTTAATCTTTTAATATGCATAACATTTCGGTAATTTTGTTTTGTTATAGAGAAGCTTAATGATTCTGTTGATCGTTGAGTGTAAAAAGTGCTTTCATATGTACGTCTGGGTAGCACAAACTGTTATGAATTATGCTGACAGGCAGTTCGGTTTCCGGTGCATTCCGAATTTATGGGTGTCATTGTTGTTCTTTATCATGAAACTCACAAAATTAATGGAATGTTGTTTCTCTAGTTACAGTGTAAAAACAATATTTGGATGCATACGGTTTAATTGTAATAGAAAACTCTCAATTTCAGCTCTCATGCCGTTAAAGAGAATGAGCTTTTCATGAGCATTCCACTTGTTCTTAAAAAATCTTGCTAGCTGCATTAGAAATTTTTCAAAGAATAGGTTCTCTACATGACTGGCAACAGCCTACATGTCAGTAACAAATCTACTCGTGTCATTAATAACAACTAATGACTATATTACCTTTAAGAGTAACGCAGTCCTGCAAGACCATTAATTTTACCCTATTTCTATGACTTAACATCAGGTATTGTAAGTATGTAAAAGTTTATAAACCAAGGAATTGGTTGTATATACTACTAATGGTTCAAATGGCTCTGAGCACTGTGGGACTTAACATCTGTGGTCATCAGCCCCCATAACTTAGAACTACACACATCCATGCCCGAGGCAGGATTCGAACCTGCGACCGTAGCAGTCGCACGGCTCCGGACTGAGCGCCTAGAACCTCTCGGCTACCGCGGCAGGCTATATACTATTAATCTCATTCTCTTTTTTCTTAAGACTTTGTATTATGTCTTTCTACATGCTTGAAAAAGACGTAAATGTCGAAACTGAAATAACGAAGTAAACAGTCACGGCTAAAAGCGAACATGACGTCATTTAGAAAACCGAATAATTTTATTTACATATTATATAACATAACGTGTGCTGTAACAGTATTACATGACTCTGTATTTCACCACGTAGTGATATTCAGTCAGAGGCACCATTCTAGTCTGTCCTTGTTCTTCCGATATAATTTTTTCGTCCCTCGCTTTCGTTCACAACCCAATTGATAATTCCCTGATGCTTTAAGCCTCACATGGTATCAGATCTGGATAAATATATGTCCGTGGTCATTTTTGACCCAAAGTGATTCTGTCAACTTTACGGCTATGAAATATAAAATATTTCCACCAAAATAGTAATGATTTATTGACACGCGCAAGAACATTGTTGAAATTACAACTCCATTGTTGCTTGCTATAATTAAGTTATGTATATCTTATACAATTATGTACTAGTTATGTTTGAAATATAAAAACATACATCTTGTTTAGTTTGTTTAGTTCAAAAATTTATTTTATCACAAGAAATTCATATACCACACACTATCTAACAGCACTGTAACTAATTGATATTGAAAAGTTCATTGTGGTTCGAGAAATAAGTAAGCTATACTCATCTGACCAAAATTCTCTCAAAGATTTCTCACGTGCTCTGTGTAAGCTAGCTATTATTGGTAGACCGAAGACTGCCTGCAGTTCTTCAGAATCACGTTCAATCCAGCGTTGAAGGTGTGAGTGTAGAATTTTACTGTCGTCTGCAGAGTTACTGGTATGCATTACTATTACACTCTGCATGTGATTGGTGATAAAAAGTCTGACACAATCTGCCCTTGTCTGTAACTGTGGTTTAAGGTGACGGGGAATACGTGCAGTTTCACTTATCACATTCCTTGAAAACTGCTTGCGCACGTCAGATCGTACTGTGTCATACGTTATCTGTCCACTTATAAATACAAGAATAGGTACACTCGTTTGCTGAATACCATTATCATCTTCTTCATGTTCACTGGCATCCACTTTATCTCCAACCTGCATATCTTCCTCTATCATACCTGAATTATTATCATTCTCATCCTCATTTTCAAAAACTTATTCGTTATCATTATCACTCATCTGTAAATCTGCTAAAGCCGGCTCGAGACTATAGCCCCTTTCGAAACGTATATCACCACCGATGACGGGTCAACTATAATATCACATGTTACTTCAGCAAAATGCAGTTCCTAACTGCGAATTTGTCGTCACAATCCACGTGTATTTATTTTCTAAAAATTGTTTACCACAATGGACAGATGAACGTCTGTTTTGGAGGAGCATTGCTGCTAAGTTTTTATTTTCGTAATAAAGTTGAAATATAATGTTGAAAATCACATTGCTCCCATAGCAAAAATTTCATGGAAAGCATATCTGGAGGACGAGAAGTCTACATCCACGTCAAAACTGCGTTAAAACTGTTTGTAGTTAAACGAGTTTTGGGGTCTAAAAAGATGCCATATACCATGTGAGGTTTAAGATGTGTCATACCAAACGACCCCTTCTTTTAATCAAGTTGTGCCACAAATTCCTTCTGTCTCCAGCTCGTAGCAGTACCTGTTCGTTAGTGATTCGATATACGCATCTAATGCTTAGCATTATGCTTTAACACCACGTTTCAAACGATATTTTCCTATTGCCTGAATTGTCTATCGTCCACTTTTCACTCCCATAAAAGGCTTAATTCGAGACAAATACCTTCAGAAAAGATTTCCTAACACTTAAATTTAAATTAAATGTCAACAAATTCCTCTGTTTCAGGAATTATTTTCTTACTTTTACAGTTTGCATATTATATCGTTTCTATTTCGGTCATCGTCAGATATTTTACTGCGTAAATAGCCAAACTCATCTGCAACTTTCAGCGTCTGATTTCGTAGTGCAATTCCCTAAGCATCATTCGACTTAATTTTACTACAATCCATCAGCGTTGTTTTACAATGCTCATCTTATAAACTCTCTATTCAAGAAGCTACCATCTCTAGTAGAACTACAATGCCATCATTAAATCCTAACTTTCTTTATTTCTTCTCTGAGAATCTTAATTCGCTTATCAACTTTCTCCAAGGCTTGTTTAACTGTTTGCTCACTGTACAGACTGAAAAACATGGGATATTCCAAATATTCAGTATATTAAAATCGATTCTGTACTTAGCACTTAATTCTTGACAGTTTGGTGTTGTGTACATAAAGTTTTTAAATGTTGTTCAAACTACACGAACTTATAACATAGAAGCTCAAGTCTAAACCGGATCATAAAAGACCTGAGTCGTAAGATGGAGGATTCTACAGGTTTAAATTGTAAGAAAGGCTATCGTGTTAGTCATTGTGGACTAGTGTAAAAGAAAGCAATAAGAAAATGAATAAGGATGAACTTTTACAGCTTTTTTCTATGGTCTGCACTTACCCTGCATCAGACATGACAAATAATGGTGATGTAAATAGCCATAGTGACCCGAACCACAGGAAAGATCGACTGACAGGTCGTAATGTCTCTTCTCCTTTGGCCCTAAGCAATCATAAACACTGCAAAAATAATGAATTTTTTGCCACTTTAGACTGCAAAAAATGTAACCCAAGTTGTTTCGGAAACTATATCTGCAATGTAATGGATAGGATTTTTGAGTTGTCGATCGCACAACTACACAAATTTTTGGTCGTCAGCAGTCTACACATCTGATTCTGCTTGTGGCTTCCTATTTCATCAAGTGAGCATGCGCAGTACTAAAGGTAATGGACTTGTACTTGACAGTATCGGGTTTGAAATCCATATGTTACAATCTAGATTTCAGTTTTTCGAAATTACTCTACATCACCCAAATAAAATGCTGGAATACTTTCATTGTGTAGGGCACAGTGCATTCCTGCTCGATCCCTGTTCAAGTAAATTACTCCAAAAAAAGATTAAATGGTCTAATGGTACAATAAGAGTACCCTTGTAAGTAACTTTTCTTTTCTTCGATTTAGCCTTCTTTCAACAAGTTAACATTATATCTTCATCCATATTATTTTATTTGACTTGTAAAGAAATCGACTACGATTTCTTTGGAGGAAGCTCCGGAAATTCATACTAGCCTGTTAATGAGGCCAAAAGATATTGTGTCGTGGAGGAAAAGCCTGTGACCTACAAGTTATTTACTTAGTTCCAACTACTCTGGTGCGAAATACTGAAGGTCGATAGTAAGTTTCGCTTGGTGTGTTATTCCCAAGTAACATAGCTCGATGAAACTTGAACCATACGTAGGAAGAACTGCTACAGCACAGTATAGAAGGCAACAAAGAAATACGCAATGAGACAAACATAAATGACACTTTTATTCGATGACAATAATCAGAGTGAAGTCACCGTGATTTATGATGGTTTCCTGGACATTACAAAAGGTGGGAAATGGTTACTGATAGGGTGTGTGGTCACCACAGACAGAAGTACATGCTCTGCAACGTGCTCCCATGCTGGCCCAAAGCGTTGATAAGGTGTTCTTGTGACAGCATTCCATTCTTACACCAGTGCGGTTGGCAAATGCTGGGTGGTCATTGGTGCTTGTGGACATGCTACAATACTTCTCCCCAACACATCCCACATGTGCTCGACGGGATCTGACTCGAGGGAACGAGCACGCCAGTCCATTGGAACAAATAAACTCTCGTTCCAAGTGCCGGCCAGAATGGCTGAGCGGTTCTAGGCGCGACCGCTACGGTCGCAGGTTCGAATCCTGCCTCGGGCATGGATGTGTGTGTCGTCCTTAGGTTAGCTAGGTTTAAGTAGTTCTAAGTTCTCGGGGACTGATGACCTCAGATGTTAAGTCCCATAGTGCTCAGAGCCAATTGAACCGTTTTCTCGTTCCAAGAGCTGCTCCACCACCACTGTTCGATGCGGTCGCGCATTGCCATCCATAAACATGAAGTCAGGACTGAATGCACCTCAGAAAAGACGCACATGGGTAAGGAGTACAGTGTCACAATAACGTTGACCGGTGAGCGGTGAGTGTACCGCGTTCAAAGACTTGGAGGTCAGAACGCCCGTACAACTCTATGCCTCCCCAAACCGTAGCACTTACACCACCAAAACGATCGTGTTCGACAGTGTTCCAGAGTACATTACCTGTTCTTGCCTCTCGCCATATGTGGACACACCCAGAATAACAACTCAGATTGAGTTTGCTCTCAACCGAGAAGACCACGCGACCACACCCGTCGCTGGTGCAGTTCGTATGCTCTTGGCACCATAGCAAACGTTGCCACCTATGTGCAGGTGTCAACGGAACACAACGTACTGGTCGTCATGCAAAGATACGAGCGCAGTGCAATCACCTGACTCTTTGGGGCGCGTGATTGCATGCCATGCGGTACTGTTAAATATAAGGGGTGTTCAAAAGGAAACGAACCGGAGGCATAATTACAGAAACCAGTACCTGAATGTTAGAAGTATTGACCCTGGCTGTTGAGACACTTGTCCCACTGTGACACAAGGCCGTGAATGGCTGTCTCATAAAATTCCCAGGGCTGCGATGTTAACCAGTTCCGCATGTACAGCTGGACGTCATCGTCCGAAGTGACTCGTTTGCCCCTCAGAGCCCTTTTAAGGTGGCCAAAAATGGCGTAATCACAAGCAGAGGTCCGGATTGTATGTAGGGTGGCCGAGAATCTTCCATTTGAATTTCTGCAGGAGTGCCGCGACTGTGTTGGCCGTATGAGGCTTTGCATTGTCGTGGAGCTTGGTGAAGGGTGGTCAAGGTTTGCGAGTAACGCTGGGCGTTCACTGTTGACCCGTGCTGCAGGAAGTGAATCAGAAGGAGGCCATCTTGGTCAAAGAAGAACGTCAGCATAACCTTCCCTGCACTCGTGTGGATGGCCTTGGCTTTTTTTGGTGGTGGTGACCCTGGATGCTTCCACTGGAGACTTTGTCATTTTCATTCCGGTTCGAAGCGATAACACCATGACTTATCTCCAGCCACCAGTCGTGCCACGAACGCATTCCCTTCCCGAGAATAGCGCTGCAGATGAGCAAGACAGTGGGCCATTCGACATGCTTCCCGGTGTGGTTGAAGACTGTGGGTTACCCACTAGGCACACACTTTGCGCATGTGCAGTCATTCCTTCATGATGGTGTGAATTCTT
Organism: Schistocerca serialis cubense; assembly: GCF_023864345.2. Taxonomy (NCBI): domain Eukaryota; kingdom Metazoa; phylum Arthropoda; class Insecta; order Orthoptera; family Acrididae; genus Schistocerca; species Schistocerca serialis. Next base: position 702,917,795 of record NC_064638.1, read on the forward strand.
CCCACGCTCAATCCGACCACAGCGGCTATGGCTTTCACTGTCACTCGGCGGTCCTGTATGATGAGTGCATCAACCAGCTGGACGATGTCATCGGTAACGCAGTGTGGTGCTCCAGACCGTGCATCATCGCCTAACGACACCCGTCCATCCCTGAAGCGCTTGTGCCTCGCCTTGTCCCTTGCAAGGGACATGCAGTGTTCGGCCTACACTTGTGACATTCGTCTATGAATGTCAGTTCCTCCTACTCCCTCCGCTGTCAGAAAACGAACAACACCTATTTTCTCTTCTTTTGACGCCTCCATGTCACTGCTTGCAATGCGACTGGCAGCGTCGGACGATTGATGCATGCTGCTGTTAGATCTGTGTAGTCACGTGACGCGCACGCGCGCCCTCTAGCGACGGGCTGTAAACTTCCACGCCCTGGTCGGAGCCACACCTCGTTACACACGCCACGATATTATCCTCCTGGCACCGGTTTGCGCATTCCAGACACCGGCTCGTTTCTTTTTGAACGGCCCTTATATGGTTGAAACTGCATCCGCTGTTTGACGTGGTTCCCTCTCCTGCCTGTTACACACTGTAGCTGCCATCTAGTGCTGTAGTTTACCGTGGTTTACCAACTCCTCTCCCTACGGTTGCAGTGCCAGTGGTTCGTAATGCTCCCCCGGCACTTGAAAAAAGCTGTAATAACAAACTTCTGGGCTACGTCGCCCTTCTTCCAGTTTCGCGATGATTCTTCCTTGTGTGAAATCATCCAGATGTTGTCTCTGGTCCGTGATGTACTGAGGAACACCACCACAGTTCACTGCAATGGCTGGCTGATTGACAGACACTGTCTTTTCCCGTTCCTTCAACTGCCTCGTGTCGGGGGGTGGGGGGGGGGGGGCAGCACCATTCCACAGTAGTCACGCTGACCTCACTTTATATGATGTCAAACATCATGCACACGACTGCGAAACGACTGGCAACATGATATCGCGCTTTCATTCATTTCCACAGAGTAGAGGATGCGTTATCTTACATCATGTATCTTGTCCCTAAATACAAAGCTTAAAATGAAACGTCTAGTTGACGACAAGTTCATTAGAGTCGAAGCACTGTAATAGTTGGGCAGTAGGAAGTAGGCTGTGGTCTTGTTGAAGCAGGAATTTGAACCTAGCCTTTCCGGTATACGAGTCTTCTGTGAGATTACAAGCAACGATGGTTAGGCCGGCCGGGGTGGCCAAGCGGTTAAAGGCGCTACAGTCTGGAACCGCGCGACCGCTACGGTCGCAGGTTCGAATCCTGCCTCGGGCATGGATGTGTGTGATGTCCTTAGGTTAGTTAGGTTTAAGTAGTTCTAAGTTCTAGGGGACTGATGACCTTAGAAGTTAAGTCCCATAGTGCTCAGAGCCATTGAACGATGGTTAGATGTAAGGCTAAGGTAGAAAATTAAGTTAACTGAAAGAACACTGAATGATTTCTCGTAAGTTAGTTAAGGAAAACTAGGAAACATAAATGAGAATGGCCAGACAGGGGTTGCAACCTCCTTCCTTGCGAATTCATGGTCATTCTATTACCACTTCGGCACATTGCTTGAAACGAAGAACGTATAGGTAGAAGGACTGACAACTGTTCCGACACTTGGAGCTGTCACAAAGTAGAGACGCTGTGGCCGTTGTAAAAGACCGAAATAACGACCATGGCAGGTAAGCATGGTTAAATTGCGTGAACCGTTAATAGCTTGCAGACCTCTCACTTTGATCGAAAAAGTTTTTTGCAGAGATTAGATGGTAACGGTACTGTTCTCATTGTAGCTAAATAGACAAGTACAATCAACGTTTGAATATGAACTTGCATTTGCCAGTGTTATTCACTCGTGGCATGAGGTCTCAGCAAGGCACGTATTGTGGAGCAGCTGGGAAGCAGGAAGAGAACCCGCAGCGGCAGTGGGCCTGCCGGCAGACGGCCTGTTTGTTCTGCTGCGCCGGCTGTCCGGGCTGAAATGTTTGCGCCCGAGGAGATGCGTGCCCGGCTGGTGAGTCAGCTTCCAGACATAGACCACGCGCCGTGGCCCACGCCGCCGGGCCGGGCTTCGAGGCCTGCTGGTCTCTCCAGGGGCCGTGCGTAGTTGCGACGGCGATAAAAATCTGTAATAACTGCTGCGCTCGTGGAGCTGGTAAGTCTGTCTGTAAGTATGGTCGGCCATTCGACGATAGCAGAATCCAAAGCACAAGACATGGTCCCATAAACGTGAGCTGCCGAGAAGTTGGAAAGGAGCACAGCGCGGACCATTGTGCATTTCGTGAGTTTCTGAAATCTGCATCGCACCGAGATAGGGGTCGGTGTGGTGAGGTACTGGACTCGTATTATGAACAAAGGCGGTTCGATTTCCCGTCCGGCCATAAAAAAATTATGGTTTTCGAGATTTCATTGAATCACCTAAGAAGTAGCAAAATTCCTTTCAAAGATTACGGCCGATTTTATACCCCATTCTTCTAAGCACATACTAAGTCTGTAATGTATTCATCGTCGACAGGACGTTAAATCCTATTTTTATTTTCCGTGAAAACAAATGTTGTAAGATGCAGAGTAGCTGCAGTGGCCGAATAATCTCTTTGTGCGGAGTAGTGCTCTTCCTTCTTCTACAGCTCATAAATCTTCAAATATCGTTGTTAATATTGGTGTGTAGGATGTACGAGTCTGGCGATTTACCATCTGACTTCCAGAAAACATCGTCTGCACAATTCCGAAGATTGAAAGACCCGTCAAGTGCGAGAATTATCTCACAGTCAGCTTCGCAGCTCATGCATCCAAGTTGCTGACAAAGAATAATATACCCTGAGGAGCCAAAGAAACTGGTACACATGCCTAATATCATGTAGGGCCGCCGCGAGCACGTAGAAGTGCCGAAACACGACGTTGCATGGACTCGACTAACGTCTGAAGTAGTGCTGGAGGGAACTGACACCGTGAATCCTGCAGGGCTGTCCATAAATCCGTGAGAGTACAAGGGGGTGGAGATCTCTCCTGGACAGTACGTTGCTAGGCATCCCAGATACGTTAAAAAATGTTCATGTCTGGGGAGTTTGGAAGACAGCGGAAGTGTTTAAACTCAGAAGAGCGTTCCTGGAGCCACTCTGTAGCAATTCCGGACGTGTGGCGTGTCACATTGTCCTGCTGGAATTGCCCAAGTCCGTCGGAATGCACAATGGGCATGAATGGATGCAGTAGATCGGACAGCATGCTTATGTACGTGTCATCTGTCAGAGTCGTATCTAGAAGTATCGGGGATCCCACAGCACTCCAACTGCACACGGTCCCCATCATTACAGAGCCTCCACCAGCTTGAACTGTCCCCTTCTGACACCCAGGGTCCACGGATTCATGAGTTGTCTCCATACCCGTACACGTCGATCCGCTCGATACAATTTGAAACGAGACTCTTCCGACCAGGCAACATTTTTCCAGTAGTCAACAGACCAATCTCAGTGTTGACGGGCCCAGGCGAGGCGTAAAGCACTGTGTCGTACAGTCATCAAGGGAACACAAGTGGGGCTTCGGCTCCGAAAGGCCACAACGATGTTTCATTGAATGGTTCGCATGCTGACACTTGTTGATGGACCAGCGTTGAAACCTGCAGCAATTTGAGGAAAGGTTGCACCTGTGTCACGTTAAACGATTCTCTTGAGGCGTCGTTTGTCCCGTTCTTGCAGGATCTTTTTCCGTCCGCAGCGATGTCGGAAAATTGATGTTTTACCGGATTCCTGATATTCACGGTACACTCGTGAAATGATCGTACTGCAAAAACCCCACTTAATCGCTACCTCGGAGATGCTGTTTCCTATCGCTCGTGCGCCGACTATAACACAACGTTCAGACTTTCTTAAATCTCGATAGCCTGCCATTGTAGCAGCAGTAACCGATGTAACCACTGCACCAGACACTTGTTGTCTTATATAGACGTTGCTGACCGCAGCGCCGTATTCTGCCTGTTTATGTATCTCTGTATTTAAATACACATGCCTATACCAGTTGCTTTGGCGCTTCAGTGTACATAAGAGTGGAAAAGAAAATTGATGACGTGTTATGCGACGATCAGTTTAGCTTTAGGAAAGGTGAAGGCACGAGAGACGCAGTTCTGAGGCTGCGGTTGATAATGGAAGCAAGACTAAAGAAGAAACGAGACACGTTCGTAGGATTTGTCGATCTGGGAAAAGTGTTCGACAACGTCTGATGGCGCAGCATGTTGGAAATTCTGAGAAAAATAGGGGTAAGCTGTAGGGAAAGGCCCGTGGTATACGATATGCACAAGAGTCAAAAGGTAGAGTGCAAGACGAAGAACGAAGTGCTCGGATTAAATAGGGATGTAGTCTTTTGCCCCAACTGTTGAGTATATACATCTAACAAGCAATGACGGATATAACAGAAAGGTTCAAGAGTGGAATTAAAATTCAAGGTGAAGGGATACCTACAAGAAGAGTCACCGGTGATATTGCTAACCTCTGTGAAAGTGAATAAGAATTACGGGATCCGCTGAATGTATGAACAGTGTAATGAGTACAGACTATGGATATTGAGTAAATCGAAGAAAGACGAAAGTAGTGTGAAGAAACAGAAATGAGAACAGCGTGAAACTTACCATCAGGGTTAGTGATCATGATGTAGATGAAGTCAAGGAATTCTGCTACCTAGGCAGCAAAATAAGCCATGACGGGCGGAGCGAGGAGGACATAAAAAGTAGACTAGCACTGGCAAGAAGGGCATTCGTGGCAAAGAGAAGTCTACTAGTATCAAACGTAGGCTTCAATTTGAGGAAGAAATTTCTGAGAATGTATGTATGGACCGCAGCTTTGAACGGTAGTGGAACATAGACTACGGGAAAACCGGAAAAGAAGAGAATCGAAGGATTTGAGATATGGTGCTACAGAAGAATGTTGAAAACTAGATGGACTGATAAGGTAGGGACTGAAGAGGTTCTCCGCAGAATCGGTAAGGAAAGGAATATATGAAAACACTGACAAGAAGAAGTGATAGGATGGTAGGGCATGTAAGAAGAGACAAGATGGTGGAACATCTGTTGAGACATCAGGGAATAACTTCCATCGCACTAGAGAGAGCTGTAGACTGTAATAACGGTAGACGAAGACAAAGATTGGAATACATCCAGCAAATAATTGGAGGACGTAGGTTGCAAATGCTACAATGAGATGAAGAGGTTGGCACAGGAGAGGAATTCGAGACGGACCGCATCAAACCAGCAGAAGACCGATTGATGACTCAAAAAAAAAAGGACTCCACACACTATGAAACGTTTCTTTCGTCCGCTTTAAGGAGCTCCAGAGGTGTTGCACGAGATCGCATTCGCCGCTGCGACCTGAATGCACGCAGACTGGGCGATGTGCGGTGCACGAGACCAATGACGCGACGTGTTGCTCCGGCGATTTGACTGGAAAGCTTTAATAGCTTTGACCCGCGAGGCAAGCTAAACTTCACAACTCAAACGTCATTAATTAAAAAGTTCTGTAGCTATCGGAGAAATGTGGGAACATGCCAGGCAATACTGGCCATACGACTTATCTTACAAGGGAACCTCCCCATCGCACCCCCTTCAGATTTAGTTATAAGTTGACACAGTGGATAGGCCTTGAAAAACTGAACACAGATCAATCGAGAAAACAGGGAGAAGTTGTGTGGAACTATGAAAAAATAAGCGAAATATACAAACTGAGCAGTCCATGCGCAAGATAGGCAACATCAAGGATATTGTAACCATAGGAGCGCCGTGGTCCAGTGGTCCGTGGTTAGCGTGAGCAACTGCGAATACGAGAAGTCCTTGGTTCAAGTCTTCCCTCGAGTGATAAGTTTACTTTCGTAAAGTTATGTTCTGTCCGTTCGTTCATTGACGTCTCTGTTCACTGAAATAAGTTTAGTGTCTGTGTTTTGCGACCGCACCGCAAAACCGTGCGATTAGTAGACGAAAGGACGTGCCTCTTCAATGGGAACCGAAAACATTTGCTCGCAAGGACATAGGTCAACCGATTCCTCCACAGGAAAACACGTCTCATATACACTCCTGGAAATGGAAAAGAGAACACATTGACACCGGTGTGTCAGACCCACCATACTTGCTCCGGACACTGCGAGAGGGCTGTACAAGCAATGATCACACGCACGGCACAGCGGACACACCGGGAACCGCGGTGTTGGCCGTCGAATGGCGCTAGCTGCGCAGCATTTGTGCACCGCCGCCGTCAGTGTCAGCCAGTTTGCCGTGGCATACGGCGCTCCATCGCAGTCTTTAACACTGGTAGCATGCCGCGACAGCGTGGACGTGAACCGTATGTGCAGTTGACGGACTTTGAGCGAGGGCGTATAGTGGGCATGCGGGAGGCCGGGTGGACGTACCGCCGAATTGCTCAACACGTGGGGCGTGAGGTCTCCACAGTACATCGATGTTGTCGCCAATGGTCGGCGGAAGGTGCACGTGCCCGTCGACCTGGGACCGGACCGCAGCGACGCACGGATGCACGCCAATACCGTAGGATCCTACGCAGTGCCGTAGGGGACCGCACCGCCACTTCCCAGCAAATTAGGGACACTGTTGCTCCTGGGGTATCGGCGAGGACCATTCGCAACCGTCTCCATGAAGCTGGGCTACGGTCCCGCACACCGTTAGGCCGTCTTCCGCTCACGCCCCAACATCGTGCAGCTCGCCTCCAGTGGTGTCGCGACAGGCGTGAATGGAGGGACGAATGGAGACGTGTCGTCTTCAGCGATGAGAGTCGCTTCTGCCTTGGTGCCAATGATGGTCGTATGCGTGTTTGGCGCCGTGCAGGTGAGCGCCACAATCAGGACTGCATACGACCGAGGCACACAGGGCCAACACCCGGCATCATGGTGTGGGGAGCGATCTCCTACACTGGCCGTACACCACTGGTGATCGTCGAGGGGACACTGAATAGTGCACGGTACATCCAAACCGTCATCGAACCCATCGTTCTACCATTCCTAGACCGGCAAGGGAACTTGCTGTTCCAACAGGACAATGCACGTCCGCATGTATCCCGTGCCACCCAACGTACTCTAGAAGGTGTAAGTCAACTACCCTGGCCAGCAAGATCTCCGGATCGGTCCCCCATTGAGCATGTTTGGGACTGGATGAAGCGTCGTCTCACGCGGTCTGCACGTCCAGCACGAACGCTGGTCCAACTGAGGCGCCAGGTGGAAATGGCATGGCAAGCCGTTCCACAGGACTACATCCAGCATCTCTACGATCGTCTCCATGGGAGAATAGCAGCCTGCATTGCTGCGAAAGATGGATATACACTGTACTAGTGCCGACATTGTGTATGCTCTGTTGCCTGTGTCTATGTGCCTGTGGTTCTGTCAGTGTGATCATGTGATGTATCTGACCCCAGGAATGTGTCAATAAAGTTTCCCCTTCCTGGGACAATGAATTCACGGTGTTCTTATTTCTATTTCCAGGAGTGTATATTCTATACGACACTGGTGACGGCATATGCGTCACATGACAGGAATATGTTGTCGACCCACCTAACTTGTACACTTAGCGAACGGGTAAAAAGATTCTTCTACCTTGTTCAATTTAGGTTTTCTTGTGGATGTGATAATCACTCCCAAAAAAGTGATGAAAACATAAGAGTTTGTGACAAACTGAAAACAAAAAATTAAACTTTTCACTCGAGGGAAGACTTGAACCAAGGACCTTTCGTTCCACAACTTCTCACGCTATCCACGGGACCACGGCGCTCCTGAGCTCATCCTATCCTTGATGTTGCGTACGTTGTGCATGGACAACTCGGTTTGTACATTTTGCTTATTTATTCATAGTTCCACACAACTTCTTTCTGTTTTCTCGATTAATCTGTATACTGTTTTTCAAGGCCTATCCACTGTGCTAAGTTATAATTAAATCTGAGGGGGGTGCGATGGGGAGGTTCCCTTGTTAGAACATAGGTTACGAAAAGGCAAAGGCAATTTTATAGCTACTGTAGACTTACAGAGCGTTTTACAGTGTTACATGGAATACTCCATTTGATATTTTGAAAGTACCAGAGGCGAAAAGCTATTTACAACTTGTACAGAAAACAGACGTCAGTTAATAAGAATAGAGGGCCATGAAAGGGAAAGAGTGGTTGAGAAGAGACTGAGACATGGTTGTAGCCTGTACCCGATGTTATTCAATGTGTTCAATGAGGAAGTCGTAAAGGAAACCAAAGAAAAATTTGAAGCAGGAATTAAAGTTCAGGGAGAAGAAATAAAAACTTTGAGGACTGTCGATGACTCTGTAATTCTGCCAGAGATAACAAAGGACTCTGAAGAGCAGTTGAACGGAATGGACAGTGTCTTGAAAGGAGGATATAAGATGAATATCAACAAAAACAAAACAAGGATAATATACTGTAGTAGTATTAAACAACAACTATGTATTTTCAGGAAACGTTCTGATACCTTTCTACTGGACTGGATTATGTTCACCGCGAGTGTTCGGTAATCCATGTCAACTGGCTTTAGTTATCTGACAGTGACCGTAACAAGTAAACAGGAACACAGTTTAAAGTCGGTAGGGAAGACGTCACTCGAAAACAGCACGCTCAAATTTTCACGGAAACAAATGAAATTTATTAGTATCAGTTAACTCTAGCCAAGTCCGTCATTTTTACTCGAAAACTCCTCCAGCTAGATGGTGTCTCCACTCTCTGCTCTGAAGCCTTCTTTTAGCGACAAGTCTACACTCGAAAACCCGCAGCAGTCGCAGACAAAAAGAGGGAAATGCCCAAGCAAAATTGGACGCCCGCGCGAGAACGCACTTTTAAATACTTCGTAGCCTTCCCGTACCGGAAAAGTAACTTCATTGATCATAGAGCATCACTAATTTCAGACCTCCGAAATGATGAGCACGTAACAACGCAAACTCCGCCCAACACCATGGAGGCTTCTACCCGACTCCTCGATTGCGTCAGCTCCACACCACTACACGGAATTATTTAACATACAGCCTTTCAGCCATTCGTAATCAGCAATGCAGACGTTGTCATTGGCCGTTACCTGCTCCTCTTTACAGCGCTGCCTTAAAGTGCTGCCTCTGGCCGGAGATCCGACAGTCATGGGGAAATCACTTCTTCTCGATCTGTCCTCATACGCTCCGACCTGAACCCATTTAGTGGGATTAGGTAAGACCAGCCCAAGACTTCCAGGCAGAAGGAAGCCTCTTTCTCTGTCGTACGCAGTATTCCCCGAAACAAGAGAACAAGAGCGGTACAGAAACGAAATTTTACAGCTATAGCGAGTACTTGCGAGTTTGGAAAATGCATTTGATTGGAAACTTGGTTTATAACTTTTACAGAGAACATTCAGTTTTATTCCTCTGCATTACCTCCATTGAGTACAATCTATTTCGTTCAAAAGGACTCCAAATTTTTTATCCGTCGGAAATGAAATTTGTTTACAAATCTGCATAATTTTAGTGAGCAGTAGAGGTAACTAATTCGTTCTATGATAATTTCATTACCATAAGTAGTTTTATTGGGAGATAAGAAACGAACAAATGACGCGCAGAGAGAAAGGATGTCTTATAGAAGAAAATGAGGAAATTCTTTGAAACCCAGATGGCTAACTGTTACCACAGATACAGACGAAGCTTGAGCAAGCCATCTATCCTGGTAATAGAGCACTATCTTTTCGTCAATCCAGGTAGCTCCTGCTTCAGATCTCTAGATAAATGGTTGTAAACATTGCATAGTAATAATAATGATCAGTAACATTTAACATTTTCCAAACATTCAGTTATGATGATATCCTATTAGTCTAAAAAAACAATCGCCATAATTTTCCAACAAACAGGTATTCATCGTTTTTCGTGCAGTTTCACCCTCTCAGTTTACTGTTCATAATGGGGCAGTGGATCTAAATTTCATCTTAAGTCACGCAGCAACACTAGACATCCTCCGAATTATGCATCAACTACTCCTAGTCAGATTTGGAACTTTCCTAAGTAGACATTTAGTCTCGAGTCAATCAAGCATGGGATCTCCCGCGCTCTCATCTCCTTATAGGTGGGAATTCGTTCAGGACATTGTGTACCCGTTAATATGAAATGTATATCATCCCAAAATGAATCTTAACGTGATTTTCATTCAACACCTTACCAGTACTGACATCGACGCTGTCTGTAGAACAAACTACAAAAAGAATGATGTTGTGAGACTGGACCGTGCAAAACTGAAGACCTTCTGCTGCTAAGTTTACGTTATCAAGTAACAAACTGTCTACTGATGTGTCGGTAGTAGAAGTGAGTAAGAAAGACAGTAAGGCGTCTATTAAAAGATAACACATTAATAAGTTTATTTGCTGTATGTACACTTAATAATTGAGACAGAGATAACTTTGAAGTGCTGTAGGCTCTTCTTCGTTGCTGAGTTACATAGAAAGAGGGTAAAGTTGTCTGTAACAAATAGTCTTGAATGCTGACACACTTGAAAATTCTGACATTATAACGCGCCTCCTGGAACAACACACCGGTATTCTGCAAGTCACGTACACTTCCTTAATGCTCAGAGGTTTCATACAACAGGTGGACCCTCTGACAGTACGACACTTTAGGTCATTGTCGTTACTGTACTGCATGCTTGCCACGAGAATGGGGAGTTTCTTTGTTTCGTCATAGAAATGCTCATTTTCAATTTTTTTACGTTTTGTACCAGCCTTTCTTATCTCTTTGAAGTTACAAAAAAAGTATTAAAATAAAGACAAACATAAGATACATGATTTTTTTCCTGTGGTATCGTCCAGATATCGTGGTGCCACACCAAAGTTGGCAACGCTAATCGATACCACAGGCATTAGCGACGGCTCGCTGCAGTCTGCAACAACCAATGGAAGGCACTCCACAACATACGCTGTCCCTCGCAGTACAGCAGCGCCCTCACGCGGAGGTCAATATAGAGTCCTGCATGAAAGAGCTCAGTCCAGTTCGAGACCTCAACATCATCGTCTGGACTAATGAGTAGTTTAAGTTTCGGATGAATTTATACTGTTTCAATGTTGCATTTTGTACTGCAAGAGAAAATTTTGTTAATCCTGTTGCAAAGAAGTGTGTCAGTGTAAATCTTTTATTCACTTATGTAATGAAGTGAACTAACATCTGAAGAGCCTTCTCCAGAGCTATCAAAGAATCCACAGTTGTGGCCGGACGAAAGTAATTATACCTGGTCATAACATTTTCTCGTTCACTGTGGCGTCCTTTGTTGTTTTATTTGTCGCATGTCATGATACAAAAAAAGAGTTCATAATCATTATATCATAAAAGTCTTTACTTGTACCATCAACACTGTCTGCAACGTATCTAAGAATCGACTGCAACCATCTGTAGGTGGGATAGCTGCTGTGATGTCCCCTCTCTCCTTTTGTTGTCGCTGTTGATGTTGAGCCGCTACTGCTACAGCTCGGTCGGTGGAATGGAGACGCGACGCGCAGTGATGGTTGTCCCCGTCGGATAACGTGGAACAGCACCTGAAAATCTCTAAAGTTGTTCCTCGCGTAATGTATGAAAGTACGTTTGCTAGTCCGCGCAGTCTTCTCAGCGATGCGAACTGCTGATTTTAATTGTCTGTTATGGTTTTATGATGATTTGCTATGCCCGGTTAGTTAGTTATTGCAGTATTGAGTGAAAGTTTCATCACCGGCGTCACTTCACACCACTGAAGCGAGGAAAAATTCATTTGTGGTTCAGTATCAGTAGTTGTTGTTACGTTCCTAGGCAGAATTGTTCACTATGGCACGACGCAATCCACAGATAATCTATAATGCTATTTTGCTGTCGTGTGTCGTAATACTATTTCGGAAAACACTCCTTTCAATGCTCAATGTTCATCAAGTCACTCTTTCAATTAAAATGTTCACAGTTAATTATTTTTGATCATCAACTATCACACAGTTCAATTAATGATGGAGCCAACACGTGAGATTTCCATTACTGAAGAACAATTTTTATTCTTCCTTCTTAGCAGTTAGTTTATAATCATCACACCACACGCACACTGATGGATCAGATCAATTACGATTCTTGTCAGTTCGGTGATCGTGACAATTACGACAACTTTTACAATCGGCGTATTTGTATTATCTTCGTGTGGTCGTATTAATGTTTCCTACTCAAGGCTAATTAGGTATTGCAGTCATCGATACTATGTCCATTCTTCGTTGTAACTGTTCACTTTGATGCAGGTTGAGTACAACAATAATATCTCCAATAATTGAAGTTCATTAACTCGTCGTACACTGTCAGAATATCACTTCAGTTCAAGTTCTCAAGTCAGAATAACTGACAACACAGTCCGCGCAGCTCTATCACGCAATAGTACTTTTTTTTAATAGAAACAATGTCGTAGCGTTCCGTTTGTAGTACTAAAACAAACGGTGCTCTCTCACGACTTGATAGCAAGCAAGCTAGCAAGCGACTAACATTTCCATGATCGAGCATTGTAGACGCATTAAATTTCCTTTTCGCCGCATTTACAACTCTCTTTCACAATAAATGTTATCTCTGACCGACATATTGCTTTGGACTTAACTTTCGTCGTACTGATTTGCAGTTATTCCTGAGATGTTTGATACTTAATTAAAAATAACCTTTCTTTCTTTCTACCATTATATCATGACATACTCAGTAATTATTCAAACTGGTGTTCATCAGAACTTTAAGGTGTTATATTCTTGTCAAAGTTGTCGTACCTGTCAGGATAACACTGTTCCCTACTTTAAATTATCATGACATTCTTATTTGGGTTTTCCGGTTTCTTTGGGTGTTACACTGCTAAAAACAGGTTATAGCCTAAACAAAAAAAATTTTCTTAAACATCAGCTTTTGGTGGTTCATTTTCCATTTAGATACCTCTCGAATCCTTATGATACATATCGAGTTGTACTAACAGGCAATTTCAAGAGTGTTCAAAGAAGAAAGCCCGCATGGTCGAGATGTTAGCCTCCAGTGAGACTATTGCTGTGATTATGAAAGTGTGGATACACTCAGAGAAGAAGGCTTCGTCTGTAAGCTGTTCATAAAATAAAAGAACGAATGGTGTCAGGCCGAATCTACAAACTGTCATCATCTCCTGTATATCGTTCCTGTAAACTCTGTACAGATAAAAATAATAATAGCCCACAAATAGACACATACAAGTGTATGAAAAAGAAGAGACCTTAATAATTACATAGTATAAGTACGTCCTGAAGATTAAAGTGATTTCGAGAACACAGATGTAAATGTAGGTACACTGTCAGAAAAAGTCTCAACATCAAAAAATGATTAATTACTTTATTAACTAATTTCGGGAATACATTTTTCTAGGTAACATATTTAAGTGAATAACGTTTCCAGATCACAGGTCACTGTAAGAGCGAGATAATACATTGCAAATTTGAAACGCTGAAACGTTAATAATCGGTGTAACCGCCAGGATGTTGAATGCAAGCGTGCAAACGTGCATGGATTGTTTTGTAAAGGTGCCAGACGTCAGTTTCTGGGATGAAGTTCCATACCTGACGCACTTAGTCGGTCAATACAACGACGGTTAGTGCTGTTTGTGGATAACGCTGTAGTTGGCATCCGATGATGAATCGATTAGAGACTCGTCTGCGGATTGTACAGGGCAAGGCAACGTCTCGACACATATAGAGCATGTTGGGTTACACCAGCTGTATGAGGGTCAGTGTTATCTTGTCGGTAAAAAAAAAAAACTGAAATGCTTTACATGAACAGTAAGTAGTACGAAGGTGGAAGCACCAGATTGATGTGCAAATTAGCAGTCAGCCTACTTGGGACAACGACGAGAGTGCTCCTGCTGTCATACGAAATCGCACCCCAGACCATAACTCCAGGTGGAGGTCCGGTCTTTCTAGCACACATTGCACGCAAACAGGTTGGTTGCAGGCCCCCATCTGGCCTGCTTCTAATCAACACTTCTTCTCATCATCACCGGCACCGAGGCAGAACCGGCTTTCATCAGGAAACACAACAGACCTCCACCCTGCCCTCCAGTGAGCTCTCGCTTGACACCTCTGAAGTCACGAATGGTGGCCGTGGTCAGTGAAATGCACGTTACAGAGCATCTAGTTCGGAGCTGTCCTTGAAGTAACCCATTTTTGGTTCAAATGGCTCTGAGCACTATGGGACTTAACTTCTGAGGTCATCAGTCCCCTAGAACTTAGAGCTACTTAAGGGGCTCTGGAAAGGCTCAAAATCATGAAAAGTTCAATTTTTACTTTTTTGCGTTTTCTGAATCTGCAGACTATTAACTTTTAATAGATATATAATTTATTCAATTCCGAAGACTACAATTATTTTTAATTTTTTTTGAAATGTGTTCTACATGGGCGTGACCCACTATGGCGCTGTTAAACTGCTGTCAAATGGTGTTATTATTAACGTCCGTGTTCATCAGGTACATTTTAGTGATGTGAGATAAAGTATGTGTTGTGGCTAACCTGTGATGGTTCAATATATATCGCTGGTGTGATTGTCGATTGTTTCATGTTTATTTACTCTTTCGTTATCTCGAAAATATTCGTAATTAATTCTGTTTCTTGAGTCTCTGTTTTGTTGAAGTATAATAATGAGTAAAAGTAAAGTTATTAGAAATCCTCTGAAGGCTTTTAAGAAAAGGAGAAATGTTGGAAAGCCAAAGGTACGTGTTATTACTGTAAACAATAAAGACGATAACCGAGTGAGTGAACCTAACCTCTCAAGTACACCTGCCCATAGTAGTCAAAGTGGGAAAGAAAATACTTCACAGAAGAAGCTTGGTTCAATGAGTGAAAACTATCAATGTTTTATGGGCGAATCGGATGTGAATGAAATATTTGATATGTCGATTCTCAAAGGAATTTTTTCAAACTGTATAAGATGTATTCATTGTAGTGAAGTTGGTCTGGAACTCTCCATAATAAAGCACGTAGGACTTGCTAGTGAAATACAACTGAAATGTGATAAGTGTTCATACATGACCACCTTTTGGAACAGTGTTGCAGTAACTGCAACTGAAGAAAATGATAGCAAAATCTACGAACACAACAACGAGCGATGCTTGCTTTAGACAAGGAACGCCTTCGGGCTGCAGACAGGGCTGTAAAGAGTCTAGAAATACAAGCAAGAGTAAACAGGAGGAGGAACAAGAGGAAGCTGGAGGAGGCGTTTGCAGAGGATGAAGATAATCCATCCTATGGACCTGGAATGCACTAAAAAGTTAATCCAATCTTTGTCGCTCGATTCCCAAAACTTTTATTTTCTCATACTAATTACATGTTTTCTAAGGATCTTCCAAACATATTTGTTTCAAACTTTCAGTAAATGTTACACAGTACCTTCTGCATAATTTAACACAGCCTTTTTCCAAAAAACTGTATATTTTTGAATATATAAATAAAAAAATGCAAAAAAATGTTGTCAATTTTCATTACAATTGAAAAAAAATCATCTTTAATAACTGAAATAAAATTTTGTAAAATCCCTGTGTTAAGTTGTAGCTCATATTCCAATAAATAATCTGTAATAAGTTCAACTTCCTACCTCAAATACTTTGTGAGGAAAGATGTAATTTATAAGCGTTATTTTAACATTGCAAGTATAGGGCGTTCCGGAGCCCCTTAAACCTAACTAACCTAAGGACATCACACACATCCATGCCCACGGCAGGATTCGAACATGCATCCGTAGCGGTCGCGCGGTTCCAGACTGTAGCGCTTAGAACCGCTCGGCCACTACGGCCGGCTAACCCATTTTTGATAGTTCATCATGTCACTGTGGTGCCAACCGCTGCTCAAATTGTTGCCACAGATACAGAACTATGCGCCAGAGCCGTAAGCCGAACACCGAGCGAGGTGGCGCAGTGGTTAGCACACTGGACTCGCATTCGGGAGGACGACGGTTCCATCCCGTCTCCAACCATCCTGATTTAGGTTTTCCGTGATTTCCCTAAATCGTTTCAGGCAAATGTCGGGATGGTTCCTTTGAAAGGGCACAGCCGATTTCCTTCCCAATCCTTCCCTAACCCGAGCTTGGGCTCCGTCTTTAACGACCTCGTTGTCGAAGGGACGTTAAACACTAACCACTTAACCTAACCTAACCGTAAGCCGAACGCGATGGTCCTCCCTCTCGGTAATGCCACGTGACCGTCCACAGTCCGGTAATCTTCCAACCGTACATTCTCGTGACTACCACTGCCAGCAGTCATGTAGAGTGGCTACATTCCTACCAAGTTTATCTGCATATCGCGGAAAGAACCGTCCAGCTTCTCGTAGGTCTATTATACGACTTCGTTCAAACGTAATGAGCTGTTGATATTAGAGACTTTGTCACTTTAAAGGCTTACTTAACTAAAATCAACTAACCACGTCCTGTTTCAAAGATAGTTAACGCTCACGACGGTGACATAGGTTTGTCATATCTAACTGGGACCTCCTTGGGGCACTGAGATACGGGTGTAGAAATAGAGTAAAAAATTTGTTTCATAGAATTACTTTTTACTTAGAACACAATTACAGGGAAACTGTTGCGGCAGAACTGGTTGATACACCATATTTTGAAGATTTCGCCTTTTTCAGCAATCCTTTTTTTCCTTTTACGTATTTATAAAATGTCATGCAAGTCAGCTTGTTGTTAAACTGACACTATAAGATTGATTCCACAGTCCCTGCCAGCAGTCTATTTCTTTCATCTGTCCACTGGACCGACGTCAACGAAGACACTCTTCCGTAGTGGCGTTGTGTGCGGGAATACAAAACAAATACTCACCCCGTTTTACCACTTGGCATTTGCGTTCAGGATTTTTGGTTTCCTTATTAAAGTAAATCCACCTACTTTCCACGGAGTGTTTAAACTCCCATTCTTTCGACTCATGCTTAGTTTCTAAAGTGATCTCCTGAAAACAATTGCCGCCTGAAATCTTCTCCCCATTTTAGTCAGGTATTTTCAACCATCATCCACTCTGGGATTTCAGATAGCGTCATCCAATCAAATACATGATATTTATTAAAAGAAACAGCCCATTCTTCTAAATAACCAAATGCTATGATAAAGGTAGCTATTGTCTCTTCCTCGTGTTTCGAAATCAAATTTATTATTTCTTGATTAGGGTCCTTATTCTTTAATTTGTTCAAAATCATCTTGCTTTGCAGGTCAAAAAACTGGCAGTCTTCCTTTCATTCAGACATCTTTGAGTGTAGATTAATATATTTCTTATTTCAATTATCGAGACTTTATTCTTATCCACGCGTTTCATGTTCCCTTCAAACAGAGGCAGTTTTGACTACAGGAACGTGAAGTAAATTTCACCTGATCGGACTACTGACAAAAGCTGAAATTAGTTTAGGTGGACTCTCTTCGGCGTCAAAAAATTGTTTTAATGGAATTCAGAGCTTAAGAATTCTCTTCAGTGGCGGGCATTAACGACATAAATCTTGTTTTTGGGTGAGACAGAAGAGTCTGACGATTGATATCGACGTACAAGCAACCCTATCGGCTTCTCTGTCCTTTACGTGCACATTGAAAAATAATTATTGTCAAGCCGATTAATTTAATGTCGACAGTTAAGACTCTGGCAGCGCTTGATATAGTATTGTGGAGAATATGGACAGGACATCCTGAAGCCCTACGAAGTTAGTGTTGGTACTGTCTCCACAAAAGGCGATTAATTTATCTAATGGAATCTGCAGTTGTCTTAAAGTATGTAGACAAAACTTTGGCAATTGTCCCTGATTTTCGTTGCTCGGCGAATCAAACGTCAATAGCTTCTGTTGGATTGCGTCAGTTTGAGTAAAGTAATGAACAATTGAAGAAAACTGCTTTTCGGCCATGTGTTCGATGCGTCGGTGCCTATGCCGTAAAATGAAACTTGTTGCAATTCTTTTATGCTTTCGGTCACCGAGTGTGGTGCTGTAGCTTTGGTCCTTGCTGTAGACTATTTTGCGGCACTTTGGAGTCGGGAAACACTGCGGCATTCAGTTTTACGGCATAGTGAAGAGAACTGAAGGACTGATGATGCTTGACAACTTTGTTAGTTCCGCAGCAGCAAAGAACAATTCTTCCTGGGTATCTACTTTAATCATGAATGTAGAAATGGGCTTTGATATCGATGCTACCGCGAATCTGTTTGCATGATTCTTCGTAAAAATGTGATGCCTCGCATCTGCCGTCCCACCGTGGAAAAAAATGGGAATGATCGTATGGCATTGTTGGCCGGGAGGCCCCATTTGGGGGAGTTCGGCCGCCGTATTGCAAGATCTTTCTTGTTGACGCCACGTCGGCGACTTGCGGATTAATGATGATGGACACACATCCCCTAGTCCCCTGCCGGAAATTGAAACCGGCCCCGCCGCGTGGTAGGCGTTAACGCCACCGCTACTCTACTGTGATGAACTGTACTGAACTGTGATGTACTGTGATGAAACAGCTACAAACCTCACAAAGCGCTTCCTGATCCGTAAGTCATTTTTGACAAAAGGCCCCTCTTTTGCGTAATCATCCGAAAGGGACCTTTTCTCTTTCCATCCTTAGTAATTTTCGTATGCTATGATAAGCTAAGTTTATTAACTGTAAACACTTTAGTCATAGAAGATCACGGCACTCTACACTTCACATCCTATATACCCGCGGTAAACACTTAAAACATCACTGACTTGCACTCGTTGTTCGTACTACGTTTAGAAAGAACTGTCTTATCAGATCGCTGTTCAAATGCGAACTGCCCAATCCTTCCGCGTGGCGCTGCTTAAATAGTTCCAGCCTCGTACTATTGGAGAAGTCTGGTATTTTCTCGAAGAACGTGCTTGCATAGTCGATACAGGATACGCAACATGCAGCGCCATCTGTGAGACGACCTTGTCACGGTAAATTTGCTGACATAAATAAAAGTAACTGACGCTACATTTACATATTACGCTAACAGATGGCGTTACTTGAGCCAAGCTCGTAACAGTATTTTGCAAAGTTCGGTTTTGTTGGGATGTCGGCACAATAAGCCCCATAACGGTGACGGTCCGGATATATCGGGACGGATGGCAACCCTACGGTTAACAGCGTGTACTTAAAGCAAACATGATTTGCATTCTCGTACCGGCGCTACTAGCGCCACTCTTATACGACTGGTGCAAAATCTGAATAGACATCACGTTTCAGATGAAGTAGCATACCTACAGACTTCCGTTTGTACCGGACAACTATGTTTTGCGATTTTTCTTAAGGCAGTGAAGTTTTTCATAATATTTTTTCGCTGCCTTTCACTCGGAACCCGCATACCGACAAATCACTGAACTGTCATAATAACTCTCTCAGTTACACGAACGCCATATCGGTGTGTTCATATGAGCTCACGATGTCCCCAGCAACTCTTCCAATGACAAGAACCTCCTTAGTCTATCGACGGGCGTGCAGGTAGGGCGAGTCGCACTGTGGCTAATCTAACAATTGGCACGGTTTCCACAACATTCGCAGAACCGTCGCAGAGCAGAACCGTTGGAACACAGCAGCGACAGGGAGGTGTCGGTTGGCAGGGAACGGAGTTTACAACGTGGCGCGCCGGCTGCGAACCGTCGTTCGTGAATGTCTGGCCCATCCGCCCTCCCACCCTGTTCGACACGCGCCGCCAGATGGAGTGGTTTGCGACAAGCTGTAACAAGTGGGGACGCGCCAAGCTGCCCCCATTCTGTCCCGCAGGCCGAATCAGCTGTCAGCGCCCTAATTCGCTGCTGGCCTCTGGCAGCACGACGAGCAGAAATTCGCCTGTACTCTTTGTTGTCGCCCGAGAACAACGAATAGACTACTGGCACAGGTTCAAATGGCTCTGAGCACTATGGGACTTAACATCTGAGGTCGTCAGTCCCCTAGAACTTAGAACTACTTAAACCGAACTAACCTAAGGACATCACACACTTTCATGCCCGAGGCAGGATTCGAACCTGCGACCGTAGCAGTTGCGCGGTTCCGGACTGAAGCGCCTAGAACCGCTCGGCCACCGCGGCCGACTACTGGCACAGGTTCGGCACAACTGATTACATCAGATCTCCGCAAAACTGATGTAAATACTACGACACAGGGTGCGTGTATTAACTGCGAGGAGCTTACTGGCGTTAATTTTCCCTTTATTTAAGCTCTCACGAAGAGAACACGGCAATTGCTGTAACCTGATTTTCCAGCAACTTAGCTCCGCGGAAAAGGAGTGAAAATAAGCGAACGCATAATTCGGTTTGTTCGTAGATATTCGATAGTTTCTCAAAAAACAACCGTCAAAGTTTTCAACGTAACTTACACTATGAGATCAAAAGTCTTCGGACACCCCCAAAAACATACGTTTTTCATATTGGGTGCATTGTGCTGCTACCTATTGTCAGGTACTCCACATCAGCGACCTCATTACTGATTAGACATTGTGAGACAGCAGAATGAGGCGCTCCGCGGAACTTACGGACTTCGAACTTAGTGAGGTGACTGGGCGTCACTTGTGTCATACGTCTGTACGCGAGATTCCACACTCCTAAACATCCCAAGGTCCACTGTTTCGGATGTGATGGTGAAGTGGAAATGTGAAAGGACACGTACAGCACAAAAGCGTACAGGACGACCTCGACTGGCGAGACCGCCGACAGTTGAAGAAGGTCGTAATGTGCAATAGGCAGACATCTATCCACACCAACACACAGGAATTCCAAACTCTATCAGGATCCACTGCAGGTGCTATGACAGGCGGGAGAAGAGAAAACTTAGATTTGATTTTCGAGCGGCTGCTCAAAAGCTACACATCACGCTTATAAATGCCAAACGACGCCTCGCTTGATGTAACGAGCATAAACACTGGACAGCTGAACAGCGGAGAAACGTTGTGTGGAGTGACGAATCACGGTACACAATGTGGCGATCCGATAACATGGTGTGGAAATGGCGAATGCCCGGTGAACGTCATCTGCCAGCGTATGTAGTGCCAACACTGAAATTTGGAGGCGGTTGTGTTATGGTGAGGTCGTGTTTTTCGTGGAGGGGGCTTGCACCCCTTGTTGTTGTGTGTGGCACCACCACAGCACAGGCCTACATTGATGTTTTAAGCATCTTCTTGCTTCCCACTGTTGAAGAGCAATTCGAAGATGGTGATTGCATCTTTTAACACGATCGAGCACCTGTTCACATAATGCACAGCCTTTGACGGAGTGGTTACACGACAATAACATCCTTGTAATGGAATGGCTGCACAGAGCCCTGACCTGAATCCCACAGAATGCCTTTGGGATGTTTTGGAACGCCGACTTCGTGCCAGGCCTCACCGACCAACATCGATACCTCTCCTCAGTGCAGCACACCGTGAAGAATGGGCTGTCATTCGCCAAGAAAGCTTCCAGCACCTGATTGAACGTATGCTTGCGAGAATGGAAGCTGTCGCCTTGACTAAGGGTGGGCCAACACCGTACTGAATTCCAGCGTTACCGATGGAGGGCGCAACGAACTTGTAAGTTATTTTCAGCCAGGTGTCCCGATACTTTTGATCACATAGTGTATATGCCTTTCAGAGCCCAATAAGATCAACCTAAGCGACATATATAGCGTCGCAGCCTCTCACTATTGCGCAGTGGTGGCTGCTATGTAAGAGCACAAGAACACGTGAACACCCTAATTTTCGACACCTCGTGAATTTATTTGTTATTTTTCTTTGAATCGTGTTATACGTAACATAGATGCTGCGATTTGAAATATATGGATCGCGAGCACACATTCAATTGTGCACGTTTTAAGGAGCTTTTGGGCATACACAAGTCGCATTATGTGTTAGCCTTACGGGCCGAATACATACGGATTTAATGAACAACGTGCCACTCAATTAGAAGTTTACATCATTGCCACCACGTGGCAGCACAGTGCGGCAGACTCTTATCCCCATTCGCTCGGCAAAAATCCTGTTAGATGATAGCAAACTCCTCATATATGCTAATTCACTCACTATATACTGTAGTAAAATTAGATTGGACATCAGTATGTGTTAAAGTTGTACTGGTAGTAAACCTATTTTGTGAATTTCTGAATGAGTTATAGTATATTAAGGTATGAATTTTATCACGCAGTAATCCATTTGAGGCGCTGAGAATCATATGGGGCTAAAGCACATCACCGTCGGTTGTGAGATTGTAGTATTTATTCATGCTTTTAAAA
The DNA here is from genome assembly GCF_023864345.2 of Schistocerca serialis cubense. Lineage (NCBI taxonomy): Eukaryota > Metazoa > Arthropoda > Insecta > Orthoptera > Acrididae > Schistocerca > Schistocerca serialis. The sequence goes on from NC_064638.1 coordinate 702,939,984, forward strand.
TCTGTTGACCTTGTGGTGAGTGAGGTTTATGTGTGATGTAGGTCCACACTGTATATATGAAAACTCACGAAAAACTGTATCAAGAGCCTCATCTGTATTCTAGTCAAGTGACCATGTTGATAGACATTACTACTTGAGTTTCATCGTTTCCACAAACGGCACTTAGTGTTTGGCGTTGGTTCTGCCAGGAAGTTTTGTATCAGTGCACACTCCGCTACAGAGTGAAAATCATGTTGTGGGAACTGAAAACTAAATTGTCAGGAAAAGTTAGCTGCAAAGGAACTGTGACCTCCGAGGACAGATCCTTTTACTGAGTGAGTGACGAAATCATGTAAGCGTGACTACAGGCGAATATTTAACAAGGAAGTGTACAGTTAGCACAAGTTGTTTTGTGCGTACAGCGTAAAAATATTACATTTTCAGCCCTGAAGTAAATTTGTGAACTAATACATCTGTTAGGGACTCATATGTCTGAAAACATGGAAAAGCACGAAAATTCCCACATACACAAAAATGCGAAATGGAGAGTTGGCAAAGCTTACACATCATTTCGTTACTGCCCTAAACTGTACTTAGTTATGTACAAAACACCAAAATTCCGCAAAAGACTCTTTCTTTTGTCAGAGAAGTTGTCCCTCTTATTATTATCATTTTTTTGTTATGGTTACTGTTGTTATTGTTATTGGCAGTGGCTGTAGTTGTATAAACTTGTTTATACGCATAACTACAGCAGATGCTATTAATTTAACAAAATGGTTCAAATGGCTCTGAGCACTATGGGACTCAACTGCTGAGGTCATTAGTCCCCTAGAACTTAGAACTAGTTAAACCTAACTAACCTAAGGACATCACAAACATCCATGGCCGAGGCAGGATTCGAACCTGCGACCGTAGCGGTCTTGCGGTTCCAGACTGCAGCGCCTTTAACCGCACGGCCACTTCGGCCGGCTATTAATTTAACATTCTCAAATTTATCTGAATCTAAAAATTTGTGAACACCCAGAATGTATAGTCACGAGCCACCACTGCTTCGACGTCCCGTGTTCGAAATTCAATTATTGTTTTTACTTATTTTATTTCATTTTTTTCATTTATCTACCCATGTCCGTAGGAGATTACTACACAGATGTTCCTTAACAAGTTAGGAGACACAAGGACACTACATTAATTGCAAAATTGCAACTGCGTTTCAAAATAAAGGCTATACATTTATTATACATCCTGTGTTATGGTATTTTCAGCGGTTACAATCTTTTAAATTTTTCGTATTCTTGTATTTCATTCGTATGTCAGTTCTTAATATTCTACTCTAATGTTTATTCTTCAGGAAGATTGTTGGATTTTCTTGGATGATACCGAAAGTAGAAACATTCGAAAGATATAAATTCTGAACAATACGAGCATAGCCCGAAGGCATGTTTGCCACCGCGACATTTCTTGGTATGAGTCTCAGTCGGCAAAGAAACGTTGTTAACATAGCTGAAGATTTCACGCGTTGTAATAATTTCGCGGCAAACCACGAATACCTTTCATTTGATTTTCAGTCAAGATAGCCACAGAAATATCACCACAAAAAATTTCAAATAATTTTTCCATTCATTTACTGTCTTTTTTTCTTTTTAATTCGTACACCACCCAATTAGTAGACGAATAAAGACAACGTTATTTCAATATACACTGAGAAACATTTGTGTAGTAATCTTCTATGCACATGAGTACGTAAACAGAAAACAAATATGAATAGATAAACGGAAAACAAAAATAAAAAGTAATAACTGGTTTTCGAACACGGGGCGCAAATGTGTGAAACCGTAATGCTAATCAGTGCTCCACCGCTTCGATTGAACTACTTAGTCGCTAAAAGGCATATAAAGTACCTCAAAAACATTGACCGTGATTTTTTCAGAAAATAATGAGGATAGACGGATAAGCTGAGAAAAGTATTCACTTATTTTGACCCGTCATCAGTTAAGCGCAGTTTCTGGGAAATCGGGTTATGGCACTTGGAGTGTTCTCCTCGTCAGTCGTCGATCGCTTTAATGTTCCCCTTCTTTAAGTTCTATCCTGTTCTGCTCGTTGCTCGTGTCTGCATACTTGGTTTAGTATTACACACATATTTTTGGTTTCCAGCGGTTACTTATTATGTCTGAGATGATCAGTCTTCAAAGCAATTTATTTAAATTATTACGTAATGTTCACATCATTTTATAGTAATCTGCTTCGTTCCAATGCAAATGTAAGTCTCGAGTAGTATTAACCATAATTTAAGAATCGGGTTACACTTGAGTTCTTCACAGTACTCACGCAGTGTCGGAACGCTACGCGGGCACTGCTTTTCCTTCATATCACTATTTCACTCATCAACATGAAAAGTTCTGCAACCAAGAAACGTAACGACTTCCGAATTCCAAGCCACGCATTCTGTTCCTGGCTATTTTACCCTCTCGAGAACACTTCCTTTCCAAATTATGTCATCTTCGATACCTTATCAGACGTACCGCAAATATGCTCTTCTTCTTGTAATAATTTTCATATTTTTTCGTTGCATATATTAAATCGCCATCGCATGTTGGTTAGAGATCGAAAGTGGTACCAGTGAACAAGCATATCGTAAGCGAAAGATTTGAGACGTTATTTTTCCAAATTTTTTATGTGAAACCTCTTAAAACTCCTTAGATAAAACAAACGTTATTAACATTATACATCCTAATTCATCATTTCTACATAGCCCTCCACCGCTAGCCCCCCCCCCCCCCACCCCAAGTGTAGCATGAAACATGGCGGTGTGTAACATAACTATGTCGGTGTGTGAGAAACAGTGTGCTGTAATCGAGTTTCGATTCCGAAGCGTTCGTTCACACATGGAGCACCCTCTACTTCAGCACGAAAATGCTAAACCAGTTGCGAGCGCTGCGACATCTCTAACAAGCCAATGCCGTGGGTTCACTCTTATCGATCAACCTCATCATAGTCCCGACTTGGCTCCATCCATTTTCATCTGTTTCCAAAGCTTAAAGAATACCTTCGGCTTCACTTCGGTAGTGTTGAAGAAGTCCAAAGAGACGTGAGATTAGTGGTTCCCTCAGCAAAGGCAAACATTCCGCAGTGACGGAATCAACAAACTGGTCTTTCGTTTGGAGAAATGTGTTCGTTACCAGGATGACTGTATTGAGAAATAAATATTTAGATACTAAGAACATGGACGTGGAATGTTAATAATGTTTTTTATTTAAATAGCTTTAAGAGTTTTCACATAAAAAGACGGAGGCATTACTTTCCAGCACGTCCCCGTAAATATGAAGTCCTCTTCCAATGAATTAGTCCACGTTGAGGACAGAATGACAAACACTACTACTTTGTAAGCGCACATTCGATATTTTGTGAATAAAACCGTCTAGATAATTTAAGACATACGTCGTTTCGGATACTGCCGTCATGAGATCAAACTTTACAACTTCTAAAACAAGATTCATTGTCAGTGTGGTTAAAACCTCTGCCTAATAGGGGAATTCCGATCTGATCTGACAATATGTGCTCGAATGGTGACAGGTGTGGTGACTGAGGAGACCAAGACAACATGTCGACACTGTACAGCATGTTGGGTTATAGCAGCGGTGTCTTGACGAGTAGTCTCCTTTTGTAAAACACCCCGTGGGATGCCGTTCATGAATGGCAACACAACAGGTCGAATCACCAGACCGACGTACAATTTTCCAGTATGGGTGCGTCGGTTAACAAGCCAGCTTTCGTCAGAAAACACAACAGATCTCCACCCTGCCCTCCAATGAGCTCTTGCTTGACACCAGTGAAGACACAAACGCGGTGGTTTAGGGTTGGTGGAATGCACGTTACAGAGCATCTGGTTCGGAGCCGTCCTTGCAGTAACCGATTTGTTACAATCCGTTGCGTCATTGTGGTGTCAACTGCTGCTCAAATTGCTGCTGCAGATGCAGTATGATATGTCAGAGCCATACGCCGAACACTATGGTCTTCCGTCTCGGTAGTGCCACGTGGCCGTCCGAAGCCCGATCTTCTTGCGACCGTACATTCACATGACCACCCATATCAGCAATAACGTACAGTGGCTACATTCCTGCCAAGTTGTTCTGCAGTATCGCAGAAGGAACATACAGCTTTTCGTCGCTACTACCTGATCTCGTTCAAACTCAATGAGGTGTTGATAATGGCGCCTTTGCCGCCTTACAGGTGTTCTTGACTAACATCAACTCACTACGTCCAATCTCGAGGATAACCAACGCTCGCGATCGTTACAGCGTGTATTTACATCAAATTTGATTTGCATCCCCATTGAGGCGCTACTAGCGCCATTCTTGTGTGATTGGCATGAAATTTGATGAATAAACACGTCTACCAACTTTCGTTTCGTACGGTTCCCTCCTTGGTGTTGCAGCTATTTTTCCGTCAGTGTAGATGTAGAAGTATGTCACACTAGCTTCTACATGGTAAGTTATATTGTGAAGGAGGTTGAAAGCACCCGAACGTGGTGATGCTTAACACAGCCTTTTTGTCTTCAGATAAAAATAAAAGAAATCAAGATGCAGGTAATAAAATAAGCATAGCTTGCGAGTTTTGATAGTTTTGATCTTAACTGAGAACCAGGGGCGGGGGGGGGGGGGGGGGGAGGAAGCGGGGGTAAACAGGGGTATCTGCCCGGGGCGTCAATTTTAGTGAGTCCCTAATTCATATTCCTGAAGAAAAAAGAATTGTTTAACAAAGCGCATCCAGCGCACGTTGGTCTATCGATTATTCTTATGATTTTGAAACGCATCCCAGTCGGTTTTCAAATATGTTTGAACACATTCTAAGTTGATTTTTGAACGAAAGTTGATTTTTGAATGCGTGCATAGTGTACGTAATATCTCTGCCAGGGGAATCCCATTCGCATCTAGAAATAAAAAAAACTTTCCCTCTGACAAAATGCGACGGGGCTATACAAGCTGAGCAAGATGAACCCGAACGCTTGAGTGCCAATCGTAATTCTTTGTTGTGTGGTTGACTTGGTGTGCGAATGATCAACGTTACTACAATCATGATCGAAATCCGTAGATTCAGACTATCAGAGTGGAAATAAACGACCAAGAGGAATAACAGGTAAGAAAGATTATACTCGTATATTGTGTTCTACGCACATCCAAGAAAATGAAATTTTGACAGAAAATTTTTACCAGGTCGCTACACTATCAGTTGTATTGTTCCAGGTTAGCAGCTGATATAAGTTCTATTCTCGGAATAGCGCAGAATAAATACGAGATAACTGAACTTTTGATTCTGGGAGTCTTAGGGAAGTTAACCAGAGAACAGGTTTTGACAATGGCAGGAATAGTTACAGAATTGGTAATGACAAGATTACGTGTTAAAACGAAGAATGAGAAGAAACGCGGACACCACAGAAGTTATATGAAAGTATATGACGATTTCAAATTTGTGTAAAAATTTCGTACTACTACTTTTCGATCTCATGCTTGAGAAACTGGAGGTTATGAATGAAATGTGAAACAATTTACTGACGTAAAACTTTTTTCTTGTAGTAGGCGTAATAGGCATTTGATAATGGTACTTCGTGAATTATGTTCTGTCGTGTTATTTGTGTAAATGAGGTGCATAAAAAAGACCATTTATGTCAAAACAGTCTCGTTTATTTGGCATGTGATACAACTGCTGAAATACGAGAAAGACCTATTTCAAATGGTTCAAATGGATCTAAGCACTATGGGACTTAACATCTGAGGTCATCAGTCCCCTAGACTTTGAACTACTTAAACCTAACTAACCTAAGGACATCACACGCAGCCGTGCCTGAGGCAGGATTCGAACCTGCGACCGTAGCAGCAGCGCGGACTGAAGCGCCTAGAACCACTCGGCCACAACGGCCGGCAGGCCCATTTCATTTTATCTGGCAGACAGAGAGAAAATAGACGTAATCAAATCGAGAAACCACATCATCCTTGGACACTATTTGTATTAATAGCTTTTTCAGTATTAGACAAATACATTTTGATTTTTCATGTAGCAAAACGTTTGACAGATTTTGACGAGATAATAGATTCTTTCGCAGAAAGGAAAGCACGATGTGTTAAGCTGTAGCAGGACTAGAGAGAAAAAAATACCTGGACTTAAGGATTGAATAAATGTGTACTGCCTTGCTTGTCTCTTGTCTTTACTGGTTTTATGCTTCCCATATTTAATTTTGTGTCCCACAAAAGGGGAAAGGTATTAGCTAATAGGCAATAAAGGGCGAAAATCTCCTGAAGAGTTCTTATTCTCCTGGTTACAAGTAATCCTTAAGGGGGGGGGGGGGGGACTAGGATGTCAAATCGGCTGACTGAGAGTAGCAGAGGCACCACAGGACATCATAATTTCCAGTGTCTGAGTACAGGCTTGATGGCCTCCATTACAAAATGTACACGTTTGAATTCCACAGAGCGAAATACAGTGATGTGCGATAGAAAAATGCTGTGTGAAGAGGCTTGGCACTGCACTTTGGCACACTTAAGACCGAACAGCGTTCTTACATTTCCTCGAACATATATGTTTTATGTATCAAACTCTTCAGAAAGATGAGCGCCGAAAAATGAACATTTTTTGAAAATTGACTTATTTTTGACGTCCAGTCTCAAACGCTCGAGTATGCTGGGAAGGGGGGGGAGGGGGCGCCACTATCAAGCTTTTGCCCCGATTCGGAAATAACGTACATCCGGAACTGCTGAGAGCCCTCAAGTTTCAGGCCTTTAGCAGTAGTGGTAGCACCAAAAGCTTTGGACGGGTAGAACGATGAGTGCCGGCGGCTGGAGGGGAGCGGCGGGGGCGCGTGGGCGCCGGTAGTATTCCTGGTGTTGGTTGCGGGCCGGGCGGCCGACGCACACGCGTCGCCGTGCTAGCCAGCAGCCGGCAGCCGGCAGCCGGCAGCCAGCCCCGCCACGCGTGCGTCGGCCGCGCTTCGCCTCCGCTTTGATTTCTTTTTCTGCGTACATTGCGGGGAATCCCAGCCGCGCTGAGATCCGACGCGGGTTGTTGGAGGTTGTCCAGCAAAGGCCCGTTCACCCGGCCCTGCGGCCAAGTAGCTGCTGACAAGAGCTTCGATCACGCGCAGAGACCAGACGTGAGGAGAAATACATTCTTGCAGAACACAGATATCCAACAACCGTAAATTTGGAATATTCTACCAGTTTTGGTGCCTCGTTGGCACCATCTTCAGGCCCCTGTACACGAAACAGGATTCAGCCATTTAGTCGTACGGACTTAATAAAGGAACCGCTGGTGTCCATAGTTATCTTTCCAATAGACATGGACCATTCACACATCTTACAACATTTCTCATTAGGTGTGTGGAGGGTCAACGTCTATTGTGAAGATACCTACTCAAACCAATTTGGTATAGCGTTCCTTTAGTAAGGCCGTTGCGTTAAATGTGCGAATGGTCCACGTCTATTGTGAAGATAAGTACGGAAACCAGTTAGATATAGTGATTCCTTTAGTACGCACGAAAGACAGGACGGGTTATCACGTTTCGTGTATAGGGAGCTGAAGATAGTGCCAGTGAAGCAGTTGCAAATGTTCAAAAATGGTTCAAATGGCTCTGAGCACTATGGGACTTAACTTCTGAGGTCATCAGTCCCCTAGAAGTTAGAACTAGTTAAACCTAAGTAACCTAAGGACATCACACACACCCATGCCCGAGGCAGGATTCGAACCGGCGACCGTAGCGGTCGCGCTGTTCCAGACTGTATCGCCTACAACCGCTCGGCCAGCCCGATCGGCTTGCAAATGTTCTCTGCTGGCTTGGGAAACAACTTGGCTGTAGAAGTCACTCTTTTGGCTGCTGAGGAAACGTTCTACCTCTCGAAAAACAGCTCGTTGCCAACCTGCAGATACCTGGTACGCTGTCGTTTCTTCATTCCAGGAAAGAGAAAGAAATCACTGAGCAGCATGTCAGGGTAGCCCAAAGAAGCAGCACGAGTGACTGAGCGTCGTGCGGAATGATCCGGGGCGTGTCCTGGAGCAAATACAGCCCTTGGACAGTTTTTCACGACGCTTCGTCTTGACAGCACTCCGTACTTCGTCTGGAGCTTTTGTTAGTATGCTCCTATGACACATTGCCCCTTATAAACATAATTTACACTGTCCACTCACGTCAATGTAATCACTTGCCACAAGACTATGTTGTTGTTGTGGTATTCAGTCCAGAGACTGGTTTGATGCAGCTCTCCATGCTGCTCTATCCTGTGCAAGCTGCTTCATATCCCAGTACCTACTGCAGCCTACATCCTTCTGAATCTTTTAGTGTATTCATCTCTTGGTCTCCCTCGACGATTTTTACCCTCGGCGCTGCCCTCCAATACTAAATTGGTGATCCCTCGATGCCTCAGAATATGTCCTACCAGCAGATCCCTTCTTCTAGTCAAGTTGTGGCAAAAATTTCTTTTCTCCTCAATTTTATTCAGTACCTCCTATTTAGTTATGTGATCTACAAATCAAATCTTCTGCATTCTTCTACAGCACCACATTTCGAAAGCTTCTGTTCTCTTCTTGTCTAAACTATTTATCGTCCACGTTTCACTTCCATTCATGGCGACACTCCATACAAATACTTTCAGAAAAGACTTCCTGACACTGAAATCTATACTCCATGTTAACAAATTTCTCTTCTTCAGAAACGCTTTCCTTGCCATTACCAGTCTACATTTTATATCCTCTCTACTTCGACAATCATCAGTTATTTTGCTCCCCAAATAGCAAAACTCATTTACTACTTTAAGCGCCTAATTTCCTAATCTAATTCCCGCAACATCACCCGATTTAATTCGACTACATTCCATTACAAGACTATATAACCTTATAATGCAGCGAGAGACGTGCAGACAGAGAGTTGGTGATGTTCTGAAAGGTAACCAGAGGAATATGGAGCCTTGCTGACACCAGTACCGTTGCCAGCTGCGCTGGGTTTTTCGGTTGAGGATCCGTGGCAAGAACTGTTCGATCGAGGTGTTTCCACAGATTCACGATTGGGTACAAATCTGGGGACTTTGGTGCCCAGAGGAATACGCTTAACTCATACTGGTGCTCTTCGAACCACGCAAGTAAACTGCGAACAGCTCGGACCCCTCCGGTGAGTGTTGCAGGGAGTTTGCTTTCAGTCCTGTGGGACGTAAAACGTTATTCTCCTGAAAAGGCTACTTGTCGCCACTCAGTGGACATCCGGTTGCGGTACCGGCATGCATATTCCAGCCTTCATCACCGATGAACAGCAGTCAGCATGTGTGCATAAACCAGGCACCTACTGCGAAGGCCCGCTCGCTGAACAGTCGCTGAGCCCCTTGGTTCATCTGGGCGATCAGTCTTTTAACATTTGCACGTCTATTCGCCCGTACACATCTCCTCAGACTTCGTTCACCCCTGTCATTTATGCCAGTGATGCACCACAGTTGCCTCGGCGCCGATTATGGATATCGCCATTTTGTCATTCACGGTATACTTTAACCACAGCGGCACGCGAACAGTTTAGAAACTTAGCCGTTTCGGAAATGTTTCCACACTTGGCCCGAAACCCAATGATTATGCCATTTCGGACGTGAAGTAAATCGCTCCGTTTCTTCATTACGACATTAGCCGCACTGAATTCCGCGTCCCCCCGACACGGTTTAAATATCCTCCGTTCCTTGTGCACGTGCCGTTTCTGAGTGACTATTGCTCGTTGACTTCGACCACAGGCGGTGGCCAAATAAATGTGACTGGACCGCGTATTAGCACCTCACCATGACAGTCCCAAAAGACACATCGTATCACCTGACCCGACGAAGGCTGACTCTTCGGCTTCTTCAGCGGTGATGAATCCACATGGTTGCTCTGCTTGCTTTGTTCTTGTCTCTGTTTTATAGTGATACACCCCGCACTTGTCTTTGGCGATTAGGTGGCTAAAGAAGTAACCTATATCCGTGTGATACAGCTGCAATGTTTCTGCTGCTTCTTCGATTCGGGAGCTTTTTGAATGGGGGTGACCATTCGCAGAAGCAAGCGGGAAACGACCTTTTCTCGGAAATCCGTGCAAGGTGTTGAAAACCACACATTAATTTTCACTTTTTCCACTATCGCATTTGTCCTACGCTGGCATTAGAACACTAGAGTCTCAGCTTTTCTTCCGATTCCCTGTTTTTCACAAGAAGATGGTCTGCCACCGCTTTCTTCGTCATTCAGAATTGTCTCATAGCACTAGAAGCGTCTCCGCCACGCAACTTCTGTATCATATTATAGTGCACTGTTGTCATACAGTTTCATCAAATGCTGTAGCGTTGTTCTCGTCCCCCTTCAAATGCAGAAAACTAATTACCGTACGACACTCCATTTCATCAATGGGCTGTGACCTTTCGTATCGGCTTCTCTGTCGACGTGTTATGGTACTTTGGTGCGGAGATTTCAGTATGTTACCAGTACCACAAACAGGTGCCCGCAAAAAAAAAAAAAAAAAAAAAAAAAAAAAAAAAAAAAAAAAAAAAAAAAACGCACATTTTTATTTTTTCGAGGTGCTAATTGATATTTATGATTATCCTTCCTAATGACACATGCGTAAAGACACAAAATATCTCGGCTAACAATAAAATTAAATGTTCAGCTCAAGTAAAACGTTTTGCTTAGCAATTTATAAAGATAGTGGTACTGAAATAACTGTATGATAATTGCTTCAGTTAGTACTCACACACAACAACGTATCGCCTCTCAACACAGATTTACTGCCCTAACTTGACCAAGACTGATGTAAATGCATCTTAAATATTTACGGCTTAAAGGTACACGAAATACAACCCCTGAATACTGGATGCTAACACAAAGACTGTAAGGGCACACAAAACAAAACTTATAGATCAACAACTTTCTTAGCTGTGCCGCAAATGATTGGTTAACACTTTAATTGTGTCGAAACAGCATTTGATAATTCTAATAGTGTTTAGGCTAAAGTTCTGTTACCGTTATTGAACCTCGACTTAATGGACTATATGATTCACGAAAATTGCAAATAAAAATATCTTGGTTCATGCACAAATTAGTTCTTAGATTTTTTCCTCGGAAGATAATCAGGAAACAGGAATGGTGTCTTATGTCAGATAACAATGCGTTAGCAACTTTTAAGGTCGCCACAAACTACAGCTGTAAAATATAGTGTATTGAAATCGAAAAACCAATCAGTGGGACTGCCATACAGATCTTCAGTCTACCTAAATCACTGTTCTTATGCCGATAATGCTGAAGACGACGAAGATGATTTTTCATGGTGATTTTTCTGGTTTATTGAAACAATTTGCTTCGGCGCAGAGGAGTACGAAAATTTGTTACGAGTTTTTCCACAACAATGCCTAACTCACTGTAATCCACGGATTTCGAGGTAGAGAATACACTCAAATTCGCTTAATTACTGTTCAGCCGGGCGGGGTAGCCGAGCGGACTGAGGCATCTTGTCACGGTCCGCGCGGCTTCCCTGGTCGGAGGTCCGAGGCCTCCATGGGTGTGTGTGTCGTCTTTAGCGTAAGTTAGTTTAAGTTAGGTTAAGTAGTGTTAAGCTTAGAGACCCATGACCTCAGGAGTTTGGTCCCATGAGACCTTACCACAAATTTCCAATTACTGTTCGCGTCCTTCTACGGGCGCCACGCCCATTGTTACGTCATTACACCAAAGGACAGGGAGACCTCGAAGCAGACCACGAACACAGACTTTGTTATCTTCCAGACTCAATTTGGAAGGGTCTCAATTAATGACATCGAAGTATATAGTCTACACTTACAAGTCCTATTGATCGAAATTAAAATATAATTCACGTATTGTGCTTAACATGATGACGTTATTTACATAACACTGTAATACGTTTTCATATACAATTTATATACACAGAAAATAGTCCATTCAATGTGCACACCATAAAGGTCCCACCTGTGATGTGTGCGTGTTTACAAGTTATATCTGCCTTTGCTTTGACTTTCATAGTTTGCCTGTATGACATGATCTCAATGGGGAAATACAATGATGACGACACTCAACTTTTAATAGAGTAGTGTGTCTTGGCGATGGAGAAGAGTGGTTGACCCAGACAACGCAGGATGTGGACGACACTCGTGCTGGAAAATTTTATCTCGGGCACAATTGTGCTTTAGGAAGATATACACGGAGTTTCGCAGATATTGGCAAACTAAACGTTAGTCAGTAATGCCTTTAGACGAACACTATTGCCAAAGTGTTTTAGCGTGGAGAAATGCGTTACGTAATAAAAATGAAGGTTAGCAATAAATAATAAACAAAATGGATCGAATCTCGCTACTTAAATAGTAACACAAACACCCATGGCGAATTTTGCAGCACGCAGGGGCGTGATTCTCCTACAGTGGAATACTTTTCTACGAGGTCTAAAGTGAGGCACTTTGACATCTGCTGTGAGGTATTAGGCTATTATTGCTCCATTCCCTATACCGAAAGTACATGTGATGTGAAATGACTGGAAAAGAAACTTGTGGTCACTGAAACACCAGTTCATAAGCTGCGCACAAAAGAATCGTACTTTCAAATCGTCCTTTCCCTATTAATTAACACATACGCCCTTGAGGATGTAGGTATAACCTTCCGAAACTCATTAAAGAAAGACTAATAAAAGTGACTGGTTACTGCAGTTTGTATTTTCAGATTGTATCACTAACAGTCAAGGTCAAACCTAGCTTAAAACGTTCACGTTTAAAATGTAATATGAATAAAATGTTCTAAATCTTGAGGATCCTCAGAGACAAATTATTGTTTCTCATTCTCACGTATAAAATACAAGGGGGCGGGAGGGGGGGGGGAGATATGGAGGGATACAATATTGAAAAATTTCAATATCATAGAGTGCCTGCTGGTTCCGACCACGAAAATCAGAAAGGATTACTTCGTAAAACACATTGCGAAACTTTTGTGCACTAAATGTAACTAAACATCAAAGGAAGACAGACAACGGCTGATAGTGGGGATTGAAATAATTCGGTGGGGAAAAATGAAAAAGTGTGTCTGACCGGAGCTCGAATCCGGATTTACCGCATCTCATGAGCGGTCATAACCGCTTCGGCCATTCGGACACAGTCCCTGACCGACGAAGAGCTTCCCACTTGTCCTTGCACTACTGATGTAGTGTCCCCGTCCATTAAGCCTCTAAACTCGCAGCACTCGCTGGTTCCCGTATGAGTTCCAGCGCATGTTTGCATCTACACAGAAGGTATTGTTGGGGGCCGTCGAACGATGTATGGTGTCTGCCCTTTCGGAAGACAGGTCAGCATAAAGAATGTATGGCCCTCATTCCAAAAGTCATGAGTTTTAAAATTTAAAAAAAAAAGTTAATCGCACGATCTTTTTCGAACATGAACTAAAACACAGCCCACCATAATGATCGGTTTCTCAAACATCGTAATGTCCTGCTGGTCATAGTATGAAAGTCGAACATTAGCGTTGTGGTTAGTTTGGTCCAGTGTTCATTTTGTTCCACAGTCTCATTTTAATTCTACCAGTATCATCAAGAAACCGTGTTATACATTCCATCTTTCAGCTTCTCTTTCCTGGTACAATTTAAAAGTCAGTTACATCTCCCATCATAGACTTCGTTGTCGTGGACCAAGAAGTCTGTCCACTATTCCAACAGGTTTGTTTCACAAATGTATTTCTGTATTTCTTAATATTGTTAACGTAAGCCTTACAACTTACAAATAAGTTTATTGTCGAAAAATGTACCAAACCAGATGTTTTAGTCTATTCTTCGAAGGATTTTTTGTTGTCAGTTATCCCTTTCCATAAGCTGTTATACTCCTAACGCGCAAAATATGTTTATTTTATATTACAGAATACATCAGTGTCCATGCTCACACGCTTACTCTGATTAAATAGTTTTAGAGTGATAAATCTAAATTCAGTTATTACGTTGGCATCTATTTAGGATCGAGACAAAGCGTTATACAGCCTTGGAATTCGGATCGTATTTTACATAGAAGGAAGCTATCTCCCCGCTCTCTTAAAGCCTATACGTCATACTTAATTGTTCCTAAAATTTTTCGTATCGTTCCTTTTTAATTTTCCTATCTTCTTTGAATTATCTTATAAAATCGATCACACTACCTAAGCGATTTTGGAAGTTAATGTAAAGGTATCACTTTGCAAGGAAATTTAGATCGATATAAAGCTTATTCCATAATGACTTTATTGAGCAGAGGGCATGGTACAACATTGGCAACGCAAGCAGTAGCTAGAACACGTGCCGCCAAACAGACGCAGGCAGCAGCGTTGGCCCCAAGACAACACTGTTACGCACAAGGGCCTGTAATGTACGTCAACGTTTCAAATGGACCATTGTTCCCGCCAATGGCCACAATTGATTATATCTCGCGGCAGTTTAATAAATACCACTACGGTAATTATTCAGACGACAACACAATGACAACGCAGTAATAAATAATAACTACGTTAAATCGTATTTATGAGGTTGTCATAACCTCTTCTTCGTGTAACTTAATCAGAAAGAGCGATGATCTGTTCTTACGATCATTCTCCTTCGGTAGTGAGTGCTCGTTACTCATGATTTTTCGTATTTACTATGTCATTTAAGATGTCAGATATATTTTTTGCCCACGTGAGTACTCAAAATACTCTCTTAGGCTAAACATAGTGTTCAGGCACTTTGATTGTACTTAATATACCCTACCGTTTCTAAACATGGGAGTACATTTATATCTTTCATATTTCCAGCTTTCTTAAAGCATAACTGACCATTTTATATATTTTTTGTAGTTTTTAATGTAATATTACCATCGCTAAATTAGAAGAAGTATAACTATACGGAAACAACACAACATCGTATGAATAATGTATTTATTCGTAACTTAAGTTCATCCACAGTGACACACATTTCTTCCACAATCCTGTATTTTGAACAACTGTAAATGCTTAATAATACACGAAACACGCATTAAACCACTACAGTCCACAAAAGACATTCTGTACTCAGAAATCTTTTAGGATCAGAAAATGTCGACAGATCTGTTACATATTTATAGTATTAAGCATGCTTACGTGTTCATAATAAAAGGGAAACAACATACAATTATCGCAAGAAATGAACGCAACGCACCGTAAATGGTTGTAATTCAGAAACTAATTACTGCTAAATGAATCATTCATTGAACGAAATTTTGACTGGATTTATTTTAACGTAGCTCTGATTAGAGCGTGCAGAATTTATATGACTGATTCAGCTTTATATGGTGAAATATGGCTGATTTACAAGTCGTGGGAAAGAGTCGGCACTGGATTCAGAGTTGAAGACGACCAGATTCAGTTTAATATTGATTGTTGTAAGGAGACAAAATAAGCCTTTTTTGCACTTCCAAGTAGCAGTGCGGAGCCCTGTGGAGTTCTCGGTTCTTTTCACTCAAACTCTATCGAATTGGAAGTCGGCCGAAGGTGTTAAAATTGGGAACATTCGGGAGTAGATTACCAGCGTCAGAATTTGCCTGATAACGAAGGGCAACTTCGCGCAAAACTTCCTCAGAACCAGGAGTTTGGAGCGTTTTTTATTTGGTTTCAATCCTTTGAGTTTCTTGACATGTGCTGCAGTGCACAAAACATATACTTTTTTCTATTTCAGTCCCTGCCCTTAGTTGGTAAGGCAATGTGTTTAAGCTCCAGTCAGTTGCGGAGCTCCAATTTTTACACCCAAATACGAGCGAGCTGGGAGAGGGGTACTTAATATACCCTACCGTTTCTAAACATGGGAGTACATTTATATCTTTCATATTTCCAGCTTTCTTAAAGCATAACTAACCATTTTATATATTTTTTGTAATTTTTAATGTAATATTACCATCGCTAAATTAGGAGAAGTATAACTATACGGAAACAACACAACATCGTATGAATAATGTATTTATTCGTAACTTAAGTTCATCCACAGTGACACACATTTCTTCCACAATCCTGTATTTTGAACAACTGTAAATGCTTAATAATACACGAAACACGCATTAAACCACTACAGTCCACAAAAGACATTCTATACTCTGAAATCTTTTAGGATCAGAAAATGTCGACAGAAAGGGTATTTATTAGGTATAAGTGGGTGGGATGATCAGTTCCGTAATTTGCCTTACAACCAAGCGAACCTCCCGAAAGCCTTGGTCACGAACTGGTGTTGGTACTACTCGACAATAGGTAGCATTGTTCCAATCAAAAATTAACAGATAGTGTATGTGTACATATGTATGTCTATTGTGTGTGTATCGAAGTATTTCGAACAGCATCGCCGTGTGTCACTGACTGATTGAAACTGTATGGGTGTGCGCACGTATTTTAAATACTTGTCATTTCCTATTCCGAAAAGTAGAGTGGGCTGTTCAATTAAGGAACCATCCGAGAGTCAGGGATTTTGCGGCTAGATATCGGGCGACCAGAGGGTAAAGGGAGCCCCATTTGGACAAATTTAGGAGGGGATTGCCAGGTTCAGCATTTGTCCTACAACTAAGGGAGTTCTCCCAAATACCTTGATCAGAAACGGGGTATGGAAACCATTTTTATTTAGTTCTGGGACAATACATTCAGGCTAATACTAAAACGTAATGTGCACACATTGCAGGTATGGTGTAACACAATAGCGTTATAGAACAACTGCAGGTGTCACTGCCACAGATAAAATATAACATGAACTGCTGCTGTTTCACACATGTATCACCTAACACTCCATCGCGAGCATACCGCGTTAGAACAATATAGTAATCGTCTTGTAAACTAAATTCTCTTATCGAATATTTCAACATCATATCATACGAACTCGAAGCTGAGAAATGCAACAACAAAAAAATCCGTGAGAAATTTTCTGGAATACCTACCTGGTTGACATTGCATACTGGACAGAACAGTTTTGTGGTCAGACGTAGCCTGAGGTCATAACGCTCCGGCCCGATAAGAACTCGCAAGGCTGCAGCGAGATTGCTGCCGTGTGCCATGTGCGTGCGCCAGTTGTCAGCGGCCTCCCTCCTCACTTGCAGCCTCCGCAGAAATAGAACAATTCACTCTGTGACGTAACACCGTGGCTAAGATTAGCGCGACTAACTTTGCCGAGCTCTAGCCTGGAAACACCATGGACATGGACGTGACCAGTGCCGACAGCAGAACCTACACGCGCTCGCCGCCACTCGTACTCACAGTCCTCCAGTAAGCAGGAGTGGAGAATTCGAGACTCGCTTCTTCAAGTGACGTCTCAGAAATTGCAACTACCCGACAATATAGCTCAGAAATGTTGCCAAGCAATATTGTTGGTCACAAGAATTACAGCCACATGTTCAGCAACATTACCAGCCACTGTGCCCGTCATTGTTTGTACCAATACATTTGCGTGGCAGAAGCGTTTACACGGACCATACTATTACTGCGAACTGAACGAAAGAAAACTACTGGAAGCAAGCGCGGTATTAAAATTCCACAAGGACAAAAGTTAGCCAGAAAAAACGGGCTTTGTGGATGCGTTCTTTCTTTAAGTAACTGCTTTCGAAACTTCAATTCGTGGACTGGTGCTGGATACATATCTCTCCCAGAATATTGAACCGGGGTTACGAATATACCGTAAAAACAATTGGTCGGGTTATTGGTAAAACCAATATCAGCGTGAAAGACTGTATACGTTTACAACCACGATTGTGATAACGCTTCTGTTTTTGGCTACTGGTGATTCATATTTTGACATACAAGTCCGCTTTTTCATGAATCAATCTTTTAATGCAAGACGTTTGCAACGCTTTGATGTAAATGCTTATATTAATGTTTCATTGAGTTCACCAGTACAGTGAGAAAACTATAATTTTTTTGAATGCCGTTCAACAACCAGTGTAAAGTGGGGGAACAAGTAATGTTTAGAAAGATCGTAATAAAAAAGGACGTTGATTAGTAGCTGACGATGAACAGGGAAATAGAAGTGATGATTCATCAATCTTCCGACTCTTTGATGCAGGCCACCACGAATTACTTGTTATATAAAATTCTTCATCTCAGTGTAGCACTTACACCCTACGTCCTCAATCATTTGTTGAATGTATTCCAATCTCTGTTTTCTCCCGCAGTTTTTACCCCATACAGCCCCTCTACCACCACGTAAGCTATTCCTGATTTATTAACGCGTATCCTAGCACTCTGTCTCATTTTCTTGTCAGTGTTTTCCATACGTTCCCTTCTTAGCTGTTTCTGTGAAAAATTTCATTCCTTATCAGTCCACCTAATTTTTAACACTTTTCTAGAGCACCACATCTCAAACGTTTCGATTCTCTTCATTTCCGATTTCCCCACAGTCTTTGTTTCATTTCCATACAATGCTGTGCTCCAAACGTACATTCTCACAAATTTCTTCCTCAGATTGAGGTCTATGTTTGATACTAGTAAAGTTCTTTCGTCCAGGAACACACTCTTTGCCAATGCTAGACTGCTTTTTATGTCCTTCTTGTTTCGTCTGGCACGTGCTATTTTGCGTCTGAGGTAGCAGAATTCCTTCATTGCGTGTTCTTCGTGGTCGCCAGTTTCAGTGTTAAAGTTTTTCCTAAACTCCTTTCTGTTGTTCCTCACTAGTTTCGTCTTTCCTCGGTCTACACTAATTCCATATTCTCTATCCATTAGATTGTTCATTCCATTACACAGGTCCTGTAATTCTTCTTCATCTTCAGGCAGCAAACAATGCCGTCAAGTGAATATTATCATTGATATCCTTTCACAGTGAATTTTAATCCTACTCTTCAATCTTTCTTTTATTTTCATCTACGCTTTAAAAAAATTTAAAAGTCTTAAGAATACAATTATGTATCACTGCTGCAGATTTCGTTCTACTACGACAGCAGCAATGAAAATGTATTGTTCTCAGATTGTGGTCTTCGTATACATTACTTCCCATATTTCTTAGCTGTTACCACAATTGGCTGTCACGTTTATGAAATTCATGATTCTCTCGATTTTCCAGTTGTGCATTGTCGTCGACAAAAATTCGTATGCCTTTATGCGCACATGCTTCCGAACTGACTCGAAATAATATTGTTTCACTTACATTATTACTGAGGCACTGTCGACGTAAGAAGAGGAAGCAAGACTGAAAGGAGAGGGAAGGTTATACATACAAGGACAGAAACAGATAATGCTCGGCCGTACGAATTGTTCTTAACGTTTGATGCACCATACCGGCAACAGCTTGGCTATATCTCGGCAGCAACGTACATCAGTAATATTGCCTGACCGTACCGGAATATTGTTCTTTGTTGAAGCCACATTGCAATAATTTTGATGAAAATACCATGGCGGTCGAACGTTGCCGTAAAATATGGTCCGTCTAAAAGCACGTTAAGAGCATGTTTGATAGCTACCGCGAGCTTTGACTGAAATGCACTTGTAACAATTCAAGCATCTCATTTTCCTTCTCATGATGGAAGCATAATAAGTTTTGCAGGTTGTCCGAGGAAAATTTAATACAACGCAAATTCAGTTCCATGCAACTTCAACATTTTTTTCTGTAGAGAACGAAATTGTTAACAAATATTTAAAACTAGGTTATAAGAGCATATGACTTACACTAACCGTGTTACACACTTTTATTTTGTCGGAACACATTTAGACACAGAAAATGATAGTATCTGTGATACACACATGTAAATAGATTTGCCTTGTCCGTTTTTGAAAGAAATTGTCTCCGAACGAGTCTGCGCTTGAAAGTAACTGTTGTTTATGGCATGTTTTTAGATATCTGTGAAGAAGGGTTTCCATGATTAACTAATTACGTGTCTCTTGGAGCCGTCGTATTGATAGGAAATCAAACTTCAAAAGAGGGAACTGGCCCTTTTCGAAACTAAGCCCTTCAAATATCAAATACGCTTGGAATGTAGATATTAGATTTTCTTATTCAGATACTATTTTGTTTCAAAATAATGATTTGTTAGCGCTTTATTTGTTCATCTCACACCGCCAGCTTTGACTCAGTGGTTTCATACTCAAGATATCTGTTTGTGAGGAGCGAAGATAAGCTTCTCGCTCGACTAGTAGACCTATAACGATGTAAGTCTTCTCGTTGTCTCTCATGTTGCTTCAAGGGAACACTGGAGTCGTTGGTCATCTATCACAAGGGCTATTTCTTCATCCCATTCTTGCGCATCAGAGCTAATGCTCCGTTTATGGTACAACATTTCGCTTTCTCGTCAGTGAAGAGATATAGTAAGTGAGAACATGTCACAAAGCAGGCCACTGCTTTTGCGATGGCATTGTGACCATGAAGCCAATGACTCTTTTTTTTTATAGTACAGGCTAATGTAACCAGGAAACAGGAGATCTTTTTACGTTTTTCTTCAGCTGACATCGAAATAAATCTAAAGAGTACACATTCATGACTCATAGTCCAACTCCTGATATCATTACGTGGATAGCTGTTTGATATGACAACAAGACTGATTTGGTAGCTGTTGAAGGAAGTCTGAATGCTCTCCAGTATTTGGCAAGAATGGTAAAACCTATTGTCCTACCTTTCATGACCACGGTGTGAAATAACATATTCCGGCAGTGTAACGCAAGACCGCACGCAACAGTTCACACTCCAAACGCCTGGAGGACTGGCATGCCCGGTCCTTCCATTTGTCTCCCACAGAGCAAGTCCGGAATGCAATAGGTAGACATATACTTTCGTAACAGTCTCAGCAACCACTCTTCATGAACTGACATGTATGTATTTCGGGCATGGCACGAACATCCTCAAGAATACATTCGGTAGCTGTTGACGTCCTTGTCACAATGAGTACAAGAATGTATTCATGCCTGCGGAAAGATCACATCTCGTGCTGATGATGGCCGACATCAGTTCCTAATGGATGAGGGCACATCCGCCGGCAACCTTTCTCGACCGGTGGTTTGGTCGCGGTGGGCCAGTCGCATAGTCACCCGATCATCCGATCTGTCCCCAATCGATTTTTTTCCTGTGGTAGTAGCTGAAGGGCCTTGTGTATGAATCGCCGGAGGATCTAATGGGCAAGATTGGTGCAGCAGCGCCCGCAGCTCGTGGTCGTGCGGTAGCGTTCTCGCTTCCCACGCCCGGGTTCCCGGGTTCGATTCCCGGCGGGGTCAGGGATTTTCTCTGCCTCGTGATGACTGGGTGTTGTGTGATGTCCTTAGGTTGGTTAGGTTTAAGTAGTTCTAAGTTCTAGGGGACTGATGACCATAGATGTTAAGTCCCATAGTGCTCAGAGCCATTTTGGTGCAGCAGCAGGATGTCTTCGAGATGCACCAGGTATCAGAGAGCGCCGTGCAATGCAGCGTCGATGTCAGGAGCGACTAGTGCGTGCGGACAAGACTTTGAGCATCTCCTGTAGTGGGCGTCCATTTGTAGCATGTGACTAATTAATTGTAATGCCATTTAGTAGCACTGGATGGCCTTTGTGACCCCGGTTCCCATGTGGTTACTGATCCTTGGTGTATGCCCGATGTGCAGTGTCAGTTCGTAACATTTCTTTGAATCATCCTTCTTGTTCCATCTAAGTGTGCTTTACATTCCAAATGACACATCGAAGGGATGCTAAATTCCATTAGTCCTCCTATTTTGTTACTGCCAGCGAGGTTGTTTGTCGAATATTAAATACTATATGAATGAATTAGTCAAAATGATGATAGTTGGTCGTACCATTTCCAAAGAAACAATTCCGGCATTTGGTATAAACGCTTTAAGATAACGGTGGGAAACCTAGGTCTAGCTGTGTGAGGTGGACATAAAATTTAGTACTACACTTTCTCACTATGTCTAGTTTTGGACTCTCATTCGGCAGCAGCAATATTCAAATCCACATCAGGCCTTTCAGATTTAGCTTTTCTGCGGTTTCCCTAAATCTCATGCTAGGATGGTCTCTTTCAAAGGTACGGTGTCAATTTTCTTCCTAATTTTTGTCCTATCTGATCTTTTGTTCCATCTCTAATGACCCCTTTGTCAACGGGATGTAAAGCTTTCACCTTCCGTCAGCTTTCTGCTTTGTCGATATAACCTGTACTTTTAGAACGTCAAGAAAAATTATGGTTGTGATGCGGGATGTAATGTGAGGGGCGATCAAAAGGTTTCCGTTCGACGGCCACCCTAACCCCTTGCCTACATCCGATTTGGAACGTCTGTATTTCTGAAACTAATAAACATGTACAATGAATTTTGTTTCTTGATGAACAGGAAACTCAAAAAGTTTTTTTTTCGTACCTTTTCATAAGTCTTAAACATATCCCCCTCGAGATGCACGGCATATGTCAATTCGCTATTCAAATTATTACCAATCTGCAGGTAGCATGTCTTGAGTTACAGCTTCCACAGCTGCTATTATGCGACGTCTTAGTTCATTCATTGTTGGTAACGGAGGCACGTAAACAGAGTCTTTTATAGATCGCCACAAAAAATAATCACATACAGTCTGGTCTACTTTCACAGAAATACATAATTTGGATTACTTAATGATAAGTATTTAGGAACCATATTCTGCATTACAGAACATACACAGGTGCAGACGTCAAATCGAATCTTAGCTAAACGATGATACGCGGTCTCGCAAATTCAAATGTAGAAAAGGACCATATCGTTTAGTGGTATGCTGCAAATGAAAAAGAATATCGCAAAATGGAAATTATCTGAGACTTCACTGGGTTCGATAGAAGTGCTGACGGAGTTCAAAAGGAGAAGGCCGGTATACAGCCTAACAAACAAAGAAATAACTATGGAAGAAACAACAATAAATAACAAAAAAAAGCGAAGGATAGATTCGACGTCATGTCGCCGGCGAGATTATTAGAAACGCTATGCAATTGTACATACGGTGAAAGATATGGAAGGAACAGGCCGTGACGTTATCAAGGTTCAACCGTTTAGTGGCACCAAGAAAAGCTTAAATCAATATTATACGACGAGACGGAAACTTACTCTTCTTGACTGCAGGTAAGTGTATTAATTATTGTCACGCTCGGTGTAGTAACTAAAGCAGGACATATCAGCACACAGTACAGGAAAGGCAGTTGACACAGAAAAAATACTTTCACTTATGAATGAAAGAAGGAAATAAAAGAAAGCAAATGTTGCCCTCGTGATCTACCTTCAAAGGTAGCCTGTATATCAAATGAACGATAAATGTAGAGAAACAATACAATTGAACGCATAAGAGAAAAGTAATAACATCGTAAAATAGATATTCCCTGCAAGAAATGACGCGCCTTACATGATGACAACCGTGGTCTTGCCTTAGCGTTCTCGCTACCCGCGCACGGGGTCCCGGGTTCGATTCCCGGCGGGGTCAGGGATTTTTCCTGCCTTGTGATGACTGAGTGTTGTTGTGTCATCGTATTCATCGTCATCATTCATACCCATTACGGTCGGAGGAAGACAATGGCAAATCACCTCCACAAGGACCTCGCCTAGTACAGCGGTGCGTGTCTCCTGTAACGTCACCTACGCTCCTCGGAGTATGGGACCGCATCATCATCACAGGATGACAAGTGTAATTGTAAAAAATGATTGAAAGATGTTAACGTAAGAAGGGCGAGTATATGCTAGGTGTAAATTCGCTACCTGTATTGGGACAGCGGGCGGCGACCGTCATGAGTGCAGCATACCAGCGTCAAATAAGGAGGAAATCATAATCAAATACTTTAGCAATTTGACCCTTTTTGGAAACAAAGTGTTTGAATAGAGATTAAAACGTAAAAAATTGTTGGACGTTAAATATTGACATGAGGTGACTTTGGCGCTTAGAATGTCAGATTTTCAAAACGAGTTCCAATAATGGCAGTGAAATAGTGTTGAACGTTCCACGAGGTAACCAAAGCGACCGTCGGCGGCTATAAGCGCGTGGACGGAAGGTCGGTCGTTTCGCGTGCCAGCAAAACAGGACCAGAGAGAGATTTGGCGGCGCATGAGCGCATGCGCGGGGCCTCCGACGAACGGCTTAAAATACCGTGTAGACAGCCTTCTCGACGGAAGAATATTCGTAAACAAGCGCGCCAGCACAGCAGGAAGTAGAGGGCCCCGAGAAGTGTGAGGCACAAAAAGCGTATACACATTGTTCTTCGCGGTAGTGTTGAGAAGTGGAGTCACACATTCACCTTCGACGTGACGTTGACATGACACTGCAAGCAACGCATCCAAGCTGCCAAATCTTGGACTATAACATCGTCTCAGACATGTACTACTGACAACGGCCAAGCGTTCCGCTTCATAGTTTTTTCCCCCTCACCTCCACTTCTCACTCCATAAACTGAACAGGTCACGCCTGTTTTTATGGCAGAATTAGTCCAACAAGTTTTACAGTGACTTGTCCTTTGGTAAGTCTCAAATCACATAGTGCTGGGATTTAGTAGGGCAAATAAGATGCACTATGAGCCGAAACATTAGGACCACTGCTCACAGCGAGAAAGAAAGCCGCCTCATGGATTTGCAGGCAAATGACCTACTACAGAAAGTATGTGTGTGTATCACCTTTCTTTCTTCCTAGACAACCATCGTATCCAGTACATTAATCGCAAAACTCTATCCTGGCATCCAATATCCCACCACTAACCAAGAATCCAAAACTGTCGCGGCACTACACTCACCTTCCCTACTCCTTCGTGCCTAATCCACCTTGTCCTACCGGAACCTAAACCAGTTCCCACTACCCGCAGATGAAATCCATCCTGAAATCTCCTTCCATCCCTAGTCACAACGCTCCATCTCACACTATCCCCTTATCTTCCTTTCAGCCCTTTCCTCCAACTCACATACTTTTAGTCACAACCAGAGGGCTCCATAGTCAAGCTCATTACTCCACTTCCATCACGAGAGTGATAATTTTCATGTCCCGGCAACATCACTATTATACCATCATTAACATTATCAGTAATTAAATTGTAACAGTAACTTAAAATCATCTAAAATGTTTTAAACACCATAAAAGTTGTTCATCAACGTGTTTCTTTAAAAAATATAAATATTGTCTTATGTATAACAAAACGTCTTTTAAATATGTATAACCTTTAGTTAAGAACGGTTTTTATGCGCTACCGGTCCCCCTCTTCGTGAGGAGTTAAAATAACAAAGAAAAACAAAAAGAGAATGGGAAACCATTTTAGCAACGATGTGGGCCGACAATTGGTTAAAGTTGGCTCTGAGCACTATGGGACTTAACTTCTGAGGTCATCAGTCCCCTAGAACTTAGAACTACTTAACCCTAACTAACCTAAGGACATCACACACATCCATGCCCGAGGTAGGATTCGAACCTGCGACCGTAGCGGTCGCGTGTTTCCAGACTGAACCGCCTAGAACCGCTCGGCTGACAATTAGGAAGACTATTGACATAAGCGATTTTGACAAGAGAGAGATTATTAGGGCTGGGCGACTGGAATCGAGCATCCCCGAAACGACTAAGGTAGTCGGCTCTTCGCGTGCTACTATCTTGAGCATCTATGGAAACTGGTTGAGGCACGGTGATACCACAACAACATGTTGGGCGTCCATGTCTCATCACACAGCGTCGAGGCCGGAGGCTTGCCCACTCTGCATGATAAGTTTTAAATATAAAACATTTCATAAGTTTTTAGGTTATAAATAAACTTTCTGTATAAAAATTATTACGAAATCATAAATTTGTCTACTTTAGATTTATTGTAATGGTTGTTCAAAGTGCCTTTCTCGTTGTAATAAGTATAGCCGTGCTCATCTTCGTGCACTCGGATGCACCGAAGTATCTCTGCCGCTGGCAGCACCGTCATGCCCCCTGAATTCGGCCTTACATTTTGTCTTTCCTTAAGGGATATTATTGAGTAACCAGACAAAAGTTCACTTTCGATAACTCTGTACAACGATAGTTATTTCATACCATCATAAGATTTGAAATTGTGAAATCCATGTCCACCAGCATCCAGCAGAATTTGTTGTGGAGTGGGATTCAGGTAACGTACGAACATGGTACCTCTTTGGGTAGGTCTAGGGCAGCCAATTTTTCCACAGTACTGTTGCATGTAGCTGCCTAACATCGAAAAGAAAAAAATCTTTGACTTATTGTCCTCAGCGGCAGAGAATTCGTCTTTCGTGAGAACTGTATTCCGGTAAGCATCGAGTGACATCTCTGGTACTCTACTGCTCCACATCAAACGACTGCACTTCTACACTGTCCAGTTACATTAATGCGACCACCAGTCAAGAGCCGCCCGCGGTGGCCGAACGGTTCTAGGCGCTTCAGTCCGAAACCGCGCCACTGCTACGGTCGCAGGTTCGAAACCCGCCTCGGGCATGGATGTGTGTGATGTCCTTAGGTTAGTTGGGTTTAAGTAGTTCTAAGTTCTAGGGGACTGATGACCTTAGGTGTTAAGTCCCATAGTGCTCAGAGCCATTTGAACCATTTTTTTTAACCAGTCAAGTGCCCGAATAAACACCTTTTGCTTTGCGGACCGCTGAGAAACGTATAGGACGAGATTCATAGACGTTCTGAAAGATACCGGTCGGGATGTGTAACCATGCAGACTCCAGTCAAATAGGCAGTTGCGCTAGGCTTCTCGGTTGAGGACCCATGGTGCGAACAGCCCATTCGAGGTGAGGGTAACATATATGATGATGTGCCAAAGTCTTTATTTGCATTTTCACAAACGTGGAATGTGCGGTAGGCTATGACGCCACGGTCGACGAAGCTTTCAAGTCCTGATACATTAGGTACGCCTGTACCACCTCGTACAATAGCGACTGTCAACCAGCCGTTACCATGAGAAAATGTATCATTTAGATCAATACTGAAGTTCAGTCTACATCCACAAAAGATAGCGGGTCCATCTAGTAGTGAATGTGCGGGAACAGATTTTATAGTATTCTTCTTCTTGTCGGCAGCAGATGTTGTCATTTCGACGTCTTCAATTGTTTTATATATTGTCTGTCAATTGTTTTATATATTGTCTGTCTTGCGAGCTGTTTGACACGTTGCATTCTCCTGCCGATAGATTCTATCGTACCGAGAGGAAACGAACTACATGCAGGGGAGGACATGGTCCCCAAGGATCGATGCGCGTTGATCCACCGTGCCTTCCAGAGTCACTAAATCACGCAGGGAATGCTAGGAAACATCCCCAGTCTATAAAACTCATTCCTCGTTTACTTTCAGAAATTTCGCGTCTAACGAGCCAAAGGCCAGCTGTCCGACGGAGCATAAAAGGTTATTCATCTTTGAAGTCCAGTTGTTGCCACTTACTGATCGTCCGGTTGCTGTATTAACGTACAAATTCCAGTCTGCATCGGCAATGAACAGCAGTCAGCATGAGTGCATGAACTATGCAGTTATTGAGGATGCTAATATTCCACAACGGCCGGGCGGTTCTAGGCGCTACAGTCAGGAACCGCACTACAACAACGGTCGCAGGTTGAATCCTGCCTCGGGCATGGATGTGTGTGATGTCCTTAGGTTAGTTAGGTTTAAGTAGTTCTAACAAGGGGAGGCCGCCAATTGTGAAATTCAGATTCGATTCATACTGCGCATAATAAAAGCTCATGGCCACCGAGATGCACTTCTCAGCCGTTGTCGAGAAAATCGACAGTTAAAAGAAACCGTTCCGGTGAACTACTCTCTACGATTAATAGTTTACTACAGCGTCGTGGCGCAGCGGTAAGCGCTCGGGTTTGTAATCCGAAGGTCGCTGGATCGGATCTCGCGCCATGCAAATTTTTTTATTATTAGTTTTTTGTAATTCAAAAAACTGTATATATATATATATATATATATATATATACAGGGTGTTTCAAAAATGACCGGTATATTTGAAACGGCAATAAAAACTAAACGAGCAGCGATAGAAATACACCGTTTGTTGCAATATGCTTGGGACAACAGTACATTTTCAGGCGGACAAACTTTCGAAATTACAGTAGTTACAATTTTCAACAACAGATGGCGCTGCAAGTGATGTGAAAGATCTAGAAGACAACGCAGTCTGTGGGTGCGCCATTCTGTACGTCGTCTTTCTGCTGTAAGCGTGTGCTGTTCACAACGTGCAAGTGTGCTGTAGACAACATGGTTTATTCCTTAGAACAGAGGATTTTTCTGGTGTTGCAATTCCACCGCCTAGAACACAGTGTTGTTGCAACAAGACGAAGTTTTCAACGGAGGTTTAATGTAACCAAAGGACCGAAAAGCGATACAATAAAGGATCTGTTTGAAAAATTTCAACGGACTGGGAACGTGACGGATGAACGTGTTGGAAAGGTAGGGCGACCGCGTACGGCAACCACAGAGGGCAACGCGCAGCTAGTGCAGCAGGTGATCCAACAGCGGCCTCGGGTTTCCGTTCGCCGTGTTGCAGCTGCCGTCCAAATGACGCCAACGTCCACGTATCGTCTCATGCGCCAGAGTTTACACCTCTATCCATACAAAATTCAAACGCGGCAACCCCTCAGCGCCGCTACCATTGCTGCACGAGATACATTCGCTAACGATATAGTGCACAGGATTGATGACGGCGATATGCATGTGGGCAGCATTTGGTTTACTGACGAAGCTTATTTTTACCTGGACGGCTTCGTCAATAAACAGAACTGGCGCATATGGGGAACCGAAAAGCCCCATGTTGCAGTCCCATTGTCCCTGCATCCTGAAAAAGTACTGGTCTGGGCCGTCATTTCTTCCAAAGAAATCATTGGGCCATTTTTCAGATCCGAAACGATTACTGCATCACGCTATCTGGACATTCTTCGTGAATTTGTGGCGGTACAAACTGCCTTAGACGACACTGCGAACACCTCGTGGTTTATGCAAGATGGTGCCCGGCCACATCGCACGGCCGACGTTTTTAATTTCCTGAATGAATATTTCGATGATCGTGTGATTGCTTTGGGCTATCCGAAACATATAGGAGGCGGCGTGGATTGGCCTCCCTAATCGCCAGACATGAACCCCTGTGACTTCTTTCCGTGGGGACACTTGAAAGACCAGGTGTACCGCCAGAATCCAGAAACAATTGAACAGCTGAAGCAGTACATCTCATCTGCATGTGAAGCCATTCCGCCAGACACGTTGCCAAAGGTTTCGGGTAATTTCATTCAGAGACTACGCCATATTATTGCTACGCATGGTGGATATGTGGAAAATATCGTACTATAGAGTTTCCCAGACCGCAGCGCCATCTGTTGTTGAAAATTGTAACTACTGTAATGTCGAAAGTTTGTCTGCCTGAAAATGTACTGTTGTCCCAAGCATATTGCAACAAACGGTGTATTTCTATCGCTGCTCGTTTAGTTTTTATTGCCGTTTCAAATATACCGGTCATTTTTGAAACACCCTGTATCAGCATTCAAATATATATATATATACACATGTACATCTATATATATATATATATATATATATATATATATATATATATATATATATATATGTACATACATCTGAATTACAAAAAACAAATATTAAAAAAAAAAAGTTGCATGGTGTGAGATGCGATCCGGCGACCTTCGGATTACAAACCCGAGCGCTTACTGCTGCGCCACGACGCTGTGGAAAGTTATTTATCGTAGAGACAATTTCACCGCAACGGTTTCTTTTAACTGTCCATTTTCTCGACAACGGCTGAGAAGTGCATCTTGGTGCTTTGCCACATTACACCTCTGGCCATGAGCTTTTATTATGCGCAGTATGAATCGAATCTGAAATTCACAATTGGCGGCCTCCCCTTGTAAGTTCTAGAGGACTGATGACCTCAGAAGTTAAGTCCCATAGTACTCAGAGCCATTTGAACCATTCCACAACGTTCTCTGAAGGGTCGTTGAGGAGACCTGTTGGTAGCCCCTTGATTCATCTGTGCGGTCACATTTTTAACTGATGCACATCACTTTGTCCGTACACATCTCCGAAGCGGTCGCTCATCCCTGTCTTCTATGGCCTGTGCTGCATCACAGTTGCATCTGCGACTGTTTGGTATAGCTCCATTTTTCCATGCACGGCATACTTTAAATGCAGCTGGATGTGAACAGTTTACAAACTTCGTCACTTTGGAAACGCTTCCACCCATGTCCAAAGTCAAAGATCATGTACTTCTGACGCGTCAGATAAATCGCTCCGTTTCCGCAGTATCATAACGACTGCAGTGTTTTCCGCCCCCTCCCCCCCACATGCTTTACATACGCTCCACGCTCCACTCTGAGTGGTCATTGCATATTGACATGGAACATAAGCGGTGGTAACATTAATGTCACTGGGCCGAGTAGTTCTCCACTGATGCCATCTGTGGCCGCTGTCCGTGCCTTACACTGTGTGGCTCGTAGCATCCCAGGCAGCTACGTTTAAAGCCGCATGCTGAATGTTGCAGCGCGCGCTGACTAGGCAGG
Source organism: Schistocerca serialis cubense (assembly GCF_023864345.2). Lineage (NCBI taxonomy): Eukaryota > Metazoa > Arthropoda > Insecta > Orthoptera > Acrididae > Schistocerca > Schistocerca serialis. Next base: position 702,970,363 of record NC_064638.1, read on the forward strand.
GAATAATTAGACGGCGGCAGCGGCGCGCGCCGGGGAACGCTAGGGCCGCGCTCCCAGCATGCCGCAGAAAGGCCACGTCGCCCCTTACGCTGTCCTCACTGCTGTCTCCGAGCGGCCACTACATCTTCCCGGCATTTACCCAAACCTTTCGCAAAATGCGACAGTCGAATTGTGTACACTTTCGAGGCCGACTTATTTGGTTCAACAGATGGAAGAAAGTTCCAACGCAAGTACACCGGAAAGAATGTTCCTGCAATGGCGTCGAAAGGATGAAATAAATACCTGAAGATGGCGTGGTAAAACAACTCAATAAATGCAGTGCCATATCCCACAGGAAACAGTCCCTAACGATTAGATCCCGTAGAGCTACCAAACTGCTTAGATCCTGACAGCTACTTTTCAGCTTATGTTCCAAATACTCCCAGACATGTTACGTGGGACTAAGATCGGGTGATTTACCTGCCTAATGGAGGTACGATAGCGTACCTGAGCGTTCCTCAAAACAGGATCAAAAGCGTCCAGCCTTGTAAATATAAAGCGCAGCCAAATGAAAACTGAACCCCCCTCACAACAGGACCATGGAATGGTTGCATTCAAAAGTAATCACCACACGCATTAAGATATCTATCCTGCTGGGAGACGAGACTATCAATTCCTTATTCGTAGAAAGCGGTCGGTCGCTGACAGATCCAGAGCCACACCCACTCCCGCACTTGCTCGTCCGACTGAAATCGACGTCCACGCACGTCTTCCTTCAGGTCGCCAAAGATGTGAAAATCACACAGGAAAAGATCTGGGCTGTACGGAGGTTGTTGCAGGGTTTTCTCTGAAGTGTAGCCTTCGTGAGATTGGCAGTGAGGGGGTGGGCATTATCCTGCAACAGGATAATTCCATCTGAGAGGAATCAAAAAAAAAAATGTATATGTCGTGTGACTAGGACCTCCCGGCGGGTAGACCGTTCGCCGGGTGCAAGTCTTTCGATTTGACGTTACTTGCGCGTCGATGGAGATGAAATGATGATGATTAGGACAACACAACACCCAGTCCCTGAGCGGAGAGAATCTCCGACCCAGCCGCGCTGGCCACTCAGCTACCTGGGGCGGACACAAGTTCCGGTAATGTCATGAGAACCTCCTTCATCCACTGCAGGGGTCCTCTGCTCCTCGTGTTCCTCGAGCGTTGAAGCGCAGTCATGAGCAGCGCTATGGAGATACTCTGCAGAAACTGCGACGTGTCATAAAGTCTTAAAGCCCATAAATGATGTTGGACGGAATCATCTTGTTGCATGATAACGCCCACCCACACACTGCCGGTCGGACGAAGGCTACGTTTCAGTTATTTGGCTGGGAAACACTGCAAAGTTTTCCGCACAGCCCGGATTATTCACTGTGTGATTTTCTCATCTTTGGCGACTTGAAGCAAGCCGTGCTTGGACGTCGGTTTCGGTCGGACGAGGAAGTGCAAAAGTGGGTGCGGCCTTGAATCCGTCGGCGGCCGCGTTCTATGAAACAGGAATTGATCGTCTCGTCTCTCAGTGGGATAAACGTCTTAATGCGTGTGCTAATCACTTGTGAACGGAGACATTTCATGATCTTGTTGAGTCTGGTTTCGATTTCCATTCGACTGCCCCTCATATGAAGGGCTTATTTCAATTGTGGTACAAGTCCATTTTTGCTCATTTTGAGATACAGAGTCCTAAAGTTAAATGAGCGCTGAAAAATCTGCAGTTGAGATACCAGAAATATTCAAGCTTATGGCTTCTTGCTAGAGATGAACCTTTCTTTTTGTTTGTTTGGATCATTAAAGTCAGAATCATCATAAGCAGAAAAGTGGAGGTAATGGACTTGTACCACTATTGAAATAAGCCCTTCATATGTCAGTGGCCACACAATAACCGTCAGCAAATTGTAATCTAAATGCAAGAACTGGGCACCGAGGATGTTCTAACAAACAATCTGGTTGATGTTCACAGTGACCTGAATACGTTGGCCGAAACCATGGTATGAAAAACACTCTAAAAACGTCACAGAACGACCTCCAGCTTGAGGTACATGGCCGCCCATATTTTGGGTTAAATGTCATACTGAGCCTTATGTGCAATCGATGCCTTGCATCATTCGAAAAGAGACAAAATCGCAGTTCGCCAGGTCACACTGTAAGCCACCAGTCGAACACTGTCCAATTTCTGTCTTGTTTTACCCACTGAAGATGTGTAGGTTTTCGTGCCGCTGGTGAGCAATGGCCTCCGCGTGGTACCCAACTCCAAATGTACACTGCGTGCAGTTTCCTTCGCAGTTTTCGCTGACTGACTGAGATCGATTTGCAGTATTTCCTATCGGGCTCGGAACAGATTCCTAATGACAAGGCGTTACCCTCGTCTCCGTTCTGCATTGGTTAGGATCTTCTATAACCACTGTTCTCACGCCACATTACAAAGCTGTATGTGGTATACCATTCCTTGCAGACACATGTACCGTCTGCGGCGATACGCCAGGGAATCCTCATTCACGGTTTGGTCGTGGGCGCGTCCGAACACGATAGTTTCTTTCTGCCCTTCTGTCACACCTCGACGCCGACCGATCGTACCGAGGTGAATTCATAAAAAGGCTGCAACATACACAACACTTAACCGTAATGAATTACGCAAGCAGAGAAGGGTCACAAAGCGATCCAAAGTGGTTAGTGTTCTTTTTTTAAAGGAGAGAGTATTGTTTTGTCTGTTGACCTTACACATACTACACTTGTTATTACAGCAAGTTGCCTTCTCCACTCTGACTTCCTTCCGGATGGAAAAGTGAAATCTCCTTACTTTTCCTCGAAACTCGTGCACGGTGTATACCGGAGCTTTACATTCCGTTTCGAACCCTCAGTGGCAGTACAACTCTTCAGAGCAAGATTATAGGGCTTACAGATGGATCCTTATTGGTGTCTTTCTACTATTCATAACGAATCAATCCTTATTCAGTCATCAGTATTTTGGGTAGTTCCATGCAGTTACAAAGTCTCCCTTACTTTTGCTAATTTTTCATCTCAGATCGAGCGAGGTGGCGTAGTGGTTAGCACACTGGACTCCCAGTCGGGAGGACGACGGTTCAAACCCGCGTCCGGCCATCCTGATTTAGGTTTTCCGTGATTTTCCTAAATAGGTTCAGGCAAACGCTGGGGTGGTTCCTTCGAAAGGGCACGGCCAACTTCCTTCCCCATCCTTCCCTAATCCGATGGGACCTATGACCTCGCTGTTTGGTCCCCTCCTCCGAACCAACCAACGAACCCACCTTTTCATCTCTACTCGTCTAACGCAGATTCAGTTGTCTGTCCTGCGTCTTAATCTTTCTGTCTCCGCACTCTCCAGTTTTCTTAGGCCCCTATTTCCACTTCCATACAGTACTGCGCTCCCGGTCGTAATTTCAGGGAAATCAGCTCAATCCTACGGAAATATTGGATACGACTAAAGCCTCAAGAATGGGTCATGTGCCTGCAAAATCTGGTATTGATGTCTACATCGTTTCAGCCCTTTCTACCCAGTCATAAACAACAGAATTCTTAGGAAACCTAAGTTTTCATATTTCGCAAGTAAACAGAGAGCCCTGCACTCAAGACAACCATTTACCGTCCATCCCCGTCTTACGGCAAGGCTAGCGAAAAATTTGAACAAAGTAATGGAAACCCTTACGGTATAGCCACAACACCACAGAGAATTTCCCTTCGATTAGATTTGCGATGTGTTGGGCACATGCTACAAATACTAAGTCTGAGGTGTTTGTCGTCAAAAATGATACCTCGTCTAGCAGGTGTTCTAGGTTTTCGGCCATCCCTTCGCTGACGGAGTTCATTCGATTATGGCTCATGTATCTCTGCTTCAATCGAACACTAAACGCGGTATGTGATCAGTGGTCCCTTGATTGGAAAGCCTTAAAAAATTGACAATACTGAAAGTTACAGCACTTGGCAACTGAACTGAAAACGTTTTTCAGAATTAGAGCAGCCTGAACGCATCTTTCTGCCCTTTGTTTTTTCTACTTTATTGTTGTTTTCTCTCCTTCGTAAGAACCTACAGAAGGTGGTTGGGTTGTCATCCTTAACATTTATACCCGCTCTTCAGACAAGTACTCTAAAACACTGACAGGAAGATTCATAATCTAAGACACATTAATATACTTCAATATTAAAAATGAAAATATAAATGGCCAGCTTTGTACTTAAAAAATAAAAGGGGCAATTCTCTTGCTAATTTACGAGAAGCTCGAACTGGGCTGCTTCATTCCTGTTGGCTGTGGTAGTGGAAGGCGATTTTTATTAGGGGTAACAATGGATTTCGTTGATTTTTGGGATGAGATGTGTGGATTTGTTAAAAAGGGAAAACTTATTGTGAGTTATATGTGATGGTTTGTTTGAGAGAGTAAAGGGATTAGGTGACTTTGAACAAGATACCGAATCAAGGTTTGATAAGAGAACAGGCTAGAGGAAGCCCTGACAGAGACAGGGGCGTTGTGTTAAACCTGGAACGAAATACAGATTTGATTCTAAGACGAAGGGCGGCAGTGCTTTTCGATTGACGGCTAATCTAAGTAATTAGATGAAATATTTATTTACGGCCTACTGAACAGACGTTTAAGTTCTCCATTTGGTCTTGTACTGACCATAGATTATTAATTATTTGTAACAAGTGGAAACCGTGTGCTGGGTCGAGAATCGAAAGCTGGTTCAAATGGTTTAAATGGCTCTGAGCACTATGGGACTTAACAGCTGTGGTCATCAGTCCCCTAGAACTTAGAACTACTTAAACCTAACTAACCTAAGGACATTACACACATCCATTCCCGAGACAGGATTCGAACCTGCGACCGTAGCAGTCGCGCGATTCCGGACTGGAGTGCCTAGAGCCGCTCGGTCACCGCGGCCGGCGAATCGATAGCCTACAGAAGAGCAGTCAGTTACAAGTAAAGCACTCAGTCGGACCATTAGGGTGTTTCTAATACACGGATCGGAGGAGCACACCCTACCAGATTCACGTATCCGAGTTCGACTCTCCGAGAAATAGGTACCTTAGACTTGTAACAAATGATTCTTAGTTAATAGCAGAACGAGATTGTCTCCGATCAGTATTAGTTCGCTAAGAAAGAAGAAAAAAAATGGACAACAGTCTGCGGCTGGTGAGATATTCTAGAAGACGCGTCGGCGTCGTCCGGGGCAGGTGGTGGGGGCCTGGCGAGTGGGATGGGACGGGTGGGGGAGGGGGCAGAGGAGGGGGCGTCGCGACGCCCGGCGGCGGCCGTAGGCCAGAGGCCAGTTCCCGCAAGGCTCACGCGGTCAGTGCGTCTCGCAAGCCCAGCCCGGGGAAGGGAAGCAGCCCGCAGGACACCAGGTCAAGGTCATGAGTGCGGAAACGGCGCCCTGGAGGTCAGTACGGCACCGGCGCCCCTCTGTCCCTGTCAGTGTCCCTGTTTTGGGGCTTGTACCACTCTCGGAGGTAGAGACCGTAGGGCCGTGCCATTCCGTGCGTTATGTACATAGGCCTTACTGTCCTCTTACTACTTTCTGTTGATGGTTGAAGACTGCGGCAGACAAAATATGCTGTTGAAGGCAAAAATCTCCGTGTTATTTCCATATCTTGATTAGTGACTCTTGACTCAAGTGACTGTATATAATTTTCGGTGATTCAGTACGTTCTTTACGACAGATTTACATTGCACTTTGGTGCATCAACGAACTCTGCAAGCACCTCTGCAGGCAGTCAGGATGTATCATCCTCCTTTCCCCTGTAGTCACGAGCAATTAGTTCGTATAGCTTCGTACAAATTGTTTTTGAAAGACGTTCGTTAGGAATCAGCTCATACTGCATCCTCACAATGATACATGATACACGAATACCATCGAGGTGAGAGATCTGAGCTCCACAGTTATACTAATCAGATTACATTGCCCTTACAGTTTAAATGAACTGCTTTATTAGTTAGACTTAACTTCTCGTCGATTTTGAGTTTATTAGAGACATTGATCTAGGACGTTCGCACAACGGTGGAGAAGAGAATCGTCACTGAATGTGTTGAAGGAATTATACCATCATTCGTCAAGGCGGAGTTGCGAAAACCACAGCAAAGTTGAATCAAGCTGTTCAGACAGGATTTTAACTTTGCTCCTCGCGAATACAAGTTTAGTGCCTTAACTATTCATCTTGCCTGTGTAGTTTTTTATGTGATTGGACACAAGTGCGCTTTTTCCTATTGCGAAGAGACGTTGTGCAATATAATCTAATTTTAGAACTTGAACTTACAACAACTAGTCTGAATCACCTAAAATTCCTTTTACAACATCAAATGGTTGAGGCTACTTGGTGACGGCTAAACCAATAGCGCACACTTCCAACTGAGAGCGTGAGGATATAAGGAGTGGTGTGGAGCCGGGATGCTCACCGAGAGCTGCTTCCAAGGTAAACACGACACGACCGTTTAGGCATGTGTATCTAGCGTGCGTCTGGCACTGTTTAGCCGTATCTCCTCTAAAGGACTTACCGTCCCCTCAACTTAATCGCGCTCGAAGATTTTTTTCGTTACAGTTTTCAGCTGCAACTGCTGTGTGTTTTCGCCAGAAGTGATTTTGTCCGAAATGAAATTGATCCTATTTCGCGTTTTGTTTTTGTGCTCTGTCATAAAATGGCTTCAGTTGTTGGAGAATATATTTTCATTCTACAGCTTTTGACTGTAATGCTGGTGCTCATACAAATAAATCAACTTTAATTTTTAATGTTATTTTTTTAGTGAAATACCGTGTCTTGATCACGTTTCAGAGACGGCCTTTTTGTTAAGGTGTGAATTTTCTCAGTACTGCAGACACATATTACGTATGACGGACTCACGTGTTTGCCAGGAAATTATTTAAATGCTTATTATTTTTTTCAGATGGATTACTCAAAAGCATTTTAGAACGTGGACTTGAGTGGAATAACTATGAAAAAATTCTCGCTTCCTGTGGGAGATGTTGTAGGTTTCATCATTCTTGACGCAAAACTGCAATGTGAGGATATTAATCTGGCGCATTTTTCTCTTTCAGCATATAAACTGTGTTGCGAGCCAGCTTTGGATAGTATATATAGGGAAATACTTCACTGTAACAGTGGTACCATTAATTGTATTTGGGAAACACTGTGCATTTTAGTCGCAAGTTTTCTGTGGCCCTATATATCAGGTAGCGTAAACGGCTCGGAAAAATGGCAGTGCGCCCCGTGCTCGCTTTATGGGACAGCATCGCCCACGCTGTGCACTCAGAGGCGCAGATGATCGCGTCAGAGAACCAGTGGACTGTGCCATTTGTTCTGAAAGGGGAAAAGAGCATCACACAGGTAGTTGGTGCTGGGACGAGCTCGATACCACTATAGTTAGAAGATAAACGAACATCAATGAGCATACACTTTGGTCACAGAGTTCAAAACAAAGCCAGCATTCGTTAATTATGTTTTAAACTTATACAACTCTGCCGAATAAACTGTTTGAAACTCTTCTCATCTTCGTAATAATTTCAAAATTACGTTAATTCTAGGTACCACTGTACAAAGCTTATAGAAATAAGAAGCCAATACCGTGAAATCCTCTGTCACACTTGATCCACCGGCAGTGCTTTCAGCGCGGGAAACCAAGATAGTGTGCTTTCAACAGGAATCAGCATATGCATCAGAATATATCGAGAAACGCTTGCATCAGTTATAAAGAGCACAATATCGGTGCGTTTGAACATTAGCGAACACGCGGCTGCAACCATAATCGTGGTCGTTAACAGATGCTTTTGTGGCGCCGCTCTTTTAAGAGATACCTGTTTCGATTACCGACGAGCGAAAAAATTCTCTAGTATCTGTCGGCTTTGTCGAAGAAAGCACGTGGCATGGATGTACCTTGCACTACTGCTTGTGCTAAACTCCTCATCTCCCCACGATTTCTCATTTCGTGAGAACATTTGATGCTGTTACGAGGAAGACGTTAGGCTTGGCTGCGTCCCTGAACCTTGTTAAAAGAAATGCACTGTACACTGCTCGGCCAGAACATTAAGACCACCTACCTAATAGCAGTTACGTCCACCTTTGGTGCGGATAACAGTGGCGACACGTCGTGGCATGGTAGCAATGAGACCGTAGTACGTCCCGGGAGCATTTCGCACACACAAGTTACCTAATTCCCGTAAATTTCGAGGAAGGGGGCGATGAACTCTGACGCCACATTCAATCACATCCCAGATGTGTTCGATCGGGTCCAGGTTTAGCGAGTTGGCGAGCCAGCACATAGATTGGAACTCAAAAATGGTTCAAATGGCTCTGAGCACTATGGGACGCAACTGCTGAGGTCATTAGTCCCCTAGAACTTAGAACTAGTTAAACCTAACTAACCTAAGGACATCACAAACATCCACGCCCGAGGCAGGATTCGAACCTGCGACCGTAGCGGTCTTGCGGTTCCAGACTGCAGCGCCTTTAACCGCACGGCCACTTCGGCCGGCGATTGGAACTCGTCACTGTGTTCGTCATAGCACTTCAACAAACTCCTGGCCGTGTGACATGGCGCATTATCTTGTTGGAAAATTCAACTGCTGTTGGGATATATGATCGTCATGAAGGGGTGTGCCATGTCTGCAACCAGTGTACGATACTCCTTGGACTTCATGGTGCCTTGTACGAGCTCCACTGGACCCATGGATGCCCAAGTGAATTTTCCCCAGAGCGTAATGGAGCTGCCGCCAGATTGCCTCTGTGCCGCAGTACATGTGTCAAGGAGCTGTTCCCCTGGGCGACTACGGATTCGCGCCCTCCCATCGGCATGATGAAGAAGGTATCGGGATTGATCAGACCATGCAACGCTCAGCCACTGCGCCAACGTCCAGTGCCGTTGGTCACGTGCCCATTTCAGTTGTATTTGCCGATGTCGTGGTGTTAACATGGCACATGCATGGCTTGTCAACTGCGGAGGCCCTCGGTACGCTGTGTGTTTAGACACAATTGTACTCTGCCAAGCATTAAAGTCTGATGTTAGTTCCGCCACAGCTCCTCGCCTGTCCTGTTTTACCAACCTGCCCAGCCTACGACGTCCGTCATCTGTAATCACTAGCGACCGTCCGACCCCACGACGTCTGGACGTGGTTTCACTTTGTATTCGCCACGTATCGAAGACCCACACCACCGCACTCCTTGAACGCCCGAAAGTCGTGCAGTTTCCGAAATGCTCGCGCCGAGCCTTCGGGCCGTCACAATCTACCCTCGGTCAAACTCAGAAGATCACGCGCTCTCCCCATTCTGCATAGGGGCAGCACGTTCACTGATTCTACATGCAGTGTGGCTGACTAGAAGGCATTCCTCGCCAGTCGCCTTGGCTAATGAGCTACACTTGAAGCGCCATATAGACAGCCGAAATGGCGTCAACCGGAAAGACCTGCACCAGATCATGAGCGAATAAATGAAACTCATTATTGTTTGCGCAAACTGCAACACCGTACAGGGATCCTTAGCCATAGAAAGTGTGGTTAATCCACAAAACGATAGACAAGTATGTAAAAACCAATAAAACTTTATGACTTTTCCTGCTCAGTATTTATGCGACAATATAGGCGCTCTTCGCGTAGTGGCTTCGAATCAGATGTCCACGGCTTACAATGGCCCTCAGATCGTACGTCAGGTGTTCGTCTAGTGTGACTCTGAATGGTGTGCATTCGGATAAGGTTTTACCTGTATGGCATCTGACATGTACTAATCAATCACCGAAATCCGAATTAAAGCTTACAATTTGTTGCGTATTGACAAGTCACCTGTAATGCCAAGTCCACCGAATTGCAGTCATCACCGATTTGGCATCTATTCTGCACATAGTAATATTTGCGATCTGTCCACTGGATAACATAAGCGTTAGCGGGGTAAGACAACGGCGCATCTGTAACAGGGCTCTGTTCGTCAGCTTTCGAGCGAAACTCTATTGTCTGTCACAATCGTACGGATGAGGAGTGAATGTCTCATTTCGTAACCCAGCGATACAATTATGAGTCGTACATTTCTCTTCAATCCACGTGTTCCGCACACGCAGTACTGTGCAATCTTTACGCTACTCGCTACAGTTTAACGACAATAAAAACTTCTAGAACTTTAGATTCAGTGAGGCTTACTGATGTCGCATACAGAGTTTATGGTTATCAGTAAGGAAAGAACATTTAGTACTTCTCTACCAGGTTTTATACGTACGTAAAGTAAGATCGTACATCGGCGCAATTCGGCCGATGTAAATTTGATATTTGACAACTCATACAGGGCTTTCAGCGTCTTACATTCGTCATATCATTTAGGCACTTGATGGTAACGACGTTTTCACGAACAATACTGAATATAGGGTGCGACAATAAAGTAATGAGACTGATGGGAAAAAAAAAGTTGCTTACCGTTTTAGTCAAGTTTAGTGTTGTCTCCTTCAAAGTAGTTCCCTTCTGATTGTACACACTTTTTCCAGCGCTTCTGCCATTGATGGTAACATTTCTGGAACTCATCTTCTGTAATATCCTCCAAGACCCACGTCTCAGCTTCTTGGACACCTTGTGTTGTTGGAAAATGGCGTCCCTTGACCGCCGTTTTGACTCTTGGAAATAGAAAAAAAGTCGCACGGAGCGATATCTGGTGAATGGGGTCGCTCTGGTAGTACTGAAATTTGTTTTGAGGTTAAAAATTGCTGTACTGACAGAGCAGTATGGGATGGCGCGTTATCGTGATGCAGAATCCAATTAACAGCAATGTTATTACTAGACAAACCGTTTCTAGATTGATGTTTTAGCGGATAATCTTCGATCAGATCGTACGAGTTCACGCACTGTGGCCAAATTGACATCCGTCCGTGAGGTTGATGATCGTCCACCTCATCTTCAACATTCGTTCTGCCTTCACTAAACATGTTATGCCAACGAAAAACTTGAGCTCTTGACATAATCTCCTCTCCAAAAGCCTTCTGAAGCTTAACGTAAGTTGTGGTCGCTTTTTCACCCAATTTAACGCAAAAATAAATGGCACACCGTTGCGCAATATTATGCGGTCCCGTTGTCGTGACAAGAGACTCAAACACGTGTTAACTTATTACAGCACAACTCACGACTGAGCAGTTGCATCGATGTGCCACTTGGACCAGAAGCAGCTTATAGACCAAGGTCAAAGATATTGTGCCTACGCGAGCCTGCAGGGTTGCAACATCTTGCAAAGAAAATCAGTCTTATTACTTTGTTGTCGCACCTCGTATATATGCAACGATGAAATGGGTATAGTTTTGAAACAACTGAAAGCGCCGGCTGGGGTGGCTGAGCGGTTCTAGGCGTTACAGTCTGGAACCGCGCGACCGCTATGGTCGCAAGTTCGAATCCTGCCTCGGGCATGGATGTGTGTGATGTACTTAGGTTAGTTAGGTTTAAGTAGTGCTAAGTTCTAGGGGACTGATGACCTCAGAAGTTAAGTCCCATAGTGCTCAGAGCCATTTGAACAATTTTTTTTAACTAAAAGCGTCGCAGAGGCAAGCGTTCAACAGTCGAGTTACCACACAAAGTGTAGTTATATTCAGCATTAAATAGGGGTTGGCACCTTCCAATGGTTCAGAAGGCAATTCTGAGCCTTGACGTAACGTGTTAGTGCTCAGTATGACGGAGGCTGTCAATATCCACCAACAGCCACCCACAATACAGAATTACAAAACGATATAAACTGTACCTGAATGAAGCAAAAGATCATCTCCCTTCTCCACGGAAATGGGGTCGCTCCTGGCAGCAGATTACTGTGGGAAGAAGTACGGTTGATCTTGTTGCCAAGCACGCGTCCAGCGGTTCCTTATCATCCTAAGGTTCTAACTTATACTGCTCCATCCAAAACTACAGAGCAGTCCAAAACCAAACGTTCTGTCTAAATAAACTGTTACTACAAAGAAAAGAAGTTTAACGTCGCGCCCACAAGGTCATGACAGACAAAGCACAATCTCTTGTTCTTCCACCAAACAGCAGTGCAGATTATAAGGACCAATAACTCTAGTCCTGTACGAAACATGGATCAACAAGCTGACTTGAAGTTAAGAACAGTACTTTGTGTCTTAACTTTGCTCGTAATACTCGTCACGCAAAGGTTTGTTTCAACACCACTGGGCCTTTTATACGTGAGATGTTAACACTGTTTGCCAATCTTGGACTGGAACCCAGACACTATCCCACCATGAGCAGACGCCATCCAATCGCGCATCAGAATGATTCAAAGCTTCAGCTTGCCTCCTGGACCACTCCAGCATTTCACACACTCCGCAAGGAGCTGAAAGATTTCTTCTTCTCGGTTGCGGTCTTTTAGACCGTTCTGTTGGAGACTGTGTGCTATTTAATTCCTTTGATTCGTGGTCTCATACATCCAGTTACGAGACGACCCACAGATTAGTATAGCATTAGACGGTGATGCTACTTGCGTTTTAGCATTCACAAAGGCTAGCCAAAAGAGATTGTCAAAGTAATTGTTAAAGGAGGAGGTTGTCTGACAATGCATGTGGAGCTCTTTACCCAATTAGCGATCAGTTAGTAACTTATGTTGGAACTTGGAGGGCGATAGGTGGAAGTAGCGTTGCCACAAGCTTAAACCAGCTCTGCAGCATCCATTTGGAATGTTTTAGTGTGCAGTTGCAAATGTGCAACCTCACCCTGACGAGCCCAGGATTATGAGCTAGAATGGGGGCACCTTTAATGCGAAACTGAAGTGTTATCTCCAATTGACAGAATAGTCCTCAAGTATTTCCCCATAAACAGAAGTTCTGAACTCAGGCAGCGGATAAGCACTCTTTATCCGTGTAGCAGCCGAAGACACCAGCGCTCGATAGAAAAGTGCTCCATTCGACGAGCACCACTAACCTGGCGGCCGCTGAAACAAATATCTGAAATATTTCCCTTACCATATCACTGAGTAGTCTCTACATACGCAACGAGTCCTGCCTCACGATCAGCTTTTTTGGTCGTGCCGCCCAAGAGCAGCGCGTGTACTGACGAGCGGACGGCGGACAACCCTCAAGGCGACGGAGGTGCGCACGTGCTCTGCTACGTCATACGCGGAATTGATGGCGCGGCATCATTAGGTATTTTTACCGTTCGGCGCTGGGTCGGGTTGAGTGACTTGCTGGCCGGCGCCCCCGAAATAGCAGGCGTGCGCGGCGCCTCCCCCGTGGCTGTGGCGGGTGACCCGGCCTTGGCTGCACGCGGCGTGCCGCCCCGCTACCCCGCGGATGGCGGGCAGCTATATAACGACCGCCGATCGCCGCACCGGCTAGTTGCCGCTGGCACGCCCAAACAGTGCTTCTTCCTGTGCACCGACCGCAAGACACTCTGCATTCGGAGAGCTCTATCAGAGGCTAAGTGGAGGCGACGAGTTCCTAGGTGGTCTCTGCTTTCCAAGTACGACTTCGCGATGTGACGGCTGATGCTGCAGCTGTATAACGTAAGTTATACAGCACGACCACTATCTGAATCATCCATATGAGGATATCTCCGCAGCTTCGGAAAGTGTTCTGCGGAGTTATTAGCACATTCTTGTTTATGTATGTGTAAGGGATCAAGGTTACTTGTAATTCTGCTAAATGCTTAAAATTTGGTCTGTGCATTATCTGCTAGCTTTGTAACATACCATTCCCAGTCGCGTTCGTGTGTTCGTTATTCTAGCAGTTGTGACCGCCATAGTGGGTTTCCGGTACCCGTTGGCAGGGAGCTTTGTCCAGCATGGGGACTGTGTGGGATGTGGCCAGGGTCTGCTATTCTCGTGTTCTCCAGCAGCTGTTGGAAATAAACTTTTAAAAGGGCATTCAGGAAGCAGTGGAACCGCGCGACCGCTACGGTCGCAGGTTCGAACCCTGCCTCGGGCATGGATGTTTGTGATGTCCTTAGGTTTAAGTAGTTCTAAGTTCTGGGGAACTGACGACCTTAGAAGTTAAGTCCCATAGTGCTCAGAGCCATTTGAACCATTTGAATCAGGAAGCAGCTATTTGCTGAAGAATGCCAATAGCGTTTCTGCATCTACATATATACTCCGCTAGCCACCATGTGGTGTGTGACGGAGGGCACAATTCGCGCTAAAGACATATTTCTCCCCCTTTGTTCCACTCGCGGATCGCGCGAGGGAAAAACGACTGTCTGAACGCCTCAGTACGAGCTCTTATTTCCCTTATCTTTGAATGATGATCATTACGCGATTTGAAAGTTGGTGGTGATAATATATGCTCTACATCCTCGGAGAAGATTGGATTTCGGAACTTAGTGAGCACCCCCTTCTGTTTAGCGCGTCGTCTATCTGCAAGTGAGCTGAGTCAGGATAGCAAAAACGGCTAAATATTAAAACAGATCTTGTGAAGTTTCTAAAATACGGGAGTAGACACAAAGGAATTAAAATGAGCTGCCACTGGGCATTGATTTATATCAGTGGAGCAAGATGAAAATTTGTGCTGGACTGGGATTCGAACCTGGTTCTTCTGCTTACTAAGCTGATGCTCTCCCCTTCTGTTTAGCGCGTCGTCTATCTGCAAGTGAGCTGAGTCAGGATAGCAGAAACGGCTAAATGTTAAAACAGATCTTGTGTAGTTTCTAAAATACTGGAGTAGACACAAAGGAATTAAAATGAGCTGCCAGTGGGCATTGATTTATATCAGTGGAGCAAGATGAAAATTTGTGCTGGACTGGAATTCGAACCTGGTTCTTCTGCTTACTAAGCTGATGCTCTGATCACAGCGCCATTCAGATACAGTTGTCACAAAAACCACATGGACTCCCCTAGCACGTCTCCCGTCAGACCCAAATTCTCAACTTATACCACAGACTACTGATGTAGTACTCCTGCTCATTAGCCACATCATTCGCGGAATCTCACAGTTTCCCTTAAGAACACGAGCTTGGTATGCCTCTACACTGAAGGGACCATTGGCTGTAATCCCCATAAATATATGTGGTGTCTGTTCTTTCAGACACCGCCGATCAGTGATCAATGCAGTTGTTCGGAAGTTGTGTAAAGCTTTGAAAGATCTGGAAACTGCGTTTCCACGCGCAAGCGTTGTAATTCTCGTTATTTTTCCGATTTTCCCCAGAGAGTGTTGTGCTTTAGTGAGCATTCTCTTGCTGAGTAAGAAGAGCCTCGTAGCAGAGCGTGGAGCACTTAGATGACTGGGGATGGCTTTGATGAAAGTGACGGACTTGGCCAGCTGTAACTGAAAGCAATAAAATACATTTGTTTCCGCAGAAGCTTGTGATGTGGTATTTTTGTGTGACGCCTTTTACCTGTTGACGTTTAACAACTGTCCTGTTTGATCTTGATGGAGATTGTCGATGGAAGTTGCTAGGACCTGACTAAGGTGGTGTATAATCTGTTAGCGGTGTAGATTTCCCAGTCCTATAACAGGATCTAGGTACCTTTCTGAAAATAGTTAATTGCTACAGGGCATTTGTTAGTGGTGTAGGAGTAGTGAGAGGTTTAACCATGACTGGTAGGTCAAAGCGATGTTAGCGACCTTAATTAAGACTAAGTAAATAGTGAATCAGTGCAAAGGATTAACTTAAGCGCACCAGTAAACATTTCCTTGTAGATGTGTAATTGGTCTGCTGCGTCGCAAGTCGCTAAGAATGCGTGGACGCCGGTCGCGTCGGCCAGGGGGATTCGCACAACGCCACGGAAGCTACAAGGGCGAGATGGAAGGCACATACCAGCGTCTTTCCTTCCCAGATCATTTAATAATGTCCGTCAAGGTAACCACATACCATTATGCCTGCAATAATATGTAGGCTCAAGACTTCTTTGACAGATATCACTGACCGTCCCTTCATAAGTAACGATTCCTTCCCACAGTCAGTGGCGGCCACAACCGTTCCAGACCCCTTAAATATTCAGGCTCCCAGAGAGCGCCTATCCACTGGTCGTTGCGTCTCTGAAAATATGGCTGCTCCTTTCTCGTAGTACGTCGCAGTGGACCAAATGGAGGTATTATGCTGTTTCCTACTGGAAAACCGACTCACCCAGACAACCTCGCAGAATCCTTCACGAAATCCGAACCACGACGCTGAGTTTTCACATACACAGAGAATTGCTGTATATTTGTGTCATGTTTAGTCACAGAACGAGATCCTAGGATCGATTTGATAAAGTGCTTTGAGAGTTATAGTCTGATGTCCACCTGCAGAGCCACTGTTTATTTATTGAAACAAACTTTTTGTAATAGTTCTAAAACGTCTCTATTGCCCACGCATCGCTGTACGGAGCTACCGCCTACGATCTGCTCAGACCAAGGATTGGTACTTCCAGTGATATTTCTTAATTTTTTTTCAGATTTCCTTTTTGTTTAGCCGGCCGGAGTGGACGAGCGGTTCTAGGTGCTACAGTCTAGAACCGCGCGACCGCTACGGTTGGAGGTTCGAATCCTGCCTCGGGCATGGTTGTGTGTGATGTCCTTAGGTTAGTCAGGTTTAAGTAGTTCTAAGTTCTAGGGGATTTATGACCTTAGAAGTTGAGTCCCATAGTGCTCAGAGCCATTTGAACCATTTGAACCTTTTTGTTTTCTTTCAACAACAGATCACCTCACGCTGACGATTGATGCAGCCTGCATTATCTTTTCATAATTCTGATTTCACCACTGTCCCTACCAGTGATTTTTAGCGTTTTTGCCAAATAAACCTGTTCGCTTTTACCGAAAACTTATGCTTGCTGCCATTTTGTTAGCAACGTCTGGATTATTCGAGAGTTTAGTATTTATCCTTGAGACCTATAAAACTTTTCTCGAAACGTAGGATAAATGTTCATACATATTGCAGAGGATGACAAAACTGTAAGGGAAAATATAAAAGATGTTGCCGAAAATTTCAGTGAGAGTAGTTAAAGAACGACAATCTCGATTCTTCCTGAAATATGAACATACGGTTTACAGGACTAGCTATGTGCAACTAGTACGAGGGTTATTCCAAAAGTAAGGTCCGATTGATTGCCAAATTGAAACCACAGTGAACATCAGAAATGTTTTACTTGTAACAATTAGCTACACCTTTCAGCTACTTCTCTACGTAGTCGCCGTTCTGACTTAGACTTTTGTCATAGCGTTGTACCAACTTTTCAATAGCCTCATCATAGAAGGCAGCCGCCAGTGCTTTCCGCCAATTCTCCACGCTGGCCTACACCACGTTGTCTGTGTCAAAATGTTGTCTTCAAAGACAGCGGTTCATGTGACCAGAGATGCGGCTGAGAATTGTCGTGAAGACGAAACAGCACGACAGTTATGTAATGTTGGCTGCATAGCTTCAGGCGAAATTTCTCACCAGGCCCTCGTACTTGGCGGCAGACACTATTTTCTAGACATCTTTACGCACTCACTGCGAGCTCAGAAATGAGAAGAGCGACGTGATGCTAACTGGGGTTATACTAGAGACACTACCCAACACATCTGTGCAAAGCTTTATCGGATTTTCATAGTCGTTTCCATTTCGCGACCGATCGGACCTTACTTTTGGAATAACCCTCGTATTTTGAATTATTCCCAACTGTGTTACTGGGGAGTCTTTAGAACAAGGTGTTAAATCATCCGTTCCTGTTTTCCTCAAAAGGCCGGATGAATTATTGTGGGGTTTGTGCCGTGAAAACGTGAAACAGTTGGGAAATGTTGAAGGCTCAAAGACAATCTTAATCTTCCGCGCTTTCTTCAGTTGATACACAAAATATGCAGATATTAAGTAAGTCTCAGTCCTGTGTTTCCTCTTCCACTCCACTAGTATTTATCCCTTAGTATCTAATAATGAATTTATACTACCTTGCACTGACATTACGTCTTTTATCCAGCCCATCGTTCCCCTGAAATGATTTATGGGAATTTTGTATGACTGTCTTGAGAACACTTAAACAACAAAAACAGAAAAAAATGAAGGTAAAACATTACAACTTTGACACAAGTTTTCACTCGACTCAGTGATTTCATACATCCAACTCTTGAATCCGCATACACAGCCGTTCGTAGCCGCCAACGACGCTAAGCGTCTCGCACTTCAAGTGACGAAGGATGAAAACTGAATATCAGGACACGCAGCATCATGAATAAACTTATTGCTCTCGTGTTCTTCGTCCTCTTTCCAGCATTTTTGCCTTGGTTCTATATTTGGCAGGATAAGTGTGCTAACTGCATTGTTGTTGGGCCATTGAAGACAAAATCTGCGTTGCAATTAAACTCTTACCATGGTGCAGCAACAACACTGCTAGGAAACACAGGCAAATAAATGAGAATGGTTGGCAGCGAACAAGACAGAAAAAGCTATTTACATTGCGGCAATCAAAACCTGTCCTCCTTGCCAACGCAATAAGAAAAAGGTGACAGAGTCGCCGACTCAGAGTTGCACCTTTCATCTGTTAATCACTATCTTGCCTCCTGATGTGCTAATTTACTGATACTTAATGAGTGCGTCCTGAACACAAATATTACCATCAGCCATAATTTGTTGAAACTGTTAAGAATTACAGTAAAATTATTTTGACAAGAGTTTTACATTTGTAAATTCGCGGCAGGGAACAGCCCTGAGCAGGTACTGTGTGTGTTTCATCTACTGGGTCTCTGTTTATTCCTCTGTCTGTCTGTCTGTCTCTCTCTCTCTCTCTCTCTCTCTCTCTCCACCTTACCCCATAGCATTGCCATCAGTATCTCCTCAACACCGTTTCAGCCTGGGTGTTCCGTTCTTCGCGTCATTCTGTCTCTAGATTATAATTTAATGATTACAAGTAACATTATATCTAAATTGTGGATAACTTATGAGTGTTTGATCTTTGTGTTGCTTTAATATCCTCTCTTTACGATTTATAATTAAATATTGTATACCTATCCAGAAAGCTGTCGCATAACAAAGATAAGAAAGCCCTTATTTAAGCGTAGTAGCTATCTCCTGGTGATGCTCTTATCGAAATCAGCCTGAACAAGAATTTTTACCGAGAGTGGTTGTTTAGTGGCTAGGATTTGGGTGGAGGGGGCTTGAAGTTCCAATCAGCCATTCAGATTTTGGGTTCTCGATGAGATAGTTTCTTTGAAAAGGCCGCGGCTGATAATTTCCCTAGTTGGAACGCTTGCTCAGTTCCTAATGATGTCGTTATCGCTGGTTCATTACACCATTATGTTCCTTCAGACTGTGAGACGGTAGCCTCTGTTAGCACGCGCAGCAGATTATGCATTATATATATAGCGTAAACAAACGAACAGTGTCAGAACTTCAAAGCATGTGTGAATACTAATCAGAGAAAATCACGCTGAAGTCGGGCAGACAGTTGCCACCAAGGCGACGAAGAAAGATATTGTTGATATTTCTTTTCATCTGACAGGGATTTTTTTCTCGAGTTAGTGGATCTTACTTCACGGTACCTCACTTTTTCTACTTGGCTGCAAAACGCCAAGTCATACGGAGCCCGTTGGTGACAGTGTATAGAAAACTATTCTACTGAAAACTTTGATTGATGGACCACAACAAAGTACGGTTTAATCCGTAACTGGACCCAGAAAGTCACAGACGCTATATTAGGAGCAGAGTACAAGATGACCTAGATGAAGGCTTGGGGATACCTGATTGGCGGGTCGTAACCGGTACTACTTTGGCTTAATATAAGTTCGTCAATAAAGTTGCTGATTCTGCTACTGCTTTAGGCAGCGAACTGGTTCATTTCGCTAGAACTTTAGGAAAAATTGCTGAAATTAAACGTGTAATCTTCTGCGTTATCACGTAGTTTAGCCACTATGATATTCCCTGTCCTTTAGCATAGCTCCCAAAAACAACGTCGTGAAGTGACGGAATACTTCTCAAGCTGATGACTCTTAGCAGAAAACTAAAAGTGGCAGTTGCTGTTGCGAGTAAGTGGGTTAAAGAGACTGAGCTGAATTGCTCGATCCACATGTGACTGACTGATCAGTTCTTTTTTTTTTTTGCGTTTTATCGTTTCTTTTATTACGAATATGTATAGACATTGCTAAGCGTGACAGAAATCGTTTGGCGAGTTCTTCCTAGTGTGCGCTGCAGTGGATGGTGGAATTAGTAAACGGCCGGTGGGACAACTGCAGTGTGATTGACCCCGAACCAGAGTCAGAGCTGGTCGCCCCTCGAGGCATTCGCCGCTGGCAGCGCGCGGCGCAGCGGAATTGCCCGGCCGAGTCATTGTTCTTTACCTGCGAGATTTATCGATATCCGCCGACGACGTCGACGTATTAATGGAGCGCCTGGGAAAGCTCGAAGCCTCACAGCATCTTCAGATAGGAGCAGGTCTCCGAGGAATGAGGAAGCAACAAATCGAGACGGTGCGGTGGGTCCGGAGGTCAAAGTATGAGCGCGCAGGCAGGAATGCCGGCCGGAACGCCAGAAGCGACGGCCAGCCAGGAGGGCACCTGCCGCCAGCGCGCACACTTTGTCTGCCTGTCCGTCTGCGGTCGCCTGCGCGATTTACTGCAATTGCTACCGCTTGTGCTATTTATCTGTGCAGCCCAGGCGCTCAAGTCCTATATGTGCTTTATGCCAGACGTGATAGTCATCTGGGCCGAGCACTGAGATATCGACGGATGAATTTAACATGATCCTGATATCTAATCAGACACTCTACTTATTTCAAACTACATTAATTACTTAAAGTTTTAAACATGGCTGCGTAGTCAGCGACCGTTTGCAAATTAAAGTTAAAGCAATTACAGTCATCGGTCACAAAATTTAAGTCTTTTGAGCACGTTCCGACACTTCTATGAGTGCCTTCATCAGAAATTAAATATTCAAATTGGCATGTCACGTATAAGATAAATATCAAGCGATAAGGCTTTAGTCAAAAAAATTTTAAAAAGAATACATTTTTTTTTAAATATTTGTGACTAATACATTCTTTTTTAAATTTTTGTGACTAAAGCCTTATAGAAATTCTTCCAATCCATATGTGGCATACAGCAAACCAGTGCTTGACAGTAAGATGGGGGCTCATGTTACTGTTACTCACTCCTGTGAACGGGAACGCGTGATGCAGATCTTGGTGCCTCTCGCGTCCATCTAGAAAAGATAACCTGAAGATGCCTAAATAAGGCGAAACGCGTCGTTGAAAAATAAAAAAAAAATAAAATTGCAACTAAGACTGTTTTTAACCAATACTAAAGCCACATAGCTTGATATTTATCTTATACGTGACATGCCAATATGAATATTTAATTTCTGATGAAGGCACTAATAGACCCGGTCAAAAGACAAATTTTTTACCGAGGACTGTAATTGCTTTAACTTTACATTAATTACATCTAATAAGGAACTCAACGTGCAGACATAATTATGACATAAACAGTGGAAACAGCAGCAGCTATAGTAGAAAAAAATTAATATTCGTAGATTAAAACTGGAACAGCACGAACAAATTTTTGACAATTGGAATTCAATTGTGGTACAATCAGGCACTGAATCCGAAAGAAGGGATGGGAGAGGGAGAGAAAGAGGAACGTGGTAGAATACATGTAGTGAAGAGTGGGGCAAAGGAAATGTCATGAGTGACTGAGAAAGAAAATACGAATGGGAGAAGATAGGAGGATTTGATTTACTGTATGACAGAGAGATATGGCCGTAGCTTACATGTACATTTTTTAGTTTGTTTGCTATCTGAAAGAGCTGAATTCCCCCAGTCCCCGTAAGAGATACTGGTATCCTCTTGTCGTTTGCTTCCTCAAATGGTTCAAATGGCTCTAAGGATTATGGGACTTAACATCTGAGGTCATCAGTCCCCTAGACTTAGAACTACTTAAACCTAACTAACCTAAGGACATAACACACATCCATGCCCAAGGCAGGATTCGAACCTGCGACCGTAGCAGCAGTGCGCTTCCGGACAGAAGCGCCTAGAACTGCACGGCCCCAGCAGCCGGCGTTTGCTTCCTCCACCAACCCTTCAGTATCCATGATTTTCCTACAACTCTCGACACTAAAGCAGAGTTCGTTAAATGTGAATAGTTGTGGCGATGATGCGACGCAAGGTAAAGAGTCTACAAGTGAGGGCTGAGCTGACGTCGCTGACGTCCGGCAGAAGCCTAGGAATGTATACTGAGACCTCCGCTAGAAAACGGAGATAAGGACAAAATGTTTTTCCCTTTTTAGCTTGACATGCATAATTTTTTATATTGTAATGTATGTTATGTGGTGCGTATGTTAAGCTATGAAGCTGAATTTTTATCTTCAACCCTACTCTGTTACTTTTTCTGGGACGTATATTGCTTAATACGAGGGTTGTCCAGAAAGTAAGTTCCGATCAGTCGTGAAATGGAAACCACTGTGAAAATCCGGTAAAGCTTTGCACAGATGTGTTGGGCAGTGTCTCTAGTATGCCCGTAAATCGTGTCGCGACGCTCTTTTCAGTTTTGAGTGAACAGTGAGCACGTAAAGATGCGTGGGGAATAGCGTCTCCCGCCAAGCACGAGGGCCAGTTTAGAGATTTCGCCTGTGTCATGCAGCCCACATAACACAACTGTCGAGCAGTTCCTTCTTCATGCCAATTCTCGGCCGCACACTGCAGGGGCAATGAAGAGGCTCCTGCTGCGTTTCTGATGAGAAGTGTTTGATCATCCACAATACAGTCCATAACTGGCTCCCCCTGAGTCCTATCTATGCTCAGAAGAACTGCTGGCTATGAACACAAACTTTTTCCACAGACAACGAGCTGCAGACCAGTGCAGATAACTGGCCGAAAGCACAGGCCGCTGCTTTCAATGATGAGGATATTGGAAAGTTGATACAACACTACGACAAAACTCCCAGTTGGAGCGGGGATTATGTAAAGAAGTAGGTGGAAGGTGTACCTAACTGTTGCAAATAAAACGTTTCTGCTTTTCAATGTGGTTTCCATTTCGCGATCGATCGGAACTTATTTTATGGACAACCCTCGTAATTATTCTTGATACTAGCTAAACAGATAACTACTTCGGAACTGAAGAACATGTTTAACGACAGTTTTAGACAAGTTTTAGGCACTGCTCATTGAATGTACGAAAAAATTTGAAATATTCTAGTCCTTAATTTCCTTGAATCTTTAGTAACATAATGAAATTTTCACCCTGTGGGGGAGTGTGCGCTGATATGAAACTTCCTGGCAGATTAAAACTGTGTGCTGGACCGAGACTCAAACCCGGGACCTTTGCCTCTCGCGGGCAAGTGCTCTACTGACTGAGCTACCCAAGCACCACTCACTACCCGTCCTCACAGCCCCAATTCCGCCAGTACCTCGTCTCCTACCTTCCAAATTTCACAGAAGCTCTCCTTCACAGAAGCGAGTTCGAATCTCAGCCCGAGTTTTAATCTGCCAGGAAGTTTCTTTAGTTACATAACTTGACAACTCCATTACCACTCCTTCGTTATAAGCAGGGACAAAACGGTGCAATTACTAGTATAAACTCACATCACCCGGGTCCTTGCTCACAGTGCTTTCGAATTTTGTTTGAGTTACAATTATCATCTACGACGTAAATTAACCGATACATCATTCTAAGATGAACTGTGGAGATTTGTGATGGAGTAGAGCAGTTTTATGGTGGTATGTTTTACCAAAAAATTAATAAAGCAGCTTTAGAGGCGTAGAAGTATATAAAGAAAATTAGTGAAAATTTTCATTAGCTCACCATAATTAATGTTCATTGTATAATCCTCATTTCTGACTTCCTGCGGTTTGGGTCTGTTTGCTTCTAGCTTTATTTTTGCTTTGTGTGCTATGATTGTGTGGTTACTTGCAATCTGCTTAAAGACCGTATCTTTCTGTATAACTTCTTCGTTGTTCTAAGAAATATAGTCACTTTCTTAATTAAAATTTCCTAGTAGTATTCTAAATACATTGACTCCGACGGGTCTGTGGTTCCTCTCGCTGTGTCACGACCGATTTCCTTCGAAGCTTTATCAATCTGACGAAGCACTGCGAGATCACGACGTCTGTAAAAGAAGCCTCGTAATGGACAGCTTTTTGACGGGACAAATCAGTTAGTAACGGGAAAAAGGTTCTGAGTTAATCCTCCTTTATTTGCATACGGTATCTGTCTCGATGGTCGTATCATCATCATCATCATCATCATCATCATCACAACCATCACCATCGCGTGGATTTCATGATGTTTTATGTCAAAAGTTACTTCTTTAAAGATCTGTATTACGAAATACAGCAAATAATGATGTAATTATCATCGAAACACGTCAATGAAAATAAAGTATAACGTGCGTAGAACTTCATTGATATTCGTGAATCTTCATTAGCTCACGAGGTCTCACAAAAATTACCTTTAACGATAAATGACTGAAGCACTAAGGACAATATAGATATTCTGCCAAACATTATTTCATGTGAAAGCATCGAACGTAAAAGAACAATAACAGAAAAATAAAAATAAATAATAGTACTCCTCTTGTTTGCTGTTAGCAACCTCGCATACCAGTGGTTCCTGAGACCATTACCCCTGACTGTCATCAGATGTTTGCTAGTAAATCCCCACCCCCTCAACGCACCATAATCATTAGCGCCTAACTAAATTTTAGAATGAATAATTTTTTTTGAACACTTGTTTTTCAAACGCCGAAAGACAAATGGTATTTATTTTTTATAGGTGTTTTATTTAACCACAAATTAATGAGCCAGTGAGACATTTTGTACTACATACTTCCAACAAGACCTTTTTGGAATAATGAAGCAATTTTCAGTGCATCGCGAATGCTACGTACAACTCCTTCTCACAAAAGAGAGCAAACTATCCACAGTGAGGGTAGACACTTGGTACAAAACGTGCTTCAAAATGGTTCAAATGGCTCTGAGCACTATGCGACTTAACTTCTGAGGTCATCAGTCGCCTAGAACTCAGAACTAATTAAACCTAACTAACCTAAGGACAACACACACATCCATGCCCGAGGCAGGATTCGAACCTGCGACCGTAGCGGTCACGCAGCTCCAGACTGAAGCGCCTAGAACCACACGGCCACAACGGCCGGCAAAACGTGCTTCCTCTGCACCACTCCTCTCTCTAGCGACACTACCTTCACCCGCACCCTGCACCGACATTTCAAATGTGTGCACTATGCTTAGTGTTCGTAAATCACTTAACTTCTGGATTCCTTACTTCTGGAATGACAAAAATGAAAGACTTCAGGCCGCCAGTGTTTCGTGTATTATCGTTACCAACCATAATAATAATACTGTTAGGACCTCCATCTAATGTACGTAGTAGCCATATTTACTGTTGTGTTGTGCTGTCAATTAGTCCGTTTGTCTATTGCGAAGCAAATAATTAAGCAATTTCTGTTCCATTGTCATAACTACCTAAAACTCGTAGAAAACGTTTTCATGACATATTAAAGCATATGTGACGCATACGTCACAGTTTTACTCTCATAGATGCTTGGTAGGAAATACGAAGTATGTGCGAAGTGGGTGAACTATGTGAGGAACATTATATTTATACATTTATTTCACAAGCTGTAACCTCCATCACGTGTGAGACTCGTTAATGCCAGTATATGAGAAAAAAATTAAATATTAGTAACTTAAGTAATGGAAAAATGGAAATGAGCGTTTGGCGTCATTGGCCGGGAGGCCCCTTACGGGGCAGGTCCGGCCGCCTTGGTGCAGGTCTTATTACATTCGACGCCACATTGGGTGACCTGCGCGCCGGATGGGTATGAAATGACGATGAAGACAACCGAACACCCAGACCCTGAGAGGAGAAAACCTCCGACCCAGCCGGGAATTGAACCTGGCCCCCCTGAGGATGGCAGTCCTTCACGCTGACCTTTTTTTTTTTTTTTTTTAATGGTTCGTTGTATTTCGTCTTAGTGGACGTCACATGACATCCGTTGAAGTTCGTTGTTGATCTTTTCACTTTGTCTTTTTTATTACAAAGACCAGCCAGCTCTCTGACCGAACACGCTGAGGTACCGTGCCGGCACAGTCTAAGGAATAGTGATAATACGCTGTCCAGTCACAATACTGTTACTATCTGAAAAATCACATTTTGCAGAGCGGACCGCTGCGAGACATGCAGGAAGAGTCAGTGAGTTTGTGAAAGATGCTGACGGGTATTTGAGCCATGCTGACTCCAGTGTCGTGGCCAGAACCCATGTCACCAACAGTCTGATCGAGGTCGTCTCACAGATTCTGGTCTGTGTCTAAATTTAGGGAGTATCGTAGCCAGGGTAGTGCGTTAAACTCATCCTGATTCTCTCTGAACCACACACGTACACTGTGTGCTGGGTGACAGATTACACTGTCCTACTGGTAGATGCCATCGTGCCGAGGATAAAAAAACTGAATGTAAGGCTTAGATGCATACTTGTGTTGATCCATTGTGCCTTCCAGAATGACGAGATAATCCAGGGAATCCCATGAAAACGCTTCCTCCTCCGGCCTTGACCGTTTGCTTCCAGACTTTTCACGACGATGGAGGATAAAATGTATTTCTTATGGAAAGGCCACCTGTCGCCATCCAGTGGACGTCCAGTTGCGGTTCTGGAGTGGAAATTCTAACTTTCGCCGCCGATGAACAGAAGTCAGTACAGGTGCATGAACTAGCCGCCTGCTGCTGAGGCCCATACGCAACAACATTCGCCGAAAAGTCGTTGAGGAGACACTAGTGGCAGCTCCTCGGTTCATCTGGGCTGTCAGTTGCTCAACTATTTGCCCGTACACATCTCCGCAACCGTCGTTCACCCTGTCACTGTGGCCTATAGTGCACCACAGCTGTCACTGCGTCAGCTTTGGATAGCGCCATTTTTCGATGCGCCGTATACTTTCATAATGGCGACAAGCGAGTAGTGTACAAACTTAACCGTTTCGGGAATGCTTTTACTCTTGGCCCGAAAGTTAAAGATCAACCCCTTTTGGACGTCAGATAAATCGTTCCGTTCCGAATTATGACGACGACTGCACTGATTTCCGCGTCCCCCGCGACACGCTTTTTATACATTCCACTATTGGTGCTACCACCTGTGGTCTGGGAGTGGTTATTGCACGTTGACGTCGAATATAGGTGGTGGTCACCTTACTATGATTGGGCCTTTAATAATGATATTTTAAGAATAATTTAGTCTTGTGAACTAAACGCAGCGAAGCCGTTTTGTTTTTACCCCTCAGAGAATTTCATTTTATCCCTCACGGGGTAATTAACCCTATTTCTCTATTCTGTGCTACCGTGCTATGTGCATGAAGTACTTCCGTCCTGTTCCCTGTCTCTAATTTCGAAGCGTCTCTCTCGTTACTGAATAACGTACATTATCTAATTACGAGAAAAGGAGTAAAATAATTCCACTAACGCAAATAAAGCGCATCGTCCACGTTCGAAAACAGCTGGTATAGGGCCAAAAGGCAACTGCGCCAGTTTCTCATCGAACGCATTTACACTTGGTGTGTTTACCCAAGCGATCGTTTCCCCGGAGCATTAAGCGAGAGGGCGAGGGCGTCCCACGAGAAGAGCCAAGCGCCAAGCACCGCCGCCTTCCGCGTGAGCAGAATTACTGCGTCTGAAAACAAACAGCCGTGTTCCGGGTGAGCACCTGGCCGGCGGGCACACGACGCGACGCGACGCCAGGCCCGGTATTTTTACAGCGGCGGCCGCGCGGTGGGCTTTTTTCGCGTGCCGTCCCCATTCCGATTCGCAAGTCGCCGCCCACGCGACGGCGCAGCACGTGCTGGCGGCGGGTCACAGCGGGGGCGGCGCCAGCAGCCTGCTGTCAACCGGCCTTCCCCCTCCGACTCCCTCACACAGCTATTCGGCGCTGCTCTGATCTTTCCAAAATGGTCTGAGCACTATGGGACTTAACATCTGAGGTCATCAGTCCTCTAGAGCTTAGAACTACACTACTGGCCATTAAAATTGCTACACCAAGAAGAAATGCAGATGATAAACGGGTATTCGTTGGACAAATATATTATAATAGAACTGTCATGTGATTGCATTTTCACGCAATTTAGGTGCATAGATCCTGAGAAATCAGAACCCAGAACAATCACCTCTGGCCGTAATAACGGCCTTGATACGCCTGGGCATTGAGTCAAATAGAGCTTGAATGGCGTGTACAGGTACAGCTGCCCATGCAGCTTCAACACGATACCACAGTTCATCAAGAGTAGTGACTGGCTTATTGTGACGAGCCAGTTGCTCGGCCACCATTGAACAGACGTTTTCAATTGGTGAGAGATCTGGAGAATGTGCTGCTGCCAGTAAAGCAGTCGAACATTTTCTGTATCCAAAAAGGCCCGTACAGGACCTGCAACATGCGGTCGTGCATTATCCTTCTGAAATGTAGGGTTTCGCAGGGATGGAATGAGGGGTACAGCCACGGGTCGTAACACATCTGAAATGTAACGTCCACTGTTCAAAGTACCGTCAATGCGAACAAGAGGTCTGTTCAAAGTACCGTCAATCTGAACAAGAGGTGACCGAGACGTGTAACCAATGGTACTCCATACCATCACGCCGGGTGATACGCCAGTATAGCGATGACGAATACACGCTTCCAATGTGCGTTCACCGCGATGTCGCCAAACACGGATGCGACCATCATGATGCTGTAAACAGAACCTGGATTCATCCGAAAAAATGACGTTTTGCCATTCGTGCACCCAGGTTCGTCATTGAGTACACCATCGCAGGCGCTTCTGTCTGTGATGCAGCGTCAAGGGTAACCGCAGCCGTGGTCTCCGAGCTGATAGTCCATGTTGCAGCAAACGTCGTCGAACTGTTCGTGCAGACGGTTGTTGTCTTGCAAACGTCCCCGTATGTTGACTCAGGGATCGAGACGTGGTTGCACGATCGGTTACAGCCATGCGGATAAGATGCCTGTCATCTAGACTGCTAGTGATACGAGGCCGTTGGGATCCAGCACTGCGTTCCTTATTACCCTCCTGAACCCACCGATTCCATATTCTGATAATAGTAATTGGATCTCGACCAACGCGAGCAGCAATATTGCGATACGATAAACCGCAATCGCGATAGGCTACAGTCCGACCTTTATCAAAGTCGGAAACGTGATGGTACGCATTTCTCCTCGTTACACGAGGCCTCACAACAACGTTTCACCAAGCAACGCCGGTCAACTGCTGTTTGTGTGTGAGAAATCGGTTAGGAACTTTCCTCATGTCAGCACGTTGTAGGTGTCGCCATCGGCGCCAACCTTGTGTGAATGCTCAGAAAAGCTAATCGTTTGCATATCACAGCATCTTCTTCCTGTCGGTTAAATTTAGCGTCTGCAGCACGTCATCTTCGTGGTGTTGCAAAATTTAATAGCCAGTAGTGTATTTAAACCTAACTAACCTAAGGACGTCACATACATCCATGCCCGAGGCAGGATATGAACCTGTGACCGTAGTGGTCGCGCAGTTCCGGACTGAAGCGCCTAGAACCGCTCCGCCACACCGGCCGGCTCGCCGATCTTTCCACATTAGGCCTAAGCTTGCCGCACCTGTTGTCATAACACAAGGTGTAGATCGCTGGCTTGCAAGAGGGGGAGCTGACATAGGTCTGAATGTAGTTCTCGCATCGTCTAGAACAGTGATACCGGACCTGAGGGTAATTTCCCCCTGAGAGATAAAATGAAATTTTCTGAGTCGTAAAAACAAAAGGGTTCAATAATTGCTATTATGACTACTTCTTGAGTCTGTAATACTGATTACGTAAATTACCAATTATTACATTGTTTTTTCGAGTACTAGGGTGTGACACAATGTGGTGGAGGCTACAACTTGTGAAACGAATGTGTGAACATCATCTTCATCACGTAGTCCAAGGCAAAATACGTACTTCGTACTTTGTATGACGCACCTTTTTCTTATTTTTTTGAGAGTCCTCAATTTTCTGACTGATCTGAAGTGACCTTCCACGATTTGCTCTCCTGTGCCAACCTCTTCATCTCATCGTAGCACTTGCAACGTACGTCCTCAATTAATAGCTCGATGTATTCCAGTCTCTGTCTTCCTCTACAGTATTTACCTCTGCAGCTCCCACTAGTAACACGGAAGTTATTCCGTGATGTCTAAACAGATGTCCTGTCATCCAGTACCCTCATCTTGACGGTGCTCTTCGTCCATTCCTTTCTTCGCCGGTTTTCTGGAGAACCTACTCATTCCTTACCTGACTAGTCCGCCCAACTTTTAACATTTTTCTGTAGCACCACATCTCATATGAATCGATTCTCTTCTGTTCCGGTTTTCACACAGTCCATGTTTCACTACCATACAATGCCGCATTCCAAATGTAATTCTAACAAATTTCTTCCTCAAATTAAGGCCTACGTTTCATACAAGTAGACTCCTCTTTGCCAGGAATGCCCTTCTTGCCAGTACTAGTCTGTCTTTTATGTCTTCATTGCTCCATCCGTCATGGGCTATTTTGCTGCCAAACTATCTCTGATGGTAAGTTCCACGCTGTTCTCATTTCTGCTGCTTCTCATTACTTTCTTCTTTCTTCGATTTACTCCCGATCCATATTCTGTACTCATTATACTGTTCATTGCATTCAGCAGATCCGGTAATTATTCTTTAGTTTCACAGAGTTTAGCAATATCATCGGCGAATCTATAGTAGGTATCCCTTCTCCTTGAATTTTAATTCCACTCTTGAACCTTTCTGTTATATCCGTCAGTGCTTCTTAAAAATATATAACGAACAGTTTGTACGGAGACTACATCCCTGTCTTACACCCTTTTTAATCCGAACACTTCGTTCCTTGTCTTTCAGTCTCATTGTTCCCTCTTGACTCTAGTACATATTGTGTTCTACCCCTCTCTCTCTATGGCTTATCCATATTTTTCTCAGAAATTCTAACATCTTTCACCATTTGAATTGTCGAACGCTTTTTGCAGGTCGACAAATCCTTGAACGTGTCTTGATTCTTCTTTAGTCCTGCTTCCATTAAAACCCACAGCGTCAGAACTGCCTCTCTGGTGCCTTTATCCTTCCTAAAGCCACTCTGAGCATCACCTAACATGTCCTCAATTTTCTTTCCCATTCTTCTGTATATTATTCTTGGTTCAAAAAAATGGCTCTGAGCACTATGGGACTCAACTGCTGAGGTCATTAGTCCCCTAGAACTTAGAACTAGTTAAACCTAACTAACCTAAGGACATCACAAACATCCATGCCCGAGGCAGGATTCGAACCTGCGACCGTAGCGGTCTTGCGGTTCCAGACTGCAGCGCCTTTAACCGCACGGCCACTTCGGCCGGCTTATTATTCATGTCAGCAACTTGGATGCCTGAGATGTTAAGGTGATAGAGCTATCATTATTGCATTTGTCAGCTCTTGCAGTCTTCGGAATTGTGTGGATGATATTTTTCCGAAAGTCAGAAGATATGTTGCCAGACTCATACATCCTACACACCAACGGGAACAGTCGTTTTGTTGCCACTTCCTCCAAAGATTTTAGAAATTCTGATAGAATGTTATCCATCCCTTCTGCCTTATTTGACCCTAAGTTCCCCAAAGCTCCCTTAAATTCCAGTTCTAATACTGGATCCCCTGTCTCTTGTAC
This sequence comes from Schistocerca serialis cubense, assembly GCF_023864345.2. Lineage (NCBI taxonomy): Eukaryota > Metazoa > Arthropoda > Insecta > Orthoptera > Acrididae > Schistocerca > Schistocerca serialis. The sequence goes on from NC_064638.1 coordinate 703,001,877, forward strand.
ACCGACTCGCGTTTCTTCTTCTATCACGTCATCAGACAAGCCTTCACCTCATAGAGGCCTTCAGCATACTCTTACCACCTATGCTCTCTCTCCTCAGCATTTAACAGTGGAATTCCCATTGCACTCTAAATGTTACCACACTTGCTTTTAATTTCACCGAAGGCTGTTTTGACTTTTCTACATGCTGAGTCAGTCCTTCCGACATTCATTTCTTTTTCGATTTCTTCATATTTGTAACGCAGCTGTTTCACCTTAGCTCCCCTAAACTCCTCCCTAACAGGCCATGAAAGCCCAACGGTACCGACCGGCCGCCGTGTCATCCTCAGCCCACAGACGTCACTGGATGCGGGAATGGAGGGGCATGTGGTCAGCACACCGCTCTCCCGGCCTTATGTCAGTTTCCGAGGCCGGAGCAGCTACTTCTCAATCAAGTAGCTCCTCAATTTGCCTCACAAGGGCTGAGTGCACTCCGCTTGCCAACAGCGCTCGGCAGTCCGGATGGTCACCCATCCAAGTCCTTAGCTCCCCTGCACTTCCTATTTATTTAATTCCTAAGTGACTTGGGTTTCAGTGTCATTAATTTCCCTCACATTTTTGTACTCCCTTCTTTCGTCACTCAACTGAAGTATTACTTCTGTTCCCATGATTTCTTCGCAGTTACCTTTCTCGTACATATGTTTTTCCCTCCAACTATTATGATTGTCATTTTTAGAAATATCCAGTCCTTCTCAACTGAACTGCCTACTGAGCTATTCTGTACGGCAGTGTCTATAGCCTTAGAGAATTTCAAGCGCATCTCCTCGTTTCTATTACCTTACGCCACTTCTTTGAGAACTGATGTTTCATGACTAATTTCTTCAAGCTTCAGCCTGCTTTTATCACTGCTAAATTGTGATCTGAGTCTACATCTGCTCCTGGGTACGTCTTACAATCCAGTATCTGATTTCGAAATGTCTACCTGACCATGACGTAATCTAAATGAAATCTTCCCGTATCTCCCGGCCACATTACAGTCCCCCATATCTATCAGATTTCCGTCTTCCTTCCGTACTCAATTACCCGTTCAGTATTCTCATATACTTTATCTCTTCATATTCTGTTTGCGACGTCGGCACGTGTACCTGAACTATCGTTGTCGCTGTTTGTTTGCTGTCGATTCTGGTGAGAATAACACTGTCACTGAACTGTTTACAGTAACTTACTCTCTGTAACATCATCCTATTCGTAAGAATCCTACTCTCGTTGTACCATTTTCTGCTGCTGTTGATGTTACCCTATATTCATCTGACCGGAAATCCTTGTCTTCTTTCCATTTCACTCCTCTGATCCCTTCTGTATGTAGATTGAGCCTTACCTTTTCCCTTTTCGGATTTTCTAGCTTCCCTACCACACTCAAACTTCTGGCATTCCACACCACGACTCATAGGACGTTATCCTTTCATTTGTTATTCAATCGTTTTCTCGTGGTCTCCTCCCCCTTGACAGTACCTGTGGAGATCGGAAGGGGGGACTAAACCGGAATCTTTTGCCAAAGGAGAGATCATTATGACACTTTATCATTTGCGGGCCACATGCCCTGTGGATACACATTATATGTCTTTAATGTAGTGGCTTCCATTGCCTTTTGCATTCTCATGTCGTTGATCATTGCTGATTCTTCCGCCTTGAGGAGCGGTTTCCCACTCCAAGGGCAAGAAAATGTCCTGAACTTCTATTCGCTCCTTCGTCATCTTTGACAAGGCCGTTGACTGAATGAGGTTGACTTCATATGCCGGAAATCTTCGGCTGCCATTCCTGAAGATTTTTATTCAAAATTTAAGCGGTGGCGGGTTTCGAACCCGGGGCCGATGAAGTTTTCATTACTAATCGAAAACGTTACTCCTTTTTTTATCCCATTTTGTCCGTTTTTGATCGTTACATTTGTTCGGAGCGAACGTCCCATGACACCTGTTCAAGTTCATCGTCGATGAATTTACTCAGTTTTTCTTATTACAGATGGCAGCTATCCCTCTGTCCGAACACGCTAAGCTATTGTGCCGGCACCGCTAGCCCATAGATTCATCTTTGGTAGTATAATGGAGACACGTGCATCACATATGGTTAATTATCTCATGAAAATGAGTTCTCCGAGTTGTATGCAGTTTGCTCAATAGACCAGAAATTGCTTCATTATTCACTTCGCAACAACACAATAGTAATAATACAAAGATTATAGCCTGCCGTAGGGTCCTCTAATTATTATTATTATTATAATTATTATTATGTATTGTTGTTATCATTATTGGCAGGTCAGAGACTAAGCCATAAGCCATGGCGCCTTGTCACGGTCCGCGCGGCTTCCCTCATCGGAGGTTCGAGTCCTCCCTCGGGCATGGGTGTGTGTGTTGTCCTTAGCATAAGCTAATTTAAGTAGTGTGTAAGCCTAGGGACCGATGACCTTAGCAGTTTGGTCCCATAGGAACTTACCACACATTTAATTTTAAGCCATGACAGCCTGGAGTTCTATTTCTGTCAGTTCAGAAGTAAGGAGTCTAGCAATCAAATAATTTACGAAGAGTCACTGTAGTGTACGCTTTTAACTTGAATGTGGATGGTTAGGGAAGGGATTGGTGCAGAGGACTCGTGCTTTGTAAAAATTGTGTACCCTCAGTGTGAATAGTAAGCTTTCCTTTCAGAAAACGAGTTGTAGGTACCACTCGCGCTGCACTGAGAATTGCTTCACCAGTCTAAAAAGAAAAAAAGTTGTTAGAAGTAAGGGGTATCAATTGTGCCATTGATTCATCAGTTCGTGGTTTAATGAAACATCTACAAAAACTAAATATCATTAATGTTTCATCATTTTAAAAACCAAAATTCTTATTATTTCTAATATTTAGTTATACGCTAATGTTGATAATGATGAGGGAAGGAGGAGTGTGCACAGTGTACTAATATCTGATTGCACTCAGGAGCAATGCTGTCAGAAAGGTTGTGAACCACTGGTCAACTTGAATATTGCTCGTCAGTATGGGATCTGTTCCAGATAGAATTGATAGAGGAGATAGAGAAAATCCAGAGGAGAGCACCGCGTTCGTCACAGGTTCATTTAGTAAGCACAATAGCAACTCAAGTGGCAGACGTTGCAAGAGAGGCATTCTGCCTCACGGTGAGGTTTATTGTTAAAGTACGATTCTTAGAAGAATCAACAAACATATTGCTTCCTCCTACGTATATCTCACGAAAAGACTATGAAAATATTGGAGAGATTCGACCTCACTCGGAGGCTTACCGGCAATCGCGAACTATTTGCGACTGTAACAAGAAAAGGGGGGTGGGGAGTCACAATGGTAAACACAGTAAATTCCGCCACACACCACAAGTTGCCTTGCGAAATACGCATGCAGATGTAGTAAGGCGTACAGCACCTATAGTTTCATGAAGTTCCGGTAGGCGTGTGTAACGGAGGTCCGTTAAAAGCTGAGAGGTGTCATTGGGTTTCTTTTGGCGGAAAACCAGAGCATCGCAGATATTCATAAGCGCTTACATATTGTCTACGGAGACCTGGCAGTGAACAAAAGCACGATGAATCGTTGGGCGAGGGGTTTCTCATCGTCTCAACAAAGTCGCGCGAACATGTCCGATATCTCGCGTGCCGCCCGTCCGCACACAGCTGTGACTCCAGCAGTACTGGAACGCCTGGACACACTAATTCGAGGAGATCGGCGGATCACAATCAAACACCTCGCTGCACAAGTGCACGTCTCTGTTGGTACTGCTGACCAACTCGTCCACCAGTTCTCAAAGCTGTGTGCCCGCTGCGTTCCTCGCCGCCTAACGGAAGACCATAAAGAACACCGAAGGGCCATCTGTGCGGAGTTATTAGCACGTTACGAGGCTGAACGTAACAATTTTTTATCGAACAACGCCACAGGCGATGAAACAGGGGTTCATCACTTCGAACGGGAAACAAGATGGCAATCCACGGAATGGCGCCACACCGCCTCTCCTCCGAAGAAAAAGTTCAAATCTGGATCCCCAGCTGGTAAGGTCTTACCGGTACTCCGAGCGGGATATTTTGTTTGATGTCCTCTCTCGTGGTGCAACGATCAATTCTGAAGTGTACTGTTTTACCCTCAGGAAACTGAACGAACGACTTCCGCGTGTTCGTCGCCACAAAAATGCAAAACAACTTCTCCTTCTCCATGAAAATATGACCGCGAAAGGCCTCACACCAGTCTGCGCATCCTAGAGTAGCTCACAGATCTTCATTACGGTGTTCTTCCTCACCCGTCCTACAGCCGGGATCTCGCACCTTGCCACATTCATCTGTATGGCTCAATGAAGGATGCAATCCTCCGGGAACAGTACGCTGATGACGAGAGGGTTATCGACGCAGCAAGATGTTAACTCCGACGTCGAGCAGTAAACGGGTGCCACGGGAGCATATAGGTCCTCCCAGTAAGATAGCGTAAGACCTTCACACTGAACACAGATTATCTTGAAAAATAGGGTTTCGTAGCCAAAAGTATAGGGAATAATTTGCTGTACTGAAATCCTGGATAAAATCAACCTGCTTTCAGAAAAAATGTGTTGCATTGTTATGAAAAGTCCCTCGTAATAATACTAATTCCTGACTGAAAGGAGGCACATTAAAAGCTGGCTCCAAAATTTGAGAATAAAATTAAAGAAAAATTGGAAGACTAAAAACTAGTTACAGTATCACGTTCATGGGACCTCTTCTTCATGCTGTGTCTTATGCCGCTGTTGATCGGCCGCTTGGAAGGTATGTATGAGTAGTTTGGTCTCGGCTCTCAGGCTCCTAATGTCTATTCTATAACGGGAGTATTGGAAAATTGGTACCACGCTACGACAAATGTCTAAGTCGGAGCGGCGAGTATGTCGTAGCTGGAAAACACAGCTAAATGTTGCAAATCAAAAACATTTTTGGTTTTCACTGTGGTTTTCCATTTCGCGACCGATCGGACCTTGAAAAAAACGCCCTCATATTAAAGCGCTTAAAGTGCATCGTGGCAAGAAGAAGGCTCTGTTACAAGAATCGAATGGTATCAGGAAACACTGGAGGTGCTGGCTTCGAAATGAAGAGTAATCTGACCGTATTAGTTTTGAGACACAAGGCCATCATGATAGCCACTGCGTCTGTTCACTGGATTCTTCTAAAGAAAGAGCAGAAGCAATGAGACACAAGGTCATCGTGATAGCCACTGCGTCTGTTCACTGTATTCTTCTAAAGAAAGAGCAGAGGTAATGACGTGCAGCTTTCACTGGCACACGGCAGCAGCGAGTCGCGGAAAGTCAGGGAGCCGATCGGCGATCGGCGGGCAGTCATCGACCTAAGGTGGGCGCTAAGTATAGCGCGACATGTGATGCCGCTGCCTGCTAAACCTGGCCTCGGCCGCGCCGCGCCGCCCCGCACTCGGCACAGAAGGTCGGCCGCGCTTCCGTTCACAGGTGGCTCCACCACTTAAGGTCCTCCATCGCACTCGCTGGCTCTCCAACGCGCTGACCAGTTCGAAAGTACGGCGATGAGGTATTTATCGGTACACCACCGGCTTAAATTGTACGTCAAGGAAAAAAAGGAAGATAAAAAGGAAGCTTATGTTTAATGTCCCGTCGACGACGAGATCATTAAGGACGGAGCACTAACTCGGAATGGGGAAGAGACCCGCCCGTGTCCGGCATTTGCCTTACGCCATTTAGGGAAACCATCCTTTCTGAGGGCTGTTTCCCTAGTAAAATGTGGTTATTGGTCCACTGTCGGCTAGCTAGGTTAACTGCCACTTTTCGGAGTCCCTGCAGGGCCTTCACAGCTACCATGTCGGTCTCGGGGCACTGAAGTCCCTACTGCACTTCACTCCTGTAGGCCATCTTTTACTCTGCGGCGTTGCCCGTCTCCCTCGATTTGGACAAGAAGTTGGTCTTCTGTGAGATCCTGGTTACAACTAGAAAGAAAAATAGACCAATTGGCAGAACAAGGAATAGAGATGAACAATTGAAGGTGGAAAATGTCACGTACTTTGGAAGTGTGATACAAGAATCTGGAAGAAACGAGAAAGATCACTGAACATGACAAACAGGCAAGAGCATTCCTGATAAGTGTTAGGAGCCTGGTTTGGAATAAGTCGCATTAAATTGGAGTAATACGTGGAAGTTACTACACACCAATACTGACAGATGCCTCTAAAACATGGATAATGTAAAAGAGATGTAGCCGGATTACCGGCATGTGAAATGAATCCTCAGAAGTGCGATATGAATACCAACGAGAGGTAGGATGAGGAATGAAAGGCCAATGGAAAGAATGAAAGATGAACCTTTGCAGAGCAGGATAGAAACATCAAGGCTAAGATGGTATGGGCACCTAAAGAGATTGGAAAACAGGAGGATTCCCAAGAAAATACATGAAATGAAGACGCGAAGGAAACGAGAAAAAGTACGACAGGTATAGATGACCGAAAACTGGGAAGGAGTGTGTTGAAAAAAGAGGCGTTAACTGGACCAGAGTGAACACAGAAAGATGGTCGGAAAACAGGACTAGATGGCGAGGTTTGTATTCCAAACAGACGCAGCATGGGAGTTGAAATTGTTCAGGATGATGATGATGATTTAGTGAAACCACTGAAAACCTAAATTTGAATTTCCAGAAGGGCATTTGAACTGTCGTCTCCAACTAAACGTGGCAACTAATCTAGAGAATATAATGCAGGAAAGTGGAATGAATGACAAACGGATAACTGTAAATGCACGTCAGTCTGGTGGCTCTGTCCGCAGCTCGTGGTCGTGCGGTAGCGTTCTCGCTTCCCACGCCCGGGTTCCCGGGTTCGATTCCCGGCGGGGTCAGGGATTTTCTCTGCCTCGTGATGACTGGGTGTTGTGTGATGTCCTTAGGTTAGTTAGGTTTAAGTAGTTCTAAGTTCTAGGGGACTGATGACCTAAAATGTTAAGTCCCATAGTGCTCAGAGCCATTTGAACCATTTTTCTGGTGGCTTTGTGAATTTGGAGGTGAATGATATGGAACAAAATAGTCAGTCTACAAAAGTTAGAAGGTATTACAACAAAGGTATTGTACAACAATGTTGTGCGCTGCAGACACCTGGGCGGTGAAGTAAACGACAAAAGTATGGCACGAGTGACATGAAGTTTTTCAAAAGACGGATAGAAGTAACGAAACTGGAACAGATGAGAAATGAAAGAGTTACGGAGATAACGCATGAGGAACCCGTATAACAGGAGATTGAGGAAATGGATGAAAACGACATATAAGGAGAAAGAATGAGACGAGGAAACTTACGAAGATGCACGAGATGAAGATGGAGGCAGAGGACTGAGGAAAAGACCAAGGGTCAACTTCACAAGCCGAAGAAAGCATTCGGAATACAGGAGAAAATTGGACTAGAGTAGTGACAGAGAGGTTGGGAGAAGACCAGAGAAAATGAAGAGGACTGTGTTTCAAGCAAACCTTGCCGGTTGTGAAACTGCGACCCCATTGTCTCAGCACTCCTGCACAAAGCTCTGTCGAACGTCGAGCATACTTGCTACTTCGCAGTCCCTAACCTAAACAATTTTGGCAGTGATGTGGCTGTATAATCTGCTAGGTGGACTGAAGAATTAGAACTGGAGTGGTTGAGGCTAGAGGTATTACTTAGCCCTCCAGTAGATTTAATGTGTCACTAGAATTACGAAACGGAACAGCAGTTAAGCCGTTGGAAGTGGTATATTTAAATTTCGATTTAGTCTTCCTGATTTACTTCTTTTACTGTTTTCTCTAAACCATTCCATATCGATGTCGACATAATTTCAGCTTTACATCCTTCTCTATGAGAGTTACTGGTGCGCCTTCTATTCTGTTGTGAACCTTTCGACGAGAGAGCACTTTAACAGCTTACATGTGTGCTCTGCGTAGTGTCAGTAATTGTTATGACTGCTTTGCAAGTGTAATATGGTGTGTGAATTGTTTACGCTGGCACTGGAAGATAAGATAGGGAAATCACGCACAAAAACTGATTTCACTTTATGAGACTGGATTATGTGCTATAAAACTGGCGACAGGACGCACTGGTCAGTGTTCAAATGTGTCAGCGATGATACTGCAAACTGTTACTTCAGTGTGCCAGGACTTGGCTGAAGATCTATGGTGGCCGGTGGGCTGCGGTCGCGTGGGGCAGTCTGGCACAGCGCAGCGTGGACACGAACGGTGAGGCCAGGCTCCCGCTTAGTTACGAATAAGTCAGTTGCAGGGTCACAGAGAGGCGCTGTGAATCGAGGGGCCAGCGGACTCTTGCGAATTTTTGGTTGAAACCGTCGACGTAAAATATACTCGAACGTCCGTCGGACGAGAAGACACAGAACCCTGAAGTATCACTGGCGTCTTTACCTGCTATACGTGGATCTCATAGACTGCACGTTTTGCGATTACTCTGAGAAGCAACTGGCCACACTTATGTAATGCGGATGGCGTAAGCTGAGTATTAGAGTCCAGCAAGTTTTGAGTCTCGGAATGTTCGACGGAGGAAAAACTCCGCCACATTGAAAGGTGAGAGTGTGAGCTATTTAAACGATGGCTGGCGCCCCATCCCAAACACACCGGGACAAGGCAGTTGCCCCTCTTTTTAAACGGCCACTGAAGCGGGAAGCTTCCACTTGACGGGATTCAGTTCTGTTGAAATTCGAACGTCTGCGTACCAGTTTCTATACGACTATATGAGTCGTAAGGCACCATTGTCGCAATTCAAACGAGCACCAGGAGCTAGGCTAGTCATTGATCAGAATCTTGCACTTTACACCGCACTTACGCATGCAGAGAGACGACCCAAAACTCGGCACTTCGTTACGGACCAGGTAAGAGATCAGACGTACTTTTAACGGTATGCTTTCCCGATGTTGTCTGTTAGTGTTAGCATGAGGTGGAGTGCGGAAGTCATAGGACGAATTTATTTACTTTGCTGCACATAGTACAAAGAGCATAATTTAAGTTAGAGCTATCAATAGTTGATAAATTGTTAATACATTATTAAGCGTTGTTTGGCCACTACTAGTCGACAAAATGGGCTGGTGCAATAATAGAATTCAATTACTTTGTAGCTGTATCATCCTATCATTTGTGAAATAATAGATGATATTTCCAGTTGAAGTATGGTGGCGACCCGTTAATGAAGCCATGTATTAACGCATTTGTCGTTGCAACCTTACTTAGTGCGAAACATTGCGAACAGCAGAGGCCAAAAAATAATAAATTAATAGATGCAAGCGATCTCAAACATAGAGCGTGAGGTGAAATGCCTGGGTCACGGAGAAAACAACTCGCGTCACCCTGTGCTCCAACTACAAAGGAGAAGAGATGCCTTGCACCACTAGACATCACGACAAACGGACCGTATAGTATAAAAGGAGGGGGGTAGTATTGTATTATCAGCAGAGAAGGAACAGCAGAATGTGTAGGACAGAAAATTGCAGTGACGTCGAATGTGTGCTAGTCATTTCATACCATCTGAGAAACAAATCCACCAGGATCATTTCAACCCATCTTAAGCTGCTCAAGTCGACTGTCGATGATGCGACTGCGGAGTGGAAACACGAAGGAACAACCACAGCTAAAACAAGACTAGGCAGACCTAGGGAATCGTCACCTTAGTGTGCGCGAGTAATGAGTGGATGGGCAAATATCTATTAGGTACATTACGTACGTAGATTGTGGACAGTTGGGAATGTGGGTCTCACGGGAAGCGTGCAAGGGATAAGACCCTGCAGTCGCGCCATTTATCTGTGTCGTCGGTGGCTCAGATGGATAGAGCGTCTGCCATGCAAGCAGGAGATCCCGGGTTCGGGTCCCGGTCGGGGCACACATTTTCAGCTGTCCCCATCGAGGTATATCAACAACACGTGTTGGCAGCTGAGGAATTAAATTAATTATTACTGACGAACAGGGACCGTCCAGCATTGCAGAGGGTGGTTGAAAAATTCGCATGAAATCAGCGGAAGGAATCACTCCTGAGTTCTAAAGTGCTACCAGCAGCCCAGCTAGCACAATGATTGCGCTTAGCGTGTTACGAATAATGGGATACAGTGATGGAACATCTCTTCATGAGCCACACGTTTCTGCAGTCAATGCTAAGCGACGCTTCAGGAGCTTCAGGAGCTGCGAAGAGCGACGCCACTGGAAATGAGTGATTTGGGGTGATGAATCATGCTGTAACTTGAGGCGTGCCAGTGGAAGACTTTGGGATTGGCTCATGCCTAGAGATCGTTAACAGCCATCATGGGTAGTGCGGTGAAATGCAGTGGCGGTTGTGTTAGGTGTGGGAGCGTTTTAGATGGTTAGGGTGTGATCCTCTTATTGTGTACAGGTGGAGCAACAGTTCGGAGACGATGAGTGTTTGTATCAGTGTGACAATGTCGAAAAGCAGAATCTGTGAGGCAAAGGTCTGTCGGCACTAACAATCCTGAGAAGGACTGATGTGCCCAGAGTCGTGACCTGAATCTAGCGGAAAACCTTTGGCTCCGAGGAAGAGTGGGATGCCTTTCGTAAAAAAAAAAAAAAAAGTTTAAATGGCTCTGAGCACTATGGGACTTAACATGTGAGGTCATCAGTCCCCTAGAACTTAGAACTACTTAAACCTAACTAACCTATAAGGACATCACACACATCCATGCCCGAGGCAGGATTCGAACCTGCCACCGTAGCGGTCGCGCGGTTCCGGACTGTAGCGCCTAGAACCGCTCGACCACTCCGGCCGGCTGCCTTTCCTTTATTGACATTCAGATGGCTCATCCAAAGTGTCCACACCAAAGCTCAAGTCGCTATAAAGGCGAGGATACTCCACATTACTGTCCATTAACAGGATACTTTTGATCAGATAGAGTATTTCGCCAGATCTTGACAACAATAAAGAAACAACGACTTTTGTGACTAACTGCAAAACATGGCCTTGAAAGAAACCTTAAATAATAAGTAGGATTGTTGTGCCAACTGACTTGACCGTGGTTGGCAATGCAGTAGAAATTTTCTCTACAAGTTAATTTTTTTGTAGACTCATTTCAGCTTCATTCATTGACAATATACTTATAGAACTACTGTTCTATAACGAATCTACATGTGTACGAAGAGACAGAGTATGAGTCCATTAATTCCCGTAGTTTCTGAGTTTGGTAAATCAACGCTATAAAACATTTTACCATATGCGCTAGCGTAGGTTTCTGACGCCGTTGTCACCTTCAATAAAACGTTTCCGCTGACGCTTTAACTGGAAGCAGGATGAAAGGATGGTGTCCACTGACTGAGCTGAGTTATCAATAGAAAATTTTGTACGTTTAGTAAATCACAACTTAGAATAAAATACATAACAAATCACTTGGATCGTTCCACAGAGCACCACAATCAACATCTTTCACTTGATTCAACTAAACATAGATAATATTAACGGGATGAACAACTGTAAACAACTGGGACCATGTCCAAACGACAGTAAAAACGAAGCTCACAGGAAAAATGACTCCATCTCTTAAGAATTTAAGGTGGTTAACTATCTTCAAAATACTGTGAAAACCAGACCATTTTTAAAATTTCAGCTTAATAGCAGTAAAATCAAAATTTACAGAACTTCACTATTTTAAAAATCAAACATTTAAATCTCCCCTTTTATAATGAACTTTACTAGTTACGGGTTTTGCTCCTGGACAATGCTGCTCAAAACCAGACTGCTATGATACATCCTCTTCGATCCAAACATGTGTACTGGTAAACAATCATTCATCTTTAGACTGTGTAATTTACATTATAATTAACCACTGAAATGTTTACCTGAATCAACTGGCGCTGATAACCTCGTTGTTGTGCGCCCTAAAACACTAATCATCATCATCATCTGAAGCAACTGAGAATTAGCTGCAAGACAGAACAATATGTTACAAGATCAGATGAATGAAATTTAATGTTGCACCTTTCAACATGCAAGGCAACCTGTGTCATGTAACCTGTCCAGTACACGAAAAATAAGTTCATCAGTTTCCATGGAAACAAAACTGAGCCTAAGCGAGGGTGGAGTTAGCAACTCATCAACTTAGAGCACCTAATCTAAGCACAGCTCTCTAGTCGCATGCTAAACAAATTTTGTGGGGGATCTCGCGATTTGTTTCCTAGTCCAACAGAATTCAAACCCAGAACTGCCGCACAGCTCCAGCGGGCCACACGTTCCAGAAAGCCAAGTCCGTAGACCGACCGGTATGACACGGCGCTGCTTCCCCTGCTGACGGCCGATGCCGCTCCCAGTCCGCAGTGAGCAACAACGCTCTGTGCGGCTCACAGCGAAGTCACTCGATCACCCCGGTGCCGCAAGCTATCACCGTTTCCACCAGAGGGAGCAAACACCATCTCTGCCCAGCGACTCAAAGAAGCTGTGTGATTTCAACTAAAACAAAATGTTGCCACCTATGGCACACTGGTGACGCGACCGCGCCGTCACATTGCTTGTAGGTCGAACGGTTCGGCCGCTGTTGTAAGTAGGTTGCACTGGGGTCAGGTACTTACAGTAGTGGCCGGGTACGTAAACAGAAATGTTTTATTGCAGAATTTACCTAAAGTTTCTAATGACCACAAACACAATTTTTATTTAGAATAATCTACTTTGTTTCATTTATTGCACGGGAACATAAATGTTTTTTTCCTCATCAGAAGGAGAATGAAGCATTTCGAGAATGGCTAACATAGAAATGGTCTTAGAGATATAATGTATACATTTCAAAGCTAGAAAATATGCTCTTACGTATCACAATTTAATTCCTTAACCTGATCTGGTTGGTGCCACCAGGACCTCTCTTACATCGGACTAAGGTTGCACACACACACACACACACACACACACACACACACACACACACACACACACACACACACACTACCGGTTTTACATCAAAGTTAACTAAGAAATAACAGCCTCATTATCACAAATAGTATTAAAGTGATTTGAATGGTCTACAAAGGGAATGTAACCAAATATCTCTGACTGCAAACTTATTAATTTAAACTTCCTGGCAGATTAAAACTGTGTGCCGCACCGAGACTTGAAATCGGGGCCTTTGCCTTTCGCGGGCATGTGCACTACCAACTGAGCTACCCAAGCACGACTCACGACCCGTCCTCACAGCTTTACTTCTGCCAGTACCTCGTCTCCTACCTCAGTTGGTAGAGCACTTGCCCGCGAAATGCAAAGGTCCCAAGTTCAAGTCTCGGTCCGGCACACAGTTTTAATCTGCCAGGAAGTTTCATATCAGCGCACACTCCGCTGCAGAGTGAAAAATCTCATTCTGGTAATTAAGTTAACTTCTACTATTGCTGGCCGTGCTGCCACTAACAATAATAATAATAATAATGACAATAATAACGATATCGATTTCGGTAGGTGTACAAAATAGATTTTTCTGATACAGTGAGTTCTGGGGAAGGAAATTTAAGGGGACTGCACCAGCTAAGAAAATTGGTAAATGAGGAATATCTGGCAGGAAAGAAGGAAGTACAGGGGTAACGAGTGCGTGCAGGGACACTCACTGTTGTTCAGACAACATCGTTTAAGTCGAGGAGAGATATGAGAGACAGTGAACGTTGACAAAACAGTAGGAAAGACAGAGGGTATGGAAATTTCTGTGCTACTCTGCACACAGCCTGGTAGCCATACATATGATGGTGAAATATGATCAAATAGTCGAAGATCACAAATACATCGAACGCAGGCATTCGTAACCAGTTCCAAGCGCCGTGAGATTTCCTGAGAAAGACCTTGCAGAATAATATCCCTGTAATCAGTAACTGAAAGCGTAAGTGTCGGTAGAAGTTTTTTTTTTTTCAGGTCAAGAGGATACAGCGTTCTATATTTATGAAGGTAACGGAGAGATGGTGATACTTCCTTGCACACTGCAGTGTTCAGTCCAGTTTAGGTTTTCAACTCTTATTACCCCTGGACTTTTCTGAAGAAGAGAAGTTGATATTTGTCCTATCTGTGGTTAAAGATTATGGTGGTTCCTGATATTTCGGGTTAATGAGCCTAGAATGGCCAATGATCACCGCTTGGATTCTGGACGGGTTGGGTTTTAACCCTATATTCTGCGCCCATTTTGATAGTGCACACAGGTCAATATTTAGATTCTCGATAGTTGTCTTCACGTTTATTGATTCTGCACGTAGATACAATTGGGGGTCATCAGCGTACATTTAGTATTTGCAGTAGGACAAAACTGATTATTAAATCAAGCTGATTAGAAGAAATCTGCTCCGTATTTTTGTGGTAGTCCACATCGTTAACAAATATATTGGTGGAAATAGTACTGAATAAAAAAAGTTCAGAATAGGGCACATCAGAACACAGTTGAATTCTGGAGAGATCTAAAGATCAAAATTACCAAGAAGTGAAGACAGAAATATGAGATAGGGAAGAATAATGGCGATGTCAAGGCATGAGAAAGAAAACGATGGCCGAAGTATAGGGAACAAAAGACTGTAGCTATTTTTGTAACTATGTCGTGTATAAAAAAAACTGAAATCATTGCGAAACTGGCAGATTCTTCTAATAAATTTGGACTACATACCGTTTTGTTCCCACAAAAAGCTTTCGTATTTGAAATACCTATACAGATTCATATCATTTACGATAAATTACCTTCCTATCGAGGAAGAAAGAATTTATAATGGAAAGTATCACGAATCACACAACTACGCACTGGTAAACAGTGCAGTTCTCCAAATATGATTTGTAATATTTAAAATTCAGTTCTTTTATTTGCGCCGATAAAAACCTAACGTTAATTCGTGAGCCTAAAAACCGTGGGTATTCATCTCTAATTCATATCCAGAAACTGCAGGCCAGCTTCTTAGCGCTAAGATGTATAGGTATTAGAAACTCATAAGGAGATAGACGTAATTACTTGACAGTAGTTTTACACACACATCCGTCCTTGGTTGCTATAACTTATTTTATCACTCACTAGCACGAATGTTTAATAATAATTTCCCAACAACTTCACTATTTAGCTTGTCATTCGTTTTCTAATCGTAAATACCGTTTCGTTTCTTGTTTAGTACTGTTTTCTTCTTTTTCACCTCTTTCCTTCATCAGACTTATCGTTCAACTTAATTTTTCACTGTACCTCTCTCTATTCGATAAATATCCTTTCACGCCCATTTTCATTCCCGATCAATTATCTTCGATCTTTGCTTTTTTTTTACTATTACCATAGTTCTGATTTACTGGTAAGTTAAATCTGAATTCGAGCAGCACAACATTACCTCAAAAACCTCGCTTGATAGCTTGACGCCTTAAAACCGGATTATAACTGAATAATGCGACATCTCCAACAGAAAAAAAACCGTTGTATTTAGCCTCAACCAAACAAGAGGGTCACAAAGCATCGTCCTTTAACTCTCCGCAGTCCGCACGATTTGTTAACTCATTTTTCAGTATGGAAAAGAAATTGTTCATGGTAGCATATCCCAAGACGTCATCGAACACAGGGAAATGAATGTCCGTCTCCAGCACTAAGATAGCTTGGTTTTACTAAGAAATGTGCTGACGCTGAGTATGCTGTTGCAAGCTTAACACTGCTTCCAGTCATCTAATCTTCTGGCCGATGGATAGCCATTACAGCCATTCGTAAATAATTAGTACTAGGAAAAAGCGTGTTACTTACTAGGTCGAGCACATGTCTTTCACTTTATACTAGGAATTGTAGCACAGATGTTTCTATCGAGTATTCTAATTTTATGTGCGCATGAAGTTCATACACTACTGGCCATTAAAATTGCTACACCACGAAGATGGCGTGCTACAGACGCGAAATTTAACCGACAGGATGAAGATGCTGTGATATGCAAATGATTAGCTTTTCAGAGCATTCACACAAGGTTGGCGCCGGTGGCGACACCTACAACGTGCTGACATGGGGAAAGTTTCCAACCGTTTTCTCATACACATACAGCAGTTGACCGGCGTTGCCTGGTGAAATGTTGTTGTGACGCCTCGTGTAAGGACGAGAAACGCGTACCATCACGTTTCCGACTTTGATAAAGGTCGGATTGAAGCCTATCGCGATTGAGGTTTATCGTATCGCGACATTGCTGCTCGCGTTGGTCGAGATCCAATGACTGTTAGCAGAATATGGAATCGGTGGGTTCAGGAGGGTAATACGGAACGCCGTGCTGGATCCCAACGGCCTCGTATCACTAGCAGTCAAGATGACAGGCTTCTTATCCGCATGGCTGTAACGGATCGTGCAGCCACGTCTCGATCCCTGAGTCAACAGATGGGGACGTTTGCAAGACAACAACCATCTGCACGAACAGTTCGACGACGTTTGCAGCATGGACTATCAGCTCGGAGACCATAGCTGCGGTTACCCTTGACGCTGCATCACAGACAGGAGCGCCTGCGATGGTGTACTCGACGACGAACCTGGGTGCACGAATGGCAAAACGTCGTTTTTTCGGAAGAATCCAGGTTCTGTTTACGGCATCGTGATGGTCGCATCCGTGCTTGGCGACATCGCGGTGAACGCACATTGGAAGCGTGTATTCGTTATGGCCATACTGGCGTATCACCCGGCATGATGGTATGGGGCACCATTCGTTAAACGTCTCGGTCACCTCTTGATCGCATTGGCGGTACTTTGAACAGTGGACGTTAAATTTTAGATGTGTTACGACCCGTGGCTCTACCCTTCATTCGATCCCTGCGAAACCTTACATTTCAGCAGGATAATGCACGAGCGTATGTTGCAGATCCTGTACGGGGCCTTTCTGGATACAGAAAATGTTCGACTGCTGCCCTGTCCAGCACAGTTACCAGATCTCTCACCAACTGAAAACGTCTGGTGAATGGTGGCCGAGCAACTGGCTCGTCACAACATGCCAGCCACTATTCTTGATGAACTATGATATCGTGTTGAAGCTGCATGGGCAGCTGTACCTGTACACGCCATCCAAGCTGTGTTTGACTCAATGCCCAGGCGTACCAAGGCCCTTATTACGGCCAGAGGTGGTTATTCTGGGTACTGATTTCTCGGGATCTATGCACATAAATTGCGTGAAAATGTAATCACATGTCAGTTCTAGTGTAATACATTTGTACAATGAATACCCGTTTATCATCTGCATTTCTTCTTGGTGTAGCAATTTTAATGGCCATTAGTGAATATTTTTGAGCAACAACTACAATTTGTCATTCTTCTGCAAGACTGTGTACTTAAATAAACTTTATTGATTTCTCTCGTATATCCTCATCGTTGGAGCACGGTGACGTATGAATATCGTTTTAGTGGCGAGGCAGGACGATGTCCTCAGGTCTTTGGAGTTTTAGTAGAAAGATAACTTCTGGGGAAGCAGTTTTCTTGACTTGCGAAGCTAAGTTAAAGATAGCTCGGCTAGACATTAAATCGGGTGTTGGGCAGCTGAAGGCCAGCGGAGCCGAATCGCCGGTTATTAGCGTCCGCTGCTTATTTTGGGCCGCACGCCGGTCGCCACGCTCGTTACTCGTCTCTGCCTGCTCCCACAGATGGCCACACCGGCGCCCTTGAGTCGAAAAAGTGCTGGCTACTAGTTCCAAGAGCAAAATGTGAAATATTTTTCTCTCCTAGCCTTAATCTCAGCCTGCCGGTGTGGCCGAGTAGTTCTAGGCGCTACAGTCTGGAACCGCGCGACCGCTACGGTCGCAGGTTCGAATCCTGCCTCGGGCATGGATGTGTGTGATGTCCTTAGGTTAGTTAGGTTTAAGTAATTCTAAGTTCTAGGGGACTGATGACCTCAGATGTTAAGTCCCATAGTGCTCAGAGCCATTTGAACCATTTTGAACCTTAATCCCAGAAGCATCTTTTCTCCTTTTCCCCATGCCAAACGAACGAAAAATCCTAGACAGGCTCAGAGTAAAACCTTTGGAATTTTCAGAAACCGCGGCCACAGATTTCGTAATGCGGTTGAAACCGCATTTCCCTTCACAACTCTTGCACATTAACTCTATACCAAAAAAATCTGTTATCAGCTTAATATCGGATACCTCATGCACTGCAGGTCGTTTAGATGTCTGCGGCAGTTCTCACCGCCCTCCAGGTAGCAGTAGTTCGCGCCGGCATGACGCTACCGTCTGCCATTCACCTATAGATGGCAATGACTTCGTTGTCACAGCTGCAGGAAATTTTACGTAATCATAGTTCAGGCAGTTTGCACGAAATATTTATAAATTGTAAATACAAACTTTCCTCGTTAATCAGCCTATTAGTGGAAACCACATTAAAACCCCTACAGTAGTTTCTGGGAGTCTTTATATATGTCTAAGATTTTCTGCAGACTTTTGGTAGGAATCGATTTATTTCTGAAAGATGTCAGTTTCTAAGTAACGTATTGTTTGTGGCTGCGCTATTGACCATTGTAAAGCCTATTGCATTGTGGTTGTAAGCTTTCACGTGGCACGTTGAGTATAATTTCATTAATGTATATTTCTTCGTATTTCGTTAGTGGAATACACTATGAATTAATCCCCTTAGCACTCTTGAATGGCAGGCATCACTGACCGCTGACAAGACGAGCTGTTTTCCTCTACATTCTAGAGAGATCTCCCTCAACACACTTCTTAGGAAATTTCTTACCTTCATCTTTCCAGGTAACAGAAGAAGATATCATTTTACGAGGGCAGGCTGCATTCTTACAAACAGATAAAATGCGAACGAAATCTGAACAATATTAAATGCAGATGGGTGGAAAGCATTCGACGAATTCGAAAGCAGTATCTTACCTGCACAGTTTTTAATGGAACCTCAGTCGGTTAAACTGTCGAAGAACGTATGTAGGAGTGTATGAGCGAATTTATCCGTCCTAGAAAGATGTGCAGGCCATCTCTAAAAAAAGGTCACAGGACAGATATGCGAAACTATAGAGCTGTCTCATTGCCAGTGTGTTTTGATCACATAAAATTTAATGTTTACTCACGTATATGTGATCAAAAATATCCGGATACCCATTGGTGGAAAAATTATAGGATGTAATGTTTACTCACGTACGAGGGCAGTTCAATAAGTAATGCAACACTTTTTTTTTCCTCGGACAATTTTGGTTGAAAAAACCGGAAATTTCTTGTGGAATATTTTCAAACATTCCCGCTTCGTCTCGTATAGTTTCATTGACTTCCGACAGGTGGCAGCGCTGTACGGAGCTGTTAAAATGGCGTCTGTAACGGATGTGCGTTGCAAACAACGGGCAGTGATCGAGTCTCTTTTGGCCGAAAACCAGGGCATCTCAGATATTCATAGGCGCTTGCAGAATGTCTACGGTGATCTGGCAGTGGACGAAAGCACGGTGAGTCGTTGGGCAAAGCGTGTGTCATCATCGCCGCAGGGTCAAGCAAGACTGTCTGATCTCCCGCGTGCGGGCCGGCCGTGCACAGCTGTGACTCCTGCAATGGCGGAGCGTGCGAACACACTCGTTCGAGATGATCGACGGATCACCATCAAACAACTCAGTGCTCAACTTGACATCTCTGTTGGTAGTGCTGTCACAATTGTTCACCAGTTGGGATATTCAAAGGTTTGTTCCCGCTGGGTCCCTCGTTGTCTAACCGAACACCATAAAGAGCAAAGGAGAACCATCTGTGCGGAATTGCTTGCTCGTCATGTGGCTGAGGGTGACAATTTCTTGTCAAAGATTGTTACAGGCGATGAAACATGGGTTCATCACTTCGAACCTGAAACAAAACGGCAATCAATGAAGTGGCGCCACGCCCACTCCCCTACCAAGAAAAAGTTTAAAGCCATACCCTCCGCCGGTAAAGTCATGGTTACAGTCTTCTGGGACGCTGAAGGGGTTATTCTGTTCGATGTCCTTCCCCATGGTCAAACGATCAACTCTGAAGTGTATTGTGCTACTCTTCAGAAATTGAAGAAACGACTTCAGCGTGTTCGTAGACACAAAAATCTGAACGAACTTCTCCTTCTTCATGACAACGCAAGACCTCACACAAGTCTTCGCACCTGAGAGGAGCTCACAAAACTTCAGTGAACTGTTCTTCCTCATGCACCCTACAGCCCCGATCTCGCACCGTCGGATTTACATATGTTTGGCCCAATGAAGGACGCAATCCGTGGGAGGCACTACGCGGATGATGAAGAAGTTATTGATGCAGTACGACGTTGGCTCCGACATAGACCAGTGGAATGGTACCGTGCAGGAATACAGGCCCTCATTTCAAGGTGGCGTAAGGCCGTAGCATTGAATGGAGATTACGTTGAAAAATAGTGTTGTGTAGCTAAAAGTATGGGGAATAACCTGGTGTATTTCAATGCTGAATAAAACAACCCCTGTTTCAGAAAAAAAAGTGTTGCATTACTTATTGAACTGCCCTCGTACATTATGTGACCAAAAGTATCCGGATATGCATTGGTGGAAATTACTATGCGGTGTGACCACCCTTCGCCTTTATCACGACCTGAACACTGCTGGAAAGACTTTCAACAAGGTCTCGGAATGTCTGTGAATTAATGGCAGGCGATACTCTCTCACGTGCTGAAACCAGAGAGAGTAGCGGAGTTGGACGCTAGGATGTGGAGGGAGATCGACATTCTAACTCATCCCAAAGACGTTACGCTGGGTTCAGCTGGGGACTTTGAGCAGGAAAGTCCGTCTGAGGAATGTTATTTTCCACAAACAATTGCCTCGCAGATGCCGCTTTGTGACAAGATGCACTGTCACGCTAATACATACGTTGTCGTCTCCGAGCTGTTCCTCTACTGTTCGCAGTACAAAACACTGTGAAATGTGTTCATATCCTTCCGCATCTAGCATTTTCTTGTGCGCAATAAGGAAACCGCACCCAAACCACGGAAAACACTCCCAAACCGTAACACCGTCTCCTCTATATTTCACTGTTGGCACTACAGGTAATGGAAGGTAAAGTTCTCCGAGCATTCGTCAAACTCAGACCCTTCCACAGGACTCAAGGTATAATGTGATTCATCACTGCAAATCATTCGTTTCCACTTTCGAGACAATGACAACGTAATACTACCCGCCTCCATTTAAAATGACGAATCTTCCTGTCTGTGACATCTAGTGACCTATTCCGCGTTACGTAGGGCTGTGCGGATACTTTTGATCAGATAGCGTATGATGAATTTTCTAGAAACCGAATAATTCTTCTGTAGGAAATCAGCATTCAAAACGATTTCCGCATGCACCTATCGCGTGAAACCCACTCTTTGTTCGTTAGATTCGTAGTATAATAGTTACACGTGCTCACCTCCGCACCGTCGCCTGAAAGAAGTGCATACTGAGTATTGGAACAGATATGGTACTAGATTGAAAACAAAGAAATATCTGTACGTCGCTCTTAACGGGGAGCCGTCGTCAGAATCGAAAATAAGGCCCAAAGTACCTCAAATTGGACCATTACTGCTCACGATGTTGAATGGCCTGGCATGTAACGTATGTAGCTCTCCGAAACTTTTGACAGACAAGCAGTTATGCTCGGAGAGGTGGCACAGTTAGGAAATTGTTACGAAATGCAGAGGCATTTGAGGATGGTGCGATTGGTGCAAGGAGCCATAACTGATATCTCACATAAATAAATACTGTATGCATAAACAGAAAAAGAAATCGTATGTTGTTTGACTACATAATCCGTAATTAATCATTGGAAGCAGTCACAACCGTCGAGTATCGAGGAGTATCTATGCGGAGCGACTTTAGGTCTCATAAATATAGCCTTAGAAAGGTAAATGTCAGACGTGTAATTATTGGTTGAACCCCAAGGAGGTTGCTTACCAAACCCTCTTTCGAAAAACTCCGCAGTTTCATTTGACGATATGCGAGCCATACTAAGTTGGATTAACAAAAGAGAGAAGAATAAAAAAAGAGCTGCACGTTAGTCATGGCATCGTTTAACCAGTACGAAAATGTTCAAAAACTGCAGTAGTCCGGGGGCGTGAGAGGCCACAATAACTTCCGCCAACATACATCTCACGTAATAGCAATGAAGGAAAGTTTGAAAAATAAGGGTGACATACAGGGGAATCGACAGTCTTTCTACTCCTGTACCACCTCCCAATGCAATAGGAAGAGGAGGAAAGAGCACTTCTTATACCACTGCTGAATCGTCGCTTGAAATGAAAGGATCACGTGTTCAACAAATTATGTTTGATACAACTATGGAAAAAAGTATCGGCAACTCACCGATGGTTGACCGCTGATGGTGAGAAAGTACGTGTGTGACGCTACAATTGGTATGAAGGCATTTACTATAGGATGTGTATTTTATCTTGTAAGTTTTCGTAACACCTTTAATATCTTTACTCTTAACAATCGTTGTGTAGTATATTAGTAGTTAATACCATCGTTAACGCGTAAACAGTTGACTCCTCTTTACTGCACGACAATTCTGTAATTAGAATCGTTTATATTCCACAGAATGAAGCCTGAATTTCTATGTCGTCTGTGTATAGAGCAGCAATGACATGCGCTTGCCCCTTTTGGTCCGCAACACACCGTACAGTGTAGTTGAGAGTGCGGTCGCTGCAACAGGCGGTATACGTAGTGGCGGAAGATTCAAGCAGAGCCCTAGCCAATGTACGACTCAATAGCTTTACTGTATAAGTAGTGATTATACATTTATGGGTATATTTCGTGCGGAGTCTGGTATCTATCTTTAGGTTCGTTCGGTTCCTTAGGCGTATCCTAATCTCCCCACGTCAACTACAATAATCGACAACTTTCCAGGCACATTTGCACGAGAAACAAATTGGCGACAGAACGCCAGAATCGAAGCGAGAATTTTAAATAAATAGACGACAGAAATGGTATTAGGTGAAAGCTACAGGTAGATTATAAAAATTAAATAATGTATTGGTTATGTTATAATTGACACCAATAACTAAGTTATACATATGGACATTCATTCTGAAGAGACTATCAGTTTTCAGGTTGGTTCACGAAGCATGCATCCTTGCAGGAATATGAGCCCTACAAACAATGACGAATCCCTATTACGGAGAAGTGATTCCCAAGGCATCGATGAGAAATCAGCCTGCATTTTCATTCGTTTCACTTTGCAGGAACTGACACTCACACTAAATAATGGATAAGGGACATACACTGAAGATTTTTATTATAAATTCGAAAGAAAGTACTTCTGTGAACATTGACACACACATAGCGCTTAGTTATTGTGCTATGAAATCGAACTGATTAAACTTAGGCATAACAAGGGAAATTTCCCTATGCCTGGTATTGTTTCATCAGTTTCCGAGCGCAATATTGGCAGGAAGGATTAAAATTTCTTGTTCACTATCGGGATTGATATTCCAATATGAAAATTTAAGATAAAATCTCAAAATTTACTGTATTATTCGCTAACAGTATCTATCTTTTGTGTCATCCTTTTGCGTCTCTGGTGTGCATAATGTTCAGATGTTCAGATCAGATTAGTCGTTCCACAAACATATTATCGCTCTTCAAGGCACAAAGACTATCGCACTTACCTCTTACCAGCGGTGTCAGTTAAGAATGCCATACACTGGCTAACTGACAACGATGGTATTACCTTTGAAATTTACTAAAAGGGAAAATGCATCCCATGAAAATTAACGTAAAGGGACCCATAGTACATGTTCTCTTCTGAAAACTATGCCTTCACATGTTTCTGGTGGTGGTGGTGGTGGTTAGTGTTTAACGTCCCGTCGACATCGAGGTCATTAGAGACGGAGCGCAAGCTCGGGTTCGGGAAGGATTGGGATGGAAATCGGCCGTGCCCTTTCAAAGGAACCATCCCGGCATTTTCCTGAAACGATTTAGGGAAATCACGGAAAACCTAAATCAGGATGGCCGGAGACGGGATTGAACCGTCGTCCTCCCGAATGCGAGTCCAGTGTGCTAACCACTGCGCCATCTCGCTCGGTCACATGTTTCTGAGACGTATGTGTAGTCACATGACAATTAGGAATTAATAAATAAAAAGTTACACTTTTTGGATTGGCTATACAGCATATACATAACTAATCTGCAGTTACGCGACCGTGTTCTCAAATTGTCTTGATATTAGGCAATATTGGTGATGACGTACATTATTTAGATTTTTCGTCGGGATTCATCAAAGCATGCGGCTCGGAACTACAACATCAAATTAAAGAGGCCCTGCTAAGATTCAAGCTCTGATCTTCCAGCGTGCGATCGTAGAATGATAATCCTATTCTAGCATGAACGACTTTTAAAAGTGGCTTTTCCTCAGGCATGGATGTAGGGGAAAGGAGTTGTTTAGTAGAGAAAGATTAAAAAAACAAATATTGGGAGCAGTCATGCAGGCTAATTTTCAATGGAATACTCCATTTTTGGATGTTAGTTATCTAAACAGTGACTGTTATACCAGCTTACGTAAAAATGCCTGTTAGATTTCAGTTTTGACAGAACTTGATCACAACAATCAAGATTAATGAATAATATGTTTCATTTTGACAATGTTTTAATTCTGTAAATATTAGAAATTCCAGTTTGCTGTAATGCATTCTTATATCTTGACTATCTCCTGAAAATGATCAGGAAGGTTAGTATTGTATTCAAATGTTTTATGTTTTTTATGTTATACTTTCTCACATGTTCCAAACCAACGAGAATCATCTCATTTTGAGTCAATGGAACGAAAACCTAATCTAATCTAACGTAGCGTAACAATTAAATGGGATCAAGTTACCAATATCTTAACTTTTACATAATTTGTACGAGCTCTACAGGAATGGCATTAGCACTGAGCGTAATCACCTCCACTGCTCATTACATTCACGCTCGCGCTTGTTCTTGGGTTTGATTCCAGACCAACAAATTTACGACAGTTAACTTTGTCGAACATCGCTAACCGGATCGACACAGTTGCATTTATTTCCTATTGACTTCTTTTAGATGTGTGCCCTTATAAGCTATCTACATTCAACATCACTAACTATGCAACAAGCCGCAAGCATTAACGTGTCGAGAAAGCAGAATGCGTTTATGCATTTGTTCTTCTTGCGTATAATAATTTAAATCGGCTACGCTATTGAATCTAGCTTCTCCACTCGTCGTAATTCGCCGTAAGTTCCTTAATTTTACTAAATATGTAGCCTGAATGGGAGCTAACCTTACCTCGACTCTTAACCAAGTAGTTCAATTTCACGTTTGTTCAAAATACAGTTAAGGACATTCATGTGTCTTACCCAAGTGTTAGCCATCAGTAGCCACCTCTGGGTCTTTTTAACCTCATTCACCTACTGCGTGTTAAATATGCAGCGTTATTGTCCATAAAACCAGAAGTTATTTCGAAGTACTTTCATTAGTCTGTAGCACAGGAGTTTTCTGTTACACAGTTAATTAATGTACCGTCAAATTTAGATACTGAAATACGCGGTGCGCCATTTGTTCTTATTAGGAAGCAAAAAATAAATTTAAATACAAGAGATTTACTTAACATATATTTCAGAATAAGTGCAGTCAGCAGTCATTCCTTGCGCAGTAGGTGAGAATCTTGCCACATATTCCCGCTGGACAATGGGCCCTACTACTATTCCTCGGATTTTTAACGTCGCTTTACTTCTGTAAAGATGTGTAGGTATCACTTATAGAAGTACTCAGTAAAACTTCCTCCAGCTTGCAGATTGTTTAAAACATTAGGCTCGAGCTTGACCTCCTCCAGTATGTGAACTGGCTCACCCAGTCGCTAATAGCAGACCAAGAGTTCAACATGCAGTCATAATCACACTGCAGGTTTGCAATTCGCAAGAGTACGGAGCGTCCCCAGAAGAAAAATCATGTAAGTGCCAGAAATAAAACTAAGACGACGCCGAGATCGAAGCCTATATCTTCGTAGTTTTAGTCTGACCAAACCGGTACTGAAAATTTAACGCACATACCTCCTGTGGCTTTCAGCGGCATAGCAACAGGACTAAATAAAGATCTGTTTAGCATACAAAAGTCGTCTGCAGTGATTAAAGCAAAAATCAAATGAAAGGCGACAGCAGACTGGGGATTAAATTGGGAACCTGGCTGCTCCCCAGGTTTCTCCTCGACTAAATTCACATCACGAATCTTGAGATCCTTAATGGTGGCCGGGAACTCGTTCCCTAATGTGTTACGCGCGCCGTAATAAAACAGGACAGTCTGAGACCAGAGAAGATATACAGGCTCTTGCGTGAAAGTCTTTAAACGCTAGACGTACTCTTTAAGTAGTTTGCATGCAAATGCGGCCCACGCTTTCTTATCTTGCGGTATTTTAGCGACTAGCGAGACGATCTTAAATTACTGTCATTATAGTTTCACAGGCGACACTTAATGTTCAGCGTTGCGTTTGATATGTGTTAGCCAGCAACAAAAGGAGTCGGCGTATAATGTCCCTCCGCACACTTTCTCATAGGACAAGACGCAGACATAAAGTTCCTGCGCCTTGGGCATTACATTGCCATACACTTGTTTCAAAAGAGCGTTGAGACCTGATGGCTCTTAGTCCTAACCACACTAAATGTTTTCTGTTTCAACGTGAGCAAAATAGCAGAAAAATTGCTCACTCGTCTACCGCAGCGTCTTTTCAGTTGATTCAGCAGAATAAAGAAGGGGGTAGATAATGCCGCTCACTTATTACTTAATTGCCTTCTGATAAGAACGTTTATTGATTGATGCCTCTTCTACATCGAAGCTAACAGAGGCGATACGGAAGCTATTCCTTGCGGAAGTGATGCAAGGAAAGCACGGATAACGCAGATCTGGATAGTAGGAGATCTGAATTGTTTTTTTAGTCACCACTGCCTGTTGCTGAGTGTAGGTTTCTGTAAAGTCTTGGGTACATTTGCCCACGGTCTCTATTAAAACACATGTTTATGGAATGACTGAAAAGCAGTGATCTGAGTCGCGTTGCAAATACTATTCGGTTCGTCGTTTGCAATAGAGAGCTCATCCTTTCAAGTGTGAGAGTGTATCCAGGCAGCGATACCGAGAAAACTGTTGTTGTGAAGTGTTGGCAGACAAGGATGTCGATGCCGAATTAAACAAAACAAGGCCCACTCAGAAGGCTTCGTGTTATCTTTCTTTTTAGAGACCAGATGGAACTGGGACAGGAATAGTGACAAAACGTATTAATAAATGACTCCCTTTTGCTACACTCAACGCACTCTCTTCCAATAACACACATTCCAAGTCTTTTTGGGAGTGTTTGCTAATGTACGTAAAAGTCTGGCTGAAGGTGTTTGTAGTAGATACTTGCTTTCTTTGCGGCTTTATTTCTCCGACAAATGTTGTTATGTTCTCAATTTGCTGAAAACCGACAGCTTTTTCATGAGAAGCTTATAATTGTTGTCCAAGATACTCCCTAAACTATTATTCTACATACGCAGACTCAGTGACATCGATACGTTGCAGTTGAGACTAAGGCACCCTGAAACTGACGCAAACAAAAGGAGCTCCACAAAATTCATTGTTTGGTAATAGGTTCCGATCTATGAAATCTAAGAACAAAAGCAAAACAAAGCTTATTATATGCATACAAGATATGTTACGTGCATAAAGGTTGAAGTGCTTGCCCTGCTTGTTGCATTAATGTTCATTTTCCGTACTTCAATGCTGCCCACTCTTGCTAAGTCAGACTTTGTGCCTTGATTTAGTTCCCAAATCTCTCGAGACCACCACGTGAGGTGACGGCGTGGGACACTTTTGATGGTGATCCAGCCGCCGAACACGAAGGTAAAGCTCGGTGACCCACCAGGTGCTATCCGAGAGGGGTAAGCTATGTGCTGTACCGGATGCCACCCAGTTTCTGGTAATTCACACTTCAAAGTAGACCCAATAAGAAGGAGTCAAAGATGCTATTCATCGACTGTACCGTTGTGTAATTGCATAGGTTTCCGCGGCCAGAGTCAGTTGACGTGAAAGATTCTTGGGTCTGGTACCGCGTCATATTGTAGATAACTGTCACTGATGAAGCCAAAGTTTCTGGCACAGTTACAGTTGTCTCCTTGTGGGTCTGGACTAGGAGAACACCACTGTAGCCGCTGCCGAAAAATTTGTTTCTTCAGTACACTTATTTACAATATAATGCAAATGTATGGGCCTAGACTCAGTAGAAGACCACTATAAACTTGGTCGGAAGGATGGTTTCATCAGTGACGGTTAATTACAATACGATGCAGAGCCAGACCCGGAATACTTTCTTGTCAGCTGTATCGTTGTGATCTGCGAGTAAATAACTACGTACACTGTGTAACGTTACATGCTTATGCTGCGTGTATACTATGTAAATTTCATAATTTGTAGCTGAGGTCACTGACGTACTCTTGCGTGGGGGTGCTCGACTCAGAGGTATGCATTTAGAATTTTGACGGCGGAAGAAATTTTCTACGACACTGTTTGACCGGCAAGGGGAGGAGAGAACGCGGTATTAAGAACGAAAACCCTTTCTCCTCAGGATCTGAGAGTGCAATCGTATAACTGCGAGCATATTTAGCTTTTTCGAAAACAAGCTGAGATTTTTCGTGTGTTCTTCATTCAGCATAATTATTCAAGAACAACACGTTTATCGCAGCTTGCAATTATCCAGAATAATAGAGCTCAGTCTTATCTTTATACTTCTCTTTATAAAGTACAAAGGTGTAGCGTAACGTTTTTAAAAAATGAGACTTCCTGGCAAATTAAAACTGTGCGCTCGACTGGGTGACGAACCACGAACCTTTACCTTTCGCGGGCAAGTGTTTAGCCGACTGAACTAGCCAAGCTAGGAGGATCGCTCCCTCGGTAGAGTATTTAGCCGCAAAAGGAAAAGATTCCATGTGCAAGTCCCGGCCGGGCACACAGTTTTAACCTCACAGAAAATAAATCAGCGCACACTCCGCTGCAGAGTGAAAACTCATTCTGGATACACACTCGACTAATTACTTGGTAGCCCTGTATATTACTGCCGAGAAACGTACAGCAGCAACAAAAAACTGTAAATGATCTTAATATGTTAGTATTCTTTACACTGCGCTCCGTGCCTTTTATAAAAGACGTTTTTGTGTATACCACCCAAAAATCTGCTAAAATCTTTATTGTGCTAGTTTCGACATTTTATGTCATTATCTGGCACACATTAGTTTATTTTGAAATTTTTACGCTCAGATCTCCATGCTGATACAGTACTCGAATCTACGAAACCTCAATCCCCCCCCCCCTACCTCCCCCGCCCATAGGCGATGGAGTCCATTATCTAAGACGATCACGGAAAGTCAATTCAGCGGAGCATGTGAGAAAGATGAGTAAAGTTATATTTAA
This sequence comes from Schistocerca serialis cubense, assembly GCF_023864345.2. Classification (NCBI taxonomy): domain Eukaryota; kingdom Metazoa; phylum Arthropoda; class Insecta; order Orthoptera; family Acrididae; genus Schistocerca; species Schistocerca serialis. Next base: position 703,031,149 of record NC_064638.1, read on the forward strand.
TAATTTCCTCGGTCGTGTCTTAAATTATGCGAATATATTTTGGATCAACATTGGCAGTGGTTTATAACCTGTGAAAAATTCATCAGCTGAGAAGACAAACGCATTACAAATTTATCCTCGAATCGACTTTCTTTTCTTGTTTACTTATTTTGTAAGTGAACATCGATTCATCTCCTGGTTGCCTAAAGTGTATCTCTCTTTGTGGCAAAACATTAGCTAATGATTGCCATATAGCATACAACTTGTAACAAATCCTAGATTAATTAATGAATTGTACGTTTTAGAAAACTAGAAGTGAAATAATATCTGTTTATAAAAATAATAAAGAAACATATAGATATGCTTGTTACAAGGAATAATTAATGACAACAGCTAAGTAGTTAACGCATCTGTAAGAACAAATGATTTCGTTCTTTGCTCCAGGTTACAGTGTTTGCAACATCAAGGTATTGCGAGTAAATGATGTCTTAGGGCCGCAAGCGAGTCTTGCTACCATATGAAAACGTGTTGATTTTATTGCTGCAAGCGATATTGGTAACTAAGAGAAACAGCTGTTTCGAGTGATGATGTAGGAACGTTTCATCAGTATTTGGCTAGCAGCTTACCATAGTTCATCATTTTGATCATGTTGAACACCACAGCTAACAATATTAATGACTAATAAAAACCACTTCAGCTGCATTATCACACATTTATTGTGTTACGACCGGTTTCGTTAGTTGAACATCTTCAAGTAGCACAACTCGACAATCCGAAGATATTCAACGAACGCAATCAAAACGTAACGCAATAAATGTGTAATAAAGCAGCTGATGTGGTTTTTGTTAATCATTAGTTCGTTATCATCAAACTGTGTACTAATGTTCTGGGTTATATTACGAACATCATTGTGAGGGAACATGGAGGTAAGACGTGTGATACTAACGGTGATCCGTCCCTTCTCTGGGAACGTTAAACTCGGCGAGCCCCTTGGTGTTGTTCATCAGGAGTGGACCGTGTATCGCTGCCAGGTTTTACAATCTGCTTCCTTCCATTTTCATAATCATTTACAACAACACACAAATTACATTACAGATTAATAATTATTCATCAGTCCTCGATGTACGCAGATGTTCATTTGACACATTATCACGAAGAAGATAGAAGGCAGGGGATTATTTTTGCAACTGCTATGGACACCCTGTAACACTAAACATATCGAATTCGAATAATATCCTTTCTACGAACAAGGAATCTGGCCGCAGAAGTAATGCACCACCTTAAGAAGATAATGCGCAAGTAATTTATCCAAAGACTATTAATTGTGCAGCACATCAGCTGCATTTTTACACATTTATTATGTTACGACCGGTTTCGTTCGTTGAACATCTCGTCAATCCGAAAATATTCAACGTACGAAAGCAGAATGTAACACAATAAATGTGTAATAATGCAACCTACGGCAAATCAAGACTCTTTCACACCGGCTGGAAAAGCGTATTCTGTAAGTGAGCTCATAAGTGCAGCACGTTTCCTTGCGACGCTAGCGTAATGTGGAGACATCACTATAACTAAGAAAGAGAAATCGACGTATCGTTTGCGCACCTATTAAATGGATCTCTTGAGGAATGTACATGTACGACGTCATTCCGCCTTTGATGACTCTTAAGGTAACCATGTATGTGCATTTTAACATGAGTTCAATGCTGCCAAAATCTGCAATTTTTTTCGTAGGCTTTGACTGGGACAGGTCGGAGTGGTCTTTGTCCAGCAACGGAACGGAAGAGCCCATGTTGCATGGGAATGGAGGTGCTGAAATCGAGGTGGATTGTCTATCTTCCTAATCCACTGACGTACGCTATTTGGAAGAATCCTGGCAAAGAAAAAAAAGAGAGAGAGAGAGAAGACGTGTATATGGGTTTGAGCCCGTACTTGGCATATTAATTTCTGGGGACTTAAACTCATAATCCGCTGTAGAATGAGCGATTTATTTATTTCCGAAATCCCTTCTTATTGATCACGATATCTTCTGATCGCCGTACCACATGGAAAAGGAGCCTACGCGTTTGACCTAGACCGGGCTGCGGGGCTGGCAGGTAGCAGCAGCAACAGCAGCGGCACTAGTAGCTGCCCACTGGCCGTGTTCCCAACCTGGCTGCGTGCGCGGGCGGTCGACAGCCCGCTACTTTGATTTGTCGTTTACTGGCTCTCTTTATCCTCACCGACAGTTGTTGGTCTCGCTGCCCGCCAAAACCACTTCACTGTCGCTATGATGAACTCATAATTAATTCTGTAGCCGTTTTTATTTCATCTATGCTACTCAGATTTTCGAACTTCGACAATTCAACCTCCGCTGCGTTGCCAAAGTATTCTGGCACTGCCAATGTCTGCTAAGATTAGGTTCTCGCTGAAAGCGTGCTATTATTAAATGCAGATGGCTGCCATTCTTTCTGAAGTTATGCAAAAAGCTAAAACTTTATTGGTAGCTATGATGCAAATGTTTTTTGGACTCAGCTTCCCCTTACGTAACTACAGTAAGATATAGCGATCCCTCGATCTAATACTGAATTCTGTGTTCTAGACAGGCTTCGATAAAACGTCTTATTTTTTGACATTGTTTTACGTTGCAGGTGCTACAGACGTCTTTACTCAGCGTGTAGCGAGAAGTTATTTTACTGTTCGTATGGTGGAAAATTCTGGGTCCAGTCTCGGGATTTTCTGGCATGTAAAAGTCGACGTACAATATCAGATGCACTTTGTAAACACTAAAGGGAACAAAGATGGGTATAGACTATAGTAAGTGACAAGAACATATAAAATAATGTTGCCAACAGCGGCAAAAACAAAAACAGTGTTGCGTGGGTAGCCACGCGGTCTGGGCGCCTTGCCACAGTTCGCACGGCTCCCCCCGTCAGAGGTTAGAGTCGTTCCTTGGGCATGGTTGTGTGTGTTGTGTATAGCGTAAGTTATAGATTAAGTAATGTGTAAGCCTAGGGACGGATGAGTTCAGCAGTTTGGTCCCATAGGCACATACTACAAATTTCCAATTTCCAATAAAAACAAAGCATTATTTTAGGACAAGACTCAGAGCAACCAGAACCTTCCACAATGCATTGAGACTTGTTTCTATGCAGAACAGTAGAGCATTCTAAACTGATACGGATGTCTTATTATGTTCTTTTACGTCTCGCAACGAACTTGATGAGCTACTTGAATTGTGACAACTACACGGCCACGTAATTTTTGTGCATGTTCATAGGTCGTCCGTTTCCATATTCAACGGGTAACAACGGCTGACCTTACAGCCATTTCATTAAGGAAACGGTCCTCTGGTCGCGGCACATTTGGTGCAATGAAGTTAAATCGGATTGAATAGATTACAGTGGAGAAATGCAGGCCAAGCACTATTTTCTTTGCAAGTATATTTTTCTGTGTATTAAGCGTCTCGGCTCGGTAAAATTTCAATGGAAATTTGTTAGGCTATTCATATACACACAAATAAAATTAATCTTAATCGGTGAAATCACGGCGACTTAATAAAATTTGGTGATGGCCGGAAAACTGCTGCAGTTCTCTAATTTTACCCATGAGGAGTACATGCACTGTCGAAGGCTAAATGGTAAAAGGAGGAGAGCCATGTCAGTTAGCGGGAGATAAGTGTTTGCATGAAACGGATTAAAAGAACTACATGGAACGTAGCTCAGAACTGCCAGATCGTTGTTTGAACAACTCCTGACCAGGACGTGTCATCGCGCTCGTTATACGTAGTTTGCTTTAGTGACTTCCGATGGATACATGCTTACAGTTGTCATGATCGAGTAGCATTTGAGACCAACCATAGAAGAAGAATAAAGCAACGTCGGAACCATGAGGAAAGAGAACCACGTACGACCGGCGAACGTGCTAAAAGGGAAATCTGACAGTGGTGTCGCTGTTTATTATATTTTAACTGTGCGCTGATGCACGTGAGATTGAAACTACACTGCGTGAATTTTCAGATTGTAACTGATTACCGTTTTTGTGCACGGTATTGTTTCGCCATCTGTGGTGATAGCTGATACGTGCTCATTCCACAATGGGAACATGCTCTTCTTCCTAACCCACAGTTTCCCAATTTTGTCGGCATCCTTTGCCAATGCTTACGTCAGGACCGTCCCACTTCGACCAGTACTGCCTATAACCGATTGTGGTTATGTGTAACTAATCCGTCAGAAACCCATCGATTGCGAAGTGATTTGACCGAAAAGATGTGGAAAGACGTACAACTAATCACGAAAACGGCACTGCAACACAGTGTCTTCATAAGGACTTAGTGCAAATAAATGTAATTAGTGATCAGTTTTGATTGGTTAATCGGATCTATAATTACAGGCCAATTTCGATTGGTGTATTGAATCTATCACTTGTTAACATTTGTTTTACAGTGAAATTTCAATCAGGCAATGATGTAATTCAGTCCTAAAGCGGTCAATCTGTTTCTGAAACCAGTTGGGCTCTATCAGATTTAAGTTCACGTAACTCTCAGTTACGCATGTATTGATGACGCCAGTCACTACATGTGCGGGAGTAACTACACGTATTCAGAGGATCAAAGACATTTAGTTAAGTCAAAGTTGATACTTTTCACTTTATATCTACACTCCTGGAAATTGAAATAAGAACACCGTGAATTCATTGTCCCAGGAAGGGGAAACTTTTTTGACACATTCCTGGGGTCAGATACATCACATGATCACACTGACAGAACCACAGGCACATAGACACAGGCAACAGAGCATGCACAATGTCGGCACTAGTACAGTGTATATCCACCTTTCGCAGCAATGCAGGCTGCTATTCTCCCATGGAGACGATCGTAGAGATGCTGGATGTAGTCCTGTGGAACGGCTTGCCATGCCATCTCCACCTGGCGCCTCAGTTGGACCAGCGTTCGTGCTGGACGTGCAGACCGCGTGAGACGACGCTTCATCCAGTCCCAAACATGCTCAATGGGGGACAGATCCGGAGATCTTGCTGGCCAGGGTAGTTGACTTACACCTTCTAGAGCACGTTGGGTGGCACGGGATACATGCGGACGTGCATTGTCCTGTTGGAACAGCAAGTTCCCTTGCCAGTCTAGGAATGGTAGAACGATGGGTTCGATGACGGTTTGGATGTACCGTGCACTATTCAGTGTCCCCTCGACGATCACCAGTGGTGTACGGCCAGTGTAGGAGATCGCTCCCCACACCATGATGCCGGGTGTTGGCCCTGTGTGCCTCGGTCGTATGCAGTCCTGATTGTGGCGCTCACCTGCACGGCGCCAAACACGCATACGACCATCATTGGCACCAAGGCAGAAGCGACTCTCATCGCTGAAGACGACACGTCTCCATTCGTCCCTCCATTCGCGCCTGTCGCGACACCACTGGAGGCGGGCTGCACGATGTTGGGGCGTGAGCGGAAGACGGCCTAACGGTGTGCGGGACCGTAGCCCAGCTTCATGGAGACGGTTGCGAATGGTCCTCGACGACACCCCAGGAGCAACAGTGTCCCTAATTTGCTGGGAAGTGGCGGTGCGGTCCCCTACGGCACTGCGTAGGATCCTACGATCCTGGTGTGCATCCGTGCGTCGCTGTGGTCCGGTCCCAGGTCGACGGGCACGTGCACCTTCCGCCGACCACTGGCGACAACATCGATGTACTGTGGAGACCTCACGCCCCACGTGTTGAGCAATTCGGTGGTACGTCCACCCGGCCTCCCGCATGCCCACTATACGCCCTCGCTCAAAGTCCGTCAACTGCACATACGGTTCACGTCCACGCTGTCGCGGCATGCTACCAGTGTTAAAGACTGCGATGGAGCTCCGTATGCCACGGCAAACTGGCTGACACTGACGGCGGCGGTGCACAAATGCTGCGCAGCTAGCGCCATTCGACGGCCAACACCGCGGTTCCTGGTGTGTCCGCTGTGCCGTGCGTGTGATCATTGCTTGTACAGCCCTCTCGCAGTGTCCGGAGCAAGTATGGTGGGTCTGACACACCGGTGTCAATGTGTTCTTTTTTCCATTTCCAGGAGTGTATTTAACGCAATGATAAATAAAATGAAAACTGAACAGATTACAGTATCACTCTAAGAGATAATAATGACGTCGTTCCTTGACGTCAGTAGAATCTTTACTGTAAGGAATATTTACAGACAGACTTCTCCAAAGCTTAAAACTCACTCTCACTATTGCTTCATTTAAACTTTAACCATCTCATACCTGCACTAAAACACCATAACAGCGACTGAGTACAACAGCAAAGACATCGATACATAATATAACCAAAATCACAAAAAATTAATTTACTTATATATAAGGGCGGTCACAAAGTTTCCGTTGTGACGGCGTTACCGCAGCGTGTATGTAACGTAACGTGACTCTGAAGTTGGTATATAAGCACCGACATGTAGGGCAAGGGATTAGTGTGACATTCGTGTCTTTCGGACGTGCGTGTGGTAAATGCCGAAATTGAATAATAACAACCATTAGATGATAGTGTGCCAAGCAAGATCGTAAGAGATGTAAAAGAGCCACTGTGGTTCAACAACCGAGTTAGAAAACTACTAAAGAAGCAAAGGGACTTCACAGCAAACGTAAAAGTAAAGTTCTATGTAGGCTACTGACTTGGCAAAAAATCCTAAATAATTTTGATCTTATGTCAAAGCGGTAGGTGGATCAAAACAAAATGTCCAGACACTCTGTGACCAAAATGGTGCTGAAACAGAGGATGACAGATTAAAAGCCGAAATACTAAATGTCTTTTTCAAAAGCTATTTCACACGGGAAGACTGCACTGTAATTCCTTCTCTTGACTATCGCACAGATGACAAAATGGTAGATATCCAAATAGATGACAGAGGGATAAAAAAACAGTTATAATCGCTCAAAAGAGGAAAGGCCGCTGGACCTGATGGGATACCAGTTCGGTTTTACACAGAGTTCGGGAAGGAACTTGCCCCCCTTCTTGAGGCGGTGTACCGTAGGTCTCTAGAAGAGCGTAGAGTACCAAAAGATTGGAAAAGGGCACAGATCATCCCCGTTTTCAAGAAGGGACGTCGAACAGATGTGCAGAACTATAGACCTATATCTCTAACGTCGATCAGTCGTAGAATTTTAGAACACGTATTATGTTCGAGTATAATGACTTTTCCGGAGACTAGAAATCTACTCTGTAGGAATCAGCATGGGTTTCGAAAAAGACGATAGAGTGAAACCCAGCTCGCGCTATTCGTCCAAGAGACTCAGAGGTCCATAGACACGGTTTCCCAGTTAGAGTCCGTGTTTCTTGACTTCCACAAGGCGTTTGATACAGTTCCCCAGAGTCATTTAATGAACAAAGAGCATATGGACTACCAAACCAATTGTGTGATTGGATTGAAGAGTTCCTAGACAACAGAACGCAGCATGTCATTCTCAATGGAGAGAAGTCTTCCGAAGTAAGAGTTATTTCAGGTGTGCCGCAGGGGAGTGTCGTAGGACCGTTGCTATTCACAATATATATATATATATATATATATATATATATATATATATATATATATATATATATATATATATATATGACCTTGTGGATAACATCGGAAGTTCACTGAGGCCCTTTGCGGATGATGCTGTAGTATATCGAGAGGTTGTAACAACGGAAAATTGTACTGAAATGCATGGTGCAGGGAATGGCAATTGAATCTCAATGTAGACAAGTGTAATGTGCTGCGAAGACATAGAAAGAAAGATCCCTTATCATTTAGCTACAATATAGCAGGTCAGCAACTGGAAGCAGTTAATTCCATAAATTATCTAGGAGTAGGCATTAGGAGTGATTTAAAATGGAATGATCATATAAAGTTGATCGTCGGTAAAGCAGATGCCAGACTGAGATTCATTGGAAGAATCCTAAGGAAATGCAATCCGAAAACAAAGGAAGTAGGTTACAGTACACTTGTTCGGCCACTGCTTGAATACTGCTCAACGATGTGGGATCCGTACCAGATAGGGTTGATAGAAGAGATAGAGAAGATCCAACGGAGAGCAGCGCGCTTCGTTACAGGATCATTCAGTAATCGCGAAAGCGTTACGAAGATGATAGATAAACTCCAGTGGAAGACTCTGCAAAAGAGACGCTCAGTAGCTCGGTAGGGGATTTTGTTGAAGTTTCGAGGACATACCTTCACCGAGGAGTCAAGCAGTATATTGCTCCCTCCTGCGTATATCTCGCGAAGAGACCATGAGGATAAAATCAGAGAGATTAGAGCTCACACGGAGTCATACCGACAATCTTTCTTTCCACGAACTATACGAGACTGGAATAGAAGGGAGAACCGATAGATGTACTCAAAGTACCCTCCACCACGCACCATCAGGTGGCTTGCGGAGTATGTATGTAAATGTAGATGTAGATGTATTACTAAATGCGTCCAAGTAGGACCAATGTGTTGTCATTCTTGTCTTAGCTACCGAAGGACAAACACCGGTAGACAACCACCGGAAAAAAGAGATTTTATATGTGGCAGTATGTCTGTCAAAATATTACCGTTCTGGAATGCAAACCGTGACAAGGCGTGCTGCTGTTTCGTGATAACGCACGTCCTCATATCGCAAATGTTGTAACGCAGAAATCTCACCGACTCAAGTGGGAGAGACTCGAGCACCCGCCCTATAGTCCTCACCTCTCCCCATGCGACTATCACTCTTCGGTCGGTTAAAAAAAGGCCTTGAAGCGTCGAAAATTCCTGTCGGATGAGCCTGTGCAGCAGGCAGCTACGGACTTCTTCACGCTGCAGGAGACGGTGTTTTACCAAACCGGCATCCTCATCCTGATGCGTCGGTGGGACGAGTGCCTCAGCGCTCACGGCGATTTTGTCTGATTGGCAAACCGATTCGGGACTGTGCGACCTTCGAATGGGAACTTTTTGATTGCCCATTGTAGAAGTAAAAATAGTTATGATTTACCAGATTCAACTGTTTGAGTAGTTACTTTAGATGTTAAAATCAAAAGTTTTTCGTTATTGGTGTTATTCAAACTTTTATTAATGATTTTGAGTTATTAGCAACAGCGTGAACTTCCAGACTCAAGACAAAATTAGTTTTACTTTCTAGCAAAGTTTTTGTCTTCAGTATTAATCAAAATTTAGCAGTTATAATGTGACACAGTGTGTTCATAAAGACTTGGTGCAAAGAAATGTAATTAGTTACCAGTTTCGATTGGTTAATCGGATCTATAATTACAGGCCAATTTCGATTGGTGTGTTGAATCTATCACTTGCTAAATTTGTTTTACAGTGAAATTTCACTCAGGCGATGATGCAATTCAGTCCTAAAGCGGTCAATTTGTTACTGAAACCAGTTGGCTAATATCAGATTTAACTGTCAGTTACCCATGTATGATGACGCCAGTCACTACATGTGCGGCAAAACGAGGATAATGGAATGTATTTGAATTAAATCGGGTGATGCTGATGGAATTACATTAGGAAATGAGACACTTAAAGTAGTAAAGGAGTTTTGCTATTTGGGGAGCATAATAACTGATGATGGTCGAAATAGAGAGGATATAAAATGTAGACTGGCAATGGCTAGGAAAACGTTTCTGAAGAAGAGAAATTTGTTAACATCGAGTATAGATTTAAGTGTCAGGAAGTCGTTTCTGAAAGTATAGGTATGGAGTGTAGCCATGTAAAGAAGTGAAACATGGGCGATAAATATTTTGGAGAAGAAGAGAATAGAAGCTTTCGAAATGTGGTGCTACAGAAGAATGCTGAAGATTATATGGGTAGATCACATAACTAATGAGGAGGTATTGAATAGAATTAGGGAGAAAAGGAGTTTGTGGCACAACTTGACTAGAAGAAGGGTTCGGTTGGTAGGACATGTTCTGAGGCATCAAGGGATCACCAATTTAGTATTGGAGGGCAGCGTGGAGGGTAAAAATCGTAGAGGGAGACCAAGAGATGAATACACTAAGCAGATTCAGAAGGATGCAGGTTGCATTAAATACTGGGAGATGATGAAGCATGGAGAGCTGCATCAAACCAGTCTCAGGACTGAAGACTACAACAACAACAATGTGACACTAGGAAAATTGGACAATAGGATATGGCTACTGTTTTAGGTAATTATGACTTGGATTAACGAAGAGAATAAAATTTTTATTAAAGTTCATGCAAAAATTCTATTGTCCAGATCCCTAAAGAAAAGCCATGGCTTTTACAGAGGAATGGGGCTGGAGTGGTTCGATTTTACTTTTGGGTGCTGCAGGCGAGAGGCATCAACTCGGCGGCAACTATGTTCCATAATTCCAATAATATTCCTTACGCTAGTTCGGCACTATGGAACTTAACATCTGAGGTCATCAGTTCCCTAGAACTTGGAACTACTGAAACATAACTAACCTAAGGACATAACACACATCCATGCCTGAGGCAGGATTCGAACCTGCGACCGTAGCAGGCGCGCCTGTAATCGGAATATTTCGTTTTAACCCCACAGTTTCAATGACTCGATACAACACAAAGTTCCTGACTTTGCCATTGCCTCCACGTCACAGATTTTACAAAATTATTTTCATCAGTTTCAAATAACACTTCCTCTACAACAAATAAATGCATTTCTCATATTTCGTTGACAATGTTTACTCAATAGTGAAACTAATAAGGAAACAAAAACACATTCGATAAAGAGGGTAAAATTAAACATTTCGATAGTAATGTTGCGTTCTGGTGTCACATACTGTGTTGTACTGCCACCGGGTTCTTCAAAATTTGGTAGGTAAATTCATGATGAATCTTCATCACTAGATAACAGTTTCTAGGCTAAAAGTTAGAGTGGCAAGGTAAGGTGTCATTTTCCTCTGTTCCAACGAACACGATTTAACAGTTATATCGTGAATGGGGACGGTGTGGTCGTAGAAAGGGGACCATTAAGTGACTCAGTTGTGGTTGTAGGCCCGTCTGCCGCCTAAGCGATTCTGGCATTCCATGGGGTCCGGTGAACGTATCCCGCTATCCCATTAGGAGGTGTTAGATAGTCTCCTTTGTAACTCTCCACCCACATACTTGGCAAAATAGCCTCTCTCGAATGTGTCCCGCGTTGGACAAGCCATCGGGATGGAATCAGTTTTCTTTCAGACTAACCCGCCCAGAAGGCGAGGGAAACGGTAAAGGTTTCTCAGAAAGCAGCAGAGAACTGACGCGGCAGTTGTCGGGAATTCCGACAGGAGGTCCTGGCGAGGCGGCAGGCTTTCTCTGGCGGGGCGCACCGCGCTTTCTCCCGGCCAGTCTTCTCACCTAACTCACGACGAGCACACGCCGCCGTCATCGTCGTCGCCGTCGTCGTCGTCACTGCTCACTACTGCCGGCCGTAAATAAGAAAACATCCAAGTCCGGTAACGGTGCAACCGGCTTCAAAGAGGAGCAACTCGTTGCATGATTTATTTATACCGTTCCATTATTCATAGCTGCAGGCTTGTAGAGCACGAACAATAGTATGGTAGCACTAAACGTACGTGCCATATCGAGCTGCACGATCCATTACAGCTCTTTTTTTATGGGGTAATGTTCTATGAACTCAAGGTCCAAGCGAAGTAAAATACATTTTCAAGCGAGATAAAATTACATTTCATTTTGGTCGTAACGGAAATACACCGTAATACAGTGAAAAACGATGCACCACGAAGGAACTATGCGAATGGAACGGAACTTTGTACATGCGATGTACATGTACAGACACACATGATTACAATTTCAGAAAAATTGGATGATTTATTCAAGAGAAGGAGCTTCATAAATTGAGCAAGTCAATAACGCTTTGGTCCATTTCTGGCCCCTTTGTAATCTGTTGTTCGGTTTGTAAATGTATGACAGAGTTGCTGGATGTCCTCCTGAGGAATATTGTGCCAAATTCTGTCCAGCTGGCACCTTAGATCGACAAATCCCAAGCTGGTTGGAAGGCTGTGCCCAAAAATCCAACGTTCTCGATCTGGGGGAGCTGGCCAAGGTAGGATTTGGAAAGCAGTAAGACAAGTAGCAGAAACTTCCGTCGTGTGCGGGAGGGCGTTATCTTGTTGAAATGTACACACAGGATGGCATGCCATGAAGGGCAACATAACGGAGCGTAGAACGTCGTCGACGTACCGTTGCGGTGTAAGGGTGCTGTGGATGACATCCAAAGGGGTTCTGCTATGAAATGAAGTGGCACCCCAGGTCATCACTCCTGGTTGTCGGGCCGTATATGGCAGCCGAGTCAGGTTGGTATCTGTCTTGAGCGTCTCCAGACACATCTTCGCTGCTCATCGGGGCTCAATTCGAAGCAGGACTCAACACTGAAGACAATTCTATTCTAGTCAATGTGATTCCGGACCGAATACGTGTCTGAAGATGCCCCGGACAGCGCTGGGATTCCAACTTGACTGTCGCCAGCTACACGGCCCAATAACCAAGGATGATGGATTGGGATGCCATTTCTTTTCATAGAACGATCCGTTTAGTTGTCATCTGCGGCACCCTTACAGCAAAGTGGTACGTCGACAACATTCTACGCCCAATTTTCGTCCACTTCATGGCAAGCCACCTTGGTCTTATGTTTCAGCAACATAATGCCCGCTGACACACGGCGAGCATTTCTACTACTTGCTTTGTGCTTGCCCCAAATCCTACCTTGGCCAGCAAAGTCGCCCGACCTCTCCAAACTGAGAACGCTTGGACCATTATGGGCAGCGCCCTACAACCATCTCAGGATTTTTACTATCTAACACGCCAGTTGGACAGAATTTGGAACGATATCTCTCAAGTGGACATCCAACAACTTGTCAATGGCACGCCGAATAACTGCTTGCATAAGAGCCAGAACTGGAGCAATGTGTTATTGACCTGCTCTTGTGAAGCTCTCCCTCTTGAATAAATCATCTATTTTTTCTGACATTGTGATGATTTGTTTACCTGTCATGTACACCACGTCTACCGATTTCCGTCCCATTCGGATAACTCCTTCGCAGTCTTTCGTCTTTCTGTCAACCACAACTCCGTCAGAAAATTTGGGGTTCTTGATCACTGATCTGCACAACGCATTTCAGTTCTTGTTAGCCCATCCTCAACCTCCTTATAAATCGATCTTCACAGATTCTTCACCTGTTACGAAACAGTACTCTAAGTACTTAATTTTATACACCAGTCTCGAATATTCAGGGTGGTTATAATTAAACTTTCGTTGCTTGAGTCAGTGACTATTTACCGTATGGGTACCCCTTTTTATAGGAACGATGTTCAGACTGTTCGCTGCTGGAATTGCGCTGTTAGTAGTGTTCGTGCCAAGACTTGCCGTTGGGCGCCGCTAATGGTGCGGCGACGTAACATCAGTATGTATTACAGTTGCAGCCAGTCAACATGGATCTGGGTAAGGTGAGCAGGCCTTTACTGGTACGGCTGTATTATCAAAACAACAGGTGCTTTTTTCTTCGCGGGTATCGGCGCATTAAAGATATACAGAGAAGTCCTCTTTCTGTTTTGGGGTTGAAAAAAATGTTTCGGAAGTTCGAATTACCTGGCGATTTGGGAATTGTTCCTGAGAGCGGCCGACGCTCAATACCGCCACAAAATGTTGAAGAAGTAGCTGTTGTCATGGTTGAGAATGCTGGATTCAGTGTGCGATCTGCAAGCAGTGCACCAGCTGTGTCACGACAGCTGAACATTCCATGGTCCATTGTTCGAAAAGGGCTGCGAACAGCTGTGAACTGGTGTCTCTAGTGCTGTTCCAGATTATCGTGTGTGCAGATGGCCGTCATACTGACACCATTTGTAATCTAGACTAACAAATGTTACCCTCTCATTTGGAAATTGAAGAGTGATAGTTTATTCGTTTATTCTCTTCAGCATGTCCTTACAAATTTTTCCAAAAGGTTTCAATGTCCTAAGATCACACATTTTTCGTGGGAGCCCTCTGAAGTAGCGAAAGTTTTTAATTATAACTACTTTTTACTTTCAAAATATTTCAGATAAACTTACTGCGTATGTCTGCAAGTAATATTATTTCGAGAACTGCTTCATAGAAATATTTACCGTATCTGCAGCTGCGGATAAGTCCAACAGGCTGTGCATTTTGGCCCACTGTCTGCTTTCTGAGTCAGTCGGCGATCTAACTGACGTCTCTGCGCCTCTGGCTGCTTCGTCAGCGTCACTCTATAGATAACTGTGTAGCATTGTTACGCAAGCCAGTGACATGTTTTCTTCTCAGATATTTGTTGCGGAGGTCTGATTCGCTGTCACTGGTGAACGTAAGTCCTAGCCCCATGTGATCAGTCCCTCTCAGAACTTCATACACCACAAAAACAAATACAGCAATGTGACACAAGTTATGAAATGACTATAGGACCTTTTCCTTTACCACGCACAGCCTGTTAAAAGAAATCCAGAATGAGTTGTGTAACGCAAATATTCTAGCGAATAAGAAATATGACACAAAAGCAAATGTCACCTTCTAGTGGTAGATATAAATATGATCGAATGGTATACTTTGTTAGAAGACCTTGCCAGAATGTAAAATAGCTTTTGGCATCTTCCCTTGAATACTGTATATTATGTGTGAGTGCTTATTGCAGGCTGTAGAGTAGAAAGAGTAATCCCATGTTTGTGTTGCTAGTGACGCTGAGAGAGAAGGAATTGGCTGCAGCACGGCATTTGCATATATCACATTCTAAAAGCGTCAAGGCCGCTGCCAAGATTCTTATTCCAAGCGACTAACTAATCATTGTCAGTGGTATCAGTTGCCATTACACCATGAAGTTCTGCGGAGACAGAAGGTTAGCACGAAAGAAACTTTATGCTAACCTTTTTCTTCCCCTCAGCGCTCAAATAGAATGGTGAGAATTCTGTGCATTATCAGTATTCGAAACGACTTCTTCTGTTACCTGCTATAGTAATGAAGTGCAATACAGAGCTCGCCTACGAACGTGGGTACCTTTGATTACCAGATAGTAGAAATATCAGGATAATCATGATTGATATGGTGAAGACTTGCCATAGAGATGAGATCTGCATGGGAATGGGTCCGTACAGCTCTTGAATTGGTTGTGAATGTGTTCTATACAGTTTTGTACGCAGTGCCGTATTCATTCCTATGAAAGTAACTGGAGCAGCAGTTTTGCAACGGACTGTTGTATGACAGACCTCTGACTTTCAATAGTACTGAAATCCGATTACAGGACTGAGGCAGAGGAGCTTTCGATGTTCATCAAGCCGCGTGGAAATGGAAAATAGTGTGGAGTATCTAAGCTTGAGACGGAATGGAATAGTAGGTTACAATTGTTCAAAAACAGACATGAATCATCAAGGATCACGACGCTACAGGTAGATGAATTTACTGTAAGGCATAAATTTTAGAAAATCTGTAGTAAGGAACAGAGCTACGGAGAGCAGTAAGATATCGTCCATTGGGGCTGTCTTTAAAGCTTGGTTTTAGTATTGCGAAATCCAGGAACAATGCACCGGACAGCGCTGTGTCGTCTTCCGGGAAAGCGACCGTATCAGCGCCTGGAAAACCGCCAGGCTGGCGTCGACTTCACAGCCGTCATAGAAACACCCTAAAATCCACTCACACAAGCAATCCATCACTTTCTCCATTGGAAGTTTTAGTATTAGTAGTTTTATTCATCCGTGGATCCTTTTTACAGTGCTGCTGGACTTGGCAATTTCAGACAAAGTAAAAAAGAAAACTGCATAAAAAGGGTGTTTAAAAAAGGCATAACCATTTCCTAAAGCGGGTAGTATTGGCCAAAACTAGAAGAAAAGTTCCTATAATTATAAAGCTGTAAACCAACACCTATTGAAATATGGGCCGATTTACATGTGATGAGTAATCAGTAGTACTCAGTGGTACAGACAGGATACGTAAGAGATGACCAACTGAATTTTCACAGTATGCACGTATAGGCAGATGCAAATCCTCAAGCAATCATGGAGGTGAGGCACCAGGATCGCTTCAGTATCAGTGGGCAGGAACTGTCGGTGACATGCTCACAGGGCTATACACTTTACCAAGCGGATTAGAAGATGCAGTGATTCACAGATTTTTCTCGATGCATTACCAGCTACTGGAGATCGTTACCCTTGCAGAAACACAAGAACTGTGATAAAAGAACGTAGGCTTCCGCGGCCGGTGTCATAGTGATTAAATTCTTCTGGGTATTATGCCACGTCATTGCTAAAAACTAACAAGAATAATAAACTAAAACCGACGTTTCGGCCGAATTGCAACGGCCTTCCTCAGGCATGTGCCCTGAGGACGGCCGTTGCAATTCGGCCGAAACGTCGGTTTTAGTTTATTATTATTGTTAGTTTTTAGCAATGACGTGGCATAATACCCAGAAGAATTTTAATCAAAAGAACTGTGGTTTGTGCAGGACGGTGTACCACCCATTTTCTACGGATCGTTCGACCGTACCGCAACGCAAAGTTTCACGGGCGAAAGACTGGTCGTGGGAGTCCGGTAGAATGGTCGTCCGGTTCACCGGACCTGAATCCGTTGGCCTTATAGCTTTGAGGACATTGAAAGGCACTGGTGTACGCCCAACACATCGACAATGTGGAAGCGTCACAGGAGCGTGTGACCACCCCATGTGAGGCGTTTCAAATTGTGTCAGGTGCAATGGATAGAGTATGTGATTCACTGCGAAGAAATGCTGATGATGTGTCAAGGTGCATGGCAACCACATGCAGCAGTGCCTATAATGTCTACTTCTACGTAACAGACTGGCCCGTATCTTAATAGGTATTTACATCTACATCTACATTTATACTCCGCAAGCCACCCAGCGGTGTGTGGCGGAGGGCACTTTACGTGCCACTGTCATTACCTCCCTTTCCTGTTGAAGTCGCGTATGGTTCGCGGGAAGAACGACTGCCAGAAAGCCTCCGTGCGCGCTCGAATCTCTCTAAATTTACATTCGTGATCTCCTCGGGAGGTATAAGTAGGGGGAAGCAATATATTCGATACCTCATCCAGAAACGCACCCTATCGAAACCTGGACAGCAAGCTACACCGTGATGCAGAGCGCCTCTCTTGCAGAGTCTGCCACTTGAGTTTACTAAACATCTCCTAACGCTATCACGCTTACCAAATAACCCTGTGACGAAACGCGCCGCTCTCCTTTGGATCTTCTCTATCTCCTCTGTCAAACCGACCTGGTACGGATCCCACACTGATAAGCAATACTCAAGTATAGGCCGAATGAATGTTTTGTAAGCCACCTCCTTTGTTGATGGACTACATTTTCTAAGGACGCTCCCAATGAATCACAACCTGCCACCCGCCTTACCAACAATTAATTTTATATGATCATTCCACTTCAAATCGTTCCGCACGCATACTACCAGATATTTTACAGAAGTAACTGCTACCAGTGTTTGTTCCGCTATCATATAATCATACAATAAAGGCTCCTTCTTTCTATGTATTCGCAATACATTTGTTTCCAGGCATAGCATTATGGGAAATTTTCTTCTATTTTTCGTCAATACTATCCTGTATAGCAATTGTGACACATTTTTACACAACCTGTGCACAGTCATTTACACACCTGCAGATCCCCCATAGTCGCCAATCTTTTTATGGAGAACTTTGAGAATATGGCCCTGAAAACATCGTTTTTGAAGCCCACTTGTTTTTTGAGGTATGTTGACGATTAGTTTCTTGTTTGACCACATGGAATATATTGTTTGAAATTACAATGAAGTGAATACCCCAGCTGCATACGGGCGTTGATATAAGTCAACGGGACAGTTGAAAATGTGTGCCCCGACTGGGACTCGAACATGGGATCTCCTGCTTACATTGCAGACGCTCTATCCATCTGAGCCACCGAGGGCATATTCATATAGTTAAGGCTAACCGGCCATTGACCTTCTTCTTCTGTGCGGATGCACACGTATTGCCCGATCTCTTACGGGACTCGGTAAGATTGTCTGCCACGAGTAATGAGTGTAATGGGCAGAGGCACTACGAATGTATTGTGTGGACATTAAGATGGGAATGTGGGTCTCACGGGGAGGGTGCAAGGGATAGTCCCTGCAGTCGCACTATCCTCTGTGCCCTCGGAGCCTCAGATAGATAGAGCGTCTGCAGGTGACCAGGAGATCCCGGACTCGAGTCCCAGTCGGGGTACACATTTTCAACTGTCCCCGTTGATGTTTATCAACGCCTGTCGGCAGAGTAGGGTCTTGAATTAATTATCGTTACCCTTTTTGGATGTACTGTTTTATAAAAAATATGACCTAACTCTTGGTCACAGAGTTTATAGGGAACCGACACATATTGATACGTATTTACATGCTACCAGGTATCATCCACCATGGTAAAAGAGCATATACTATCTCTGATGTTGAGAATTTGCCACCGGAGCTGCCACATCTTAAGCACGTGCTTAATCATAACGGCTATACGCGCAGATTCGATGTGCTTTCGAGTTTGGACCGGTGTCTAAACCAGTTGAAGACACTTTGTGCTAAGATAGGTAGGCTTTCGAAGAAACGTAAAATCAGATGTGTATTCCGTCCGCCAGCTAAGATTAGAGCACTTCTTTGTTAAGGACGATTTAGGTTTGAGGAAGCCTGGCGTTTACAAAATACCATGCGAGTGCGGTAAAGTATACATTAGCCAGATTATTCGTACCGTCAATGACAGATGTGTTGAACATCATAACCGTACGCGATTATTACAGCCTGACAAATTTGCAGTGGCTGAGCACTGTCATACAGAGGGACGTAGGTTGCTGTGCAGTGAGACACAAGTGGATGCAAGCGCCTCGCGCTACGGGGATTCTGTTTCAAAAGAAACCGTCGAAATCAGATAATAGCATTAACCGTGATAACGGATACCCGCTAGGTAAAACTTGGAATCTTGTTTTATCACATACAAAGAAACAACGGCATCTGAATCGGCGGGCAATGAGTAATAATTTTTAACGACATAGCGCTTTTCGACGTTATTCATCGCTGGAGGCGCTGCAGCTCTTCTTGCGCCAGGGAGCAGCAGCAACGATTAAGCCCATGCGCATTTTGCCTTAACTCATGCGCCTTCATATTTTCGCTGCATTGTAAGGGTTACGTCGTTCGCGGTTTGAATCAGTTATCGGTGAGAGCAGCTTAGCTTTTGTCACCTGACGATAGCGGCCAGGTTGACCGTGGAAATACTGTGTGCAAATGGCAGTTTCATCCGGCTGATGACCTGACAAGAATATGTACTTACGGATATAGTTTGACAAGGATTTCGCGGGTAGCCGGTAATGGTCTTACAGTAGGATCAAACCCAGTATTTTATTCCAATTAACGCAGCAAACCACTTGCAGAAACATTTCTAATGGAAACTTAATAAACATTACATCCAATTCGTTTGCTGTCTTCTTCATCCTCGTCTTTCTGGCTGTTTATCATAAAGTACTTCAGTCCGTTAAATTTCCTTACCGTTGGTGACAATCTCAGCCAGTCACTAAATTTTTTTTTTCTTCAAGAATTTTTGGTAGGCTACCTCACGTATCTCTTCGAAAAGAGCTCATCAGAATTAGTGCAAATTTTCGCCTTGTTTCTCTTCAAAGACATGTTTTTTTCTAAAATTTCGGTTTTTCGTGGAGGTACGTCTAGAAATTTTGATCAACAGCAATATTGTCTTCAGCAGTAAACTAAAGAATAAGCTTCTTCCACTTCATTCCTCTATCTTAGTAAATTTATTTTATTTTATTATTTGTTCCATGGAGTTTCCTAATAGACACCACAACCAAAATGCAAACGTGCTGACGCTGTTCTTACTAAATACAAGTACAAAAAACTAAAATTAATTGACACACATTCTACTGAGGTTGTCTATCACATACGATTGACACACGTCGAGGTCCACACGCAATAACACAGACTGTAGTGGTTAAAGCAGCGGTTACCATCGATGTAATATAGTCTCTACCAAGATGCTCAGTCAGTTGGTTACTGGAGCATGTTAAAGAAACTACGACCACACACTGTTGCTGATATAATGAGCTGGATGACGGAGTGTTTAGGACACTGCATTCGCATTCACGAGTAAAAGGATCTGTCTCCGGGTCAACCTGACGCACTTTCCCTAAATCGCCTTCTATTCTCTCTATCAGCAGTGCTACGGACATCGACGGTGAGTTAAACTCAAAGACCATTTAATTTATTTGCGATCGCAGTTATTTGAGATGGATTGCTAGCAATGAGATGAGCCCCGGTCTCTGCGAAGACGAATGCAATTCCATAACTACTGCGCCACGTACCTCGACAGCTTTCACAACGATGAGGAATTACAGTGCAAAATTCTTTTCTTGTCCTTAATATCGTGTGTTTATTACGACAACGTGATTAGTTTTATAATATTTCACTTTCAGATAGTTGATGCAATAACTCTCCCACAACGTATTGGTATTCAGAAATATGCTGACAGCAGTAATTCATTAAAAATAAAGAGCAGTTAAATAAATGAATTTAACTCACGATGTTAATTAAGAAGCTGTTGTGCTATAAAAGCAAACTATTAGCAGATGCATGTCCCTGCATAAAAGTATTTTAACCGGTTTTGGTTCGGTATTTCGACATCTTTCATATTCTATAGTGTGTCCTATTTTGGACCAAAAACAAAATCAGAACCGTAGTCGCTGAATATTTGATCGGGGTAATGAATTTCGATCATAGTTTAACCACAGATGATTTTCCATTGCCTTCGTCCCATTCGCGAATAATGTTGGAGGTGGGAACTGCATTGTGAGAGGTGACGCTGATAATTTCTTACATCACTAGTAACAACATGCTGTTCTTTTGTAAAGAACTGTGTAAAATTTTGTGTATTAACTCTTCTTCAGGATCAATTAATTCGAGTCGACTGCGAATACGAGCAGTGTGCTAATGGCTACAGGTGGTTCAAATGGTTCAAATGGCTCTAAGCACTATGGGACTTAACATCTGAGCTCATCAGTCCCCTAGACTTAGAACTACTTAAAACTAACCAACCTAAGGACATCACACACATCCGTGCCCGAGGCAGGATTCGAACCTGCGACGGCAGCAGCAACGCGGTTCCGAACTGAAGCGCCTAGAACCGGTCGGCCACAGCGGCCGGCCGCTACAGTTAGAAGCTTTTATTCGAAGCAGCTCTGAAATAGCGGCGTGTGTGACTTCATCAAAGTGCAAAGAACTGTAAAAAGACGGATTTTTTTAAGTCTTGTTAGAGTATATGCAGTATGGTCATTTGTGACAAGTTAAAACTGTATCGGACTTTGACACCTGTCTCTGTGGCCAGTCAGTGGTCCCATATTTGCTCGCCTTGAGCACTACGTGAGATAAGCACGCGTCCGAGTTTAAATCCCGGTCTGGCATTTATGACAAATCAATGGCGCACGCGCGACCAAGAGTAACCAAATGCATCATCAGTTATAAAATAAACTTGGAAAATTACTATAGACAGATAACATGCAAACGACCTCAACTTCGTAGCTCTTAGCGAAGGAGGCTACTTCACGTTAAACAGTGTACATTGAGAAAGTTATAAACTAAATCAGTGGTTGACTGCACATAATATACTCTCTCTCGAAATTTACCATCCTCCAATATGATTTCTTGTAGCAAGCACGCAGGAAATTTTGTAGTGAGATATCTGCAGTGATACGTGTCTGGGAAAATGATTGCTTCTAGTGTTGAGCATAATACTACAGTCTCCAATACATACATACGGCAACGCGTGTTACACATCAAACGAAAAGCGATAACCAACTGCAGTATTTTATCACATAATGAACTTTCACAAACAAAGTGCAATAATCCCGTAATTGATTGTTGACGATGGCATAGTTCTTAGATGTCACGTGGAGTCTCAACACATTCTAAAACAACCTACAAAAAGTCTTTGCCCTCTGGGCAATAATCGGTAACCAAACCTAAAAGTAATATAATGTAATCTTCACGAGCAAATCACAGAGAATGTACAGAAATGACCGTTTCAGTCACATTACTGACAGATAAGTGAAGTACTGTAAGGTAATATAACTAGGAACTGGTGTAGATGTAGCGTTTGTTGTCTTTAATATTCGGGGTGCCGGCACAGTGAACAGCCTAGTATCTTTCAGAACAGTAAAAGTGTCTCCTTCGCAAAAGGCTGATAGCAGAACAGCGATAGCCGATTTTAACAAGGATTATTGTTTTATTCATATATTTTTCAAACAATTGCACTAAGGTCGGCGTGAGAGAAATTAAATGTTACTTCATTTCAGTTGAATATCTTTGCAGTAAATGTGATATTTTATTTTTTTCTGGCCTTAGCAACTTCCTTCAAACTTCACAATCACCCTGTTGTTAAGTATTCTTTGTCGTTCTACGTACTTTTTGGCCTCTACTGCTTCCTCTACTGCTACATTAATTTTTCCTGATAACTGTTCTTTCCTCATTTAGAGACCGGACACAAAGTTGTTTGTGCGCTTATTATGCCTTACATTTTTTTCTAAGGGCTAATTCCATAACACAACATCAAGTATTTTCAGGTTTTCCATCCACCCCATTTGCAGCCATGCGTTATTGCGTTTGGGTTACGGAAATTCTGACTCTATTCGAAGTCCATATTTGCAAAAAAGAATATTTTACTTTCTTGGTTTGCCCAACTGAGTTTTTATCTTCCTCTGTTGAGCATATACATTAAATTATTACACGGAGGAATCGAAAGACATGCTGTATATTACAACACTTGGAAGAGGTCGTAGAACTACGGTTGTTTGAATTAGGGACATCTTATTTTCGGTGATCAATGGGCTGGGACGTTGAAGGAGGTACTATGTCATACATATAACTTTTATATTTATGTGCAACATGATGTTCCAGGAGATTTGATGATGGCAAAGTCCGAAACACGTAACACCAAAGTAATAAAGTCAGCTGGCATCCAGTCAATGTCTTTTTCATCAGAGACCTTTTCATCGGTTCCCTGAATGCACATATTCTCAACATGGCCGGATACCTCCTTCACATCGCAGATGTGATACCAGGTGTGACTGGTAGAACCAACAGTACATCCTCCTCTTTGGAATGCAAATCTATCGCAACATGCCAATCAATTAGCCTCGTGGTACAGCTACTTGTTCGATATCAAACGAATGGAGCCACTATATACTGGAAAACAAGAGGACCAAATATTTCTGCCGCAGTCAGAGAAAGGCGCCTAGAACCCTCTCTCCCTCCCTCCCTCTCTCACTCTCTCTCTCTCTCTCTCTCTCTCTCTCTCACTCTATTGCAATTGAAGCGCTGTTCTCTTGAGTGCACTTTTCCAATTGGGACACTCGTTCTTACGTCCGGAGCCGACAACTGCCGTATCCTGAAATCAATTAAGTGGTATGTGACGTCCGCAGCAACAGAAGAAATTAACCTTGCATATGGAAGGCGACGGCAGATATAGGAGGGCCTATGTTCCACGTTCAAATGTCCTGGTCACTGAACGCGCTTGCTTCGTGTTGCCTTCCTCCTCATAATACCATATTAGAGAAGAAGAAAAAAGATATAGGACGCAGCGTGTCTGGAACCACAGAGCTGCTCCCTCTGACCCACGATATTGTCGGGGCTCTAAGCCAATTCGGCGCCTCCGCGTAACCAGTCATTGCGTAATTGCACTATTGATCTCCAGCGCATTTAGCGACTATGAAAGTGAAACTGCAGTGACCCAAGTTATTAAGTACCTCTTTCTGAAGTCAGTATGTCAAGGCTCCTGTTACGACGAAGATCCTGCTAGAAGAGAATTTTAGGGGAACGGAAGGAAATAAGACACATACGACGTGCTTCTTAACTTAAGTGCCTTAGAAATCTTATAAAACTTCGTACGAGCATCATGGGTATATGCAAATCGTGGTGATAGCATGGGTAATGGAAGTCAGGTCTGCATCAATATCTCCATGTATAATGAATCGTCACCGAGAATTTGTGGTAGCATCAGAGAAAGATGCCTTGCAATTATTTGGTGAGAACAATGTTTAACGTTTAACGTCTTCGTTATAACAATAGGCAGAGAAATGTCACGTGGCTGAGACCGTCAGCTTGTGAGTAAAATTGGTAATTATTTTCGTTCGAAGTGTTATCTTTGCGTTCGACAATAGCTTTCAGGAACCATGAAGAATATGACTAGACATAAAATAGCGCCCATTTGTCCTTGCATACCTCTTCAACTTTAAACGCTGTCATAAAAGGGAACCTTCTCTTTTTAATTGGTCATTTCATTTTACCACTAAAGAGCTGCAACTCAGGCCTTGAAATATACTCCATGTCGGTACCTGAAAAAATTTCCTTTAAGTATTTCCTCTTCCAAGTACAGAATTGTCATGAAATATTAAACAGTCAGCGTTGTTACTTCGCAGTCATTCTGCGGTGTTAATGAAACGTGTTGCTTTAAATAGATCGGACACAAGAAATCGTTTACTAATACGGCGTAATACTACCCTTGCCATCTTTTCTTCTAACACAGTATTCGATTTGTCTTTTATTCCGTCGTCTTGACACAGGACGCTAAATCCCAGGGTGTTATACTTAGAGCAGACCTCATTGTTTAGTTTTACAAGGTTACTAAAGGGAATTTCACATTTTACTGCCGGATTCTTAACTAAACTTACCCGCGCAAGAAAAAACAATATCGTCGGTCACACTGCTTCGCCAGCTGCAAAGACACTTGTATAATATTGAAACACACAAGAAAATCTTACATATAACAGCTGTCAATAACCGGAACTCCCACGAATGAGCTACGCAGATGCTATACAACCTCACAGTCAAAGGCATCAGTGCAGCTCACGGGGTTGACAGATCGTCCAACCTGGTCAGGACTCGCACACTGCGAGTTCCGTACACACTTAATTATGTGTACAGACAGTTCAGACATTTTGAACATCGAGGATCTAGGCGATTTTTGCCTTTTATCAACGCTGATACTGGCAAGATATCAGTCCCAGGGATTCAAAGACTTTCGAGAATGTTTTAATTTTAAGTTTTAAGTCGGATAACAAATGACAATTTTTTTCGTGTGATATAATTACACTCTAACAATTTCGGATTTTTCCTTGCCCCGTACTGTGAAACCCCTCTTCTTGCCAAATTTCATGATTCTAGGCCAACAAGAAGTCCTCACAGGTTTTGATGAGTTAGTTTGCAAATATCAAAACATGTGACACAAATGGCCGTACCTTTTGATTGCATTGACTTAGAAGCTGGCGTTTATTTTACCGCCAAGGGACCATAAATCTTAGTACATGACATAAATTTCAAACTGACATGTCTTAACAGACGGATGGACAGACAGTTTGATAACAAATAACAAAAAGTTTCTTTGTTTGATGTAATTATAAATTAACAGTTTCCCGATTATTTTTTTGTTTTGGTTGTAGTCTGAAACCTTGCTTTTGACAACTTTCATAATTCTAGGTCAGTGGAAAGCACCCATTAGATTTTGATGAGTTAGCTTGCAAGTGTCAAAACATATGACACAAATGGCCGTATCTTTTGGTTGTACTGACTCAGAAGCTTATATTTATTGCACCGCTAAGAGACTATAGACAATAAGATGTGACACAAATTTCAGCTTGATACGTCTTCCCTTTCCTGAGAAAAATGGTCCGTTCCTGAGAAAAATGGTTTTGGATAGCTGGACAGACAGACAAGCAGGCTGACAAACCGACGGACGGAGAACAAAGTGATACTCTTAACCAACCGATGTAAGGAACACTAAAAAATGGTACCTTTCCATCGAAGCTCACGCATAATCCTCTTATTCCAACCTGCTCGTAAACACCAAATACTTTATAAATATTATAAAGTACTAAGTACGTCCCTACAGATACGAGGACTATTCATAAAATTTCCTTTGTCACTTCAAAAAAATATAATTGCGTATTTTTTATTTGTTTGCAGTTAAACGCCTGAAATCCTGCTATACCCTACAATCCACGCGCCACAGTACCGAAGCATGTCGCTGGAGGACGAAACACATAATGGCACAACCCATTGATGATATCGAGTATCGTGCGGTAATTCGTTTACCGCAGCAACGAAAACGTTGCATCTGTGACAGGGGATTTCAGATCACTTCTTTAGCTGTCTGCATTGGTCTGACACGGCCACATCGTTTCCCCTGCTGCCGAAAACGAGTTACCGCACGGTATTCCATATTATAAATGGCCTGTGCCATTATGTATTGGTTCCTCTAGCGGCAGGCTACGTTATTGTGGCAGTGTTTAGCAGGAATGCGGACATATATCTGCAAACAAACAAAAGATTGATAGGCAACTATATTTTTTCGAGGTGATAAATAAAATAGCATGACTACACCTCGTGTGTAACTTCATATCACAGAAAATGTAGTAAAATTATTCTAGTAAAATTATACAGACAAATTGAGGCTGTACATCGTGAGGCGCAGGATGTGATACGAATGTACTTGAACACATACATATTGGACAATAATATGCGGCCGCTCCATCGTATTTGCTAGAATTGAAACTCTAGATTGTTTATACTCCAAGGTCACTGCAATTCCTTAACCAGCGATTCAGCATAGCCCCGACCGACATGGGAGGCTACAAGATTTCGGCAATGTTGCAAAATTTTTACTACGATATCTTCTCCGTGTGCGACCGCCCGCTGTCTCGCTGTAACATCTCTTCAATGAGGCAATTTCCTACACAAAGCACCGGCTGTCACCGCTCCTTTATCAGTGTTAGCGGTAACCGCGTGTGCAATGCAAGCGCTGCTCGTTGCACCACACCACCAGTGGACCTGAATATTGTTCTGCTGCAAACCCAAGATTGAGGTTTTCACCACAAGGTCTCCTGATGAGCACATAGCCGTTAACCGAGCACAAACAGGACCTGATGTCATTGCTAAACACAACCCGTACGAAGTCTGCTGCAAACCTAGTGCGGCCTTTCGCGACATCAATGCAAATTTAACGGTGAGACTGTGAAGGTCGGTGGCATGCTACGAAATTGAAGTCGGGACACATTTAACTAAGAGCCTAATAATGCTTGGAGTGACAGCGAGCGGTGAAATGACGTTGGCACCTCTAAACGGGTAGCGAAGCAGTTGGATGTACTGGCAACTGATCAGACGAGCCACTCCTCAAATAAAATGTGGGTGGACATATTTGGCCAGGAGTCCCCTTCGGGGAAGTTCGGTCGCCTGGTGCACTTCGGCGACTTGCGCGTCGATGATGATGAAGTAGTGCGACAACAGAAAAGCCCAACGGAAAAAATCCTCGACGCAGCCGTAATCGAACCAAAAGCGTAGTGTCAGCTACGACAACCACAGGACCACGAGCTGCTGACTGATCCACTCTTGTGTTGGTCTGGCTATGACGACGGGGACTGCATCACAGTGTGTGCGCTTCCTTGTCCAAGCATTGGCTTAAGCACACTTAATCAATCCAGAATGGAGGGCCTATGTTCCACGTTCAAATGTCCTGGTCACTGAACGCGCTTGCTTCGTGTTGCCTTCCTCCTCATAATACCATATTAGAGAAGAAGAAAAAAGATATTCGCATCAAATGTTTGTGTTCAGCTGATCGTTAAGGTCAACCTCTTTGACTCGTAAACATAATTAAAATGTTAAGGTAAACACCACCCACGCATTACGTCTTAGGACTATTCCAACTGGCCGACTGCTGCCTACAAGGTGGTATGAGGAGCGATCTATGATTTTTATTTACGCAGCTCCTCATTTGGCCTCAGGAGGCTGAGTGGATCTGTTACAGATCATTCTACCACAGAAAAATCTGAGGAGGGACCTGGTGTCGAACCCGGGTCCTTCCGCATCGAAGACAGAGACCCCAGCCATTCGACTACGGTTGATGCACATGGTTACAAGTTGTATATTTTTACAAACTAGTCTCGATATCATAGCCCTGAAGTACTTCAGAGCAGCTCCTTAAAATATCAGTCACCAGCCTAAGAGAAACAGAGTATTAGTGGACATGAGTGTTATATTGAGGGATACTTGTGACATTCACAAAGGGAGAACTGTTTCCAGACGTCCTCACCAGTAAAAGTGAAATGGAGGTTGTATTATTTGGTCATTTCATATGCACCATCCAAACACAAGATTGTGTCTGTAGCAACATTACTGCCGATTTTGTGAGAACCGTTCTGTATCTCACCAGTTGCCGCAACAATCATGGCAACTAATTTCACATACTTGTCCAATATCATCTCATAAATGGTTGTAAATATTGTAACGGGAAATTATAAAGAATAATTCTGAGACCTGACAAGCCAGAGAATAGAGCTTGTCCTTTCACTTCAGTGAAGCAGTGGCATGGTTGCGATCATCGTAACTGATGTTAGTTTCATCCTTAGAAAATCACTTTTTCTCAAAGGCGCCGAATGATATGACATCTGTATTCCATTAAGTTTGCGTTCTATCATCCACCCCAAGAGAGTGCCACAGATTTTACCGGCAATTTAATGGCTACAGGTCACAACAACTGTTTCCTTAGTAAAGACGTCGTTTTCTGAAAAGCAACGAGTTATCATAGTTGAGCAATATTTTGCAAGTCATTCGTCTGCACTTGTTGTAAACGCATTTCTTGGGAAATATCCGGATACCACAGTACCGAACAATTCAACAGTATCGAGATAATCGCCCGTTAATGGGAGCGCGGATCATTTGCAGACATGAAGAGAATAGCGAGACAGGCCATTTTGACGGACTCTAAAGTGGCTGAGGAGAAATATATGATGATGCCTTCGCTTTCAGATTGCGTATGGTACAACACAGAAAGCAATGTATAACTTAAAATTTTGAGCGGATTTTGCTGGTAGCGTGCACGAACTGGCGCCAGATAGAGGAAAGTACCTAACGTAGTGTACATAGTTTCGGTTTTATATTGATATTCATAGCCTCGCAAAGATGGATAATGTTTTCTCCACTAATGAAGTGTGCTTTCACCTTAATGAATACGTTAATAGGCAAAACACAAGAATTTTCTCAATCGAAAATCCATTTTTTTAATAAAATCATCTTGCGTCATAAAATTGGACTGTGGTGTAAGGTATTGCGTCATCAAATAGTGAGCTCATTTTCTTTTAAGCTACAGTGAACATTTTTTGTAATAAGATATCAGCACACGGTTTATTTCGTTTCTTGAGGTAAATCAACGCCATTGTTGGCTGTAGCAGGACGGTAACACGTGTGACACATTCAACGAAAGAATTCATTTCTTAGGGGTTGTCCCTATTTAACGTCTCCAGACTTGTTTCCGTAGTACTACGTTAAAGGAAGCGTTCTAAAAAATGATGCTGCACACACTGACGGATCTAAAGACTAACGTAACAACGGAGATTAACGTCCGTGCTAACATGCTCCGCGAAGTGGCCACACACGTGGTAAAAATGAGTTCATGCAACCATTTTGACCATGGTTTAATGAAATGTTAACTTAATGAAATAAGAAACATATTACAATAATCTTCATTACTTTTTGATGTGGGCGACTTTTCGATCGCACGATATTTTCGAACATTTCTACCGTGTAACGGGAGTCGCCTGTTATAATCAACGGAAGGTGGCACACGACGCTACTCGTCACATACAGACATGGCGGCCATCTCCCAATGTCATCAGTTGCAGGCGTGCAGTTTGAATGCATGGGTATGAACTAGTAGGAACGGGGGGAAATTCGTAATGAATTTTGCTGCACTAAGTGACAGAGTTTTGTTCCGGGAAAAAAGTGAAAGAGTTTTTATCAAGAAAGCATTCTGACTGAAGCAGTTTCTTTTATTATCTCTTAAAAACAGACGCTCATGAATAATTCAAATATCGAGTAGACCCCAGTAACATACAAATCTAAATTATATCTCTAACAATAAACGAAGTAAAAAATTGAGGTGACTGCCTAACGCTGCAAACTGTTTGCAGTATTAGTTACCATAATTCAGCCAATAATTGCACGAGCTCAAAGCGCACATTCCAGATTTCCTAACTCAAATTGTTCAGTGGCTATATTTTAGAGAAGCATAACATATTACAGATCTCTGGAGCTGTCCGAGTGAGATGTGAAACAGCACAAAACTCTAATTGGTAAAATATGTTTGTCTGAAAACAATAATGAATGTTCAGCTGCAAAAGATGGATATATTTATTCTTATATACAAGATAAGCACAATTTACGCAAAATACCTTAAACGTGATTATGTGTAGATAGAGGATTAATCAGCTCAGCATTTGCTGCGAAAGTAACAAAATCCACAGTGAGATAGGTCTGAGTACCAGTACAAGGTAGGTCCGCTACTAAATGTCCTTAACCTTTACGTGCTTTGCCATTCTTCAAATTCATACTGAATCGATATCTGTCGATATTGTCTGGATGGCCCATGACATGCACACTTGGTAATAGTACGTAGCACAAAAATTCGTATAGTTCAGTATCCCAGTACACACAAAAGAAACATGCCCGTTAGCTTCAGCGTGGAATCCGAACCACGATGCAACAACATTTTCTGATACACAAAGCATTGTCATAAGTTACCTTGGATGCCAGAAAAGAAGGAAATATAGTACTGGCTGGGCACTGAACATCTAATATTTGCACGTAGAGCCACTAGCTCCCCCTGAAAGACCTGCTCAAATGAAAGAATATAAAATCTGGCAGTGTTTTTGTGACGTTTAACTCGTCATGTCCGCTAAGATTTTAAGGCGATTGATATCACTGCCACATTTACTCCTAAGGTGAGATGTGCGACTGAATGTAGGGCGCCAGTATTTCAAGTGTTACCTAACCGCAGTAGTACCATTCACACCTGAGGGCGTGAAAATGGCCCGCAGCCACGCAGTCGCTATTCAGACTCTTATTTATATGCAGATGGGGCGTCTCACGCTTCCTGCAGAGGCTGACAATAGCGGAGAGCGCCTGCGTGCGTGGAAATCAGCGCTCGGAGAGCGGCGACGTGTCGGCTGGAAGGCGCATACTTGGCTGTAACGCCGTAATGGGGCAATTGCCCTCTGGCTCTCTAATTATGCCGCTCCATGCGCGCGCCCTGCCCCGCCGCTCATTGATATATTTATGCGCTTGTTTACATAAATCACCGTCGGCCCGGCTGGAAGGCGGCTTAATGAAGAAATACGAGCTGCGAGTGGGATGCCACCCAGACTGGCAGCTCCCATCTCGCCACTAATGGACGATAGCGCGAGGCTCGGGACCTCCGCGAGGCACGTCAGCTCTACCCACCTGGCGTGCGCAGGCGCCTCCCGAGCTTTCGCAGCTTGTCCACTGCCTTCCCGTGCAATATAACCCACACATTCTTATCCCCAGTGCTTATCTTCCCCTACGCTTGACAATGAAAAGTGCCAATTCGTCTTTACCTCTTATCTTCAGGAATACTTGTATTTTTACGTATTATATCTACATTGATCAGTCGGTACACTACCACCACCTACATAATAGCCGGTACGTCCAGCTTTGGTGTGGTTAACAGCGGCGACGCTTCGTGGCATGGAAGCAATGAGGCCTTGGTAGATCAGTGGAGGGAGTTGACACCACATTTGCACACACACACACACACACACACACACACACACACACACACATACACATACACACACAAGACACTAAATTCAAAAAATGTGTGTGTGAAATCTTATGGGACTTAACTGCTAAGGTCATCAGTCCCTAAGCTTACACACTACTTAACCTAAATTGTCCTAAGGACAAACACACACACACCCATGCCCGAGGGAGGACTCGAACCTCCGCCGGGACCAGCCGCACAGGTCACTCAATTCCCTTTAACTGCAGGGTGGGGGCCGATGAGCTATGACGCCACGTTGAGTCACATCCCAGACATGTTCGATCGGGCTCAGATGTGACGATTTGGGGGGGGGGGAGGGGGGTAGCACGTCAATTGAAACTCCCCACTGTGTTTCTGAACCACTCCATCACAGTCCTGGCTATGTGACATGGGGCGTTATCTTGCTGGTAAATGCTACTATCGTCGAGACACATGATCGTCATGAAGGGGTGTACATGGACTGCAGCCAGTGTAAAATACTCCTTGGCACGCTCACTAATACTACATGAACCGTGCGTATGTCTGGCTAGCAGTCATTCCTCGCCAGGTGACGCTGCTATCGTCTGGATGGGTTTATATCGATAGCAGGTCAATGGTCATAATGTTCTGGCTGATCAGTGTACCTTTACGAGTTCCACTTGTAAGTAGGCTGTTTAGGTTTCTATGTTGGTAACGCCACGTAGCGCTCTATATGAAAATCACTGACTGTGCTGTGTGAAGTCTGTGACTGGTTTGCATTGTTGGAATATTTGCTATTGTAGTGTTGGGTAGCTGGATGTGAACAGCGCGTAGCGTTGCGCAGTTGGAGGTGAGCCGCCAGCAGTGGTGGATGTGGGGAGATGGCAGAATTTTGAGAGCGTACGATATGGACGTGTGTCCATCAGAAAGAGTAAATTTGTAATATTGGATATCATGAACTGATATATATACGATGACTTTTGAACATGATTAAGGTAAATACATTGTTTGTTCTCTATCAAAATCTTTCATTTGCTAACTATGCCTATCAGTAGTTAGTGCCTTCAGTAGTTAGAATCTTTTATTTAGCTGGCAGTATTGGCGCTCGCTGTATTGCAGTAGTTCGAGTAACGAAGATTTTTGTGAGGTAAGTGATTCATGAAAGGTATAGGTTATTGTTAGTCAGGGCCATTCTTTTGTAAGGATTATTGAAAGTCAGATTGCGTTGCGCTAAAAATATTGTGTGTCAGTTTAGTGTTGATCAGAATAAGTAAAGAGAGAAATGTCTGAGTACTTTCAGTTCTGCTCAGCTGTTTGAAAATCTAATAACGTAAGAGATTTATCAGCACAGTAATTCATTAATTTTTCAAATGGGGACGTTTCACACTGGACCCATGAGCGCCCTCGTGAATGTTCTGCAGGGCATAATGTAGCCTCCGTCTGCTTGTCTCGGTCCCGCAGTACAGGAGCTGTTTCCCTGGAAGACGACAGATTCGCCCCCTCCCATCGGCATGATGAAGAACGTATCGGACTTAATCACATCATGCAACGCTCTGCCACTGCGCCATAGTCCAGTGACGATGGTCACATGCCCATTTCAGTCGTAGTTGCCGATGTCGTGGTGGTAACATTGGCACATGCATAGACCGCTGGCTGCGGAGGCCCATCGTTAGGTGTGTTCGGTGCTCTGTGTGTTCAAACACACTTGTACTCTGATCAGCATTAAAGTCTGAGGGTTGAGCCACAGTTCGCCGCCTGCCTACCCTACGACGTCCGACATTGTAATGAGGGGTGGTCGACCAACCCCACGACGTCTGGACGTGGTTTCATCTTGGCTACGCGACGTATTGAAGACACCACGGCACTCCTTGAACACCCGACAGTTCGTGCAGTTACCAAAATGCTCGTGCCAAGCCTACTGGCCATCAAAGTCTGCCCTGGGTCGAACTAGAACAGATCGCGCGCCTTTCCCATCTTACACACGGACAGCACTCTCGCTAATACTACATGTACCGTGCATGTGTCTGACTAGCAGTTATTCCTCGCCAGGTTTGGGTTTATATCGACAGCAGGTCGATGGTCATAATATTCTGGCTGATCAGTGCACCTCTACATCTACATACATACTCCGTTAGTCACCGTACGGTGCTTGGCGGAGGGTACCCTGTACTACTACTAATCGTTTACTTCCCTTACAATAGAAAACGGCCGTCGTCCCAAAGACCACCTGTCAAAAGGAGATTTACAATAACAAAAAATCCATATCGTGCAACAGGACCACAACGAAGTGTTGATTTCGCTCTCCACTTTCTCGCAGGGATTGAAGTTAACGAGGGCTGGCCCTGGACCATCCTATGGACAGACGAAACTCATTTTTCTCTGACGGGTGAGGTGAACACACAGAATTGCTGAGTGTAGGGGTCTTCAGCTCCAGTCGCTGTGAATGCCAAGTTCCTCAGTATGGTGAACGTGTCACCGTAAGGTGTGGCTTCACGGCTACATTCAGCATTGGCCCATTCTTTTCTGATCAAGCAGCCGCTTAAGGACCAAAGACGTGCAGTGAGGCTGGCCAACGTTACTGCGATATGCTCCGCCAGATGTCATACCCTCCCTGCAGGAGAGAGTCGCATTGAACTCACGCAGTTTTCATGCGAGATGGCACCCAACCGCACATCGCTCGTGAAGCTCAGCTGCTTCTCCGAAACACATTTTTAAACGCTTGAATTATCGGCCTATCGTTTCCAAATGCTTGGCCGGCACGATCACCTGATCTCACTCCCTGTGATTTCTGGTTGTGGGACTACCTGAAGGGCAGGGTTTGCCAGGGGAACATTCACAGATGTGTTGATCTAAAGCGCAGCATAGCAAAAGAGGCAGCCAGCATACCTAAGGACATACTTCTTTCTGCTGTGCTGAATGCAATCCTGCGCTTTCAGACTCTTCTGAAAACTGATGGACGCCATATTGAGCCCTTTTTGTAGCAGTAATGGTACCGGTATGTAATGGTATGATGTACCGTAGCAGCACATTAAAAGCGTTTTTGATCCCGCATTATTTTCTTCCCCATGTCCTTGACATTAATACCAAGTTTGGTATTCGTGTAGTATTTAGTTTCCGTGTTATAACGTGTTAAATAGGGGAAGTTTAATTATAACCACCTGGGTATATATAGATTATCACTGTTGAAATCAGTGTGACATATTTTCGGAGTTGTCTATACATTTATTGCTTCAACTATTTAGCAAACATTCAGATCGCAGAACTCATCCAAGAAATGAAATGCTCAAGAAAATCAACAAGTGAACCGAAAAATACGGACTATCGAAAGTCTTCACCAAAAACTTCTATTTACTATATTCACAAAACATTCTAAATATAACTTTTACCTATGCGGTATTTGTCGGAAACTAACTTATTCATAAAACTTCACTTAAATCACATTGCATTTGTATCACTTGCTTTTAGTTCACTTTCCAAAATAATCGTCCAGTTTTCTCTGTTTATGCTTTTCATTCACTATTTTTCCTGGTAGGTTCTTGTTTTCCGGTGGATTAGAACATCGATAAAATCAAGCTCCTTCTCAAGTTCCGGTTCACGGGCTTCGCTGTTTAGTTAGGCGAGAATGTTTTGGTCATTTAAGTCTTCAAAACTACAATTTCTATTGTAAACGAAAGTATTGCTTCTGATTATAACAGAATAATTCATGCTACATATTTACGTTTTTTTTTCAAAAATGGCCGAAATATGCACGGACATTCGTAGTGTTGCTAATACGTTGCTAACGCAAGATGAAAGACATAAGAGTGCAGATACAAAGCGTACTTCTCCTGAGTACTGAACCTAACGTTCACCTTCCGACAGACAGATCATAATTAGGAGTTATATGCCCTCCTTATGGGAGATATGTTTAGCATATATATTGATGTCTTGGTTACAGTATTAGGAGGAAAATGCAACGCAAATTCTATGTTGAATGCATAGGGCGACAGTCTTATGATCAGGAACTCCTCCTCACCAGAACCAGGATTCGAACTGGCTACCTCCGGGATGACGCCATCCTCCAGCATTAGCGACTGAAAATATGCTGGCGTTGCTACGAGTTACAAAACAAGGTAATCATTAGTTAGATCTGTGACGCTACTCTCAAAGTTCATAAAAAACACAGCTGAAGTAGTGCCTGCCTTTCATAAAACTGTTATAACCGCATCTAACTAGTGCTTCTGGGTAGTTACCTACTCTCAGTGCTCAACGCGTCGTCCAAAAGCAGAAAGGAGTTCAACTCTCAAAATACTTCCGGCATCTGCATCTCTCATACCTATAACTTCTACGCCCTTGCTATCTGCGACAGTCAGCTTGCAGTTTTTTAGTCTTATTAGGAAATGAAATGTCCTGATTCTGCTCTTACGTTATGCGTGTCACATAGCAACGAACAGCATTGTCGACACTATTTGCACATTAGATGTGATACCATTTTTCAACAAAAGCGGTATTTCTCAAGAATACAACGAAGAATAGTTCTCTCCTGTATTGTTACTTTGCGTAAGCGTTGCATTCTTGAAACAGCTGCATGTTGTTCTCTTTACACGCCTACATTCTGGAGAAAAATACCACAGTTGGTAAAGAAGAACACTTGAAACGCTTATGTAGTTCTGTTTGTTTTCTGCGTGCCATCCTGTGTTATGGAAAATTTTGTTATATGCTCGGAAGCACAACGTCGCGTTACCCGTTAACTCGTACGAATCCCCGCAACAGTGTTGCAGGGAATTCACCGAGACATTCTGTGATGTCCTTGTTTGTACGTAGTTTTTGTTTCTTTATCTCCACAATCTGCACACTCCCTCGTAACCTGAGCGGACTCGTCTATTTGAAGTGTACACAAAACGCTGCTCCACTCACAAACTCGAACAACTGGTTAGGCATGAAGTCTCACGAATGAGGAAAGTTTCATTGAATAGTACACATCTACTACTGTCTTGGTTATGACATCTAAGGGTGGTCGACGTTCGTTTAACTAGTATTAACATTTGATGCAGCACTGATCAGGTCTGCCGCAAGCTGGAGAACCTGAATCCTTCCTGAACTGACACAGAGAACTATCGTTTCTTAGTATACTCCATATGAATAAGGAAATGTGTACATGCGGCATTCATATAACTACAGCGGAGAACAGTTGTATCAATTGCAGTTACCAAGGTAAATACGGAACACAAATAATTAATCCCCTCCGCACCGAGGGCGCAAAGGCGCGTTATGGCTATCAACCCGAAGGTAATTTATTCGCCAGTATCGGGTTGATGGAGGGAGGAGAGGTGGCGGTATGAAGATCCAGATTTATCTGATCTTTCACAGACGGCCTTGACTTTGAAACCTCTCTGCTGTAACTCGCGTAGTGTCCTTGAGGATAAGATAAGAGGTGAGGCCGTGTATGGAGGCATATTAGCCATTTCCCTCGCTCGTAAATGTCAGAGAGCGGCCGCTATTGGTAGGAAATAACCCCAAAGTACAGTATTTAGTGTCCTGCAGAGAATATATTCTGTGGCAAGTTACGGGATATGTTAGACGCCGTCGGCTGCTGAAGCCTTCGGGTGGGGGGGGGGGGGGGGGGGGGGAGGGGCGGGGGTACGTTGTACAGTACAGACGTGGCGTAAAATGATTCCCAGTGCCTCACACTCACATCGACAGCAGGCGTCGCTGGAGTCTGTTCATTAAACACTTGTGACCGTCCTCTGCGACTGATTGTCTCGAAAAATTGTCTCTGCGATATTGGTGGTCGACAAAAGGATGGTCTTGATCTCGTCGATCAGAATTCTTTCGTAATTTCCGATATGCTGTATGGTCTACGCATCTTTACCGATTATCATCCCACGTCAAAAGTCGATTAACTCGCGGCGTACTGTCGTTTTCACTACGCACGCGTCTGCAGCGCACTGTTCAGATGTCGTTACACTCGCGCCAAACAGCATTTCTAAGAAAAGGAATCTGTTTATTATAAATCTCAAGTATTAGGAAGTCTTTTCTGAAGGTCTTTGTCCGGAGTGCAGGTACGGAAGCGAAATACGGATGATAAGCAGTTCAGACGAAAGACAGTAGGATTTTTTGAACTGTTATGCTTTAGAAGAATGGTGAAGATCAGATAGGTAGATGCAGTAACTAATGAAAAGATACAGTAGCGAATCGGGGAAAAAAGAAATTTATAGCACAACTTCACTAGGCAATGATTTTGGAAGAAACGACATTTTGTCAGTGGAGTGAGTGATTGATTCAATTGGTTCAAATGGCTCTGAGCACTATGGGACTTAACATATGAGGTCATCAATCCCCTAGAACTTAGAACTACTTAAACCTAACTAACCTACACACACTCATGCCTGAGGCAGGATTCGAACCTGCAACCGTAACGGTCGCGCGGTTCCAGACTGAAGCGCGTAGAACCGCTCGGCCACTACGGCCGGAGAGTGATTGATTAATTTGTAAAAATATTTTTGTTTATTTATAGACGCAGTCACATTCTTATGACACAGTCATAACCGGTTTCGGCCATACAATGACCATCTTCAGATTCTAAAGGCGGCATACACTGAAGCAGATCCATGCGTTGTCAAACTGCTGTAGTTCACTAATAGATAAAATCGGTTTATAGCACGTCTCATCAAAGAATCGTCAATTTGGTAGTGGAGGGAAGAATAGTGGGTGCAAATTCTAGAGGGAGACCAAGGGATTAATACAGTAAAGAGAATCAAGTGAATGTAAGTTGCAGCAGTTATTCGGAGATGAAAAGTTTTGCAGAGGAGAGACTAGCGTGTAGAGCTGCATCAAACCGGCCTTCCTCCTGAATAGCACAACAACAATGAGAACAACACACAAAAATCATAATCGGTGATTAATCGAACTTTAGTTACAGCAATTTCATTATCAAATTATTATTTTCTCTACAATGCTATGTTGTTACAGGATTTATGTACCAACCTGCAAACAACATCGACACAGTCTTTACTGGCGTAAGGCGTTTTATACGAGCAGACAGTGTAGTACCAGATTCGATTCAAAAGATTTGTAACTTTACAACCAGCTTTTATCTATGAGTAATCATCACTTTTTTTAATGCATCCTCTGCTTAAATATATCCCTATATGTTCCCATAATACGGGTTTGGTGCATTAGTTCGTGGCGTTTATTCATGAGTTTAGAAACACAACAGAGACTTTAGTCATCGATAACATATTCTCCTTCACTATTTAGAACAATCCGCTAACGCTGGAGTAACTTCTCGATTCAGCGACTTCAGAAATTACAAGGTCTTGAGGCGAAGAACTCGTTGAGACATGATCGGAGCGCATTTTCATCCGGAAAGGAAGTTTCTTAAAGTCTCCTAGAGAGCGCAAAAGGTGAAAATCTGAGGGCGCAAGATCAGCTGAAAAAGGTGGGTGCGGAATGACTTTCTACCTCAGTTCGTGCATAGTGTTTTTTTGTCAGTCTAGCGGAATGCGAGCGGACGTTACCGTGGAGTAGCAGCACTTCATCCAGTCTTCTTGGTCGTTGTTCTTGGATTGTGTCTGCAAGACATCTTAGTTGTTGACAGTAAATGTCAGCAGTGATGGTTACACGTCGGGGAAGCAATTCGTAGTACAACACACCGTCGCTATTCCACTAGAAGTACAACATTATCTTTTGTGGACGCGCACAAGTCCCTGTACGCGAAGTTGCTGCTTTGTTTGGGCTCTATCATTCCTTTCTTTTCATTATGTTAGAATCGTACAGGATAGGAATGGTTGGTGTACACGAGCCATTTGATGATGAGCAACCAGAGATGAACATATGGCCACTCACCGATTTTTGTGATTTTGCGGTACCCATGCACCCGATTTCTGAACCTTCCCCATGCACGATGGCGGAATGATCACATTTCATCATATTTGTCAGTTATCGAGTACACTGACGTGGCTCATTGTGGATTAATGTGTTAAAATAGTCTTCACAAAACCCGAGGTCTTCCTGAACACGGAGAGCCACTGATGTCAAGGTGATCCTCCTTAAGACGACTAAACAACTTTCTTGCCGTACTTCGTCCAATGGCATTATCCCCATACATGGCGCAAATATTTCTGGCTGCCTCCACCTCCACTGAACTCAAGCAGGAAAGTCTGCCGGAAATGTTCCGTTTCCTCCACTTGTCACTCCGTTCTCTAGCGTCCACAGCTCCACTCACTACGTCCAATGACAAAATGACAATATACAAATTCAAATAACAACTATGAACTACAAATAAAAAATGACAGTCAGTAATAAACCCATAGTAACTGGAATACCAACATGCAAAACAAAGACGCTTGGAATTATTCATCAGCCCAATACGTCTCATCAGTGAACAGCAGAAAACTCTACTGCGACAGCTGCTGACCGCCACCTACAGCCCCGGCGACCAGTTAATAAGGCGCAGGTAATAAGGTTGGCAGGGGCAGGAGGCCCAAGGCTGCTGAGTCAGCCCGGGCGGCCGCCACAAAGGCGCGACGTGACACAGGCGCCAGGAATGCGCGCGCCGCGGCACAGGCCCCTATCAAATTCGGCAACGTGCTCGCCCAGTACCTCTTCTCAGAGGGCTTGCCGCAATTATCTCTCCGAAGAAGTTGTTACACGAAATGCATCCGGTGTTCAAAAGGTGTGAAGTGAAAAGGAAGTGGTAACTTCAGTACCGATTTTATCGATAAATGTGTCTCACATTCGCTGCTAAATAAATGTTCTCTTCGATCAGAAAAACGTCTTTTTATTACTGCATAATGCCACCGGTAGTGACAGTCCGCCCTCAGGTGCAAGTCGCAATTGAAATATGCTTCCACACTGTACTGGGCTGTTTCTTTGCCTGGCACGAAAAGGACACCTACTTCACTATATCTACATCTACATCCATACTCCGCAAGCCACCTGACGGTGTGTGGTGGTGGGTACATTGAGTACCTCTATCGGTTCTCCCTTCTATTCCAGTCTCGTATTGTTCGTGGAATGAAAGATTGTCGGTATGCCTCTGTGTGGGCTCTAATCTCTCTGATTTTATCCTCATGGACTCTTCTCGAGATATACGTAGGAGGGAACAATATACAGCTTGACTCCTTGGTGAAGGTATGTTCTCGAAACTTCAACAAAAGCCCGTACCGAGATACTGAGCGCCTCTCCTGCAGAGCCTTCCACTGGAGTTTATCTGTCATCTCCGTAACGCTTTCGCGATTACTAAATGATCCTGTAACGAAGCGCGCTGCTCTCTGTGGGATCTTCTCTATCTGTTCTATCAACCCTATCTGGTACGGATCCCACACTGCTGAGCAGTATTCAAGCAGTGGGCGAACAAGTGTACTGTAACCTACTTCCTTTGTTTTAGGATTGCATTTCCTTAGGATTCTTCCAATGAATCTCAGTCAGGCATCTGGTTTACCGCCGATCAACTTTATATGATCATTCCATTTTAAATCACTCCTAATGTCTACTCCCAGCAAATTTATGGAATTAACTGCTTCCAGTTGCTGACCTGCTATATTGTAAATAAATGATAAAAGATCTTTCTTTCTATGTCTTCGCAGCACATTACACTTGTCTACATTGAGATTCAATTGCCATTCCCTGCACCATGCGTCAATTCGTTGCAGATCCTCCTGCATTTCAGTACAATTTTCCATTGTTACAACCACTCGATATACTGCAGCATCATCCGCAAAAAGCCTTAGTGAACTTCCGATGTTATCCAAAAGGCCATTTATGTACATTGTGAATAGCAACGGTCCAACGGCACTCCCCTGCGGCACACCTGAAATCACTCTTATTCGGAAGACTTCTTTCCATTGAGAATAACATGCTCCGTTTGGTAAGTCTGAAAGTATTTAATTACGTATGATGCAACACAAACATTAAAGGCCAAGAGCCGACGTGGAAGTAAGCTGTGATTATAATCACCAGCTACAGGAGCACTCAAAAGAAGTTCACTGTGCAGCAGTAGACATAAATGTGTTTTCATTCAAAGCGGCAATTACTTATCACTGAGTTTTTTTTGAAATGTTCTGTAACTGAACATTAAAGGGAATACAGTATATGGTAAATTAAATACGCACTGACTGTTTGTCTTAGATCATAAGTGACACGTCAAATAGAACCACTTCGCAGTTTAAATAACTTCGACTATAAGTAAGGATTTTAGCTGACATTCTGCGACAAATATTTTATAACGTAAAACGGCTATCGGTTATGTCAAGCCAGAGAATGTTACGTCGTCTTTTAATTGACTGGGAATAATATTTCATACACTTGTAGTAATATATTGAGTAGTATGTCTTCGAGAGGAGAGTGTCTGTGACAAGTCCATGAAAAACACATAAATGAATATAATTAATATAATATATAAATGAATATATATATATATATATATATTATGTTACACACACACACACACACACACACATATATATATATATATATATATATATATATATATATATATATATATATATATATATATAAGGCTCACTGGCCATTTGACCATTTTCTTCTTCTGTGCGGATGCACAAACAGTGCTCCAACTCTTACGGGAATCGGCAAAAAGCCGCGAGCAGTGAGTAGAATGCGCAGGGGCACTATGAATATAGTGCGGGACAATAAGTTGGGAATGTGGGTCACACGGGAGGCGTGCCAGAGATAAGTCCCTGCAGTCGCACTACCCCTGTGTCCTCGGTGGCTCAGATGGACGCCGGCAATGTAGCTCAGCGTGTTCGGTCAGAGGGTTTACCTACCCTCTGTAATAAAAAAAAAAAAAACTAAGTGAACCGATCAACGAACAACCTGAACGGTTGTAATCGGACGTACGCCATGAACAAATTCAAAGAACAATATAGAACAAAATGAGATTTAAAAAAAGATGGATGAGCGTCTGCCATGTAAGCAGGAGATCCCAAATTCGAGTCCCGGTAGTGGCACACATTTTCAACTGTCCCCGTTGACTTATATCAACGCCTGTATGCAGCTAGGGGTATTCATTTGATTAATAACATAAATGAAATTTTGTGAGGTCTATACTTTTAGGTTACAGTGAAATTTGGATAAGAAAAGTCAAGGGCAGAAGTATAACCCAGATGAGTAAACTGATTCTTCAGTTGCTGCCCGCGTATTTGTTGATCGAACAGTCCACTTGTGTATTACCGGTCCACAGTGTCCAACGGGCACAATATTCCGGCGATCAGATGCGCCGACGAACTGAGCTCCTGAGGGCGCGTGGTCGACTAACATCGCCTGCCACCACAAGCTGCTCCGTCCGCGGTCAGCGCCCGCGGCCGCGCGTCGGGGTTAGCGGTCGCGAAGACGCTACCGTCGGCTTCTGTGATGGCGTTGACATAAGATCTGTGTCCGCCCTGGTCGCCAGATCGTTTTGTTAACCTAACGATGGTGACATATACTATCGCCGAAATAATGTGCCCGTTAGACACTTTGAACCGGCAGTACACCCATGGACTGTTCAGGTGGGTAGTGTTTATCAGTAGATGGCGTTCATTTTTTTTGCCGCATTATCTCTGCTAACATTAAGAAGGCTGGGGGTTTACACTACATTATAACTCACATGAACAGTACACTTAAGCCGGCCGGTGTGGCCGTGCGGTCTAGGCGCTTCAGTCTGGAACCGCATGACCGCTCCGGTCGCAGGTTCGAATCCTGCCTCGGGCATGGATGTGTGTGATGTCCTTAGGTTAGTTAGGTTTAAGTAGTTCTAAGTTCTAGGGGACTGATGACCACAGATGTTAAGTCCCATAGTGATCAGAGCCATTTGAACCATTTGTTGACTGTAGATATTGTATCACAGACGCAGTCCCTTTGACTGTTCACAAATGTCACAAAACCCGCCCCAAGATGTAAACAGCCATGCATGAGCAGCGCCTATTAGACGGAGAGGGGTCCGACAGCCGATCAGTTCCCTTATTCCACCAGGGAGGAGGTACACGGCCCGTGTTGTCTGTAGTTCAACCATGCCTAGAGCGTCAATACCGTGGTTCGATAGCATCCGCATTGTAACTTTGTGCCAGGAACGGCTCTCAACAAGGGAAGTGTCCAGGCGCCTTGAAGTGAGCCAAAGCGATGTTGTTCGGACATGGAGCAGACACAGAGAGACAGGAACTGTCGATGACATGCCTCGCTCAGGCCGCCCAACGGCTACTACTGCAGTGGATGACCGCTACCTACCGATTATGGCTCAGAGGAACCCTGGCGGCAACGCCACCATTTTGAATAATGCTTTTCGTGTAGCCAGAGGACGTCGTGTTACGACTAAAACTGTGCGTAATAGGCTGCATGATTCGTAGTTTCAGTCCCGACGTCGATGGCGGGGTCCATTTTTGCACCCACGATACCAAGCAGCGCGGTACAGATGGGCCCAACAATGTGCCGACTGGACCACTCAGGATTGGCATCGATTTCTCTTCACCGATGAGTATCCCATATGCGTTCAACCAGACAATCGTCGGGAACATGTTTGGAGGCAACCCGGTCAGGCTGAGCGCCTTAGACACACTGTCCAGCCAGTACAGCAAGGTGGAGGTTCCCTGCTGTTTTGGAGTGGCATTATGTGGGGCCGACGTACGTAGCTGGTGGTCACGCAAGGCGTCGTAACGGCTGTACGATACGTGAATGCCATCCTACGACCGATAGTGCAACCATAGCGGCAGCACATTGGCGAGGCATTCGTCTTCATGGACGACAATCCGCGCACCCATCGTGCACATTTTATAAATGACTTCCTTCAGGATAACGACATCGCTCGACTAGAGTGGGCAGCATGTTCTCCAGACCTGAACCCTATTGAACAAGCCTGGGATAGACTGAAAAGGGCTGTTTATGGACGACGTGACCCACCAACCATTCTGAGGGATCTACGCCGAATCGCCGTTGAGGGGTGGGACAATCTCGACAAACAGTGCGTTGATGAACTTGTGGATAGTATGCCACGACGTGTACAGGCATGCATCAATGCAAGAGGACGTGCTACTGGGTATTAGAGGTACCGGTGTACAGCAATCTGGACCATCACCTCTGAAGGTCTCGCTGTAAGGTGGTACAACATGCAATGTGTGGTTTTCATGAGCAATAAAAAGGGCGAAAATGATGTTCATGTTTATCTCTATTCCAGTTTTCTGTACTCTTTCCGGATCTCTCGGAACCGAAGTTATGCAAAACATTTTTGATGTGTGTACAAATCTTTAACAGCAATTCTGTATGGAGGTCACATGTCTTCCTCGATCCACATCGTATTTCTCTTATCGCAACTGATATACGAGGACATAGGCTATGGTGATATTTGATCTCGTTAATTTTATTTGCATTCTAGTGTTACATGTGGCTATAAACAAACGTAGATTA
Organism: Schistocerca serialis cubense; assembly: GCF_023864345.2. Classification (NCBI taxonomy): domain Eukaryota; kingdom Metazoa; phylum Arthropoda; class Insecta; order Orthoptera; family Acrididae; genus Schistocerca; species Schistocerca serialis. Next base: position 703,076,054 of record NC_064638.1, read on the forward strand.
TGATTATTGCTCTGATGTATACACAGGCATACACAGAAATGGTACCCTACCTCGAGGCAGGACACAAACCTGTGACGTTCCCTCTCGAGCTAGGGATACTACTACGAGTCTGGGAAACTCGTCGCTTCTGCGTCAGCTGATGAGTTCTGGATAACTAAGGAAACAGAGTAGCTTTACACCTGAATGTGGCTGTTACGTTCTTCAGGCGTCCTTGCTCATTTTTTGCTTCTATAGTCGGGAAACACCAACCTTAACGAAACTGCCTTAATGCCAAGAGGCCAGTGTTCCACATTCTCCGACCAAAGGCTGTTTAATTGATTATCCGACTTTTCAAGGTGGTCAGGAGCAAACTTTCTTTTCTTTTAAAATAAAAAAGTGTTCTTGCACGACTGATCCAACATCTCCCTACGTCTACATGTATATTGCGCAAGTCACTATGCAACGCCTTACCTTCCACTCCTTTTTTTATTCAAGAAGAGATAGCGCACATATGCCTGACAACAAGGCCATTACCTCTAGTCGTTCCGTAAGCGGGAGGCATATGTGTGAACATTACGACGGCGGAAGAAAATCGCACGGTCGTTTAATATCTAATAAAAGTAACTAGCTAACGCTTCACAGTTACGACGTAATGCACTCTGTCATACACATTTCATTTTAGTGCAAGATCGAGGTTGACATTTATTTTATATTTTATGCTGTACGTTGCCAAACAGTAGATGCTGATCGTCTTAGAAGAGAAACGGACTAAGCATTGGTATACGTCATCAACTTATGCAAAGGGCCGGCCTTAGGCACCACTCCAACTATGTGACCAGAACCCATGGTGTAGAACTGGCGCACCTACGTCTTTTTGAGAAAATAATTGTTTCTTATTCATCATCTTTCTGCCTGAAACTACTTTTTGTAACAAACTGTAGAACTGCAGCTACATGACTGGAACACAAAACACTATTTGACACTGGTATAGACACTCCAGCGCATACACAGTAATAAAGAAACATGCGTATTTGGCGCTTCCTACATAAGGTACGAAGAGGAACTTGGTCGAATCTAAATATAAGAGATAAACTACGAGTAGAGTTACTTAATTAAATGTGCGTAGGAGCTTATTACTGCGCCTCGCTTCGCAATAACTCTCTCGCTGTAAAACAATGAACGACTTTTATTCATTATTATGAGTTGGGATGAGTATTCAGATATCCTAATTACACCAATTAGATTATTCTCGTATAGTTCGAGATGCTTTGTCACTCTGTTTACGATAGTGTCATAGATACCCTAGGTCGTTCGCGTTGTTTTTCAAAGCAGCTTTGGATGTTGCATCACTAATGTACTCTCAAATGAACCTTCGTATCAACAATCCCCTTTAGTATTATTCTCATCTCAAAACGTCCAAATATGTTCCCATTAACCAGAAATGAAAGTAACAGAAAACGCAAGCGAATGAAAACATACTATTCTCAACTTCTTTTCCTGTCGTTACAGGCCCTTATTGCGGGATGCATACCCGATGAGTTCTTAGTCATTGTTTCTGGTACTTATTGGGCCGCGGCCAAGTGCCTGATACCACAACCGCACCTTAGTACCCCAAGTATACCTCGACAAATAAGCTAGACATTCGTCTGTATGTATATGGGAAAACCACCGGTGTATCAGACCATCCAGTAGTCGTTAATTTGGCGCGTAACTTCGATCCGGTTGTGACTCATCTCCCCGTCTCGCGACACTGCCCAACACGTTGCGCTGCATGAACAGGTTTAAAACAGCTGCACTGAAGGGCATGTATTATTCATCGAACTTCTCATATCTTTGCGTTTCTAATTTCACTTTTAATCGCAGAAGCAAAAGAAATTTGCTAGCGTTGGACCTGAGGGAAGTCGCCTACCACGATACATTATGAGTAACAGTAGCAACTTTGTGGGATGCAACTGAAATCCAGATTATTTCCGTCCTAAGAAAGAAGTCTCCTAAAACGAGACTTACGCCGGTCAGTGTGCCAGGCTGAAGGTCATTAATACGGCACGTGAGTTTAACCAGAGAAAGGCTAATGTTCCAACCTAGCAGGGATGCGATTTCTGCGTTTCAGCACACATACACGTAAAACATTAAGCTGTTTGAGCACTTATCTGCTTTATGCCTTTTCTTTTGTAGGGAAAATCATAGTGACGAAAAGAATTTATTTCTTAGACGATACGACTGCATGTGGAAGACCGGCGACTGAACAGTAGCAACTTGTTGATACTATTCTCGACGGAAAAGAGTTGTGGTAGTACTGTCTTGTAGCAGAGGACTGTAGTTTGTAACGCAAGAGGCGTGATTCGGGCAGACAGTGGTCTGCTCTCGCTTGTAGTAATTATGTGACTCGACTTGCTTCTCACACTTCGTGAATACTAATTAGGTCGTTTCTTGTGGCTTCGTACACTCGCTGCGTTCAGCAATAATTGCACTCCATTTCGCGGGCTGCAACAGCGGTACGCTGTAAACTTTCACGAGACGGGTATACCTTACGACGTCTTCACACTTCAACATTGTAACTGTCTGATGCAGCGAACTGACATCTGAGAAAGATACTGTTTCTGCCGATCATTACATTTGCAACAATTGGAAGGACAGAAAATATCAAAATTTTGCTTATTGTGCTTATGCAGTGTAGTAATAAGTATATATGATTAAATTTGGGGTATAAAGGCTGCGAAATTTGGTACACAGGGGCGACACCTTTTGTAGGTAAACGACTAACCAGGTATGGCATCATCCTGAACCGATTTGTGTGACAGATTGGGGTACATCATTCAGAGTTGTTTCAGTTCTATGTCAAAATCTACTAAATAAGATATAATGAAATGAAAACCCTTAGCTGCATACAGGCGTTGATATAAGTCGACGGGGAGAGTTGAAAATGTGTGCCTCTACCGGGACTCGAACCCGGGATCTCCTGCTTACATGGCAGATGCTCTATCCATCTTTTTTGTTTTTTTCTTTTTTTCGTTTTGTTCTGTATTTTCGTTGGGCGGACGTCACAAGACATCCGTTCAAGTTGATCGTTGATACCTTTACTCGGTTTTTTATTAGAGAGGGCGAGCAGCCCTCTGACCGAACACGCTGAGCTGTCCATCTGAGCCACCGAGGACACAGGGGATAGTGCGACTGCAGGGACTTATCTCTGGCACGCTTCCCGTGAGACCCACATTCCCAACTTATTGTCCCATACTATATTAATAGTGCCCCTGCCCATTATACTCATTACTCGCGGCTTGTTGCCGATTCCTGTAAGAGTTCGGGCACTTTTTGTGCATCCGCACAGAAGAAGACGATGGTCAAATGGCCGGTGAGCCTTAACTATATATACATTGATATGAGGATGGTATCTGTTCTTTCGGACATGTCCGAAAGAACAGATACCTTCCTCATATATATACATAAATTAAATATAGATCACACCTTTCGCATTATACACAGCACACATGCCAATAAAAGGGGGCAATCAAAAAATATGTTCTTCCCCAACTCATAGATCTGCCGCGTACTCGTCTTTGACGTTTACATCAGTCATGGCGACTTTTATAGTGCCAGCTTATGGTTCACTGATTTCTAAACCTGTACATATTCTGCCCTACGTTGCTTCTTCCTGTTTGGGCGATTTTGCACGCGGATGCAGTTTTCACAACCATACCAGACCTTATATTGAAAACTTTCGAGACCCATTACGCTCGCTAACGGTACGGCCTGACTGCACTGTGTGCCCCGTCGGTGGTTACGGCAAATGCGGTGATGACGAGGCGCCGATAACTGGCGCTCTCGCACGGACGCTCTCCGGGAGGAGCTGCGAGGCGTCGTGGGCCGTGTCCAGACGCTGCCTGCCATTACTGCGCGCCCAGTTTTTCCTGGCGGCGGCGGCGGCGGTCTCAGTGGCGTCTTTGTCCTCAGCCGTCTGGCCCCGGACACCGACACGGACCCGCAGCCGTCTCTGCCCGCTCTGCCCTACTCCCTCTGACTTTTGCGGGAGATTTCAAAAACCTGCACGTCGTCCCTGCGTATGATTCTGACTGATACATCCTTGATCACATTGGTACTTAAATATTTACGATAAAAGAGAGATAGTCAAAAGGTTAACTATCGTCTGAAAGCCTACTTACGGGGTTTTACTAACAAACATACGTAAAAAAAACATTCTTCGACTTCTTGCCACGTCATTTCAGTGCATAACCACGAGCTTTCGACGGTTACCTCCATCATCTTCTTCAGGAGCAACTGAACTGTGTTCCTGACGAAGACGATGGAGATTATCTTCGAAAGCTCGAGGTTTTACCTTGAATTGACGCAGCAAGAAACCCTAGAATGTTTTATACAACAATGCCTCCGTGAAAGGCTCCTTTGTCTGTGACTGTAACTTATGGGTTAGGAACATTTTTGTCAGTAAAACGCCATCTTGTGTCACAATATTTTATTTTTCTGTTTTAGTCCAACACCTTTCATAGTTACAGTTGTGTCCTCAAGGAATTATTTGACTCACATCTGCTTCAATTTATCACCTGAATTTCGCCATGAAGTTTACACTTACACTTCGAAAATTAAAGTTCAAATGTGTGTGAATTCTTAAGGGACTGCTGAGGTCATCGGTCCCTAGACTTACACACTGCTTAAACTAACTTATGCTAAGAACAACGCACACACCCATGCCCGAGGGAGGACTCGAACCTCCGGTGGAAGGTGCCGGGCAATCCGTGACATGGCGCTTCAGTTTGGAACCGCGCGACCGCTACGGTCGAAGGTTCGAATCCTGCCTCGCGCATGGATGTGTGTGATGTCCTTAGGTTAGTTAGGTTTAAGTAGTTCTAATTTCTAGGGGACTGATGACCTTAGAAGTTAAGTCCCATAGTGCTCAGAGCCATTTGAACCATTTGTACCCTGCCGCGTGGCGCACTGGTTCACACGATGGCCTCGTCGGAGGAAGTAGTTCCAAATTTCGTCCCTGCTATTCTGGTTTAGGATATCAGTGGTTTTCTTAAATCAAATAAGGTAAACGCCAGGATGGATCCTTTCGTAAGGCCACTGACGATCTGATTTCCCTTTTCCACTGAGTGGATGCTTCGTCTCTAATGAGCGTGATGCTGACGAGATATTAAACCCTTTTTTTCCGAGTGTGTCGATGGCTCAATATCCGTCTCTCTCCAATTGGTAATTATTCAGTTACAGATTAGCCAGTCAGACTCCACTTGTCAGGAAGTAATACGAAACACGTTAACGATGCCTTCGCCAGGATGTCATGTGATTGCGCATCTGGGAGTCAAAAGTCTTTCTCTTTGAAATCCATGTAGACAGAGCGAGTAGCGTAAGACTTAAATTCCTTTTTATTTCCTGAACCGTTCCAGATATCGAAACGAGATTTTCCGCAACGGACAGTATGCTGAGGGGCACGTAATGTTACTTATGGGTAACGCTCTCAACTTGGGCATCAATCGAGATAATGTAACAAGTGTGGTTTGTTTTAAGTGGAACCATATACTTTTTATAATAGAGTTCAATGGCTCTTAGGAAGACAATTACCGCCATATAGCCCCTGTTAGCATTCACGTTGAAACACTTCTCAAAAGAGTCCTAGAAATGGCGTAAAATTGGAAAGCAATACGGTCAGAGTGGACTATTGCGCCAAACAGATCTCTTACGCCAGTTATGTGCAGCAAGACGGGCCTACACTGTTGTTGTTGTGGTGGTCTTCAGTCCAGAGACTGGTTTGATGCAGCTCTCCATGCTACTCTATCTTGGGCAAGCTTCTTCATCTCTTAGTAACTACTGCAAGCCCGTGCGGTCTAACGCACTGCTTTCCGGGCGGGAAAGCGTGTCGGTCCCCGGCACAAATCCGCCCAGTGGATTAGTGTCGAGTTCCGGTGTGCCGGCCGGTCTATGGATGGTTTTTAAGGCGGCTTTCCATCTGCCTTGGCGAATGCGGGCTGGTTCACCTTTTCCGCCTCAGTTACACTATGTCCGCGATTGCTGCGAAAACACTTTCTCCACGTACGCGTTCACCATAATTATCTACCACGCAAACATTGGGGTTACACTGTTCTGGTGTGAGACGTTCCCGGGGGGGTCCACTGGGGGCCGAACTGCACAATAGCCATAGGTTCGGTGTGGGCGACGGTGTGGTGAGTGGACTGCTGTAGCCTGTTGTAGGGTTGTGTACCACTGCGGGCTACGGCGGGGACGGAGCCTCTCCATCGTTTCTAGGTCCCCGGTTCCATACAGTACAACTACTGCAACCTACATCCTTCTGAATCTGCTTAGTGTACTCATCTCTTGGTCTACCCCTACTATTTTTACCCTCCACGCTGCCCTCCAATTCTAAATTGGTGATCCCTTGATGCCTCAGAATATGCCCTACCAACCGATCCCTTCTTTTAGTCAGGCTGTGCCACAATTTCCTCTTCTCCTCAATTCTATTCAGTACCTCCTCATTACTTAGGTGATCGACCCATATAATCTTCGCATTCTTCTGTAGCACCACATTTCTAAAACAACTACTCTCTTCTTGTCTGAACTATTTATCGTCCATGTTTCACTTCCATACATGGCTACACTCCATACAAATTCTTTCATAGAAGACTTCCTGACACTTAAATCTATACTCGAGGTTAACAAATTTCTCTTCTTCAAAAACGCTTTCCTTGCCATAACCGGTCTACATTTTATACCCTCTCTACTTCGACCATCATCAGTTATTTTGCTCCCCAAGTACAAAACTCATCTGCTGCTTTGTCTCATTTCCTAATCTAATTCCTTCAGCATCATCTGACTTCATTAGACTACATTCCATTATCCTCATTTTGCTTTTGTTGATATTCATCTTATATCCTCACTGTCCATTCCGTTCAACTGCACTTCCAGATCCTTTGCTGTCTCTGACAGAATTACAATGTCATCGGCAAACCTCAAAGTTTTTATTTCTTATCCATGGATTTAAAGTCCTGCTCCAAATTTTTCTTTTTTTCCTTTACTGCTTGAATACAGATTGAATAACATCGGGGATAAGCTACAACCCTATCTCACTCCCTTCCCAACCAATGCTTTCCTTTCATGCCCCTCTACTCTTATAACTGCCATCTGGTTTCTGAATAAATTACAAATAGCTTTTCGCTTGCCATGAGCATATTTACAATTCAGTGGCCTATTTCGGCCGATTTGCTTCCCAGTTTTAGAATATTTCTCGGATTCTTCTGCGAAGAGCTTCAACCTCAAAAGTAATAAGAATCATATTACTGCACTCATCTTTACATGCGCTTAAGAATGTCGTTAGAAAAGTATATCATTCTATTAAAAAAAAAATCTTCCCTCAGTACCTCCATCGATACAAGAGTTAAGGTTCTTTATTATATACCAAAGTACGTGCCTATTAGTGTACCGTCGCTTGCCGAAAAACCTCGTTTCAATATCTGAAACCATTCACGAAATAAAAGTTGTGATATGTCTTACATGACTCACCCTGTATACACAATAAAGTGATGTACCTTGATGTGGTGTTTCCATATCCAAAGGTTTGGGTTATGGTCCCCTCTAGATCTCAGCTTAACTGTCACCAGTGTAAAAGCTTTGTGAATGCAAAACTATGGAGATCGGATTATACGCTAAACTACAGGTTTCACTAATAACAAGCTGGATGAGCCAGTCCTGGTGTTGGAGGACGAGAACAACATACCACCTCAATTAAGACCACATATAGAAAAATACTGTGGTATTCCGGCAACCTTAGAGATGATGGGATGTGTACTTTCTTCGAGATAAAAGTATTGAATAAATCAACGTGAATGTTTGGTGAATGGTGAGACTAGGCTAATATATCAACAGGACTGGTATGTGCCCGCTTCCTTAGTGGGATAAATCAAATGAGGCGTACTGCAACAAATCACTTGCGTGCGGGGTTCCTGAAGTTCTTCTGCGCGATCTTACACCAACACGGCCTGAAAAGCCTGCTGCCTTTTAACGCCTGTGGAAAGCTAATGGTAGTTAAAAGGGCCGTGATAAATAAATGTGTCAAGCGTCTTAGCTTCTGTGTCTGCGTACAATAGATCGTTTAAAGCAGTGAGAACTCGCGTCACGGACACGAGCGGGCAGGCGGAGCGCGAAGAAGCGATTTAAACGGCCCGAGTGCCCAAGACGCGTGCCTGCACCATAAAACTAATTTCCGCCGAAGACTTTGTGGCAGCGCGTAACGACCGCCTAATGACCGCTGAATTGGAGAGCGTGGCCATAAAGCGCGTCGCCAGAGCTGACGCGGGCGCCACGCACAAGCTGGAGCCGACTCGCCTAGCGCCACGCCGCGCCCTCGCAGACCTGTCCGCAGGACCCACCTCTGAAGCCGCAAGTAAAGTTATGCTACGCTTCCTGAATTTCCATGAATTTTAAAAGTAATATTTTGAAATGTCTGTGAAATACACACAAAGATTTCTTGAGTTCTTTGCTTGCACGCTTCCTCGTCACACGAGACAGTGCACTGTCCTGATGACGTTGCCTGAATGAGGGGATCTAAGACCTATCAGGTGCACCAATTATTCACATTCCCTTCAAGAATCGAGACAACATTCTTCCTTCTGTGGCTGGCAAAATGGCTCAAATGGCTCTGAGTACTATGGGACTTAACATCTGAGGTCATCAGTCCCCAAGAACTTAGTACTTAAACCTAACTAACCTAAGGACATCACACACATCCATGCCCAAGGCAGGATTCGAAGCTGCGACCGTAGCGATCGCGCAGTTCCATAATCTAGCGCCTAGAACCGCTCGGCCACACTGGCCGGCGGCTGGCAAAAGCCAACTCTTCCCGGAAAGCTACTGTTCTGACTCCCTCCTAACAGGCTGGTGCAGACTGAGGCGTGTAATTATACACATTCTGACAATATTGATTATCCGAGACTTGATCTATTCTATATTGCATGATGTACGTTCCTTTGTGAGAAGTAAATCAATATTACACAGACCTTGGCAATGTCCTAGGACCAACTACACTGCTTACCCTTTTCCACAGAACGAACTCGCCTTCGCTGATGACATTCCAAAATTGGCCGTACAAGTTAGAACGCTTCAAGAAGTAGGAGAAATACTGAAGGAGAGCAGAAATCTCCTGATTCATAGCAAGCAGAAGGGTATTAAGTGCACTCATTCAACAGACTGAGAAACAACAGTTCTGTGTTAAATTGAGCTGTTAATTTTTATCATTCCTCTGAAATATTAAAGTTATCGGAAAAATAGATATTCTTTTCAATAGTCACCATTCTTGGCACTAATTTACGTCGCCACCTCTCTCAATAGAATGTGCTAATATTTTCATCTGTGCTTTCCACTACACCCTACTTCCTATGTATTCCATTTTTTGTATTACATTGTGCCCCTGTCCCTACGATTCTTGTTCTCTACTGTCCCATTCCAGTCACAGGTCAGTTGTCTGTAGGTGCTTTAACACACATTCCACAAGTACCTTCTTCTGGGAGCCCCTTTCCTTCATTATCAGCGTACCGATTTTTTCACATTCCTCTGTGGGAGCACATTTATAGTGATTCCAGTTTATTCTTTCATATTTTATAAAGCACTTTTTCACTTCCATACAGTGCACTGTGCCAAATGTAAGTTTTCCGCAACATCGCGTTCAACCCCATGTTAATATTTGCCGAAAGCGGAGCTCTCCCGCTGAAGAAAGCTTTCTTTACCCGTTTCAATCTGTTTCTGTAATCTTTCTTGCCTAGAACACCCTGTGTAAACTCGTTACCATATAGAAAAATTCTTTCATTTGTTTCATTATATCTTCACTGGTTCTTTTTTTTCTTATTTTCTTTTTTTAGCAAGTGCTAGCCTTTCCAACTTCTATTCCTCACTTCCGTATTTGATGGTTTGTCAATAATCCAGATTATATGCTAAGCAGAAGTTCTACCTTTTCCTTGCATCAACACCTACACTCGAAAAGTGGCGGACAGTACTTTCTGTTTCACTGTCACTGCCTCCCTTTCCTGTTCCAGTCACGAAAGGTCTGTGGCGAGAAAGATTGTTGATAAATCTCCATATGACCTGGAATCTCTTACATTTACTTTCGTTGCCTATTCTCGAAATATACGTGGAAGGAAGGAACACATTGGTCTACGCTTCCAGAAACGTACGCTCTCGAAATTTTAACCCTAAACCACACCATCATGCTCCATCGTAGTTTTTGCCGCTAGACTTGGAGGAGCATGTTTGTTACTTTGTCAAATAAGGACTGTGCCGTCAGTGAATCTTCGTATTCTCAGCTGTTCCCATTGCACTTTTATTCGTAACCCCTATCTTTCACTCCCTTCTTTCTTCTTCGATATGCGACTTACACAACAGAAGTTATAAGCCCGAAACCAAAGTTACACTTTCTCTGAAACGATTTTTCTTATTTATTTTCAGCTTCATTAGATGGAAATCGATTGCAGCATATCATAGGATGAGCATCTAGAGTAAAGACTCGGCGCTTATTCTATGAGTAAGTCTAGTTCGGAAGAGAGATATCATCCTGAATTAAAGACAGTAATAAGTAACAACAAGTAAACTAACAAGCCCTGGCTTCACATTGTTAGCAATGTTAGCCTTCGACCATGAACACGACAGCAAGCAAACACAAGAAATGGGAAGAATTTACACGATCCTGGCTCCCTAACAGGAGCGTAATTGTTTCTTCCAAATCGATACAAATCCCAAAACCTAAAACGACTCAGAACAGGGAGTTGAGTTCAGTATAGGTAAAATAGCGTCAAATATGGAATGGTACACCCAAAAAGCTGTGAGGACTTGAGTTATGGGGAAAAGAGCGTGTACGGTAAGCGAGATAACAAAACCGTGCAACTGCAAAGGACACAAGCGATCTCTCAAGGCGACACAAGACTATGTCAGTTTTGTAGGAACCTTGTTTTGTGACGCACACACTGTGGTACAGTAACGACTGCATCGTTTTTTTCTGATTAGCGCCTGGTTTAGCACATCCATTGGATATGACGTACTTTAAATGAACGTAAGTGATGACGTACTCTCACAGAAAGCCATACATATCATCGCTTAAACACGCACCGTTCCTTCCTGTGATGTCATTTCATCAGCTGAACGCCGCCAAACAATAACAATCGTGGAAAACGTTGCGCATATTATTATTCTGCGGCGGATGTGTGTGTGAGTGGAGGGGGTGGAGGATGTTAGGATGGGCATCCGGCCGCTCTCTGCTTCTAACATTGCCAGCCTCATGAATTACTGTGCCGTCCATGTGTAGATACGGGTTAAAGGCCAGGAAAAAGAAGAAGAAAGATTAACAAAAACATTAAAAGTAAAATCAAATTTTCTTGTAATCTTGTGAGAATTTTATTTCATTTTTATGTTCTACTAGCAACCCGTTCCAGCTTTTCGCGGCTAACACTAAGTATCTACAGCCGGACGACTAGTCTGACGTAGTGGTAATATATACAGGGCGATTCCGTGATGATGTTACAAACTCCCAGGGATGATGGAGAGGGGTAATCGTATCAGTCTGAGGTGAGGGACGCTGGTTCGGAAACGACCAAGCCGAAAGTTATAAGCGAATATTATGCTGACACCTCTGACTCAGTAATACATGCACTGGTACTGCTCTTGCTAAGAACGTAGGGTATGCAAATTTCAGAGATGGTAGTATGAACCAAAACAAGAAAATAGTGTCTAATAAGAATGAGCCCCAAAATGCATATCTTAAGAACTGTGAGCATTTGTTCATTTCAGATATTGCGGGGGGGGGGGGGGATGGATGTAGTATAGATCAGAACAAGAGAAAACTGCCCATTAAATACCGGCTCTAAAATGCATATTCCAAAAGCTTTCGATTCTTGTTCAATAGAAGAGATATTACCAGCAGCAAAGATGAACAAGTGTACGCTAGTCCTAAGGTATCCATTTTAAAGCCCTTGTTTAATAAATATTTTTTCTTGTTTTCGTCCCTACTACCACCTCTGATCGCCGCCTACGATGCAGTCTTACCACAACTGTACTAGAACATGTATCCCACTGTCAGAGGTGTCAGGACGATTTTCTCGTACAACTTTCGACCCAGTAGTTTCCGAGCCAGGTTTCTTACCTCAAATTGATACGTTTACCGTTCTCCATCATCCCTGAACGCCTGTAACATTATCAAGGAATCATCATGAGCAGAAACGTTCCTCGTGAATCAGTGTATCTATTAGTGAAACCAGTAACAGATTAGCCTTCACATACAGACAGACAAAAACGCGGCATCGTACTTTATAGTATGTAGATTTCTGTTTGCTCGGAAGTGTATTGACTTTGGTTGGAGTTTCATATCAGAAACTGTTACTTGATTACAGAACAAAAGTTAGTACGTTTGCCGTCTCTGATTGACCAAGGTCGCTGCGAGGAATCAGGGCCGCGACACAGTACTGCAATGAAGTAGCCCACGCCTGAGGCACGCGCGCTGGCAGAGGCGGGCGCAGGCTGTTGCATCAGCGCCGGTAGCACGCTGCCAAGTGCAGCGCCGATACAGCCTCCTCGCCTCTCCCCTGGCGCCTGCCCACGCTTTGTTTACAAACCACTAATTGCTGTTCTGCTGAGGACGAGTGCCTTCTCTCACTCTGTCTGGCTTCTATAACTAGGGAATCACAAAAATAACGACCACTAAAAAGAGCAATGTTTTCAATGCTATTAAACCTTTCCATTCTATTGAACAATTGACACAGCTGAAGTACAACACCTAGAAACAGTTCCAGATAAAGAGTTTATAAGAAGTCTGAAATGCACAGAATAGACGTGTCTGTTCAGAATATAACACCAGTAGAGTCAATACGACATGTAATTACCCCGAGCAACAGTGCAGCACGACTTTTGATGATGTTACAGATGTTATCCATGACCTTTCTTGGAAACTAATGACACTTTTCTTCAAAAGATCTTCCCACAACGGCAAGTGTTGGAGAGGTGATCTGCGAGTAGCAATATGGCTCCCCAGACGGCCTGATGTTCCACTACGATGCTCAGATCGCAGATCGACTCACACACTTCGTGATATACTGTCTGCTGCTCGATACTTTCATCCACTAGGTGACTTTCCTACGACAAAATGATGAAATCATCACTTTATTTCTATACACCTCCCGACATAAGGGCATACATATGCACCGTGGTAAACGTCTACATGAATCGGCAGTAGCACTTCCATAAGATTCAAAGATATGCCACTTACACACAGACAGGGCTCGTGCGACTGCATCCCTTTCATAGGCTTTTTAATATTTTGTGACAATTTCTGGTTTTTTCCTCACTGCAGGACACGTTGCAAGCTTAGCTGCGACTCAGCCGTGAGTAGAAAGATTCTCCGCTGCTATGCTGACCGGATGTAAATAGCCTTCCCACAGCAAATGCTTTCTCCCGTGCCGAGCACTGAGTGGTATATACGAAAGACTGTTCCCGTTTAGGCACACGTATCATCTTCTACGTGCGTATGCTCAAAACAATCAATATCATCACTGCTCTAAGCAGCTGTGCACTGACCTACCGTAGTCGCAATGTAAATCTGACATTAACACGAAGATTCGCTTGAACATCACAGTTCTTTAGTAGGTACGACCCTATTTGAGATGGGATGCTGTTGCCTCCTCCGAACTTTCAACTGACTTCTCCAAGGGGAACTATAGTGTAACGTGGACTTCGAACAACGACGTAATTCCATATTTTTCACATTAGCAAGCATTAGCAGATGTGAAAGAAGTATATTAGAAAATTACAATCATCGACGGACATACAATCCCTCGCTTTCCTTGGTCAAACATTCTAAATGTAGAACCTGAGATTAGAAATCTTTGGCACATTCTGTAAACAACAAGATGGATGACGTTAACGATCTTTACACCTCTGAGATCAACCTGCTTCCAATTTACCAGTGCACCTTCCTGTTCGGCAATACGTTAACGGTGCTCTATCAATTAGTCTATCCCACACTCACACTGAGGGACGTGGTTCGTGCAGCTGCCAGCTGTGTACAGATGACGCAGTTAGTCTGTGGCGCTGCTGGTTTGCAAGTGGTAATTGTGTGCTGCACTGCTGCGTAAACAAGATCCTCAACATTAGTGCCAGTTGCATTATGCAGGCCTACAGGTGAATTTGACGTTATTTCCAATTTTTTGGAAAGCAGTGATGTTCGACCAGACAACTTGATCGCTAACATTCGTGACACCTGTGTTTCGTTGCAGTGATGTCAAAAGCTTAGCAGTGAAAAATGAATTCTTCGTGAAAAAAAGTTCACTATTGTCGTGAACGATATGCCAATGTGACCTATTCCCATACTGAAACGAGTGGAACAATAGTCTGCGTGCGGCGTAGCCGGACTGATGCTGTACGTTGAATTTTGCGGTTGCACACCGGCGAGTCTGCGTACTGAGTTTACGAAACAGCTGCCGAGATAATTCTTCTTCATTGGCTGAAATACAAAAAAGACAGTTAAAACAGTAGTCAACAGATTTTACACAACTTAAAGATTGATGGTGCAAATTAATTCATTACTCTCCCTTAGAAAAAAAAAATTACTTCGTCCGGTTAGGAAGGGCTTTTGGCCATCAATATGAGATTTAGTCCCAGGCTAACCATATGACTGCTATGAACGGACACACAAATTCTTATTTTTATTTTTTGTATATCGTCGTTTCTTATTATGGACTGATAACAGAATGAGCAACAAGATACGGGTAGGACATTGTTCTTGTCACCTTTCATCGGCTTCTCGGTGACAAATCGTGTTCGTTATTCTGTCACATTTACATCGACTAGCATGTGAGAGCACTCCTCTTCCCATACATCTTCTCTGACGAAAGTTAGTGACCGAGTAAAGCCGTTGAGTACACAGTTCTTCTCGGAGCGTTACCATCGGCTTTGATCTGCTAATAGTCCCATTTAGTGTTATGCCGAGCAACCACTGATTTTCGAGAAGTTTTTGATTTCATTTCATGAACGGTTGCAGAGCTAACCTCGGCCAATGATTCCTTTCTCTTTATACGGACAATGAAAGCTTATTTGCATGTATCTCTTGCATTAAATTCTCTCTAAATTTGGTTGCGTTAGAGGTATGTTTATTGCTTCCTTGCTATAGGGACTAATTTCCATTACCACGTCAAGTGTTGTCTAGCCCCCCCTCCCACCCCCTTCTTCATTTAAACTCACAATTAGCCGCACATCACCTTTTATTGCTTTCGTACATAACATAGTTAAACAGTAATTTAAACATTTACCGATGAACGAAGAACCTCCTGCAACGGTATTAGGAATAGGTTTTCAGAATACTCATTGCTAATATAGTGACTGAAATGACAGCCCACCATGCACTAATACGGTCACTTTGTACAGAGTAGCAAGCTTTCCAAATTCTTAATGTTTTTGACG
The DNA here is from genome assembly GCF_023864345.2 of Schistocerca serialis cubense. Classification (NCBI taxonomy): domain Eukaryota; kingdom Metazoa; phylum Arthropoda; class Insecta; order Orthoptera; family Acrididae; genus Schistocerca; species Schistocerca serialis. Next base: position 703,091,465 of record NC_064638.1, read on the forward strand.
CTCTCCTACAAGTTTCAAGGGAAATAGGATTATCTACTAAGCATTCAAAAACCATAATTACACTTTTTTATATTCTTGAAGATTTGCCTTTATACTTTCAGTGTCTGTTAATAAAGCAGCAGTTTCGTTTCGAATGAGATGTTCGCATTATGACTCGGGGTATTGTTATTCATTGCCAACGTTTGTGTTTTCAGTAACAGATAAGAGGCATCGAGGCAACATAATTTGCTCAAATTTATGACAGCTCCAGCTCCTTTTAATTTAACTCATTACAAGAGCTACTGTTGAAGGAGGTTTGAGATTGGTATCGCATGCCTCAGCTTCACTCACAGCGAGAAATATCAGCACTGCACCTGTATTACGTCACCACCTCTAGTGCTTCACCTCTATGATCACGCAAGATGTAGTAAGTCTGCACTAATTCTTGTTGATGGCAAAAATGTCATTATTAAGGAGAAATGTTATATAGTTCTAGTCAATTCGAAATTCTAGCTTCAATTTGAAGGTATCAGAGAAAGGGTCTTCAGTCGCAATGACATATTTATTTTAGTATTGGAAGGTACAGTGAACCGTTTGAGATTTGTCCAATACCAAGAACTAAGAGCATATGAGACGTTCTGGAGTGGTCGTACGTTTTGTGTGTGTGCGGGGAGGTTTGAGCTTTTCCTTTACATCAAGCGTAAACTACAGAACATCACATCTTTTCAAATACCAGTCGTAACGAGGCGGGAGGCTTCCCAATTGCCAAATGCCGACGAAATGCACTGTTTATTTGAGGTTCGCCGATGACATTGTAATTCTGTCAGAGACAGCAAAGGATCTGGAAGAGCAGTTGAACGGAATGGACAGTGTCTTGAAAGGAGGATATAAGATGAACATCAACAAAAGCAAAACGAGGATAACGGAATGCAGTCGAATGAAGTCAGGAGATGCTGAGAGGATCAGATTAGGAAATGAGACACATAAAGTAGTATATGAGTTTTGTATTTGGGGAGCAAAATAATTGATGATGGTCGAAGTGGAGAGGATATAAAATGTAGACTGGCTATGGCAAGGAAAGCGTTTTTGAAGAAGAGAAATTTGTTAACATCGAGTATAGATTTAAGTGTCAGGAGGTCGTTTCTGAAAGTATTTGTATGGAGTGTAGCCATGTATGGAAGTGAAACATGGACGATAAATAGTTTGGACAAGAAGAGAGTAGTTGTTTTCGAAATGTGGTGCTACAGAAGTTTGCGAAGATTATATGGGTCGATCACCTAAGTAATGAGGAGGTACTGAATAGAATTGGGGAGAAGAGGAGTTTGTGGCACAGCTTGACTAGAAGAAGGGATCGATTGGTAGAACACGTTCTGAGGAATCAAGGGGTCACCAGTTTAGTATTGGAGGGCAGCGTGGAGGGTAAAAATCGTAGAGGGAGACCAAGAGATCAATACACTAAGCAGATTTAGAAGGATGTAGGTTGCAGTAGGTACTGGGAGATGAAGAAGGTTGCACAGGATAGAGTAGCATGGAGAGCTGCATCAAACCAGTCTCATGACTGAAGACCACAACAAGAACAACAAAACGAACTTATTCAATTAACTCACTTGCAGTTGACGACAGCAATGTCCATCTTTCTCCCATCATCAAGCTTCGATTCTGTCTCTATTTTTTCCCTAGTATTAGCTGCACGTTAAACGTCATACAAGGAAGCATGGATAGGTTTCGTGGAGAAGAGCTGGCCGACATGCACGTCGTGCGTGGGTTCTCACTGAATACAGTGGAAGAGCGGCACAACACTCTATGCTGAGCCGGCCGCGGTGGTCTAGCGGTTCTAGGCGCTCAGTCCGGAACCGCGGGACTGCTACGGTCGCAGGTTCGAATCCTGCCTCGGGCATGGATGTTTGTGATGTCCTTAGGTTAGTTAGGTTTAAGTAGTTCTAAGTTCTATGGGACTGATGACCACGGATGTTAAGTCCCATAGTGCTCAGAGCCATCACTCTATGCTGAGCTGTTCCCTCTAGGTGCACACCTTCACAGTACTTTCGCATCTGTTCGTAGGCCTCCCTGTCAAACCGGATCCTTCCGTGATGCGATATCGTGATTGCCCACTACAGGCTTTTTCGCTGTCGTGAACATATTTTCACAGAAACAAGAGTAACAGGGGCAACAAACCGAATAAATCATAAATACATTATTACTCAGTAATGAGCCACCGGAGATAAGTCCCTTACAGCGAAATCCTCATTCCCTCCAACAGCCTGCAAAATTTCGTCGATGGAGTTACAGCTGGCTGTAAGAGGCACTGTCGCTGTGTCGGTTGTTATGCTGCTGCTTGAGTGGTTTCAGGTTTTCCTGTGGGAATGAGAGGAGGCCGTCAGATTTGAGCAGAGGGCTGTTAGCCGGCGGCCGGTGACCCAGGCGAGGCGAGGCGAGGCGGGCTGGCGCTATATTTACGCGGCCTCCTGATAAACGCCGGCGCGGGTCCCTGCCCCCGGCCGCTATTAGCGCGCGCCCAGCTCCTCTCGCCGGCTTACCGCCCACACACACACACACACACACACACACACACACACACACAGGGCGCACCAGAGTGTAAAGCGTCTGCGCTCATTAGCCCCATTGTTTAACGCCACATTCTGCAGTATCGATGGCATCTCCGTCGACCGCAGCCGGTGCTCCGCGCGGCGCTCGCAGCTACGCGAGAGAAGAAACGGCACTTTTGAACCTCCCGCCAGCGCATCGCCGGGCGAGCTCGCTGTTCCACCGCCCGCGATCTCCGATGGGGAGCGCCACTCGTAGGCGCCACCAGAGGTCGCACAGTTTACATGATCTCACTGTTCGCTACTCGGACTGGTCGGCGCGTCTTTTTAAGCAGCCACACGTAGAACTTCGCACCCAGCTTCAGCGCATCTATAAATTTATCAGGCAAATACATCGACGTAGCACGACGCTGCTAAACATTACTAATATTCAGAAACTATTGAAATGTACCAGCGTTCAAGTCCATTTTTTGAAATCAAGAACTTTGCTCTGTTTGTATGTATTTTAGCAACACAAAAGAATCTACACTTATACAAAGTTATGTACATCTCAGTTGAATGGGAATACTGAGAAACCCCACATATGCGAAAAACTAAAATTTTCACTATATACAAATAAGGAAAAAGAAAAAGCACTACAGGCATCAAAATTATGCCAAAATTCCGATTTTCTTCTCATTTTTCATTAAAATGAATGTATAGATATGTATGCCAAATGCACTGTAAGCAGTCATGATACAGTTCCTTGACGTTAAGTTAAAATTAATTTAAACTGTGTGCCGGACCGAGACTCGAACTCGGGACCGGAAGTAAAGCTGTGAGGACGGGGTGTGAGTCGTGTTTGGGTTGGCCCCGATAGCTGAGTGGTCAGTGCGACTGACTGTCAATCCTAAGGGCCCGGGTTTCGATTCCCGACTGGCTGGGAGATTTTCTCCGCTCAGGGACTGGGCATTGTGTTTTGCTAATCATCATCATTTCTCGCCTGGGAACACCGGGTGCTGCTGGCTCCCTCTCATTTTCGGTCAGAGGGATAGCTGCTCTTTGTAATAAAAGAACTGAGTTAATAGATCAACAACGTACTTAAAAGGGTGTCTTACGACGTCCGCCCCGATCAGATGCAACGAACGAAAACGAACAAAATGAAATTAAAATAATAATAATAATAATAATAAGACGGTAGAGCACTTGCCCGCGAAAAGTAAAAGTCCCGAGTTCGAGTCTCGGTCCGGCACACAGTTTTAATCTGCCACGAAGTTTCATATCGGCGCACACTCCGCTGCAGAGCTAAAATCTCATTCTGAAAATTAATTTAGTGAGCATACTTTGCAATACTTTGCAATAAACAGGCGTGAATCATTACTTTACGTTATTGCTCATATGGACAAAAATCAAACAAATTACGCCAATTTTCATTCTCTTTGTAACTGTATTCCACACATGGTTCGTTCTTTGGCACAAGTTGGCCAATTGTAAATGTCAGTAAAGAAGTTCTGGATGATTTCATCTTTTGGCAGAAATGGTAGAAATGGTAAAGTATTTTCTTGTCATTTATAGGAACATATCGATTATTCTCTCTGTTTAAAATAGTGGCGACAACATAATACTCGTATTTTGACAAAGCCTCTATCTTTCGTACATCTTAGAGGTTTCTCTTTGATTTAGGCGATACCATGACTGCACGACGACAAAGAAAATGCCAGGACGTACGGGGTTTCTTTGAATCGTTATCGGCCTGTATATTTAAAGTACAAAATCACAGGAAACCCATCTTTACTACCGACTCATCACATTCAGTACTGCTCCCGTTTCACGCTGCCTATCTTAAAATTAACAGTCTATCAGACATCGAAAATCGATAAATATTTAATACTCATTCGACGTTTTAGATATCATTATTTAGTTTTGTCATTTTTACGAGTACTATGGACCACAAAAAGTATCAAGATTGATTTTCCTCTTTCAGTCACTCCAGTGTATTACTACGTATTTAAAAAAAATTTAAAAAAAGAAACAAATGGTTCAAATTACTCTGAGCACTATGGGACTTAACTTCTGAGGTCATCAGTCCCCTAGAACTTAGAACTACTTAAACTTAACTAACCTAACGATATCACACACATCCATGCCCGAGGCAGGATTCGAACCTGCGGCCGTAGCGGTCGCGCGGATCCAGACTGTAGCGCCTAGAACCATTCGCCATACATCGTATCCATTTCCTGCTCGTATACCTAGATTTCGTTGATATTCCTATAATCCTCTCTATTTTACACTATTTTCTGCTTTATACTGTTCTTCCGCAACGTCCTAGAACCTCTTAGCCGCTCATTTGTAACCATCTGGGTACTTTAGAGTTCTCCTGCCTTTTCTTTCTGGGGATGTTGTAATAGTCAATAAATATAAAGGATGTTTAGAGTGATTCAACAAGTTTTTGATAAGCATATTTCACAAAGAGTTACATACAAAGTAATGAATGTTGCATTGCATGGAAAAGTACATTTTCAAGTTTCTTACCCTTCATTACAATAGTTCGGCATGCTATCCTCGTGTTACACAACAAACATCAATACAGTAGTTATAGTCGATCCATTCACATTCTAGCATGCCCGTGTTAATAAACACGATTGCAACAGTGATGCGATCCTGAAGTTCAGTCAGTGTTGTCGGCAAAGGTGGTACGTAAACACCGTCTTTCAGAAAAAAATCGCAATCTGTAAGGTCAGGAGGCATTCGGGGCCACCTGAAGAGTGCCAAATCATCTTGAGCGCGGCGCGCAATCCACCGGCTTCCACGTTCCTCGTTCGGATGGTGACGAACTACTCCGTCCCATGAGGTGGAGCTCAGACTTGTTGGAATATGCAGTTTGGGATGCCAGCTATAAGATCAGGAAACAATCAATATTGCAAGATGAGAAGGTAAATTGTACTCAGTGAAACATGCAGTGACAAAAACAAAACTTTAAAATTTGCGCTCTTCGTCGGTTATTAGTGTACCCCTCTGGAAATTACGTATTTGAAGCTATAAGACATCAAAACCCCCTGAATGATTTGTAAACACCATCTATAGTATTCTCTTTTAAAGAGTGCAATTTTTTTCGACTTCTTGTACAATCCTTCAAGTGATTGAAATCTACCTTATTATGACTCTTTCGATGTCCTAATATTTTCTACAACACTTCCTCTCTCCTTCTTTTACATTCTCTAGGAGACGTTTTCTGTTGAGTGGGGCATTTCTGTGTAATTAATATACCATTTCGGTGTTCATTAAGTTTTTGTACAGGCTAATCTTAATGGTACTGTTGGCTATATCCACTTCTGCATTCTATTAATTAGTTCAGAAATTGATTTTTTTTCACCCATGGATCCCTTTTATCTTGTGTGACTAGTTTCATCTGTTCGTATGACATCTCAAGTCTCATTTTTATAACACCTTTGGCGATTACCGATCTGTTGCACCATTTCCGCCTCGGAACACCACACACAAGTGGATAATACAACGCAAGTGGATAATACACCAAGCACACACAGAACACAAATTTACATGCGTCGTAGACATGTGGCACAATCCACATTCGTCTCCACAAGGTGGGATTGTACAACAAGGAAATGCTATCGGCCATAAAAGAAAGTGTCACATTTGTAATGTGCGGAAATTCAACAAATGCACCGCGGTATTTGTATTTAAAACAAGAGAAAGAGAGACACAGATGACAGAAAAAGGAATGGGAAACCTTAATATTACTGAGCGAACTCAACCTTCGCCCACAACTCTTCCTATCTGAGACGTTTTCTGACCAATAATACGTCACTTAAATGTTTGTCTATTTCCAAAACAGTTCCTTTCATGTGCAGAGAAATGTGTCAAGTGGCAGTGTTGATAGGATTTGGCGTGAATCGATTATCAGTGGTTAGATGAATGGTTCCACAGGTCGGATGAACACAACAGCTTCTAAATTTACATGAAGTTTAGTGAAGTACTTTGACGTGCAGATCCAAATACAGATTTGCTTCATCCATAATGTCCCTGTCAGAGGTGAGACCTATGAACTACTCCAACGTACGAATAACGGAGAAGAACCAGTCATTTAAAATGGAATCGAACAATAGAGCGTGTTAATATTTTTTTAAAATATATTTCTGGTTTATGTGCCGCACAACATGATACACAATTTATACTTTTTACGTATTTCTTCTTATTGTCGTACTGCATCACTGAATTACCATTCCATTCGAACGAGAATATCCTATTGTTTAATAAGGACGAGAAGCGCGTCGAGAGCAATGACACGTTAATAAGCTGAAGCGACAATCGAGATTAGCCAGTAATAGCTCCAATGTGTGGAACCAGTTGACCCTGAAACGTACATGGGACCAGCAGGAAGGAAGTCAGTCTGATGAAGAGACGACAACTCGCGCATTATTATTAATAGCTTAATAGCAAGTGTCGAGCGGGATGCAAGCGGGGAAGGGGGGGAGGGGGGGGGGGGGAGAGGAGTGGCAGTGCAGCCGGTCGTTCTCATCTAGTCTAACATGAAGAGATCTCTTTGATTATTTGGTTAAAAATGAACTTTGATTCCTAGTGCGCGTAGCGGTAGTGCTTATACAGATTTACTCAACACCAATAAGGGCGTCGGACTAGTGCACATTCACAAAACTAGAATCGTTGCAACTGTTTCCAAAAACCTGGAATTTAATCTGTGTATGTGTATCGAATTACAAGAAAGGCATAGAATATAAAGGAGTTAGTTTTCAGTTGCCGTGCGTGTATTAGCAAGATGAATGTTGTAGGTAGTACTCTATGCGTCACAAATAGCGATCGGGAGGCAATAGTGGGGAGCAGTAACAATGGTTTCTAGTGACTGTAGTACGACAAAAAATAATTGTGTTTCAAAGGTAAAATTATTCGGTATAACAAACTTAATAAATTATGTTCTTGTTGCATTTTCATCCGTGTGAACGCACTCGGGAAAGCAATTGTTTGGCGAATGTCACTCCATGAACTGTAAGATGCATACTTTTCACATACACTCCTGGAAATTGAAATAAGAACACCGTGAATTCATTGTCCCAGGAAGGGGAAACTTTATTGACACATTCCTGGGGTCAGATACATCACATGATCACACTGACAGAACCACAGGCACATAGACATAGCCAACAGAGCATGCACAATGTCGGCACTAGTACAGTGTATATCCACCTTTCGCAGCAATGCAGGCTGCTATTCTCCCATGGAGACGATCGTAGAGATGCTGGATGTAGTCCTGTGGAACGGCTTGCCATGCCATTTCCACCTGGCGCCTCAGTTGGACCAGCGTTCGTGCTGGACGTGCAGACCGCGTGAGACGACGCTTCATCCAGTCCCAAACATGCTCAATGGGGGACAGATCCGGAGATCTTGCTGGCCAGGGTAGTTGACTTACACCTTCTAGAGCACGTTGGGTGGCACGGGATACATGCGGACGTGCATTGTCCTGTTGCAACAGCAGTCCTGATTGTGGCGCTCACCTGCACGGCGCCAAACACGCATACGACCATCATTGGCACCAAGACAGAAGCGACTCTCATCGCTGAAGACGACACGTCTCCATTCGTCCCTCCATTCACGCCTGTCGCGACACCACTGGAGGCGGGCTGCACGATGTTGGGGCGTGAGCGGAAGACGGCCTAACGGTGTGCGGGACCGTAGCCCAGCTTCATGGAGACGGTTGCGAATTGTCCTCGCCGATACCCCAGGAGCAACAGTGTCCCTAATTTGCTGGGAAGTGGCGGTGCGGTCCCCTACGGCACTGCGTAGGATCCTACGGTCTTGGCGTGCATCCGTGCGTCGCTGCGGTCCGGTCCCAGGTCGACGGGCACGTGCACCTTCCGCCGACCACTGGCGACAACATCGATGTACTATGGAGACCTCACGCCCTACGTGTTGAGCAATTCGGCGGTACGTCCACCCGGCCTCCCGCATGCCCACTATACGCCGTCGCTCAAAGTCCGTCAACTGCACATACGGTTCACGTCCACGCTGTCGCGGCATGCTACCAGTGTTAAAGACTGCGATGGAGCTCCGTATGCCACGGCAAACTGGCTGACACTGACGGCGGCGGTGCACAAATGCTGCGCAGCTAGCGCCATTCGACGGCCAACACCGCGGTTCCTGGTGTGTCCGCTGTGCCGTGCGTGTGATCATTGCTTGTACAGCCCTCTCGCAGTGTCCGGAGCAAGTATGGTGGGTCTGACACACCGGTGTCAATGTGTTCTTTTGTCCATTTCCAGGAGTGTAATTATGTGCTAAACTTCACTAACCAGATAGTCTCAGGAGCTTGAAGTTGCAATTGATCCTGTCCGAAGATGGTCGTTGTTTATAATCGATGCCAATATGAGACCGTACTTTATAACGTAATAATTGCGACCAGGACTGTTACGTAATGAAAGTAGACAAACGAAGTCGTATTAAGTTTTTCCTTACCTTTAAAACATTGATTGCAAACTTACAAAGTATGCACATAGAAATTCACAACGAGTTATTTCGAACATAACACGAGAATTCCCAGGTAATGAAAGAGCAAAATTACGCGAATTCTTGTATCTGTTAATACAGATCACTTGAGTATCGTCTGCAGGATGAGCCCCAAACAGACAAAATTTATTGAGGTTGCTGAGGGAAATTCTCGGAGTATGTTGATGTAGGGACCCGTCGTTGCAGAGTAAACAATTTAGTTACGATTTATTCGGTTTATTACCCCAGTTATCTATGGTCCTGTGAAAATTCCTTCACAACGAAGAAGCAGCCTGTAATGTGCAGTGACCAAAACGTACAACACAAAACACAAGGTAGTGGAACAACGCTCAGACGAAATATGTGGACAGTGATGAGACTGCCGTCTCTGCGGGAACAGTCTAGCATACACTTGTCGCGTCGCTCTTCTATTGCATTCTGTGAATCCACACACGAGGTGCATATCGTCAATAATTCGTTATCGGCATAATCTACCCTTGCTGCTCTGTCACACTGTTATCGAACAAGTAACACTGCCAGAAAAGCAAATCCGAGATAAGACCGAGCAGTACTGACTGCAAGCCTGAGGAAAAAGAATAAAGTGGGTTTACTGTTGTCAAATGCAAGTGCCATGAGTAAATGGAAAAAGTTAGTTTCCAAACAAATTACGTAGCTCACATCGGTGACATTTGCACTGTGCAGATATTTTCAGTGAGCTAGCGGTACAAAGTCAAATAGGGGCAAGAAATGAAACGAATTGCAAGTACTCTGTGACGAGCTAGCGGAGATCACAGGCACCTTACACATAAATACTCAGACAATTTCTCTGATCGATCTTCGAAATATTCTCGTTGGAGTTCGGGTTCATCATGTCTAGGCAGTACAAACAGGTAGAAAGTTACTTTGCCATGTGTATGGCCTGTGGCTTCTGTATGTTAGAATAAAAGTATTCAAATAAAAGTCACAGTTTTCATATACGTTATTTCTCAAGTCAGCATCCCTTTTTCTCAACACATACTAATCGTTAGAAAGATTTCTTAAGCGGCTACTGAAATTCCGTAACGATTTTGCTCTAAAACTTAATATTTGTAGAAAATTATAAAATAAAAGAGACTTTTAACTATCATAGGCAAAAGGGTATCATGGATGCCCAGCTTCACACCTTTATCTTACGAAGCTAACTTATTAATCACGAATAAAAGAATCTCTTTTCATATTATCGTACTAGCTTAACGCCCGCTGGTTCGCTAGCGTACACTGTATGGCCTACAGAGATCTTTTTTTTTTGTTTTTGTTTTTATTTAATTGAATTTTAATGTTGTTCACAAATTGCGACACCTTCTAAGCTTTTCAGGCTGATTAAGGCCATATAAGCACGGTTTCTTCCGAATGTACTTCTGACCAAAAAGCGAAAATAGTGGCTGGGGTCCAAAGTTTTTGTTAATAAAGCCTTCTGCGTTCTTGTGGAGATATTTCCATGGCAACTTTCATCCCTAACACATTTTCTTTGTATCTAACCAAGAAGTGAAATACCAATTTACATAAATTTAGCTTTAAATTTTTTTAGTGTAACGAATTATTTTCTTGAAAATTTTCATCCCCTATTGCTTTTCCTTAGGGGTTGAATTTCCAGAAACATTGAAACACGTACTTTTTTTTTATTTTTCAACGACAAATACCAATTGTCATAGGTGTAGCCTTAAAAATCATTTAGTAGGTCTTTAGTAATTACTTACTTTGAAAAAAAATTCACCTGCTATTTTACCCCCTTAGTGGTTGAATTTACAAAAATACCGAAACACGTATTTTTTATTTTCTGGCAGGGAAACCAAATACCAATTTTCGTAGTTTTAGCTTCAAATTCCTCTTAATAGTGACCTCATTTCAAAAAGCCTTTCATTCCCTTAGGAGTGGAATTTCGGGTGATCCCTTCTTAAATGATGCCTCGAGTATATTATCAACACCTTCTCAAAAATAATTTCATTTTTAGCGGTTTGGGCTGGGCGATGATGAGTCAGTGAATCAGTCTGACCCTATTTCCAAAAACAGTGACATGCGTGTGTTTTATATCTAACAGAGAAACCAAATACAAAGTTTCATAGATTTAGCTTCAAAAATGCTTGCACAGTCAAATATTTCCATAAAATCTTTCATCCCCCGTATCAACTCCAAAGGAGTTTAATTTCCAAATACAGTGGAACACATATTGTTTTTATTTCTAAGTGAGAAACGAAATTTAAATTTTCATATATTTAGCTTTAAAAATGCTTTCATAATAAAACATTTTCGTAAAAAATCGCATCCTCTACTTACCGCCTTCCCAAAACTCTGGGACATGTACTTTTTTATTTGTAACCGAGAAGTCAAATACCCAATGTTCATAGATGTAGCTTTAAAAATACCTCAGTGATTCTTTAATAATGGTATATTTTCAAGAAAAGATTTCACCCCCATAGGGTTCAATTTCAAAAAATGCTGAAACATGTATTTATTTATTTCTGACCGAGAACCAAACACCGATTGTCGTAAGTCTAGCTTCAAAATTGCCCAAATAGCGACTTTTTCAAAAAAAGTCCTTCATCCTCTAGTTCACCCCCTTAAGGTTGACATTTAGGAAAATCCCTCTTAAACGACGTCTATAGAATAAGATTCACACCTTTGCCAAATTCCAAGTTTCTATCCTTAGCGGTTTTGGCTGGTCGATGACGAGTCAGTCAGTCAGGACATTGCCATTTGTAGATAGAAGTTACAAACACTATTTTATTTGTTTTAAAATATTTATTAAGTTGATAATTTGTATACAGCATAGATGATAACCGTGGCCACTACGGTAGTCAGTTCTCTCTGCCCGTCGTACAATATGACTTTTCTAAACGAATATAGTTTCAGAAACGACAAACATATTTGTCATTGTCACCCTGAACTGCGATTTACCTGTTGCTACTACTACCTAATGTGCTTACTGTAACTGAAAATGTTTGTCGAGTGAAAGTTACAGGTAATATGGTCCTATTAACAGTCCCTGATCTATGCCCGTCGTACCAGTCGAAACAATGGAAGACACATTCTTAGACACATAGAAATGTATAGAAGAATATATCATAAATTCAAAATTACTATTTCACGCCGTTCGGTTCATTTTTAAAGATGTTTTTATTCCCACTACTATCCTTATCCCAACCATACATTACGCCAGATACTGTCACCATTTAAAACTATAAAAGTACGAAAGGTTCACATGGATCTCCCTGGATTAAAAAATAATAACACAAATTATCTCTTGGGTGCTTGTACTAGTTCTGAGTTTCACTTTCAAGTTTTCACATACGCTTGCTTGCTTGTCTGCATGTTTCAACAGCTGCCAGTATTTTCAACAAGATTTAAGATTCTTTTCCCCTTGGGAGTTGCTTCGCTTGCAGACACTTGCAAGAAGTACTGATCATTGAATCCAACGCGTTTTTCAGGAATAACGTTCACCTCCTGGATGCAGCCTGGACCATTTTAGAGAGCTATCTGCCTAATGCTCCTGTTTCTACGATACCCTATCTGTTACGTTTAGGAAAATGTGACTCGCTCACCGCTGTACCATTAGAAGTATCGGTTCTGTAAAGCGCTTGAGCAGACTCCCCGCAGGACGATTCGCATATACCGGGGAGTGCAGCATGTCGTAACGCCTCATCGAGCTCCTGAGGCGGATCAACTCGGATTAAACGAAGTCACGGCCGGCGGGCAGCGCGCGGTGACATAACGGGGAGCGCTCTCGTATCTCGCGCTGACGCTGACGCGCGACAGGCGGGCGCTCTCGCAACAGCTCAGCTCGCCTTCCACTTCCGGCGAATCCGCGCCTCTGCGCCTTCTGCCCTTTCCCACGACTACTCAGGGGACGGGCTGGACATCATAGTAACGGCACCAAACGTTTCGCCTGCCGTGGGCTCTACAGGTGGTACTCGAAAGTTTTAATTAACACCCCGAAAAAATAGAGTTACGTAATTATTTTTTGTTTACAGGTATATGTCTGCAGTTATAGTAGTCATTGAAATTCCCGCGCCGTAGAACCGTAGCACTCCGCTAGAGGACACAAAACAATATGTCGTAGGCATGGCTGCATGCATATACCTGCAGGCATATGCCTGTAAATAAACAAAAAATAATTACATAACTATTTTTTCGAGGAAGTAATTAACACAATATTACTACCGATTGTACTATCTACATGTAACATGTAAGGCACAGAGACAGAGCGTAATTTTGACGGTACATTATATTCAAGTTTCCAGATTCCTCCTGAAAATTGGTTCTTATAATTTTATAACAAAGTTTGATCGAGATATTAAACGTCTTTCTTCAATACTATTTCAAATTTTTAATCATTTCAGACACATTCTGCAGCGACCCCCATCACGAAAATTGACAACCGCCGCAAGAACCGTGTGCAGACCCCTCCTTATCCGAATCCAATGACGCTTATCGTCTGAGGATGACACGGCGGTCGGTAGTACCTTTGGTCCTTGTGAGGCCTGCTTGGACGGAGAGAGTTGTAATTTTCAGGTATTTGACCGAACTGACTGACTTAACAGTCGTATATTTAATGTCAACTACATTTCGAGAAGTGTAACCCTACACTTGATATCCAAATAAAATGCTAGCACCCAATTTTAGGTACAATTTCTGTATCTTGCCGAAGTATAATCGCATATTAACTACAATTTTATTGTAATTCTTCATGCTTTCCCCGCGATCTGTTGACATCTTGGATATTCGGGAATCCAGCCGGATGTTCGCGTCGTTCTCGCGCGATATTTCAACAGCGTGCCTCGCTGTCTTCTTCAGGTGCTACCTGATTCTCATATCTTGACGTATAAGCGCGTCGTATGTGAAAATTCGTCGGGAGCAATAAACATTATGGCTATCCTTCTACACAATGTGCCCTGTTCTTCCTGTCAATCAGTTTTCAGACCAGTCAAACATCTGTACAAACATATTTTCTTCAGTAGGAATTGCTGGTTCACTGAATGTAAACCTTTCGAAAGTACACATCGCACCAGATTACTTAAATTCATACCCCTCAGGGCACCATCAGTGAAGATTGGAAACTGACTTCCGTACGATAGTTTTCAAGTTAATGCTGTTTGTTATGTAGAAGTGCAATATATTTTCTTAAACAGATTTATTACCCGTCTTTATTGCATTGACTTTTTTAAAGGACCGCATTTGGTTCGAGATGAACCATCCCCAGATATGATTGTATCTGTTACAAGAGTACCTCGGGGATGATTCATGCCGAACCGAAACCAATAATTAAAAAAAAACTAACGTAATCAACGCGGATAATAAACCTGTTCTGAAAGCAAAGATTGTGTATTTGTCCTCAAGGATATTTTGACAGTCTTCGACGGGTGAGCCGTTGTATGGTGAGCCGGATACTCTGCTATAGACAGAGGGAGAGGATGCGGAGGCGAGTTCTGCGAATACATTATGTTGCATTCTTTGCTCGTGGACGGGGCCTGTGCTTTGTGCCGGTACTCAGAGCTACTCTGAGTTCAAGGGGAAATTCATGTATTCAGTGAAGGATAATAATGATCATGACACTATAGCACATGCGATAGCAACATATGATTGGTGTTGAACCGCTTTAAATTGCAATTCTCGCAGCCTATTTCCCAATACTGCTGCAAGATAATGTAACTTTTTTTGTAATTATGGTAGAGTAAAGTCTAAAGATTCTGTGCTTATCGCTTGTTATAAACACTGCCATTCAATGGAGGCCTGTTCCCCAGAGCTGCTTAGGAAAATAATATCACGTTTAATAAATTGTTCATAAAATCAAGCCAGCTCCTACGAGACATTAATTTGACTGCACTTTGTGATACAATCTCACGTTGTTGGTTAGTGTCAACTGTCAACTGCTACTGCAGGAGCTGTGCGCTTTCTCCTGCTCGTGCCATAACGGTATCGCTCTGGCAGTCAACTAGATGGGCGTGGCCCGATCGCTGGGTGACAGACGACGGTGCGTGGACTGATAGTTATGCCGTGTGTAGAACAGTGTTGTCATATTGGCGTATGTAAACTATACTATTCCAAGAAATATTGGTGTCTGGAATCGGGCTACCTCCCTCTTAGAGTTACTGATGGATAAGACAGGCCAAGGAGAACTTTCTTGCGCAGAAGACGCAGACATTCAGAGTATAATGTATTGTGATGTTTTGTCTTTTAAATTTACTGCCATGAGTCTATTGAAAGAATGATATGGCATGAAGAAATTTCCTTAAGATAGGGGTTACTGTCAATCACAGCTCCGCTTAGCGCTTCATAACACATCCCGATGTTCATTCTACACACTGCAGAACCTGATCGAAGCGTACTGTTGACACATGAATGCAATCAGGGATGTGCAGGGAACTGGTCGCGTTGCAAGACAACCATTGCCCATCCTCTCTAAAAACGTTGATCACATTCGCTCCTGATTGCGACTACTTGTCGTTTACACTGTGGACCGTGGTACTAAACAGCTGATGGATTTGAAGATACGGTGATCGTCGAATTTCAGAAAATACGCTTCTACGTATTGAGGGTGACCCCAACAGCAGAAATATATACAGTCGCAGAACGTTTGAGTTTTCTGCCATTGTTGACTTCACAGTCGAGGGTTCACAGGGATTCGTGGTGACAACCTCGGATTTTTCTTTTATGAAATGTCATCGGTCTACACTCACTTCCTGTGGTTACCTAAGAGACTGCGCGAATAAATATTTATGACGATACGCTAGTCATCGAAATGGAGTCAAATCGCAGGCAGACTCACAACAGCATGTACTTAACGCTCCACGCAGCACATTCCTGAGCCTATTCTACAATACAACGCGCTATTTTTGTCCTTTCCTCTGTGTATCTCTCACAAAATAAATATTAGGGAAGACAAATTTTCTAGCAAAGCTTTTGATAAAATGCAGTGTATCTGTAAGGGAAATCGCGTAGAAGGTGCCAGTGCGGCCAGTTCTGTTGTTCCTGTGTTTGCAGTCCTTATCAAGTGTGCACAAAAGATATCGAATTCAGAGACCCGCTCCTAGTATCGTCGTATTGGTATAGTCGTTACGAAACTGTAACAGCAATATTTGAGGAACTTTATTAAGTTGGAAATCTTGGAAGAGAGACTATATATAGTTCTCACGAAATCCTGTTTGGTAAATGTAGCGAAATTGTATCGAAAGATGCTATACGACTATTACGGTGTCGTAATCTTATACCTCTTGCAGGCACCATGAGAGTATAACGGAGATTAGGGCACCTACAGATGGTCATTTTCCCCTTGGTCAATAGGTGAATGGAACAGGAAATTAATTTGACGGTACTGAAGTGACATGCACTCCGCCGATACACTACACAGTACTTTTGGAGTATATATGTACATTCATATACAATTAACCTCACAGGTGCTCTGACAGGTAAAGGTGACTCGACAACAGTACCATTAGTTCCCTCCCGAAGCCATTGGTGTCCTGGGTGCCAGTGTAAGTAGGCTGTTTAGGTTTTTTTTATTGGTAACGCCACCTCTGTATGAAAATCACTGGCTGTGCTGTGTGCAGTCTGTGGCTGCTTTGCATTGTTGTAATACTCGCCATTGTAGTGTTAGGCAGCTGGCTGTGAACAGCGCGTAGCATTGCGCAGTTGGAGGTGAGCCGCCAGCAGTGGTGGATGTGGGGAGAGAGATGGCGGAGATTTGTAATTTGTCATGAACTGCTATATTTATATATGATGATATCAAGGTAAATACATTGTTTGTTCTCTACTAATATCTTTCATTTGCTAACTATCCCTATCAGTAGTTAGTGCCTTCCATAGTTTGAATCTTTTATTTAGCTGGCAGTAGTGGCGCTCGCTGTATTGCAGTAGCTTGAGCAGCGAAGATTTTTGTGAGGTAAGTGATTTGTGAAAGGTATAGTTTAATGTTAGTCAGGGCCATTCTTTTGTAGGGATTTTTGAAAGTCAGATTGCGTTGCGCTAAAAAAAAAAAAAATATTGTGTATCAGTTTCAGGACAGTCGTGTATAATTGTTCAAAGGGGACGTTTCACCAGTAACACACAAAATACCTCTCTGCTTTGTCGTGAGTGTAACCTTATACAGGTCGCACTAATTTACGCAAACACTTGTTTAGTGCGTATCTATTAACATTACGATTTTTAATAATTGACCCTGTTCGTCACGGGTGCCACTAACTTTAAGCACTACTGATAATTCCTTCGCGGAATTATAGTTTTGGAACCGCGCGACCGCTACGGTCGCAGGTTCGAATCCTGCCTCGGGCATGGATGTGTGTGATGTCCTTAGGTTAGTTAGGTTTAAGTAGTTCTAAGTTCTAGGGGACTGATGACCTTAGCAGTTAAGTCCGATAGTGCTCCGAGCCAATTATAGTTTCATTTAGTAAACGAGCGAGTTTTAAACCTAGGTAGTGCGCGCCTTAGTCCGGTGTGGCTGATTGGTCGGCGTGGGATTCGGCAGCGCTGGCGGGTGATGGTCCGGCAGGCCTTGAAGCCCTGACCTTCAGACTGGCCTGCCGCCCGCTGCCTCCTGCCGTCCGTTGCAGCGCCGCCTGCCAGGGATCGTCCCGTAGGCAGAGGCTCTGCCGCTGCCCAACACCGGTAACATTCACGTTATTGCCTGAAAGCATCAGTCGCTTATCAGCGACATAGTCGTAATCAATGGCATTATAAAAGTGCTTAGGATCCTGCAGCCAGTATCAATTTGAATAAAATCTTTATTGAGCATCAGACCACGTTATTTTAAAATAGAAAAAACTAAAAACCACTATAAAACGCTACGTTACAACCGTCTTTGCAGCCATGCTCTTCAGGATGACTAAGCTGCCGGTTTCCGGGAATGCTCTTTCCTATGTACCGTCCTATATCAGTTGTCACGTGATAATCGACGTCAGATTTTGTCGTATGTCGTGTGACAGATCAAAGTCTAGATGCCTGTGGTGGGCGGGGTGTGGGAGGGGGGGGGGGGGGATTGAGTAAACGGAGGGCTATTCTCGTGTGCTACTCTGGCAGGTGATTTGCAGATAACAGCGAATTGGCATCTTGTAGCTAGGGGCTGCAGTAAGGCGTTGATTCTCGGCGGTATCTTTACTGCGGCTTCTCGTTTATACTGGTAAACCCAGGACCTGAGGAGCTGCTGGCTGACGAATACTTGAGACTTGTTGGACTGGAATCGCAGGCAGCCAAGCCATCGGCCACTTGTTGCCACCCCCCTTGTTCATACTGTTCGGCTGCTGCACCGCGGAGAAGTTAAGCTAATATTTAAGGGCGGTCGCAAGGTTCGAGATCCATTGTAGGAATGTTCTGAATAACCGGTATTTGCCGGTGTTTCTTTGGTCTCGTTTATAATAGGTGTCTTTTTTTATTAATAACAAGATTAAAAGCCGAAGTATCAATTAACCATTGCAGCAGCGCAGAAATTAAACTCTTTTAAAAAAGAACTAATTTTTATTTGTGAAATTTACATTGGCTTGAAATATTGCGTTATTATAGAAAATGGGAAAAGCAATCAGTGCTATTATAGTAACAATGCCTACAGAAACGAACAACAATCACGTGGCTTAAGAACTGGTACACCCTTGCTGAGTCAGTAATGTCACTTTTGCCGTGCACCGTGTACTTACCGTGTGCAAGAGTTGCTCTCACATGGTCTACACGGTACTTCCTCGCTGCCGTCGCCGGGCATCTGTCGTACTGCACAGTGGCACCAGCCCTAGTCTGGAAATATTTTACGAAGTGACATAGCGATGAAGTACAATACTTCATGTATTTTAAAAGATTAAAGGTTTGTCTGCCATTTCTATGAAATAATAAAAGAGGAAAGAAATTATGGTAACGGTAATAAATTAAAGGCTTAAAAATAATTCATTCATAGTATACAGTAAAAATAGAAACTAGCGCACCGGCTGCCTGTGTCGACATAATATGCCTTTATTTGCTTGTACCCCTTGAAAACGGACAAATTACACGAAAAAAAGAGTCCTTCAACCTCAGTTTTCACCCTTTAATATTAAATGTTTGAAATGCCCAAATAGCGATATGATCTCCAATTACGACATGATTATTGAGCAGAATTCAAAAAATTAGAATCAATACGAGATCGCAGAGTTTTTTGTAGTATTCAGCCACTTTTGAGAAAATCAGCGAACAGTGGACAGAGGAGATTTCTATTATTTGCTATCTGATTTAATATTTTGAGTATAACTATCTTGAAACTGATCTAGTCCAAATTTTTCGATCTTTGTTCGATTTCTGCCTTTGTTACAGGAAATAATAGGAATAGAACATTGAAAACCGATTGTTTCAGTGGCCGGTTATTTTGAGCAGGTTTAACAGTCAGATTAGACTGGAGTGTAACAAAGCCGATGTAACCGAAAACCAGCTGTTTGAGCGATAACCACCATCCCTAATTATTGAGCCCCAAGAAGAATTCCGTGCATGCTCTCTACGCCGCAGGTGTTTACTTACTTTAACTTGAGTGCGAAACTGGGAGAACGATTAGCACTTGCGAATCGAAGTACGAGCGCTGGCTGCTACTGGGGCAACACATTGAATCACCAATAGGCGAACAACGTCTGCATACGAAGCCGATCCGTCATTTAAAAAATAAAAAAAAATAAAAATGGCTCTGAGCACTATGTGACTTAACATCGGAGGTCATCAGTCCCCTACAAATTAGAACTACTTAAACCTAACTAACCTAAGGACATCACACACATCCACGCCCGAGGCAGTATTCGAACCTTTCGACCGTAGCAGTCTCGCGGTTCCAGACTGAAGCGCCTAGAATCGCTCGGCCACATCGTCCGGCGATCCGTCAGTTTTCAAGACATCCATGTACCTGCTCGGCAGTCTGAATGCAGTTATCATCCAAAACATGCAGCCATTGTTGCGAATATATTGTACTGCAAGTGAAAAAAAGGAGGTTGTTATTAGTATCCCGTCAATGCACACGGAGGGTAAGCTTGGATTGGATGAAAAAATTTTATATGTCCATCCTTTTGGCAGGAAGTCTCTGGGACGACGGCCGCTTACTATTGTGACAAAATGAAACACCTACAGCCGTTCTTATGGTTTTATTTTATCAAGTTGAAGTCAGTTTCAACGCTTCAATGCGTCATCCTCGGGATGTTTTTGATGGGTTACAGGTTGATGTGATCCCTATATATATATATATATATATATATATATATATATATATATATATATATATATATATATATATCAGTTGCCAGCATTACTGGATACGCAAATAATCTGAACCTTACGTGTCTGCACTCCAACCATCAACCGTCAATTGGCCAGGTTCAGATTATCTGCGTATCCAGTAATGCTGGCAACTGATGTGATATATATAGGGATCATATCAACGCGTACCGCATGAACAACAGCCTGAGGATGACGCATTGAAGCGTTGAAACTGGTTGCAACAAAACAAAATAAAATCGTAAGAACGACTATAGATGTTTTATTTTGTCACAATGGATGAAAAATGGGAGAGGAAATTACCTGTGACCTTGTCAAACAACTGTTCTATTAATCGTCTGGGTCCTTCGGCCAATCACAGCTTTTTGGGTTCTTCCCATTATCGCAATTACTTCTCTCTCTCTTTCTTGTACATACCATTCTTTTAACTGAGCACATTTAATATTTCGAGGAATGATTCTTTTATCAGTTTCCTAATATTTCCTTTGAGTATGTCGTTACTATTCTGAAGGCGGCAGAAAAGTGAAAGTAATTCATGAGATTTTGTGTAAAAATGTCTAGCGATAGACGACTAGAGTTGTACACATCAGATAGCAGACTTAGTTTCTGTGCTTTACGCTAAACATCACAATAATACACAGAGCAGCATACAGCCCATAATATGGATAATATCAAAATTTGTAATAGCTATACTTTGGTATATAGACAATAAGATAGAATATATTAAAATATATTGCTGCCGTATTTTGGTTCATTACACACTGTAAGTAAAAGAAAAGGAAACCTACGAAGAACTAAAAGTGTGGCTAGAAATCAGGTTACCAGGAGGGCGACATGAGAACTCGGCGCAGTCTGGCAAGGAGACTGGGCGACTTGGCCTGTCGTCAAGGGGGGAGGGGGTTCCCGCCAGCGCGCTCTCGCTCCGGATATCGCATCGGTCACTGCCACGGGCCACAAAAACGTCACATTCCAGGACCCCTCTGACACAGGGGAAAAAACGAGCTCGATGCCGACCGACGCTGCTCCTCTTCAGCCGCGAAAATTACTGCTACTCCTATTCCTTCTGATCGCTTCCAAGTACACTGAGATTCTCAAATTCTGAGAAAGGTCTTCCAAACGTAACCATTTATTCAGAAGGTAACGCGATACATCCCATCTGTTTATTTATTTTGTTTTTGATATGACCAACTTTCTGACAACGAGAATACGAAACATCTCACAGCCGTAGAATCTTCATCCGTACAAAATGGAACTGCGTCCGTTGTTATGAACGAATAAACGTCATATCCGCCGAGGAAAGGAACGAAATACTTCTGCCACTCAAGGCACGCATTGTTCCATGCACCGCTTCCCGGTAACCACGTTTTTAATTTTTGTATCAAATTTCTGTCTCTGATGATTGATCTTTCGAATTGTAACACACGAAATTTTATCATTAACATCCAATCTTAGCTGCGTAAGTTGGGTGTCGTCGATGCTTTTTTTTTTTTTTTTTTTTTTTTACTAGAATGTTGCACCATGTACTCCTCCGTCAAGGAACGCACGAATAAACAGTCCTCCCTCTAGCGAGTCTTGCTTAATGACGTGAACGGTAGACGTAGAATAGCTCAAGAAATCATCTTTGTTTGTATGTCATACAGCTCCTGTAGTTTCTGTGTTGCTTCACCCAAGATCAGGTGTGAATGAGAATCATCCAGAGACTGACGTTAGTAATCCAAATCTCTCACTATAAATTGAATATATGAGAATTATGTAGACAATTTATCCAAGCACGGAGAAGTTTCTTCGAACTACTGACCATTGTCGGACCTTGAGAAAACTTATAGCGCTATCTGCTCTCACCACTCTTCTTAGTGAAATTGTGATATCTCTTGATTCTTACTGATCAACGCGTGTGGCAAAACTTGGTTCAGTGCTTGCAAATCAAGCTTTATGCATCCATCTGCAGCTTAATGTTGCAAAATATTTTTCTTGGTTGTTTCGTGTTGCCTTTGCTATCATCGAAAGGTCAAAACGTTCCGATCGACGTTTCAAATAGTGCAATGTTGTGTCCAGCAGCACGTGATCTCGAGGAGATAGGTAGCAATGAAAAAGTAACAAGTGCAGAATCGATTCAGAAATTCTATAATCACGCATTGTTTTCAATACACATTTGAGTCTCTGTGAATTTAATACATGTTGAGTCTCTGTTCATTTGTTTTATTTTTCCGAATACATAGCTTTTTAAAAAGTCTATACGGTCTATGGAATTCGTTTATAAATCTTTTTGCGTTGGATTATGTTATTTTCTCGAGAGAAACGAAGGACTTTTCAGTGTTAGAATTAGCTGCTAGCGCGTATTAGCTTGATAACGTCTGAGATACGAATGACAACACAATTTGACTATGATTTTCTTTCTGTTTCAGGTAAGTTGTTAACAACTTTCACTTCAAGAGTACGTACGCTCCGGCACTGACAATGGATTTTTAATGTGAGTACTGCAACAGATTGTTTCACATATAGAAGATATATTACGAGATCTAACACATGAAACGACATTCTTATATCACTTGAAAAGTCGCAATATTGCGAAGGATTTCTGCCTGCAAATAATAAAAACGATGATCATGAAGACAGCTGTCGATATATTTGTTGCTGCACTCACAGGATTTAAGTATGCGAAGCTTCACAATTCCTTTGCAGGCTGGCAGGAGTAAATATCAGATTTTCAACAAAACATCACCCATTTCTTATGTCAGCAACATTATCTCCAATGCTGAGGTAACACGCTTTATCTGTTAGTGTTTACGGTATCCTTACTTCATGATTGAGAATGATGGATTTCAGATACTCACGTATCACTTCGTTCTTCTTTGTGTAATATTCAGTGAATTAATCTCGTAGCATTTCAAGCATAAGCCACTAACACTGTCAAAACACATTTCAATACGTGACATAGAGAATAAATTACATCACTGTTTACACACATCCGCTGCGACTGGAATGAGCAGTTTAAGGTATTCGCCATCGTTATAGTCATGTTAGTCTTGAATTCTGTGTCCATATCATAATTTACTTTTCACGTTATTTCCCTGAAAATATTTCCAGTGAATACCGGCCGGTTTCCCTCTCCCCATCACACGCACATACACACACACACACACACACACACACACACAAACAGGCGCGCGCGCGTCTCATCCTTTTCCAGTCCTTCTCCCATTGTCTTTCATGAACGCGACTTCAGACTAACCACTGCAATTCTTGAGGCTCGTTGCAGCTACAAAAATGCGTGAATTTTTTCACCTGACGCGTTTCGCTTTATTGAGGTAAATGAAAAATCACGCATTTTTGTAGTTGCAACGACACAACAAAAATACCCTCAAGAACTGTAAAGGAACTATGGACAGTATTGGCACACAAATGAAGAATCTAGCCATTGTAAGCTTCCGTTCCCTACCCGCTGGTCCTTTACGTTCGCACGCAAAAGCAGGAGAAATGGTAGTAAAGGAACGTACAAGATTCTTGTACGGATTCTCTTTTGCAGAAAAACTGCAGTTAGTTAAAATGTAACGTAAAGCCAATATTCTGATTGGCTAAAGTCATACTTCACTCGCTGTTCGCTATCTGCTCGTTACAAGAGATGTTGTCGAGGTTGCGTGTCACAAACGGCCACATATCCGATTTGCACGTTTCCCTTGCACACGGCTACCTAAGGCGAATAGGAAGCCATTAGCAGACAGCGATCAATGTTTGTCAATTGTCTGAGCTTTCTAATGCATTTCATCTGATCCGCCTGCTGTTTAAAAAGGTACGTTTGTATCAATGAGAAGGCCACCGACTACTTGAAGTAAAGAACGAGACAGATTAGAAAGGTGCGTCTACGTAAGCGAAGAACTGCCGTAGAAGGCGGTGAAGCTGGCGTGACGAGGCGAGATGCCGGCTATTTTCTACTGACCTTGCTGGCCATGAAGTAACGTGGGTATGGGAACCGGACTGGTGTGGGAGAAAGCCTTGGATGTACTTCTATGCTATCTGAACTACCGCGGCCCGGTTCCTGATTACACTGAGCTTACAGGGCGTTACAGGCAATGTTACCTGTCGATAAGGTAACGTTGTGCGGCTCCCAGCCTACTTCTACACCTACACTCTGCGAATTACTGCGAAGTGTCACGTATCATTTCCGAGCCGCTTTTGAAGTAGCCTCAGCATGTTTCCGGTTGCTTTGGGAAGGGGTTTTTTGGTCGGTCTGAAGGTGGTGGGCCGATTTTTTCCTAGTCCTCCTAAATTAGTGATGGTCAGAACCGACTAAGCGGTTTTTAAGGGAGATTATTTTTCCCAGAATGATCGTGTTTCAAACATCCTCTACAGAAAAGTTTGTCACTGTCCTGCCAGGAGACAGAACATTACAGAAACGCTACAAGCAGAAGCAGGAAATTTCCAATGTAGTCCTACTTTCTGCTCTTGATTCTGGTTGGCTGGAATGCCTGAAGGTTAAATAACTTCGTTGAGCGATCTGGAGCTCACGAAATCGATGAGTAGGCTGGCAGTCCTTATGGATGGAGAGGTCGTGTGCCCTCTAAGACGGACGTAGTGTTTTCATTGTGTATAGTATAAGTCGGTAATAGATGACCACTCGCGGTCAACCAAGTTACTTAATGCAGTACAGGATACCGAGAGAATCCGAAGTGCGTTCGCGGTTGCGGGCGTGGAGTTGCACTTGGCACTTCCTTGTTTTTCTCTGCCAGTGTTGTGGAATAGTGAGCTTGTACTTATTCGGTAATGAGAAAGGCTTCGGAGCAGAGCGATGAGCCATTAGCATGCTGGTGGTGGTGTAGGACAAAAGGGACGGACTTAGTTAAGATTAATTGTTATCAAATAAGTTTCGTTTGTTGCCATGCGAATTTGAGTGTGGTGTTTTGTGAGACTTTCTCCCTTTTGATATTTACCTATGTTACTGTTTTCTTATGTTCATATTATCAACAGGAATTGTTAGTAGTCAGTTGGAGGCGGAGTATAACGCTGCTAGTTGTGAACATTTCCGGTGCAGTAGTCGGATCTCGAAATCCCTTTGAAAATGGTTGGACTGCTACAGGGCTTCGATTACTGACATTGGAGTAGTGACAAGTTTAACCCTATCAAGTGGGTGATAGCGGGGCTGGCGACTCTTATTTAGATTGTTTTTATAGTGAAACAGAGCGGAGGATTAACCCCACTTCGCTAGTCATCGTTTCCGGAGCAATGCGTGCTTTGTCTAACGCGCCGCACATTGCCAGGGGTATGTGGATTCAGGCCGCGGCCGCGAATGTGATCGGGCGCGACCCTACGGGAGCCTCGAGGCAGGGTCTGAAGGAACGTTTCACCGTGTGGTTGAGGGTGCACTCTGCTGTACTATGTGCTGAAGGTTTCAGCGCGCTCCACGCCGGATAGAGGGTGCGAGCTGTTACTTGCCTATTACATCCGCGGCATCTCTGCAGGATAGACACACAGGGGCTGCTGAATATCATCAATATCAGTAGTTTCTGCCCTGAAAGACGATCCTGAAGTTCTAACGCGCTCTAGTGTCAGTCCAGCCTGGTATGGGTCCCGTGCAATGGAACAATAGTCAATTACTGGCGTGCAGGTTTCTTTCTATGGAATCTCTTTTGCAGACAAATTGCAGTTTGGAACTACTCTACCAATGAGTGGTACCTGCCACTTATTTTACGAAGACCTGAGTGTATATGGTCGTCTACTTCATATTTCTACATATAGTTAATCCAAAATACGAGGGTTGGAACTTTAATAGTGGCAGCTATTTATTTACAGCTCGTACAAAATAGATACGTGCTCAAAGTTATATTGACCTTCAAAGTAGCCACCAGCATTGTGTATAACCCGTTGCCAGCGATGTGGAAGTCGTAGGATACTCTTAGCAGTGCCAGCTGTCTCTATGCTGTTCATTGTTGGAACACAACATATGACCAGCTTAAAGACAGAAGTAATGACGCTTTCTGCAGGACCTAACCATCATTTTGCAGGACAATGCTCAAGCACGTACAGTGCAAGCTGTTACTGATTTGTTTGACTGATGGGGCTGCTAAGTGCTATACCACCTACTGCACTCCCCTGACTTAAGCTCTCGTGAGTTCAACTCGATTTCTAAACTGAAGGAAACACTTCACGGCATTCGCTTCACGACTGCTACAAATTCGTCGGGCAATAGACCGCGCCGCTCTAACCGCCAACACAACTGGCACTGCTAAGAGTATCCTGCGACTTCCACATCGCTGGCAACGGGTTTTACACAATGCTGGTGTCTACTTCGAAGGTCAGTAAAACTTTGAAGCTCGTATCTATTTTGCACGAGCTCTAAATAAATAGTTGCCACTATTAAAGTTCTAACCCTTGTATTTATACGATTTCTTTGACGCCATTTCTGACTCGGTAGGCCGGCCGGAGTGGCCGAGCGGTTCTAGGTGCTACAGTCTGGAACCGCGCGACTGCTACGGTCGCAGGTTCGAATCCTGCCTCGGGCATGGATGTGTATGATGTCCTTAGGTTAGTTAGGTTTAAGTAGTTCTAAGTTCTATGAGACTGATGGCCACAGCAGTTAAGTCCCATAGTGCTCAGAGCCATTTGAACCATTTTTTTTTCTGACTCGGTAGTCAAAACTGCAATATATTCCACATTTCTTCAAGTGCGTAAGTTCGAACAACTCTACGTTAAGAGCAAGCCGCTCCTTTACTGATATGCTGGCGAGATCTAACTTTATTTTACTGTAATTTTTACCACACAGACTTTCCTTGTGGGTGACTACATAATCTACTAAATGTCTGAGATGGAAACTAATATTATCCACCAAGACAATGTGTAACATGAACAGCCAAGAGCATATCTACATCTATACATCTATACTCCGCGAGCCACCTTACGGTGTGTGGCTATGCGTACATTAGTTATTACTGCAGTATGTGTAGATGACTTTCCATCCAGGATAATTTACAGCTCTTTCCCCGTCAGAAAATTTCGATCCAGTATCAATCCTGGTTACGTGATTCATAGGTACGTATTTTGTTTAGATATTTTCTTTAGATTTTCTTTCGTATGGTGCTGAATCAAAATGTTTTCGAAATTCTAGAAACACCGAATCAACTTGTTTCCTCCATCCACCGCGTGTGAAGAGTGCGAGTTGCGTCACGCATCATCAGTGTTTTCAGAACCTTGCTGATTTCCACACAGAAGATTGTTTCATCCCAGATAGGTAATAACTCAGAGAATGTTTTAGTATTCTGCTACAAATAGACGTGGATGATGCAGGGGCGAGAGTTTTGTGGATCAGTTCGACTTCATGTTTCTGTAGGTGGATGTGATCAGCGCCGTTTTCCAATCAAGGGGAACACCTCTTTGCTGAGGAGATCTACTTTAAATTCACTTGGAGCTTCCGCGTAGAACTTGAAACTCCATCGAGCCCTGTGGTCTGTTTTAGCTATTTAGGGTGATGCTTAACGTCGCTAGTACTGGTTACTAGGAAACACTATCGGATTTGTAAGAGTGATGTTTTAACAACGTCTCTCTTAGAAACAAAACTGTAAACCTTACATAATGACTACAAATACTCCAATGCAGGTCATAATGAAACTTTTTGTTGTTCCATTTTACTTTAGATGAATGTAAACGCGACAAAACTCTATTCATGCCATTGCGATACATTAGTTATTCGTCGTATAAACAAAATCTTGCTTCGAAATACATAGTATTTTCCCAATGAATCAGTAATCTTTAGTACTTTTGATTCTGAGACCTATTGAGCTCAATCTCTGGCAGCGGCCTAGATGCAGTGGATATACAGGTTCCCGTGAGATCACCGCAGTTAAGCGCTGACGGGCGTGGTCGGCACCTGGATGGGCGACCATCCAGGCCGCCATGCGCTGTTGCCATTTTTCGGGGTGCACTCTGCCTCGTGATGCCAATTGAGGAGCTACTCGGCTGATTAGTAGCGGCTTCGGTCAAGAATACCATCATAACGACCGAGAGAGCGGTGTGCTGACCCCACGCTCCTCCTATCCGCATCCTCCACTGAGGATGACACGGCGGTCGGATGGTCCCGGCAGGCCACTCGTGGCCTGACGACGGAGTGCTATTGAGCTCAATCTCATCTGAATTGTTCATGGCCAACAAAAATCTTTCTTTCAAACAGATTCTATGAAAGTACCAACACATCCCAAAATTTTCTAGCTTAGTGACAGCCCAGTTCAGCCCTTCATCAGTGGGAATCTCTTTAAACGCATTAGAATAACAAAAACTACTCTAAGACACAAATATTCCCCTATTAAATACATTATCTTGCTCGGCTTGTTGCTTTTCTTTAACCCACATACTGCTCTGCCGTTGTTACAATATAACCATGTTTTCTAATATTTACTGTGACCAATAGTTTTAGTTCTTGGAAGCATACTCGTTTTTAATTTGGAACACATGACGTAGATCCCCGGAGCTGAAACAGTTAGCTCGTTCTTCGTTCATATGGAATTTTGCCATTAAAAACCCATTATAATCGTTGCGAGATATCTCATCAGAAGGAATTCGACTGACTAAAAGCCATCAGATAGTCCCGTTAAGAGTCGACGCTCTGCCTCAGGTAACAAGAAGACAAGACCAAGACGTCGCATTTCACACGAAATGACTGATATCAGGCCATTCGCAGAGCGTGAGCTTGCCGGACTTCCTGTTGCCCTCAAATGAGATCGAAGCCGTGAGCGGAACTAGCGATTATTGGTCTCGTACAAAGTTGCATCGCTCTCCTGTTGAGATTAATGGCAGATTGGTTTCCTGTTAACGCTTCAAGCTCGCTAGGGCGACAGATTTCGCGTTCACGTTATAATCTGTGGCTTTGTTCTGGATAATGGAAGACGATACAGTAGTATGAGTGCCACCAGCAGACAGCGTCGAACTGTTGACAAAGACGTATTCACACTTGTTTCAGTGCTTCAGCGCTCGACAAACTGCGGGCGTACGTTCCGTTAGTCATACGGGCAGAAGGCGAGCTGTGGTCACGTTGCTTGTCGCGTCGCGCTATGCTCTCTTACTCACTGCATCCTAAAACGCGTCACTGCCGTACAAACAGCTCACCCTGTGCCCTTTAAGATCCGAAATTTGATGATGTGGCAGACCCAGAGAACAGTCGTTCTGCTGCCTTGGAACTCACCTGCTAATATTGCGCCCCCTTGATATCGAGGAAATATATGGGCAACAGCTTCCACATTTTCTCTCTGTTTGGCAGGTCTCGATTAACTGAGATCGGCGTAACACTGACCTTTCTAGACGCACAAGGAGGGAGCAAGTGCTCCTAGCCGTGTGCCATCTTCATGCGATTTGAATCACTTACACGCCGCGACAGCCGTGCATACTGAAGAGCGGCTTCCACAACGAGGATGTGCGCCGGCGAGGGTAGGTGTGCCGGCCCACCATGGATCTAGTTTTTAGGCGGTTTCTCACATGCGGCTATCTGAATATGGAGCTGGTACCAAGTCCTGTGTTGTACAATCTGCAGACATTTAGGAAACTTTAGCATTCTTTCACATGAGTAACACCACACACAGGCGGTTGGGATAGACACATTGCGACCAGGGGGCAGGGGTGGGGAGAGTAAAAATTAACCATGCCAGATCCGTTAACAACCGTACTGAGACTGCGCAGATGCGGAGTAAAGGCACAAGAAAAAGGAGAACGATGTGCTTTCAACACTTGTTGGAGCAGAATTATTTTACATGTCATCCAGGGTTTGATTCATTCAGGAAAATTCTTTCCGGATGTTACAGTTTTTACAAAAGATAGTATCCACACGTATTCCGCAAGCCATCGTGTGGCGCTTGGCGGAGGGTACTCTGAACCACTACCAATCATTTCCTTTCCTGTTCCACTCGCAAATATAGTGAGTGAAAAATGACTGTCTCTATGCCTCCGTATGTGTCCTAATTTCTCTTATATTTGTGATCATCGGCGGCAGTAGAATCGTTAGGCAGTCAGCTTCAAATGTCAGCTCTCTAAATTTTCTGAATAGTGTTTCACGCAAAGTACGTCGCATTCTCTACAGGGATTCCTATTTGAGTTCTCGAAGCATCTCCATAACACTGACATATTATTATGACGCAGCGGTAAAAAGTCTAGCAGTCCGCCTCTGAACTGTTTCGATGTTTCCTTTAATGCGACCTGATACGGATCCAAAATACTCAACGAGTGCTCCAGAATAGGTCACACTAGCATCCTATATGCGGTATGTCTCACAGGTGAACAACTCTTTCCTAAAACTCTTCCAATGCGCCGAATTCGACCATTCGCCATCCGTACCACAGTCCTCGCTTGCTCGCTCCATTTCGTATCGCTTTACAAAGTTACGCCCAGATATTTAAACGACGTGGCTGTGTCAAACAGGACACTACTAATGCTGTATCCGAACATTATGGGTTTGTTTTTCCTACTCACCCGCATTAACGTTATAAGTTGTTCAAAGAATCCTGCGCTTCTACGTGTAATCTTGTTGCACAACCCTTGTGTCTAGCATCGATTGAGCTGATGCAGACGGTGATAAACTGACCTTGTATTATGGAAGATTCGCGGTTCAGTTCGCCGTTCGCTCATCCGAGCTTAGGTTTTCGTGTTTTTCTGCGTAATCGCATCCACATGTCTTGATGGTTTCTTGAACGTCATCGTGGCCGATTTCTTCCCTATCCTTGGACAATGGAAGTACTTCTTGGACAACGGAAGAAAGACCCCGTCTAACGGCTTTGTTGTCTAGAGCAGGCTAAGCTGGACCCTTTCTTCCTTCCTTCTAGTGGTTACCGGTTCTTGCAGTCGTATCCTCAAGCGCAGGAGTTGGTAGACTATCAATGACAACACAGTGCAGGGCAACGCTGGGCAACAAAGGCAAAGAGGACTGATATATATACTCGTTTTCCGGGTGACATTCTTTGTCTTTTAGCAAGTTACGTTGAAAGTGCGACTTTATGCTATTTTCTCGGAACCTACTTTTTCAGTCCGTGGCAGTTCACAAAATCCAAGGGCCGTTGAATAAATAATCGCCATTCTAGCAAGGAGATAGATCGAGCACTTCGCTCTAGGCAGAGAACCAGGAGTAACGATGAACAACAGCCGCCCAACGGCAAGGTTTTTCTTCCGTTCATTAGTAAGGTCACAGATCGCATTGGGAAAGTGTTAAGAAATATGGTGTGGAAACTACTTTTAGACCCACAGGAAAATAAAAGAATATTTAAGATCGGCAAAAGATGCACGCCATCCTTTGGCTACACCAGGGGTACATAAAATTCCTTGTAGTTGTGGACAGGTTTATGTCGGTACCACACAAAGAGAACTGTTAATACCCGTCTTGAACGTAAGAGGAATTGCCGCCTGGGTCACACGGATACGTCGACCGTAGCAAACATGTTTACCAGGAAGGTAATCATGAAATAAAATTCAGCCAGACGACCGTTATATCTAAAACCTCGCATTATTATGCGCGCTTGTATAGAGATACTACCGAGATCGATAAACACCGTAATAATTTTAACAGGAAAGAGGAAGGTGTTAAACTGGATAAAATCTGGATGTCGGCGTTGCATCGGAAGCGTGACGATCGATCACTTTCAATCGAGAATGTTGATATTACCAGGGACAGTCTCATAGCTGACGCCACGTGATGGACGGTGGCGCCCTCTATATAATCAGCACTTCCTCGAGTTCCCCTTGCAGTTCGCCGCTTTACCTCCCAGGATGTCTCCCGCAGTCGGGGACGAAACGTCAGAGGGGAGTTTTATACGTCGACCACGGCCTATCAGCCCGGAAGTTTTAAGTGAAGAACACAACACATTCTTTATGTCGATCAATTTCGATAAAAAAATGAGGAATTTGCTATCGGAGATCGTGGAATATACCTGCTTCAGATCATTTCGTTTCATGAAGTTAAGATAGGTGGCGGTGTACGTAGCCTACAAATTGAGTTCTGTAATTGAGATACATTCCAGGCAGAGTCCTGTCATTGGGTTTCTTTTGGCGGAAAAATATAGCATCAGAGATATTCATAGGTAGTTGCAGAATATCTGAGGAGACGTGGGAGTGAACAAAAGTACGGTGAGTCGTTGGGTCAGATGTCTGTCATCATCACACCAAGGTCGCGCAAACCCGTCCAAACTTCCGCGTGCCTGTCGGCCGCACCCAATCTGCAGTGTGTTCGTCGCTACAAAATTGCGAACGAGCTTTTTCTTCTCCATCAGAAAGCAAGACCTCACACTTCTCCATGAGAAAGCAAGACCTCACACGAGTCTGTGCACCCGATAGGAGCTCACAAAACTTCATCCACCCTACAGCCCGGATCCCGCACCTTCCGACTTCCATCCGTTTGGCCCAGGGGAAGCAGTAAGTGGATGATGGGGATGTTATTGACGTAGCAAGACGTTGGCTCCGACGTTGACCAGTAGAGTGGTACCTAGCGGGTATGGAGGCCCTTCCAGTAAGGAGACGTAAGGCCGTCACACTGAACGGGGACTGTGTTGAAAAGTAGAGTTTTTTGGCCAAAAGAGTGACTAATAATGGTGTATTTGAATCCTGAGTAAAACCAACCTGCCTTCAGAAGAAAAAAAAAAATGTTTTATACTAAACGCCCCTCGTACATGTTGATTCAGTGGCTAGTTGCTGCAAGAATCGAGCTGTAATGCGGCTTAGGTGGAAAGCATCAGGCTGATGGCTGTTTGTGGGGCAGGCGTGGTCTTGCGGGTGGGTTACGGGGCAGGCCGGCGAGCCGTTGAGGTGGTCAGGAAGCGGCGAAAGGTGGCAGAGGGCAGGCCGGCGCGCCGGCTTTCTCCGCCAGACGCCGCAGCTGGCGGCCCAGACGCTGGAATGCAGGCTGGCCCGTCCCGACCAGGACCCGGGACGCGCGCGCCGCCGCAGGCCCGCACTCCCACCCTCTACTCCTCTCCCATCCCTGACTGCCTCAGGAATTTTCGCCTCGAATGAGCAAACTGCAACCTACACCTACCTACTGCTTGGGTACTAACACGATCAAAAACTTTCCACGCTCGGCGGAGTTTTACAACTAAGTGTTGTTGCTGTGGACTTCAGTCCGAAGACTGGTTTTGCGCAGCCCTTGACGCTAGTCCATCCCGTGCAGGCGTCTTCGTCGCTAGATAACGACTGCAACATACATCGGTCTGAACCAGATTACTGTAGTCAAGCCTCCCCTCCTCTCCCCCTCCACACACACACACACACACACACACACACACACAATAACACACACAACCCTCCACTACGAAACTTACGATTCGTTGATGTCTCAGGACATGTCCTATCACCTGACCCTTTCTTTCACTCGTGTCCCAAATTTCTTCGCTCCTCTGTTCGATTCAACCCTAATTTGTTTATTGTCCATGTTTCACTTCTGTGGAAGGCTACACCACACACAAATATCTTCAGAAAAGACTTCCGAGGATTTAAATTCGATGCTGCTACTGTTGCATTTTACACTACTGGCCATTAAAATTGCTACACCAAGAAGAAATGCAGATCATAAACGGGCATTCATTCGACAAATATATTATACTAGAACTGACATGTGATTACATTTTCACGCAATTTGGGTGCATAGATCCTGAGAAATCGGTAGCGAGAACAACCATCTCTGGCCGTAATAACGGCCTTGATACGCCTGGGCATTGAGTCAAACAGAGCTTGGATGGCGTGTACAGGTACAGCTGCCCATGCAGCTTCAACACGATACCACAGTTCATCAAGAGTAGTGACTGGCGTATTGTGACGAGCCAGTTGCTTGGCCACCATTGACCAGACGTTTTCAATTGGTGAGAGCTCTGGAAAATGTGCTGGCCAGGGCAGCAGTCGAACATTTTCTGTATCCAGAAAGGCCAGTACAGGACCTGCAACATGTCGATCGTGCATTATCCTGCTGAAAGGTAGGGTTTCGCAGGGATCGAATGAAGCGTACAGCCACGGGTCGTAACACATTGGAAATTTAGCGTCCACT
This sequence comes from Schistocerca serialis cubense, assembly GCF_023864345.2. NCBI lineage: Eukaryota > Metazoa > Arthropoda > Insecta > Orthoptera > Acrididae > Schistocerca > Schistocerca serialis. Next base: position 703,125,710 of record NC_064638.1, read on the forward strand.
GTTCAAAGTGCCGTCAATGCGAACAAGAGGCGAACGAGATGTGTAACCATTGGCACCCCATACCATCACGCCGGGTGATACGCCATTATAGCCATGACGAATACACGCTTCCGATGTGCATTCCCCGCGATGTCGCCAAACACGGATGCGACCATCATGATGCTGTAAACAGAACCTGGATTCATCCGAAAAAATTACGTTTTGCCATTTGTGCATCCAGGTTCGTCGTTGAGTACACCATCGCAGGCGCCCCTGTCTGTGATGCAGCGTCAAGGGGAACCGCAGCCATGATCTCCGAGCTGATAGTTCATGCTGCTGCAAACGTCGTCGAACTGTTCGTGCAGATGGTTGTTGTCTTGCAAACGTCCCCATTTGTTGACTCAGGGATCGAGACGTGGCTGCACGATCCATTATAGGCATGCGGATAAGATGCCTGTCATATCGACTGCTAGTGATACGAGGCCGTTGGGATCCAGCACGGCGTTCCATATTACCTTCCTGAACCCACCGATTCCATATTCTGCTAACAGTCATTGGATCTCGACCAACGCGAGCAGCAATGTCGCGATACGATAAACCGCAATCGCGATAGGTTACAATCCGACCTTTATCAAAGTCGGAAACGTGATGGTACGCATTTCTCCTCCTTACACGAGGCACCACAACAACGTTTCACCAGGCAACGCCGGTCAACTGCTGTTTGTGTAAGAGAAATCGGTTGGAAACTTTCCTCATGTCAGCACGTTGTAGATGTCGCCACCGGCGCCAACCTTGTGTGAATGCTCTGAAAAGCTAATCGTTTGCATATCACAGCATCTTCTTCCTGTCGGTTAAATTTTGCGTCTGTAGCACGTCATCTTCGTGGTGTAGCAATTTTAATGGCCAGTAGTGTATGTCATCTGTGCTTCGAGTATAGTCACTCATTTTTCTGTCCAAATAGGAAAACTCAATTTCTCTTAGTGTCTCATTCTATAATTTAATTTTGTCAGTATTGCCTGATTTAATTTGACTACGTTCCCATTACCCTTGTTTTACTTTTGATGACGCTCATCCTATAAGCTCTTTTCAGGCGCTAACTACCCTGAGGTGACAGAAGTCATTGGATAGCGACATGCACATTTACAAACGGCGGTAATATATACAAGATACGAAAGGGCCTTCTGTTGGCGGAGCTGTTATTTGTACTCAGGTGATTCACGAGAAAATGTTTCTGACGTGATTATGACTGCATGAGGGGAATTAATATACTTTTAACGCAGGATGGTAGTTGGACCTAGACGCGTGGTACGTTCAATTTCGGAAATCGTTAGGCGAGTAAGTATTCCGCGACCTAAAGTGTCAAGACTGTGCCGAAATACGAAATTTCAGGCATACCCTCTCACGAGGGACAACGCAGTGGCCGATGGCCTTCACTTATAGACCGAGAGCATCAGCGATTGCGTAAAGTTTTCACTGCGTGAAATAACCGCAGAAATCAATGTGGGACGCAAGGTGAATGTACCCGTTTGGGCAATGCGGCGAGAATTAGTGTTAATGGGCTGTGGCAGCGCACGACCGAGACGAATGCCTTTGCTAACAGCACGACGTCGCCTTCATCTTCTTTCCTGGGCTCACGAACATATTGGTTGCACCCTAGACTGCGGGCCTGGTCAGATGAGTTCAGTTGGTAAGAGCAGATGGTAGTTTTCAAGTGTGGCGCGGACCCCGCGAAGCCATGGAACCAAGTTGTCAACAATACAGTGTGCAAGCTGGTGGTGGCTCCATAATGGTGTGGGCTGTGTCTACAAGTAATTGACTGGGACCTCTGGTCCAATCATTGACTAGAAATGGTTATGTTTCGGCTACTAGACACTATTCGCTTCCATTCATGAACTTCGTGTTCACAAACAAAGATTGTATTTTTGTGAATGACAGTGAACCATGTCACAGGACCACAGTAGATCGTGATTGGTCTGAAGGACATTCTGGACAGAATGATTTGACTACCCAGATCTCCAGGCATGAATCCCACCGAACATTTACGGAAGATAATCGAGAACTCATTTTGTGCACAAAGTCCTGCACCTGCAACAATTTAGCAGCTATGGACAGCTATAGGGGCAGCATGGCTCACTATTTCTGGAGGGAACTACCAGTGACTTGTTGAGTCCACGCCACGCGGAACTCCTCACTTCGCCTGGCAAAAGGAGGCGCAACACGATAGTAGGAGCTATCCCATGACTTTTGTCACCTCAGAGTATTCCATTCGACTGCTCTTCCAAATTCTTTGTCATTCTGACAGAATTTTAGCGTTGTCAACAAAACTTTAACTTTTAATTTTTTCTCCTCGAAGTTTAATTCGCTTTCCAAATTTCTCCCTCACAACTCTCCTTCACAACTTTCTTAAAGAACAATTGAATAATATCTACCGACTGCCACTCCAGAATACTGTCGAAAGCAGAGGCAATCAGTTATAGCATGACAGTACTAGACACAGTGAGTAACCTAATTTATCGACGACTACAAGAACTGATGTCCATTTATAATAATCCTAGAAGATGAATGAACCGATGCAAATTGAGGTACCTGTAGAGAGTGTAATAAAAGCTTAAGAGAGTGTGATGATCACTGAATAATTCTCTTGTTATGAGACAGACAATTCTGTATCTCTAGCGTGTAGGCTGTGGAACGCGTAGAACGATTAGATAGGCTCAGTACAGGGCGCGGTGAAAGCAACAGGTCTGCCAAAATGTTTTGGGATGTTGCTACCGTTTTAGTCAATCATATTTATTCCTGAACCACGACAACTGCACTGTGTCACGCTGCGGTGTATGAATCCGGCGCCGTCACATCTTTCGACTCCCGCTACCCACTGGACCGACTGCAGTGATCTAAAGAAGATTGAAACTGACAGAAATGGGCTGGGGTAATGTCCTAAGATTACTCTGGGCTCAATATAATGAGCGATCGCTAAGAAAAACGCAAACGAATGATATGTTACATTCCCAAAACATTTTGGTTGTGGAGTCATGATGTCGGGTAGCATAATCAATGCAAGGTCACCACAGCATATCATCGCAGCAGGGTCACAGTGGAATGGTATCCCAGATAGTGAAGAGGTACATTTTAATTTTCCGTGGTGTTGTAGGTTTGAACTTCATTTTGGTGGACGACAAAGGCCATCCCACAGAAACTGGCCTCGTTTTTGAGTTCCTGCACGTTGGAGACACAGTGCGGATGTAGCGTTCTGCCGGTCCGTCTATCTGTTTGCCGTAGAACAGATTAGTAAGCTTTATGTGTATCTTAAAGCACTCAACTTTTCTGGTTTTATAAGTTTATCATCAGGTTTGTGATTTATTCTGGTGGCATATTCAGCTACAAAGGCTTAAAACTGTAATATATTCAACCTGTACCCTTCCGAGAATCGACCCCTAATTCCTCAATACACACGCAGTGCCCTTCCATTCGAACTACACGAACAGGGCCTACCGAGTGGATAAAAGCTATGACCTGCAACATCTTCTTTCAAACCCAACAGGCGCACTCTAGGTATAAGCGCAAGCCTAGATCCCTTCGTAAGGGGATCCTTTTGTGAGAATGACTTAATCAATTCGCCGTTTACTGATACATTGAGGGATTCGAGACAAATGAACAGGATGGACCGCATTCTGAATTTTTCTCACATTACAAGCGTTTTATTATGAATATTATCATACTACGTAGAAGGACTATAACAACAGCTATAAGCTGACAACGTGTTAAACTGACACGTTAATTCAACTGCGGAAAAAAACGCTACGGGCTCACTCCCAAACAAAAAATATTTGTTCCATTCTTTGTCCTATAATCAATGCCTTTAAGAGCAACTTAGACCTACAGATATTTCGCATACCATCGACAAAATGATATGACCGACGAACTCAGATTTTTCGGATCCGGAACATAATTTTGTCGGGCTGTCACCCGCGACGCGCCAGCCACGTCACACGTGCTCTCTTTCACGACTCGTACGTGTCCAGACAGCGGGGTCGCAGCAGCCGGCGTGTGCCCTATCTCTCAGCAGGCTGCCTTCCGCAATCACAGAGTCCTGCTTTGTGCGTTCGACCCTCGTTCTGTGTGAGGCGAGCCAAGTCGCGGCACGGCCAGAGGGCATTTGCTCAAGTTGGCTCTGTGGCTACCATTAAACGCCCATACTCATAGTCCGAATGTTTAGAAACAGTACATATTTTTGGAAAGAATTATATTTCTGTAGCGCTGGAGGTATTAGTAATTGCTGAACTGCTTTTTAAAAGTGGTACATTTTCTGGCACCATCACTTATGTTCATTTCTTTTAATAGTAATATTTATATCTATAAAGTACGAAAAGTGAAACGTTGTACACTAGTATTCACTTTTAAAGTATCGTATGTCGACAACTCTTCAGAATTATTGCGAAAAAACTTCATTTCATTGAGTATGAAGCTTAAAATAGTTTGAAAACTTCAGTTTTATAAAGTTAGTGGCGTTCTGTTTTACGTGACGTATCTTCTCGTCACATATGCATAGAATCCATGGCATAAGATTCACTGATTTCCGACTTTTTAATGCAATTTTGTATTTCTCTTGACTAGCGATAGCGTCTTCGACTAACAATCAAAACGCTGCGGGTCCCGGGTTCGAAGGCAGACACTGCGTAAAATCGGAATAAAAATCACGAGCAACGGCTGCCGAAGATTCCCTGTATAACGAGTCACCCTCGTTCTGCCAACGACCTTGTCCAAGAGAGCGGAGGGGCGGAGAGTGTTTTAGGGAACTTATTGCCCTTGGGGTGCGAAACTACCCTTAAAAGGCTGAAGAATCAGCAATAATCAATAGCATGAAGGTGCAGCATCAAAGACAAACAAGTTGCATTCACAGGACATGTGCCCTGTAATTAAAAAGTGTCGCCATGATCTCTGCATAGACAAAAGATTCCTGATTACTCCCTCATTTGGATCTCCGTGGGAGTGCCTTAAAGGGGAGGTAACTTCGAGGAAAATATTGAATAACCAACGAAAGGGTAAAGTTCTGCGAGTCAGAGCGTGGAATGACAGGTGGTGGAAAGTGGTAGGGAACCTAAAACATCGGAAAATGGAAATGCAAAGACTCAGTCTAGATGTAGTGGGGGTGAGAGAAGAGAAATGGAAAGAAGATAAGGATTTCTTGTCAGAAGAATCTAGGGTAGTATCGACAGGAGCGAAAAATGGCATAGCGGGAGTAGGATTCGTTATAAATGGGAAAGTAGGACAGACTGCGAACAGTCATTGAGAGATACGGTACTTCTCAACACAATCGACAGCAGACCACGCCGACAACAATAGTTCGGCTACGCATGCCGTCGTCATAAGCAGAACGTGGAGAGATAGAGAAAGCATACGAGAACACTGAAAGGGTAATTCAGTATGTAAAAGGAAATTATAATCTAATAATCTTGGGAGATTAGAATGCGCTAGTAGGGAAAGGAACAGAAGAAAGAGTTATGAGAGAACGTGAGCTTGGTAGTAGTAATGAGAGAAGACAAAGTCTAATTGAGCTCTGCAGTAAATTTCAGCTAGTAATAACGAATACTCTGTTCAAGAATCACAAGAGGAGGAGGTATACTTGGAAAAGCCCGGGAGTTACGCGAAGATCCTAGTAAGATTACATCATGGTCAGGCAGAGATTCTGAAATCAGGTACTGGAGTGTAAGGCGCACCCAGGAGCAGATGTAGACTCAGATCACAATGTAGTAGTGATGAAGAGTAGGCTGAAGTTTAAGAGATTAGTCAGGAAGAATCAACATGCAAGGAAGTGGGATACGGAAGTACTAAGGGATGATGAGATACGCTTTAAGTTCTCTAAGGCTATGGATACAGCAATAAGGAATAGCTCAGTAGGCAGTACAGTAGTAGAAGAATGACATCTCTAAAAAGGGCAATCACAGGAGTCGGAGAGAGAAACGTAAGTACAAGGAAGTTAACTGCGAAGAAACCATTGGTAACAGGAGAAATACTTCAATTGATCGACCAAAGAAGGAAGTACAAACATGTTAAGGTTCAAATGGTTCAAATGGCTCTGAGCACTATGGGACTTAACTTCTGAGGCCATCAGGCCCCTATGGCAATATGAATCAAAAATGTTCAAAGAAATTCAGGAATACAGCAATATAAATGAAATGAATATGAAATGCAGGGGAACCAAAGCGAAATAGATGCAGGAAAAATGTGAGGAAATCGAAAAAGAAATGGTTGTTTCTAGGACAGATTCATCGTGTAGAGAAGCTAAAACTACTTTTGGTGAAATTAAAAGCAAGAGTGGCAACATTAACAATGCAATGGGAATTCCACTGTTGAGCGCAGAGGAGAGAGCGGATAGGTAGAAATAGTACATACATGATGTCTACAAGGAGGAAGACTTGTCTGATGACATATTAAATTCAGAATTTAAAAGATCCCAAGAAGACTTAAGATCAAATAAGGCAGAAGAAATACACAGCATTCCTTTGGAATTTTAAGTCATTTGGGAAAGTGGCAACCGTGCAAGAAGGGGCATGTGTTAAATCGGGAAATAAACTCAATAGCACTAGAGAGAGCTATTAAGGATAAAAACCGTAGACGGAGACAGAGAATGGAATGTACCCAGGAAATAATTAAGGACATAGGTTGCAAGTGTTACTCTGAGATGACGATGTTGGCTCAGGAGAGGAATTCGTGACGGGCTGCATCAAACAAGTCCGAAGACTGATGACAAAAAGAGTGTAGGGATTGCCTTCCATGGGAAGACGATTAGTTTATTTCTCTGCCACATACCGACTCTATCCCGCCACCAAATAATTTAACTTATTGCGAGGACTTGAACAGGAGCTACTGTACCTTTTAAGGACAATTGTGGAGTTACCGTAGAAGAAGCAGCAACTCCAGTTTAGAATGTCATCATCAGGGACCGGGAGAAAGGTAATCTCCAGGCTTACGCTACGAAGTACGCTACTTGGCTGGTAGCGTTGTATCGTTCGTGTTAACACGTTGAATGAGCAAATTCCAGAACATCAACTGAGAGTTTACAGTGGATTGCATTTGTGAGGCTTACTGTTAGCGGTGCAGGACATGAGAAGGTGTTGTGCAAGAAGGATGTGCGGTGTTAGGCAGGGCTAAGTACGTTGTTCGTTGTGCAGTACAAGGCTCCAACGCGCAGCTGCCTGTGCGTCCCACGGCCGGCTGACACCTCGCGTTTAGCTGCGCCACCCACGTAGCCAGCAGCTACGAGTAATGGTGCAGCTTGTGGCCACCACCTCAAGGCCGTTGTGCTAGCTTAATGCCCATCGTTCTCAGCGTGACACGTCTCTAGAATGTCGGCAAATGCACTACGAAGGAACGAGCCAGGGGACAAAAGCGACGATGTGCTCTTCCTGTTAAAACGACAGCCATAAACATTAAAATACTCTTAAGAGTTGTAAGATGGAAGTATTTGCTTATTAGTCTGGTCTCATTCGAGATATTTAGTGATTGTACTGTTAATGGAATTTTGATTAGATGGAGTAGCAAATGGCGTATCGTTCTTGAGTCCTGGCTTTGGTCGCTCTCATTTCAGGGGCCAGGGCTACTCCTGGTGAAGAATTCCCTCGATGATCCGACGTTTGTTTCTCTGTCCGCGTGCCATTCCACCACTCTGTGCGGCCAAAAGTCACGGGAGAGCCCTGTGACATGAATGGTCGTCGACTGCCGAAGCTTATATGGTACATTTTTCTCTGTACTGTCTCTGACAGCCTTCATTCAAATCGAAGTCGATCAGACAAATAGTAGACCATCTATTTCCCTGAATGGCTCCACGGAAACATTCGTCAAACGCATGTAGTCGTGCGGTGGTTTACGTTTTTGGAAACGTTGTCCCTGAAGTACTAAAGATGCGCCCCAGACGTTGTTGACCATTAAAACGCGAGTTCTTGTGTAATCTCTAATATGCTGCACCGATTATAATCCCACATACAGAGTCGATTAATTCACGATGTGCTACCGTGTTCACACCTATCTGTAACAGTCTGCTCAGATATCGTTTCTATATTCGTGCCATACGCAACACGCTCTTGCTACATTCGGGCGTCATACTCGATACATCTTAGAGTAGAGCAACCACTACCGAGACTTTTGGCGTCTCTGGTTACGAGGAAAGGAATGTCGTCTACATCGGCTGCGTATTGGATGAATTTTGTTTTGTGTTTCCATGTTTTATCAGTTTGTACGTTGAGATCTGCTCCTATAGTCAACATATGCCCGATAGCATACAAAAAAAAAAAGGCAGGCGAACCGGGATTGACGTGGATAAGCCCAGTAAATTAATGGTCGTTCGTCTGATAAACTTACCAGCTTAGCTGCTGGTTTTACACTGTTTCGCACATCCATTTCGACGAATAAATTGAGTCACTGTTTCCGTCAAATAAAAACGGCGCACGAACATTTAAAACACGACGACGCGAAAGACAAAATTTCCCTGGTCGGAGGTGGAGAGTGGACGTAACTTTCCTTCCCATTTTAGGGGCAAACCGTGCGGCAACCGGAGGGTCACCTGACGAAAGATTTACAGTAACTGTTAAATCCTGGACGGGCTGTTGCTCGTCATGCACGCATTACAAGAAGGAGAATGACGGAGAAGATACCAAGAAGCAGAGGGCGAATATAAGAACACGCTGTTGACTGTCCGATTATTATAGTGATCACGTCGTGTGTGAACACCGGCACGCTGCGCCAGAAATGGATCAAACACGTGAAGACAGGATTGCAGCATGCATCAATTACACGGCGCCAAAAGGAAGTTAATTTTTTTCCTGCTTTCTTTCGATCTTAGTGGTTGAAATGTCGGAAGTAAACGCTTCTACCTCGAGACTACTTACATACTTCTTGTAGCAATTACAGCTAAGTATTACACTTCGTTTTGAGTTCATTTGCAACAACAGTCCGGAGCGTCTCAAAATTTGTTCATGGTACTTTGCCAGTAAAGACGAAAACTGAAATATCTTACAAAATTTTCTATGTAATGTTGACCTTACACAAGCAATGGAAATTTCGTATTTTCATCTACTGCTCGACTAGTATTATTTCCAACCTGTGACGTGCCAACCAAATCACAGAGTATGGTCTCAGCTGCAGTTTCAGCTCAGTCGACTTCACTTTATAGATAGTTTGAAAGGCTTCGTTGAAGCCTAAGAGCTACCAGCTACGTTACAACGGTTGAGTTACACAGCATGAAAGAAACCCCAGTGTGAGAGAGCTTCTACAGAAACGGCCTCTCGCGTTGCACTCGAAATATGTAAAAAGGCGGCCCTCAGGGTTTCTCCTTTGGCGTGAGACAAAGAGCTCACAAGATAATTTATGTCGTCAGTGTGCTACGTCGCTAAATCATCACCTACTTTCCTTTTTACTTGTAGAAACTGTATCGTAGCTCTGATTGTCGTGTCACGGCAATTTAAATATGGTTTCTAAGTTCGGAAGGTGAGTGTGCGCAAATTACATTGCCAATCACACTGCACTTCAATAACAAGCATGTTAATGATATAGTGAGCTCCTGTAAACGAATATTTAAAATACTACTATTACAAACACAAAACAACATTTTGTTAAATGACTTAGTACATCAAGAACTCAAACTCCGTACATCATACAGAAAGAAGGGAGTTCCTCAACAAAATTTATTTTTCCATAAAAATGTCAGGTGAAGTACAGAAGCGCTCCGAAGCGGAAAGCCTTTGTTTATCTTTCAAGGAAATAAAATGTCATAAAATGGTTCTTTGTTTACGAAACTTGACAGAGTAGATTTATCAGATAAATCTTGGTTATTAAATGTTTGAGCTACTTAACGAGGAACGTGGAAAGGAGTACAGTGCGCTTGTCGAGTGCCTCTAAAGATGCAGGCATTTGATGAAGAGATAATCTGCCGTGTACTGCGTATTATATGTTATGCAAAACCAAAGAGAATAAAACAAAGACATTTTCATGTCATTGGCCTATTATGATACTGATATTTTCGAAAAGATTTAGCACAGGTATCGCAGTACATGCGATGTGTAACTATTCCCTCGGTTTTGCCGGTAGTATTAACTCATCTATAAAATTTGAAGTAGGCAGTACACTGTACCACTGCCACGAATAACAATTGCTTTTATGGTGATGGCTCTGAGCACTATGGGACTTAACATCTTAGGTCATCAGTCCCATAGAACTTAGAACTAGTTAAACCTAACTAACCTAAGGACATCACACACATCCATGCCCGAGGCAGGATTCGAACCTGCGACCGTAGCAGTCGCGCGGTTCCAGACTGCGCGCCTAGAACCGCGAGATGTTATGGTGATGACGTTGTATTGAGTTGACACTCTGTTTTCCAAAAACGGAGAAACCTGACTCTGTGGACGGCATCTGAAAATTACGTCAACCAGGCGGAATACGTTGCAGACAGCAGCACACGTCCCATGCGTGCTGCAAACAGAGGAAGCATACATCCGTGCCGCGGTCTTGGCTTCTGTGCTTACGTCATCCGTTTCTGAAGCTCTTTGTCATTCGGCGCATCGTTCGTTGGTGACTCACAAAGATAGCTAATTCGATGGAATGAATATACATGCCGAACTTCAAGAAGAACATGTTGCGTCAGGTGCAGTCAGATGTTTATCTGCTTCTGGAAAGGAGTTGACGTGACGAGGTTTTTGTAAGCAATTTTCAACATCGAATGGGAATTTGCGTTACAGAAAATTGCCCAGGGATCACCAGTGTGTGTGTGTGTGTGTGTGTGTGTGTGTGTGTGTGTGTGTGTGTGCGTGCGCCCGCGTGTGTGTATTTATGTGTGTAGTGGGTGAAGTGTTATGAAACTATGAGTGTTTAATGTGTGCAGTGGCTGATAGTGAGATATGAGTGAAGAGTCTGGCATTACATTATTTAATAAGTCATCTGTAAAAAAAAAGTATTATACTGTATTCCACGAGTAAATCTAATGATTGTCTCTAAATTGAAGTCTGTAAATGTATGTGTATACGAATTAGCTTATTTTAAATTGGTCTAAACTTGTAAATACTTTGACGTGTCATATAGCCTTGCAAAAAGAGATCTATGGATGAATAAAACTACTACTACTACTACTACACCTGATAAGCCCTTTCGTTTTAAGTGAGTGAATAGTTACTAGCTATCTATGTTGTTGTTTTTGTTGTTGTCGTTGTTGCTAGCCGAAATGACTAGTTTTGACATTTATTTTCTGTTGCCGCCTTACAAGTCAACTACTAAATATTCACACAGATATCTTACAGTGTGAGAACGCTAAGGAGAAACTGCTTAAATTTCCCACACTACAGTATCACGTCAGTTTAACAGAAAGAAACGATTTCGGAAATGTTTTCATCTTCTGGTACAGGCGGTGACATTTTCGGAGGGGAAATGCAAACTAAATAAATAACGAAAGATTTCCAGGTTTGTAGAATTTGAAGTCTAACGTAAAGCACGTGCAATTGAGGAAGGCCAATTGCCCCCGTACTTGAACGTAGAGATTATCTGCTTTCTGTTTATTCACCAACCACAGCGAACTAGCACCGAGGAATTACGACTACTGTCTTTCTAATATGTATTAAAGTCTTCCATTAGACACAGAATTTTTTGATGTGTTTGAAAGTGCCACATTGTAAATGCTCAAACAGTCTTCTTATTTAGAAGAGGATTCAATCAGAAGACGCATGATTTGAACGATTCAGCAGGGGAGGTTACTGCTAACATGCATGGATGCAATCTTGTCAGGTATCAGAGATACTCTTTCAAAACAATTTTTGTAAAGCTAAAGCTAAAATCATTACACTAACTTAAAAGCATAATATTTTACAATAATGAAGTGAGACCACTGACAGGAAATCGTCAGTACACCATTTCGTTCTAGAATCTGGTAACACTAACCTCTGGTCAGTTTTGTTAACAGAGAATCGAATACCTATCTGGATTGATATGATGGATATAGACCTCATCTACTATAAGAATTCTGGTGGAAAATGTACTGTACAGCTCCTTCCTCTTTGTGATGTTTCTGTAATGATATCCATCTTCCCTCTCACTTTAAACGCAAGTAATTTGGCGTGATACTTGCAATGAGTCTTGTCCTTATTTCATGCGATCTTTTCAACCACCTTCCGCAATGTTTGACGGTTGGTATCTGTCAATATAAGAAGCACGCTTAGCGGTGGTTGTTCCCTCATGTTAGCACTTCACAACCATACCACGAACAGTCGACCTGTGCAGCTTTAGAAGGGTTGAAAACTCCCTGATGATTTTGTTACTCAGATGACATCCAGCGATTAGTCGATGTTCGAAGTCACTGAGCTCCCGATACTGCCCACCTCCATTTATGCTGGTCTCTCGTAACATCTAGTGGTCAATTCCGGATTACAGCGGTGTTCGTATAGCACCAATAAGATAGTGTACTTTTAGCATCATATTTCGCATGTATGAGGCACACAGTCCAACACTATAGACTGAAAAATCTTTCTCGTGCACACAATGTGTTCTCTGTTTGTTGTGGAGAAGGATCACTGCTCTATATTCCTTCTTGTACATCCACTCTGACAAAGATGCGAAAGGAGATATATACAGTTTTATAATTCAATAAACTGCGGGGTAGAAAGATAGAAGATGGTTGATTAAAATTTAGCTCCATGTCGTCGGGGAGGTTACTGCTAACAAAATACCAGATCAGTTGCTCGAAGCTTAGCTTTGTTCAGGCAAACTATCAAGTATCGACTGCATTCATTTGGAGGAACATCGGTCAATATAATACGAATGACCAGAGGGTGATTTTGACTCGCTCTTGTCAAATTAACTTCCTTAACGCTTGTTCCACTTGTCACACATAGCACCGCTGGACAAAAAATTAACCACCCCCAGGAAGTACGACACTACTACAGTGCAGCATCACCTCTAGCTGTGATAATGGCATCAAATTGGACATCAAAAAGCGTCAACAAATTTCTTCAGATAGGCCATATCAAGTTGATGCCAGTAAGTGACATTTAGATTCCGTAGTGTTACGTTTCATCTTTTGTTCCAAACAATCCCACAAATTTTCTATGCGATTAGTGTTAGATGATTTAGCGAACCAATCGAGGTGTGATAGGATGTCTGAATGTTCCATCTGACCAGGAATGTGTGCATGCGGCGCTGAGAACATGTTATCTTGTGAGTGTACACAGCATACACATAGTGAAGATGTGGGAGAAAGGTCAACACTTCGTCATTGTGAACACTGAAATAAACATCCAAGTCATGTTGGCGGTAACTCAAATGAATACGAAAAACACTTCGTAAAACATCACATAATCACTTTCATCCTAAACGATACCCTCCACACACTGTTGTTCAAACGACTCATTTGGCGGTCAGAGCACTCGACATTCAGTCAATTGAAAAGAGGTCAAGTCGCCATTCTTCGGATCGCACTTCTTGCCCACAGTCAGTTGCTGTCCATTTTATGTATTGTTTTTCACGCAGAACTCGTTTAGCTTTATATGTAGTTGGGGGCAATGGCCTTTAGAGAGATATCTACCCAAATGCCCATCAGATAGCAATGCTCACTCGGGATGTGGTTTCAGATGGACTTGTATTCACTGATAGCAGCAGTTATTGTCGTGTTTGGAACAGATTGTAATTGACAAGCCCTGTCAGTTACAACGTTTTTACTACCACAGTTGTTGCACCCCATCGTCTGGCTCAGAATGGTACACGAATCCTTGCCGAAACATCGGAGAGTCCTCGTTGATACAACGACAAATCTGCCAATTACATTGACGTTTTAGTCAAGGGCACGTCCAGACGCGACAGCTCCTTTCTGGCTTTCTTCATGTCTCCACGTCAACCCATCTCACTCCACTGGTTCCATACGCTCGACTGGTACATACAGCACACACCACTGCCATGACCGTGGAGTGAGAAATGGCAGCGTGGTACAAGTTCTGCATCATGTACTATGTTCCAAAATGATCAGTGTGGTCGTTTGTAGGAGTGACTAGTATTTTGTCCAGTGAGTTTATAACCTGCCATGCAAGTGAGAACCGTTAGAGGATTGCGTGGTGGCTAGAGCTGCACTCTGCCAAAACTACGGTTTTGTAATTGAGTTAGAGTACATAGATGACGTAGTAAATGGTGGGATTACCGGTGGTATTGGTAGCATTGGTAGGGAATGAAACGTAAATGAATATGTGAGAAAAGAACTGGGAATCAACGACTTCTCATTGTTTTTTGTTTGTATGTTTTGCACATAATTGCCGGCCGGGGTGGCCGAGCGGTTCTAGGCGCTACAGTCTGGAACCGCGCGACCGCTACTGTCGCAGGTTCGAATCCTGCCTCGGGCATGGAAGTTCTAGGGGACTGATGACCTCAGAAGTTAAGTCCCATAGTGCTCACAGCCATTTGAACCATTTTTGCACATAATTAGGAACGCACAACGTTCAGTGTTAATCGAGAGTGTATTTTATATCCTTACAAAACAAAACTGCACGAAAGAAAACTAGCTACTCGCGGAAATTTGGCGCTTTTCTGTAACCAGAACAGTAACTTTTGATGCGAGTAGACTTTACATGCACTCAATAGAACGTCTTTTTTCATGATCAGAGGCAAAGTTTCCTGTTATAACTGATAAGCGCAAAAGTTGTTTATGGATAACAGAAACATGTTTTAGATAAGCTGGATGAAGTATTGAATCGATGTTTGATATGCTTTTATTTTCCATTTTTCCTAATTTTAATTTCTTTCAGGAAATAGCCTTTTCTAGCACTGTATAATAAATTTGTTCAAAAATGGCTCAAACGGCTCTGAGCACTATGGGACTTAACTGCTGAGGTCATCAGTCCCCTAGAACGTAGAACTATTTAAACCTGACTAACCTAAGGACATCATACACATCCATGCCCGAGGCAGGATTCGAACCTGCGACCGTAGCGGTCGCGCGGTTCCAGACTGAAGCGCTTAGAACCGCTCGGCCAAACCGGCCGGTTAATAAATCTGTATTTCTTCTTATTTTTAGAATAACATCCCTCTATTTCACATAACAAATCAACAACCTTCGAAAAAAAAATCTAAATTTAACATTGACAATTTCAACTTTGCTATAAATACTGTTTATTTTTAAGTAACAAGAGGACAACTATGTAGAACAAAGATATTCCGTAGGTTAAACGGCCCTTTTCATATCCACACTCCGTTTCTAGACGGTTCACCGCTTCCAGTGATCAGGAGACTCTAGTAAGACATTGATCGAGTACGCAAAGTGATCGAAATGAGGTAACGCGCCGGCCGCGGTGGCCGAACGGTTCTAGGCGCCTCAGTCCGGAACCGCGCTGCAGCTACGGTCGCAGGTTCGAATCCTGCTTTGGGCATGGATGTGTGTGATGTCCTTAGGTTAGTTAGGTTTAAGTAGTTCTAAGTCTAGGGGACTGATGACCTCAGATGTTAAGTCTCATAGTGCTCAGAGCCATTAGAACCATTTGACGTAACGCCCGATACGTATGCAACACACCTAACGTTTAGGTAACGCGATTACGATCTTAACTAACCAAAGCTACTAGGAAAACTACCGTAGTCTGCGCTTCCTTACGATAGCCCACGGTAGTTTTACATTTTGAATGGTGGCAGTGAACAGTTTTCAGTGACTGGCGAGTACGCGATACGACTTCGCTAGACATCCTCCACATTGCGGAGAGATAACATGCATTACCAGCAGGAAGAGGAGTAGTTACTGGGAAGCGGTAACGGAAGGAAACGCGGGCCAGCCGGCGCGTGACGTCATCAGCGGCGGCGCGGCGGAGCGGCCTCCAGCGGCCGCCAGTCGCCGGCCGGTCGCGCGTCGTGAAGGCAGCAGGCGGCAGCAGCAGCAGCAGCACACGACCCACCGCGTCCCAACGGTCGCAGCGCCGCCTCCTCGCTCTCGAATGCCTCCGGAAGGAGCCGCCGCCGGTAGCATGGCCGCTAAAGTGGACCCTTCGGACCCGCACGTGCGGAAGCTGGTGTACAACATGTACCGCGGCATGCTGGGCACCTACAACGACAAGGCGAACGCTCTGCTCAGCACCATGCCGCAGGAGCGCGTCCGCGAGGACCAGGGCATCGCAGACAAGCTCGAGAGCATGATGTGAGTCCTCTTTCTTATTTCTACCCGTCTGCTTGCCCCGAATCTCGTCCCGCGCCGACTGACTCCTACCTGTAGCTATCGTGGTGTCCTTTCCCATACTTCTCAATTCGTTATCACTGCTAATATTGCATTGAAGAAATCTGTATGCGTACCATTCGGAGACCCGATGAAGCTACCAGGTTGAGTACCCGCCATTATCGGGGTAGGCATATAGTATTCTCCTATATGATGTATTTATCTCTTGCTTTTTTAAATTTTAATTTCAACGGCCTTTGGCAATCCCTACAATATTTGTTTTTTATGAAATAATATATGCTGCAACAGTCACTTGTTACTAAAATTTTATTAGCTCGACGCGTTTCGGTGGCGTCCTGCCATCATCAGTTGCGTTAACAGTTATTTCCACGTTGTAATTAAAATGAAGTGAGGTTAGTTTCCTTTGCTGTGTTTTCTGGTGAGGTTATATGTCAAAAATACGCTTGTTCAGGAAGATACATAAGTTATAATGCGTTCATTAATTGATAGACATGATTACTTCGTTTTGTAACAGCATTTACTTACATTCTTTTGATAGTTTCGTTGTCTGGCACTCAGCGCATAGTAGCAAGTACACCACAACTTAACACTTCCACATTCATTCATTTGTTAACGTCAGTCCAAAGATTCTTAAAAGCTGATATAAACTAGCTACAAATATTGTACTATTGTTAAAACAGTAGGATGCAGTGAAGATAAAACATTATATCTGGATGTAGTTATGTCATGATACATTTTCTACAACCTCACTTCATTTTAATTACACCTTAAAAGTAACTGTAAATGCACCTGATGGTGGCAGTAAGCTGCCGAAACACGTCGTGCTAATAAAATATTAGTAACAACTGATTGTCGCAGCATATACTAGTTCATAAAAGTCTTTCAAGCAATACCCACATGACACGGATAAACTTAATGTCTTGATGGATCTACGTCAATCACAGAAAATTGAGACAACGGAGAATGGAAATCAGAAGGGTTTCATCCATTCGCGGTGTCACGTTTGGTGAAACTGAAACAAATCAAGCAGAAAATGTCTCGTCAGTCGTTTGATTGGTGCTACTATAACTGCAAAAGGCCGAGTTGCATCGTGATCGGAGACCACGTTAAACTGTGGGACCCCCTATCGCTGGCGGAGTAACTCAGTTCAAACGTCGGAGGAAGGCACTGGTGTACCTTCTCCAACAGGAACATGTCTAGTAAAGCGCTGTAGTTTTCAAACTAACCTAAATAATTGATGACAGTTTTACTCAGCATGAGTCTCACGCTGATGCAAAATGTGCATACAGTTGTTAGTAAGGGAAATTTACTTGTTATAACAAGAGCAATAAAAGTAACAGTTGTTACAAATTACACGATGGATAAGCAAAAGTAGTCTATGATAACAATTTACTAGTTTTTAAATTTCTTAAAGGGAGCTATTTGCCTACGCAGACACGAGAACAATATGTGACTGACATTTCACCGCAGAGTATGACAGAACCAGTATGTCCCGTCATTTAATAGCTGAATAGTGACCTATGGTATAAATAAGTCATGTTCGATTCCATAGGAATGATTACACCCACGACCATGATGTACTACAGGACAGAAAGAAGGTCAGCGTCCGTCGTAATATCATCTGTCATCTGTCTTTTTTACAGCAATCCAAATCTAGATTTCAACTGACAGTGCAGCTTTCATCAGGGCTACAAATGAAAATAATACAACAACCAGGCATAGAAACACACATTGATCAAACCCCATGTCATAGTTGTGCACAATTACATTATTACGTGGATCTGTAATTGTGTACAATTGTAACATGGCGGTTGATCAACTTGTTGTTTCTGTGCCGTATTCTTGTATTATGTGTATCTACAGCACTGAAGATAGCTTCAGTGTCTATTGAAATATAGATTTGCAATACAATAAAAAAGAGAGATAATATTACGACCGATGCTGATCTCCTTTCTGTCTTGGATAAGTAAAAGTGGTACATGTAATAGCTTTCTGACACACTACCCATCTCAGTCTTTTATTAGACTCAATTTCTCTAGTTTAATTTCTATTGAGGGTATATTTATATATGTCAGAGGAGCCATTCTCCAGTCATTATCTACGCTATGTATAAGATCCATGCTTTCACATATATAACTCTCACTCGACCCGCCACAATAACGGTGACCGGATTCAGATAACCACAATTCGTGTGACCGTCTCTTAATAAATTTAGCATCATACGTAACTGACGTAATAATGCGATGAGAGGTGGCATATCAGCCTGAACTGCGAGATAAATAAAGCTAGATGTGGCAACAAAGGGAGTGATATGATTCGATTCGGACAAATTTCCCGCGGTTACGTAATCAGTTACAATATGTTCTCGTGAACATGCCATTGTTCTGCTATTTCCACCGCCTGTAGCCACATTATGAGTAAGACTGTTGCATCTTCTTATATGCATGTGGTCTGTGATGAGCTATTTTATACTGCGAATGACACCACGGCACGTTTCTGTTGCTTATACCTTCTCATACTGGGACTATTTACTTCTATGGAGTTGGATGGCTTGGCCCCTAGCAGCAGGTAATATTAATGTACCTACATTGTGACGCTTAAGCAGTATCGGAGAGTAATCAGTGCTCTCTTTGTTACTTAACTAGTGAAGCGTCCATTCCTCTTTTCACTTGCCTTGTCGTCATTATTAGTTCATAGATTTTCATCACGATGAAATTTTCAGCAGCTTTCAGTAGACATATTTGATTCAAATCACATCCACCAATACTATTGTCGTTACGTAGGTGGTGTTCCCTAGGCGCCTATGACAAACATACTAGAATGATTTGTGTCAGACAACAAGCAGTGCTCTTCCTCGCGACGTAATGTTGCAAACTGACACAACGAAGCGTGTATGTCCAAGATTTTTGACTAAGGAACCTTTGACAGTATTGAAACGAAGCTGTTACTTACGAGAACTGCTCTAAGAAGAAGAGAAAGGGCATTAAAGTACTGTCGAGGTTCTGAACAATCTGTATCGTTTCTGTAATTATTGCTGTTGTTCTCCATGAAAGAGCAACGAGCTGTGACGAGGGTATTCAACTAGAGAGCTTAGGTCGTTCATTTCAGACAGGACGGGTTTGTATTCCTTCGCTTCTCTTTTCATATCACGGCGCCGTCCTCTCATGATTTATGGCTAGCAGACCATGCAAAATGTCGACGCGGCCTTTATGCGAGCAAGCATGCGTAAAGATCCGGGCGAGTGTACCATGTCGGGGTTCAAAGGCGTGTCAAATGCTAACCATTATGCAGTGCCTCCAAAAGAGATTTAATGACGATGCGAGACGTGGCGGGCCATTCAACACAAAGGCGGCCGCTGTCCTCCTTGCTTCTCACTGAGCGAAATGTAATTTGTACAGATTTCGTGTCGTTATGCTATATACAGGCACTATTCAATTATGACAGAATACTCAGCAACTGGGTGTGAAGTCAGTTGCCTTTCTTGGTAACTGTTTTGACCCACTTTTATATTCTACAAGCCATCACGAAATGCAGCAGGGAAAGCGTACCAGTAATTGCTAATAGGAAGTTGCACTGCTGCCAAATACAATATTTCTGAGAACGAAACACGCAACTCTCTGATTGTCTTTGTCAACCTGACATTGAAACTAATTGATTTTACAAATGCAACTTTCTGATAGATCTCAGTCCGTTCTTAATAGAGCTAGATTAAAATATGCTGCACTTGAATTAATATTATTATATAACTATGCTGCAACAAAATATTTTACATTACGACTGAAATGTACGCATGAACATAGTAGACTACTGAGTCGCTAGAGAACCCCTTCTTGAATCACAAGCTGTCAGGTAACACGAAACAGAAACTGAAGTATGTCATTCATAACTCTGTACTTAATTTTTAATAAGTGGTTCATTATGCTGCTTATATTACATTCAGATACATCTGAACTGTCCAGTATACCCCAGCAGGGGCAATAATTACTGCTGTACCTCATCATACACTACAAAATTTGCTATTATTTTCACGCCTTCTGTGTGATGTGTACGAAGTAGCCCAGAAGTGATTCCAGGCATATCAAAGAAAAGTTTTTAAAATAGTCTAACAGACTATCGTCTTCTTTCGAAGAATTTTGGAACTGACTTGACTATTGTGCATATTGAACTACCACATTAATCATCACGTTTCTTCTCTTCCTATCAGTTTCCATAATATTTAAAAACTAGCACCTCCACATTGCTTGCTTTCCTCGTCTAACAGTTACCAGAACTGTTACGGCGCGTACACATCGACTGCAAACGCAAATAAGAAACATGCGTTACATGTGCGAAATGTGTCGTTTGACGCTTCGGTATCGTGTTTCTAGCATATAATCATACTAAATAAAAGTAAGAAACTGCCTGAAAAGAAATCGAAATCTACCAGAGTGCAGCGGATTCGAGGTTTACTCATGTTACCCTCCACTTTTGGGTACATGTGTTTATCCAAAAGAATTGTTGAAGCGTTTGGAATCATTATCAAGTAGGCATCACAACAATTTCCTTAGTCGGAGTGTAGAATTTAAGATTGTATTTATAATGTCATATAGCAAAAATAGTGAAACAAAAAGGGAAAAAAGGAAAAAAGTGCGACGATGAACATTTCACGTTCGAAATTGTTGGTAGCGTATCATACAATAATATGAAGGATAAAATGTTTCATAATTTGTTATAAGGAGTGCATCACACTACTTCAGTTTCTGATGTGTCAGGCTTGTTACCTAACAGTTTGGAAATTTGTGGTAAGTTCCTGTGGAACCAAACTGCTGAGATCATCAGTCCCTAAGCTTACACACTACTTAAACTAAATTACGCTAAGGACAACACACACACACACCCATGCCCGAGGGAGGACTCGAACCTCCGACGGGGGGAGCCACGAGAACTGAGCCAAGGCGCCTAAGACCGCGTGGCACATACCAGTTTCCGAACATTTACTGTGACTTTCAGTTCAAGCAGTTAAAAGAAAGAGGGTATCGTGTTGTGATCCATAATTCACATAAAACTGTATGTTCTTCATCTAACTGGCTGGGTTACCAGTCCTCAGAGAAACGAAGACAACGGCATTAGAATCATATTACAAAACTTATTTTCTGGTTGCTAGTTTCTTGGTCACATACAGAAACTTCGGGATCTAGCGAAAACTTTGCAGCCGATCGATGCTCCACACTTCCTTGAAAACCTAGATAAAGTGCTTTTCTTCTTCTGTGCCGGAACTTGATGTCACTGTTGTAGCAGGCCGTTCTTTTATCAGTATTTACTTCTGAGGACTTCCAACGTCTGTCCGATAAAAATACGGATGCAGGGCGACCGCTCCTATCAGTTTATTTAGAAAGTTACATCACACCGAGAATCCCGATTACAAGAGCGGACACGGTCAAATGCACTGGAAACAAACACTTTTTTTCCCTAGAAATTTATGTAATTCGTAGATCCGCAGTTTGAAGAAATAGCAGGCGTGTGTCATTTGTACCACGTCTCAGAATTTTGTTGCATTCCAGATCGTACCCGTGGATTATTCGTGACTGGGACAGGAAAGCGGAGAGGTTGTGAATGGCTCTGAGCACTATGGGACTCAACTGCTGAGGGCATTAGTCCCCTAGAACTTAGAACTAGGTAAACCTAACTAACCTAAGGACATCACAAACATCCATGCCCGAGGCAGGATTCGAACCTGCGACCGTAGCGGTCTTGCGGTTCCAGACTGCAGCGCCTTTAACCGCACGGCCACTTCGGCCGGCAAGCGGAGAGGTGACTAGTACACAAAATCCCCTCCGGGACACACCGTAAGGTAGCTTGCGGCATATATATGTAGATGTGTCCTACCACTGCAAGAAAAAGATAGTGCTACTTTTATGGTGTCTGTAATGCACAACGTGTTTTCAAAATGACGAAAGTTCAGACTTAAATAACTTACTTGCGAGTACTCTCTAGCTGGTAACACCATTTGCGGACACGGAAGCGCTCTGTACAAATCTACTAGACTGACTACACCACGCTTGTCCGCCCTCCTTTGGTGAATTGCTGCACGGTACATGATCCTTACCAGACTGGACTCACGGAAGACATCGAAAACAAACAAGGGCACTATCGCAAAATGAGTTAGAGAGAATCAACGATATGACAAGCGAGTTCAGGGTGGCAATTAAAGAAATAAATGCATTTTCATTACGCCGAAGTCTTTTCACGAACTTTCAGTCAACAGCTTCCTCCTCCAAAAGCCAAAATATTTTGTTGACATCCGCCTACAGACGGACAAATGACTTTCTTAATAAACAAAAGAAATCAGATATTTATGTGCTCATTTTTCCCATGTCCTAGTTGAATTTGAATTATCCCAAAGTGGTTCTATGAACCCTCTGCCAAGAAATACACTTAAAGTGATTCTGTAAACCGTTTGCGAAAAACTTATGTGTGAATCGCAATGTAATAATGCAGAGAGCAGAATTTCGTTATATGTAACACACTCCCGTGACCGTACAGAGAAGAGTGGGTGTCTTAAAGAAAAATATAATGGGGTTATCAGTGAATGAAAAAGAGTAATTGAGTTTTGCGGTGGTTTTGTGTGCAATTATTTCTATTACGTAAGTAGCATTCGCGACGTCACCGGTGCAAAATGGTGAAACCAGCTAGGTGTGCTAATGTCAAGATCTTCGGCCCACGCTTGCTTCTCAGGTGTATAGCATGTATCGTAAGTTTAGAACCTGTAGTAACCGATGAACTGTACAGATGGAACTGACTGCTGCTGATTAGAGACGTGACTGGCCTGTCAGCCATAATCAGTATACGGAGGAGTAGTGCCAAGCCCGCCTTAGTGACCAAAGTAGTCAGTATATACGCTTTCCATGCTTTCATCTCTGGCCTCCTAAATTGTTGATTCCAGTTGGCAGCGAGTTGCGTAGAGCACAGCGAATGAAGTGCAAAATAATGGAATTGTCGGTTCTCACCAGCGTTATTAGTGTGCTACGTCATTCGTGAGAGCAGGATTATTCCCACAACAATATCACCCTTCCACCCAAATTTATAAATTTAACTGTTTTTTTATCTCTGCCTTACCTCGTCAGACCAAAAGTTTAGAAATGACGTCGCTTGTAGTCAACTGTTAATACAAAAATAAAAATGCAGAATGATTTAGACAAGATATCTGTATGGTGCGAAAAGTGGCCTGCTACGGTCGCAGGTTCGAATCCTGCCTCGGGCATGGGTGTGTGTGATGTCCTTAGGTTAGTTAGGTTTAAGTAGTTCTAAGTTATAAGGGTCTGATGACCTCAGAAGTTAAGTCCCATAGTGCCCAGAGCCATTTGAACCAACCGTAATACGTCTAGATACGACTCTGATAGCTGACACGTACGCAAGCATCCTGTCTGATCACCTGAGTCCAGTCATGCCCATTGTGCATTCCGACGGACTTGAGCAATTCCAGCAGAACAATGCGACATCCCACACTTCCAGAATTGCTACAGAGTGGCTCCAGGAACACTCTTATGAGTTTAAACAGTTCCGCTGGCCACCAAACTCCCCAGACATGAACATTACTGAGCATATCTGTCATGCCTTGAAACGCGCTGTTCAGAAGGGGTCTCCAGCCCCTCGTGCTCTTACGAATTTATGGACAGCCCTGCAGGATTCATCGTGTCAATTTGCTCTAACACTACTTCAGAAATTAGCCGACTCCACGCCACGTCGTGTTGCGGTACTTCTGCGTGCTCGCGGGGGCTCTACTAGATATTAAGCAGATATACCAGTTTGTTTGTCCCCTTAGTGTGTAATTCAAATTAACCATTTTCGAATTTTTTTCCTGTACTTGCACTGTGAAACCTTACTTCTTTCCAAGTCTCAAGATTCTTGGTCTCTGGGATGTGTCCTGACACCATGAATCCTTCAGGGCTGTCCATAAATCCGTAAGAGTACGAGAGGGTGGAGACCTCTTCTTAACAGCATGTTGCAAGGCATCCCAGATATGCTCAGTAATGTTCATGTCTGGGTAGTTTGGTGACCAGCGGAAGTGTTTAAACTCAGAAGAGTGTTCCTGGAGCCACTCTGTAGCAATTCTGGACGTGTCCTGTTGGTATTGATGACTGACTCTGCAAGTATGAAAAAGATGCCCGTCTCTTTTGATTGCACTCACATAGCAATTCAAATGCTCTACACCGCCAAGACACCACTGTCGCAAGTACATGATATAAATTTCAAGTTTTTGCCTTAGTGTTTCCCGAGAGAAAGGGATCTTAACAGTTGGACAGACAGATAGACAACGAAGCGATTCTATAATGGTGTCGCCGGCCGGAGTGGCCGAGCGGTTCTAGGCGCTACAGTCTGGAACTGCGCGACCGCTACGGTAGCAGGTTCGAATCCTGCCTCGAGCATGGGTCTGTGTGATGTCCTTAGATTAGTTAGGTTTAAGTAGTTCTAAGTTCTAGGGGACTGATGACCCCAGCTGTTAAGTCCCATGACCATTTTTGAATACTTCTGGAGTGGCCGCGCGGTTTGAGGCGCCACGTCACGGACTGCGCGGCTCTCCCGCCGGATGTTTGAGTCCTCCCTCGGGCATGGGTGTTTGTGTTGTTCTTAGTGTAAGTTAGTTTAAGTATTGTGTAATTCTAGTGACTGATGACCTCAGCAGTTTGGTTTCTTAGGAATTCACACATATTTGAACTTAAGGATTACAATCACGAATAACTTAAAATGGAACGACCGCACAGATTGGAAAAGGAAACCAAAGACTGCATTTTATTGGCAAAACTCTTAGAAAATTCAACAGGCCTGCTAAAGAGACTGCTTACATTACACTTGTCCGCCCTCTTCTGGAATGTTGCTATGCGGTGTAGGATCCGTATCAGATTGGATTGACGGAGGACACGGAGAAAGTTCAAAGAACGACCGCTCGTTTTGTATTACCGCGAAATAGCGGAGAGAGTGCCGCATATATGATACTCGAATTGGGTAGGCAATTTTTAAAACAAAGTCGGTTTTCGTTGCGGCGGGATCTTCTCATGAAATTTCAATCACCAACTTCCTCATCAGAGTTTGAAAATATTTTGTTGCCGCCCACGTCCATAATAAAATAAGAGAGATCAGAGCTTGCACGGAATGATTTAAGTTTTCTCCGCGCGCTGTTCGAGAGTGGAACGGCAGAGAAAGAGCTTGAAGGTGTTTCGATGAACACCCTGCCACGAACTTAATACAAAATCTCTGAAAACAAAGTTTACACAAAAAAATGGTTCAAATGGCTCTAAGCACTATGGGACTTAACATCTGAGGTTATCAGTCCCCTAGACTTAGAACTACTTAAACCTAACTAACCTAAGGACATCACACACATCCATGCCCGAGGCAGGATTCGAACCTGCGACCGTAGCAGCAGCGCGGTTCCGGACTGAAGCGCCTAGAACCGTAAGGCCACGACGGCCGACAATGATATTGGAGTCAGTTTTGTGGATCCTTCTTGTAATAAATGTGTGACCTGTGCTTTGTTTTTATTACTGGGCACATATTTTTGTTCGCGGGAACTACGGTATATTACAGTTAAAAGAAGCGCTAACTCAGCGGAAACTTTGGTGTAGGATCTGTTAGGGATACCATCAACTCTCCAGATTTACGCAGTTTTAACTTTTCAGCTGTTTCTCAACGCCACTTATCTTTGCAGCGGTGCGAGAATTTAAGTTGGATTGATACTTCTGGATTTTCGTTTGTAAAGAAACATTTTAAAGATGGTAGAGCACTTGCCGGCGAAAGTCAAAGGTCCCGAGTTCGAGTCTCGGTTTGGCACACAGTTTTAATATGCCAGGAAAGTTTCATATCAGCGCAGAGTGAAAATCTCATTCTGGATACATCCCTTAGAATGTGGCTAAGCCATGTCTCCGAAATATCCTTTCTTTCAGGAGTGCTAGTTGTGCAAGGTTAGCAGGAGAGCTTCTGTAAAGTTTGGCAGGTAGGAGACGAGGTACTGGCAGAAGTAAAGGTGTGAGGTGGAGGCGTGAGTCGTGCTTGGGTAGCTCAGATGGTAGAGTACTTGCCCGCGAAAGACAAAGTTCCCGAGTTCGAGTCACGGTCCGGCACACAGTTTTAATCTGCCAGGAAAGTTTCAAAGATTTTAAAGTTAAAATCGTATGGCATGAATGGCTGGGAAAGGTTTTCCCTCTCCTTCGTGCCCGCAGGCATATTTCCGTCGCGATGTATGAGAATGGCGTGAATAAGTGTTTCTCTTAAGTGTAGGTGTCTATAATGAGTGTATGTATGTGCAGCGTCGTGTCATGTTCGTGTTGCAGACGATGAGAGAAGGGAGAGGGTGAAACCCGTTGCCGGCACCTAGCCTTCTCTAAGAGAAGAGCACCAAGGGGGCCGCAGAGCTTAACTTCCCCATTCGACGGACATGTCACTATCAACAGTGACATGCCGCCATTCTGTGAGACACCGCGGAAAAGTCTGGAATTTAATCCATGAAATTGAAACAAAAACTGTGGTGATCAGAAACTTTACGCCACCACCTGTCCTCCCCTTGCCGGCGAAATGCTGGCAATGAAAATTTCATCCACTATCAGGATTCGAACCGGTTACTCTGTGAATCGAGCGCCACCGCGTACGGAGTGGCGGAGAGATTCTAGGCGCTACAATCTGGAACCGCGTAACTGCTACGGTCGCAGGTTCGAATCCTGTCTCGGGCATGGATGTGTGTGACGTCCTTAGGTTAGTTAGGTTTAAGTAGCCATTTGAACCATTTTTTAACCACCGCGTAAGTGTGTGTTAGCGACCTCGGTCACGGAGGCGGGTAAAGAACATTTGAAAATGGTGTTCAGAATTTCACTTCGATATAAATCGTACAACTGATTTACGCAACATGCAGTTAAATAATTGCCGAGAAGCGAAACCAAGTAAGCCCGTGTGTTACCGCTCTGCTGGTAATGATGTGGAAATCGAGACGGCTGACTAGACCGAAGACAGGCCGACCGATACGGTGTAGTTTTCGAAAGAAAAAGAGTCGCAATTCTGGCCCGTCATTTACCGCTAGAGCTGCACGGTGGTCGCTGCAGCCCGCACACAGTCGGCGGCCGGCGTGTAAACGGAGCCAGTCTAGGCGGACACGCCGCGCCGCGCTGCCCTGGGAGTGGCCGGCGCGCCGCCGCGGTCCGGTGCAGCCGACGTGATTTACGGGGCCGGCTCGGCTCGGCTCGGCTGTCGGGAGAGCGTCTGCTTTCCATAGCTGTCAGCGCACTGCACCGCCGCGCCGCAGCTCTCCGCCTACTTTCGCGTCCGGTTCGTCTCCTCCGTGCGTGGCGAGACTCTTACGAAGGGCAATTCACAACTAAATGAAACGCAACAGCTCGACGAAGTAGCATTTACGAACTGGCGACCTTACTAGTTCGATGAATAGGGCACTCAAAGGGTTAACTAGAGCTGCGGGAACCCAGGAAAACTTCTACTACGCCCTGCCCTCCTTCTGCCCCTCCCCCCTCCCCCCCGCCCGACCAACCCGTATCCCCTGCCGACGTCACCGCATTTTTAAGGTTTCGTACCTCAATCGGTAAACATGACACCATTATATGGTTCAAATGGCTCTGAGCACTGTGGGACTTAACTTCTAAGGTCATTAGTCCTCTAGAACTTAGAACTACTTAAACCTAACTACCCTAAGGACATCACACAGACCCATGCTCGAGGCAGGATTCGAACCTGCTACCGTAGCGGTCGCGCGGTTCCAGACTGTAGCGCCTAGAACCGCTCGGCCACCCCGGCCGGCGACACCATTATAGAATCGCTTCGTTGTCTATCTGTCTGTCCGACTGTTAAGATCCCTTTCTCTCGGGAAACACTAAGGCAAAAACTTGAAATTTATATCATGTACTTGCGACAGTGGTGTCTTGGCGGTGTAGAGCATTTGAATTGCTATGTGAGTGCAATCAAAAGAGACGGGCATCTTTTTCATACTTGCAGAGTCAGTCATCAATACCAACAGGACACGTCCAGAATTGCTACAGAGTGGCTCCAGGAACACTCTTCTGAGTTTAAACACTTCCGCTGGTCACCAAACTACCCAGACATAAACATTACTGAACATATCTGGGATGCCTTACAACATGCCGTTAAGAAGAGGTCTCCACCCTCTCGTACTCTTACGGATTTATGGACAGCCCTGAAGGATTCGTGGTGTCAGGACACATCCCACAGACCAAGAATCTTGAGACTTGGAAAGAAGTAAGGTTTCACAGTGCAAGTACAGGAAAAAAAAAATTCGAAAATGGTTAATTTGAATTACACACTAAGGGGACAAACAAACTGGTATATCTGCCTAATATCTAGTAGAGCCCCCGCGAGCACGCAGAAGTGCCGCAACACGACGTGGCGTGGTGTCGGCTAATTTCTGAAGTAGTGCTAGAGCGAATTGACACGATGAATGCTACAGGGCTGTCCATAAATTCGTAAGAGCACGAGGGGCTGGAGACCTCTTCTGAACAGCGCGTTTCAAGGCATGACACATATGCTCAGTAATGTTCATGTCTCGGGAGTTTGGTGGCCAGCGGAACTGTTTAAACTCATAAGAGTGTTCCTGGAGCCACTCTGTAGCAATTCTGGAAGTGTGGGATGTCGCATAGTTCTGCTGGAATTGCTCAAGTCCGTCGGAATGCACAATGGGCATGACTGGACTCAGGTGATCAGACAGAATGCTTACGTACGTGTTAGCTATCAGAGTCGTATCTAGACGTATTAGGGTTGGTTCAAATGGCTCTGGGCACTATGGGACTTAACTTCTGAGGTCATCAGACCCTTATAACTTAGAACTACTTAAACCTAACTAACCTAAGGACATCACACACACCCATGCCCGAGGCACGATTCGAACCTGCGACCATACCGGTCGCTTGGTTCCAGACTGTAGCGCCTAGAACCGCTCTGCCACCCCGGCCGGCAGACGTATTAGGGGTCCCATATCACTCCAACTGTACGTGTGCACCATTACAGAGGCTCCACCAATTCGAACAGTCCCCTGCTGACATGCAGGTTCTCAGGTTCCATGGATTCATGA
The DNA here is from genome assembly GCF_023864345.2 of Schistocerca serialis cubense. Classification (NCBI taxonomy): domain Eukaryota; kingdom Metazoa; phylum Arthropoda; class Insecta; order Orthoptera; family Acrididae; genus Schistocerca; species Schistocerca serialis. The sequence goes on from NC_064638.1 coordinate 703,154,923, forward strand.
AGTTGTCTCCATATCCTTACAGGTCCATCCGCTCGATACAATTTGAAACAAGACTCGTCCGACCAGGCTACATGTTTCCAGTCATCAACAGTCCAATGTCTGTGTCGACGGGCACAGGCGAGGCGTAAAGCTTAATGTCGTGCAATCATCAATGGTACACGAGTGGGCCTTCGGCTCCGAAAGCCCATATCGATGATGTTTGGTTGAATGGTTCGCACGATGACACTTGTTGATGACCCAGCATTGAAATCCGCAGCAATTTGCGGAAGGGCTGCACTTCTGTCACAATGAACGATGCCCTTTAGTCGTCGTTGGTTCCGTTTAGGCAGGATCTTTTTCCGATCGCAGCGATGTCGGAGATTTGATGTTTTACCGGATTCCTGATATTCAGTATGAACTCGTGAAATGGCCATACAGGAAAATCCACACTTCATCGCTATCTCGGAGATGATGTGACCCATCGCTCGTGCTCCGACTATAGCACCACGTTCAAACTCACTTAAATCTTGATAACCTGCCATTGTAGCAGCAGTAACCGATCTAACAACTGCGCCAGGCATTTGTTGTCTTATACAGGCGTTACCGTATTCTGCCTGTTCACATATCTCTGTATTTGAATACGCTTGCCTGTACCAGTTTCTTTGGCGCTTCAGTGTATTTCTCGCCATTACGAACTTCCAATGCATTCGTAATCCTCAAAAACCTCAGGAACTACTGTACGGATTTTGATTTGGTTATCAGTAATAGACTGATTCGTGAGGGAGGTTTATGTATACTATTTACAAATACTTATTGCTAACTGGTTGAGCTACGATGAACCGTGAAAACAGCATATTTGTAATGAAGAGGTGATAGGTATAAGATCGCCCATCTATCGCACCACGCCGGTCTTAGCGTTGCAGGTTACTTTCGATGGTTCAAATGGCTCGGAGCACTATGGGACTTAACTTCTGAGGTCATCAGTCCCCTAGAATTTAGAACTACTTAAACCTAACTAACCTAAGGACATCACACACATCCATGCCCGAGGCAGGATTCGAACCTGCGACCGTAGCAGTCGCGCGGTTCCGGACTGAAGCGCCTAGAACCGAATTGCTCATTCTACATACAAATATTCCCTGACAGTCTAAGCCTACGACACGTGCAGCATCTGTAATGTTTCAAATTAATCCGGCAAGTGATGCAGGATTGCACTCCTATAGTTCGATATGAAGTTCCAATATTCCATAAAATATCCGTTCGAGTATTCCACAACAGTTCGACATCTGCGCAACAATAGCCGTATGGCCAGATGTACCATTTTCCTCTCTTCCATCATATCTTACCAGTGTTTGCAACCGGGAAGACATCAGACGAAGTCAAAGCATCTGCAATTGCCAATTGGCATAGCATGCTGATATAACTCCAAAATGAAAGAAATAAACATATTTTTCTGCAATTTCGCATTCGCTATTGTAGTTTTTAATTTATTTTCATTAATTTCTTGTGTAATTTCGCATTCACTGTTGAATCTTTCAGACTTAAAATTAAAACCTTCTCGAAAGTCTTGGAAAGCCTATGACGAGTGTCTTGCCAGTGTCGATATCGATAACAGCCAAAACTCGTCGTGTTTTTCGATTCTTGGGATGGATCTAGCACGTAACTGTGATACACATAATTAAGTTTGTTCAGAACCCTCGTAAAAGTTGTCCACTTTTTTTTTTTTGTTTAGTCGCCTAGCCCATTTATAGAGATCAAGACGAATTTGTAAATAAGCCTGTGTCGTAATGAGCGTTTTTAGTATCATTTGGGCACCACTTGCTCAACAAAGAGCTTGGTGACTGATCCATTAGAATTGCTTTCGGTGAGTCATTGTTTTCCGTTCTCTCTACTTCGTCCCTGAGTATCAGCAAAGAAACAAGACTAGGTATTCCATTTTTTTCCTGTGAATCGTATTGGTTATTTCACTTACACTTTATTTGCTTTGTCAGCTGTGAAGGGAACGGCGAATTTCAACTGCTCGAAATAATTTCGACGCTGGATAAAAAACAGTATTTATGCAATGAGTGCATTTTAAAAAAAAACATCCATCAACACTGCAGTCTTTACACAACAGGCATTCAGTTGAAAAAGACTGAGCGCCCCAACTGTGTCTAATCTCTTTAAGGTACCACCATGACATTCGCTTGAAATTATTTAAGGAAACCACTGATACATTAGCCATGACTGTCGTACAGGGGCCAGAGCTCTCTTCTCCGTATGCGAGTTCAGTCTGTTAATAACTAATGGGATGTTCCATGAGTGAAATCTAGAGTTTGTTCTCTACGGATACAAGTTTATTTTGTTCAGGAATTTAACATAAAAACTGTCTGTTCCCTTAAAGTCTCTGTAAATCTGTTCACAGCAGGCCTTTTCCGTCAGCAATTAGTACCCATTTCCTTTCCAGCGAAGTCATCCCTTCGATTTTCATTTTCCGTGACACTTAACTCCCACTCTTATCAAGCAATACTGACAAATATAATAATTTTTGCTGCCATGATTTCGCCTATTTTCCTTAACAGCGACATGTGATATAAGTCGTTGTGATGGGGCTGTTTTCTTTTAGATGAAGTGACCGTGTAAGCTCAAGCGCGACGTCAAGCGGCGTGTCCTTGTCTTAAATGATGACGTCCCTAGTGTTGTTGTCGTGCAGGTTTGTGTCCTCGAAGCGGCCGGCGTCGTAGCCCAGGCTCACCTCCATCGCAGAACCATGAGGTCGAGTGGTATGAAACACGTGTGACTTTGAAGCACTTTGTCTTCTCCATCACAAAGCTCTGCATAGTCTGTTGTACATTCCTTGCCTCTGAGACACATTACACTTACATCCATTTGAAATCGGTGGCATACATCTCATTACTTCTTTGTCTTTTCCACAAGTCGTAGTGTAAAATGACGTTGCTGCTTTAGCTGACACCAGAAACGTCAAGCAGAAGAAGACGAAAATGTCGGCAACAGTAGGTTTTAACCCCCCGTTTGAAGAGGACATAGAGTTAATGAAAGGTGAATGTTACCAAAGCAGTCTTACGAGGTTAAGCGGTATCCAGGTATTTCAGACACTTAGCTACTGAGGACAGAAACGACATCAACATACTGCTCCACCAATCAAGCAGTCAAAGCGACCGTAAAGTTCAGATACCTTCGATGCCGATCCCAACAATTTCCCACACCTACATCTCCATCTACATCTACATGGATATTCTGCAAATCATACTGAAGTTCCTGGCAGAAGGTTCATCGAACCACTTTCACAATAATTCTCCATTAGTCCACTCTCGAACAGTGGGTGCAAAAAACGAACACCTATATCTTCCCGTGCGAGCTCTGATTTCTTATTTTATTATGATGATCGTTTCTCCCTGTGTAGATCGGCGGCAACAAAATATTTTCGCATTCTGTGTAGAAAGTAGGTGACTGAAATTTCGTGAGAAGATTCTGCCACAAAGAAAAACGCCTTTGTTTTAATGGTGTCCACCCCAGGGGATGGACACAGTGCCCGGTCACAACGGGTGTTCTGAGTGGTTGGGTTCATGTACTTCAGGAAGCCGAAGGATTTGAGGGGAGATTGGAGATTTTGTAACATGTCCGTCACACTCTCACCCCTGTTTCGCGATAATACAACACGTGCTGCTTTTCGTTGAACTTTCTCGATGTTCTCCGCTAATCCTATCTGTTGAGGATCCCAGATCACGCAGCAGTACTCCGAAACGGGGTGGAAAAGCGTAATGTAGGGAATCTCTTTAGTACATCTGTTAAATTTTCTAAGTGTTCTGCCAATAAAGCGTAGTCTTTAGTTTTACTTCCACACAACGTTTTCTACCTGTTCTCTCCAATTTAAATTATTCGTAACTGCAATTCCTAGGTATTTAGTTGAATTTACGGCCTTTAGATTTGACTGATTTATCGTGTAACCGAAGTTTAACGGATTCCTTTTAGCAACCATGTGGATGACCTCACACTTTTCATTATTTAGGGTCAATTGATAATTTTCGCACAGTTCAGATATCTTCTCTAAATCTTTTTGCAATTTGTTTTGATCTTGTGGTGACTTTACTAGATATAAACGACAGCATCATGTGCAAAGAACGTAAGACGGCTGCTCAGACTGTCTTCTAAATCGTTTATATAGATAAACGAGTACCCACCAACGTGGAAATGATGCCGGTTCCTCCACTCTTGCCGCGCAGGATTAGCCGAGCAGTTTAGGGCGCTGCAGTCATGGACTGTGCGGCTGGTCCCGGCGGGGGTTCGAGTCATCCCTCGGGCATGGGTGTGTGTTTGTCCTTAGGATAATTTAGGTTCAGTAGTTCAAATGGTTCAAATGGCTCTGAGCACTATGGGACTTAACTGCTGTGGTCATCAGTCCCCTAGAACTTAGAACTACTTAAACCTAACTAACCTAAGGACAACACACACATCCATGTCCGAGGCAGGATTCGAACCTGCGACCGTAGCAGTCGCGCGGTTCCGGACTTGAGCGCCTTAACCGCGGGACCACCGCGGCCGGCTAGGTTCAGTAGTGTGTAAGCTTAGAGACTGGTGACCTTAGCAGTTAAGTCCCATAAGATTTCACACACATTTGAACACTTTTTCCTCCACTCTTAAAAGTCAAATTACGGCCATATTTCCTCATAAATTGCACATTTCTTGCTTAGGACATAGTGTATTCCCTCTTGTTCGACATTTCATATTCCTGATGCTCTAGTAAGGCCGAGGCTTAAAGGTTTCCCAGATACCGCACCGGAAAGACTCACCGAGAATCGTACAAGGGCGTTCTGAAAAGCAACACCTCCGAACATTTCATGTGAAAACCTTAAAACTTTTTTAATAAAACAATCGTTATTGACATTCTACATCTTTATTCTACATGTCTTCATATTTACAGCCCTTTGCCCTTAGAGGGCTACGACCTGTATTGTGTTACATGGCGATGTGGAACGTACCTATTTCGATGCGTGAGAAAAACCCTGCTGTAATCGAGTTTCGAATTCGAAGAGTTTATCCACACGAGGAGATCTTGTCCTACAGAATAACAATGCCAGACCACACACGAGCGCTGCGACATCTATAACAATTCGACGCCTTAAAAGTACTGTTATCGATGATCCTCCATACAGTCCCGACTTGGCCCCATACGATTGTCATCTGTTTCCGAAACTTCAAGAACACCTTCGAGGACGTCACTTTCATCTTGATGAAGCGATGCAAGCACAAGTGAAGTTGTGGCTCTGTCAATAAAGTCAAACATTCTACAGTGACGGTATATAGAAATTGGTCTCTCGTTAGCAGAAACGTATTCGTCGCCAGAATGTCTATGTTGAGAAATAAAACTGTAGACATGAAGAATAGAGCCGTAGATCGTTTTATTTAAAAAGCTGTAAGAGTTTTCACGTAAAATATTCGGAGGCATTACTTTTCAGCACGCCCTCTTACTGTCACTGTCATGGATAAACGGGGTAGTTAACAGGACATCGGTTTCATTAAATAATTTTCAAAGGAAACTCTGTTATCACAATTTACAATCTTTTTTCCCCGTCATCAGGCACAATTCCGTCCACAAAAACAATGAGCAACTTGTTACGAAACTTGGTCCTATTTTTCCAATTAATTCTGTTTACGCATCGGTCAGTGGATGCTCCCGATAACTTCAGTTAGTATAGAAAACAACTCCAAATAGAGATACTGGAGTACGTGGCATACGCTAACTGCTTGCAGGTCCTGCTGATCCTGCCCGATAGTACTGGAAACATCACCATCTTCCCGGTTTCCTCTACCGCAAGAAATAACTCTATCACCGTTCATCTGCTACGTCAGGAATATATACTCTGTCTCTCTCTCCCTCCCTCCCTTCCTACACATACCCTCCTACTTCTGTTTTGCGAACATTTGTGTATTTCCCAGACATGCGTTGTGATTCTCAGTAAACGTCATAGGGCTTCCCTTTGGGCTGAGTCACCCATGTTCGTGCCAGAGAACAGCAGTGGCCGAGAGTGGCCGCTGATCGACCTGTCTCGTGAGTCACGGTGGTGGCCACGGGCACGGCTGTCGCACCACCACTTTCATTTTCAGCGAGCGGCCTACTGCAGTGGTGAAGACACGGGACTCGCACATGGAAGGAGCGGGGCGTCAAGTTTCGATCTTCATTTCTCCTTCCTTTTCCAAGATGTCGTTTTCTTCGTCGAGTTCTGTCGTGTATAAAGAAAGAAGTGTTCGAAACAATAGCGACTGTGGAAACTAGATCTCAGTGGTGCGCTGCTGGTCAAATCAAAGGCTGCCCGCTCGTATTCTGGTGGTGTGAAGGTTTACATCGCCATACTTTGACCGACAAGAAGAAAAAATGCTTCACAAAGTTCCTCTTCGCCAGGTTGACTTACAGTTCATGAAGTATGTTATAAATTTTTCCACTGTCTGGTTCGATGTGCATTCGTGGTACAGATGATCAGTCCTCTCAGGCCCTACTCTCCAGCTACCGATTTTCGACAGGAGTTTAGTTATGTTCTTTCTTCGTTTTATATCCATTCATTACAGCTCAAATGCAGCACTACCAGCGAGAATATCTTTCACCTCTAGTATTCGGTTACTAGTCTTGAGGTGTAGCATTATAGAAGGATGTAAAACTTCAGTGAACGGATAACTTACGAAGAGAGGAGGTACGGTACTATAAATATAACTGAAGTAAGATACCTAGGCACAAGAAGGGACAATGGAGAAAAACAACTGTAGAGGCAGGTTAGGTCAGAATATGTGAAACGTATTAACTCAGTAGCTCGCAATGTTGAAATCAAGTTCGTTGCTTCTTCCAAAACTATCATGTAGGAAGAGGTCTAAGCCAGCACAATAACAATCGTGAAAACTAATTACGATCATTTCAAATAATCAGTCTTATCCAAATGGATTTTCCTTTATTTTTCTTCCACATTCTATACATTAACCAGTTTTCTACAGCTCTGATATTTCGGTGTATACTGCTGCACGCATGACCGTGAAAGTCCCCCTACATTCACTGTTACACACGTAAAAGACCGCTAGGGTAGGTAACAGATAGTAACATTACCTTCCTCAGTTAAGAAAATATACGTAGAGAATCAGTTAACTGCGAACACAATAGTGCGGTACCCACAATAGTACGTTTAAAACGCCCTAATAGTAACCTCTACAAGCAACACTGCACTCGTACATTATTTATCGCTGTGATCAGAATCGAAATGCTTCTCCGCAGATATGAAGCTTGTTGCTTCTTCAGGAAGCGGTGTATGGAATGCCGACAGCAACTCTCGGCAGCAGAATTGAGGCGTGTCCTTGTTTGGGTCCTCGAGTGGTGAATCACGCTTCCCGTATCTAATGGACGCTGAAGCTTCCAGCTGGAATACTAAAAGCCAGGGTCGATGTACGTCATGTGTGACGAGCTGTTTAAATGCAGGCGTGGTTCCAAATGATGGCAGAGCAACCCAAAGGTTACATCCAACGAATACTTAATTAGAATCAAATGTTGTGAGACAACTAACATTCTTTTCATTGAGATGATGATGATGTTTAGTTTGTGCGGCGCTCAACTGTGCGGTTATCAGCGCCCGTACAAATTCCCAGTCTTTACGCAGTCCAATCTTGCCACTTTCACGAATGATGATGAAAGATTGAGGACAACACAAACACCCAGTCCCTGGGCGGAGAAAAATCCTCAACCCGGCCGGGAATAGAACTCGGGACCCCGTGAGCCAGAGGCAGCAACGCTAGCCACTAGACCACGAGCTGCAGACTTTTATTGAGGTGTAGCTTTATTGGCTCAAACGAAAGGGAATCAGTTTTGTTCAATGTTGTAAAAGAGAGATCATAGAGGTGTGGTACAGCTCGCAATGATAAAAGTAAGAAGAAAACTCATATGGCATGCTTGGCTGGGAGGCCACGAAGAACAAGTTCAGCCGCCTCATTGGAAAGGTTCTCCCTATTCTTTGCGCCCACTAGCACCTTTCCTTCGCGAAGTATGAGATTTGTGTGAAGGGTACCTCACATGTACAGACGACTGTAACGGTGTGTGTGTAATGTGGTATCGTGTTTGCATTTTGTGATGATGAGAGAAGGAAGGGGGTGAAGGCAGCACATAGCCTACTCCTCTCAAACAACACCAAGGGGACGTCCGGGCCTATCGTCCCCATACAACAGATGGATCGTCATCAACAGTGTCACATGTCATCATTGCATGAGATGCTGCAGAGAAGTTTCGAATTTTATCCAGAAAATTGGCTCTGCTATCGATTGATACCTCACAACAAGGATTGGGATAATTTTAAGGAATAACACATTGAAGGTGGGCCCACATGTTTCGTCATTTGTCACTTCATGGAATATACTTTATTGCTTAACAACACTGATTAAGACTACAATTTAAAAACCTTGTTAAAAATGAATAACAACGCTCATAATAATTTAAATAATCTGAACAGGATCAATTCATTAATATAAATCTTTAAAAATTTATACTGTTAAGAACAGGGCTTAACCCAGGAATATACATAAGTCTCCAAATACAAGTAAGAAGTCATAAAAACTAGGTGTGACGGTAAGCTGCTTCAACAAACTGAGTTTTACCAGTAAAATGATTTACAAATGACTGCCACTGAAGGTACTAACTATTCCCAAGCATGGATGAAACTTAAACAAATAGGCAACGCCAACACAAAATACAGAAAGGATAACAAGTCACGCCACAGATTTTGGCTTTTGGAAAGCCCTTAACAATTTATAAACCTTCACAAAATCCCTTAAGCAATAAAATACACAATCCCCCAAAATACAAGAAGAGCTGGGAAGGCATACAATTTAAACGCGACTCCCAGCTGGTACACACCAGCAGAAACATTGATAATGACCTTTAAACAAATTCACAAATACCCAAAATACAAGAAAAGCTGGAAATGCATACAATTTAAACGTGACTCCCAACTGGTACACACCAGCAGAAACATTAATAATAACTCTTACATAAAAATACAATCCCTCAAAATGCAAGAAAAGTGACAAATTACAGCAAATATCTATCACGGCCAACAGCAATAGGCAGGAAAAGTTTCACAGTGAATGGAATTACCTAATGACTGTAGACAAAAACGGGAAACTCAATAGTTCATTCTCAAAAGTAAAGGCTTTAAAACTTAACACACTCCAGAAGTAGCAATGAAGGTGCAAGGTTTAAACAAGTAATAATAGAACAAATATAGTGACAAAGAACTCTGGACTTGCAGAACTCGCTTTAAAGCTTATGTGCTTGCTGAATTCACATTATTTAATAAATCAAGAGTTCCAGAGTTAACTGGCGACACTCCGCCGTGGCACGCATCAAACGATCAGTTTTCCTTAACTTGAGCCAAGATGAGGCGGCTGATAGAGGCGTCTGATTGCGGACCAACCTAGACGTCGTGCGACAAAGGAAGTGTCGCCGCAACAGGAAGAAAACATGTCGCTGCTCCGGGCCAAGGAATAAGGAACGCGTCGTCCACTGCCACAATTACCCATAAGGGGAACAGTAATTTGTCCAAATAAGTCGACAAACGAGAATGTCTAAGATATAGGCAACGTTAACTTATTCCAGAAATGGCTACACCTACGAATTAAAAGCTTAACACTCCTTAAAAAATGGTTCAAATGGCTCTGAGCACTATGGGACTTAACATCTGTGGTCATCAGTCCCCTAGAACTTCTAACTACTTACACCTAACCAACCCAAGGACATCACACACATCCATGCCCGAGGCAGGATTCGAACTTGCGACCGTAGCGGTCACGCGGTTCCGGACTGAAGCACCTAGAACCTCACGGCCACATCGGCCGGCTGACACTCCTTAAAATTACTTGAAAATTAACAAGGTGAAACATTAGCGTCTGGAAATCCAATTACGAGACACATACAATATTGCAATATAAATTTCATTAATTCAGTTTACAACAGAGAATGCTCGTAACACTTGCACGGAATATGGGCAGGAACAACAAACTGTTATCAGTTACACTGAGCAACGGCTATTCGCACAGTCACTTGGAGTCGCATTAATGACAGATCTAATTCCATATTAGCGCAGACATGGCCTTATGATAACAAGTGCCAATAAAAAACAACACTTAACTCCACTCAGGTGTGAAGGAGACATGACTTCCAGGACTACAAGCAAAGGAGTTATTGCCTCCAACCGATACTATGATCTTCCAGGTACCGTAAAATTTAAGCTTGCAGAGTTGGCCGGAAGTCGGTGACCAGGTTGTACGCAGAGTCCGCTGCTCTTCCCGCAACTCGTCGCTGTTAATCCTTAATCCAGCCAACAAAGCTTGCCACCGACCGATTTAACCACTCGCGGCTTCTAAAGGCCCAAACGGGACAGCAAGAGTCCCCAAAACCAACCACTTGCTAGTTGTTGTGGCGTAACAAGCTAGCTACGCCACACTAAGAAGGGAGCCGAAAGGCACGCGTACACACACGCCGACTGGCGTCAAGTCTGGAACAGGATAAGTAGTGAATTCTAATAAGAAAAGTATGCAGCTCCTCAAATACTTAACTTTTATTCTTTGTTGTATACATCGTTCTTCTTGTTGAGACAAATAAGACTATCTTCAGATACGGTTAATGGCGCCTTGCTAGGTCGTAGCCATGGACTTAGCTGAAGGCTCTTCTAACAGTCTCTCGGCAAATGAGAGAAAGGCTTCGTAAGTGTAGTCGCTAGCAAAGTCGTCGTACAACTGGGGCGAGTGCTATATCGTATCTCGAGACCTGCCTTGTGGTGGCGCTCGGTCTGCGATCACACAGTGGCGACACGCGGGTCCGACATGTACTAAATGGACCGCGGCCGATTTAAGCTACCACCTAGCAAGTGTGGTGTCTGGCGGTGACACCACACTAGTCACGTGCCCTCCAGCTAAATGTCCGTACCACGGCCCCCCAGAAACAAACAACACACTCTTCGATCAATGACCCTCGTCCCCCGACATACGATTAGAACTGATATCCGCAGCCCAAGTAATTAGTGGCTCCAGTGGAGTGTCATGCGTGCCAACACTAAAGTCGCCAGGGGGCTCAGGCACAAAGCCTAAAAAATAGTTTATGGAAGTGGTTGAGTGAGTGGTGAAGTCAATAAAATCATGACGAGCTTCTCGCAGATGATCAGTGCATCCTATCGAATGATGAATGTAAGGTTCAGAAATCAATACAGATGCTAAATATCATTTGTAAAAGCTATGATTTTGAGATATGTATGTCAAAAACAGAAGTTATGGCAAGATGAGGAGAATACAAAATTAGAACCATGATAAGAACTGGCGATCAACAAGTAGAACAAGGTTCAAGCTCCAGTTATCTTGATTGTGATTTATCCTGAAACGAATGTAGCAGTACAAAAAATTTAAATTATTGAAGAAGAGGAGAGTAATTACATTAATCGTGCCAGCATCGGATGACGTCCTTAAGGCAAGTTATTCGACCAGAATGGGTCATATGATAAGGCACATTGGGAAGCCACAATCCAGGAATAGACAAGCAGTAATTAGTGGCACAATTATATACTGAACTACTGAAAACACAGTTGAAAGGGAGATAGCGTTGTTACAGTACAGGACATCAGTGGACTATTCCAGATTTCTCGTCGTATAGCCGTCCCTCCTTAGGAGAAACAAGAGAAAAACAATGGCACAAGATATAACAGATTGTGCAATTCGTAGAGAGCCGTAGCAGTGGAACGTGAGAAATCATCAAAAGTAACACCCAGAAGATGTAGTAACTGACCGTGACAGATGCGAGATATGAATAGAAAGAACGGTAAGGGCGGAAATCCTAACTCCACCAAAATCGACGTGAAAGTTCTGCGGTCAGCTCATAGTGCACGCGGTGTGGTCTCGCAATTGCAGAAGGCTAGTCAGGCGCTTGTATACTCCCGTGGCGCGACCGAAATGCTACCGACGTCATATTACACACGACTGATTCCAAAGTAATGGACGCCAGTTGGCGTTATTAAAGAAGGCGACAACTTCCGCGCTAACGGCCCAAAAAAAAAAAAAAAAAAAAAAAAAATGCCTATGAGCTGCTCCATCAGATAGCTGTATCCTCATGGACACAGGGAACGGCTCTCAGAGTTTTATCAGCTTGGAGGAAACACAAAGGAGTGCCTTCTCCTAGGAAAAGTAGTTCCTGTAGCTAACATTACCGGAAAGCGCTGACTGTTCCTACGGCAATTGCGCAGTTCAACGTTTGTGTTACAGAACTGATTAAAATTTGTGGCGCTACAACAGATCCATCCTTTGCCGAAGCCAAAACAACACTTGCTACGAGACAGCAAGGTGATTTGTATTGGTTTGCATCTTACAGATATTCAGGCGCAGTTACGTAGGGTTTCCTACCACCTGTGCTGAAACGATACCAGCAGCAGGTTCGAAGACGGCGCCGGGTCAGCGATGTGCAGCCTCCTCTGTCACAGGAATTCGGTGGGGGCCGGCGCCTTGCGCCTGTCTGTGTCGTACCGGATGGGGGCTGGCGGCGTGGGAACCGGTCTTCCCTAATGACTCACGCTGCCACGGCTTCGGTTACCACACGCATGTCCCGGACCGCCGCGCTCCGTAACACGGACCGCAGCACGCTCTCTCCGGCGTGCAACAGGGTGAGAAAAGGCAGGATTCTCTTGTTCTGCTCCGTCCGACGACCGCGTGGGACGATATGTTGAACCTGCCGTTGCCTTCCCGATTGTTTGATTCACACTAAGGTGATAATGTCATGGGACAGTGGTATGTACATATACAGATGGCGGTAATATCGCTTAAACAAGATATAAAACGGCACTGCATTGGCGGAGCTGTAATCTGAACTCAGGTGATCCATGTGAAATGGTTTCCTCACGAGAGAAATTAACAGTCTCTGAACGCGGAATGGTAGCTGGAGCTAAACGCGTGGGTCATTTCATTTCGGAAATCGTTAGAGAATTCAATATTCCTAGATCTACAGTGGCAAGAGAGTGCCGAGAATACCAGATTTCGGGCACTGTTCTCACCACGGACAACGCCTTAACGACCGAGAGGAGTGGCGTTTGCAGAGAACTGTCAGTTCTAACAGATAGGCAACACTGTTTGAAATAACTGCAGAAGTCAATGTGGGACGTACGACGAACATATCTGTTAGGACAGGGAGGCGAAATTTGGCGTTAATGGGCTGTGGCAGCAGACGACCGTTGCGAGTCCATCTCCTGCAGCGCTTCTACTGGGCTCGTGACAATGTCTTTTGGACCCTAAACTACTAGAAAACTGTGGCCTGGTCAGATGAGTCCCAATTTCAGTACGCTGATGGTAGGATTCGAGTGTGGCGCAGACCCCACAAAGCGATGGCCCCAGATTGCCAACAAGGGACTGTGCAAGCTGGTAGTGGCTCCATGGTGGTGTGGGCTGTTTTTATATGGAGTGGACGGAGTCCTCTAGTCCAAATGAACCGATCGTTGCCTGGAAATGAGTGTGTTAGATTACGTGGAGACCATCTGCAGCCATTCGTGGACTTCATGCTCCCAAAAAAATGCTCAAATGTGCGTGAGTTCTTAAGGAACCAAACTACTGAGGTCATCGGTCCATAGACGTACAACTACTAAAACTAACTTATGCTAAGAACAACACACACGCCCATGCCCGAGGGAGGACTCGAACCTCCAGCGGGAGGGGCCACGCAGCCAGCGACATGGCGCCTCTAACCGCGCGGCCACTCCGGCGGCTGCTCCCAAACAATGATGGATTTTTGTGGATGATAATTCGACATGTCACTGGGCCACCGCTGTTCGCGATTGGTTCAAACAACATTCTGGACATATTGAGCGAATGATTTGGCCACCCACATCGCTCTACATGAATCCTATCGAACATGTATGGGACATAGTCAAAAGGTCTGTTCGCGCACAAAATTCTGCACCGGCGACGCTTTCGCAATCATGGGTGGCAATAAAGGAGCATGGCTCAATATTTCTGTAGGGGACTTCCAGCGACTTGTTGAGTCCGTGCCAAGTCGAGTTGCTACATTACACTTGGCTAGAGGAGGTCCGACAGGATATTACGAGGTATTCCAAGACTTTCGTCACCTTAGTGTAGATTCGAGTTCACTGCTACACGTACGCATCATTTGCGGATATGTGTGTACATTATTAGAGTTGCAACTATCTGTGACAGGTCGAACGGGCATCAGAGTCCATTCGTGTTGTTCCTGTATCATATTGTTACCAGACCTGGTAGAGTTTATAGAGACAGCATCACATGCCACGTGTGGGCAGAGGAGAAGAATCGGAACGTCCTAACTGTACTGGCGTACCTCTGGGATCCGTCGTGGGACCGATGCTGTATACCCCGTACACAGCCCACACTTTTTTTTCGCTCACCTATGTCGCTGCTTACAGCAAGCACTCGAAAAAATGACGCATCGGGTCATCAAATGAAGTCGAAAATGGGGCACCACAGTAATGTAGCTGGGCGTCACCATAGACAGGAGATTAAAATGGGAACAACACATCGAGAACCACTTCCACATGGTCTCTGTAAGGATGGGGGTTCTGTTCCCAGTTTTTGAATCTTGGGACAACACTTCTACCTCAGCTGGACGTCGCCATCTACTTTACGCTGTTTCGACCCAATTATTTGGCGAACATGCACATAGACCGTCTGCAGAGGTTTCCAAACCGTGCTCTTCGCTTGTCCGTCCACATGCCGAAGCGGTTTGCAACCGACCAGTGAGGTACTCACCCTTCACGAAGTACCGCCAGACTGCGACTCTTCCGCAGGAAGACAGCATAGTCTACACCTCGCGCATCCGTGCACTTGGCACGCGGCTGCAGCGATTGCAAACCACTCGTCAGCCACGTCTACTGTGCAACTGTCTCGCCAGTGCCAGAAGACAACTGGACAAATGCAACCTCCACCTAGCATAGTGGTTCCCAACATGGGCGTAATTACCCCCTGAGGGGTTACATGGAGTTTTCTGAGGGGTAAAAACCAAACGATTACATCCTTAAAAAAAAAAAAAAAAAATGGCTCTGAGCGCTATGGGACTCAACATCTGAGGTCATCAGTCCCCTAGAACTTAGAACTACTTAAACCTAACTAACCTAAAGACATCACAAACATCCATGCCCGAGGCAGGATTTGAACCTGCGACCGTAGCGGTCGCGCGGTTCCAAACTGTAGCGCTTAGAACCGCTTGGCCACACCGGCCGGCATTTAGATCCTTTTTCAATCACGAAACTAAATTATTTTCAAAAGACCATTACCCTATTATCACTATTTAGTGAGACTCTAATTTTGATTATATGAGGTATCAATAATCACTTTTCCTCAATTAACAGCATTAATGTGGTGGAGATTAGGGTTCCTCACATAGTTCTCCCACTACACACATAGGTTGCGCTTTGTTCTGTACATCGCTGATGATAAAAGTGCAACATATACGTAACAAGTAAATGGTGTAGACTGTAACTGCAGTAGTCCAGAAATTCCTTCATTACTCGCTGCTAGACAGGAAAATGAATTAATCGACAGCACGACATAGTAGTAACTACATAAGGGCTACTATAGTGCTGTACATAGTGTCATTATTATTATTATTATTATTATTATTATTATTAGAGTGCTTGGCCAACGACTTTACAGCAGTGGTAACACCGGTTCCCATTAGATCACCAAAGTTAAGCACTGTCGGACTGGGCTAGAACTAGGATGGTTGACCATCCAATCTTCCGAGCGCTGTCGGCAAGCGGAATGCACTCAGCCCTTGTGAGACAAACTAAGGAGCTACCTGACTGAAAATTAGCGGCTCCAGTCTCGTAAACTGACAAAACGGCCGGGAGAGCGGTGTGCTGACCACACGCCCCTCCGTATCTGCATCCAGCGACGCCTATGGGCTGAGGATGACACGGCGGCCGATCGGTACCGTTGGGCCTTCATGGCCTGTTCTGGCGGATTTTCGTTTAGTTTTTATTAGAGCGGTTAGATACAACGCATTAACAGCCTGAAGTTGTCCAATTTCTGCCAGTTCAGAAGCAAGGAGTGCAGTAATCAAGTGATTTACAAACAGTAAGTATAGTGCATACATCTAAATCTGTTTGATTTAAAATGGGGTTGCAGTGTACAGGTCAAACAAGTGCCACAATGGTGGGGAGCGATGCAGGGGAAGTATGTTTCGTAACAAGTGCCTACCCTCACTGTGGATAGTTAGCTTTCTTATCTGAGGAAGAGTTGTTGGTAGCACTAGCAATGCATCACGAATTCTTTCGCCCTTCATTCAAACAAACACACACACACACACACACACACACACACACAAAACTAAATGTCATTCATCTTTCATCATTTTAAAAATAAAGGTGTTCCAAGAAAAGGCTTTCATTCTGCAGTTTAGTTAGGTGCTAAAGTTGGTGATAATTCGGTGTGAGAGGGGGGGGGGGGGGAGGGGGGAGGGGGGAGGGCAGTGGTACTACCTAATATCTGATTGCAGTCAAGGATAATGGTCTAAGGAAGATTGGGAACCACAACTAGGGCATCCGGAACATCAGTACAAGAAACACACCACAGATTGGAGGCACAAATCTCAGTTTTCAGACGCCACCAACAATCGAGATAAGACGCAGCCCCGTCACGCGGTGCGACGACGATCACATGTTGAGATGCAGCATACTCGTATGATTTATCAGCACCTGACAGAGTTTGAAACGGGGCGTCATTGTGGGTCTTCATTTGACCGGCTTGGAACCTGAGGGTTTGCATCCTTGTTGTCAAGGTTCCGATCGACCTCGTCTGACCATCACAAGCTAGGAATTCCTTATCGTGTACAAAGCATGTCATAAAACCTTCATATCTGAAAACAAGTAATTGACTCCCTTCAACATTCTGTGTCATCCCATACCACTGGTCAGAGACTTGCAGCAACTGGATGGGGAATATTTCTGTTAAAACTATAACACAAACAGCTGAGTTTGGAGTGGTGCCTTGACTGGAAATCATGGACTGCTGATGAGTAGCATGGCATTGTGTTTGGGGAAGAAATGCGTTTCTGCACGGCGCTGGATGACCATCGTCGGGGAGTACGGCGACGAGAAACCATTCTTCCAATGTTTTGGACTCCTGGCGTCATGGTGTGAGGTGCACGGCTGATGGTGCTTGAGGGAACTCATGTCGACACAACGGTACGTCACGGACATTCTGCGTTCTCATGGTTTACCTCTCATGCGACAATATTGTCGTACCATTTTTCATCAGGGCAATACTCGTCTACATATTCCATGTGTCTGTGAACTGTCTGTGTAATGTTGACGCACTTCCGTGGCCAGCAATGTCTCTATTCTGTCCCTTTGTTCCCCACGGAACTTAATGTGTGGCCAGCTCCGACGTGAACCCCATCCCTTTGCCACTATACGGGATATCAAGGAACAATTACAACAGTTGTGGGCCGGCTTGCTGTAGAAAAGGATGCATCGGCTTTATGACACCGTTCCCAATCGAACCAGTACATGCATTCAGTCCAGGTGGCATAAGCTCATACTGAGAAATTTGCTCATACAGCCAAGTTCTTCGTAAATTTGATTCGATTTTATCACTACGATCTCAATCCTTAAAATCTCACTTCATTTCTTCCTCCCGTTCCGGGTGCTTCACTTTTTTTATTTGATAGTGCATATATTGACGAAGTGAAAACATTATTAAAAAGAAGTAGACAATTTCCGCTATTAAGTTTTTTCATGGTAGTTAATTACTTTCTTTTGTAATAGTATACTCTATAGTCGACAGAATGCGTGCCAGCTGTTAAGGGAGACGGTTATGACGTTCGGCAATTTTCTCCACTCGTCTAGCTGATGGTTATAGACTTATGGAAAGTCATGTTTTTTGTGTAAGACTCACTACATGTAACCAGACGGTATGTTTTCCGATGTCCAGACCTTTTGAAGATCCCATCACCCCAAAAATATACCCACTGGTTGACCTTCTGAAATTTCACTCAGCCAACTGAACACGAACACTGAGGTACACGATCTGTACGTCACTAACGCATACGGCATCTGTTGTTTTGACTCGCCCACCCCCCGGCCTCCCTCCGCCATTTTCCCTTCCAACAGTTGCCAAAATGTGCAGTGCCAGCAAGCAAAAGCTTCCGTTGCCCTTTGTACTGTTTCACCAGGGCTCCGATTTATCGCTTCATAACCGGCTTTCGGATTTCTAGGTCATCCTCAGTTAACTTAGCACTACACAGATGGTCCATGCAACACTTTGCGAAAGCTTATGACTGTGCAAAGATTATTTTTCCAAACAGATGTGACGTTTTACAACAATATGGTTCAAATGGCTCTGATCACTATGGGACTTAACATCTTAGGTCATCAGTCCCCTAGAACTTAGAACTACTTAAACCTAACTAACCTAAGCACAGCACACAACACACAGTCAACAATATGTCTATACAAAAACACAAGCATAATGCATTTCACAAAGAAGACTTGAACATATAAATCTTTTGTTAATTTATAGCCATAGATAAAAATGAAAGAAATTATAAGCCAGAAACGGCGTACAAGTGAGTATTTGGCACGGCCTGCTGTGTTATATGCATAAAATAAAACAACTTGTGAATGGCCGAAAAGAGGTGGTGTGGGCAGGGGAGAGAAAGGACTCTATGAAATGTGGGCGTGTATCGATTATAATACTCCTACTATCTAATGGTGAGAGAGAGAAAAATATTAGCTGGTTGATGCTATTTCAGTAAGTGTGAATAATGAAACTGTGATTGATCATTAAGAACACTGTCAGGATTCTTTGGTTGGTGTTTATTAATACCCAGAATTTCGAGTAATATCAACTTTCTGCCTTTAGTTCTTTTGTGGAGAACATTCCGTTTAAAACCACCGCATTCATCCAGTGAAATCTTTCTTCTTCAGTCTCCAACTCCTTTTGTGCTCAAGCAGTCTAGTGGTTATAGTTCTACCAGATTGACCTACATCTAATCTGCCATAGATTGCAAAAAATACTATAAATTGTACTCTATTCTAAAGGTCAAACGTTGTCTTTACTATTGAACAGAATCTGTCCAACAGTATTCCTAGTAGAAGAAGGTGGTGCATATTTCCTGGATTTTAGTCTAGCAAGTACCCGTGGATTCCTACCTACTTACAGCGTGGCGGCCCGTTTATTATCGGTGTGGTTTAGTATCTTATGGGGAGGATACAGATGTGCTGTTATCTTCTGTTGCTTCTTTCTACCGATTTTTTAAAATCAGAATAGAGAATAACGATTGCTATATCTTATTCCTTTAATTATTTTTTATTTATTTCCGAAATCTGATGTAATTTTTTGTATAGAAATTCTTTAAGTACTATAGAATTATGTCGTCTACAGAAGCAGATCGATATTAGATCTCAACTTCATTTATTTACTGCTGGTTTCAGTTTTGTAATCACTGTATGAACGAAAATTGTTAAAATTATGATCTCTAATATTTGAAACTTTTTACTAAGGGTCCATCCAATTCTATCACCGCACAGTCTCTGTTGACCCAACGTTCAGCATCATTTTCAGTAGATGCGTTCCAGCAAACATCTCTGTCCAACGAGAGCAACTCTACGTGGTATCCACTGACGGGAAACACCAAGACACGAAACTAAACTTCTGTCCCTATGAGACACATTCCGCGCGACCGCTACGGTCGTAGGTTCGAATCCTGCCTCGGGCATGGATGTGTGTGATGTCCTTAGGTTAGATTGGTTTAAGTAGTTCTAAGTCTAGGGGACTGATGACCTCAGATGTTAAGTCCCATAGTGCTCAGAGCCATTTGAACCATTTGAACACATTCCGCGACCACCATACTTTACCATATTTTCACACTTCTCCCGGACACCAACTCACATGTATAGGGCGTCTCTGCTTCATACACTTTCGCACGCCGTAAGAACCACTGTCACGGCAAATGACGAATGAGGGGCTTGCACGAAACAGGAAAGTGATGCCTTGGGTACTATGACTTTCATGAACCAACGAGTGGCTCTATCCTGAATCAAACTGAGAGGTGCTGTGAGTGAGGGGCAGAATTTTCTCTACTACAGGTGTGTTTTATATATATATATATATATATATATATATATATATATATATATATATATATATATATATATATATATATATTAACTATGCTTCTGAAGTCATACAGATGTTACGGACTTAATGTGTCAGAGGTCAGAGTAAAATACGGACCGTCGTTGGACAGTAGCTTCCTAGTTTTTGCCTAATTGTATACCCCAGATCCACCACGCAGTTTCGCCACCAGGGGAACATAGCTTTTCCTGTTCTCCAGATGCGTCGCCTGGTGACAGTGACAGCGCCTGGCTTCAGTCCGCGCCTCACTGGATGGAGGACAGAGCGAGAAAGCTGACTCACTTGGCACCTCTCCTAGTCATGTACGAAGCTCATGCAAGGACGAACACTAGTGCTACAGATCGGGGTTGTGGCCTGTCTGGTGACAAGGGACAGCATATCCACAGATTACTGTTTCTGGAAATCCGTTTTGCCGGCCGAAGTGGCCGTGCGGTTAAAGACGCCGCAGTTTGGAACCGCAAGACCGCTACGGTCGCAGGTTCGAATCCTGCCTCGGGCATGGATGTTTGTGATGTCCTTAGGTTAGTTAGGTTTAACTAGTTCTAAGTTATAGGGGACTAATGACCTCAGCAGTTGAGTCCCATAGTGCTCAGAGCCATTTGAACCATTTGAAATCCGTTTTCACAGGTGTTGTTTATGAATCGAGAGCTCTCTTTCAACTGCACCTCTGTACGAAAGAGAGCCTTTCTTCGTGTTAGGTTGTGGCAAAATGAATTTAGAGAACTCCAACGCGCTCTTTTGGTTTGATTTCTTTTGGGGCTACAACACTTTAGCATATATTAACAGCAAGAGAATCAATCCATCAGAACAGTCTAAGCAACCAGCCGTTACGTTAAGTGCAACACAATGATGCGCAGCTCCTAAAGACAGCGTATACAAACCTTAGTGCCACCCGAAGCATTTTTCAAGTAAGGGGGATCTTCACCATGTCAATTCAGGAACAGCTCGAAGGTCTTCAGACACTGGATTCTAATTTGTCGACTCTTCGAAAGAGTGCTTAGGAACCTCTTTTTCTTTTCGGGTAACTTTGCTGAACTGTTCTAGTCAGATTTCTCTATCGTACATCTTGCGGGGAGACCTCAAGAACAGAGCGACCAGGGCGCGTACAGAGAAATTAAGTGATTTTTTAATTAAGTGATGTTTTACCGCGACCCATTTGTGGATGGAACACGGTAGGGATACTTTTCGTGTGTCTACTAAAGTTTCCTATGGAGTTTCTATGCAAATGTTGTAATTATTGGGTGCTCCTCCTGTTGTTATTTGGTGGTTTTGTAGTTTCATGTGAACGAAGACTAAAGAGATTCCTGAATTATTTCTTGTTCATCTTAGTGTCACGTGAAGATAAAACGACATATTTCGTCTAAATCTTCAAGAACAGAGCACCTTTATGTTTCATGTCAACGAAGATTGTAGAGATTCCTGAACTATTTCTTGTTCGTCTTAGTCACAAGAAGATAACACGTCGTATTTCCTCTAAATCTTCATGAACAGAACGCCTTTATGCTTCTGGCTAGGTTTAGATATTCAGTAATTGGGGCTATATACGAGGGAGATGGGCATTTCTTGCAGTGAACACTATCGTAGACTAAATAAAGGCCGGCCGGAATGGCCGTGCGGTTCTGGGCGCTACAGTCTAGAGCCGAGCGACCGCTACGGTCGCAGGTTCGAATCATGCCTCGGGCATGGATGTGTGTGATGTCCTTAGGTTAGTCAGGTTTAATTAGGTCTAAGCTCTAGGCGACTGATGACCTCAGAAGTTAAGTCGCATAGTGCTCAGAGCCATTTGAACCATTTGAACTATATAAAGACATAAAATTAAAATGCGATGTTCCCGGTTCGGTGATGTGTATTAGCTCCAACAATCGTCTCCTTGATCTTTCACTGACGTACTTCCATTTCCGTTCACTCGACTGATGTGCTGGTGTTTTTCATTGTCATTAGCTTCCAATCGCATCGCATTGTGCTTCTACCTTTAATTTGAATAGCAGATGCACACTGATTCCAACTTGTTCACCATTAATTTAAGTTCTGTTTATAGCCTACTGTTCTTGAGGTTTTGGTTCTACGCTGCAATGAACTCAATTACCGCCTTTCAGTTCTGATTGTGTACCTGTTGTACCACCGCATGTAGTGGAACGAGATCTGAGTTATTAAAGCGCAGAATAACAATTCATAATATTTATTAATTAAACACATTCAATTTTAATAAAAAATATAAGAAGCGAAGCCGTGGAACAGAGGAGAACAGTTTGCAGGAATACCGCAATATAGAGAGTAGCACCGGGAGCTATTTAAACGTCAAAAAGTTCCATATTGGCCACTCAGTTACATGTTATAAAGAAAATAACTCTGATCACCTGAAAAATAAACAATGATAGCACGGTCGAGACATAAGGTCACAATCTTGTCGAACTAGCTTGCACCTGTGGTTCTTTACTTCCATGTAGGTCCACCCCAGATATGGATACCGTAACACAGTCACAACACTTAAGTTAAACTCTTCTGAAAACATTAACAAGTCCAGAAACCATACCCCGCAAAAAATTATTATATACCATAGAATACGCCTAAAACTCACTCACGTGAAGGCTCAACATGTAGCAAACCTTTTAATAAAATAACGTAAAATAAAACATCATTAAATGACTATAATGAGCAGCCCAACTTACATCCTAAAACCACAAAGCAACCCGGCAGACGTAAAATAACTTATAATACTGAACTAATAATCATTACAGGATACTTCTTAAAATATAATACATAACTTTCTTTTTGCACCACACTTCATGGCACCATAGGTAGTCCAGGATATGAAATCCGTTTACTATAGCATGCAACACCGTGAAATTTATGCCAGGAATACACTTTTTACAACTGGGTGCTACGGTATTAACGCGCAGCAGCCATAGTGGTTACAACTTCATAAACACAAGCCCCAGCCCATGTCAGTAACGGCCACTGCTAAAACGCAGGCACCGCCTCTGTACTCTGATCAAATTTCCTTATTTAAACCTAACCATATGAGTTCAGAAAAGGAACCTCAAAACAGTCTGTATGACATCCGCAATCCTGGATTAAACAAGAGACTTAAAGAAACCGAATGTACTTCAATGCATTGCAAATAACAACTGTTTTCATAGTTCTGGGAGCTAATACGAGTTCCAGCAGAAATGTCACCGAATAACATGCTACGGGAAACGTGGCCAAGAATCAAACCACTAGATCAGCTCACTTCCCGCTGTTCCGCCAGCTGACCGCAGCCGGCAGTTTGCAAGTACTCCGGTACCCACCTGGTAGAAGGTTCAAAGCCTACTGTCTGCCACGGCCGCTCCGTGTGGTCTTAGACCAACCGCCTAGAGGTGGCGCTCGGAGGCAAAGAACCTCATGAGAGCTTGCACATCTCGCGAACGCCATAAGTGAGAAGAAGCCATAGAAGATTTTACGTCTCAAGAGTTTACCGACAGAGGAAGCACTGTGTTTAAGGCCCTAGTTTGGAGACCACAGTGCTTTTACTGAAGGTGGTACTGTTGGAGAATTGCGTATCTTTACTCCGATCTGGAAAACATTGCATTCAGTCAGGTATAGGATGCAGAGCTGGATGTTAACGTGGAATCTGAACCTCGGAAAGGCATAAAGCGTCGCTAGAGACGAAAAGCATGTTACCTGCCAGAAAATCTCTACTAGCAACCGAGTATCGAATCGTTGCTTGAAATTACGGGCGCCGCCGGCATAATTCATGTTTGGCTGGGACAGGGCTAGAATTCCAGGCTGACCATTCCGTCTTAGCTTCTCCTGGTTTCTTTGAATCACTTTTGCGAAAGAGGTAGTTTCCATCCATTTCTAGTAGTCTTGGCGTTTACGAGACGTTAAATTCTAAATTCTCTTCATTCCTTGCTCAAGAATTTTGCATCTGACTAAAGAAATTTGATGTTTTATGTTTTCAGTTTTAGTTCATATTTGATTTTAAAATCTAGTCACGTTCTTTCTAGAAATGTATTTGGTTCGGTTCTTTCTCCGTTGAAAATCTTTTCTCCTGCTTTACTTTTCGCGAATATTATATTATGGAACAATAAGCTTTAATACTATGTAATATCTCTGGCAGAGCGATTAAGCGAGATGAAAATCGAACAGTATTGTTATGGTATAAGTCATATCTAATTGTTGACTGAGTTCTTACACCAAGATCTCATGAACTACACTTAATTTCTAGGTACAGAGAAAATAGTCATAACACTGGAATAACGCACTACTTAAATGACTGCAGAAAGCCATATTCATACATACCGTTTCTGAACGTTGGTTTCCTTTTGCCCCTCTCTTGGAGGCAGACCAACCCAGTGCCCAGTGACGCAGACACGATGCGCTGTCGGACGCGCCGGTGGAGGGCGCACCGCGGGATTTCCGAGCCCAGGCTGCTGCCCCAGTGTTTGCCGTGTACACTCACTGTGGACTCGGCACACCTGCTCAACAATAAACGCCTGTTCCTCACGCGAAAAACACGCGTCCCTTCTTGTGGTTTTTTTTTGCACAAAGTGGCGACAGGCACACTCTTCGCGCGCCATGAATGTAAACAAGAACCGCGTCGTCATCTGCCTTTGTTTCTATACACAATACCCTGCACGGCCTAGGTCACAGGAAACCGAGTCACAGCATTCCTCTGAAGGCGCATGATCGCCATTTGAGGTCGAAAAAAACAATACCTGTGCTCCTTTCTGCTGTAGGGAACACTTGTGGCCAACGGTTATTCTCCTAGTTACGATCATCGAAATGTATAATATAATGTAGGAGAGCTACTGAATTATTTGTCTATACTTTTCTAGAGCATCGTCGTACTGTCCTTAATGACGTCGTCGCCGATGATACGTTATAATTTAATCTCCTTTCCTTAATTTTCAAATTTGGGTGAAGTACTGTTGAAACTCCGTGTAGCCTACCTGATACAGTTTTACTCAGACAAATTTCTGGATGATTCCTTAAATCATATTACTCTTTCTTTGATTCATTTGCTTTGGTGTTCTGTTATACTTCATGTCGATATCTCATTAATGGTTTAACACCATAGAGAGGAACTCGGACTAACGGTACCAGCAAAAGTAGTTTTGTTGTGTGATTTGGGCCCCGAACGTTGACGATCGATACTTTGTATTTGTATCTCGAGTACAGTAACGTACTGTGTTCGAGTGATAGGCGTGCGAGTCTTTAATGGCAGGTCTATGTCGTGTTACAGTGTGCTCTAATTGAGGGTTGGAAAGGGAAAATGGTTTGTCGACATTAGTCTCCTACGTGCAGAATAAACACGAACAGCGTGCCTTTTTCTGGCGGTTGTAGCGCCTTTTTCTGCAGCTTGCACGGAGTGCTAATTGTTGGTCGGCCAGATTAGTCTTGCTGCATCTTAAGAATTCAGCTCGATAGTGCTCCTCTGTTGCTCGAAGCACACATTCCTTTAGAATGCACCGTAATACGGATGCTCTGGCTTATTGTTGGCGATCTTTTCTTTACTCTTCCGCCACATGGGAAACTCGAGAAGCTTAGTATGTCAGTTTAACGAATGAACCGCCGTCAACGTGTCGCACGTCCCTACAGTGATACTCAGCGGAGAAGTTTAAAACGTAATCCAACTATTGAGGCGAAGTCTGCTGATGAACAGAAAATATCGCATATCGGTAAAGCAGAGCATTGGAGCACCTTTGACTCCACACGAAATCGCAGGCGTGCGCGGTTATTACTTTGGAGATAGGACGGATTCCAGCCTGTAAGATCTGCCAACAACATCCTCGCAAAATACGACTGCACAGGAGTCCAGTACGTAGTGTAATATGTGTACCGAGACTGTAAACCATAACCTGGTATTCATTGTGCCAAACAAGTAGTACGGCTTTGAAGATTTATTTTTATTCTATTTTGTCTTCTTTGGGTGGAATATTCGCATCGTCATTACATCAGGATTTTCTTCGACCAGGCTGTGCACCAACATAGTGGTGAAAGGAAAAAGGAATGGTTAAAGATTAACGTCCTGTCGACGACTATATCATTAGTGACAGGGCACAATCTCAAAGTCGGGAAAGATGAATGCAATCGGCGGGAGGTATGCTTTCAAAAGAAAAATCTCACCATTCGCCTTGAGTGATTTAGAGAAACCGCTGAAAACCTGAATCCAGATGTCCAGACGGGGATTTGAACCATCGTCCTCCCAAATACAAATTCAGTGTTTCACCACTGCCTCATATTGCTCGCTCACCTTTACAGTTGTTCCGTTGGTTTGATTCACAGCTGCCGCCACAAGACTGTGTAGGGCATTAGGTATATGAAGGAGAAAAATAAAAATAATACTCGCAGCCAATAGATACTCGCAGCCATGATTATTCCGAATCTATTATTCACTGTTGCAGGCATTATTCATTCGTTTCAATTCACAGAGCTAGTCCAAGAACATTTTTTCCACACAAGCGACATTTCATTTGGCGCCCGCATTTGCTCTCTCTCACACACGTTAGCTGCCATACTTTGGGCTCTTAGTACGGTCTTTAAAAATAAACCTGTGATACACTCTGTGCACATATTCTTCATCAACGGCGCCTTTGTCGCCCCAAGCGACCACTTACGTCTCTTGGGCCTAAACTGGTCGTGCAGAGCAGAGAATTTTCTACAGGATGAATGTACACTCGTCGGTACAACGATGGGTTCTTTAGTTTGCTACAGGAGCATATCGAGTGGCTACTATGGCACATAGAATATTAGATCACTTTGTTACGCATAATCCATTTCTACAGGAATTTCATATTTATAGCTGTTTCTGAACGTTAACGTATCACTTGATGCAGACAAAACAAATTCTCTCACACAGAGTACGTTTAACAATAATTTCCACGTTGAGTTACATCTAATAAATTGATCACACAACTGACCTACTGGAAGACGACGCCGTCGTCATAGTCGATGATTGCAGACTGAGGCTGAACGGTCCTGCGTTCGGTCGTAAGCAGAAGAGCCGATACGGCGGCGTAGCGATACAGTTCTGGGTATGGCTATGCCGGTGTCGTTCATTCGTCAACGCAGCTTGCAACGACTATCTTTTCTTGTAGGTGTGTTGCGAGGTAACAGCCTTGCTTTGGCACTCGACACCACAGACGCCACCACAAAGAAAATGAAGTTCCTAGTTCCGCAACTGACATATACTGAACAGAATGTTACACTAACGTAAAACAAAAACCACAGCAAACTATCAGCAGAAATAATCATTATACGTCCAATGGAAGACTTAATTTCGTATTTGATAAATGTAATAAAGTTTTATGGAAATATAAAGTACTT
Organism: Schistocerca serialis cubense; assembly: GCF_023864345.2. Classification (NCBI taxonomy): domain Eukaryota; kingdom Metazoa; phylum Arthropoda; class Insecta; order Orthoptera; family Acrididae; genus Schistocerca; species Schistocerca serialis. The sequence continues at coordinate 703,182,376 of NC_064638.1, forward strand.
TTGTGAGAGAGAACTTGAACTGTAAATCTATAGTCACTTCATGAGAATCTCGGAGACATGCATTGTAGAGCTAATATGGGCTGGTACGTTCGATTTGCTCCACCACTTCGCAATGGTATTCCGCTTAGCTGTTCTGCAATCGGAGACTATCACTCGTTCAAATAAATTTTGAAGTTGCTCCTTAAGCATTACAACACAAGACCTGGAAGCTGGACAGAACCATATGGCGCAATGCTTATTACACTGGAGGTATCAGCGTCGAGTCGGATTCAGACGCCCGTCCGGCCAATCTGTGGTTTCCTTGGTTTCTCTGGGTGAGTTAAGGCAAATGACAGGATGGTTCTTTCGAAAAGACACAGATAATTTTCTTCCAAGTTCTCGTCCAGTCTGAGCATGAGTTCTGTCTCTAATTCACTCGTAGGCGACTGGGCGTTGACCCTCTATTCCTCCTTTCCTTGTTGCAACCTCGTCAAATCTATTTTTTAAGGACAATGATCACCCAGAAAAAATAGCGACCACTGTTTGCAGATTGTGCCTTTTTTAGATGTGTTTCTGAGAAACTAACGACGATAATAATTATTCCTTAACAGTCGCATAGCTCGCTGTTTCCTTGGAGGACACTCTGTGTCTGTGGTGCCAGACACTGCCTTATTGTTGGGACTGATGGCTGTACCGGCAGCGCCACACATGGCTCTCCCTGAAGGACGACACTGTAAATCAGGAAAAATGTAGGAGACGGAGAAAACTTATACTTACAAGGAGATCAAACGGCAATCGGATTTTTGTAACTTTTTATGTTTTTAGTACGTAAAGTTCAGAACTCAAATGTCAATCCTACAAAGCGGTGCGACGCAGGTCTCAAAAATTCTCGAGAAAATCGATTTCCAAGTTCTTCAGGGTGAATTTAACATCCTAAAGTAAGACAAACTTATGGAAAGGTAGCACGGCGTTGTGGTAGAGCACTTGCCCTCCATGTGGGAGGCACGAGTTCGATTCTTAGCTGTGGTAAGTTTTTAAACAAAGGTGCATTTTCTACGTGCACCTCCATGAAGAGTAAAATACATAAAGATAAAAAATTTAATTTGTAATGTTTTTATTTAATGGAAGCAACCATTATTAACAATATTTTACAAACAGTCCGTAAATAAGAATTTATATTTGCAGTGAAAATTGATTTTTCTGTGTAATATGTAATTAGAAATGAGAAGACATGCATTTTTCATAAAATGCCAATTATTGCATATATTTGATGAGCTCTATATTTAAACTGAACTGAATAAAAAAGAAACGAAAAAAATAATAACCGAAACAAGACTCGAACCAGCGATTTCACGTTTCGAGCGCTACGAATTTTTCCACCTTTACGCATTTCATGTTTTACATAAATGCTCGTAGAACATACATCTTTGAATAAAAATTTGTATCTGCCAGGAATCGAGCCCAGACTGTCCATATAGCAGACAATCACTCTACGACAGATTCACATTGCCAAAATCAGTGTCGGTAGGTTACTAAAGGCATTGGGAAAACTTCAAAACTTCAAAGTGATTTTCTCGAGAATTATTGAGAGTTGCATCTAATTGCCTTGTGTGACTGATATTTGAATTCTCAACTTCACATTCCTTAAGGATAAAATATTAGAAAAATGCAAGTGCCGTGTGGTCTCCTTGTTGACGTCATGGATGGATATGAAGCAGCTACTCCTCGACTATGCCTTCTTGTCCTGCCGCAGCAACACATGTTGACCATTTAGAACAGTGGTTGTCAAACGTTTGTGACCAAGTGCGAAGACTCCAATTGTGGGCCGTCATCTCGGATCACATATATACCGATCTTATTATTTATTTGTAAACTACATCAATTAGTATGTTATGAGCCCCCAACAGACTAGCTATAGTAAGGTTGCGACAAGTTGACACCCGCCCATATTCACTAGTTGTTAAATGTTGGCGCCATTTGGAATACTTCGTATCGACTGTTCTCTGTATCACACTGCTGCCACCTTCAGCGAGCCCAAAGTTGTGACGCCAGTTGCCCGGTGAAGTGGTGTTGCGTTGTCTCTATGAACGGATAACGCACTGATTACTAACAGTAATTGTACTCATACCTAAATACATTATTAAATATGAGGCACGATCACGAGTTTTTGCTGAGTGTTTGAATATAATTTTTCTTCAAGTCATCACAACTGTCACATCATTAACTTAATTTCATATTTCTTACTAAAAATATGTACCGCATTTAAAGATGTCCGTCTGTATAATGCGCAATTACGTGTCCACGTCACTTCCGCTTGAAATTTATGCTATAGCAGCTGATCGGTTCGAGTCACACACACCCATGAGTTGTCGGTACTGAGAGACAAACAACAAAACATTCCCCCGCTCACATAAGCGGCAAAGTTAGCTCGTGGCCGAATTCACCAACGTCAAATACAATTAAGCACATCTTAAAATACTGCTGTCGCTATGAACTTGTTTCTTATGAGCGGGAAAACTACGCTCGTGAAAATTCTTAACGTTCCTTGACGGTTTTGGATTCGGCTTTTAATTGGTAGACGCATATTATAAAACACAGCTGAGAACCTTCGCGGCACAATACGAGCCGCATGCGGTCCGCGGATCGCCGTTTGACGACCACTGATTTAGAGTGTTGTTTAAATAATTCTGGATCTTTGTTAACATGTGGTGTACTGGATTCAACTTTGGGAGCTAAGACAGTCACATCCCAGCCGCCCATTTAGATTTAGGTACTTTACGCTTTCCCTAAATCGATGCAGAGGAATCTTATTACGGCAAATGTTATAAGGACGGGGCCGATGTTCACATTCCAGCAACCTCGTCTTCGACAGCAAGTTAGTCTAACCATTCCTCATTTGTTTGTTGCTGCAGAGCAGAGAATGGATCATTTCTAGCCGCGAGGTGACTAAGCGTGTGGGGAGTCGTCCCACATTGGCGCCTCCGTAGTGGTGATTCGGTTCATGAATAAGAAGGAAGTATTGTTCGGATGCTGGTGACGCAGAGCAGCGACCACGAGTAAACAATAACGCGTGGAGGGCGGCGCTGCGGGAGCTTGATGGTGCTGCCACCTGGCGACGGCCTCGCCAGGCAGAGCGGCGCCGGAGGTCCGCCTGCCGCAACCGCGGACGCCCGCTCGGGTTACGGCGTACCGGCCGCCGCGCTCCCTCACAGGCCGCATCGCCGGCTCAGCTCACCAAGTTCCGCACACTTGAAAATACGTTCAGCGTTACGTAGCACACTGATTAATATTTGGATTAACCCTTCGAGTGTCGAAATGACCTGGCCAGCAGAACAATAAAATACCCGTCCGTGTGTACTCTTAAGGCATAGTAGTCAGTAAAACTGCTCGATCTGTTACGTACTAGCTGTACCCGACCACACGATGCTGTGGCACAGTCTGCTCAAATGGAAAAGGAAGAAAGGCGAAAGCACACGTTTCTAATCTGATCAACTTCACAATGCTACCGTGGTTGCTGGCATATTACCAGCAATTGTCAGAGTCATTTTCTGAAACTGGGCAGTCATTCGGAATTCCTAAATATGGGTATTGGAGTTACGTCGAAGTTCCTCGGTCTCCCCCCCCCCCCCCTCTCATCTGCCCATGTCCTCTTTCCCCTCTCTTTGTCCTTGCTGCTCCTCCCTCCTCTCTCTGTGCATCACCTTCTCCCCCCTCTCTGTCATCCCCTCCTCCGCCCTCTCTACGTCCATTTCCTCGTAACCCTTCTCTGTCCTCTTACCCCTGTCTCTAACCTCGATCTTTGGTTATTGTCACTGCACACGAAACCCTGATTGGGAACTGAAGTCGCTTAAAATGAATAGGTAAATTGGTTTGTGTGATAGGTACACGGGCTATGAGAGTGACCTCTCCAGCAGCTGGATTCGAGAGGATAGTAGCTTCAATGATAGTATTTCGCATAGTTTTAACCAGCAAATCGGTAGGATTACAAAGTTTTGGACGATTCAGACTGTATAGTAGTACTATAATTATAAGCTCATAAGCCATAAGCACAAGACTGTCGTTTAACAAATATGTAGCCTACGTCTGTCTGAATGTTTATTTGCGTATCGTGTAAAAATTTGAAGTAATGCGGTCAAGAACTCTTCGAGATTTTTAGTGTCAACATTTCCGTTTACAGATTACATAAGTATTTGTATATTACATGCGGCGCTTCAGTAAATATATAAAACACGCGTCTGTTCGAATGGAATGTTGTGTCAAAATTTCAAAGCAATCGGTGAAGAACTTTTGGAGATTTAAGATTTTAAACAAAAAATTTCTATTTATATAGATTTCCATGTCCACCAAGGCTTATGGGGTGGTAAATATCCATATCAGTGGATCAGGAGCACGAAATCATAGACGAAAGTTTCAATGGTAAGTTTGAAAACATCTGCAGAAAATTATCAATGTCAACTTTTGTTAGTACGCATATGCACTCAGGAGGAAAACATATCCCAAATTCTTGCGTTTCCCAACCAACTTTACATCATGCATATGAATCCACATTTGAAACCACTTCAGTATCATAGTGTTTCACGAATTTCACGAAATGATTCTTCAAGCAGAGGCGAACATTCTACGCTACCAACTGAATATGTACTGTACAGCCGGCCGGAGTGGCCGTGCGGTTCTAGGCGCTACAGTCTGGAACCGAGCGACCGCTGCGATCGCAGGTTCGAATCCTGCCTCGGTCATGGATGTGTGTGATGTTCTTAGGTTAGTTAGGTTTAATTAGTTCTAAGTTCTAGGCGACTGATGACCTCAGAAGTTAAGTCGCATAGTGCTCAGAACCATTTTTATACTGTACATTTCACCCACTGGTCAACTTGACACTACTTTCGTTACTATAGCAGTGTTTGAAACGGCAGAGATAGGAACTACATCATCTGCATCAGAGTCTCCTCCAAATTCTGAGTCTTCTTCGTGCTCTTCTGTAACCTCCCCCGAGCAGTGCATTACACGATCAGCCAGAACTTCACCTGTCTCTCCATTATGTCATTCTTATAGATCTAAAACAAAAATTCACAAACGTCGGTATGATCCCTCTAACTATACAAACGAACCAAAAGTGAATAAATAGTGTGTCAATTACATTCGAGTATGTACGTAAACTATTTTCGTCATGTTACATGTTTTCAGTACTCATACTGTATGTGCGCTGTCAGCGGAAATAATTTATAATAACTCAGTGGCTAACACTTTGTAGACAATTTGTGAAAGCAATATTATATGCAAACTTCATCCTTAGTTAGAAACACTATTTCATATTACAGCATATAATCAGAACAGTTGGGTGTAACTTGGTACTTAATAAGGGCAATCTGTTTGCTTCCATGAACAGCACGGAAGAAAACTAGCCGTAAATATGCTTAGACACGACCATCCCCTCCCTCCCTCCTCCACCCAGGTTCACTTGATTGATTTTATACTTCATACCGTAAGAAAAGTCCTGATGAACTTCATGCATTTAACGTTTATATGAGACGACGGTTAAATCCACAGACGACAAACGCTAACTGAACACAAAACCAGCTCGAAAGACAAGTCTCTCAAGGATCGTCGGTAAATATTCATATCGCTATTCACTTGTTAGCTGGTATCGCAAGCCCAACGGCTTAGAAATATACAAATGATTTCATACTTACCACAGCAACTGTTGTGAATATGAAATTTTTATCCGTTATGGAAACCTTTACTGTGATATGTTAATATCACTAAAATCGATTGTTTGTAATAAATAAAGTAATAAACCGCATTTAAGACCAGTGGTATATATATTTTCCAGTGACGCTTAAAGTGTTAATTCATCTCTGTTTATTATGTAATTAATTTTTCATGAACCGTATTAAATGTAGCGATGATTTCCAATCGTTGTGGCCTCAAACCAAACAAGTCAAGTGCGGATGTGTACCAGGCAATTCCATAATTACCTCGCCGTTTATAGATCGAACACCAAGTGGCTGTATGCCCCTCGCCTTGGACATGCCTGCTGGATGGCTCTTTAGAGGAAGGGGAGAGTTGCATAAAGTTCTTGCGCATTCCGTGAAACATTAGGCGGGGTATTCTCGTGCAGCAATATAACATGAGGAGTGCGCAGGTGAATGTTTTCAAGGCATGTTGCTACTATAAAACAGGTCACGCTTCTGAGCGCATCAGCTCCCATGCGCCTGCGACTTCTGGAGTACAATCTCGCCCGTCTCCTTGCTCAGACTCTGTAGAAATATCTGGACTCCTCTGAACGAGACGCATGGCACCCAGGAAGTTGGCGCCGAGATAAAGCACTGCCCATATGATGGTGGCGCTGAGATAAAGCGGTGTACATATGCAGGCAGCTCTGTGATAAAGCACTGTACATATTTACAGTCGGTAGGAGGTGTCTTCAGTTGACAACCTTATACTCCAGACTCCAGAGCGATCTAAATTAGTTCTGGCGCATTTGTTGGGAACGCAGAAGGACGGCACAAGTTATCTTCAGTCAGAAAGATTCCCAACAATTCGTAATAAAATGATATTTATTAAATATGAAGAGATACTCATAGGATTCTTCTTGTGGAGTGCCCAATACAATTACTACTAGTCCTCTAAAATATTTAAGTCCTATCACTGTGCCTCTGAGAGATGTCTTCGCAGAGCCCAGAGCTGGCCTACGATGGCGAAGGAGCCTAAGTCTCGAAGACGACGGATGAACACTGCAGCGTGTAGACTCGGCGGTAACTGGAGACTGTACACGTCTCGACCCACTGAATAGAACTGTCTCCAGTAGGTCAGTGCTCCGGTATTTAACCAGGCAGCGACTGGTCGCTATCGACACACGCGATGCCCGTGAGTTGGCAGCTGCGGCGCTGGGGGACTTTGGTACAGTTTGTACTTCCAACCCATACAGCTGCTGCTCTACATCTACATCTACATCTACATCTATACTCCGCGAGCCACCTTACGGTGTGTGGCGGAGGGTACTTATTGTACCACTATCTGATCCCCCCTTCCCTGTTCCATTCACGAATTGTGCGTGGAAAGAACGACTGCTTGTAAGTCTCCGTATTTGCTCTAATTTCTCGGATCTTTTCGTTGTGATCATTACGCGAGATATATGTGGGCGGTAGTAATATGTTGCCCATCTCTTCCCGGAATGTGCTCTCTCGTAATTTCGATAATAAACCTCTCCGTATTGCGTAACGCCTTTCTTGAAGTGTCCGCCACTGGAGCTTGTTCAGCATCTCCGTAACGCTCTCGCGCTGACTAAATGTCCCTATGACGAATCGCGCTGCTTTTCGCTGGATCATGTCTATCTCTTCTATTAATCCAACCTGGTAAGGGTCCCATACTGATGAGCAATACTCAAGAATCGGACGAACAAGCGTTTTGTAAGCTACTTCTTTCGTCGATGAGTCACATTTTCTTAGAATTCTTCCTATGAATCTCAACCTGGCGCCTGCTTTTCCCACTATTTGTTTTATGTGATCATTCCACTTCAGATCGCTCCGGATAGTAACTCCTAAGTATTTTACGGTCGTTACCGCTTCCAATGATTTACCACCTATGGCATAATCGTACTGGAATGGATTTCTGCCCCTATGTATGCGCATTATATTACATTTATCTACGTTTAGGGAAAGCTGCCAGCTGTCGCACCATGCATTAATCCTCTGCAGGTCCTCCTGGAGTACGTACGAGTCTTCTGATGTTGCTACTTTCTTGTAGACAACCGTGTCATCTGCAAATAGCCTCACGGAGCTACCGATGTTGTCAACTAAGTCATTTATGTATATTGTAAACAATAAAGGTCCTATCACGCTTCCCTGCGGTACTCCCGAAATTACCTCTACATCTGCAGATTTTGAACCGTTAAGAATGACATGTTGTGTTCTTTCTTCTAGGAAATCCTGAATCCAGTCACAAACCTGGTCCGATATTCCGTAGGCTCGTATTTTTTTCACTAAACGTAAGTGCGGAACCGTATCAAATGCCTTCCTGAAGTCCAGGAATACGGCATCAATCTGCTCGCCAGTGTCTACGGCACTGTGAATTTCTTGGGCAAATAGGGCGAGCTGAGTTTCACATGATCTCTGTTTGCGGAATCCATGTTGGTTATGATGAAGGAGATTTGTATTATCTAAGAACGTCATAATACGAGAACACAAAACATGTTCCATTATTCTACAACAGATTGACGTAAGCGAAATAGGCCTATAATTATTCGCATCTGATTTATGACCCTTCTTGAAAATGGGAACGACCTGCGCTTTCTTCCAGTCGCTAGGTACTTTACGTTCTTCCAGTGATCTACGATAAATTGCTGATAGAAAGGGGGCAAGTTCTTTAGCATAATCACTGTAGAATCTTAAGGGTATCTCGTCTGGTCCGGATGCTTTTCCGCTACTAAGTGATAGCAGTTGTTTTTCAATTCCGATATCGTTTATTTCAATATTTTCCATTTTGGCGTCCGTGCGACGGCTGAAGTCAGGGACCGTGTTACGATTTTCCGCAGTGAAACAGTTTCGGAACACTGAATTCAGTATTTCTGCCTTTCTTCGGTCGTCCTCTGTTTCGGTGCCATCGTGGTCAACGAGTGACTGAATAGGGGATTTAGATCCGCTTACAGATTTTACATATGACCAAAACTTTTTAAGGTTCTTGTTTAGATTGTTTGCCAATGTTTTATGTTCGAATTCGTTGAATGCTTCTCTCATTGCTCTCTTTACGCTCTTTTTCGCTTCGTTCAGCTTTTCCTTATCAGCTATGATTCGACTACTCTTAAACCTATGATGAAGCTTTCTTTGTTTCCGTAGTACCTTTCGTACATGATTGTTATACCACGGTGGATCTTTCCCCTCGCTTTGGACCTTAGTCGGTACGAACTTATCTAAGGCGTACTGGACGATGTTTCTGAATTTTTTCCATTTATGTTCCACATCCTCTTCCTCAGAAATGAACGTTTGATGGTGGTCACTCAGATATTCTGCGATTTGTGCCCTATCACTCTTGTTAAGCAAATATATTTTCCTTCCTTTCTTGGCATTTCTTATTACACTTGTAGTCATTGATGCAACCACTGACTTATGATCACTGATACCCTCTTCTACATTCACGGAGTCGAAAAGTTCCGGTCTATTTGTTGCTATGAGGTCTAAAACGTTAGCTTCACGAGTTGGTTCTCTAACTATCTGCTCGAAGTAATTCTCGGACAAGGCAGTCAGGATAATGTCACAAGAGTGTTTTGAGAGCTGCTAATCGATTGTGGTGCGGTACTCCCTGCACCACAGTATTCTAGCAGGACTGTTTGAATAAGACGTATATTGATAGTTTCCATACCCGTCTGCGGCTGAGCGAGTGAAACATCTGAAACAACAAGTGTGTTGACGATGTAGCAAGACACGACTTTGACCTGCGCCGGAGGTACCAACCTCTGTTATCGTGACTAGTCTGTGACCGGCCTACCAGTGTACTCCAACATTCAGTACAAATGAGTAACTGACTGAGATCCAAGAAGCACAGCAAGTGACACAACATGAAAACATCAAGCAAGACATTTGTTCGACGCGCTACGTACAGATACTCACACGAGTACTGCTCGTACAGCCTGTGAGTGCTTTACAGAGTAATGATTTTGTGTTCGTAACGTACTGATCTCGAACTGTATTCCATTTTAGTGCAGCAGTAGTCTTCATGTGGGAACACTTTGTTAGCCAAAATAGCAAATATTTCGATATTGATAATAGTTTCAGAAAATTAATTTGCCATCTTCAGACCTGAAAAATATTTAAGAAGGAGACTATGGAGTCTCTTTATATATTTTTTTGAATTTGCATACTGGCGTGTAACCTGTTCCTTAAATATTTTTCAGATCTGAACGTGGCAGTTTAATTTGCTAAACCTAGTTATCATTGCACAAATATTTGCGAACTTGGTTTATAAAGTGTTCCCACAGGGAGACTGTAACACTGGTAATTATTATAGATCGTCTCCTACAGAAATGACAGTGTCATGAAGTGATGCGATTTTTTGCTCTCTTACAGTTATATTACATATAATCTACATTATTTACTGATTATTTGCGATTCATGTATCATTTTAACTTTCACTGAAGAAGCGAAGAGTGGAAATCGGTCACTCTCGCCTCTCAGCCTCTGGAGCGATGTAAGTTCTAGGAAAGGTGACACCACTGAGTATGGACCACGATTATTAGAAAATTCTGTGCAATCCGCGGCAAGCATCACCGGTATTTAACTATTACTGTGAAGGCTAACGAACGCACAAGTCTACATTACGCTAAGATGTCGATGCGATAATTGATACCAGTGTTAAATTGTTTATTCATCAGCTTGTTTTGTGTTATAACAGCGCTTAACACCAGAATTTATCTTCTTTATCCATTCGATACCCACACTTTGACAGTTGTTTAGTCACAAACGAATGTTACACTTACTACACAATAATACGGTCTCTCATTGACAATTTGGTCTTTTATATATTTGTATTGTGTCTATAACCTGAAGCCAATGACCGACTGCGTCATTTCGGGTAGACGTACCTGAAATCCGTTTTGTTGGCCCCTGATGCTTCTAGAATAGAAGTTTTGCTTCTATCCTGTTTGAAGGCTAACCTCCCTTTATACTTGTCATGTCTTTTTCCTGCTGGCGCAGTGCCTCTGTTGTTCTGGATTTGACTTCTAGTAGATCATTTTGCTTATTACAGGGAATTCTGAAATTTCCATTTCCGTTTCCTGGCGCATAAAACCTCGGGACTCCATCGCCAATAAAGTAAAAGCTTCAGAGTTTTGGCAATTAATCAGAATTTCCACATCGCAATAAAAGTGAAACGTAATCAATCAAAATAGTTCTTGAGGTCGGATGTTCACACTAATTATTGGAAACTTAAAGCATATATACGCATATAATGGACACAATTGGCCACTGAAATATTCCGGTGTTATAGATTACTTTCACTTCTCTGATTGCATCTCTTGCATGTGCCCCGAAACGTACACAAGCACCTAAGAACGTGTTTTACAAACTGTATTTCCACTTCCACGTGCAACTATTTTATTACGTCAAAATGTAATGTACGACACGTCAGATATTATGAAACAAACAAATAATTTTAAGAACTGAACTTACCTTGTGTATCTAGCTGTAATTGTCCAGCGAATGACGAAGGCATCTCGTGTGTGTGTGTGTGTGTGTGTGTGTGTGTGTGTGTGTGTGTGTGTGTGTGTGATCAAAGGTGCGAACAGCAAGTCGCTGTAGAAGTACCCAAAACGCTACGAACACTGAAGTACAGGTCAGAACCGTTGGTAGCTTCGTGTAGAATCTGCTCCTACCGTCAGTGGCACTCAAAAACATTAACCTTCCATTTATTAGCGTCGTTTTCATATGATGTGAATTCGCGACATTCGGCATTAAGGGGTTAATTACTAAAGAAGAATGCCGGGATAGATCCATTGAATAAGCAGGGTCCATTTCCCTCCCGCTCTTCCCTAATCCGTGCTTGCATTCCGTCTCTTAACGATCTTGTCTACGAGACGTTAAACTCTAATTCGTTCTTTACCAATTCAGCGACTTGCAGTGCAATGCTATTTACCCGTGAATAATGTCATGCGATCTCATTCTTTCTTTTATCAAAATACCTCTTACTTATATGCAGATACAGCAATCAGAAAAAAACACATTCGCTTTGCATGCTATACTGACACAGTTTGAGCAACATGTCCCGATATGTGTTACCTCGCGCGTGTCTCGTACGGCATGCATAACCGCAACCTCCAGATCTGATGCAAGATCGCTGTTTGCGTCAGGAGCGGCGAGTTACACAGCTCGGATAGAATGTCGGAGATAGTTCAGTTCACTGCACACGAAAATGGCGTTTCAATCTCAGAGGCTGACAGACTGTGCAATGCAGAGTCTACTGAAGGCCGACGTTAATAGCGACCGTCCAGTGGACTGCAGGAGAACAAGAAGAAGTTCCATGGAAATGGAATGAAACTGCCTGATAGCAGTCGAGAAACAGACAGCTCAGCTCGTTAACTTAAGTAGCTGTCGCAAACCATCACATATTTCTGTCTCTCCTGTGAATACAGTACGTCATGGGGGACCTATTCTTGTCGCTTATAGACCAGTGTACAGGGTAATGTGTTATGGGCGTCATTATTATTTCTTAACTGTAGTAGAGTATTCACAACAATTTTCATGAAAAGTACAGTGAAACTGTAGTTAAAATAGCGAACTGAAACAACTGTCGACAAGATGAACAAACGGTGCTCAACAACAATCATCTTGTACACAGGTTTTGAGGAATTAGGCATTTAACCTACAGTTCGACATTAAACTTACTCTCCCACAAAACTCGTTGTAATTAATTCATTATAGTTCAGATGCCAAAGCAAGATAAAGAGGTAGCAATCAGAAAATTGGGAGTCGAAAAATCACTCCTGTTACCAAAGCAAAATTGCGTTCTGAAAAGAAAAAAAGGGCAGCGTAACAAAAATATATCTGAAAAGAAATCAAGGTCTATCACTTTCTAGATGTGGTAAATGGAAGTTCCTCCCAAAACGTAAGGTAGGAACCAGTCTACTCATTTTGAATGGGAACATACGCAAGCATTAACTGATTTGGCATTGAACCAAAGAGGGAAGGGTAAACATGCGGCACGGACGTAGCCACATATGGAAGTCTACTAGCAAGACCACTCACATTCGTAATTATCTATTCTAAGGCGCCCACAGCATTGGTAATGAATGTCCTTGCCTTTTAAGAATGTTTCTCAGTCGTCCCTTCCATTGCGTCATGTCGTAGTGTATGCTTCTCCAGAAACCGAACTTGGCATTACTAAAACATTTGTCTCTTTGTCGGGCAGATTCAATGGTGGCAGGTCGCCAAAGACGCTTTTGTGTGAGCAACGCTGTAATTACTGCTTAGATGAGAACTCACACGGCGCTGTCTGCCATAGTGTATATAGTTACATTACTTCATACTCGCGTAAGGAATCTTGTGCTGGTTCATAAGATTCAGCAGCACTACCAATTCTGTCTCATGTGTCGTCCTAGATGTTGCATCAAGAGAAGGTGACGTTACATGTTTTATTAATCGTTGAGAATGCCTGAATACCATTGTCTTGGCTTCTAGGACGACGCCTACAGAGTGTGCCCACAGGATGATTTCGAGATGTTACAGACTTTCAGGGACTGTGGAGAAGTGTGAATTTATCGGTATGAGGAAAGGGACTCTAGTCCGCAAACGATCGAGTCGAAAGGTATAAGCGAAAATTTATTGAAGTTCCACCTTAACATCGCGCAACGTTCAAACTAGGGGCCCCAACTTCCGAACCCTGATCATGAGGTACAGAATTCCTACTGAATACTGCCCAATACCTTCAGATAATTTCCCCGTAACTTAATATCAGCAGCCGGCCAGAGTGGCCGAGCGGTTATAGGCGCTACAGTCTGGAACCGCAAGACCGCTACGGTCGAAGGTTCGAATCCTGCCTCGGGCATGGATGTGTGTGATGTCCTTAGGTTAGTTAGGTTTAAGTAGTTCTAAGTTCTAGGGGACTGATGACCTCAGAAGTTAAGTCCCATAGTGCTCAGAGCCATTTGAGCCATTTAATATCAGCAAAACTGCAAGTCTAGGGTACAGTAATTATGAATTCCGTTTGCCTGCATTGGTTTCATAATCTTTTACATTTATAATAATTGTTCAAAATGGCGTCCTCCAGCGTCAATGCAGGCATGGGATAGTCGCACAAATTTCTGTCGTACCCGCCTTTTGAACAGTGGCGAAGCCAGCGAGAATTCTTGCCAGGAGATACTCTTCAGTCTCGACAGGCGTCTCGTGCACCAGACGTTTCACATTGCCCCACAAGAAGATACCAAGTGCGGTAACCACGAAAAAGGACCTCCTTATCTATCCACTTTTCAGGGAATGTCTGAGCTAGGTATGCACGAGCTCTCAGTCCAGTGTGACGTGGGGTCCATCATATTGAAAACAAATTCGTTGACGAATAACAAAATGAAATGGCTCTGAGCACTATGGGACTTAACTTCTGAGGTCATCAGTCCCCTACAACTTAGAACTACTTAAACCTAACTAACCTAAGGACATCACTAACATCCACGCCCGAGGCAGGATTCGAACCTGCGACCGTAGCGGTCGGGCGGTTCCAGACTGTAGCGCCTAGAACCGCTCGGCCACCATGGCCGGCCGACGAATAACATGTGAGATGTGTTCCTGGAACGTGTGTAGTATGTGTGTGGGTATCGAACGATTTTCGTTTGTAAGTTTCGACTAGGTCGTTTCCGGATCTGGATTCCTTACTCCAAATTGATACTTTTACCCTTCTCCATCATCCTTGAGCATTTGTATCATCATCACAGAATGTACCTACAGACTATCGTTTCTTCCTCGCTCCACTTGCGAGTTGAGCAGGAAGGGAATGGCTACCAGTGTACGTGCTGCACTCCGCCGTAGTCTGCGGAATATGAATGTAGATGTAAATACAAGGAAGACTCGGCAAATACTTGTGTTATTGATGTCGTAATGTTCGATAAGCATAGTAGCGTTTAGAGTCCGGAAGGAATGTGTGTGAGAGAGCGAGGTGCTAGGAGAGGAGAGGAGCAGCCGGCCACGTAGTGTGGGTCAGTGTCAAGAGGCCGCTCACTTTCCGCGGCTGGGGACTGGGGAGGGAAACCGGGACACGGCCGAACGACAGCCGACAGCCGACTGAATCACGGCGCCCCGTCCTCACACAACGCGCCGACACTCTCTTCAGGCGACACCACCCACTCGTCCGCTGCCCTTTCGTAGACAAATCTTGCGGCGATAGACAGCAATTAAAGGACAGCCGCACAAGGGAGGAATTCGTCATCTTTTGAATAGTCTTGCCACGAGAGGTGTTGTGCATCACGAGATGGTTTACCGTTAAAATTTCGAAAGCGTACTTTTCCTAGAGCAGTCAACTACTATATAGCTTCCACCCACGTACGTTTTGCAAAAATACTGCTAAGGCAATATTAGAAGGATTCGAACACGAACGGGGGCCAACCAACAATCGTTCTTCGGGCGCATCATTCGCGGATGGAAAAGGAAACGGCGGAAGTGACAGTGGTACTTACGCACCTTCCACCACACACCATAAGGTTGCTTGCGGATTGTTAACGTAGATTTGAAATTAAATAATAAGAGAATCGTTAAAAAACGAAATTGCAGACGACAGTAAAAAATGTCTTCCTCTCGTGAACTGAATTTGAAGGTAGATGTGATGCAGCAGCTATATATACTTAAAAAGTGGTCTAATCCAGAATTGCTACAAGGGCTCAAGTCAAAGTGCACAATATTTGTTGTGGCAGTTTGTTTGGAGATAAAGAAAAGGTGTGGTTTGTAATGACTTTCTTCCACTAACCTCAGCACCGACTACAGAAAAATCACATTCTCACACCAAGCAAGACAGAAACCACGTTTATGAAACCCCTTCCGCGGCGAGTGACCTTGATGGCGAGAGGCATGGCCTACCTTTAAGTATGCTTCTTGATAAGATTTCGACATGTGGCGAGACAGAGGAGTCTTGAAAGAACGTGTGAAATATAGTGTTCCGTCGTGAGCTTATTTCCTAAGTTCATATAAATGTATTGTTCTACTACTTGATCACATAACCTTTGTTTATTTTGCAAGTTCGGAAAGTACAGAGCGTTCTAGTAGTATTTTGGCGATATGCCTGCATAAAACCTTCTCGCCATTCAAGCAGCGTCGGTTCAAATTCATTTGCGATGAACATAATTAAAGTTGATTGAGGAAATTAATTAACCCACCCATCCCCTCTCCCCCCCGTGTAAAGGTAATCGTAAATGACTCATTATTAGCAAGTGAATATTCCAAGGCAAAAGAACGGTATTTTAAGGACTTAAGGTCAATTGCAGACCCGATTAAGCGTACAGCGAAATCAAATCTCTATGGGAAAGCTAACTCTGAACCAAATGGACAAAACTGCAGTGGGTAAGTTTTCTTTTCCTGTCCTAAAGAATCTGTCAGAAAATGTCATAAATTTCCCATATTAACATTTTTACGTTCGCATATACACCGCTTTGTGTTTTATATCGCAGTAGCCAGTGTCAATAAGTTGACAATTTAAATTCAATGATGTTCTAACGATGTAGTGTTGCGAAGATTCTTGGCAGATTAAAACTCTGTGTCGGCCTGACACTCGAACGCGGAACCTCGCTTTTCACGGCAAATTCTCTGTCGACTCCGCTATCCAGGTTCCGGATTCAACTCCAGGTGCAGCACGCAGATTTGGTCTGCCAGGAAGTTTCAAATCAGCGAACACCCCACTGCAAAGTAGGAGAGACTGAAAATACTGCTTCATTTGTAAGGTTCTTTTTATTTAAAACACGACCGGTTTCGGGCTCTTATATGCGCATCATCAGCCATTAAACTGAGAATTAACAAGAGACCTAAGTAAATAATAATTTTTACGCATAATAGTACACATAAAACAGCAAAAAAGAAGATCCATACAATACTTTAGAAACCAACAGTCGGGCTAGGTGCGGTAAAGCCTAAGTCAGTGGCAAAGTGGCACCAGACAATACTACGGATGGGTACAGAAATATGCAATGGCCACCAGGACACTTATTCTTTGTGCTGTGACCCCTAGCACCGCGGTGGACGAGTACAGGACGGTGTATCACCAGCGAACGCAAAGCAAAGAGTAGCGTACACAAAGGGGAAAGCATATTGGTAAACCAGAGTGGCAAAAGTACTGCCAAGTGTTGACGGGAAGAAGAACGCGGGGCCATTCACAATCGAAATAATGGTTTCAATTCAAAACGAAAAAACCATCACATAGAAAGTTACATGGAAAACGTTGAAAGTGCATTATGAGTGGTAAAGGAACATATTGAACAGGAGTAGTACAGAACTGTTCTAAAGAACTGCAGTAAAACTAACAAACCGGCGACATGAAAGTTATGTGTAAAACGTAAAACAAAATGAAAATTTTTCCCTTCCCGCGAGGGCATGGAAGTTTTTTAATTTAGTGGCAATATATGTGGCGATGTGGATCAACGCGCCACAGTCGTGAGTTAAAAGAACATACACATGTGCCACTCCTATTAAAACGCATTGCATTACTGGAAAAAATGGAGGGTAGCAAAATCTTAGTCAACACTGTCAAAAACTGCTACACCTATTAATAGCTAGCAGCAATAGTACTAAAGGGACACATTAAAAGCCGCGCGGGATTAGCCGAGCGGTCTGGGGCGCTGCAGTCATGAACTGTGCGGCTGGTCCCGGCGGTGATTCGAGTCCTCCCTCGGGCATTGGTGTGTGTGTTTGTCCTTAGGATAATTTAGGTTAAGTAGTGTGTAAGCTTAGGGACTGATGACCTTTGCAGTTAAGTCCAATAAGATTTCATACGCATTTGTACATTTTTGACATATTAAAAGTGGCATCAGTTTAGAACCTGCTAACTAAAAGCCGACGACTATACGAGGCTTACTTAAGATGAGACGTGAGACAAATTTTACATCGTGGAATACAGGTAAATTTTAAATTAGCGATGATACAAAGTGAAAACTGCTCCTATATACAGTTTTGTGTTTCCAGCTTTTATTTGTAGCTGCACATACGTACATGAGAAGTTGTCGAAGCCTCTTTCAAGAGATTTTTCAGTAATTCGCATAAAATATTTCGTACTTTGATATTTAAATCACGCGAAAAGCTATGCTCCGTTCACATTATAGTTATTAAACGATCACTCTTACCAGTACTATTCGATTCTCAGTATTTGAATCAGAAATGAAACACTGCCTTGCTCGTTGTACTCCAGTTTCAAGGCGTGTGTGACTGAATTCTATGCTTCATGACCAACAACTCTTTTCTAATGTATTACCAAAGACAACAGGAATCACCGATAGGCAAAATATAGAAAATGTGTGTTCGTCAGACGGAGGAAATCTTCTACCAATAACGAGCTCTTTGAAGGTGCTGTTAGAAGATGCATGCAGATGCAGGCAGAGGATCGCCTACAGCTATGATGTCTCTTATCTCAACAGAAAGCAAAACGACATTGTTCTAAAAATGCATCGCCAAGTATACAGATCTGACTTGGTGCTACACCCTACCGCTATGCTATTTTAGTAACAATTTAAATACAATCTGATAGCCTCACAAGTCGTGCAGTTTCGATTAAGTCCCGCTCCCTCGACACCTACGCTTTGCCTCATCTTCTCGTGTCTCGGTTAGTGATTCAGTGCAGGAACCAAAGTGAAACGCTTGTTAGCGGGTGGTATTCGAGGGCATGATGTAAGATCGTCTGGTGGCAGAGGGCAGCTTCCGGATGTTGATAAAGCCCATGCATGGACTGAGGCTGGCCGGGCGCTGACGTCACTGCTGAATCACCGGCGCTACGGGCTGTGCCCGCTAATTATATCCATACCGTGACCCACGCCGGAAGGCCTCTCCGACACGCGCCCCGGCATCCGCTGGGCACGGACCTGCGTGTTGACCGAGGGCACGCGCGGCCGTGTAGCACCAAGAGCAAGGTTTTCGCGACAAAAATGGCTCTGGCTCTGAGCACTATGCGACTCAACTTCTGAGGTCGTCAGTCGCCTAGAACTTAGAACTAATTAAACCTAACTAACCTAAGGACATCAAACACATCCATGCCCGAGGCAGGATTCGAACCTGCGACCGTAGCGGTCACGCGGTTCCAGACTGAAGCGCCTTTAACCGCACGGCCGGCTTTCGCGATAGGATGGGAGTTACTCTCCTAGCAGTAACGATATCTGCACATCATTTCTGTGGCGATTACTAGCCGGGTGGCTTGGCTGACTTAGTGCACGTCATTAATGATATATTGTGAAAATTTCTCTTGCTCGAATTTGTGAACCTTTGTAATTCGATTGGGCATGGCAGTGATAAGAGTCGAGGAGTATGGAAGGGAAGCTGTGGTTGGAAAGGGAGTGAGACAGGGTTGTATCCTATCCCCGATGTTATTCGATCTGTATATTGAGCAAGCAATAAAGGAAACAAAAGAAAAGTTCGGAGTAGGTATTAAAATCCATGGTGAAGAAATAAAAACTTTAAGGTTCGCCGATGACATTGTAATTCTGTCAGAGACAGCAAAGGACTTGGAAGAGCAGTTGAACGGAATGGACAGTGTCTTGAAAGGAGGGTATAAGATGAACATCAACAAAAGCAAAACGAGGGTAATGGAATGTAGTCGAATTAAGTCGGGTGATGCTGAGGGAATTAGATTAGGAAATGAGACACTTCAAGTAGTAAAGGAGTTTTGCTATTTGGGGAGCAAAATAACTGATGATGGACGAAGTAGAGAGGATATCAAATGTAGACTGGCAATGGCAAGGAAAGCGTTTGTGAAGAAGAAAAATTTGTTTACATCAAGTATAGATTTAAATGTCAGGAAGTCGTTTCTGAAAGTATTTGTATGGAGTGTAGCCATGTATGGAAGTGAAACGTGGACGATAAATAGTTTAGACAAGAAGAGAATAGAAGCTTTCGAAATGTGGTGCTACAGAAGAATGCTGAAGATTAGATGGGTAGATCACATAACTAATGAGGAGGTATTGAATAGAATTGGGGAGAAGAGGAGCTTGTGGCACAACTTGACTAGAAGAAGGGATCGGTTGGTAGGACATGTTCTGAGACATCGATGGATCACCAATTTAGTATTGGAGGGCAGCGTGGAGGGTAAAAATCGTAGAGGGAGACCAAGAGATGAATACACTAAGCAGATTCAAAAGGATGTAGACTGCAGTAGGTACTGGGAGATGAAGAAACTTGAACAGGATAGATTAGCATGGAGAGCTGCATCAAACCAGCCTCAGGACTGAAGACAACAACAATAACAACAACAACTATATGCATAATCGAGAATATATGATATTTACTAAAGCTTTACAAACTGGAAATCCGGCCAATTTACATACCTCGAATCGCAAGGAAAAGATGGGTAACGCCTGTTACAACACCTGAAATAATCATCTATTTCCATCTTTCGATGCGTTTTCGGTTATGTTCGAGTTGCTAGTATAGCTTGCGAACAGTAGTTCCATTGGACCTGATTTCTTATTCCTATATCTGTATGGGTTCAGCCAGTCTCTTCACGTCTACTGTAAATCAGATTAGACCCTATACCTTCGTACCAGTCAACTGCCTACAAGCACTTCTTTGGGCGATCTCTCTACGTTGGTGTGACTCTGAACACGAACTCGGCAGATTCGAATCGTCTTGACAAAACAATTTCTTGTCTGATCGCAAATTACAAGACGAGAAGAGACGGAGTCGTGTACTCCTCAGTGTCCTCAATTTAATTTAGAGACTAAATCGAAAGGCAACAAGACACTTCATGGTTATTCTTGCGTTGCCTGGGAGCAATAAAGATGTCGCCCCATTTGGTACCCTAGCTGAAGTGTACACTGCATTTCACGCTCTCTTCTTCCTACAGCGTGAATAAGAGGAACAGTAACGAGACAGCATCACATAAACTGGATATTTACGATGGAGACATAAGGATGCCAGTCGGTTTACAAATCGCACCAATGTTCGTTTGTTACGAAAACAAATGATACGACAGGAGTCTCTTCATTGTTAACAGGTCTCGTCTCTGCTAATGCACTAAAATGCAGGTGTGGCGGCACAAAACTCAGCTATATCGATCTTATTCCTTCGTAGTAACAATCTGTTTTGATAAGTGAGTGATAGCATGCGTTATATTATTATTTTAGAGAGTATGGATGTAAAAAAAAGACACATAGGCAACAATAGCGAGTCCCAAAAACTCCTAAAAAAGAAAAGAAAATAGAACTGGTGCCGGTATTATTCCGTAACCTGCAGATACGCACAACGAACGCAAGGTCTTAGAATGCCCAGCACATTCACAGCGGATCGAAGCGACGTTTTGTCGGCCGTGCGCGCGTTACTCGCAACTAGATTGCAATTCGCCTGCGCGCAGCACGATAATGCATGCGCATGAGCGCTTCTCGAAGCCAGTCGAAGGAAATCGATACTGGCAGTATATAAACGTAGCGAATCAGAATCATGTTAGTGAACACCTTCTCTTTCTATTCTGACAGTACGTTTTACGCGATAACTGGTTGAGATTACTTTTGGTCTCTTCAAATCACATACTGATGCAACCGCCTTACGTGCGCTTGAAGTCAGTTCAAATGAGATTTGTGTTTTCGAAATGTTCAGTTTGTAAGTCTACTGTTCTTGCACCTCGTCCGAATATCGATATGTGCATAAGAGCTAGTGGGCGATATCATTGGCGAATAGTGAAAATACATAGATCACAGAAAACATAGACCGCGAGTGACGTCATTACATTGAAACCGAGGCCCACAAGAAAGACAGGCCGCGGCGCGTATGTCGCGAAGGTAGGCCTGAACTCGATCGCTCGCTCGGTTCAGCAGGCAAATTGCGTTTCTTTCCTCCCGGCGGGGTCAGGGATTTTTCCTGCCTCGTGGTGACTGGGTGTTTTGTGCTGTCCTTAGGTTAGTTAGGTTTAAGTAGTTCTAAGTTCTAGGGGACTGATGACCATAGATGTTAAGTCCCATAGTGCTCAGAGCCATTTCAAATTGCGTTTCTAGACCTGTTAACTCGCTGCTGAGCATGCACGTACTAACGAGAATTGCTTCTTCTACTGCAATCTGCTATTATGAAGTCTTACTGATTAAAAGTATTACATCAAAATTTAATTTAAGATCAATACTCGATATAAATGGTGTAACGGCTTATTTGCAGCATTTACCCTCTTCTGTTTAGCAGTCTTCATTTCATACAAGAAGTGGTGCCTTATGCAATTATTATCATTTTAGTGTGATTTTAATTTTATTTTACCCTAGTAGAACCGCAACAAATTATAATTACGCCTATGGACTTCCAATCATTGTAGGACTAATAACAGTAAGACTCTACAATAGCGGATTCCAGTAGAAGATGCAGTTCTCGTTTGTACGTACACATCTGGTTATGGGTTAACAGCCGCGCGGTCTAAGACTCTCCAATCATGGACTGTGCGGCTGGTCCCGGCGGAGGTTCGAGTCCTCCCTCGGGCATGGGTGTGTGTGTGTTTGTCCTTAGGATAATTTAGGTTAAGTAATGTGTAAGCTTATGGACTGATGACGTTAGCAGTTAAGTCCCATAAGATTTCACACACAATTAAGTATGGGTTAATAGGTGTAGATACGTAGTTTGTCTGCTGAGTTGAGCGAGCGCAGGCCTACCTTCGTGACGTACGCGCCGCGGCCTATCTCTCTCGTAGGCCTCGATTGAAACCAACATCTAAGTCACGTGACTCGGAGCAGGATGCCGAGTTTCTGCTATTAAGCACTGTATGGGGTGGAGTTGATACAGTTTCTCTTTTATAGCTGAAATGAAGCATTGATTTTAACAGGAAAATAATTTGCCTTATGTAGTTGTGCAGTTAATCTGATTTCTCCGAAGTTCTTAACATTAATGCGATGGTTATCGTTCTTACATGTGACCAGGTGAAACGTACTGACAGTTCTGTTTACAAGCAACAAAATTACAGTTCCTCAGTGAATATATGCCCAGAGAAGTCGTGTTTAGACCCTACACACTTCACAAACTGATGAAAATCTCAATTGTGAAAGGGAGCTATTTCAAAATACTTGCAGAGGTATTTCCGTGAGTTGAAAGTTAGGATGGATATTGGCTCTTGGACGCAAAACTTGATGAATAACTAAGATTTTAATACAACATATCGGAAGTATCTAGCTCACTACACACGTATAATCAACGTTTTGTATATATTACGCTTCCTACCTTGATATCGTTTCGATATCTGTAATGGATTGAGAAAAAGTAAGAAATTATATGCGCTTATTTTGTGTAAATACCAGACATTATGCACATAAACGAATTTCCTTTCTTACAAAAGCATGTAACATTTCTCTCACACACATTCTTGTGGAATCGTTACAAAAACTAATGCTGCGTGCGGAATTATTATTTTGTCTTCCACTCCTGTGGAAGTGACGAACGACAAGAATTCACGGTGCCAAAAAAGAGTGTTCACTAAACAACAATTATTCTGTGGCTTTTAGAAAGAACTGTCAATACTTCTCAACTTGATCAGATGTAAAAACGATAATCATTGCTTTATTGTGTTATTTCGGGGAAACTACGTTAACTGCACTACTACATGTGTAATAGTAGAACTACAGTTCGTTGAATTGTCAAAATCAATGCTTGATTTCAGCTATATATGAGAAAAACTGTAACTGTCAGCTCCACTTCACAGAGCGAGTGAAGACAGGAACTGGGCTTTCTGCCCTGAGTCACGTGACTTAGATGTTGGTTTAAAGCCTTAACACGCCAGAGATAGGGACATGCGCAGTATGTTATATATGGTATACGTGAAAATAAATAAAACCGTATTTTCGGTCACAATAGGATTACTTGATCTATATTTAGTCCCGCGGGCTGTGGCGATCGGCCGGCAGTGTCACTGGCAATCTGCAGTAGTGTACGGGCCGATGGCGAGAATATGACCTTGAAATGATTCGAAGAGAGTTGGTCACGCGAAGTGATCCAAAGTTTAATTGAATTGCTGATCAAAATGGTTCAAATGGCTCTGAGCACTATGGGACTTAACATCTATGGTCATCAGTCCCCTAGAACTGAAAACTACTTAAACCTAACTAACCTAAGGACATCACACAACACCCAGTCATCACGAGGCAGAGAAAATCCCCGACCCCGCCGGGAATCGAACCCGGGAACCCGGGCGTGGGAAGCGAGAACGCTACCGCACGACCACGAGCTGCGGACAATTGCTGATCAGATAGCTCAGTTATAGGCAGCGACATATACGAGGGCGTGATGAATATTGATGCCTCATAATTTTTGTGTGAAAATCTTTACACTTTTTAAATAAAACAATCGTTATTAATACTATACTTCTTTACTCTTAATGTCTACACATTTGTAGCTCACTGCCGCTAGTGGGTTCCGAATTGGCTGGCTCTGAGCACTATGGGACTTAACATCTATGGTCATCAGTCCCCTAGAACTTAGAACTACTTAAACCTAACTAACCTAAGGACAGCACACAACACCCAGCCATCACGAGGCAGAGAAAATCCCTGACCCCGCCGGGAATCGAACCCGGGAACCCGGGCGTGGGAAGCGAGAACGCTACCGCACGACCACGAGATGCGGGCAGGTTCCGAATTGCAGCGTGTAATAAGGGGGTGTGTATCGTAATAATGTCGGTGCGTGAGAAACAGCATGCTGTAATCGAGTTTCGAATTCGACGAGTTCGTCCACACATGGAACACAACACCCTCTCCTTCAGCATGACAATTCTGCGACATCTGCAGCGATTCGATGCCTTGTGTTCACTGTCATCGATCATCCTCCACACAGTCCCGACTTAGTTGAATCAGATTTCATCTCTTTCCACAAACTTGATTACTTTCGAGGATTTCACTTTGAGAGTGAACATTTAAAAAAAATTTAAAGCAGACACGTTGCTCCTTTAACTCTTGCTATCTCAAAATTCGCAAACTGTGCGGCACAACGTTCTACGCAATACAGCACTGAATAACAACTAACAGATATGCAGCAATGGAACTTCCGGCAGTTACACATCCAACACAGGCGTGTGTAAGGATGTCAACCGCAATTCACCCCAACACACCATTGGCGCAAAATTACGAATGTACCGGAATTTTTTGAACAGACCTTGTACACACACACACACACACACACACACACACACACACACACACACACACACACACACACAATATGTATGGGTTATTACTGTCTGAGAAGCCACTGGAGCCGGCCGGTGTGGCCGAACGGTTCTAGGCGCTCAGTCTGCAACAGTGAGACCGCTACAGTCGCAGGTTCGAATCCTGCCTCGAGCATGAATGTGTGTGATGTCCTTAGGTTAGTTAGGTTCAAGTAGTTCTAAGTTCTAGGGGACTGATGACCTCAGATGTTCAGTCCCATAGTGCTCAGAGCCATTTGAACCATTTTTTGAAGCCACTGGAGACAGGTAGCTGTATACACTAAGCGCCAAAGATACTGGTATAGGCATGCGAATTGAAATACAGAGATATGAAGGGCTTATTTCAATAGTGGTAAAAGTCCATTTTTGTTCATTCTGAGATACAGAGTCCTAAAGTTAAATGAACGCTGAAAGGTCTGCAGTTGAGATACCAGAATTGCTCAACTATAGGCCTATATACTTGAATATTTCTGGTATCTCAACTGCAGATTTGTCAGTGCTTATTTAACTTTAGGACTCTGTATCTCAGAAGGAACAAAAATGGACTTGTACCACTATTGAAATAAGCCCTTCATATGTAAACAGGCAGAAGACGGCACTACGGTCGGCAACGCCTTTATAAGACAACAAGTGTCTGGTGCAGTTGGTAGATCGGTTACTGCTGCTACAATGGCAAGTTTTCAAGATTTAAATAGGTTTGAACGTGTTATAGTCGGTGCGCGTGCGATGGAACATAGTATCTCCGAGGCGGCGATGAAGTGGGGATTTTCCTGTACGACCATTTCGCGAGTGTGTAGTGAATATCATGATTTCGATAAAACATCAAATCCCCGACATCGCAGCGGCCGGAAAAAGACCGTGCAAGAACGGGACCAACGACGAGTTAAGAGAATCGTCCAACGTGACAGAAGTGCAACCCTTCCGTAAATTGCTGCAGATTTCAATGCTGGGCCATCAACAAGTGTCAGCGTGTAAATCACTCAACGAAACATCATCGATACGGGCTTTCGGAGCCGAATGCCCACTCGTGTACCCTTGATGACTGCACGACACAAAGCTTTACGCCTAGCCTGGGCCCGTCAACACCGACGCGGGACTGTTGATGACTGGAAACTTGTTGCCTGGTCGAACGAGTCTCGTTTCAAATTGTATCGAGCGGATGGAAGTGTACGGGTATGAAGACAACCTCATGAATCCGTGGGCCCTGCATGTCAGCAGGGCACTGTTCAAGTTGGTGGAGGCTCTGTAATGGTGTGGGGCGTGTGCAGTTGGAGTGATATCGGATCTCTAATACGTCTAGACAATACCCTGAGAGGTGACACGTTCCAAAGCATCCTGTCTGATCACCTGCATCCATTCATGTCTATTGTGCATTCCGATGGACTTGGGCAATTCCAGCAGGACAATGCGACACGCCAGACGTAGGGAATTGCTGCAGAGTGGCTCTAGGAACACTCTTCTGGGTTTAAACAGTTCCGCTGGCCACCAAACTCGCCAGACATGAACGTTATTGAGCATATTTGGGATGCCTTCCAACGTGCTGTTCAGAATCCTCCACCCCTCGTACTCTTACGGATTTATGGACACTCCTGCAAGATTTATGGTGTGAGTTTCCTCCAGCAGTACCTCACAGATTAGTCGAGTGCATGTCACGTCGTTTTGCAGAATTACACGATATTAGGCAGGTGTACCAGTTTCATTGGCTCTTCAGTGTGTATACTATTTTATAGAGACTATAGAAAATATTATCTTAGAAGAAAGATTAAGGAAAGGCAAACCTACGTTTCTAGCATTTGTAGACTTAGAGAAAGCTTTTGACAATGTTGACTGGAATACTCTCTTTCAAATTCTGAAGGTGGCAGGGGTAAAATACAGGGAGCGAAAGGCTATTTACAATTTGTACAGAAACCAGACGGTAGTTATAAGAGTCGAGGGACATGAAAGGGAAGCAGTGGTTGGGAAGGGGGTGAGACAGGGTTGTAGCCTCTCCCCGATGCTATTCAATCTGTATATTGAGGAAGCAGTAAAGGAAACAAAAGAAAAGTTCGGACTTGGTATTAAAATCCATGGAGAAGAAATAAAAACCTTGAGATTCGCCGATGACATTGTAATTCTGTCAGAGACAGCAAAGAACTTGGAAGAGCAGTTGAACGGAATGGACAGTATCTTGAAAGGAGAGTATAAGATGAACATCAACAAAAGCAAAACGAGGATAATAGAATGTAGTCGAATTAAGTCGGGTGATGCTGAGGGAATTAGATTAGGAAATGAGACACTTAAAGTAGTAAAGGAGTTTTGCTATTTGGGGAGCAAAATAACTGATAATGGTCGAAATAGAGAGGACATAAAATGTCCTGAGGATTAGCCGAGAGGTCTAGGGCGCTGCAGTGATGGACGGTGCGGCTGGCCCCGGCGGAGGTTCGAGTCCTCCCTCGGGCATGGGTGTGTGTGTGTTTGTCCCTAGGATAATTTAGGTTAAGTACTGTGTAAGCTTAGGGACTGATGACCTTAGCAGTTAAGTCCCATAAGATTTCACACACATTTGAACATTTGATATAAAATGTAGACTGGCAATGGCAAGGAAAGCGTTTCTGAAGAAGAGAAATTTGTTAACATCGAGTATTGATTTAAGTGTCAGGAAGTCGTTTCTGAAAGTATTCGTATGGAGTGTGGCCATATATGGAAGTGAAACATAGACGATAAATAGTGTAGACAAGAATAGAATAGAAGCTTTCGAAATGTGGTGCTACAGAAGAATGCTGAAGATTAGATGGGTAGATCACATAACTAATGAGGAGGTATTGAATAGAATTGGTGAGAAGAGGAGTTTGTGGCACAGCTTGACTAGAAGAAGGGATCGGTTGGTAGGACATGTTCTGAGGCATCAAGGGATCACCAATTTAGCATTGGAGGGCAGCGTGGAGGGTAAAAATCGTAGAGGGAGACCAAGAGATGAATACACTA
This sequence comes from Schistocerca serialis cubense, assembly GCF_023864345.2. Taxonomy (NCBI): domain Eukaryota; kingdom Metazoa; phylum Arthropoda; class Insecta; order Orthoptera; family Acrididae; genus Schistocerca; species Schistocerca serialis. Next base: position 703,210,135 of record NC_064638.1, read on the forward strand.
AGCAGATTCAGAAGAATGTAGGCTGCAGTAGGTACTGGGAGATGAAGAAGCCTGCACAGGATAGAGTAGCATGGAGAGCTGCATCAAACAAGACTCAGGACTGAACAACAACATAGAAAGTATTCGTGAGCGAGCTCCATAATTTTGTTGTTCATTTAGTAGTGTACGTCGATGGCCGTTCGCAGTGTGTAAGGGTTCGCATGGGAAAGGCGCGGCTGGCGGCCGGCCGGCGTCTGCGGTGGCGAGTGGAAGCGGCGCAGGCGGCGCGTGGGCCCCGCTCGTGACGTACGGTGGTGGCGGCGGTGGCGGCTCTGTCCAAATTTAGTCAGCTGGCGCCTTGCCGTGTTCTCCCGCGGTGCAACGCTCTGGCGTCGCGACGCCCGCTGCCAAGGCACCGTCCGCTCGCTCGGAAAACCGGACTCCAGTTTTGTTGGTCGCCTTCGGCGGACGGGTCGGGCAAGTGGGCTCCCCGAAGGCCGCTGCGCTGCATTGTGTGCGCTGCACGCTGCACCGCATCGCCGCACTGCCCACAGCAGAAGCCGGGAGCGGATCCAAGACGGGGATTTGTGGGGGTTATAGCACCTCTTCCTCCAAAGAACATTTTACTAAAGGCGTTTATATGTTTACTTGTGTCAAATGGTTCAAATGGTTCTGAGCACTATGGGATTTAACTTCTGAGGTCATCAGTCCCCTAGAACTTAGAACTACTTAAACCTAACTAACCTAAGGACATCACACACATCCATGCCCGAGGCTGGATTCAAACCTGCGACCGTAGCGGTCGTGCGGTTCCAGACTGAACCGCCTAGAACCGCTCGGCCGCCCTGTCCGGCTACTTGTGTCAATAACCAAATTTCTCGGCAAGTTGGCATGAAAACTGAGAGTCCCAGAGTTCCGAAAATGACAATAACTATACAAAATTACGAGCTATGCTTAACACACGGGACTTCCAAGTAGGTTGCCTAGGGGCTATCTCACGCGGATGGTCGTATGTCTTGACCATCTGCAGGAAACATTCCAGCCAGGAGAATGCGCCCATTCACAGGCTGGCCACAGCCACTGACAGCAACAAATCCGACAACGTTCTTAATTCCACAGGTAGAATCGGCAAAGCGTCGGTCGTTGAATAATACAAAAAAGGGAAAGACGCTCCAATAAGACAAAAATAACCGCAACAGACTTCCCCGATTGTAGATGGAAAGGAATGAAAGAAAAACAGCGTTCCTCAAAATTTACGCTCTCACATAGCTATAGTCTGCAGACCTATTTTTACATAGCTCTTCTTTTTATTCTTTTTCACTTGAAGGCTTAGGCAATATAGCTGATCCTACTTCACAATGCGATACCATTTTTTCTGTCTGCCGAACACTCTTTTTGGCAACGGCCTTGCCGCAGCGGATACACCGGTTCCTGTGAGATCACCGAATTTAAGCGCTGTCGGGCGTGGTCGGCACTTGGATGGGTGACCATCCAGGTCGCCGTGCGCTGTTGCCATTTATCGGGGTGCGCTCAGCTTCGTGATGCCAATGGAGGAGCTACTCGACCGAATAGTAGCGGCTTCGGTCAAGAATACCATCTTACGTCCGGGAGAGCGGTGTGCTGACCCCACGCCCCTCCTATCCGCATCCTCCACCGAGGATGACACGGCGGTCGGATAGTCCCGGTAGGCCACTCGTGGCCTGAAGACGGAGTGAAGAGTCTTTTTCGTGAGGGCTTGTACTTGTTTACGACGACTGGAATTCTGTCGTCTTCCACGAGTCTAAGATGCTGCCCCTATTTCTCCCTATATTCTTCCACTTGTATCTCTAGACAAATATATCTAATTCTTCTCGTGTATTCTCATTTCTGATGCTCCGTGAGCAACCTTTGACAGATATTTAAGATCTCGCTTCGGCAGAGCGTATGCTGCGTTTCTCTTTTCTTTTTCTCATTCCAAGACTCACTACCACAGAGAAAGACAGGCAGAGCTGTTCCTTTGTTAAAATTTAATTTTGTCTGTCTAGTCTTTAAGAATTACGTGTCGTTCCACATATTTGCATATGCTGAAATTTATTGCGTTTATTCTGCACATCATTACCGTTATTTAAATTGATACTGCGCCCTACGTTTCTAACACTGGAGATTTGTTCCAGTACCTTCTTCATCAGGCTGATATTTTCGAAAGTTTATTTTCAATGGTGAACCTGTATTACCAAACTGCTATCCCGGAACCCAGTCCTAGTAACAGGTTGCCTGCCTAACGGCTTCAAAGAAAAAAAAATTGAGTGTTTCGAGTAATTATTGACCGAATTTAGAAATTTAAAATTCTGTTAGAGATATGATTTATGGTAAAAGTTTGACGCAGTAAGACAAGTATTACAGTTAGGAACTGTGCGATTGTCTTGAGCCAGCTTAACTGACTGCGTGCAAATATAGCGACTATATTCACCCAGTATTTGAGAATGGGAGCACTTAGTGACTTCTAACGAACTTTACATATAATTTCAAACTCTTACGAAACTTTTTCTCGTTGATAATTCCCCACACAAAATATTGATAGGAAAAAATATATGGCTTACTGCACTTTAGCTGTAATGCAGTAAAACTTCAGCGTCAGGCGTTGCGTTTTAATTTGTTACATCTTAACTACCAACTCTAATCGCAACACTGTTTGTAGATAGTGTGTACATACCACTGAATCATCCAAAATTGTGTTATTGCGCGACACGCACTTCAGGAGATTGTATCATTATACGACATGCGCTTCAGGAGATTTTATCATTGTAGGACAAACACTTCAGGAGATATGACATAAATACTGAGATTCGTCAAAAATTAGCTTCTACTTAAAAAGGAGCGATAATTACCCTCGCTATATTCATTTAGTGTTTCACAATGAGATCTCTCATCGTCTTCCAAAAGACTTGTAAGCATAATTTCCAACCTTCCCTAAACCTCTTCTCGCTTACATGCTTAAAGTCAAATATTTAACACATTAACTCATTTGTAAAGTAATCAAATACCTGAAGCTGCGTTATACATGGCAGTTCGATTCTTCAAAGGATAGGGACTTACCGTTGTTTTCATTTTGTAGGATCGTCTTCCTGGTTCATATAATGTATACAACGAATGTTACAAGTTTGCTTCCTTTCCCTGTGTTGAGACTACATAATTTGCATATAGCATAGCGCTGAGATGACGGCTTCTTTTCCGTTGCATACTGTCGTGCACTACATTCTTCCATTTTCTTCTGAGATCCTCAGTATAGAAGTTAAAGAATGTCGGTAACAAGCTACATCATTGTCTGATGACTTGATCTATTATTATCTCTTCAGTCATAGCTGCTAAGTTAGATGCTGTGCGGACCCTGTAACGTGGCAGTCGGCCATTAGCGTAAACAAACAAGAACTCTGGCCTCTCGAGGAGTGAGGAGAGGTGCGGTGGAGCAAAGACTGCCAGCCTACGCTTCTGCGAAACTAGAACTGACACGTCGATCCCTCCTGGTGTTGTGAGAACCGTATTCTAAACCCTTCGTGGAACACGATTAGTCTCTTCACTCATTTTCAAAATAAGGAAAGTATGGCAACGGGCAACGCACAACCCGAAGCAAAACGGACTGCACAAAGCACTGGCAATACCTATTACTCAATTGCTTACTGAGCTTAATAATATCGTAAATGTGGTCGGTCTGGCTCGATCTGCTCAAAATGGTTCAAATGACTCTGAGCACTATGGGACTTACATCTGAGGTCATCAGTCCCCTAGAATTTAGAATTTACTTAAACCTAACTAACCTAAGGACATCGCGCACATCCATGGCCGGGACAGGATTCGAACCTGCGACCGTAGTGGTTGCGCTGCTCCAGACTGAAACGCCTGGAACCGCTCGGCCCCAGTGGCCGGCGCTCGATCTGCACCGGTGCCTTACGCGACTCTAGTTCGGAACAGTTCTCTCTTAAAACTGCTACGTTAAACTTTCCACTTAATACTGATAATGGTGAGTACATACTTTGATTTTATATCGTGTAAATTATGACTTTGTCCCGTTTCAGAGAGTTTGTTGCTATTATGGTTGTTAAATTAATTGCACAAGACGTGTAATTTGAATTTTTCGAACGAATGCTTTTATTTTCTTGGGAGTTATGTTAACGCTTTGTTCTAAGCGCTGATGTAAACAAATTATTATTATTGAAATACTAAAACACATTGTATGTTTATTGCCGCTGTCATCAAAATCATAGGTATCCGTCTCATGTTAAAACTGAGGACGTCAGCTAGTTATATTCTGGTGGGTGAGGGAGGGGCGGGGGGGTGGGGGGAATGGAGGGGATGGGATGGGGGGTGATCCACGCCGAACAGCAGCCGTCAACGCGCAGCTAAATTTACACACGATGAACATTATTGTGGGATTTCCCAAGAGAAGCAAGACAGCGATCAATTGTCATTGCCGATATTTTACCGAATATAACACCTCATGGGAATTTTTTATTTAGCAAGCTTTCGGGTTTTCGTAGATAGCTACCTAATTTCCCTGGTATCTATAAATTAAAGAAAAACAATGCAAATTAGAACAGTGTAAGTTGTGGGTCAAGCGTGATCGAACTTAGGAAATATCTAAACCATTGGACACGGCATAAACGAAACATAAAAACGGTGTTCACTAAAAAGATACTTAGCTCCAATTAACAAAGTTCTTGAAATGAACAAATTGGATATGCAGATCGTACATCGCAAATGCATCTAGTTCTATGCACGCCTCCTGGCTGTGTGTAGTGTAGAGCATTTCTGGCACCACTGCATGTTACCTCCTTTCCCGATCGGTGGGAAGAGCAACTGTCGCCGAGTACAGATCGACAAGGTTGTGCAATGGTAAGGCAAGGCACGGGAGTCGCATTACAGAGGACAGAGCTTCAAATCCCCGCCCCGCCTTCCAGGTGCAGGTTTCCTTGTTTTCCTTAAATCGCTAGGGGCAAATACCGGAGTGGTTCTCTTTGACAGGACACGGCCGACTCTCTCCCCCACCCTTTCTCCCAAGAGAGCTTCAGCGCTGCCTCTAATAAACTCGTTGTCGGTAAGCCATCGTACGAGCTCAAATTTCTCTGATTTTCCTGTTGTGTTCATTACAGGGCTTGTGCGTGACAGGAAGTAGTATGTTGCCTGACTTTTCTTGGAACGAACGCTCTCGGAACTTAACAGTACGCGGCTCGGTAACGCACAACGCCTGTCTGGGCAGGTCTGCCAATGCAGTTTGACGCGGATCTGGGTAATGCTTACTAAACCAACGAGTGACGAAACTCGCCGCTATTCTTTGGTACTTCTCTATCTCGCCCATAATACTGAGGAGCAATAGTTAAGAATTGTACGTACATCTACCGATTTCGTCCCGTTAAGGATGAATTTCTATTCTTTCTGTTAATAAGTCCTTCCAAATACGGATTGAGGTTGCTTCTACAAGCAATAAAACACGCACCACGATGTGCAATGCTGTTAATCACGGTGTCTTTATACCCGACAGGGAATACGGTATTCTTCGTGCAAAGTTGAGCTCATTAAGAGCTGAGGGAAGAAGACAGCGAACAACAACACGTCTCCTGTGAGTGTCTAGGATCGAAGAGAGATCTGGAGGAATTACGGTATGCAGTTAAGGCGAAACTTCCGGGAAAACTGAGCCAAGGGGTACTGCTGCTTCATGATAGCGCACGTATCCATATACCAAATGTCGTACCGCAGACAGGTTAGAGACACTGCCGTATGGTCCTGATTTCTCCTCATGCGATTATCACGCTTTCGGTCTCTTAAAAAAGGCCTTGAACGACCGACGATTTCTGCCGGACGAGGATGTGCAGCAGGCAGTTGCGGCCTCCTTCACGTAGCAGGACACAGTGGTTTACTGAACTGGTATCTTCGACCTGGTCCGTGATTTTGCCTGACTGGCATACCGTTTCTGAACTGTATGGCCTTCGAACGGAAGCTTTTTGATCGCCCCTTACAGATAGTTTATTTTGTAATTTAAAACAAGGTTACACAAATCTTTACCAGGTGCTATGACTACATCGAAAAATGCATGTATTAAGAAATAAAAATGTTTTTTCTGGGTACTCGCAGACGTTTTACTTGTGGAACGAAATTTAGTCTTGCAGGGTATTAGATGGAGAATGTAGCACAATCACCGTCAGAGGGTGGTAAGTCCCACCGCCACACCCCCAAAGTGAATTGCAGTGACGCAGTCACTGCCCTGCGGAAATCCACTGCCTCACCAACACAGCCAGACCCCAATAGAGCGGTGATGCTGTATAGAAATATCACCCCGGACTACAAGTCCATTAAAAAAAAAAAAAAAAAAAAAAAAAAAAAAAAGAGGGAGAAATGGAATTGGCCGGTTGATGGAAGAGAGCTGCTTATATAGGGATCATCATCATCATAAAAAAAAAAAAAAAAAAAAGAGGGAGAAATGGAATTGGCCGGTTGATGGAAGAGAGCTGCTTATATAGGGATCATCATCATCATTATGCTATTCACTAATACCATGGGTTGCATTATTTCAAAGTGCCTCATACTCGTACAGCCAGTGCACAAGGTTCGGTATGCGAAGAAACGTCCGTTGGAAGAACACACAAAACTCGACGGCTCACAGGATGCCTCTTGAGAGGCACTGGGTTTCACCCCATTCCGTTCATTGCATACTCATCCACAAATAGGTGCCACTCACCCACATGCCACAGTTACACATACGACATGTTGTCTATAGCTCGGAAGATGTCAACCAAGTACAGACTTTATCAGAATAAAGCAATTAAGGCGCTGCTGCTAACATTTATGAAAACGTTTAGATCTGCGGTAGCATTCACACGGCGTCGAGGTATTTTTGCCAGATCGTTTATAGTATCATACGTTAGAGTTACAATGCATAGAATATGTGGCCATTCACATGCAGCAGCGGTCACCAACCAGGGGTCCCGGGTTCGAGTTCCGGTACGGCATAGAAGTTTCGTTCCAACTAATATGGCTGCGTCACTGAAAGCCTGAAGCACCGACGCGATGGAAGTACAGAGCAGGTCGCTAGCACCCTACAACTTAGTTAAGTGGAACAGAAAATTAGAAACGAAATAAATATTCACTTTCTGTACCATGGGACAGATACCTACAAGAGCGAGAAACTGTTCGCGTGTTGTCAGTTTTAAAAGGTTACATCTGTTTCTCATGAGAGCTGCGATTTCTGACGAAATTTCACGAATAAAGCAGGGTATATTTCTCAAGCTGAAGAAACATTTCAAAACTTGGCTCCATGACAAATTTTGGCACTTTAAAAATAGAGTTTGATATTAATAATGACCTAGATATCAAGCTGATGAAATTTTTTGACAATTAATTGACAAATTCACGCTAACTGTACAGCGGCGGACGTTAATACTGGCTTACCAATCGCTTATGAGATTTGAGTGCACTATAGAACGTAAAGGGCAAAAAAAATAGCTAACGCTAAAAATTTATCTGGCAGTCCGTGCAACCAGCGAATTGTCCCGAATGAACGAAGATAATGCCAAACATCTGTTTTTCTTTCACAAGAGGATGCAATAAATATCAACTGGTAATACAGCACGTACGACGTTTTTGATATTAATGCGTCATAAGAGAATGCCAAGTGAATGAACAGCGAAAGCACCAACATGCATCACATCGTAAGAACACAGCACAGTTGCCACCGATCCTAAAAAACCAAAACGGCCTCGTATGAAAACAGCCTCATCTGTAGCACCGGAACCATGGAAACGCATTCGTCGCTCTTCGAACCATTTAATCACGTTCGTCCTTTTTCGAATTCACAGCACCCAATAGAGGATCACAGCATATTTTTAGTTCACTTCAGAGTGAAACTAGTTCAATCGTTTTACAATAATGTCACAATTTGCTCCTCGATATGAATGTACTTTGCTTGAATGTGGTTGCTAAAAGAACTCGCGCTGTAATAACGGCGCTGGTAACATGAAGAGCGTTGACACGAAATTTGTACTAAGTTGTCAATGTATGTCCCGACCTCGTTAGAGTCTTACAGAGTACAGTATATTACTTGTGTTCTTCATTTTTAAATCGGTGAGAGCTGCACAAACATGTTTGAGTATAGATTTTTGTTTTGAGAGCTAGCATATCAGTTGAAAGTTGGCAAGAACTTTGTACAGTTTGTAACACCAGCAGATTAGCTGGAAAACTTTGTGGTTGGTTGACATTAAATTATTTATATATTTTTTCTGCTATAAGAGACGTGGACTATAATGAAAATATTGACTATAATGATCTGAATAAATAAATGTGGAGGGATCATAATGGGGACAAAAATTTATGTAACTGTTAAAACAGCACTTGAGATGGTACCAGCCAGTCAAAGCAATGGATGTGTCAAGGCAGCACTTTCGTTTGTAGGCGGAGTCAGTGAAATAACACAAAACTATCGAGAATAGGTGGATGTTGCTTTCTATTTAATTTTGTTCCTGTGGCTTGTGCCCTAGTGTAAGTCTATCTGACGAACAACACTCGGGTGGCCTACGTGTCAGAGACCTTAACTCTGTCTCGTGTACGTAACTGTGATGGATGCGGGCATAGTGTAGTGCAACATCAAATGCGAAGTCGTGCGACAGTAAAGGCGTCTCTTGAGTTTCGACACCTGCTGCAAAAACGAAAGAACACTACGCATTTTACATCGTACCTCACGCAGAATCCAGTTACTTGCTAACGCCATATGACACATACGAAGACGTGCTGCAAAGTAATGCCTCCAGATTTTTAATATGAAATCTCATAAAGCTTTTCAAATAAAACAAACGGTATTAACATTCTCCGTCTGTATTCTTAATGTCTACACATTTGCAGCTAGAGGAATCCGAATTTTAGCGTCTAATATGGCGGAATGTAACGCATTACGTCGGTGCGTGAGAAACAGCGTGCTGCAGTCGAGTTTCGAATTCCCGAGAGTTTGTCCACACATGGAACATCATCTACTTTTGTATGACAACGTCAGTCTACACGCGAGCGCTGCGACATCAGGAACTGTCCGACTCCTTGCGTTCACTGTCATTGATCATCCTCCATGCAGTCCCTATTTGGTCCCATTAGATTGTCATTCGTTACAAATGGCTTTGAGCAGTATGGGACTTAACATCTGAAGTCATCAGTCCCCTAGAACTTAGAACCACTTAAACCTAACCAACCTAAAGACAGCACACACATCCATGCTCGAGGCAGGATTCGAACCTGCGACCGTAGCAGTCGCGCAGTTCCGGACTGAAGCGGCTAGAACCGTTCGGTCACAGTGGCCGACTCATTCGTTTCCAAAACTTAAAGAACACCTTTGTGGATTTAACTTTGATGGTGTGGAAACGGTGCAGCCGGCCGGGTTGGGCGAGCGGTTCTAGGCGCTACAGTCTGGAACCGCGCGACCGCTACGGTCGCAGGTTCGAATCCTGCCTCGGGCATGGATGTGTGTGATGTCCTTAGGTTAGTTAGGTTTAAGTGGTTCAAATGGCTCTGAGCACTATGGGACTCAACTGCTGAGGTCATTAGTCCCCTGGAACTTAGAACTAGTTAAACCTAACTAACCTAAGGACATCACAAACATCCATGCCCGAGGCTGGATTCGAACCTGCGACCGTAGCGGTCTTGCGGTTCCAGACTGCAGCGCCTTTAACCGCACGGCCACTTCGGCCGGCAAGGTTTAAGTAGTTCTAAGTTCTAGGGGGACTGATGACCTCAGATGTTAAGTCCCATACTGCTCAGAGCCACTTGAACAAGTGTTTTTGAAGCGGTGCAAGCAGAGAAGAAGTTGTAGCTCCGTCAACAAAGTCAAACATTCTGCAGTGACAGTATCAACAAGCCGGTCTCTCGTGGCGAGAAATGTATTCGTGGCTAGAGCTATGTTGTGACAAATACGTAGGTGTGAAGTGTAGGAATGTTGAATGTTAACAACGTTTGTTTTATTTGAGTTCTCACATAAAAAATTTGGAGACATTACTATTCAGCGTGCGCTCATAGTTTACCAGGCAGGACACAAATTGGTTCAAATGGCTCTGAGCACTATGCGACTTAACTTCTGAGGTCATCAGTCGCCTAGAACGTAGAACTAATTAAACCTAACTGACCTAAGGAAATCATACACATCCATGCCTAATTAAACCTAACTGACCTAAGGAAATCATACACATCCATGCCGGAGGCAGGATTCGAACCTGCGACCGTAGCGGTCACGCCGTTCCAGACTGAAGCGCCTAGAACTGCACGGCCACAGTGGACAGCCGCAGGAACACAACGCGATCTGATGATGACCCTCACTGAAAACAGCTAATGAGAAAGGGAAAAAATAGTCAAAAATGGCAAGTAGTTAATGACGTTGCTATTACAGTCACGGAGTTTACTCATTACGTATGAAATTATTCGTGAATAACGTATTTAGATCTATTCTCTCTGTTCTCTGCGAGTCCCTTTATGATATGTGGCGGAGGTTATTTCTCGTACCATTATCATTTTCTTTCATTTCCCTGTTCCAATCTCTAATAGTGGCTGGCAAGAACGATTGTCGATAAACCTCCCCATGAGGTCTGATTCGTCTAGTTTACTCGCCATGGACTTATGTTGGAGAAAGTTTCTACTGAATATAGCCTTAAACTGAGTAGCGCATGAGTCATTCATTTTTTCTTTAATTTCAAATGTAGAAATAGATGGATACTGGAAGAGTGCCAGATATGGTAAATTGGATAGATGTCCCGTTGACCATCCAAACATAAACATGTATGTGATAGTGGAGTTGTTTCTAATAAAGGTAAAGAATGATCCAAAATTGCATTAGACATGGATCCGAGAAAAACTTTAATCATGATGTGAGGTAGATGTCTGGATGTTGTTGACAGCATTTCAGTTTGTTCTAGGAGGCGCCAAGACGACGTGGCACCAACCAACCAACCTCCTCGTCTCCTTTGCACTCGATGAGGAACAATGTCCGAAGCCTAAGTAGGTTAATGACTGGGGCGTCGCTCGGCGGCTTCGTGCGAATGTGAAGAACGCCGTCGGGCTTATTTTTAAATAAATGCGCGGCGCAGAGGAGTACGGCCGGCGAGTAATGAGGCTGTGCCTCCGTTACGGCAAAGCGGCGTCTTTGTTCTAAAAGCGGGCCGCACGCCCCGCTGCGCCGAAATCGCTTCTCTCCGACCTCCCAGCACAGATGTTTATTTTTACAAACGTGTGCCGCGTCTCAAATTGAGTCCTGCGAGCAATCGCGCTCACAGTTTCAACTATCAGACAGCTGGCACCTCCGCGAGGACGCGGATAAAAAGTCGTTCTTTCTTTTTTTGTTTAAACAGAGAAACAAGACCCGTAAGTTCTGAAATATATCTGGGAGTAGAAACTTGATCCGTCCTACTGCTTCGCTCTGTATGGTTATCGCGCGTAGCAGTACACGTCGGGATTGTCAGTGTCTGGAGACACAGTAAACAGTATGGCATAGATTCTGCGAAATAGGTGTATTCCTAGACCAAAAAGGAATATATGAAGTAACCACTCCATGTTTGACATAAAACGGCCTCGAATCTACAATCCTGGAAACAAATTCTTATTTTAAGTGCTCGTTTTCAATAGATTCGACTGTTTAAACCCCCCACAGCATACTGTATCTTGTAGCTAATGATAACGACGAGTTCAGGCAGGCAGTTGGTATAATGCTACTGGTTAATGCTATCTCTTCTACAAGGTACCTCTCTCCAGTCAACATAATATAGTCTCTGCCAGTCGTATTTTTCATTTATTATATTGGTAAGAACACAAATTGTGGTAGTCGTATCCTGAAATGAAAATAATTGTCGAATTATGTTCAAGCTTGCTCGCGATTTGCTCGTAAAATGTATTTACCCAGCGCTTAATTTCTAAAATGTTAGAGGCCGAAATGCATCTCTTCAACCACACAAACCCCCGCCCCCAACACCACCACCACCACCACCACCACTACTACAGCAATAAGAACCACAAGTTTAGATTTTTGAAAACATAACACGAGACGTCACCATACTACAAAATCGCGGAGGTTGCTGGCAGTCGTAAACAGAATGCGAATTGCTCCGATCACGACTCTGGAATTAAGATCATCTTATCCTGATTATACTGTAGATCTCTGAGATTGTTGGCAACCTTAAACAAAAGACAGTCGACACGAAGGTTTCGGTATGTACCAATCACAACTTGAGAATGATGCTCAAATTCTCTTGGGTATACTGTGTACACACACACACACACACACACACACACACACACACACACACACACACGCTGTACCTCGCCATCACGCGCCTGTCATCTTCATTGGTGCCGACGCAATGGCAATTTATGATAAACAGTTGCTTTATAATTTAATAAACGTGCATTATTTTAAATCTCCGGTGCCGACTTGTTCCGATGAGCTAAAAAAAAATTGTCTGGGAGGTGTCGGAATGCCGTTCCTACATGTTCCGGCCGAAATTAAGCTCTGTGTTTCCCTCGACAGTTGGTATATTAGTCCAGATTTGGCTGACAAACTACCCAATAAGAACACCGACGTTGTTCGCACAATGCAGAAAAAGAGAAAGGAATTCCCCGACTTCACGAAAAATAAAAAAAATAAAAAGCGCGAATACGTAACGGTACACAGAATCAAGCAGATGTTGATACACTGGAAGGACGAGAGACTTCGTGATGATGAACACGTTCAATTAACACACATTTCCAAAAGTAAATTCAGAGATTGGCTTCGTGCAAAAACGAAGTGTTATCAAAGGTTACAAAAAGAATATGAAAGGTTTGACTAGGAGCTGTTCCCAGTTACAAAGCCACCAAGTGGCCAAGAGCGCACTGAAAAAACATTTTTCACCACTTGTTGGACGTTGCACGCTTTAGTGCATACATTCTGTTCACAAAAAAAAAAAAAAAGAAAAAAGAGGCGGATTACAATTCATGATTAATCTTGCGCAACCGTTGGCCGTATCCTCTCCACAACTAGGGTCAATTGGGCGCACACCTCGGACACAAAACGCGACTCCTCTCAAAGCCACATACTTTCCAGAGTTCTTGCCAAGCACAACGAAGAAAAGACCAACAAGGTAGTGTAGAGTATGCACAAGAAGAGACCTTCGAAAAGAGACATCTTATAGGTGTGTAGTATGCGAAATTCCACTCTATCGGTCCTAATCCGCTTTAGTTTTGATCCATAAACAAAAATCGACAAAGGAATGTTTTAATGACAATGCAAGGTACGTCGTGGCGCTGGGAGAAATTACGCACTGAGGCAGAGGAGCGCACACGAAAAATCACGCTTAGAGGGTTGAAGTCTCTCCTGCCTTGAGCAAAACTCAGTATCCTTCTCTTAATTTCATCCGAACGTGTTTTGCTCCCTTATACAATCCTCAGTGGGTTCTTTTACTTCTATAATATGTGTATAAAGTGAATCAAGAATACTGTATACGGATTCCGAAATGGCCACCAAACCTTTTGCAATGATATTTTTGCAAATTCAGTTACAGTAGAAAGTGAAATGACTCATGTCCAAACCAAAAAGTGTTTATGCAATGTGACATGCTTCCCATAGAAATAAGAGAAGTCGCTGATCACAACAGAAGAAAAAACTCGACTAAATGAAACAAAATAGGAATCAGTATTTGGAGCCCACGTTCAACTGAAAATCTTGCGTACAAGAAGCTGAGGCAGTTCAAAGGTCGATGAAGGCAAGGACCTTCCGCCTCCGCCTCCGCCTAGTAAAGCACTGTGGTGCTGAAATCAACTCTCATTGATGGCAGTTTTATACTACAGGTATGGATGTAACACAGAATCTTGAGATACAAGATTGTTGTAAAAATATTTAAATTTGTCAGTGTTATAAGAACATGAAATCTTATTCAGTGTAAAACAGGAAAAGACTCTAAGCTGTGTTAGTAGACGGGTAGCTCATAGAATTCTGACAACTCCCAGTTCAGACCTCACTTCCTGTTCTGCTTTATACGCATTTTTAAGTGTTTCTTCCCCTTTCTTGCAACTTTAATTTTTGGTCCTACCCCTGTTGTCGTTACGCTGACATGGTCATCATGCTGTGGTAACTGGCAGTGGTGACATATGAGACCATTCGCTCAACTTTTAAAACCTGTTGCAAGGAACAATTAATTGTATATATGCATCGAATTTCACGTACGCTTGCCTACTTCAGGTATCCGAACATCTGTAATATTAAAAGGCAGCCGAAGCTACTTTGAAAAATTTGCGTGAAATACTTCGATGTATCATTGAAGTGTTTTGCAGACGACAATATTAAACACCTGCCATGAATTTGTGACAAAATCCCAATTTAATGACTTTTGAATGCTGACAAAAAGTTACTGCTCCTTCGGCATGTAAAATGTTACTCTCAGAGAATGTAGTGTGTTATCCGCAAATGGCACCGAAACTCTATGGAACACTTTAAAGACCAAGACGTGAACTTAGAAAATAAGACTGTCATGCATTGGAATGCTACTCGTAGAACTTAACGTCACAGCACTGGAGAAGGCTCAGCTAACGTGAATAAGAGCAGCCAGCCACATCCTCTGGGCACATGTGCTGTATCGACGGCAGGACTCACCAGCTGGAAGTGAGGACAGATTAGACACGTGCCAAGTAGCAGGTGTGCTAGCGACAGCCGTCATTAAAAGAAATATCCGTCTCCGATATGGCGATTAGCAGTGCACGCGATCCGGTAGACTGGCCATCTTGTCCCAGACAACGTAACTCATTCAGTGTTTTACCAAACATCAATTGCGGATCCTTTTCGTCAGTCTTTATCCTTGCAGTTTCATTTAATTTCTCCCGAATGGGGAATAAGTGCATTAAGAAAGTGCAGACTTTGCAGTCTTCGGTAATTAAGGAAGGAGTTGCATAAATTTGTTTACTAAATACACTGCGCAACACGGTTAAATGATCACTTTCTCGAAACCCCGAGATTTTATTCCATTGCGACGTAGAAGTCTGAAATTCCTCTCAAATGTTTCTACAACTTTCCTCTGTAATGGTGAAAAAGCGTGGCGCCCTGGGACGTCGCCGGCCGCGGTGGCCAAGCGGTTCTAGGCGCTTCAGTCCGGAACCGCGAGACTGCTACGGTCGCAGGTTCGAATCCTGCCTCGGCCATGGATGTGTATGATGTCCTTAGGTTAGTTAGGTTTAAGTAGTTCTAAGTTCTAGGGGACTGATGACGACAGATGTTAAGTCCCATAGTGCTCAGAGCCATTTGAACCATTTGAACCCTGGGACGTCATCCTATGGCTCGACGACGCTTCGAACAGCAAGGTGTTGACACATGCGAAAAAAAGACCAGAGCTATCAGAAGTTCATGTGACGTATGAGGTGGGTTAATGATGTCACAAGGCAGTCGTTGTGGCCGAGCGGTTCTAGGCGCTTCAGTACGGAACCGCGCTGCTACCACGGTCTCAGGTTCGAATCCTGTCTCAGGCATGGATGTGTGTGAGGTCCTTAGGTTAGTTAGGTTAAAGTAGTTCTAAGTCTAGTTGACTGATGATCTCAGATGTTAAGTCCCTTAGTGCTTAGAGCCATTTGAACCATTTGAATGATGTCACATTGTCACCAAATTTCACCACAATTCTGCTGAGGGTCACCATGGACCTGTCACACGATGAGAATCTCTTCAAATCCCTCTTATCCAAATTTCACCCCTCCGTTTGACGCTTCAGCGATAGAGGTCAGAACTACGACGCCCAGGACAGAGTGGTCGACCATTTCAGACCCACCAATGCTCAGAAACGACACGAAAAGGCCAGGGGGGGGGGGGGGAGGAGGGGGCAGGGCATAAAGGGGATCAATGAAACCATCCCTTTCCTTGAGGAGTTAATTCCCGTACATTGCATGGGGGCTTAATTAAATAAAATGCAAATATTTTTTTAGTAGCTGTCTGTCCGATTACGCAGTCTCGTAAACGGTTGGCCCTGACTAGTATTTGTACGCAATCTGACTGCATAGAATAACAACAAAGAATGAAAGAAAATTTTCGTTAACACAATTAATTAATTAAGTCCCCAGCAACTATAAAACCTACGAAACCAAAACACAAGTGCAATTGTTCTGTGTGTGGGAGTGTGATTCAACGTACACATCTGGCACGGTTCTTCTTCAACAAGACAAAAAATTTTAAATACCATTTATACTGAAGTAATAAAAAAAAAGAAATACTATAATTGCGTAAGGAAACCAGAATCACTCTAATACAAGAACACAAGCCAGATGCTTTGTTGACTGAACCTGTAATGACGCATTATTTAAGACATGGAAATAATGAAAAAAAAACGGGAATATTTTACCTTCACATATATTGACGAAAAGCACTCTGATCATTACAATATCTCCATTAGAACAACATCTGCTGTCTATCCCATCAAACAACTGCATAAAACATGGAACAAGCACTCTCCACTACGACTTCTCGACACAAACTTTTCACTACGACATTTCAGCAAGCACTGCCTACTACGAGTTCTCGACAAGCACTGCCAGTGGAGGCGGCGGAATAATACTCTTTGGCGCAATCTCTGGCTCTGTGGCTCAGTGTAGCCACCTTTCAACATTTCACTGTCGGAAACGACAGTTGTGAAGAGCAACAAGACGATGTTCTTGACAACCTTTGACACTGCTGACACCCCCAGATATTTCAGCCCTTCTCTGAGAACACTGTGGAGCTGCATCCCCATTGAATGCGTGCAGCACAATCACAACTTTTGCTTTTGTGTGTAAGTTGGAACCACTACGGACGGTTCAAAACCATTTGACGAAATTTTAATGTGATCTGAAACAGCAAAGTGTGCTTATTCTTTTTCAGCTGTCCTGTTTCACACCCTCCTGTGGCATTATCATGGAGGCGTGAGACATTGACACATGTATGAATAACAGGAAGAGTCCCTCTAAGACCCTCACCTCCATTTCAGCAATACCCTCAGTGGCACCCTCTCACATTTACTTAGAAGTTTAAAAATGCGCATTTACGGAGAAAACCTGTGAAGTAATTTTAGAGAGGAGTGTCAAGTGGTTGCCTGCCTGTAGGTACCTCGGGCAACTCTACAGATTTTCTCTGCAAAGGCATATTTTTAAAATTCTCAATAAATGTGGGCATGTGCCTCCGAGGTTACTGCTGAACGGGGTGGTCTTATAGGGACTTTTTGCAGCTGTTTACACATGTGTTAATGTCGCACCCCTCCGTGATCACGCCACAGGAAGGCGTGAAACAGGAGGGCTGAAAAAGCATAAGCACGCTTTTCTGCTTCGATCACGTTGAAATTTCGTGGAATGGTTTTGAACGATCCCTAGTGATTCCAGTCGGTAGACGGGGGCAAAAACTGTAGTCACGTTTAATGGGAACGAAGTCCCACTATGTCTCAAAGAAGGGTTGGAATGTCCAGGGGTATAAGCAATGTTAAATCCTGTGAAGAACGTTGTTGCTTATCCCAATACGACATGTGTGGGAATAATCGCCGCAAGGAAAGGTGTGGTTCCATTGACGCCCTATATGCCACCTCCAGAGGCCTTTTCGGGTTGGGTCTGAGCAGCGGTGTGTCTATAATGTGTCACTCTGCCACCCGTAAGGAAACCGAGTGATTTCAACGCTGGGCGTCGTGCTTCTAACCTCCATCGCAGAGGGTCAAAAAAGCGGGTGAAATGTGGGTAAGAGCTGGTGTGACGATCTTTCCATAGTGTGACTGGTTCATGGTGGCTCTTGGCAGAATTGTGGTGAAATTTAGTACCAGCGTGTCTGTAGTGAACCATCTTACACCTCAAATGAACTTCTGAGATCTGTTCTTCTTTTCTCATGTGTCGACAGCTTACCCAAGAGTGACGTTGCAGAGTGCCATACTTTTTCACAATTTCCGGGGAAAACTGTAGACACCATTGGGCGAAATTTCAAACTTATGCATCGCAACCAGAGACAGCCACGGAGTTTCGAAAAAGTGAACCTTTAATTGTGACGTGCAGTGTAATTACTACAGGCCCTAGAGAAGATTTTCAGAACATGCTAACTTGGGATGCCACAGGCAACAAAACTTAGGTAAAATTATCAGAAACAATAGTTCTCAGATTGTCAGTGGGGGCTGTAGCGTACAAAATGAGCCACACTCTTGTACAAACTCACTGCACACTATTGAAGTACCGGCTTTGTAAGATCTCGCATTAGCACCAACATATTTAAATCTTACAACAGAGGAAAGACGAAACAATCTGTTGAAAGCAAGTTATGCACCAAATTACGAAGTGCATGGATCAATTAACGATGCAAACATTAGCTGTCAAATCAGTTCACACAACGACATTAAGAAGGAAAGGACAAAACGTGGAAGATGCCTGAATACGCTACATGTCTGTCATCATGTTCACTTAAAAAATATACGACACCAAATTTGATCAATAAGAAGATGTTTTCGATATTCTGCGAGAGAGAGTAACAATATACGTCAGCAACCCATATAACTTAGTAGCAACAAAGTATTAGGACACGCCAAGATATAGGCTGCACCGGAAACATACGTTAAAAATCTTTATGTCTGGGTCAGACTCCAATAGACAGAAATCACTGTCAAATCAATGGGTAAAAGCTGTCGTTGAACAATTCACTTACTCCTTGATTATTTGACTCGGAGTGTGCTTTTCGGCAGTGTGCGCCACTCTGACCGAGGACGCAGACTGTATGTTGCTCAAATACAGCTGCAATAAGTCATGCATAATTCTCCGTTAAATTCGTACCCCGTCTGCTTGTTGCACATGCTCACATTCCGCGTCCACCGCAAGTATACTGGGTACGCAGAGCATAGTATAGAAGAGTGTATCCCATGATTCCAGATATTCGTAACCACACGTGAAATTATACATCACCGAACGTGAGAGATGCATATCCAACTGAAGCAAAGTCTCGAGTGATGCCTACCCGAATCTAAGATAAATTGCGTAATACTGCTTGCGAAAATAAAATATCTCAGTGCGCACTGGCTGGAGACTTGCTATTTTGTTTTCATCACGTATATCGCACTCACTCAAGTTGATGACTAAATACGATGGGAGTCGGTAAGCTCTGTACAATACTCCAGTTAGGTAGCAAACTATATCGTCAAATAGGCATTTATGAGTTTCTTTGTATCATCTGATATGGATAGAGGAATGATGCTGCAGCAAATGGTACATGAGAGTTGTTTTTGTGGTCACCATCACAGTCAGCCACAGGGAAGAGGAGCCATTCAAAGTCCTTGTACACGACAAACTATACTTACTACTCTTTATATGAAAAACTTTTAAATTTCATGAACTTTTCTGCTCAGTAGGTATGTACTGGTTTCTGAGTACGGCAATCCCTCTCATGCTCTGCCAATTTTCTTATAAAAGGCAATCTTGAAACTGGAAAAAAATATGTAGTGCTGACAGTTCACGGAATATCTTTTCATGTTGTTTGGAACCACAAGAAATGAGTATGAACGAAACAGTTTCAGAAAAATGATGTGGATCACTGTCAAATCAATGGGTAAAAGCTGTCGTTGAACAATTCACTTACTCCTTGATTATTTGATTCGGAGTGTGCTTTTGGGCAGTGTGCGCCACTCTGACCGAGGACGCAGACTGTATGCTGCTCAAATACAGCTGCAATAAGTCATGCATCTGTGTCCTTGCATAATTCTTATCATTGGCTGAAGCACTTTTACAGTTTGTTAACAACAGATTCGTTACATCAGTGATCTTCATCATGCTATCACATCACAAATAGGACAACCTCTTCATTCTTTGCGAGGAAAAAGCCACACATAATAGAAAATGGAGCGCTATATGCTCTAAATACATTGAGAGAAAAATGACAAAAACAATAATTTTCTTAAATATCACATTACTTTTGAATGAAATTTTCCACTAGTATGACTTCTATGATGCACATTCTGTTCAGGATACAAAATTTTGCACATAAGTCTGTGGAAATGGCTACAGTTATGTGCCATCTGCTCCCAATGACCAATACATGCAGTATGATAGGCAAAATCCCAAATACTAATTTGTGAACTGCCTCACTTTTTCCGCAAACCTCATTTTCTTATTAGACGACAAAAATGTTCAGGCAGGGGCCGCAGGGGCATGAACAGCAGGACCGAGTGCCCAGGACAGCTCATTATTATAAAACCCAACAATACACCACCCACAGCACGATCCAGCTCAACCAGAAATCTCAAGGCCACATCACACACATCTGACTCATTACTATGCGCCCTACACTGGCACCTCATCATTATGCAACACAATGACCACCCTCCAATATGCAATTCTTCTTTTCAGCTCAGGTGGCTGTACGGTACGTGCCGAGTAAAACTGTGAGGGACGGGAAAAACCCACCGTGGTACAACAACAAAGTTAGGAAACTACTGCGAAAGCAAAGGGAGCTCCACTCCAAGTTTAAACGCAGCCAAAACCTCTCAGACAAACAGAAGCTAAACGATGTCAAAGTTAGCGTAAGGAGGGCTATGCGTGAAGCGTTCATTGAATTCGAAAGTAAAATTCTATGTACCGACTTGACAGAAAATCCTAGGAAGTTCTGGTCTTACGTTAAATCAGTAAGTGGCTCGAAACAGCATATCCAGACACTACGGGATGATGATGGCATTGAACAGAGGATGACACGCGTAAAGCTGAAATACTAAACACCTTTTTCCAAAGCTGTTTCACAGAGGAACACCGCACTGCAGTTCCTTCTCTAAATCCTCGCACAAACGAAAAAATGGCTGACATCGAAATAAGTGTCCAAGGAATAGAAAAGCAACTGGAATCACTCAATAGAGGAAAGTCCACTGGACCTGACGGGATACCAATTCGATTCTACACAGAGTACGCGAAAGAACTTGCCCCCCTTCTAACAGCCGTGTACCGCAAGTCTCTAGAGGAACGGAGGGTTCCAAATGATTGGAAAAGAGCACAGATAGTCCCAGTCTTCAAGAAGGGTCGTCGAGCAGATGCGCAAAACTATAGACCTATATCTCTTACGTCGATCTCTTGTAGAATTTTAGAACATGTTTTTTGCTCGCGTATCATGTCATTTCTGGAAACCCAGAATCTACTATGTAGGAATCAACATGGATTCCGGAAACAGCGATCGTGTGAGACCCAACTCGCCTTATTTGTTCATGAGACCCAGAAAATATTAGATACAGGCTCCCAGGTAGATGCTATTTTTCTTGACTTCCGGAAGGCGTTCGATACAGTTCCGCACTGTCGCCTGATAAACAAAGTAAGAGCCTACGGAATATCAGACCAGCTGTGTGGCTGGATTGAAGAGTTTTTAGCAAACAGAACAAAGCATGTTGTTATCAATGGAGAGACGTCTACAGACGTTAAAGTAACCTCTGGCGTCCCACAGGGGAGTGTTATGGGACCATTGCTTTTCACAATATATATAAATGACCTAGTAGATAGTGTCGGAAGTTCCATGCGGCTTTTCGCGGATGATGCTGTAGTATACAGAGAAGTTGCTGCATTAGAAAATTGTAGCGAAATACAGGAAGATCTGCAGCGGATAGGCACTTGGTGCAGGGAGTGGCAACTGACCCTTAACATAGACAAATGTAATGTATTGCGAATACATAGAAAGAAGGATCCTTTATTGTATGATTATATGATAGCGGAACAAACACTGGTAGCAGTTACTTCTGTAAAATATCTGGGAGTATGCGTACGGAACGATTTGAAGTGGAATGATCATATAAAACTAATTGTTGGTAAGGCGGGTACCAGGTTGAGATTCATTGGGAGAGTGCTTAGAAAATGTAGTCCATCAACAAAGGAGGTGGCTTACAAAACACTCGTTCGACCTATACTTGAGTATTGCTCATCAGTGTGGGATCCGTACCAGGTCGGGTTGACGGAGGAGATAGAGAAGATCCAAAGAAGAGCGGCGCGTTTCGTCACTGGGTTATTTGGTAACCGTGATAGCGTTACGGAGATGTTTAATAAACTCAAGTGGCAGACTCTACAAGAGAGGCGCTCTGCATCGCGGTGTAGCTTGCTCGCAAGGTTTCGAGAGGGTGCGTTTCTGGATGAGGTATCGAATATATTGCTTCCCCCTACTTATACTTCCCGAGGAGATCACGAATGTAAAATTAGAGAGATTAGAGCGCGCACGGAGGCTTTCAGACAGTCGTTCTTCCCGCGAACCATACGCGACTGGAACAGGAAAGGGAGGTAATGACAGTGGCACGTAAAGTGCCCTCCACCACACACCGTTGGGTGGCTTGCGGAGTATCAATGTAGATGTAGATGTAGATGTAGAAAAAGTGGCAGGTGTGTTTCATTCATGGTGCAGTTTATCCGAAACTGTTTGTGAGGGGTGGGGGGGTGGGGGGAATACGGTGGGACAGATGGTGACCTTGAGTGGTGACCTTGAGTGGTGACCTTGAGGGGGGAGGTGTTGGACCCTGATGGTACTGATATAGGTGGGACTTAAACTGCACTTGAATCTCAGTAACCCCGCTACTAGTGCTGTCGTATAGCTGCCAGTTTCCTTTCTGAATACTCGTCTATTTTCTGATACCTTAAGCCGAAATATCTGTAGCCCGTCAGTTCTGTCGTCGCCCTTTATTTTTCTGTGTAGTATTAGCTGTGTGTCTTACATTACGTAAGGTGTAGACTCTTTTGATAGACTTTTATGATTTTTATTTTTCCTCTAATTTTGCGGGTCTTTTGAGGAACCAGTCATTTTTTTATCGGTAACATTATTTTACAAATCACATTTCGTTCAGGGTGTTGGAAACTGGAGACCTGATTCGTACTGTAATGCTGACCAGAGATAACATTTGAGCAACGTTTCCATCACTTTTAGTTGTCATTTTTAACCGGGAATAGCGATCTCAACTTTAAAAATATAGCTCTAAGATTATTACCTTTTCTTTCCTTCATCAGTCATTACGAGAATGGCACTGTCCCCAGTCTTTCATTCCTTCTCCTTAACATTTCCATCTCTAAGTCCTCAATGCTCTTTTTCTTGATCAGTTTTTCCTATTATCAGTTAGTTATGAGTAGTTGATATCACAAATACGTTTACGTTTTTGCTACTCAGCGAAAAGTGGGATAGCTAAATAACATTAGCTTCGATTAATTGCTACTATTTGAAGCTACATTTCCTCTCAAACACTGAAGAAGGTTAGTGAAGTTCTACCTCATTGATAAAGACCGTTACAGGTCCATCTCCTTTACTGAGAAGCTGAAATTTTATGTCTTTCGTTTTCGTTTACAATAATTTTCTAATATTAATATATTTTAAATCATTTCTCATATTTATATCGTAAACTGAGTATCATCTTGACGAATTTTGGATAGTGATGATAATTACTCAAGTTTCATTAAATGTCTAGCGCTTGCAGAATTTAAAGACTCAAATAAACATTTGATCAGTATAACCAATAGCAAGATCATAATAATTTTTACAACGTTCATTTGATCCAATAAAAAGAGTTGGTGAAAGCCTGGGAATGTCGAAACAGTGGATTTCTTTATGAAATAACATTGCTGCCATCAATCACGATTCCGTTTTTATTTTGCACGACGCGTTCCGGGAAATGATTTACAGCACAACTCTTGAAGAGTGACGGATCTCGTAGAATTACAGTTTAGGGATGAAGAGTCTCGAGTCCCTGATTTCAGTAGGATATTTCGTAAATTCTAACATTGAAGTGCAAACGGCTGCTCGACGCAGGCCCTCGCTGTATTGTTGCTTTTACGAAATCGAGCAGTTTACACAATGTGGTTTATGAATCTTAGTGTAACATTAAGTAATTCAGCTGATTCGTCCCTGTGTTACATGCTATTTGTTCATTTTGCTGCCTTTGACGTTCTGTATCGCTACCTTAATTGTTCGTGCAATTTAACATACTTCTGCCAAGATAATTTTTTACCACAGATTAAGTTTAATTTTTTGATAAGAATATCTCAGTGGTCTCCCTAAATCAGTTCAGGCGAATTCTGAGATAGGTGCTTTAAAAAGACCAAAGGTACTTTCTTTCCCCATATTCCATTTCAGCATCCCATCTATAATTATCTCAATGTCGACAGGATGCTAAACTCTAGAGCCTTTCTCCTGTGTTTCAGTCTAGATATCACAGAGCAACTTAGTATCTCACACCTATAGAAAATTGCATGATTATTCACTCCCACCTTTTGACACCAGTGGGTCACTGAGAAGTCTGAAATGTATCGATAGCGCCAGAGGCGATTGATTTTTCTTAAAGCCGAGTGACAGGTGTTCGAAGCCATGCAATCCAGTACGTCATGGTAATCGCCCAAGGTCGGCAGGCGGCTCATCCACAGACACAGACGTTGTTGTCCTCGCCCCCTCTACTGCTGGAAAGAAAGTGGATCACAGAGCGTGGCCACGCTGCCGACGCTGACTCCGCGCTGGAGCTAGTGATCTCCGAAGCAGCCTCCAGCGCGGACCTCAGCCGGGAAACGCGCTCCAGCAGTTCAGCAACAGGTGGGCGTTCCTCCAGCTCCTGGCGTGTCGTTGTGTTCCGTATCGACTCCTCCTTTCACTGTCGGTCGAATACACAGGTTAAATGTTGTGACAGTCAACCCACATTTCTATGAGGAAGGATCATTAGATGCTCAGTTTTCGTCATTATTTGCTACAATTAAAATCTTCAGCAGTGTCTCGGCTTTGAATCTTGCGATCGTAAAGTGAGGTGAAAACATTTTGTAACAACAAGATTTTGCAAAAAAAAATTGTTATTTTAATTTCCTCTCCTTCATTTAAAGTCTGACGTTTTGTTTTTTGGATGCATTAAGAATAACCGTGTCGGAATAATCTGTGATTAAATCAGTGCACTTTGTTCTTGTAATTTGGTTAGTTTCTTGAAAGTGTATGTATATAAGCATGTGTGTGTGTGTGTGTGTGTGTGTGTGTGTGTGTGTGTGTGTGTGTGTGTTCAAAATGGTTTAAATGGCTCTGAGCAGTATGGGACTAAATTCTGAGGTCATCAGTCCCCTAGAACTTAGGACTACTTAAACCTAACTAACCTAAGGACATCACACACATCCATGCCTGAGGCAGGATTCGAACCTGCGATCGTAGCGGTCGTGCGGTTCCAGACTGTAGCGCCTAGAACCGCTCGCCCACTCAGGCCGGCTGTGTGTGTGTGTGTGTGTGTGTGTGTGTGTGTGTGTGTGTGTGCGTGTTATGTTCGTTTTAGAATACTGGGAGAGTAGGAACGTCTTCTCATGTCGTAGCAACAGTGCAACGTCCGAAGCATATAATATTTTGTTATTTACTAGCCTAGTGATGCAAAACACCTACATAACTTGGCGTTTTTGTTTTCCTTCTTATCATGTCACTGCTGGGCCTTTTTACAAACTTTAAAAATAGTTACTCACAAGCCAAACATGTAGTCGTGACAGCTGATTCATTGCGCTCTGCTTCTTAATTTAGATTGCCACCTTATACGCCACTTTGTCTGTATATTTTTCTTATTGATATTACTAACCGTTTCACTGGTCACTGGTATTGAAGTGACTAGGTGCTATGTAGAAGTGGTTTTCCAAATGGCAAATATTAGCGACTTATCCCGAACTGTCAGATCAGATGACGTGGGTTGCCAGTTAGGAACGCGACCAGACTGGCCTCTGCCAACAACTCTGTCAGGCGAGAAGATTGTGTAGATGTGCTCGTAGGTTTGGCCGGCTGTATGGGCAATTGCTCCCTCCTGTTGGAAGTAACTGTAGATCTTTTCCTCCTCCGTTAACGCGACCACAAATTCACTTGCAATGATATCCACTCGTCAGGGGCAGCACAAACACTACCGACCCCTATGTTTGGGGACGTTACATCGTGATCACGCAGAGACTGATTTGAATCCGTATGGCAGTGAGCTTTATCAACGAAATATGACATCGTGACACGTGCAATTCAGCTTGTGCTGACCATATGCTAACATCTCGACTTAAATCACACAATGTTCTCCGTAATGATCCGTGGAGTGGGAGCACAAGAGAACACTAATGCCAGTCTGCCCATTAGATGAGATACAAGCGAACAGTTCCCTTGATGCTTTTGGAGGGAACTACACTGTCCATCGTGCCCGCGCTGTCAGATATCCTCTATAAGCCATAAACGCTGCATGCAGCTAGACGTGCACAAACCACAGTCACCTACTCGTAGTATGCACAGTTACGGTGGCGCTAATTTGCAGCTCTCTAGGAAACGTACTAGCTGCGCTTCGCTAGGAAAGCATATTAGCAACACTTTTGAAATACAAACTATGGTATTTCACCCAATTCATTTCTTTTATATATTGCCAGATTACAGAAAGTTCCCTATGTACTGAAACAGACTGCGCTACTGTTATGCAGTACCTGTTTATTGTACTGCTAAAAGCGATGTCCAAATTTCTCATTTTAATATATAATTTGTACGGTTTATATCATCCCAATTTCAAAGAAAGCAGTTGGTGACAGGTGTGAATATTACCGAACTATCAGTTTAACAAGTCACATTTGCAAAATTTTGTAGCCTATCCACGATGTTATTCAATCTGTACACTGAGCAGGCAATAAAGGAAACAAAAAAAAATTGGCGTAGGAATTAAAGTACAGGGACAAAAAATAAAAACTTTATGTTTTGCCGATGACACTGTAAGTCTGTCAGAGACAAAAAAGGAGTTAGAAGGGACAGCGTCTTGAAAGATGGGTACAAGATGAACATTAACGAAAGCAAAACATTGACAACGAAATGTAGCCGAAATAAATCAGGTGATGCCGAGGAGATTAGATTAGGAAACGAGACACTTAAAGTAGTAAATGAATTTTGTTATTTGGGCAGTAAAATAACTGACGATGGCCGAAGTAGAGAGGATATAAAATGTAGACTGGCAATGGCAAGAAAAGCGTTTCTGAAGAAAAGAAATTTGTTAATATCGAATATAGATTTATGTTTTAGGAAGTCTTTTCTGAAAGTATTTGTGTGAACTGTAGCCATGTATGGAAGTGAAACATGGACGATAAACAGTTTGGACAAGAAGAGAATTCAAGATTTTGAAATGTGGTGCTACAGAAGAATACTGGAGATTAGATTGGTAGATCCCATAACTAATTAGGAGGTGCTGAACAGAACTGAGGAGAAAAGAAGACTAAAAGAAGGGATCCGCTGATAGGACACATTCTGAGATATCAAGGGATCACCAATTTAGCGCTGGAGGGAAGTGTGGGGGTTGAAAATCGTAGAGGAAGACCAAGAGATGAATGCAGTAAGGAGATTCAGAAGGATGTAAGTTGCACTAGTTATTCAGAAATGAAGAGGCTGGGACAGGATAGAGTAGCATGGAGAGCTGCATCAAACCAGTCCTCAGACTGAAGACCATGACAACGTCAAAAGCAAACATACATCCCTGCCACTGGTAGATGGGCGCTCACTTTCTCATACCAATACCTACAGTTTCTAGCAGTGACTAAACCTCAAACGAGTGCACACTTTTTAACAATTAAAACAATTAGAATTAGTATTCAAACCATGAGCTCGTTATTATACACAAAATTATTATCGTGAATGTGAAGATGCCGTCTTCACTCCTGAAACTGTTCCAAAACTTCCATGAGTTTATTTTAGAAAGGTAAGGAAGTTTCTTAAGGTAAAATGCCTCCCATGCCCTCATCATCGAAGTTGCTTCCACGAAGGATTTGTAAGGTACCTTTCAGCTCAAAGGTCGGATCGGATCGATTCCATTACTGAGGACCTCATGTTAATGATCCTGCCATAAATTTTTAATGGAACAAAGCTACCAAAGTAGGCTATGGAGTGAGTTTCCTACGATTTTTCTAATTAGGGCTCTTCGATTGCTCGTGGAACTATTTATTTTCACAAATAAAATCCTGCTTGTTACTCAATTCTTACATATCCAAAGAAAATGATTACAAGCAAAGGGTGTGTAGTGCTGTGGAATGCAGCAAGGCTTCCTGTACTTTTCATGGCTCCACGAGGATGAATTTATATGGGATGTACTGAAGCAAGGAAACTTTTATAATTGTACAGTGTGGTGAGAAACAGTCTGAAAAGCTTGTAAGGGCGTTGCAGGATACGTAGTGCTGAGAAGTAATCGTTGGAAAAAAAATTCCACACTTTCAGCCGTTTCTGAGTTAGTTAACTTTGAAGTTAACCAATCAGGCCGTTGTGCGCGCGAATTCAAATGGCCCGCCAAATTAGTGTCAGTTGTTCTCATAGCGTAATTGATAGCGCACGAGACTGCTCAGTCTTTGGCTCGGTTTCGATCCTTACTACCGCCTAATTAAAATTTTTTGTTGCTCTCTTAGGAAACCAAACGAAGAACACGCTTGAATTTTTGCATACAACGGCGTTACTGACTAACTTCAATGCTAATTAACACAAAGTAACGAATTTTTTTCTTAACAATTATTTTTCAGCACAATGTACCCTGAAACACCCATACGAGCTTTTCACACTGTTTCTGACCACCCTGCATAATCACTCACAAATGGAAGCAACTTCAGTCAATACTTTAAGCATGTGAAAACTGATGTTGCTATTTAGTTTAGTAGTAATATCGTACCAGCTTTCATTAACTTTATGGACGTTTGCAAAATCTGGAGCACATCGACACAAAATGTATTTGAAGTATGGTATGTCTGATGCAATCATTGTAGAGTACAATAAAAGACTTCATTCTCTCCAGATCCAGATACGCAGGCTTTCACGTTTCTCGACTGAGGTTACTTCTGCACGAAATACGTGACCGTCACCCAGTTGTCTCATACTCCACTCTCACGGGCAGTGAAACCGAAACATTCGTTACGTGACACGGACCTCATTGTCTATAAAAGGGAGAAAGACGCGGAGAGCAGGTGCTGCGCCTAACGCAAATCTTTGCTTCCTCGGAAGGGCCGGCAATAGATCACGCCGCTGAGACAAGTCTCCCAGTGGCGCGCGGCCTTGCCGATGACGGGAATGGAAGTGCGGGTCTGCGGAATAGGCTAAGGCCCGGCAGCGGGCAGAGCCATGTAGGCTACAAACAGAACGCCGCGGCCTCGCCGGACACCGACGACCTTGTCTGTGGCGAACACATGGCCGCCACCGCTGCTGGTTGCAGCCAATCAGTGTCGCTCAACGCAGTGCTCAGCAGGAACACAAGCAAACTGGCCAGGCAAATATCACCTACTCAAAAAGTCTACAGAGTGCTGCAAAAAGTTTCATCAAACTTTTCCCCTACACCGGACACACGACCATCATCCAGATGACTGTCAAAATCGTCCCATACTTTTGCCCTCCACCGGATGCGTGTATCATCATCCAGATGATTGTCAAAATGGTCCCATACTTTTGAGAGCATGTCTGGAGTTACCATGTTTACTGCTTTTACTTTTCGGCGTCACTGAGTTCACTCAAAGTTCGTTGGAGGGGTGGCACATAAGAGGAGTCTTTCACAAACTTCCACAAGATTCACATAACGTGAAACCTTGGAGGCCAATGGTGCAATGCGAGATCCGTACTCCCTTCACAGTCGATCCGTCATTGAAACAGCTCATTATTAAGAAATGCTCTTACATAGCTATACCAGTATGGTGTTGCTCCGTCCTGCTGAAAAATAAGGTTTTTGTCATGTTCTCGCAGCTGTGGGAAAAGCCAGACCAACATATCCAAGTACGCTACTTCTGTAACAATTTTTCCCCCCAAAAAAAGCGAATACGT
This sequence comes from Schistocerca serialis cubense, assembly GCF_023864345.2. NCBI lineage: Eukaryota > Metazoa > Arthropoda > Insecta > Orthoptera > Acrididae > Schistocerca > Schistocerca serialis. The sequence goes on from NC_064638.1 coordinate 703,239,848, forward strand.
GAGGCGCAAAATACGTGAAGCTAAGGACAGTCTCTCTCGTGTTCGGCTATGAAAAGTGGCTGGTGTAGTGGTCCACTGTTCCACTTAAATGGAATGTTGCGTCATTACTGAACTCTAAACGTGAAAAAAAATTGTTACCTTCAGTCTCCACGCTCAGAATGAATTCACAGAACTTCACAAAAAAAAAAAAAAAAAAAAAAATGGCTCTGAGCACTATGGGACTTAACATCTGAGGTCATCAGTCCCCCAGAACTTAGAACTACTTAAACCTAACTAACCTAAGGACAGAATGAGATTTTCACTCTGCAGCGGAGTGTGCGCTGGTATGAAACTGGCAGATTAAAACTGTGTGCAGGACTGAGATTCGGACTCGGGACCTTTGCCTTTCGCGGGCAAGTGCTCTACCAACTGAGCTACCCAAGCACGACTCACGCCCCGTCCTCACAGCTTTACTTGTGCCAGTACCTCCCGAGTTCGAATCTCGGTCCGGCACACAGTTTTAATCTGCCAGGAAGTTTCATACCAGCGCACACTCCGCTGCAGAGTGAAAATCTCATTCTGGAAACATACCCTAGGCTGTGGCTAAGCCATGTCTCCGCAATATCCTTTCTTTCAGGAGTGCTTGTCCTGCTTGGTTCGCAGGAGAGCTTCTGTAAAGTTTGGAAGATAGGAGACGACGTACTGACGGAAGTAAAGCTGTGAGGACGGGCCGTGAGCCGTGCTTGGGTAGCTCGTCGGTAGAGCACTTGCCCGCGAAAGGCAAAGGTCCCGAGTTCGAGTCTCGGTCTGGCACACAGTTTTAATCTGCCAGGAAGTAACCCAAGGACATCACACACATCCATGCCCGAGTCAGGATTCGAACCTGCAACCGTAGCGGTAGCGTTGTTCCTGACTGAAGCGCCTAGAACCGCGCGGCCACACCGGCCGGCTACAGAACTTTACACGTTTTGTATATCATATTCATGAACGGCTTGTAGTAACTGAATACTGTATGGCTTGAAATACAAACTTTGACGCAAAATACACCCTACAGTATGAGGGATGGCTAACTCTCGGATGAGGCGACGAATAGATTTCTGTCAGCTACTGTTTGTAAATCTAAGGGTATCGATCCTCTGATTCTATTTAAATAACGAAATTTCATGGGACCCTAGAATCCGAAAATGGAGGAACGGGGTGGGTGAGGGGTGCTTATGTGGCACATGGCAACGTTGTTTCAGGAAAGTATGATGATGCTGGCAGTGAACGACTTTTTTGGGCCGACGTTCGGTAACTTCCTAGCCTGCCTCTTCAGCCGTGACAGCCCCTACTTACAACGTCACGACGGCGCTAGCTTACGTCGACGCAAGTATCCGCTACAAGCGTTGCGTCCCGTGCAACGGAGATTGCCCGAGTGCTAGACACTCCAAGATCGCTTCTATTGCAATTTTGTCTTCTGGGTATGATGACACCTTCAGTTCGTCTCGTGACACACAAGTACTAATGATTTCAATCAGAGTGAACATTTCAGGGAAGTTTTGGAACGTCGACTTTGTGACTGACTTCGACGACCCATACCACTCCTGCTTGTTTGCAGCTTTCAGTGACAAATGGATCACCATATTTCCGAAAACCTTAACTGAATTGTTCGGAAATGTGATTATGAAAGTCATAGAGCTAAAATATGGCGAAACGACTATTCAACTATTATTCACAGCCAACTTAATTTGAAGAGGGTGTGAAGAAAATCTCTGTTTTGCCAGCCATACACCAAAAAAAGATGGGAGGGAGGCAAGATGAATACCAATTAGGAATATGTGGGAACAGACTTCCACTTCTAGAATTTGCCTTGTGGCTACCGGAAATTTTACAAATATATTGGTCAGAACCGTACAATTGTACTTAATTTATCTTTTGTTGCTCGGACGCATCTGCTCCAATCTAACAAGCTTAGTCTAGCACACTCACGTAGGGAAAAAGGTGTGTGATAGGTAACTTCGTCGGCAGGTGCTAATGTGTAGCTATCTCTTTAAACTTGTGGTGTAATAACGTATCTCTCGCCATTTAAATCGATGTGAACCCAGCTGTACGCGTCTGCACCGACAATTTTATTCTCCTTATGAATGCGCTTCACGGTTCCCCGAACGGCTTTTCTGATACTTACCACGAAATTGCTGATTTCGGAAACATCAATCTTCAGTAACTTTATAAGTAATATGTTTATTGTGTAGTGACAACAGATGTTCTATACATTAACTCTTTTATACATATAATTACTGTCAACTTCCTCCTACCTCTTAAACAGTGCTTCTATTGTTCTCTTAAGGTTTGTGTGTCACGTATTTTGTGTGAGCCTGTGAACACATTACTTTTCATTTTATGAATACCTTCCTGGATTAGAAATGAAAGTATTTTACGCGGATTGCACGTTGCTGATAGCAGGTAGGTGTGTAGAAATGACGACGCGACCTGTGATAACTGGAGCTCACGTGGCCTCGGGTCGCTGCCCAGTATGGCCGGCCAAGGCAGACCATGTGGGGCGAGGTCCGCCGCCGTCTTTCCTCTCAGCACGTGCACTCGAGACGGAAACTGCGTCAAGTCTCACAAGCCAGTTCGCTTACTGCATCTGCTGTGCTACATATAACTACAAACTACAGAAATTTCGATTTAAATATAACACCGCACGTATATCACGATGAGTTTCAGGAATTTATTCCTATTTTCAAGTGCAACTATTTATTGCATGTGATGCCTGCGCGTGTGCTGTTTTGCTTTTCTTGCCCTGCAATAGTCTTTTGTATTTTTACTGTTATCGGAAAATATAAATCTTGGAATTTTTTACACAAACTTAGAAAATACTATTTTCTAACTATTCTTTAACATTAGTGCGTAAAAAATTCCAAATTTATATTTTGCGATCGCATTAAGATCATAAAAAGACGGCTGCATGGCAAGCGAAGTAGAACAACACCCTCAGACGTCACGTACAATACCAGTGTAAGTAGTTGCATTTGAAAATGGGAATAAATTCCTTAAAGGCGTCGTGCTTGCATGAAAAAAGTAACTGGTGAAATGTTCCATTACAGTTGCACTCTTCCGAAAAACATCGATTATGATGAATGAATTTAAATCAGACAAATTCTCTTTCCTTTCTCATACGTTGATGGGCTCTCCTGCTAGATGCATCCACTACACAATTCTGAATCTGTTTGCCAATCGTCATCCGTCCTTCAAGTCCTTCCGTACACACTGTTTCACCAGGCTAGTACTGTTCCTATCACATGCAAAATAGCTGTGTCATTAAGTAACTGCAGTAAGAACTGGCTACGCGAGGGTTAAAATCTCCTTCTGGTCGTCCTTGTTTTGTTTTTCCGTGGATTCCCTAAATCGTTTCTAATGAAATCCTAATGTTTACTTCAGCAAGGTCATGGCATTTCCTTCTCCATCTTTGAGCAGTTCCGTTTTGTAATGTCGTCGATGTTAACGGGCTGTTAAATATTATTCTTCATCCTTCCATTCTTTAACTAGAATTCAACTCCCATAACGCATGCCCCACACTGCCACTCTACTTTTTTTATATTACTTTAGCCAAAGTACTTAAGTGCCATTATGACTACCAATATTCGTCAGTTACGTATTGCAAAATGCCGGCCGGTGTGGCCGTGCGATTCTAGGCGCTTCAGTCTGGAACCGCGTGAACGCTACGGTCGCAGGTTCGAATCCTGCCTCGGGCATGGATGTGTGTGATGTCCTTAGGTTAGTTAGGTTTAAGTGGTTATAAGTTCTAGGGGACTGATGACCACAGCTGTCACGCCCCATAGTGCTCAGAGCCATTTGAAACATATAATCCCCAGAACGCAACTATTCAATAATGAAAAGAAACACAAACGCTGCTCATTTTTATAAATGAATCCTATTCCAAATATTCTTTAACCACTTTCTATTGTATCAGGATTGATTAAGTCGTTCCTTACTTTTTGTCGTAAAACTGGCCAGAGGGTGTTTTATTAGATCCTGTGCTTTCTATTAAAGTCATTATTATATTAAATAAGAAACACTTATTGATGTTCTGCAAAATTAGTTTATATGGTCACCCACTTCCTTTCGGCTTTTTAGGCCTCTTCAGGTGACAACTGTGTGTCGTGAACACAGAAACAGTGAAGTGCAACTTACACGGATTTTATTTACACAGAAGATGCGAACCTGACTTGTGGAGTGTTGACATAGGAAAGTATTGCATTTTTAATCGCGTAGAAGTAATTACATTAACCAAAAAAGGATACAAAGTTTTTTTGTAGAGATACATTTAACAATTGACGAAAAATTATTTTGAGTTTACAATTTCACTCTTTTCTTTCTAACTGAAACTTAATTTAAAAGAGGGGAGATAGAAAATTAAGTTTGAGCATTTAGTACTAAGCTGGCATTCTGTGTCAAGTTTGTTGATTTCAAGTATTTCTACCAAGGTCACCTTTCTACTTTTCTTTACAGAATGTAAATTCTATATCGTATGAGTGGTTTTCTGTTAAAAGATGATCGAAAAAATCTGAATCTTTCTCTTTTAATTTTCAACTTCTCCCGTGTTCAGGTAACCTATCATTATTACCCATTGTAACAAATATCTAATGAAAACTGATTTGAACACAGACTTGTTTTTGTCAGTTACAATTCTGTGTAACTGTTGGCTCCATTGTTTATAATTTATCGAATTAATCTGATTTTATTTCGATTTAAAAAAGAGGCAACGATCAACAGTTTATCGCTGCCTGCCTCGTAAATCAAAATAAAATCTGCTACCAGTAATTTGTCTCGGTCGTTGAACTGTGACACGCCGTCGTTTGTAGACGTAGCGTGGGCTCGTTTCACGCGATGTTTCTTCCGTCGAGTGAGTAAGTTAGATGGAAGGTCAGCGCTGTTACAAGGCCCATCCTCTCGCCGAGTCGAGGATGGCAACAAGACGTTGACAAATCTAGACGCTCCTGGTCGCGCGAAACTCCGAAGAGCGCTCTCTCTCATCCTTTCTTTCTCTCCCCGTTGTCGTGCTGCTTCTCTAAAACTTACAAGAGAACTCTCCTCTTCCACTCTGTCATGCAAATAAGGCACTACCCATTTAACCGGCCTACTACCAGGTGTTTTTACTCTCACTGAGTGCAACTGGGGTCCTATCGATCCCAAGCAATTTACGTAGAATATATTGGCAGTTATTTAACGAATTAACACAATAAGATACACTACATTTGTTCAATGTAACAATAATGTTTCTATTTTCATAAACATTACATTGAAGACACAAAAATGAAACTTAGATTGAGGTCATATTGGCCCCAGTGGTACTCAGTGCAAAAAACAACATTAATACGTTTTAATGTGTTGTAAATATAAAATGGAACAAAACATCTTTGGACACAATTGACTCAGAGAGAGAGAGAAAGTTATATATTCTGTAAAAAAAGCTTTGAAAATAAGTGAGATATGATTTTCTAATGTGGTTATGGGATCATATTGATCCCAGTGGAACTAGAACGGTTAAATTGTGTTTCTTATTGAATATTAAACCACTTATCAAATGAAGAATACAAGAAGGAAGATCGAGAATATAATCAAAAAAGGAACCCGAGAAACTACAATCAACCGCAAAGACGATAAAAGGCTGTAGCTTGAGTCGGTTGACTCACTCGGAAGATGACCGGATGGTATGCAGTCCGAATATCAGTGGAACAAATGGAGTTTGGAGGGCTGCATGCAAAAAAAAAAAAAAAAAAAAAAAAAAAAAAAAACAACATTTGTATGGTCATTGAGGACAGCTCTGTTACTTATATTTTGTTCTCATATTTATAATTTTTTAAAGTGCAGCATTTTAATATGTGAGGTAAATTTTGTTCTCTTTTTTCTTGCAGACGACAGTCGAGCCAGATTTCCGGAGGAGGCTCACCCAGCCCAGGACCAGGGACACCTGCGGGTAAGTTCTGCCTGGCCCTTCGAAGCTTACTCTCTGTATTTTATTTCCAGGTTAGGTTGATATTTCTCCCCAACAGCATCCTGATGCTAGAGCAAAGACGCACGGAGACAGAGCAGAAACATAAGAAAACTAACAATTCTGAAGAGTTACAAGTGACTCTCGGTTCATAAGGCTCTGTACGTCAAAACACTGTACTCCGATAATTGATATTACAAACGCTAAAGTATTTTTAATACGGCTAGTGGCGGACTAAACATCTTATACGAAATAGAAAGTCAAAGGAGTGTCAACTACACTGTCGTGTGTTCAAGCAGCACGGTGGATGTGCCACAAGCGTCAGATTAGCATTGTTTAAAATGCTGTTTTCTAGACTTTCTCATGACGGATAAGAAACGATCAAATAGGATCAGATCAAGTGAGAGAGCTCACTACGAAACAAGACGTCCTCCTCCTACCTGCTCTTCAGGAAACGTCTGACGTAGCGGATGCGGGAACAGGGTGTGCTACAGAGCGAGTAAGGATTAGGATTCCATAATGTCGTGGCCACATACTGTACTTGTACGAACATAAAGTGGGATTTGTTCTAGAAATGTGGGGTACGCATCTCTCGGAGACACTGATGCAATTCAGCGGGGAGGGTAGATAGTCGTTGTTGTTTTTCCGGTCATCAGTCCTAAGGCTGGTTACATGCAGTTTTGTATTCCCGTCGCTTACCATCATTCCTCTTCGTTTCAGTACAGCTGCAGCATATTACATCATTTACGATCTACCTTCCTATAATCACATCAACAAAAGTTTTGCATCACCCCGATATGTCGTGCAGGCATGTTGCTGTAGTGACTGTTCCTGTACCTACATTTGACTACGCAAATTGTTAACATTTCAGATCGTTCGCACAAAGTATGTAAGATTATCGGAAATCGCATTTTCTACTTAAGGAAGGGCTAGACAGTGGGTTTCTCGTTCAAAACTCTCATTTCAGTGTTGGTTGGTTGTTAGATCATCGTATTATGTCTCGTGTAAGAAGGAGAAAAGTCTACCAAGGTGTGTTACAATTCGAAAGTGGCAGGACTGTGGCCTTTCAAGACTGCGGTCTATCGTTCCGCGATATTCCAGATTGCGTTGGTTGGAATCCCAGGTCTGCTGTGTGAATACGGAATACAGGAGATCCATGCTCAGTACATGCAAGACCTCAACGACCCCGCGGGACTAGTGCCCCAGAAGGCGGACCCATTGCTCGCTCGGACGTGCAGCATCGTACAGTCACGTTACACACACCGAATCCGGAAATGGACTTGCTTGTAGCAATACAAATACGAGGACCTGCTCAAAAGGAATGCCTCCGAATATTTTATATGAAAACCCTTAACGCTTTTTTTTAAAAAAAAAAAAAAAAAAAAAAACGTTATTAGCATTCTACAACTTCATACTTCATGTCTACATATTAATTTCTCAATGTAGTAACCTTGGTGACGAACACATTTCTCCAAGCGGGAGACCAGTTTTGTAGATACTATCACTGTAGAATGTTTGACATTGTTAATGAAGCTATAAACTCCGTTTTTATTTTATAGAGTCCCGACCCGCGGATTTTCCACCAAATTACATAATATTTCGCGTATCTAGCTGAAAATGACAGTAATGGGGCAAAACATTTGCCATGGAGGCAATAAAAACCTCACAAGATGACAAAATACAAATGAGTATAGAATGTGGATTCAAGTATTGAGTAACAAGGACTAGGTCATTAATAACTATAAATAACAGAAGATTAACAAATAATTTTAACAATATATGTAACAATAGGACAACATGACATTTGAAATAAAAAGAGCAAAACGTTGTTTAGTATGCACAATATTGCAATTTAAACATTAGAATTTACAGTGCCACAGTACATTATTTACAAAGATGCGTGACCGGCAGCATACATCTACATCTACATAATTACTCTGCAATTCACATTTAAGTGCTTGGCAGAGGGTTCATCGAACCACAATCATACTATCTCTCTACCATTCTACTCCCGAACAGCGCGCGGGAAAAACGAACACCTAAACCTTTCTGTTCGATCTCTGATTTCTCTTATTTTATTTTGACGATCGTTCCTACCTGTGTAGGTTGGGCTCAACAAAATATTTTCGCATTAGGGAGAGAAAGTTGGTGACTGAAATTTCGTAAATAGATATCGCCGCGACGAAAAACGTCTTTGCTTTAATGACTTCCATCCCAACTCGCGCATCATATCTGCCACACTCTCTCCCCTATTAAGTGATAATACAAAACGAGCCGCCCTCTTTTGCACCCTTTCAAAGTCCTCCGTCAATCCCACCTGGTAAGAATCCCACACCGCGCAGCAATATTCTTACAGAGGACGAACGAGTGTAGTGTAAGCTGTCCCTTTAGTGGACTTGTTGCATCTTGTAAGTGTCCTGCCAATGAAACGCAACCTTTGGCTCGCCTTCCCCACAATATTATCTATGTGGTCTTTCCAACTGAAGTTGTTCGTAATTTTAACACCCAGATACTTGAATTGACAGCCTTGAGAATTGTACTATTTATCGAGTAATCGAATTCCAACGGATTTCTTTTGGAACTCATGTGGATCACCTCATACTTTTCGTTATTTAGCGTCAACTGCCACCTGCCACACCATACAGCAATCTTTTCTAAATCGCTTTCCAACTGGATCACCTCATACTTTTCGTTATTTAGCGTCAACTGCCACCTGCCACACCATACAGCAATCTTTTCTAAATCGCTTTCCAACTGATACTGGTCTTCGGATGACCTTACTGGACGGTAAATTACAGCATCATCTGCGAACAACCTAAGAGAACTGCTCAGATTGTCACCCAAGTCATTTATATAGATCAGGAACAGCAGATGTCCCAGGACGCTTCCCTGGGGAATACCTGATATCACTTCAGTTTTACTCGATGATTTGCCGTCTATTACTACGAACTGCGACCTTTCTGACAGGAAATCACGAATTCAGTCGCACAACTGAGACGATACCCCATAGGCCCGCAGCTTGAATAGAAGTCGCTTGTGAGGAACGGTGTCAAAGGCCTTCCGGAAATCTAGAAATACGGAATCAGCTTGAGATCCCCTGTCGATAGCGGCCATTACTTCGTGCGAATAAAGAGATAGCTGCGTTGCACAAGAACGATGTTACTTCAGTCCATGCCGGATGTCAGCCTCAGCCCGGATTCTCGATGGGGTAACAGTATAAATTTAGGACGTTTATGTTTGTGATGTTTCATACACGGATAATTCACGAATGAATGTGTTGGTGGAGGAAGGAAATCTGGCATAAAATCTTTCCGGTATGGATCGAATCTCCTCTGGAACAGTGTTTATTTGTAAGTCGTTGTGAATCGTTGTGTCCCTAACGAAACATGGAACGTTTACTATGGTGCGCAATGCCTGCTGACTCACCTCTGCTTGTATCGCTTCATTACTATCGAAGTGAAGTCCTCTAAGACGTTCTTTAAGTTTTAGGTGAAAATCGGATGAGGCCATGTCGGTACTATATCGAGGATGAACGATGACGGTGAACCCAAGGCGTCGGATGGCTGTCGCTGCGCTCGTGTATTGGTTGGCATTCTCATGCTGAATGAGAGGATGCTCCGAGTGTGGCACGTTTTCTGCGGTAAAGCGGTCGGAGTGGCCGTGCGGTTCTAGGCGCTACAGTCTGGAGCCGAGCGGCCGCTACGCTCGCAGGTTCGAATCCTGCCTCGGGCGTGGATGTGTGTGACGTCCTTAGGTTAGTTAGGTTTAATTAGTTCTAAGTTCTAGGCGACTGATGACCTCAGAAGTTAAGTCGCATAGTGCTCAGAGCCATTTTCTGCGGTAAGGAACTCAATAGAGCACGCTGTTGCCCAGGCACAGATTTCTCACGAGCAGATGTATTTACTTCACACGCCACCTTTACACGCTACAAGTTGGAACCCCTCTATCGAAGTCGACCCTGTAATAAAAAAAATGGCTCTGAGCACTATGGGACTTAACATCTGAGGTCATCAGTCCCCTAGACTTAGAACTACTTAAACCTAACCAACCCTAGGACATAACACACATCGATGCCTGAGGCAGGATTCGAACCTGCGACCGTAGCAGCAGCGCGGTTCCGGTCTGAAGCGCCTATAACCGCTCGGCCACAGCGGCCAGCCGACCCTGTAATATGCGTGACATGTAACACCTCAACCGATTCTGACAACAGAATAAAAAAAATTGGGAGGCATTATTTTTACCACCCCCTCGAATAAACACAGACAATGCGATGGCGTCTGGGGCACCATGGACTGCCAACATGGCGTTCACTGATGCAGTTTACCCTTAACGCGGAACCAGAGAGAGACGCGCCGATGTCGTGCGCCGATGTCGTGCAGGAATGGCACCACGCCGTCTTTTCAGACGAGTCCCTATTCTGCGTACAAGATCCCAATGGACAGATTCCTGTGAGGAGGCTACGAGTAGTATGAACATTGCCAGGAAGTATTGTCACAGTCATACCGCGTCCAGCACCTGTTGTGATGATAATGCTGTGCCACTGGACACACAACACAGTCATCTCTCGGTCACATAATCGGTGATCCGGAAAACAGCTGTTGCAGTTCCGAGGAATTATGGGCGACAGATGTGCCTTTTTTTCAAGCTCTCCGTGACGTCATCTTTGAACAACGGTACCCAAGATGGCGTGTTGCCCTCGCTGTCATGATCTGTCTCGACACAGAGGATGCTCGGCTGTTGTCCTGCTTGCGCGTTCTTAAGGTCTCTCTGCCAATGGGAACATCTTTCCATGGGTTGTCGATAGGCTGGCACACCATAACTCGCCAACCAATATGACCAATCAACCCTGGTATAGATCTGGAATGACGTACCCTCTTCTCTCATCCAAGTTCGATTCGACGCGATGTCCAGGACGGACAGAGCAGTTGTTGCTGCCAGAGGTGTCAGCTCTGTGTACTAAATTTCGCACTCTGTATACGCACAAATCACCTACAAAAATTTAATCATGTTCCTTCTGTACTGCATATGCACAATATGTAAAGTTTTGTTATTTGATATTCTGTCTATGTTGCAATTTCAGTGGCTAGCACAATACTATAACACAATGGTCGTTCATTAAGTATGGTATTCGAATGCACACACACTGTTTGGGTGTTCTGAGAATTAAGTGCTTATATGAAAAACCCCTTACACGTACGAAAAGAAGAACTTAGAGAAGGCATCAGCAAAAAATAAGCAGTATGCAGTAAGCAACAATATTATGAACAACAGACTAAATAATATGAAGAAAAAAGCTATAAAACAGAAACGGTGGTTGGTTGGCTGGTGTGGGGAGTAAAGGGACCAAACTACGGGGTAATCAGTCCCCAGGAATGCACAGAGAATGAACAGAGTTTTACAAAGGAAAGCTGAGACAGGTGCATGATTGAGATTGTAGAAAATATAAAGGGTGTTACCATGTTGGTGGGGTAGAGCACGTGTATCACTTTAAGATAGGTAAATCGCATTCGGGAACGAATTAAAAATCAAAATGAGAACATTTCCAATTTATCGATGGTCTATTAACGGTGATAAAATGCAAGTAGGCACATTTTTAAAAAAAATGATTTTATTTATCTATTCAATAATTGTTTAAAATGCTGTTTTCTAGACTTTCTCATGACGGATAAGAAACGATCAAATAGGATCAGATCAAGTGAGAGAGCTCACTACGAAACAAGACGTCCTCCTCCTACCTGCTCTTCAGGAAACGTCTGACGTAGCGGATGCGGGAACAGGGTGTGCTACAGAGCGAGTAAGGATTAGGATTCCATAATGTCGTGGCCACATACTGTACATGTACGAACATAAAGTGGGATTTGTTCTAGAAATGTGGGGTACGCATCTCTCGGAGACACTGATGCAATTCAGCGGGGAGGGTAGATAGTCGTTGTTGTTTTTCCGGTCATCAGTCCTAAGGCTGGTTACATGCAGTTTTGTATTCCCGTCGCTTACCATCATTCCTCTTCGTTTCAGTACAGCTGCAGCATATTACATCATTTACGATCTACCTTCCTATAATCACATCAACAAAAGTTTTGCATCACCCCGATATGTCGTGCAGGCATGTTGCTATAGTGACTGTTCCTGTACCTGTCGGAAGGTCATCCTTGGCGTTGTTTGTCAACATACACGCAGTTACCATGAGCGCTGCCTACGGGTAGCACGCTGCACTCGAATGGATTGTAGCACTCCAGTTGAAAGTAAAGCACCAGTAGGGACGCATTAGCGACGTCTGTGGAACAGTAGAGTAAACTTCCACGATCCCATTAAGAACAGCCGCGACCAGTGATCGGATCTGCATCATAATGTTACGCGCGTAAGGATTGTCAACCAGGGGAATTGCTCGACTTGTGCACTGGAGTGAGCGATATGGTGTTAACGTGGAATGGGATCCATTTGACAGATGGTATTAAGAACTTACATCGCACAGACCGTCCAAATTCGACGGGTGCATTGGATGATTGATATCTACAACTTCTGAATCAAAGAAACCGTTGTATGAGTGCTCCAGAACTGAATTTGGCTTTCGAAGGGGGCTATGGTACGTCATGTACTCGTATCGCGTCAAACTGGTAAGAGACGATAGCATGAAGTGAATCTTCATTCCCGACGACCATGGCGAGTACCACGTCGAACTCCATAACACCATTGACTCAGTTACAGATTGGAAAGACACCATGCTTACTGGGCGACCCAGGATTGTGTTGTTTACGGACGAAATTCAGATCTGTTTGTATCCTGATAATCGCAGACAACGTGAGTGGAGGCAGCCCAATAATATCAAACGCTTCCAACACTGTCCCACATGTGCAACAAGGGCCACCATACATCACTCGTGGTTGTTGGAGGCAGTTCACTGCTCTACGGTACAGCGACGAGATACTGAACCAACAGTGGGACCATATCGCCAAACATTTGGTGAGATTTTCACCTTGATAACTCACGTGCTCACCCTGCTGTTGTCTTGAACACGTTCCTTCAGCATTCTAGTATCGCCAGAAATGAGTGGTCTGTCTATTCCCCGAACAAGAACAAAATCGAACTTGTGTGGGATCGATGGAACGAGGTGGTTTTGGACTTCGACAACGACCACGTACTCTGTTCGACTCGCCATTGACGAGTGGGACAATTTGGATCATGATCTCATCCATGGTAAGTCACGATGGATTTAAGCCTGCATCCGAGCCAGGGGACCACGCTCTATCAGGTACTGACGTTGCTTAGAAGTACTGTGACCCCCCCCTTCCCCACTCCCATGGGTGGATATGGACACATTGCAAATGAATACGTATGCATGCCTCACAACCAATTCTTGAATTTATAAATAAAGAGGTGATGCAAAACTTTTGTTGATGTGTATATAGGCTTGCTCTTCCCATTTTTCCCTCTACCGCTCCTTCAACCATTTTTTTGCAACAACTCTTGTCGTTACATGTATCAGGCTATTTTCTGTCTCGGTTTATTATGGTCTATATTAAGCATTTCTTCTCTCTGACTGATGGCAGAAAATATTCATTTCTCACTCGATCAACCCACCTCATCTTCAACAGCCTCCTACAGCAACACATTTTAAGCGCTTGTAATCGTTTCATTTCTGTCTTCATCATAGTCAACAGTTTGCGCCCATGGACCTCAAACATGACTTTTCGTCCATCTTTTTTTGATCTCAGTGTTTATATTCTTGAATTTCAGCAGCTTTTTTTTATGGTAACGACTTCTGATTTGTGTAACCCCCACTTCTACGTCTTTCTTGCATCTTCCTTCTTTTATCTATTCTTCTAACGAGATTGCAAATTTCATCCAAATCTTCCAGAGTATCTTGTCCAAGATTAACACGTAACTATCCACCAGCTGCATACATAATTACCTTAGTTTTCTTTTTGCTTGAGTACATGCTACAGCCACCAGCTAGCACAAGTTCCATTTGATTGAGCACTCGACTGAATTCCCTTACATTTTCAGTGACCACTGCGATGTCATTATGCTGATGATGACAAACAACTCTCACAACGACTTCCTTCTCACTCTGACTCTTCACAACACGAATGTTCACTATATTTACTTCTTACTATTTGTTGTTGTAACAGTACGATAAATAAACAAATAAATAAATGAAGTACGCAAACTGTCAGTAGAGACAGTGATCAACCCTCCAACAGAACTGATTAGCGCTCTGTGCTTGTAGCTGGACACCACATAAGCTAAGAAAGGAAAATATGATATTGTATTCCGTATGATGAAAAGACTCCTCTGAATCTACAAAAACAATGTACTCGTATGTCTCCTTGTTTCTCCTAAATCTGCCTTCTGTTATTAAGCACAGCGCTAGAATTACTCCTCGAGTGCCCCCTACCTTTCCCTGAGCAAAACTACTGCTCTGATAATTTACTTTCAGTTTTTTGTTCCGTTTGATAAAACATTCTTCTGAATTTTTAACGCCAGTGATAATAGATTGATTGTCCGTTTTCACATCTATACGCCCTTGTTTTCTCCGAAAGCGCAATAATTCATTCTTTACAGGATCTGATGAAACTTTTACAGTTTTTAAATTTCAGTTTCGAACTTGTGTAGACCTTGCCCCGAGCTTTGTGGCACTGTGATGGTAATACACTGAACTCACATTCGGGAGGATGGAGCTTGAAATTCCCGCCCACTCATACAGATTTAGCTGTTCCGGGTTTCCCAAAATTGCTTAAGGTAAATTTAAAATGAGCATAAACAGTTTCGACCTCAGTAAAGCTTTATTTTTGTGTTCACCCGTTTCGGTCAGTTACTGACCATCTTTAGACTTCATACTACTTTGGTAGGCGGTGGCGGTGAACGCAGAACGCGTTACGAATTCCACGAACGTCAACTGCAACTTGAGCAGGAAAACAGCTGTTCTTAACGACAAATGTTCTCAAAAATTACTTAAGGTAAATGCCTGTATGGTTTCTTTGAAAGGGACGCCTATCCAAGCTTGTGTTTCTCCCTAATTATCTAGTTGTTGATGGTATGTTAAACACTAATCTCCTTAACTTCCTATATGCAGAATCCACACTACCCCGTTTGGAATGTGTGCCTATCTTAAACCTGTTAACCAACCTCTGACAGTGCCAAAATACAAGTTCTCTGATCATTTGTAATGATGATTCTAGACTCTTGACTACTGTAGCGGAGACACACAAGGGTCTATAAATGACCGCTGCGGTTACTCAGGATTGTGGTTGTGGTAAAACAGGCTTCATCCGTTTCAGGCACATAAGCAGGAAAGAGAGGGTCGAACATACCGGTACATCGCCGCAGCGCCAATTGTTTCAACATGACACGAGATGCGAAATCAGCATAAGAAAGCTTGCACTTTCTGTGAGTGATGGTGGTGTATTTGCTGTTATCTTATTACTTCCCGAACTTCATTGCACGTGCAGTTGATATAGTACTGGTTGAAGATTCCTCGTCCATGCGAGCCATATGCCGTGTACTAATGCAATTTCATGTTGCCAACCCTCAAGATGAACCGCCACATGTTGATCAGGTTTTTCGTCTTTACAACATTAGCAACTACATGTATATGAATAAGTTTACTAAAGTGTACAAATAGCGATTCGTAAGTTCTCTTATGTCACTAACATATTTCCCAGAACAAGTTCTTCTTCAGTACTTAGCCTTTCAAAATCTGTGTCCCATATCAAAAATTGTACATGTGCCATTTTCCATCGTCGTGGGAGGTTTTATCATCATCACACAAAACTGATGCGACAAACGTAAGGGCATAGCGATATGCACATATACAGGTGGCCGTAGTATTGCGTACACAAGGTATGAAAGGTCAGTGCATTGACGGAGCTGTCATTTGTACTCAGGTGATTCATGTGAAAAGGTTTCCGGCCGCATGACGAAAAGGTTATAGCCGCACGATGTGAATTAACGGATTTTTAACGCGGAATGATAGATGGAGATAGACGCATGACACATTCTGTTTAGGATATCGTTAGCGAATTCAGTATTCAGAGATCCACAATGTCAGGTGTGCCGAGAATACCAAATTTCAGGCATTGCCTCTCAACACGGGCAACGCAGTAGCCGACGGCCTTCACTTAACGACCGAGAGCAGCAGAGTTTGCATGGAGCTGCCAAGCAACGCTGCGTGAAATCGCAGAAATCAGTGTGGGAACGTACGACGAATGTATCCGTTAGGACAGCAGAGCGAGTACTTTGCTGACAGCTCTACATCGCCTGCAGCGCCTCCCCTGGGCTCTTGACCACACCGGTTAGACCCTAGACGACTGGAAAACCGTGACCTGGTCAGGTGAGTTCAGATTTCAGTTGTGGTGGCTCCATA
This sequence comes from Schistocerca serialis cubense, assembly GCF_023864345.2. Taxonomy (NCBI): domain Eukaryota; kingdom Metazoa; phylum Arthropoda; class Insecta; order Orthoptera; family Acrididae; genus Schistocerca; species Schistocerca serialis. The sequence continues at coordinate 703,256,164 of NC_064638.1, forward strand.
ATGGTGTTAGCTGTGTTTTCATGGAATGGACTGGGTCATCTGGACCAACTGAACCAATCATTGACTGGAAGTGGTTGCGTTCGGACTTCATGTTCCCAAACAACGATGGAATTCTTATGGATGACAATGCGCCATGTCATCGGGCCACAATTGTTCTCGATTGGTTTGAAGAACGTTTTGTACATTCGACCGAATGATTTGGCCACCAACTTCGCCCGACATCAATACAATCGAATTTTTATGGGACGTAACCGGGAGGTCAGCTCGTGTACAAAAACCTGCAACGCCAACGCTTTCGCAGTTACGGGTGGTTGTAGAGGCAGCATGGCTCAATATTTCCGCAGGGGACTTCCACCGACGTGTTGAGTCCACGCCACGTCGAGTTGCTGCGCTACGCCGTGCAGAAGTAGGTCCGACACGATATTAGAGGGTATCCCATGACTTTTGTCCCGTCAGTGTGTGCTTATGGACCATGAAACGGCTGAAAACAGCAGAAAAAGGAAGATGCCAAACTTAAGTGTTACAATAAAATAGTGGAAAAAACACTGTGAATGTATATAACACAGGGTGATCAAAAGTCAGTATATATTTGAAAACTTAATAAACCACGGAATAATGTTGATAGAGAGGTAAAAATTGACACACGTGCTTGGAATGACAAGGGGTTTTATTAGAACAAAAAAAAGTTCACAAAATGTCCGACAGATGGCTCGTGAAAGATCTCTTGCGCGCGTTGTTTGGCGATGATCGTGTGCTCAGCCGCCACTTTCGTCATGCTTGGCCTCCCAGGTCCCCAGACCTCAGTCCGTGCGATTATTGGGGTTACCTGAAGTCGCAAGTGTATCGTGATCGATCGACATCTCTAGGGACGCTGAAAGACAACATCCGACGCCAATGCCTCCGGACATGCTTTACAGTGCTGTTCACAACATTATTCCTCGACTACGGCTATTGTTGAGGAATGATGGTCGACATATTGAGCATTTCCTGTAAAGAACATCATCTTTGCTTTGTCTTACTTTGTTATGCTAATTGTTGCTATTCTGATCAGATGAAGCGCCATCTGTCGGACATTTTTTGAACGTTTGTATTTTTTTGGTTCTAATAAAACCCCATGTCATTCCAAGCATGTGTGTCAATTTGTATCTCTCTATCTACATTATTCCGTGATTTATTCAGTTTTCAAATTTATACTGAGATTTTGAACACCCGGTATATTATGAACCTAGAGGAGAAATAACAGGCCTGGACGTCACAGCTATAAAAGAAAACTACAGAAGCTTAAAAAAAATCATAACTCATTCTACTGATGTGTCAAAATGGAATTACTGAGCTACAGAGTGGGGAGAAAATGGTCCAAGGAAAATAGGCCATAGCTGCCATTAATAAATACATAGATACAAACTGACTGAATCCCGACTAGAATATGCATGCGAAGTTGTGTATGTGAATGGAGCAATGCGAAGTAAATTAGTCACTTTATTTACTCTTTATCACTGTGACTGAAGTAGATCAGCATTAGCGATTGTGTGATACACACGTGTCATTCGTATCAGCACATTCCAGTTATGATAACTATTATCTAATTATGAACTGAGAGACATGATAATAAACAAAAAATATTGCCCGAGAAAGGAAAGGCACCACTCTCGTGTCTACGAACGTGCGCGGGGTTACATTCAAATGTTCATGAGATGGGAGCGCTATGCTCGTGCACTATTGTTGTGAAAGACGACGCATCGTCGAAACTTTGACTGCATGCTGGACAACGGTTGGACAGTCCTGTCCCGATACTGTATAGCCACGGATTTACCCTCGATAACGATGAGAGGATCGCACACCCTTGCGTGATACCGGTCCACAACGCAACTGATCCACCTGGGTTGGTGAACCCATGGGTCCGCATTCTTGAGCCGTGCACAGGTATTTGGTCGCCTCCACACGCCTCTAAGACGATCATCAGCTGTCAGACACATTCTGCACTCGTCGGTGAAGCAGAACTGACGCCATTGATCCAAGTGTTCCTTTATCCACCTTCTCTGTTGAACACTGTGCTCGGGGAGCGGGAGAGGGGGGGGGGGGGGAGGGAAAAGTTATATGGACGCCAATAGGCCAGACTGATCGTGTGGCGACATTTGCGTGCGGTCGGTCGACACAGCCTTCCCAGTTGCGTGCATGAAGATGGCGCGCAGTTCTGTTGCATTCTTCTCAAGGTACCTGTGCGCCATAGTTTGTAGGTAGCGGTCATGAGGTAGTGTTGTTGGGCGTGAGCGACGACTACGAGGCACATCTTCAGTATTTCGAGAGACACGATACTAACTGAATGTTCAAATGACGTCACTGTGGTGTACGCCAATTCAGCGGGCAACTTCCCGCTCTGATAACCTTCCTTGACGTAAAGTGAGAGTGCGCGCACCGTCTAAAGCTTGAAATGACTCTTAAGGCCCCACGCGTAACAACAAGAATATTTGCGCAAGTATGCACAAATTCCTCGCGTCTCCACACGGCCCAAGAATGCTTGTACAAGCATCAGTTTGTTTGTCAGAAAATATCGACTTCAGACGACGATGCCATGATCTAGGCAGCCTTTTTTCTTGTATTATGAAGAAAGAGGAAATGTGATATGTGGAGTGAATAGTGTTTGAAGAAGCGAAAATATTATTCCCATGTTAACTACTCGCGGTAGACATGCGACAAAAATTGTTTGACAGCATTACTGTTCTCCCCTGTTTTTTTTCATGTAATAATGAATTCTTTAACTTGTCCTATAATACAGGACAACCTTTCTACAGAATGTAATTTAACAGGGTCAGGCCGGACGTTGTGGCCGAGTGGTTCTAGGCGCTTCAGTCTGGAACCGCGTGACCGCTACGGTCGCAGGTTCGAATCCTGCCTCGAGCATGGATGTGTGTAATGTCCTTAGGTTAGTTAGGTTTAAGTAGTTCTAAGTCCTAGGGGACTGATGACCTCAGATGTTAAGTCCCATAGAACTCAGAGCCATTTGAACCACTTAACAGGGTCTGACAATAGCTAAATCAAATAAAATTACTGCCAAATGCTTGCAAGAGCCTGGCTATTCTTGGCACACACGTCAATGATGCATACGCTTGAATGCTTGCACTGGCATGCGAATCGAAAATCGATCAAGCATGAAGCTGCTTGTACAGTCCCGACGCTTGCGCAGATTTATCCCACACACGCTCAAGCATGCTTACGCTAGCACACTTGTGCATGCGTGCTTGTCAAGTATGCAGTTACGTGTGTGGCGGCCTTCGAGGCACGTGGGCAGACTGCACAGTGTAAACTAGCCGCACCGTCCAGTGTGCGATTGGAGAGACCGCGCGCGCTCTGATGAACTGCACTGAGAATGCTGGTTTACTTCTACTTCCGTCACACAGGTGTCTGTGTGTAGCGATTTCTCGGGCTCATTAGAGTATGGAGAACAAGGCCCCACAATCCCGTAAGTGGTCTGTTGTGAACAGCGGACAATTTGAAAGGCGCCTCGGTGGCCATTGTGGTGGTAAACTTACGCTCCTTTGGTTATAACACATCTTCCTTTGAATTACGTCACAAACATAACGTCTCATTTAAGTATGTAATTACAAAAAAAAAGGCTCAAATGGCTCTGAGCACTATGGTACTTAACATCTGTGGTCATCAGTCCCCCAGAACTTAGAACTACTTAAACCTAACTAACCTAAAGACATCACACACATCCATGCCCGAGGCAGGATTCGAACCTGCGACCGTAGTGTAATTACAAGATAGCAATTTAACTTATGAACAAACGGCAACCAGTCACTGTTTACCATTTTTTTTACGTACTGCAAGAAATTTGCCATAACTGTTTGTTCACAACTAAATGCAACTTATCACGTTAGCACGAGAGCGAACTGTAGCATTTAGTTGTTTAGTACTGAAATATATTTGATGGTGGTGATGTTTTGGTTTGTGGGGCGCTCAACTGCGCGGCCATCAGCGCCCGTACAAAGTCCCAATTTGTACACAGTCCAATTTTTTTCGCTTTCCAATCGAGACACTGTCACGAATGATGATGATGATGATGAAATGATGAGGACAACACAAACACCCAGTCCCCGGGCAAAGAAGACATATATTTGACTTCACATGATTTTTTCCAGTATCTGGTACACTACATTATTAGCGTTTTGTGCCACATGCGGTATGCAGCTGAATTTGATATCTGACTGTGTGGTATTCTCAGCAACATTTTACAGCACCATAAAAAGAAACGTCTTGAGTCTCATGTTCACCTGTACCTTCAAAAACAGCAGCTGCTGTTAAAGAAAAATGTAGTCAGTAATGCCTACCCTATGAAAATGTGAGTGCTGTGACTGTGAGTAAAATATCTAAACGTATTCACGTACCTTGGATATTGGTTCATTTGCCCAATTCATTCGTACAGTCAGACGCTGCACAACGTTTCACTATTTCTCTTCACGTACACTGGGATTTGTACACAGTACTGTTGTGACTAACAAATACAAGTTCAGGCGACCGCTCACGATATGCGGGAAATCCGGGTTTGAGTCTCAAAAGTGGTTCAAATGGCTCTGAGCACTATGGGACTTAACCTCTGAGGTCATCAGTTCAAAATGGTTCAAATGGCTCTGAGCACTATGGGACTCAACTTCTGAGGTTATTAGTCCCTTAGAACTTAGAACTAGTTAAACCTAACTAACCTAAGGACATCACACACATCCATGCCCGAGGTAGGATTCGAACCTGCAACCGTAGCGGTCGCGCGGTTCCGGACTGTAGCGCCTAGAACCACTCAGCCACTCAGGGCGGCGTTTGTGTCTCGGTCAGGCACAAATTTTCATCAGTCACAAACAGCTGACGTCAATCCGTATTCGCAAAAAGTTAATCGCTTTCGTAATACAAGGTCCGGCAGAAAAACCTCCCCTTTAAGGAAAGCTAATAAAAACAAAAACAAATAAAGTAGAACAATTTTATTTATACTAAATAAAAGTACATATTATGCCATTTTAGAAAATACTCTTATGGTCTTACTTTTTAAATAAAACATCCCTTAAATGGCTTCCTGCACTGTCGACACACTGATTGAGTCTTTCCCTGAAGTTATTCATTACTCTTTGAGTCATTTCAGGTGGAATAGCTTCAACCTCTTGTGTAATTGCTTCTTTCAGGGCTCGTAAAGATTGTGGATGTTGTTCATAAACTTTTGCTTTTAAATAGCCCCAAAGAAAGAAATCACAGGGCGTTAAGTCCGGCGATCGTGGGGGCCAGCCAATGTCTCCACGCAACGAGATCACATGTCCAGGAAACATTTCCTTCACCAATGCCAGTGACTGCCGCGCTGTGTGGGCTGTAGCACCATCTTGCTGGAACCACACGTTCTCTATTTCACCAAAAAGCTCCCTTAGTTGCGGTTGGAGAAAGTCGCGGAGCATGGCACAATAGCGTTCACTGTTGACGGTTAAATTCCTGTCATTTTCTTCGAAAAAGTAAGGACCGATCACTCCGGAATTGTAAACAGCACACCATACTGTTACTTTAGGGCTATGAAGTGGTCGTTGATGAAGTTCTTGGGGATTGTGTTCACACCAGTACCTGCAATTTTGGCTGTTCACTGTTCCGGCAAGGTGAAAGTGTGCTTCATCAGAAAAAATCACAATATCGTTGGGACGAATGTTCCAAAGAAGGTCTTGGCACAAACTTACACGGACACCACAGTCTCGTTCACTCAGTTCCTGCGTAGTTACAAATTTGTAAGGATGCATTTTAAGATCTCGATGCAAGATTCTTCTCACACTTCGATCAGATATCCGTAATGCTGCCGCATGCTTTTTAGCGGATCGTCGAGGAGGTTGTTGAACTGAAGCTCTAACTGCATCAACATTTCCGGGGCCTGTTGCAGTCCGTGGTCGTCCAGGTGGTTTCCTTTTTAATGCGGAACCTGTCTCACGAAAGTTAGCAACCCAAGAATAAATTGTTTTCTTATCGGGAACAGGGTCCCGTCGTCCGAGCGCAAAGCGAACGCGAAAAGCACGTTGAGTATTAATAGGCGATTCGCCATTTTGAATAAAATCTTCCACTACGAAGGCACGATGTTCACCAGACCACGCCATGGCGTACACTGAAAACGGCACGTAGGCAGCTACTTAACGACGCGCCCCCCACCACTCTGCTCCTTCTACTGTCCGCTGCACATTACTTTGTAATCGGGGAGTTTTTTATGCCGGACCCTTTACCACAGCTGTAACCGTCATAACAGTGCCTGTTCCTACATGCATGCATGCCAATCTGAAGGGAATTGTGATGTGAAGATACGGACGCTGTATAAACAAAGACCTTGTAACCATCAGTAATTATACCTGTATTCACATGGTTAATCATTTGATGAGATAAGGTACTAAAAACACTGTAACATCTCCTTACAATCATATGAGTTACTAGTGAATGACCAAGTATAAGCAGTCCTCTGCTTGGCTTTCTTCCAGCGGTGACAGCGATGTCAACGAACAAGGTATGCTGCCGGTTGGTTTCATATGAGTAGAAGCTGACAGGACAAAGTACTGTTGACAAAATTATTTCAACAGTTGCCTATACGTCACGAGAAACAAGATAGTAAGATGAATCAGTTGTCGCCAGAGGGGCCTGTCTTTACTAATGATAACCGAGACACAAGCAATGGGCTTGATTCATGGTCTGCCCGTTACGGGCGAGAAATGTAGAATACAATGTTAGTTGATGACTCTGTGGATGGAAATGTAAGGTGAAGTATGTGACCTTTAAACTGAGAGGCTTTGACTTTTTTGTAAATTGCTAGAACCTGCAGAAAAGAAAGACAAACCTGCCATAAATACACAACTGAAGGAAATCAATTTAAGACGTTGGAGAATATGCCATTCGCTTTTCACGCATTGAGCGGATCGAAATCATTTGGTGCATCGTACATACATTGTAATACAGTACAATAAAAAATCTTGTGAAAACCTGTTTTAACAGATAGATGGGCCACAATAGAAAAGACTGGAGCGATTGATGGAGTGGGGAGAACATTAACACTTCAAACATTCACGATAAAGGATGGCAGCCAAAACAGTTGCAGGATAAAACTTTTTTATTAAAATTCTTGACCAAGGTTTCGGTACATATAAATATACCTTCATCAGAAGTAAAAAATCCTGAACAGGAAGACACTTTCATTAGAAAAGCCTTAGCATCGGATGTGAGAAACACAAAAGCTTAGGTAACAGTGAAATTACCAGAGTAATACAGGCACGAAATCTTTTAGTTACTTACTAAAATTACATCATGCAATGGAGATTAATAAATCAATTGTGCCAAAGGCGTCGTCAATAATTAAGACATCTTCTCCATTTGTACAACATGACTATGGGCACAGGGTCAATGCGAACAGTTTAGCACCAGTACTTCGCCTATGAACTATCGAGACAAGAATGTGAAAGCACTAGGGCAGATGGTTTCGCCGAGAGAGGGCACTTGTGGTTTGTGCCAGACACTCGCGCATATTAAAATCTATGAATACCTACATAAGCGCATCAAAAATTACTTAAAGTTGTGTTAATTCAAACTTTCTGTCGTAAAAAATAAAACATATCAGACCATTTAAAACATTTATGTAAAATAGAAAATATGGAACCAATTTACCTGTGACCTAGTGTCAAACAGATGAAGCTTGCACTATGGAACACATCTAACGAGAGAGGGCACTAGTGTAATGCGCGACAATCTCGCGTAACGTAGGCGATGAAATACATACTAGCGAAAACAACCAAAATGTTATAATAAACCGAAACCATCTGTCGTTGTGGATAAAAACATGCTAGTCAATTAGCCGCACATACACATCGAAAATCACAAACAGCAAACATCAAAAATATGTAAAATCCCAACAAGACAGGAAAAGCGTATTTCACCGGCATCAACAAGCAAGAAAACTAACTTCTAGTCAGTCACACTATATTACATTAAGGCAAGGAGGGGTTTGAAACTGTCTAAAAAATTTTTGTTTCTAAGTAGCACCTGTTCATTAAGAACAAAACCATCTCTTAGAGACAGATGCTTGAAAATCTCTAATTCTTCGAGCAAGTCCATTTTGTAACCCTTATTCGCTTCGTGAAGCAACTCTACGTCGTCCAGTTCACGTGACGTATGCTGTAAAAGCCATAGATGTTCGGCAAACGTGGAATTATGTACGTTTTCCCCATTTTTACCTAACATGTGTTCTTTATACCTTGCTTTAATGGGTCGACCTGTCTGTCCAATGTAATAGTTTGGGCAGTCGTTACACGTAATTTTGTATACACCGGACTTAGTGCTGAGTTCTTCCCGTGCTCCAATAGTATGAATTACTCTTTGTTTCAGGCTATTATTTACGGAAAAGGCAACTCTGTAGCCGTATTGTTTCTGTAGAACTCTTCTTATCTTATATGAAACATTCCCCAAAAATGGAATAGAAATAAAGTTATTACCCTCATTCTTTTTCGCCCTGTTATCTCCTAAAGTTGAACATTTTACAGCTGTTTTTTTCTTAACAATTTGGTCAATTAATTTAGGGTCGTATCCATTGTTAGTAGCCATTGCTTTTAATAGAGATATTTCTTTTTCTAAACAGTTCTGTTCTAAAGGTGTGCTCACAGCACGATGAATTGCAGAATGAAAAAAGGCGATTTTGTGAGTTTGAGGATGACAAGAATCTACTGGAATAATATTATCAGAAAAAGTTTCTTTTGGAAAAATGTCGAAGCTAATAGCTGGTGCCGTCGTCTTGAGCGCCTTGTGTTTACACGCAGGTGATGGAGTGAGCGCAGCGCCAGCGCCGCCGCCCTTCCCCGCCCCCGCACCTCCAGCGCCGCCCCCACCGCCGCCTCCAGGTGCTGGAGCCTTGCCTGCCGTTCGAATTGCCACTGAGGTAAGTCCCTCAAAGCAGGTTTCGCACTATTTCTCTCTGAATGTTTATTTAATTCGCAAACTGTTACTAGTAATGTATTTTCTATATGATCCAAGTTATTATAAAGTTGGTTTGATATGTCTCTTTAATTCTATAAAAGAGCAGGAAATTTTGCTACACATACATGTATACTCCGCAGGCCACCTTATGGGAAGTGTTGGAAGAACGATTTTCGGTAAACGTCCGTGTGTGCCATAGTTTCTCTTACACTACTGGCCATTAAAATTGCTACACCACAAAGTTGACGTGCTACAGACGCGAAATTTAACCTACAAGAAGAAGATGCTGTGATATGAAAATGATTAGCTTTTCAGAGCATTCACACAAGGTAGGCGCCGGTGGTGACACCTACAACGTGCTGACATGAGGAGAGTTTCCAACCGATTTCTCATACACAAACAGCACTTGACCGGCGTTGCCTGGTGAAACGTTGCTGTGATGCCACGGGTAAGGAGGAGAAATGCGTGCCATCGCGTTTCTGACTTTCATAAAGGTCGTATTGTACTCTATCGCGATTGCGGTTTATCGTATCATGACATTGATGCTCGTGTTGGTCGAGATCCAATGACTGTTAGCAGAATATGGAATCGGTGGGTTCAGGAGGGTAACATGGAACGCCGTGCTGGATCCCAACGGCCTCGTATCACTAGCAGTCGAGATGACAGGCATCTTACCCGCATAGCTGTAACGGGTCGTGCAGCCACGTCTCGATCCCTGAGTCAACAGATAGGGACGTTTGTAAGACAACAACCATCTGCACGAACAATTCGACGACGTTTGCAGCAGCATGGACTATCAGCTCGGAGACCATGGCTGCGGTTGCCCTTGACGCTGCATCACAGGCAGGAGCGCCAGCGATGGTGTACTCAACGACGAACCTGGGTGCACGAATGGCAAAACGTCATTTTTTCGGATGAATCTAGGTTCTGTTTACAGCATCATGATGGTCGCATCCGTGTTTGGCGACATCGCGGTGAACGCACATTGGAAGCGTGTATTCGTCATCGCAGTACTGGCGTATCACCTGGCGTGATGGTATGGGGTGCCATTGGTTACACGTCTCGGTCACCTCTTGTTCGCATTGACGGCACTTTGAACAGTGGACATTTCAGATGTGTTACGACCCGTGGCTCTACCCTTCATTCGAACCCTGCGAAACCCTACATTTCAGCAGGATAATGCACGACCGTATGTTGCAGATCCTGTACGGGCCTTTCTGGATACAGAAAATGTTAACTGCTACCCTGGCCAGCACATTCTCCAGATCTCTCACCAACTGAAAACGTCTGGTCAATGGTGCCCGAGCAACTCGCTCGTCACAATGCGCCAGTCACTACTCTTGATGAAGTGTGGTATCGTGTTGAAGCTGCATGGGCAGCTGTAACTGTACGCGCCATCCAAGCTCTGTTCGACTCAATGCCCAGGCGTATCAAGGCCGTTATTAGGGCCAGAGGTGGTTGTTCTGGATACTGATTTCTCAGGATCTATGCACCCAAATTGCATGAAAATGTAATCACATGTCAGTTTTAGTATAATATATTTGTCCAATGAATACACGTTTACCATCTGCATTTGTTCTTGGTGTAGCAATTTTAATGGCCAGTAGTGTAGCTTCACATTTTTTCTGACGTTAACCATTCAGTCATTTATGTATCTATAAGCTGTATCGTATCTTTGTATATATTCAACCTCTGTTGCCGGCCGCTGTGGCCAAGCGGTTCTAGTCGCTTCAGTCCGGAACCGCGCTGCTGCCGCGCTCGCAGGTTCGAATCCTGCCTTGGGCATGGATGTGTGTGATGTCCTTAGGTTAGTTTGGTTTAAGTAGTTCTAAGTCTAGGGGACCTCAGATGTTGAGTCCCATAGTGCTTAGAGCCATTTGAACCATTTTGCAACCTCTCTTCCTAAACCAATGGATCAATTTCACTCATACGTGGTACACATATCACTTAATGTCTGTAAAGAAGCATTATGAGGGTAAGGAAACCTGCCGCCTACAGAGGTGGAGGTGAGGGTGGAAAAATAGTGTTTCTTCACTGTGAAATACCCAGAGGACCGTGTGTTCAATTGGATTTCCTACAGGACCGGCGTATTGTGCGGATAGTACTGGAATACACTGCAGGCGGTATATGGGTGGACGGCCACGGCTGTGTGGAGGCGGTGGTGAGGAGGGGGGGGGGGGGGAGGAGCGGTGACAGGTGGGACAAGTAGATGGTTGGAGATAGACAGAGAGAGGGGAGAGAAGGAGATGGACAGAGAGGAGGGAGGGGGAAGTGGACAGAGGGAAGGGGAGGAGCCGATACACAGAGAGAATGCTCTGAGCACAATGGGATTTAACTTCTGAGGTCATCAGTCCCCTAGAACTTAGAACTACTGAAAGCTAACTAAGGAAATCAGACACATCCATGCCCGAGGCAGGATTCGAACCTGCGACCCTAGCAGTCGCGCGGTTCCGGACTGTAGCGCCTAGAACCGCTTGGCCACATCGGCCGGCACAGAGAGAGGGGGGAGGAGACAGACAGAGAGAGGGGGAGGAAGAAATGGACTAAGGGACAGAAGGAGATGAATAGAGTGAGGGGTGGTGGTTTATGAAACAGGTGGAAGATGGAGAAAGGTAGATGGCAGGTTGAAGGAATAGAGTGGAAGAGGGAGAGGGTGTGAGGTGGAAGAGGAAAAGTATGTGAAATGGAATAGGGAGACGGTGTGAAGAGGCAGATGGAAGAGAGAGGGGGTTTGAGGAGTCAGGCAGAAGAGGGACAGATTAAGAGGAGGCAGGTGGAAGGTGTACAGAGTGAGAGAAAACAGTTGGAAAAGGGACAGCGTGTGATGAAGCAGGTGGAAGGGAGGGGAAAGAAATAGAAGGGGGAAGGTACATTAAGTGCGAGATTTAAATTTTTCGTGATTATTTTGATGAAATCACTTCAACAAAATTTGTCAACGTGTTTCGGGACCAACGGCATGGCACACGGCTGAATATCAAAGATAATTTTAACATCATTTCTTGAGTCGTATGGTGTAAAACACCAGAGCCATATCTTTATGCAACATGTGACATAAACATACATGGACAATGCTGCGGACAAGAAGCTGTGTGTGTGTGTGTGTGTGTGTGTGTGTGTGTGTGTGTGTGTGTGTTGCTATTCACAATATACATAAATGACCTTGTGGATGACATCGGAAGTTCACTGAGGCTTTTTGCGGATGATGCTGTGGTGTATCGAGAGGTTGTAACAATGGAAAATTGTACTGAAATGCAGGAGGATCTGCAGCGAATTGACGCATGGTGCAGGGAATGGCAATTGAATCTCAATGTAGACAAGTGCAATGTGCTGCGAATACACAGAAAGATAGATCCTTTATCATTTAGCTACAAAATAGCAGGTCAGCAACTGGAAGCAGTTAATACCGTAAATTATCTGGGAGTACGCATTAGGAGTGATTTAAAATGGAATGATCATATAATGTTGATCGTCGGTAAAGCAGATGCCAGACTGAGATTCATTGGAAGAATCCTAAGGAAATGCAATCCGAAAACAAAGGAAGTAGGTTACAGTACGCTTGTTCGCCCACTGCTTGAATACTGCTCAGCAGTGTGGGATCCGTACCAGATAGGGTTGATAGAACAGATAGAGAAGATCCAACGGAGAGCAGCGCGCTTCGTTACAGGATCATTTAGTAATCGCGAAAGCGTTACGGAGATGATAGATAAACTCCAGTGGAAGACTCTGCAGGAGAGACGCTCAGTAGCTCGGTACGGGCTTTTGTCAAAGTTTCGAGAACATACCTTCACCGAAGAGTCAAGCAGTATATTGCTCCCTCCTACGTATATCTCGCGAAGAGACCATGAGGATAAAATCCGAGAGATTAGAGCCCGCACAGAGGCATACCGACAATCCTTCTTTCCACGAACAATACGAGACTGGAATAGAAGGGAAAACCTATAGAGGTACTCAAGGTACCCTCCGCCACACACCGTCAGGTGGCTTGCGGAGTATGGAGGTAGATGTAGATGTAGAACAGTAACGGCCCCATAATACTCCATAGAGGTGCCCCCGAAAGTACACTGGTCGATTTTGTTCCGAAAGAACTTGTGCTGTCTTCTATCGGCAAGAAAATTCTGAATCCCGTCACAAATCTAGTCGGATGCTCGGTAAGCTGGTATTTTTCTCACTAAATGACAGTACAGAACTATACAGAATGCCCTAGGAAAGTCAAGGGACAAATCAATTCATCGTTTATCTCACAACTGTCATCGATCTGATGAATGCTTGCTACACTAGATCACGTTTGCGCATAACTGTACACGTCTGTGGATGCACCGGTAACATTTGAGTTAGCTCATTTGTCCCACCATATTTACAATGCTCCAGGAACCTTTATTTGACAATAGATAAAAGAACGAAAAAAGTTTATTTTATATGGTTGAAATAAAAACAAACTGCAGGTAACGGAAAAATTCCAAACACATATTGGAAAACACAATAAAAAAGTGCATTATAACTACTGGTACTCGTGAGCGAGAAAACAAGTTGATCAGTGTTATTGAATAGATGAATTTAAACGTGGTCGCATGGACGTTGCAAACTTGTCGCGTTCTAAACGCATACGAGGTGCGTTCAAAAAGAAACCGGACTTCTGAAATACTGCGACAACCAGCCGAGAGAGCGCCGGCTACTGAGCGCATCTAACGGCAGGTTTAGACAACAAACTGCCATTTGCCTCGTGTCGCTCTGACAATTAGCAAGCGAATCACAGCCTCTGAAGTAAGTACGTGACAGCCTGCTCGTCGGGTTAGTGCAATGAAGGAGCTTGAAGAACAACGTGTATGTGTGAAATTCTGCTACAAACTTGGCAAAACTTTCACAGGGACGTTCCAAATGCTTAGCCAAGCCTAAAGGGAGGATTGTATGAGACGCACACAGTGTTACGAGTGGTTTAAACGTTTCCAACAGTGCAGTGTGTCGGTCTGTGACGATTCCAAATCTGGACGGCCTACCACATCAACAGATGATGATGGCCATGTGGATAGTGTTCGTGCTGTGATTCGCGGAAATCTTCGTTTAACTGTTCGGGAAGTTGCTGAGGAGGTGGGGATCATGCCATCAACATTTGAGTGACAAACGAATGCGTCGTCAGGGCAAAATTCGTACCGCGTTTGATGACTGAACATTAGAAAGAGACCCGGGTTGAAATCTGCGAGGAACTGTTTTCCGCTGTTAATGACAAGCAAAACGTTGTTAAGAACATTATAACGGGCGATGAGACGAGGGTATACGTCTATGATGCTGAAACGACGATGCAGTCTGGGCAGTGGGTGGGCAAGGGGTCACCTCGTCCGAAAAAGCACGCATGAGTCGGTCAAAGATCAAGGTGATATTGATTGTGTTTTTTGAATACAAAGGCATTATCCATCATGAATTTCTGCCACATGGTCAGATGGTAACCAAGGAAGTCTACCAGAGAATCCCAATGCGCATGAGGGATGCTGTGAGCAAGAAGAGGCCTGAACTGTGGAAAAACCAGAGTTGGATGTAGCATAATGGCAATGCGGCAGTTCACGCGTCACTCCTTGTCTGGAACTATCTTGCAAAACACCACATTCCAGTCGTGCTCCATACACCGTATTCTCCAGAGCTAGTCCCAGCAGACTTTTTCCTGTTTCCCAAACTGAAAAATAGGTTAAAAGGACGTCATTTCCAAACCATAGAGGAGGAATGCGATGAGAAATCTGCGCGCCATCTCACAAAATGTGTTCCAGGAGGCGCTCCAAAACTGGAAGAAACGATGGGAACGGTAGAGGAGACTGTTTTGAAGGGACGGTGCTTAAAATGTACAATAAGCAATAAAGCTGACACAGCAAAATTTCTTTTTTTTTTCTTTTTTTAACACACTTTGTATTTTAGATTTCTTCCGAATATCTAAGTCCGCAGCTCGTGGTCGTCCGGTAGCGTTCTCGCTTCCCGCGCCCGGGTTCCCGGGTTCGATTCCCGGCGGGGTCACGGATTTTCTCTGCCTCGTGATGACTGTGTGTTGTGTGATGTCCTTAGGTTAGTTAGGTTTAAGTAGTTCTAAGTTCTAGGGGACTGATGACCATAGATGTTAAGTCCCATAGTGCTCAGAGCCTTTTGAACCGAATATCTAAACTCCGTGACATCGCGATAGGAAACTGTTGCTTTGAGATTTGTGATACAATGTTGGTAGTAACTGAATATGAAATGAGAAAGGCGACGGTATCCGATTATAATAATTTGCAATCTTTTGGAGTCAACCATATCGTCTAAGGGGTATACGACGAAACACTGTTGTTGTTGTTGTGATCTTCAGTCCTGAGACTGGTTTGATGGAGCTCTCCATGCTACTCTACCCTGTGAAAGCTTCTTCATCTCCCAGTACCTACTGCAGCCTACATCCTTCTGAATCTGCTTAGTGTATTCATCTCTTGGTCTCCCTCTACGATTTTTACCCTCCAAGCTGCCCTCCAATACTAAATTGGTGATCCCTCGATGTCTCAGAACATATCCTACCAACCGATCCCTTCTTCTAGTCAAGTTGTGCCACAAGCTCCTCTTCTCCCCAATTCTATTCAATACCTCCTCATTAGTTATGTGATCTACGACGAAACACTATGAAATGAGATTAACAAGGAAAGCGCAGCACGAATGACACCTCTGTTGAGCATGTCCTTGGAAAGTGCGAAGCATTAGTAATGGAAACAGCATGTAACGGAGATGATGTTCAAAAAACTTTAATGGAAATCTTTGGAAGAAAGGCAACGTTATTCTGCGAAATGATTTTGAGTAAATTTAGAGACCCTTTATTTAAGGAAGTCGATTCAACAATAATTCACTGCTTCCATCGTATCTCGTGCACAGATTATGACAGTTAGACAAGGACGCTTACCGACAGACATCCCCCACCACCACCCTCTCAGCTCCATAATTTGAGGCTGAAGAAATAATGCTTCGTTAAGTAGCAAAACATGAATTTCAGTGGAGAGAGAAACAACTGTCTAAAATGCGTAAAACCTTTCCTAGAAGTGCAAAATTTGCGCTTTAGAGCTGCAATGAAATTTTGGTACTCAGCAAAACAAACAAGGGAAAGGCTTTATGTTAGGTACGCAATATTGATGTAGGGTATGTTACACCATGTTCGTTTGTCAATGTGTCCTGCACGACTTACTTCTTTTCCGGTGTCCTTGCTTGTGAAATAGCAAGTGTCAAAACTTTTTGAAAGATTATTTTTAATCGACTAGCTTCAAAGAAATAACATAATTTTATTCCTATAATCCTGATACTATTTCTACAGTGCTTTCTTTTTAAAAAAGAAAAATGTACTACACCAATTACCGCTCTTTCAAGATAATAAAATGAGCTCAGATGCTCCAGCAATTCCTTTAAGCAGCAACAAAACACGACATGGCTGAGACAGTAATTTCCAAGTAGAGATCAATTCGTAAGAGATGCCATCGTACAACAGCCTTGACAGTCCTTGGGGAGAATGGCTGCAAGTTCCTGTAAATGACCTCATATAGGTTTCTTGATTTCCCATTTTTCTTTGTATAGCTTCGTGAACTAGCTTTCTGCAAGAAATTTTTGTTGGACGTCTCGAGATTTCTTGCCACTCTTCGAGGAAACCGAGCTCGTAGTAAATAGCAACCAGACGATACGCTGTCACTGTCAGGTTCGTAACTGTAGGCTCGGTTTTCCAGGTTTGAGTAGTACAGGCTTTCACCTAAATCTTTAAAAAAAAAAAAAAAAAAAAAAAAAAAAAAAGTAATTGGTATTCGTAAAATTCCCATTGCTTAGAAATCCTATGTCATAATAGAAAATGGGAAAAGCGATCAGTGCTATTTTAATAACAATGCCGACAGAAACGAGCAACAAACAGATGTAAGAACCGGTACAGCGTTGCGCTCCACCAAAACCACGGTTCGGCAGTTTTGATACAGTACATGAATGAGGTAATAAATGATAGGATTACCGGCAATAATGGTAGCATTGGTAGGGAAAGAAACATAAATGAATGTTTTGCGTATAATTAGAACCACACATCGGTCAGTGTTAGTTCATTCTGTATTTTATATCTTTAC
This sequence comes from Schistocerca serialis cubense, assembly GCF_023864345.2. Taxonomy (NCBI): domain Eukaryota; kingdom Metazoa; phylum Arthropoda; class Insecta; order Orthoptera; family Acrididae; genus Schistocerca; species Schistocerca serialis. The sequence continues at coordinate 703,273,212 of NC_064638.1, forward strand.
AAAATATAACTTGCATTTTTAAGCAAAGAAAATAGGCTGTGCGCGTAATCTCTGCGCTTCTATGCAACCAAAATAACTGCTTTTGATACAAGTACAGTTTACATGCACAAACACAAAAAAACTCTATAATTATTGTTGTTATTTTGTACTAAATAGGATGTTTTTCATCATGATCAGAGGCAGGAGTTACTTGTTATAACTGGTAAGCTAGAAAGTTGTTTAGCAATAATAGAAACATGTTTTGTATGAGCTCGACGCAGCAGTGAAGCAATGTTTGATAAGTTTTGGTTTTGCATTTTTTTAAGTTTACCCTCTTTTGAGGAAATTGTGTTTTCTAGCGCTATATGCTACATCCGTTTTTTTTTTTTTTTTTTTTTTTTTTTACTACAACATTCGTCTGTTTCACGTTACAAGTCTAAAATTTTCGAGTGAAGTTCAGTTGAAGCAGGGATTCCCAAAGTGATCGATATCGACCCCTTGGGGTCGATAGCGACCCCTTGGGGTCGATATCGGTTTCCTAGGGGTCGACATAAAGGGAAACTGATTTTGGGGGTCGACGACGCCTAAAAATCGACCCCTATTAAATTAACACAAGTTCTTATTTAAAACTTTCAAGATAGGTAGCTACTGTATTGTTTATGTTGTGTTACGTGTACTAAGAATAATTAATATTTTTGTAGGAAATAGCATTGTTGTAGTAATGTAAAGTCTCAAGTTAGTACAATTCTCACTCTGTCTTCTTCTATTGACCTAAGTCAGAATGAAAAATAACACTCTGTAGCAGCTGTTTTAAGTTAGCGGACCATTATGGATAAGGGGGTTGATCTTAAAAGTAGGTAATTTGGCCATGGGGGTCTGAGATAACAGTTCATTTTGGAAAAGGGGTCACTTGTCCAAAATAGTTTGGGGATCCCTGAGTTAAACAATGCCTATTTCAGATTTGCCATAAATACTGTTTGTTTTTAAGCAACAGACAGGAGGATAACTATGCAGAACAAAAATTTCCCTTATGTTGCACTGCTCTTTATATATCCACATTCAGGTTCTATACGGTTCACCTCTTCCGGTTTTATGGGAAATCTAATAAGACACTGATCGCATACGCAAAACGAAGCGACCAAATGAGATAATGCCCGACAAGCGTGCAGCACACCTAACGTGTAGATAATGTGAGTACGATCTTAATTGACAGCCTTACCGCGGTGGATATACCGGTTCCCATGAGATCATGGAAGTTAAGTGCTGTTGGGCGTGGTCGGCACTTGGCTGGGTGACCATCCAGGCTGCCATGCACTGTTTCCATTTTTCAGGGTGCACTCAGCCTCGTGATGCCAATTGAGGAGCTACTCGACCGAATAGTAGCGGCTTCTGTCAAGAATACCACCATAACGACCGGGAGAGCGGTGTGCTGACCCCACGCCCCTTCTATCCGCATCTTCCACTGAGGATGACACGGCGGTCGGATGGTCCCGGTAGGGCACTCGTGGCCTGAAGACGGAGTGCTTATGATCTTAATTGACCAAAGCTACTAGGAAAACTATGATAGCCTACACTTACTTACGACAGTCTACAGCAGAGTTTTGCAACTCTAACTGTACCTAACACCATGTGGTGTGCCGTATTAGATGGTATACGTGTACATGCGGTTTAGAAGACTTGCCCCACGTCATTGTCCTCAGTAGACATCAGTTGTATTACAGAATGGCACCATCCATGGTCTGGAAGTATTTTATGAAGTGCGCTACCAGTGAAGCATAATGTTCCATTTGCTTCAATAGACTAAAAACAGAAAGAGCCGCAACAAACTTGCGACATCATATGATGAGAGAACTTAAAACTTAACAATTCATTTATAGATCATGATTAAAATAGAAAGTAGCTGATCTGCTGCCTGAAATACATAATATGCCTTGATCTGCTTGTAGCCCATGAAAATGCACAAATTAACAAGAAAAACAGTTCTCAACCTCAGTTTTCACGCTTCAGCACTGACTTTCATAATGCCCAAATAGTGGTACGATCAACGATTAGAGTTCGCGCAGGATTATTTGGCCGTTGCATGGAAATACATTCTCGTGCCCAGCACTGGGCGAGTCCACCAATCTGTTCCGAAGGGAAGGCTGCCCCAATTGCCTTTCGCATGCACAGCTGTGAGCTTCCTCTGTTATGAATGGAATGTTTTCTACCTGCCTCAGCTCCACTGCAAGAACAGAGGTATGCAGGAAAAGCAGTTAATGGTGGATGGACAAAGTTTTTCTGTTATTCACCTAATTAATTTAATATTTTGATTCTATGTATATTGAAACTAAGTTAGTAAAAATTTTTCAACTTTTGATTAATTTCTACATTTATTTCAGAAAGTAATAGGAATTAAAAATTGAAAATCAGTTATTCCCAAAACGTGTTGTGTTGAGTGATTTTAATACTCAGCATAAACTGTTGTTGTAAAAAACTGATATAACCAAAAACTGGTTGTTTCAGTGATAACTGCCATCCCCATAATAGACTCCATAAGATCACGGCTTTTATCTCATATCTCTTCATATCAAGGCTTATTGGATAGGAAATGCAGTTTCATGCTCTTTAAGGCAAGACAACCACCAACGTGGCATGAGCAGTGATGTAATACATGTAGGCCAGGTATGTGACAATGGCATAGTGTGCACGTGACTCTGTGCCAATAGAAGTGATTCAGAGTTAACTTGGGACACTGTCTTCATTGGATGATGAAGCTTTAGTCAACTTAATTAATCTCTTACGGAAATGAAGCAAAGTTAAATCCATCTCTCAGTAAAATCTCTACTTCTTGCACAAAATAATTAAAAACCACTGGTATGAGATTTGTGTGTGTGGTCCACTATGAAGTTTTTCTCACTTAATTTTGAGAAAACTATTTGATAAAAGCATTTGATTCTTTCGTACCTTATAGTCTCATGTTGCAACTTGACAATGAACTTGCTCTCTTTTCATTATTGATTATAGTTACTGTGACAGTTTGAAATTAAGTAATCCATCATACATTCTGAAAAGCTTTTAGTGAAAAATGTAGTTGCTGGCTAACTTACCTTTGGTGAATTTTAGGTCATAAACTAGGTGATGAAAAATCTCTGTATACCCCAATGTAATGTGGAACTGACCACTAAATATCACAAGAGGGAGACCAACCGGTATAAAAGGAGGTGGGTAATGCTGTGTTGCCAGTAGAGAGGCAGTACAGTGGCACGGGGCAGTCAGGAGAGCTCATGACTCTGAACATGGTCTAGTCACTGGGTATCACCTGAGTAACAAATCCATCAGGGACAATTCGACCCTTCTGAAGTTGCCCAAGTCAATTGTCTATGACGTGACTGTGATGTGGAAACATGAAAGAACCATCACAGCTAAGCCAAGACCAGCAGACCTCATGTAGTGGTGGACAGGGACCGATGAGCATTGTGGAGGATGGTTGAACAAAATCCTATGAAATCAACGGAAGGAATCACTGGAAAGATCCTAAGTGCTAAGAGCAGTGCAGCTAGCACAATGACTGCATGCAGGAAGTTAAAAAGCCACCACATTTCTGTAGTTAATATTAAACGACACATGAGGTGATATAGAAAGTGATGCTACTGGACTGCATGTAACTGGAAATGAGTGGTTTGGAGCAATCAGTCACGTTATACCCTTTGGCAATCCAGTGAAAGCAGCTGGGTTTGGCAAATGCCTGGAGAACATTACCTGCCTACACATGTAGTGCCAACAGTGTAGTATGGAGGAGGTTGTGTTATGATATGGAAGTGTATTTCATGGTTCAGTGTGTGAACTTAAGAAATGGTACACAACTTGAAAGAAACAGGCCAGAATTTGGGGGGGGGGGGGGGGGGGGCTATGGAGGCAACAATATTGTAAAGAAAAGAAGGAACAGCACAGCTATTCAGAAAGCAAAAGCACAGTCCTGAAAGCAATACTGCAGCTTGACCCCAAGAAATAACATCTTGGAATGCAGTCTGTCTCTTAAAATTGCTCCAGGGAAAATCAGAGATAATACTCCCATGACAATTCTAAGGAAAAGTGACAACATGACAACAATGGATTTAATCAAAACTGCACCCTATATGCTCGAATATTTTGTGCCTGAGGACAATATAATAAAAGACATGAAATATCATACACTAATAAAAATTCAAACATTACAACCAAACAAAACAATAGATGATGTAGATTTTACAGAGACAAAGATAGAGTAAATAATAACAAACTTGCCTGCAAAGAAGACGCCTGATGAAAATGGTGTTACTAGTAAGATTCTTCTTCAGTTGTATAGCGCTTTTCCCAACTATCTTGCCTCTTTATATAACAATTGTGGAAGAACGCTTGCTTTCTGAGATGGTGAAAAAGAGCCAAAATAGTACCAATTCTCAAACCTTGTCAAGAAAACAGTATGGAAATATCCAAATTTTGTTCCATCATCATTCTGCATAAGGAGGGAAAAGCAATAACAGAGTATGCACCGTGTCTCCTCTAAGGATATCCTAGGCAACTATAAGTATGGATTTACTCCACAGAAAGGGATAGTAAATGCATGTTGGCTGTTAAGAACTTCATAGATGAAAGCACACCATAAGGACAGTACATAATAATAGCCAGTCTTGATGTTCAGAAAGCTTGCTGTGGCCCAGATTTTTGGAATATCCAGTATAATTCTCTGCTGTATTTGGATTACACAGCTGACACAAGGATAGTAGCACTTGCATATGACTTAATCATATTGACCAAAGCAGAAACTGTCACTATTACTGAGGAGCTCTGCATAGAGAAATGGAAAAACTCACAGCTTGGGCCCAAAACAAAAAAATCCGTTTTTATTTAGCAAAAGTTGAAAATAAAGCTATTAACAAGGAGAAGGCATAAAGACAAAGCAACAGTTAGTATTGTTTTGCACAATAATGATTTGCAACAAGTTGAAAGGTTATGGTACTTTGGTATAATTATTGATTCTAAATTTGTTTATTGAGCACATACAGTATGTGACTGAAAACTGTATGAAACTTACTCATTCTTTATCTAAATCAGCAAGGCTTATTTGGGAACTTGGTTCTGGAGCAATGGAAATAATTTACAATGGCACCATACTACCAATATTGGCATATGCAGCTCCTGTTTGGAGTCATACACTAAGAAGAAAATATAACTGTATGAAGAATCCAGCACTTGATCAACATAAAAACTGCTAAGGCACAAGGAATGACATCAACTGTAGCATTGCGCATTCTAACAGGCATTACACCTCTAACTAATAAATTCCACACAATAGCTGAAGAATATAAAAATTGAACACACAGCCCATTTCATAGACACTCCTTTATATTACAAACAGTGGTCCCATCCAGCACGTACAGTAACTTTAGGAGAAAATTACAAACTCAAGGAATATGCAGTAGATGTTTATAATGATGGGAACTATTCAGAGAACAAAACAGGTTCAGGAGTGGTAATAACCATAATGGCACACCTAAATTAATGACCCCAGCATTCATGGTACACTCCCAGCAGATCTTCTGCTGGCCATAATTTTTATTTGTCTCTCTTTGCAGCCTTGCACACTCCCTCTGTTCTTTGTAGTGCTTTGAACAATCTCCACTCACATTTCTGAGCCTGTAACTACAACACAAGTCACACTGATCTTTTTAGAGAGAAAATAAGCTAGTGTTAGTGGGTTCATAAACCATGTGTGTTGTGAAACTTTCTCCACATTGCATTTTTTCTTATAAAATCTGTAAAATAGTAATTTGGATTGTGTAGTAGTAAAGCTAGGAGAAGGGTTTCTTGCAGTGTTGCTATAACAAGTTTGAAAGACTGTTAAGAAATTATTTTATGAAGCTCTTCTCATCATTTTTCTTTTCTCATTTTATTCAAGAATGCAGTGTTTCTGAATCAGAACTCATCCTTCTATTTGCAATATTTTTCAGTCTAGATCGAACATCAAAAGAGTAGTTAGAATTTTATTTTCTGCATGCTTTGTTTTTCCATCTAATTTCTCCAGCATTTCTTAGTGATCTTCCCAGGGCATTTTGGTGGAATAATGTCCGCAAGACTGGTTAGATAAGTCTTCCTCTGATCCAGTGGCATCATCTAACAAAATGTGTTAAGCATTGATTGCCTATCATCAATAAAAATGTATAACACTTTCTTTGGATGAATTTCTGACACGTATTTGAAGTAAATGTCGAACATAGTTTTCTGGCTCTTACAGAACACTGAGTAACTTTGCCACTTATACTTCTTTGCATCCATTGTATGCCTGTTGATGCAATCTGATTGGTTAATTGGTGTTTTTCTCCCAGTCTTTGGGGCAGCCTTAAGCTTCCTTTTCTTAACAATGCATAAGTCACCACAACACAGTTGACTTCTGCTTTCAACATCTTTGCTGCTTTCACCTTCCAAAATGTCATGTGCATTTTCTATTAAAAATTCAATGCCAGCAATGAGTGTAACAAATTACTGGCATCCTTAGGGACAACTGTAGCTGCAATATCACTTTGGACCTTCTTAGAAACAGCCAGAGTTGTTTATATATGAAAAAATGTTTAGGAGGGTGAAGCTGAACATTCTCTGAAGCTGATGATACTATACTAATAACACTAATCAGCAAAAATTAACTGACTTTTGATAGTCCAGGGACAGTGATTGAGAACCCATATAAATATATTCTTCTTCTGTGCGTGTAACTGCACAGTATTCATTCATGTTGTTTTTTATGCACTGACAGGACCTATGAATCAGTTAGTATTCTAAAGATCTGTAGCAATAATTATTAATGTTGGCGTGCCACATGACTAAAGTGTGATTTACATTGTGACATGTAACAGCCAATGGGTTAAATTGAAGTGGTATTTACACAATTTATTTAACCTTGTTTTACTTGTGCAGAGTTGCTTCTTCTTCAGTTTCTCTGTAAAGAATTTAAAATTTTGTCTCCACTGTGAGTCAAGGTTACCAACTGATTGAGAAATGCAAAATCAACAAAAAGTCAGTTGCAGATGAAGGATGACAGAAAGTCTCTATTTTTGGTACAACACACCTTCCATCATGCATTTTACTTAGGCTTTTGATGTGTGTGTGTGTGTACATGTAGATGAATGAATACACATAGAACATTATGAAGAGCTCGCTATAGCTGTCACATTCATTGTCTCCAGAGAAACAGGGTTGAAGGAGGAAATTGCAAAATTGTGTTTGGAAATGTTGAAACACAAATCAAAGAACTTCTGGTGTTCTTATATAATTGTAGATGAAAAGGAGCCACATAACGACACATTGCAGGCAAATCTGTGTGTTTACAAAGATGAGAAGCCACTGAAAAAAATGGGAACTTCTGTGTGCACAGGCTGGATCTGATGTGTCCCCTTGTAACTACTTTGTTACCTAACCTCAAAAATGTGTTGGAGGGAGGAAAATTTTACTTGAACTCTAGAGATGTATTTGAAACAAATTACAAATTTCTTCTCAGATGAAATAAAAAAAGGATTCTGCTTGATCAATTGCATTTCAGCCAATGGAGACAGTGTCTGTCATTATTAAAAGAATGAGTTTTCTGAATGTTGTTCTAGATGCTTTCATTCCACTTGTTACCAAGTAAAACTCATCCTGAGTATGACATATAGTTGATCTACACTCTCAGATGAGAAAATCTGGATCTTATAATTCACAGTACTGTACTGTGAACAAAACTGTCTATGTTTTAATACATGTACCTATTTGTCTAACTAGTTAATATGTACACTTTCTATTTGACAGCATTTGCAAGCTAACCTTTTTTTTTTTCTTGTTCAAGATTCCAGATACACGCACAGGTGGGCGTGTAGGGCAGACAGGCAACGCCTATGAGCCACCTGCTGCCATTCAGAATGCAATGATGACCAAGGATAAGAAGCCCTTCACTTACACACCAGGGGGCCTTGATCTGTCACAGATTCGAAGCCCCAGGATGCAGAGACGCATAACACGAAATGCTAATGCAGAAGGTGTACCAGAACAGCCAGTGAGTAACTTGGAATGCATTTTCTACAAGTAAACAAATTTAATAATTTACTGTAAAAGTGACTTGTTGCCAACTAAATGTCTCAGAAATTTAATTGCATTATTTTCACATGAGTAAAAAATTTTCTGCTTGGTGGGGACAAAATACAATTCTTTTTAATGTAAGGCACTATGTCTACAAAGATATTGAGGTTACAGTCTTCATCAGAGATGTGTATTAAAAATTAGATTGGAGTTTCAGTCATATTAAAATGAGAGGAAATAACAAGAAGCTAGAAAAGTGTTGTGTATAGAGGAACTGGGTGGAGGGTTGGGTTGTAAGGGGGTTGAGGTTGTAAATGGTGAGGGGGGGGGGGGGGGGGGGGAGCAGAAGAAAGTGGAGAAGACTTGAGGTCAGAATAAATACTGGATGTGTAGGGTAGTGATTAATAATTTTTGTGAATGGGAGAATCGAAATGAAGAGAGAGGGAACACAGATAAAACAAAAGTGGAAAACAAGTATTTTGAGATGACGTGAATGTATATCAATCTGATGTACCAAAACAGTTGTTTGTGGCAGAATGTTGATGCCTGCTGATCTTTAGTTCAGAGCTAAAGAAGAAACTTTTTATGTGGTGCTGTAATGCTGTCCACTACAGTGATTGTGTTAAAATATGGTTTCTTTTCCTAAAATATTTTTCTGTGAAGTGGTTAATGGTATCATGTATACCCCCTCATCCCTCTTTTTTTGTAGAATTCCAGTTCTAATCATACTTCCATACTGTGATATTATGTGAAAGACCTTATCTAATTTATATGTAACAACTGATTACATTCAACTGAGTGTTATTGGAGAAGTGTTTAGCATATGTTTACCAGCAGTGAGAAAACGGAAAACATAAACCATTTACTCTAATTAAAATTTAATGATATATAAATACACAGGATAACTGAAGAAAATGTATACTGACTGATTCTTGATCACAATTATTCTATATTGTCAGTGGAAATGATTTCAGTTTTTTGGGGCAGGAATGTTTGTCAAATGAAAGCTTGGTAGCTGAATAAATATGATTATCTGTATAGCACTAGCTTAAGCAAAGTCTTTCTTTTGAAAGAATATGCCAACACACAAAAGTAATTTTTCATAAGATGATTTTCTCATCTTTAAGTGCACGTGTATGCAATCCCTTTTAATCGGCAGAAGAGTGCTTGTATGATCTCATTTTTTGTTCACATCCTGGAAATATCTATTTTGGTGGTTATGTAGATTAGCAGGTAAGGCCTACTTGTCTTCATAAAGACAACTATCAAGAGCAATATCTTCAAAATGAAATTATGATCAAATAACTAGCAAAAAAAATTCTTCTTAGCAAGTGACAGGTAATATGAATGAAAGTCACCAAAGACACCAGCTTTCAGCCCACATGTTTATTTACTTAACAAAATAAAATGTTTGAACTATGGGCCCATTTAGAAATTTAATAGGAATGTAGACTGCTGTGTCAAGAAACATTACAAGGGATATATGATAGGTCTTGTGTGATTTCCAAACAATCCCTCTTTTGACGGATGATGAGTTCTTTGATTCTGAGCATGAGTGATTGTGCCATTTACAGATTTGCAAATCACATTGATGAATTTAAAAATTTCTTTTTGTTCTTTATTCAGTAACATAGTCCTACATTTTTATCTGTATGTTAGATAACATTTCTTGCGTATTCCTTACCTTTGTTTTGAACTAATGTGGATCTGTTCTGGGTATTTATCCTTGTACATAGGTTTTCATCTCATGTGAATTCTGGATTGTACAGATTTTTCTGTATAAAATATTTTCCACATATTTTAACTACATCACCATCAAAATGCCAAATTTCTTTTCCAGGTACAACAAAAAACATCACCACTGGCACATGGCCAGCTCCCACCATCAGCTTTGGCTGCTATGCAACCTCAGATGCCAGTCGCTGTCTTTCCAACAGGCAACCAACAAATGTCACCACCAGTTCCACCACCTCCTCCTCCACAGCCACAGGTACAGACACAACCACAAGTGCAGAAGGCACCAGTTTCTCCACCTCACTCACAACCACAAGTGCAGAAAGTTCCAGTTCCACCTCCTCAGCCTCAGCCAGTTAATCAGAATCAAGCCACAACACAGCCACCACAATGGTCTCAAACACAGGTAAGGTGACCCTTCATTTGTATGGATGGAGTAAAATTAATTATACAGTTATACAGACAGTTTTTATAAAAGTAACTTCAGAAACTATAGTGGAGTAAGATTTAATAATGTCTCAACAATAAACATCACTCTGGTATGTCATATACAATAAACAGTAGAGTGTCTTATTGATGTTTGGTCCAAAACAGACATATTGTGATAATATAGCTGCACTCCAGTTATAAGTTTCAGATTTCTTGTCATATATGAATCACAATTTACTTTCTTCTGTGTTCAACAATGTACAGTTGAGAATGTGTTGATGTTCTGTGAATTATTGTTGACAGCCATATGATTAGACAACTAACAATTGGGTTTTACTTTTCATTCAAAAAAATTATATATATCCTGTTCAGGTAATATTCAGTTTCATTAGTTCTTTTCACTAAACCTAAAAGTGTAAGAGAACTGCTCGACTCCATAGCATGTATGAAATCCTCATGTTTACAGGCAAAACCTGCATCACCACAAAATGAACCTGGAAGCATCTACATCCCACCTGTTGTACAGCCACAAGGTGGAAGAGCTCAAGTGGGCTCCATTTACATACCTCCAGTACAACAGCAGCAGCAAGATCAGCAGAAGACTGCCAGTCCATTGTCTCCCGTTTCCCTGAACAAAGCACCAACACCATGGATGAGTCAGCGCCCCCAGCAGCAACAAGTGCCAACTTGGGTCAACCGTGATGAAACTCCTGTGCAGAGACAACCCTCAGCAGCAGCAGCAGCAGCACCAACACCTACACCCACACCCACACCCGCACCAAGTGGTACACGGATCATACCCATACAAGTAAGTGTGATTACTCCCCAATGCCACATCACAAGTTTTGTTTTGGAACATTACCTCTTTCACACAAGGGCAGTTTCAAAAATAAATAAACACAGACTTTTTGAAAAAGTTGTTTAGTTGTATGAAGAGGAAATTTTTGTTGAGAAAACTGTACATAACAAGAGGAACAAGTTGGAAGTCATTGCTCATCTTCAGGAGATGAAGATCCAAGTTCTGGAAACCTGGAAAGAAGTGAGAGGGTGACATGTTTCAATCAATTCCTTATTCCTTTGTGAGAAAGGAACACACGAACTTTAACCAGGAATATTATTTTGCACTTCACTTGTTTCTGAGAGCACTACTTGGCATGTCACCTCTTAAAAGAAGGTACAGGTCACTCTACCTATTTACTTGAATTTTTACTTGTGGCAAAATAATAGATTAGTACTAATTAAATAGTTGATTAGAAATAGATTATGCTATGAAAAACAATACTGAGGGTGTAATGCTTTGATTTGAGCCCATAAGGGAGAGGACAAGAAAGTGCACTTCAAATAAATTAAAATTTCTTATTTGTTTGTACATGTTTTGAAGTTACAGGAGTTTCAAGGAACATAATTATAGCACTATATCTTGGATTGAGTACATATTCTGACTCTGTGAAAGAGCTGGTCATGTAGAAGGACTGATTGAAACATAATGAAAGTTTCTGTGCTTACTCCCACAAGCTAGACTGAAGTAATTACATACACTGAATATATTACTGTAGTCTGATTTCTCTTTTCTTTCGTATTTGAATCTTCTATAATACCAGAGCATTTCATTTAGTTTGTTAATCACCTATCATTTCATCTTCTGTATTATTTGTAAAAGAAGAGAAATACTGACATTCATTTACAACTTCATGGATTTTTAGTATATACTTGCATTATTTCAAGCTGATGTAAAACTCAAAAATATGTATTTGTTAGGCTTCTTCTGTCATTTCTATTTTGCCAACTGGTAAGTATACACTCTATGGACAAAAAAGTTATTAACATTCATATGTTGTACATTTACTGTGGGTTTTGCACATTTTTTTATGAAAAACCTGAAGTGATGACTATTGTGAGTTTTGAAAAACCTTTCTTTCAGGTGGAGGGACGGGATACTCCAGTTCAGGCAAATAAGTCAACCCCTTCAGCAACAAATCAGCAAACAAACACGAGAATCATACCAATCCAAATTGAAGGTGAACCAGCACCCAGCCAATCAAAGCCATCAGCACAACAACATGTGCAACAGAGACAGCCAGTCTATGTTCACAACAAATTTAATCCTTCTTCAGCTTCACCAACAAGCCCAACTCCAAGCGGTCCTGGAACCAGTGAAATGTAAGTTGATGAATGTATTGCAACTCTCTTTTAATGACTGCTTCCCTCACAAACCTTAATAACAATTAACAATAATTGATTACTTGGATCCATTCTAGCCCACCATTATTCTTGGTCCTCCCAGGTAAATTCCTTGACATAATCATGTCCAGGAACCCAATTTATGTATCCTTATCGATGGCACTCTCTACCTTATCACAATCATACAAAATGAGCTGCCTTTCTTTGAACCTTTCTGATGTCCTCCATCAATCCTATCTGATTCGGATCCCACACCACACAGCAATGTTCCAGAAGAGAGCAGACGAGTATGGTTTAAGCAGTCTCTTCAGTAGACCTGTTACATTTTATGTGTTCTGCCAATAAATCACAGTCTTTGGTTTGCCTTCACCACAACATTATCTATGTGATTGTTCCAATTCAAGTTATTTGTAATTGTAATCCCAAAGAATTTTGCAATATAGTGGATTCCTTTTAGTACACATGTCAGTGGCTTCACACTTTTCATTATTTAGAGTCAAATGCCACTTTTTTCTCTATACAGAATCTTGGCTAAATCATTTTTCAATTTGTTTTGATCATCTGATGAGTTTATAAGGCTGTAAATGACAGCATCATTTGCAAACAATTTAAGAAGGCTGCTCAGATTGTCTCCTACAATGTTTATATAGGTCAGGAACAACAGATGACATTTAACACTTCCTTACGGAATGCTAGATAAAACTTCTGTTTTACTGTATGGCTTTCCATCAGTTATTATGAACTTTGACCTTTCTGATGGGAAATCATGAAATCAGTCACACAACTTAGATAATACTCCATAGGCACACAATTTAATTAGAATTCGATTGTGAGGAACTGTGTCAAAAGCCTTCTGGAAATATAAAAATATGGAATCATATCTAAAAAACAAAGATGATGTGACTTACCAAATGAAAGTGCTGGCAGGTCGACAGACACACAAACAAACACAAACATACACACAAAATTCAAGCTTTCACAACAAACTGTTGCCTCATCAGGAAAGAGGGAAGGAGAGGGAAAGACGAAAGGATGTGGGTTTTAAGGGAGAGGGTAAGGAGTCATTCCAATCTCGGGAGCGGAAAGACTTACCTTAGGGGGAAAAAAGGACGGGTATACACTCGCACACACACACATATCCATGCACACATATACAGACACAAGCAGACATATTTGAAGACAAAGAGTTTTTAGATATATTTTTCGTACGTGGAATGTTTCCCTCTATTATAAAAATATGGAATCAGTTTGACATCCCCTATCAATAGCACTCATTACTTCATGAGAATAAAGAGCTAGTTGTGTTTCACAAGAACTATATTTTCTGAATCCGTTTTGGCTATTTTTCAATTGATCGTTTTATTTGTAGGTAACTCTGAATTCATAATGATTGAGCACAGTGTATGTTCTATAATCCTACAGCAAATTGACATTATTGATACAGGTCTGTAATTCAGTGGATTATTCCTATTTCCCTTCTTGGTTATAGGTGTGACTTGTGAAGCTTTCCAGTCTTAGGGCACAGATCTTGCTATGAGCAAGTGGTTGTATATGATCGCAAAGTATGGTGCTATTGTATCAACATAGTCTGAAGATGTATAGTCTAGACTGGAGGCCTTACCTTTCTTAATTGTTTTGCATTGCTTCACTACACTGAGGATATCTGCTTCTAAGTTACTCATGTTGCCAAATGTTCTTGATTAGAATTCTGGAATATTTACTTCGTCTTCTTTTGTGAAGGAATTTCAGAAAACTGTTTTAGGGGTGCTGTCATCAATAACATCACCATCATTATTGGGCAGTGAAGGTACTGAATGCATCTCCTGGTGTACTTTACATACAACATGAAAAATTTGAATATTTTACTTGAAAAGTGTATCAACTGCTCCTATATGAATTTGTTCCTGAATATTTCATCAAGCAGATCTCCTAACAAGCAAGTTACATCTCAGCCTAAACCACATTCAAGTGAATGTCAGGATCATCTCCTTAGCCATACCACACCATTTGTACATCTACATCTTTATGTACCTCTACATCCATGCTTGGCAAACCACTGTAAAGTGCATGGCAGAGGATACAGCCCATTGTACCAGATATTAGGACATTCTCCTGTTTCCTTCATATTTGGAGTACAGGAATAACTACTTCTTAGAAACTATACACAGGGGATTGTAATATATTCATAGATTCATCGCTTAAAGTTGGTTCTAGAAACCATCTAGTTGAGTCTTCATGGATAGTTCATGTCTATCTTCAAGTGTATGCCAGTTCCATTCTTCAACATCTTTATAACTCTCTTCCAAGGGTCAAGGAAACCTGTGACCATTCATCCTGCCCTTCTTTGTACTCTTTCTATATCCCCTGTTAGTCCTATTTGGTACAGGTCCCACACACTTGAGCAATATTTTAGGATGGATCACAGGAGTGTTTTTCAGTCAGTCTCTTTGGTAAACTGTTTGTATTTCCATGGTATTCTACCAATGAACAGCAGTCTTCCACTTGCAGTACATGCAGCTGAGTCTATTTGATTGCTCCATTTCATATCCCAACAAATTGTTACACTCAAGTATTTGTATAAATTAATTGATTCCAGCTGTCACTCATTGATAAAGTTCACAATTTTTCATTTTTGAACGTTTGAAGCAAATTGCCAATTTTTGCACCACTTGGAAATCTTATCAAATATAACTGAACATTTGTGCATCTTCTTTCACATACTACTTTGTTATAAATAACTGCATCATCAGTGAAAAGTCTCAGGAGACTCTTAATATTGTCCACAAGGTCATTAATATGCAAGATGGCCAGCAAGGGTCCTCACACACTTTCCTGAGGCATGCCTGAAGCTAGTTCCACACCTGTCAGCAACTCTCTGTCCAAGTTAACTTGTTGCAGCCCTCTTACCAAAAAATCCTCAATCCAGTCACAACTTTCACTTGAAACCCCATATGATCATACTTTTGATAATAAGCATACATTTGGTATGAAGTGTATTGCTTTGTACACCCATCCTTGTCCAGTCTGAGCAAAAGCTCCATTCATTTATTCACTGTCTTCTGTAGATCTCATATAGCAGAACCCTTAGAAATGGGGAATGAGTTAAGGTAAGTATCAAGAAAGGACAAACATAGAACAGAAAGTTACTCCATATACATATTAACCATAATCTTTCACTATACAGTTTAATGCCATTCATACTTATGTCAGCTAAATTTAATCAAATAAAAAGTGCTTCTTTTCAAAAGGCTGCTGTTCCTAATTTACTTTAAATAGTTACTGTTTGTTTCATATTGGTTGGTTAATATTGCAATGGTATTTTTTAAAGAAAATAGTTATCTAAATCTGCAAAAACTGATTCATGTTTACAGTACATTACTATTTGTCATGTAATTTTACAATCAACTTTGCTTTTTTGCCATGTAGTTAACAGAACTTTATTCTTTAAATATTGGTATTCAGATAATTTGTAGAAAGAGTGGATAATAAAGCATGCTTCTAATTTTCTTTTGGACTAATTATTATTCTCAATTTCTTGCTTTATGTTAAACACAAACTCGTTGAATTACTTTGCACCAGAGTACATAACTCACTCTGAGCCATAGATGTGGAGACAAAGGCTATGTGAAAATTATTTCTCTATATTGTGTTGCGATTATGTAGATCACTGTTCAGCTGATAGTGATTTTGATTGTCAGCAACAAAAATGATTACTGATTTAGTATAACATAAAAAAAATATTGTACATAGAATAAAAACCATAAAATTTTAAGGCGACAAAACGAGCTGCAGGTTCTTACCACATGTAGCAAAATTCCACAGACTGCCAGTAGACAAATTTAACAGTTAAAAAAGAAACGGAACTCTGTTAGTTCTCTCTTCAAGTGAGTTTTAGAAGGTAAAAGAAGTAGTTGCTGTAATATAACAAGTATATAATATCTACACTCCTGGAAATTGAAATAAGAACACCGTGAATTCATTGTCCCAGGAAGGGGAAACTTTATTGACACATTCCTGGGGTCAGATACATCACATGATCACACTGACAGAACCACAGGCACATAGACACAGGCAACAGAGCATGCACAATGTCGGCACTAGTACAGTGTATATCCACCTTTCGCAGCAATGCAGGCTGCTATTCTCCCATGGAGACGATCGTAGAGATGCTGGATGTAGTCCTGTGGAACGGCTTGCCATGCCATTTCCACCTGGCGCCTCAGTTGGACCAGCGTTCGTGCTGGACGTGCAGACCGCGTGAGACGACGCTTCATCCAGTCCCAAACATGCTCAATGGGGGACAGATCCGGAGATCTTGCTGGCCAGGGTAGTTGACTTACACCTTCTAGAGCACGTTGGGTGGCACGGGATACATGCGGACGTGCATTGTCCTGTTGGAACAGCAAGTTCCCTTGCCGGTCTAGGAATGGTAGAACGATGGGTTCGATGACGGTTTGGATGTACCGTGCACTATTCAGTGTCCCCTCGACGATCACCAGTGGTGTACGGCCAGTGTAGGAGATCGCTCCCCACACCATGATGCCGGGTGTTGGCCCTGTGTGCCTCGGTCGTATGCAGTCCTGATTGTGGCGCTCACCTGCACGGCGCCAAACACGCATACGGCCATCATTGGCACCAAGGCAGAAGCGACTCTCATCGCTGAAGACGACACGTCTCCATTCGTCCCTCCATTCACGCCTGTCGCGACACCACTGGAGGCGGGCTGCACGATGTTGGGGCGTGAGCGGAAGACGGCCTAACGGTGTGCGGGACCGTAGCCCAGCTTCATGGAGACGGTTGCGAATGGTCCTTGCCGATACCCCAGGAGCAACAGTGTCCCTAATTTGCTGGGAAGTGGCGGTGCGGTCCCCTACGGCACTGTGTAGGATCCTACGGTCTTGGAGTGCATCCGTGCGTCGCTGCGGTCCGGTCCCAGGTCGACGGGCACGTGCACCTTCCGCCGACCACTGGCGACAACATCGATGTACTGTGGAGACCTCACGCCCCACGTGTTGAGCAATTCGGCGGTACGTCCACCCGGCCTCCCGCATGCCCACTATACGCCCTCGCTCAAAGTCCGTCAACTGCACATGCGGTTCACGTCCACGCTGTCGCGGCATGCTACCAGTGTTAAAGACTGCGATGGAGCTCCGTATGCCACGGCAAACTGGCTGACACTGACGGCGGCGGTGCACAAATGCTGCGCAGCTAGCGCCATTCGACGGCCAACACCGCGGTTCCTGGTGTGTCCGCTGTGCCGTGCGTGTGATCATTGCTTGTACAGCCCTCTCGCAGTGTCCGGAGCAAGTATGGTGGGTCTGACACACCGGTGTCAATGTGTTCTTTTTTCCATTTCCAGGAGTGTATATTATGTGTGGTGAAGCATATGACATGTGAAGGCTGTGCACTGGACTAAATTTGGATCATAATGTGACACATCAGACCCCACATTAAAAGGGACCCAGCTATGGGTGGAAGCAAAGACATATTGTCTTCCCAGAAGGTGTGGGTCCCTCTCTATCTAGGGTTTGAATGATCTGTTCCTTCTTTCCAAACATCTCCAACTATCCCTCTATCCTCTTTGAGGAAGGAAGTAGCAGATCAGAAAGTTAGGTATAAGTTTTCCTACTTTTAAAAGTGCCTGTAAGTGGTATTTGGAATTTTGCCTTGTGGATATACAGTCAATGTTATCTTCTTACCTGAAATACTCTGTGTGACTAGATAATTTAAATAAATGTTGTGTATTAATAACTCTGTCAACAGTTACAATATCTGATTTCTACTGATTCTCCCTCCAACTCGTGTAATTTCCAAATCTGTGAAGAATGTAGAAACTATTTTAACAGCACAAGAAATGAAGTTGTTACACTGATCTGTTGTGTGTAATTTTCAACTTTGACTGATAAATATTAGCGAAGTAAAACTAGAATTTCTGACAGAAAATTTCAACTTGTTTCATACAGATACCCCTAGTAGAACAAAAAGACAAAGTAGAAATGTTCTTAGCAAACTCATAAAAAAAAACTTTCTTAACAACTGAGCCACTAAATCATTTTAGAGTCATGCTCTCATTTGTGATATATTTCTCACTATTTTACAAAGAATTTGCAGCAAACTTTTGTTTCCTATTATTGCCACACATCTACAGAGACCATTTAGGTGCAGAATTTCAAGCTGATATTTATTTTCATCTGTGCCATACTAATTTCATACTTCCATTTTTAGCTTAGTAATCACATCCTGTGTGTTAATTTTTGATATCTAACCTCACCAGTTTTGAAAATTAACAAACTTACATGTAGTTTATGTTCCTTCAGTACGGCTGAGCACAATCCTAGGCAGTTACAACAGCAGCAGAGCTGGGGCCCTCCTGGTGCAAATGGGGCTCCAATTCAGTCTCGATCATTCAGAGTGCTGCAAAAAATAACAGATACTGACAATACTGATGGTGAGTGATCTATGTGTATAGAAATGGTGTAGAGTGGAAAATAACATCATGTGATGTCTCCAGTAGCATGAATTGTTATGAGAGAAATTTTTAAGATAAAATTATAAATGAAAAGAGGTAGTTGCTGTAATATAACAAGTATATAATATCTATATTATGTGTGGTGAAGCATATGACATGTGAGGGCTGTGCACTGGACTAAATTTGGATCATAATGTGACACATCATTTTCATCTCTCAATAATGTTCAAGTATGGCATATTTGAAGAGATCATTTTTATTTTTCAAGATGTTGGATAATTTTCTAATGGATAGTTCAAAATTTATTTTGGCATACTTAAAATTAAATTTTCCAAAGAAAAACTTACAGATTACCTGCTAACATACCAGCCTCTGCAAATTTTTTAATATTTTTGTTAATGTAGCTACCTCTCTACACCTGTTCTTGATTATATTAACAACATGGGATTTATCTTTGTACATTTTCTCTTGTAACGAATATTGCAGTAAGAATAAGGCAGCATGTTTTATAGTCATGATGACAAAGCATTGTTCCAGATTAATCTGTTGACAATATAGACATGCTGAAATCACTGAAAATATTCCAAATTAATCTACTGACAACATAGACATATTGAAATTACTGCATCTGAGCACTGTTGCAAATTGCTTGCTGCAGTTGGTTTAAATTATCTGTGTATGCAGTTCCACACTTGCTGCAAATGGTTGTGTTGAATTTCTTCATGAATTTGTAACTGAAGTATTTCAAAGTGTTCCATGTATGTAGTATTCCGTATGTAGTAGTATATGTAGTATTTCATATACGTAATTCCATGGCTCTCCAGCTGCACCTGACAGTGTAAGCATTTGCTAAATATAAATGGGAACCAGATATACATCCTAAACCAGGCTATCCCTGGGAATTGTGTCGGGATATAAATTGTGACTTCACCCTCTTTGAATGTACAGAACTCGAAATTATAATAAAGTATGTATGATAGGAATTAAAAAGACTTCCTTTTTTCAATTTTGGTTTTTACAGTTTTTTTAAAAAAACTTTTTGTGCAAAATACAATTACAGAACTGGAGAATACACACTGTTTTTCATTTTTTGGATATTCTGTGGTAAGAGTATGAACTGATTCTCTGAACTACTGCTTTATGAAAGATCAACATACAATTGACCATGGGAGAAACAATCTGACTGTAAATGAGTTCCGATATATTTGAGTGTCTGACTTTGAACCTTGGTTTTTTTTGTTATTGGAAATAAAACCTTGATTGGGAATGCCAATTACTTAAAATGAATTGGTAAATTAGTTGGGATAAGTTCTTTATTTTTTCGGATTTTCTGAGTTAGCAGTCTTATAACTGCTTTGATGTGGGCTGCCACAAATTCCGCTCCTGTGTCAACCTCCTCATCTCAGAGCAGCACTTGCCACCTACATTCTCAAGCATTTGTTGTTGTATTCCAATTTCTGTCTTCCTCTATATTTTTTACCCTCTACAGTTCCCTCTTGTACCATCAAGTTTATTCCCTGATGTCTTAGGACATGTTCTATCGTCCTGTCCCTTCTTCTTGTCAGAATATTTCCTTACCTTCCTCTCTTCACTGAGTCTTTACCTTACAGTCCATCTAATATCAACATTCTTCTGTAGCATCACATCTCAAATTCTTCAGTTTGCTTTTGTTCCAGTTTCCCCACAATCCATGCATGATTCACTACCATACAATCCTGTGCTTCAGATATGCATTCTCAGATACATGGGGCATTCAGTAAGTAATGCAATACATTCTTTTTATGAAAGCAGGTTGGTTTTATTCAGGATTCCAACATACCATATTATTCACCATATTTTTGCAACATAATCTCCATTCAATGTGATGGCCTTCCACCACATTACTGGGTGGGTTTGTACGCCTGCATGGTACCACTCTACTTGTTGATGTCAGAGCCAAAATCTTGCTGCATCAATAACCTCCCCAGCATCCATGTACTGCTTCCTGTAGAGTGCATCCTTCATTGGGCCAAACAGATGGAAGTCTTCTGTTAGGCATTGAGGAACCCAGCAGGCACACACCTTTGAATGCCCCAATTGGTGGATGAGTGTGTCAGCACCATCAACAGGGACATCCAGTTGAACAGGGAGGTGTGTGACTGTGGGCCATCAGTCACCTTGAATGAGAGTATCTGCATGTTCCAGCTCTGCAGGAGCCACAGCTGTGTGCAGCCAGCTGGCACAATGGAGATTCCACAGGTTTGCGCAACCTAGTTGTGATGATGACAGATGCCTCACCCAAGAACTTACTGTGCTTTTGTTCACTGTCACGTCCCGGTAAACATTCTGCAAGCACCTTTGAATATCTATGATGTTCTTTTTTTCTCCCAAAAGAAACTCAATGACAGCTCTCTGCTTGAAATGCACCTCCGTTACAGATGGCAGTTTTGAGGCTACATTTAGCAGTGCCACCTATTGGAACTTTGTGAAACTAAAGAGGCTGAAGTGGGAATATTCCATGGTGTCCCACAACAATTTCCATAGCTTTAAACTAAAATTGGATGAGAAAAACATGTGTTGCGTTGCTTATCAATATCCCTCATATTTATTCCTCAAACTGAAGCCCTGTGTTTGATATTAGTAGATTTCTCTTGGCCATGAATGCCATTTTTCTTGGGCTTTTATGGTCATTGTATATTATTTGTCATGGGTTATTTTGTTTCCAAGGCAGCAGAATTCCTTAATTTTTTTCTACTTTGTGATCACCAATTTTAACAATAAGTTACTCACAATTCTCATACCTTCTACTTCTCATCACTTTTGTCTTTCTTCAGTTTACTCTCAGTCTGTATTATGTGCTCATTAGACTGTCATTCCTTTCAATAGATCCATTAATTCTTCTTCACCTCCAATGAGGATAGTGAATCATTGATATCCTCTCATCCCAAATTTTAGTCCTGATTTTTCCTTTTATTTCTTTTGTTGGTCTTTTGATATACAGATTGAACAGTAGGAATGAAAGACTGCAGCCCTGTCTTACATTCTGTGTGGTGGAAAGCCAGCTGGATTCTGTGTCAGTGAATTTAAGACATTTTTGTTGTACTGAACTGCATGTTCAGTGGTGACCATGGTATTGATTTATTGGTATTCCTTATGTGTTTCTACAATTTTTTCCAAAATAATATTGTTTATTTCAGAAGCATTACAGAATTTTGGTCGATGCAGGTTGCATAGTGATATTCTAGTCATAATATGGTAAGCCATAAATGGAAATTTCCTAATATACAGTTTTTCTGTTAACAGCTGTGAGGAAGGAAAAAACAGTACATTGTTGTGTATACAATTTTTGTTTAAAATTATATATCTGGAGAAACAGAACATATGGGAAGACAACTTGTTTAAATATCCTGCTATCATAGTTGAAACTGCCTGCAAGAAAGAAAATGAAAGCACACCTGTTCACAGCACAGGATTTTCTTTCTTACAGTTAGATTTAACTGAAAACTTGTATATTGTTGTTTAAAACAAACCTATGCTTGTCAGAACATACACATTTCAATGTACTATCTTGAAACTTCCTGGCAGATTAAAACTGTGTGCCAAACTGAGATACGAACTTAAGACATGTGCCTTTCATGGACAAGTGCTCTACAAACTGAGCTATCTACGCAAGACTCATCGCCAACCCTCAGAGCATTACTTCCAGATGTACCTCATCTACTACCTTTGAAACTTCACAGCAGTTCTCCTGCATACCTTGCAGAATTAGCAGTCCTAGAAAGGATATCATGGAGACATGACTTAGCCATAGCCTCAGGGATTGTTTTCAGAATTCAGTCTGGATGCACTGTCTCATTAAAGATATCTGGGGATGATATACAATATTGGCCAAAATGCATTTTATGCCATTGAGAAATTCCTTCATTGTGTGAAGGAAGGCCTTATATTCTGACTCTTATCTTGCTGTGAATTTGTATGCTAACTAACATGTCTATATTGTTACCCCTTTTACTGTATTTTATGGTTATCTGGCTTAGACTGAGTGTTGTCTTTAGTATTATGTTATCTAGTTTACATTGTTTTCCTTAGAACTGATATTCCTTACTGTGTACAAACAATAACAACATTGATAGCATGTAAAATGCTTGAAGATGAATGAATACATTAAAAACAGCCAACAAGTGGTGAGATTCAATTAATTGGAAGGACTATTGGAAAATGGAATTTCTCTTTGAAAGAGAGAGTTTTTTTATGTGCTAGTACAATACATAGTAGAATATTTCTCAGTTACATGGAATTCAGTCCACACTGGACTAAAATAAATAGTTTTTTTCAAAATTGTATTACGTGTAACTGCAGTCTTATTTGGTACATGAAAGACTCAAACAGAAATGTTTGAACTCTTAAAGCAACAATGTTTGTGATAAAAGAGCATAGTCTGCATTTTTATCTCTTGATATTGTTGTTTGGGAAAAGGTCATGTGCTGAAGGAAGATAATGAATACTTCAAGAAATGGGTTAACGAAATTTCAAGAACTAGTTTTCAGTGATGACTCCAAGAATATTTATAGTATATCAGATTACACTTTGGTGATCATAAGGATAAGACAAGATATCATACAGGGGAATCTGAGCAGTCATTTTTCCTGTGCTGTATTCATTAATGGCAAAGAAAGATTAATTATTGCTATACATACACACCCTCTCCGAAACACTGAACAAGGAACATCAGGGTGCATGTATCTATAGATTAGTAGAGAATTTCAGACATTTAAAACCAGTTTGTTGAACTTTACACTGACTGATGTTCATTAAGATTAAAACACTTATTAATCAGAAACATTTATACACTTTTTTATTGCAAACTGAAAATATCTAACTAACACTTACAGATTGAAGTTTAATACACAGCTGCTAATAAATACTTGAAAATCTTCCACATGTATGTTAATGTGTGGATTTCATTATAATAGAAATTTGTAAATAACACATATCACATTGAATTTTTCAGCAGGCAATGAGAATAGTCAGCATATGGAGTATCCTTATGGCAATCAGTCAACACAAGGCGTGCCAGTGCAGCAACTGAGAAAACTTCAGCTGAGTGAGGATGATCGTGCACTTATGAACAGATTCAAAGCTCAGGGTAAGAGTTAGAAACATTCTCAATTGTTTATATAATATAATTGCCATCAAATACTCAGTAATTTGGAATATAGTAACTGTTCTGCTATTGAACAAGAATAAATATCAGTGAAGAACCAACAGCATATAAAATGAATATTGATTTACACACAAACCAAAAAAAAATTTTTCCTTCAAAGGCTGAGGTTAGAGGCAAGGAGGAACACAAAGCTCAATGCAAATTCAGGATATATGGTCAAGCCAAACAAGAAATGTTAACAAAAACATACAAAACATGCCGGCCGCAGTGGCCGAGCGGTTCTAGGCGCTACAGTCTGGAATTGCGCGACAACTCCGGTCGCAGGTTCGAATCCTGCCTCAGGCATGGATGTGTGTGATGTCCTTAGATTAGTTAGGTTTAAGTAGTTCTAAGTTCTAGGGGACTGACAACCTCAGAAGTTAAGTCCCATGGTGCTCAGAGCCATTTTGAACCATACAAAACATGAGCCACAGGAGAAAAAAGTTATACATTGAACTAAACTACATAAGAAATTAACAGGGTGTTACAGCTTATACTTGAAGGGCAGCAAGTGGCAGAAGCAGATTGAAAAGTGGAGTGTCTTCACAACAAATGCTTTACTTGAAGGAAGAGACTCATGCATAACAGAGAGGAAAGACAGGCCGAGAAAAAGAGGAAGTAAATAGTGAGAAGAGAGAGACAATAAATGGGACTAGCATAATGAGAGAGCAATTAACGAAAATGACTTCATCTCCCTGTCCATGACAAACTGTCTTTCGTCTGTTCTGACAAAGAGAGAAAGGGAGAGCAGATATGGAGAAAGAGTAAAGGGAGAGGAGACTGACTAGGGAAAAAAGAATCATAAATAAGATATGGAGAGTTGTTTGTTTGTACCAGTATGTGCTATACAAAATAACTGAAATTTGTTAATAGTTCAACAATTTGGATATTAATGGCATGCAGTCTTTGAGATTTTTTAACTAGGAAGAATTTGACAAAAAATAGGTGACGTATACTGATTGGAGAAACTACATGGGGACAAAATAGTGGAAGCGATCTAAACATGCTGTTTGATTTGACAGTACATTTGTATTTGTAAATATGCTATAAATTTAGCAATTAATCATGCATTTCACATTAATAGCTATATTTGATTCTGAGTAGAGACTTAAAATCATTTATTTCACTTACAACATAATTGTTATTGGTCTCATACATATCAAGATTGTAGCATTTAATAATTCCTCTTCAAAAACAGGACAACAGAACTTCTCATAACAAAAGGCAAAGGAGAGGTGGCTGTTGGATGTGAAATAATGAGAATTTTGAAAAGAAAGTTTGATGGAAAGTAATTAAGCAGGAATCATTCAGAGTGTTGGCATTTGTACTGAAGTGTGACAGTGAGGAAGAAATGAAGATTAAATTTAAAATACTTTCAACTTTACGCTTATTAGAGAGGGCAGTAACTGTAAATTTTAGTAATTGTTTATTTCTCTCTGTGCCTTATGCCTGTTGTCATGAGGGTTTCAAACATCTTGACTTCCTTCTGGCCAAAAGCTTACGTGTTTAATAGACCACCTTTTGGTCAAAGGCTTATGTGCTTAGTAGTCTTTTTGTTGTGCCTGTCTGCGACTCAGCATGACTGCTGTATGACGAGTAGCAATCTGTCTTTTTCATAATATTGGTATTTCACTTTGCATTGTTCAAATGTTTACTGAGGTCCACAAATAGAATGGAAGTCTGCTGCTTTTACATTATGCTTCCTTTTATTACTAAGTACAAGATTAGATATGCTTCATTGGTATGTTTACCTTTTATAGAGTCAGAATGTTTGTCATTCAGTACTTCTCCAATTTTTCTTAAGTTTTCTGTGTAATATTTTCACCTTCACTGGTAGTTTGATGATAATGGTTTGCTTGAAACTTGATGGTATGTGTCTGCTTTCACATATTCTGGTCATCACATGTAGTAATCTAGTTATTATATCTCTGACTGACTATAATAACTATGGTAGTTTGTTGTTGTCCCCTGCTGACTTATTTGCGTTCAGATATGTAGTGTTCTGTCACACTATGGACCAGGTGCAGCTCTTAGTTAAAGAATCTGAGTGATTATCAATAATTTATTACAGAATTTAAATTATCAGGGTGCATTTTGCACGTTTCCCCATTTAGATTTTAAAAATAACCACCAGAATTTTTTGAATTGTTGATATCAAATAATGGGTCAAACATATAGTAACTGGTCTTACAGCTGCACCTTGAAATATTGGTTAGCTCTGTGTTGTAGACTTCAGGGGCATGGCTGTTATGTAGTATAGCTCTTATGGGACCCCAGCGTATCTGTCCTACCAACTTCCACATGATTTTCTTGTTCCACTGCTTACATCAAAATGGAATGAATAAAGTGGCTGAAACTTCTGTATTGGATTCCTATCTCTTTGTATCTCATCTTTATACCTCAATTATGCTTTGTGTCATCATTGATCAATGTTTAGTATTAATGTTTTGATAGTGTTTCAGATAGTTTTGTTCTTTCTGGCATTGGCAGTTCCACCTGCTGTAGGAATAAGTTTGTAAATGTCGTATAGAATGTGCTATAATATGGTAATACAAGTGTCACCACCTAAGCAAGATTTTCACAAATATATAGAAGAAATAAGCATGCAAAAAGTCTCCTGTTACTTCGTTTCCTTGCTTGCTGATTGTGTTTGTGGGATAAAGTGCATTATTAGCAAACTTCTTTTTGAGAGTGTATTGTGCTTGAGTCCCAGTGGGTTTAATTTCCTTGTGAATAATTGCAGCATACTGTAAGTCTGAAAACAGCACAATATGAATTCGGTGTGCAGTTTATTAGGTGTACACCCAGGCAAGGATGTATATACACAATTTTAATAGAGCAATGTCCAATGCAGCTGAGTGGTTGTGTGTTTGGGAAGTGAGAAATGCATTTTCCCATGTCACTTATCTTGTTAGAAATTGTAGTGATAGTGCTTGGACTGAGAATGGAAATTTTACACAATGGGAAGAAAAGAAAGAAAGAAAGAAAAACATAATTTGAGGAAACAACATTAAAATTGCATTATGAAATTTTCATTGTGGAAAAAGTGTGCCAAGTAGATAGTGCTTACTTGCTTAATATACAGACAAGGAAAATATGTCAAAAAATCTGCATGTACTGGGAAAACTGTTTTAAATTTTGTGGTAAATCCAAGTTTGGCTTAAGGGGCCATGATGAAACAGAAAATTCCAAGAATCCAGAAATGTAAAAACTGGATAGTATATTGAAGCAACACACTGAAAAATCAGAAACTCATGTTTTCCTATGTCTGTCCAAAATAATTCAAAATGAACTGCTGTAATCAGTTTATGAGGTATGCCTTAATCTTATCAGGAGTGAACAAATTTTCACAACCAAAGTTAATGAAACCACAGCCTGTGCAAATTTATCACAGCTGGCCCTAATAATTTGATATAAGATACTGGGGAATATAAATGAAAGATTCCCACCAGATGGTGGAGCTGTAGCTCTTCTCAGCAGGTAAATGAGGCACCAGAAAAAACATTATAGGTTAGTGTTACGATGGTCCTCCTGATATGAGTGACCACAAAAGTGGAATTCCGACTAGGATTAAAGATGTGTATGAAAAAGCTCACTTTATTCACACGTCATTCAAATTTAAGAATTGAACATTATGTGATAGGCAGTAAGCAAGTATGCTTTTTCGCTTACGTGTAAGGAATTTCTACCTTTTTATCCAGTCTCCTAGATGCACAGCTGTTCTTGATAAAATAGTGAAGAAACGTATTCCTACCTGTCCTCAGTCCATCACATGGAATTTCAAATCACAGATTGTAACTGCTGCATACAGATACCAAAACAAAATTGTTAAGTGCAGGGAACAAATTACTGACAACTGTGAAAATGGTTACATGTCAATAAACAAAACTAAGGAACTGAAGGGTTTTCTTCAAGACAAATATTTCCTCTTCTGGTTACATTTTTTAAATAAAGTCATACCTCATTGTGACATTTTGTTCGATGAACTGCAGCAAAGGAATACTGATGCAGTGAAAACTACTGAATATGTATTTCACTTTGCAGCAAGTATCCAACATGTTATGTTAGGACCTCACTTGACATTGAACATCAATGGGAGCAATAAGAACCAATTTTTCACAGAATCAAGAAAGATGTGTGCCTGAGACACCTTTGGCTGCATCATGACTCAGATCAGTGATTGATTCAATTTTAATGGTCACCTGTCAACTGCACAGCTATTTGAACTGATATGGTTTCAAAATATCATTTCTTTTCCTAAAAAAGAACTTAAAGCATTTGTTAATTTGTTTTAATTATAGTCTTCAGACTTATGTCATGAATTGAATATATTGCACAGACAATAGGATTCATGAAAGCACCAGGTGACCTTAATGAATTTCTTTATGAAAAAAACTTGGTAAAAACTTTTCCTGAAAGTGTTAACCTGCTACCGATAATAGTGATCATCACAGTGATGACTAGAGAGGCAGAATACTGCTTCTCAGGGGATGCTATAACTGGTGAAAACAGTCATGCAAAATAATATTAATAATGGCAGAGTTTGTATGCTCATGATGTGCTCTCTTGAAAAAGAACTGTTAACTCATCCAATTTTCAATGAAATGGTCGTAGCCCATTTTGCTGTGCACATGAGGAGACAAGTTCTTTTCACCTATGAATAAGTGAATTAAGGTAAGCAAAACATGGATTATTAGGTGATTGGAAGCAATTTCCGTTTGTAACTACCTAAGAAGGGTGGTTAACATGTTTTCCCAGCAACATCACATTTTCCAGCACTTTACCACAACAAACCATATTAAAAATCTGCATTTTGGTGACATCTTTAATGTTGTGTATTGCATGAACCGGCAATGACTTTGCCGCAGTGGATACACCAGTTCCCGTGAGATCACCAGAGTTAAGCACTGGATGGGTGACCATCCAGCCGCTTTGCGCTGTTGCCATTTTTTGGGGTGCACTCAGCCTTGTGATGCCAATTGAGCAGCTACTTGACCGAATAGTAGCGGCTCCAGTCAAAGAAAGCCATCATAACAACCGGGAGAGCGGTGTGCTGACCACATGCCCCTCCTATCTGCATCATCAACTGAGGATGACACGGTGGTCAGATGGTCCCGATGGGCCACTTGTGGCTAGAAGACGGAGTGCTTTATTGCATAAATCATTCACATATTTTCATAATATACACATGTAAATATAATAACCAACAAATACAGTAATGTCTGTTAGTTCCTCTAACAGTTAAATCAGCATGGCAGTTGCTCAGATTGTATCTATCATCAAATCACAGAACAAGACCCATGACCTCATGCGAACATCTTTGTTTAATCTTGCAACATACAAAACATTAAATATCTCAAATTTAGAATTGAAAATATGAAAAATATTAAGCATACAGTGAAGCTAACATTCATTGCATTGAAGCTATCTCCAAAATGTGTCTTTTAGTATGATTTGTTGTGATAAAGTGTCTGACTGATCTGTAGCATAGACAGAGGCCTAAGTTAGTACCGAATGTTAAATGTCACAGCCTTCCCCAGTATGGAAACCTAAAGCTGTGCCTGTGCAGCATAAATACAGAGTCAGTTAATTCTTCCATAAAACTTTCTACCTAACTTCTCTCACACAACTGTACAGTTATTCTCCACTGTGCATACATTCAATGTAATCTTGCCACTTATCTGACATTTGTTCTATACCTGTCAAGGATATGACTGAGTCAGTCATATACTGCAATAAAATAAATTGTTAAGTAACTGTTGGTGCTTCATTCGTCATGACACATAGGCTGTATTACTGCGATTGAATTCATGACTTTGTATAAGCTGACTAACATTTCCACAGGTGTTATGTTAAGCTATTGGTTGATTCAAAGTTATTATGAGTACATGTTGGGTTCATCAGCTAATAACTGCTTTCAAAGGTTTTAGAACAAACAGAAAATCCTTACTTTTTTATTGTCTTGGCAAATATCTTAAAAGGAAAATGTAATATTTCAAACTCTATTGTTGTAGAATATGTGTTAGACTTCACATGATACCCTATCAACCATTAAGATCCAGTACAATTATGTTTCTGACTTTTCTAAATAAATTAACAAACAGCAAATTTATTAGTGCTTTATTGATATAGTAAGAAAATTTATAGCAAAACATTAATAATTTAGAAGTAAAGAGCACCACTCACCAGACAGCAGGAACATTGAGTTATTGACAGTCATGCTCCAAAGAGAATGAAAACTTGTTAGATAGTGGAAGAAATCCTTTGATGGGTTAGGGTACAAATACACAAGCATGGGCATGCAAGGGGGTGCCTCCCCCCTTTCCCTTAACCCACACACACAAACACGCATGTGCCCCTACATTGTGCCGGCACCATACACAGAATTGTATGCCGAGACAGCTCAGTGTAGGGGCAGAGGTGTAGTGTGTACACATGGTCTGTGTGTGTGTGTGTGTGTGTGTGTGTGTGTGTGTGTGAATGCTAGGTTGTCAAATGATTTCTTCTGAAAACTAGCAATTTTCCAATCTGTTCTGTGTGAGCCTGTCAGCCTCTCAACACTTTTACAATTTAGTGAATGGTCTCATTTACTCCTAAATTATTTACTTGGTGCTTAATTGTTTTTACAGTGTAGTTTATCTACAATAATGTTGAAGAAATAGCTCATAATGTTGAAGAAATAGCACTTAGATGTAAGAATACTGAACACAAATATATTCATCTTCTCAGCAGCCAAGTATATCAAATATATCAGTATTTTTTATAAATAAGTCAACTGTTCATAGAGAAGACCAATAGGTAAAATATTATATTTGTTTCTAACCTATTACTAAACTTTCCTGCTAATTGTATGTGACAAAAACATGCTCATCTTCCTACTGTCAAAAGTGTCATCATCTTGTTTCAACTTTAATCTTTTATTACTGGTTGAATAAATCGGGACTACTGCTTGCTGAGTCACATTTAGTGTCATAAATAATATAAAAACTAGCTGAAATTTTTATTTTATTGTCAGCTAATGAGAGTACATTTAATGAGATTCTAGTCCAAGTAACTGAAAACTACTCACCTGGATCCTAGCTTTAGAATAACATGAAACTGAAATACTGTGATTACATTTGTAATTTTCTCACTGAGAGTGATATTCAGGTATAGTACTTTCTGTTTTTACTTAATGACAGTTGCAGAAGAAAGCCATTTGTTGGAAGAAGAGAATCCAAGGTACAGAGGTGGTCATATCCCTTCGAGAGTCTTCAAGATGTTGGATGAAAGTGGTATAAAAAATTAAATTTAGTATTAGCTTTCAGGCAGATGAAAACCGGTGATGGATGTAAATATACCTCCTCTTTCAGGACAAGCTTCTGCAGACAGTAGATGGCAGACTTGTTGGTCTTTAACACTGTATTACAATTTATTTATATTGCAGCTAATAGAAGTTTCTTTTGGGGA
Source organism: Schistocerca serialis cubense (assembly GCF_023864345.2). Lineage (NCBI taxonomy): Eukaryota > Metazoa > Arthropoda > Insecta > Orthoptera > Acrididae > Schistocerca > Schistocerca serialis. Next base: position 703,304,699 of record NC_064638.1, read on the forward strand.
ATGGTTTTTGGTAAACATTTCAGGCTCTTTGCATATTTATACATTATATTTTCATGAGCTACTGCTGAAAACATTTAATTTTGCTGTTTCCTTTAGTGGACGAGGACTCTTTTCTGCACAATGAATCAGATCCCAGATACAGAGGGCCAGCAATTCCCTCACGTGCTTTTCGTATGCTTCAAAGCATGACTGATGGAGCAAGTGGTTCAGACTTTGGTGAGGGGACATGATAGATGGTGTTTGCTGGAAATCCCTGCATGTGTTTTCATAGTTATGAGAGACAAATGTTTCAAGTGTGACATCCCCATGCATGAATCCATGCATAGTAAAAACAAGTAATAAAAAAGTAGTAAAGTGAGATAACGAGAAAGTTGATATGGTAGTATTCTCCTTTCTAATGGAATGTTGGTGCAGTGTGTTAGAGAAAACTATTAAAAATGGAGGGGGCTTAAATAAAATTGTTTCAGAAAACCCTTACCACATGAAAACTCTGCAACAATGAAACCTTGAAATATAATTGTAATGATGCAAATTGTGTAAAAGTTTTGATTTATCTGGAAAACATGAATATGACACAGCACAAAAAATCATTATATAAACACTGTATTTCAGTTGTATCTTAAAATGACAACTGGAAGTCCAGTTCAGAATATTCAGTGACCAACAGAAAAAATTACGCACCTAGAAGAAACTGTCCAAAACACACACACACACACACACACACACACACACACACACACACAAACATCTATGGTTGTTATATCAATGGTCAAAATTCCCTTGAACTGAGGGACTATGAGCATCTGTTTGCACTGTTGTCACAAGCCAATTATGTGACTAGCCCGACAGTTTTAATAAAGCATGTACAAAGCTTTATGCAATTAATCAGTATATCAAAAGATCATGGAGAAACCTCATTGATGGGTTACTCAGAACTATGAGCTTCTGTATGGTTTGCTTAAAGACCCAGAGATAAATTGTACAAATGTCATGTATCTCGAATATTCCAGTATCGTGATGGAGTAATGGTAGGTCCATTGTGTATTCCAGGTCACTTACACATGTCATATGGTTCCAATTGATCTGGTTTGATCACCACAAGTGACATTGTCATATTGTGTGGTGACTTATGTACCTAGCTCCAAAATACAGGCATTGAGCCGATTCCAAAGTTCAATGCCAGACTGTAACACTGGTAATTAGCCATAAAAAAGATTACAAGTTCTCTACACATATATTAGGATGCAGATGGCTGAATTTGGATTGACAATGTGCCACATCATTTTTAGAATTTGTACAGAATTATGGTATTCAGATATGATTGGTTTCAAGATACAAGAAATTTCTTCTTCCAGTACTGTGAAATAATAAATCAACATTAACCCTGACAACATGGCATTGGGATTCATTCAGTATGATTTCAAACCACTATTTGCAGTCATTCAGAGAGCCTCCAAGGCACCAACACAACATGGAAATCCAGCGTCACCATGTTTTCTTTCCAATGCTACATCATACTCACCTTTCAACTAGGCCATTCTTTCTAAAACATCTCCATAGCTTTATAGACTTCTTGCCTTATGTAAAGCATTTTCATAATGTGGCCAATGTTTGAAACACACTGGCAAAATACGTGGCAGATAAATTTATGTGTTATTTCTGAGCCTTCATTGATTTTTGTGATGTCAACATCCAGTTGTATCTGTCAACAGGAAACTAATTGGAGGGGGGGATACAACTTCTATACAGCTCATAGTCTCCAAATGATGTTGATTTGTACTTGCATCCACACTAGAAGGAGTGCTTCACACTAATCACTTGAAACAAATGTAAACCAACATTACCTGTTCCATTTTACTTTTTAGGTGATATTTTTAACAATTTTAATGCAGTCATAAACATCTCATCAGAAGCAGTTTCATTTAAAATTGGCACAGAGCATTTTTGGCAATATATGAAGGCTGATAGCACCAAATGCCTAAGTTATCAAGACTTATAAGCAACTAGTAAAGAAAACACAAGGGTTTCTTTAGTTTTTGAGTCAATCAGTTCTTTCTCAAAGTTGAAAAAGTTGATGGACAAGACATTAATGCTCCTGTTTGAGCATATACTATACCTCTGGGGAAAAAAATAAAGGCAGCATTTGGAGAGCTAACAAAATTTCCCACAGGAAAGCAACAGTGAGAAGGATAGAGAGAGGAGAATGATATAGATAGATGGAGAAGAAATCTGTAGGAAGGAGGGGGCATGGAGAAAGAGAAAGCAGAGAATGTGACACAGTCATAAGAATATTAATGGGGAGGGAGTAATGTAAAACTAATTAGGAAAAGAGAGAAGTTTAATTATGAAAGTAAAAGGGTTATAATTACATTGAAATTAACTGATATTAGAAGTGAAAATTTATGATGAACATTGTCTAATATTTCATTCATTTCTGCTCCCATTCAGTTGTTTTTTACTTAATTTAATCTTTAGGATTCCCTTTACTGTTGGTGTCCCTTCTCATTTCAGTTTCTGTAACTGCTTGTACTTACATATTTTCTGTTTCTATCTTTTCATTTCTTTAATGAGATAAATTTGGAATTTTCATTTTTCCATTATCATTCCTGCTACTTTATTCACTAACTCTGATTCATTATCTTCCATTTCTCTCCAGCATGATAATATCACATCACCAAAGTGAGGTGGGGAAGTGGATGAGATACTATATTTACATTCAGAAGTAGCAGATTTAATTTGCCACTGCTGCCTTCTGCTCTCATCCTTTCCTAATTGAAGCATATAGCCTATCAGGTGTTAGGACATGAAACCATAGTTTCCTTTCCTCCTTTCATTACATAAAAATGCTAAATGCTCTAGTTGACATACAGCAACAAAACAGAGTACATGTTTGTCCTGTCACTTTTTCAGCTTTTGATACAGAATTGGGTGATTCTGAGTTCAAATAAAATTCAATGTCATGAAAGTGTTGTATGCACTTCTTATGGGGCGTGGCTATAAAATAACAGGACTACTGCTGTAAACACTTTATTTCAAACACATACATAGTTATTTATTTATTGTCACTGTCAATATACTCCCCTCCTGTATCCCTACAATGTACGATGCAAATTTTCCATTGATGGAAACAGTACTGGAAGTCTTCCTCTGTGTCCTATTTGATGGCACATGCCAGTTTTTCTTTCCCCGCTTCAGTGGACTGAAATGTTATTCCATTTAAGGCAGATGTAACCTTTGGGAATAGATAAAAGTCACATGGTGCTAGGTCAGGTGAAAGAGATGGGCTGTCTAATACTGGGATGCGGTATTCTGCTAGAAACCTCTAACTATACAATGCAGTATGAGCAAGTGTGTTGTCTTGGTAAGAGTCCATGACTTGTTCTTCCATAATTCAAGTCCTTTTTTCCTTATTTTCTCATGGAGTTGAGCAAGAACCTCAAAATAGTAATGTTGGTTAATAGCTTGACCTTCAGGAACCCGGTGTAGTTACACATTACCTTGAATATTGAATTTAGATTTGCTCTTTCAGTCTTTCATTGCTCTTAGTGAAGCCAGGCCCCTCTAATGCATGTATTGACACTTATTTTATTGATCATAAGTGAAAAACCAAGTTTGCCACATGTTATCTCTCTTTCCAAGAAATTAGGATCATTTTCAGTGGTAATCAAAGTGTCAGTACAAACATTTTCATTAGCTCCTTTTTGTCCAATCTTGACAATTTTGTCATGGTAAATTGGCTATGTAAAATTTGCCTTATGCATTCATTGTCAATTCCTACTGTTTTAGCAATCAATCAAATACTCAGCTGATGGTCAGCTTGATCAGATTACATACTTTTGAGATATTTTCATCTGTTTCTGTTGTTGAAGGGCGTCCTGGGTGTGAGTCTCCTTCAGCGTCTTCTTGGCCACCTTGGAAATCCTTGAGCCACTCAAAAACCTGCATACAGGATAAACAGTCTTTGCCATACACTTCTTTCAGCAAACAATAGGTTTTAGTGGCAGTTTTTCCAAATTCCATGTGAAACTTCATGAGAATTTGTTGCTCTATTATTAACTTATCATTTTTCTGACAAAACAAAATAATAAGACGGCCCCAGCCGCACTGATTTATTTACAGACACCAAAGACACTGCATTCAACTGAGAAGGCCTCACAGCTATTGGTCATTCATCTTTGGCACATTTGTGCTTACTCTGTGAAAGAATCAGTCCTATTATTTTATAGCCACACTTCACATGATTCCACCCACAAGGCAATCAGTTTTCCAGGAAACATATTTTCAAATGTATAAAAAATTCTACGAACAATTACATCGTAATTTTATTGTTTGAAACAACACTGTTCTCAACGAATTACTGAGCTATATTAAAAAAAAAAAAGAAAAGAAAAAATGCATAGCATTTACCCAGCAACAAAACCTAGGGATCAATGACCTTGCTGTTTGGTCCCCTCCCCTAAATCAACCAACCAGCCAGAACCTAGGAGTTCACAGACTTTTACTGTCTTGAGTTGAAGAAGTGATAATGTTTTGGAAGAAAACTATAGTTGTACAAGTTGAAACTTTGTGTAATGGGTGTAGAGATCTCATATGAAAGTATGCCTCAAGATGATATGCATCCTCTCCGTGCATCCCTTTTCACCCTATCAATTAAGTCTCTGTGAAAACTTGCAAATGCTTTTGCTTTTGGATGCTTGTATTTCTGTAAAGTCAAAACGATTTTTGTTTTTCCTTATTTTTTAGGAACTAAAGTAATGTTGGAGCTTCTCATTGTATTGTTAATATTCTCTTAAACAAACAAAACACTTAACACTGTGATCTATCTGATGAAGTAACAGTTTACAACACATGAAAACACCACATATTTAGATGTACTGTAATTGTCATAAAATACAAGGAATTTATAGCAATGCTAGGGCTTTACTCAGAGAAAATCTTTATTTTCTGTTTACTTCTAACAAAATATGCCACCTTAGGAAGATATAACGGCAGAATTTGCATGTGTTAGTGCTAATTTTCTGATTTAAAGTTGCAATAAAAATTATTTTGTTTCATTAGTTTTGGATTATGCATGGCAATGTACATTATTAGCTGCAACTGTACTAACCTATGCTGCATAACCATGTTTTGTGTAGTTTCTTAGTTTTCACATTTTCTTGAGAAGGCAATGAGTATTCTGTCAATGAGTGTTCTGTCTCATGAGACCTAGTACCAAATATCTGGATTAACATTTTAGACCATGATTTTGCATCTTTTTGTATGAGTGCTAAAAGGGACAGCAGAACTTTTAAGTTGCCTCTGCTTCCAAAAAGTATCTTTTTATTAATCAGATGAAGTTTTTGAGAAAAGTATTTGATCATAGGTAAGAAATTTGGTTTATACTAAGTATACCAGGGACAGTCAAGTTTAGGGTGTGTGTACGTTCTGGCTGATAATAGTCAAAATTTATTATCATTGTTCATGACAGGAAATATAACCATTTATCACAGAAGGCCATAAACTTGAGTGTAAAATGGAGCTTGCGCCTGAAGGTAAAACTAAACTTGAATACTTAACAGATGTATGCAGATGCAAATAAAAAAGGGAGAAAAGAATTCAAAATTGTAAAATATGTTCAGCACCAGGTTTCACTTTAGACATTCTGCATTGTATGTATTGTGCTGTATGTTACAATATTATATTCTCTCATTCATCTGATTAGGCCTTTTCATCTGAGCTTCACTTATGAAAATAAAGCTGTCATTATTATCTTTGGCTGTGTATAATTCTGATTTTGAGTCAGTAATGGGCACCATCAGCTTAACATAGAGTATCATTTAGTTATCATCAGCACAATATATAGAATCTACTTTTTAATAATATTTTTCCACGAGTTTTCTGTCAGTCATTTGCTGTATGCAGTTTGCACTGTGTTCTGTATCTGCAGTATCTTCTGTTGTGTGCACTGTTGAATTACAGTGTTAATTTTATCAAGAACAAAATTAAGTCTTCAAAGTTAGCATTTTTCAGCAAATAATGCTCATTCATATTACAGTAAATACTATAGGAAATTAAAAGACTCCAAAAGGACAGTCTTCAATTACTTATTCCAACAATTCAGTAACTGCCTTGGACTGCATGTAAATGTTATACTACTTTCTAGATAGGTGATGCATGTGCAACATATCTGTCTACAGTTCCTCCTGCTCCAGCCCCATCTCGAGGACCTCCACAAAGGCCAGCCAGTGTACAGCCAGCTACAGGTACATAGTCAATATTTACTGTCAAATATTTTTTCCAGACCTCCATATAAAGGTAGCAGTGTGGAAAGTATCATGACAAGTGTGATGAAAGCAATTATTTGTAATTATGTAAGATATTTTATAAAGTAACCTGAAGTTTACTTAACATGAATCTGCTTTGTATTGGGTAGTGAAAATATACTTGCTTGTAAATAACTGATCATATAAGTAAAGTCAGCCATTCATCTTATAGACAGACAGTTCATTGTTGACCTTTGTAGCACAGTCGCTGAATTTCACAGTGCTAGCCCCATACATGTTGTCTGGTGCACGTGTGTGTGTGTGTGTGTGTGTGTGTGTGTGTGTGTGTTTTTATGACTGACCTCCCCCAACTCTCTCTCTCTCTCTCTCTCTCTCTCTCTCTCACACACACACACACACACACACACATACACACACACACACACACAAGTAGCCTTTACATACACAGCTCCAGTCACTCAATACTACCTACTCACCAATATTTTCAACCTCCAAGAATAGAGCACGCAAAAAGATGAACTGTGGGGAGATGCATACTCAACAAGAGAAAATGTACCACATAACATGCCAGCTGATATTATTATTGTACCAGTTCTATTTGTTGTATGCAATTTAGGATTCTGTTGTACATTTAATGTTGATATTTGTGTTGGTGATGGCAATTCTGCCTTTTTGATGCTTGATATGGATAATGTAAAAGAAGCTCGACACATATTAGACTAAAAATGAGAATGGTTGGGTTGCATATACAGTGTATTAATTTTATGAGTGAGAGTCAGAAGCTGTGGTTGTGGCAGTATGAACATGCACCAGCTCTGCCAGTTGTTCAGAGACAGAGAATATGGAATGAGATAGGGACAAAATGTAAGCAGACAACATCTGCCACACTGTTTAAAAATTTATCATGTGCCTGTCTACTTAGGTGTTCACCAGTCTCTTGTAACAAAGTGTTAGTCACAGCTTAGGAGTTGGTTTCAGAATGATACCTGCATGCTAAGTGTAATACATACCACATCACATGCATCACTGCAGAGTGGAAATTTTGCTCTGAGGAAAAGATAAGATGTTCAAGTGTTGCAGTTGAACAATATTCATTAGAAGAATGAAAGGGAACAGGGATAAGAGTAATTATAAAGGGCACCTGCCTTTTTCAGTGACTGATGAAGTACACTGTAAACATAACATGTCACTTTTTCTCTCATTTGCTAGCAAAAAAATGGTAATGCTTTTGGTTTTTTAATGGCTGATCCACAGAGTAAGACCTCATGAGTGATAGAGAGATAATAGCATGAGCTTCATCACTTTAATTTTTGAGGAGAGAATCATCATATTCCTCAGTCGTATGATAAAGACCAGCATATCTCTGTGCTTTTCAAAGAATATGTACTCTTGTTTGTGTGACCCCTGAGATAGTTTTTATGGTTTTGGAACATGAAGTTATTTATTGTTTATTATGAGATAATTTACCAGTAGACAAACTACAGCAAAAAGTCATTTACACTTACTTGTAGGCAGCAACTGCCTGCTGTCAATTGCTAGCCATTTAATTTGAGGCAGTAGCTTTGTTGGAGAGTGAGCATGCCCATCATTGTGATGGATGGAATTGTTTGGTAACTCAAACAAATGGATTGTCATCAGATGTTGCACATGTCATCAGAGTGATAGATAAATGCAGGATCAACAGGAAGTTTGGTATCAGTGCTTTTGATAGCAGGCTGGTTGTTGATGTTTGGTGAATGAACATTCCATAGGTTCAGATTCTTTATTAGCAGTTGACCATGTGCTGTGGAATAGACTTTACATTAATGATATGATACAGTAGCAACTACTATATTGATAATGTTCACATGACATGCATAAATCATTTATCCTATCTTTATTGGTCGCACCAAATTGTAATCGTAATCTTAAAATTCAATTTTTACACTAATAGTATTCAAGAATTCTCTTAAACTGTAGAGTGGGTTGTTTATTAACCTGTTATACAACTTACTTTTAAAATGATTGGGAGGTGTACTGAATTCTGACTGTGGGAGTTTATTAAAAAGTTGCAAATAGTTCACTCTGGGAGAGTTGTGTGCTGTTTTGTGCAAGCACTGGGCTTTTCAATTTAGCAAGAACTGCTGCCACCAAAGATAGCAACTGTGGGTAATAAAGTGACAATGACAGTATTTGCCTTTCACTGTAACAGATTGTAAGAGAAGAGGCCACAGTCCAGTAAATCTGTCATCAGTTCATCTCTTAGTAACAACCAATGAATAGCTGAACCATCTGGAAGAAGATCCTTAATATGAGGTACAGATGCCACCACTCCACATATGTGACTCTGCTTCCCACCTGTCACAAGGCACAGAGGTTAGCGCTGATGTGATAACCCCACCACTGAATATATGAAACGTGGGAAAAAGTCACCTGGTCTGGTGGGTTGTGGGAACAAGAACATCATAATCCACATGTTATGATGCACCCACCTTGACAACAGCATACTATTCAGGCAGGTAGTGGAGGTATTCCTGTGCTGGGAATGTTTAAGTGGGATGAAATGAGGTCGGCTCATATGTCAGCCATTGTCTCTTACCAGTAAACAATTCTGGAAGCTACTTGCGATTTGTACCACCAACAAGTCAATGAATCACTCCAGCAGTCTGAAATTGTGTAAGAACTCTCTGAAGAACACTCACTGAACACGAGTGTAGTGCCCCTCTGCCCCAGCCCCCACACCCCTTCCTCCCCAAGATCATCTGATCTCATTCCTATGAAGCACATTTTTCCCCTCTCCTGTGCAAAACTCTTCACCCCAGAGTAGTACTTTCACCCTACTACTCAATTATTTGCTAGCTGTAGTCCAATCTGTGTCTTTCCTTATAAATTTTGCCATCTAAAGCTCCTTCAAGTGCCATGGAAATTATTCCCTGATGTCTGAACGTGTCCTATTATCCCGTTCTGTCATCTTGTCAGCGGTTTATGTTCCTTTCTTTGGAGATCCTATAGAGGACTTCCTCAATTCTTATCAGTTCCTAATTTTCAGCATCCTTCTGTAGCACAACATCTCAAACACAGCAATTCTCTTCTGTTCCGGAGTTCCCTTAGTCTATGATTCATTACTATACAATTCTGTGCTCAAAATGTATTTTCTCAAAAATTTCTTCCTCTAACTAAGGCCTACCTTTGATTCTAGTAGACTCTTTTTGGCCAGGAGTGCCCTCTCTGCCTGTACTACTCTGTTTTTATGTTCTTCATCCATCATGTGTTATTTTGCTTCCAAGGTAACAGAATTCCTTTACTCTGTCTACTCTGTGGTATCCAATTTTTATGTTAATTATCACCTAGTCTCATTTATATTACTCCACATAACTTTTGTCTTGCTTTGATTTACTCTCAATCCAAAATGTGTGGTCAGTAGACTGCTCATTCCATTCAGCAAGTCTGCAGTTCCAATTCTTTTTCACTGAGGATAACAATATCATCATATCATTGATATCCTTTCACCAACTCTTAAACCTTTCTTTTACTTCTGTCATTACTTGTTTGATGTACAAATTGAAAAGTCTGAGCACTTCATTCGTTGTCTTCCATTCTTATTATTCCCTCTTATTCTTTGTACATTTGTATATTACCTGTCTTTCCATATTACTTATTCCTATTTTTCTCCCACTTTTAAACATCTTGCACCCTTTTACATTGTTGAACACTTTTTCTGGGTTAACAAATCCAATGAATGTGTCTTGATTTTTCTTAGTTATGAAGCATAGCAGCAGAACTGACTCTCTGGTGACTTTATCTTTATTAAAACCAAAGTGATAAACATTTAGCAGCTCCTGGATTTTCTTGTCCATTCTTCTGTATATTACTGTTGTCAATGACCTGGATACATGAGACATTACACTGACTGTACAATAGTTCTTATACTTACCAGTCCTTGCTGTCTTCAGGATTGTGTGCATGATATTTTCCTGAAAGTCTGTTGATAGGTTTCTAATTGTATATTAATTTTGTTGCCAGTTCTCCTGATGATTTTAGAAAGTTTAAAGGAATGTTGTCTATCTGCCCTGTCTTATTGATCACAAATCTTCCAGAGCTCTGTTGATCTTTGACTATAATACTGGATTGCCCATGTCTTCCATATCAGTTCCCATCTCTACCATACCATCAGTCAAATCCTCATTCTCATTAAGGCCTTATGCTCTTTCCACTTATCCACTCCCTTCTGTGTTTAACAATGGAATTTCCATTGCATTCTTAATATTGATGCTCTCGCTTTTTATTTCACCAAAGTTTGTTTCAGCTTTCCTATACATTGCATCTGTCTTTCTGATGACCATTTCTTTTCAATATCTTCACATTTTTACTACATCCATTTTGCCTTGTCTTCCCTGCACTTCCTATTTACATCATTCCTAAATAAATTACATTGCTGCTTTCACAGGTGGCTCTGCATCTGATTAGGTAGGATAAGATTGGAACAGGACTAGAGTAGGACATGCTGGGCAGGTGAATTGTGCAGTTTATGCTCTTGGATCTTTGTTGGGGCATGATCATGATGGTAAAGGATTGTTAGTGAAAGTGGAATAGCATAGCAATGGACCAGGATGTTGTGTAGTTAGTTTTGGTGGAGGAATACCACTTTAAAAGGACTGGAGAAGGATTGTGAGTAGGTTGACCCTATTTTCTGATTGAGATAATAGCAGTTGAAGCCCTTGCGAAAGTCGTGATTCATTTGCTCCAGTCTGGGATTATATTGGGCGATTGGGGGCTGGAGGGCGGGGGGGAGGGTGGGGGGTGCTCCTTTGCAGCCAATTCTTGGGGATGGTGGGAGAATTAGGGATGTGTGATAATGTGGTGAGGAATATCTGTTTGCGGACTAGTTTTGGGGGATAGCGCCTGTCCATGAAGGCCCTTGTGACACCTTCAGAATAGTGGACAAGGAAATTTTGGTCACTGCAGATATGCTGTCTACAAATAACCAGGATATGATGATGATGATGAAGTCCCATACTCCTTGACAAAGCATAGGGGAACGATGCAGAAGACACGCACCACCATACTCGGCAAGGTCCTAGTGGAGGTGGTTAGCCATTGCTTTCCTCCAACTGTAATGGGGATGAATGATGATAATGAAGACAACACAACAACACCCAGTCATCTCGAGGCAGGGAAAATCCCTGACCCCGCCAGGATTTGAACCCAGGATCCCGTGCTTAGGAAGTGAGAATGCTACTGCGAAACCATGAGCTGCGAACAACCAGGATATATGGGAGTGAATTTTTGGTGTGAAGGTGATGACAGCTGTCAAATTGCAGGTACTGTTGGTGGCTGGTGGGCTTGATATAAGCAGAGGTTTGGAATTATGGATGGGGCCATCACAGAGGTGAAGGTCAGTATCCAGGAAGGTGACAAATTGGCTGAGGAGACCAGGTGAAGCAAATGGGGAAAAAGGCATTGAGCCTTTGGAGGAATGAATGTGCAGTGTCTTAGCCCTGGGACTAGATCATGAAGTGGAATTAACATGAACCAGAAAGGGGTTTGGAGTTTTGGGATCCTAGGAAGTTTTCTTCTAGGTGACCCATAAACGGTTTGGCATAGGAAGGTGCCATGCAAGTGTTCAGGGCTGAGCCACAGATTTGTTTACATATCTTTCCCTCACAGGAGAAGTAGTTGTGTGTGAGGATATAACTGGTTAGATGTGTGAGAAATGGGGTAGTGCGTTTGGAGTTGGAAGGACATTGTGAGAGGTAGTGCTTGATGGCAGCTGGGCCATTGGAATGTGGAACATTGATGTATAGGGAGATGGCATCCGCTGTGATGAGTATGGATCTAAATAGAAACGGGATGGTTTGTATCTTTAATATGCGATACTCAGCAGATGAATTTAGGCAAGATGAACTGGTAATTGAGCTGGATGCAACTTGATGCATATCCGTCATATTTATATGAAGGACATCATTTTAGTGTTATATTCTTATTGATCTAAAAATTATTGTCTACATCTACATCTACATCCATACTCCACAAGCCATCCGACGGTGTGTGGCAGAGGGTACTTAGAGTACCTCTATCGGTTCTCCCTTCTATTCCAGTCTTGTATTGTTCGTGGAAAGAAAGATTGTCAGTATGCGTCTGTGTGGACTCCAATCTCTCTGATTTTATCCTCATGGTCTCTTCACAAGATATACAAAGGAGGGAGCAATATACTGCTTGACTTCTCGGTGAAGGTATGTTCTCGAAACTTCAAGAAAAGCCCGTACTGAGCTATGGAGCGTCTCTCTTGCAGAGTCTTCCACTGGAGTTTATCTATCATCTCCATAATGCTTTCATGATTACTAAATGATCCCGTAATGAAGCACGCTGCTCTCCGTTGGATCTTCTCTATCTCTTCTATCAACCCTATCTGGTGCGGATCCCACACCGGTGAGCAGTATTCAAGCAGTGGGTGAACAAGTGTACTGTAACCTACTTCCTTTGTTTTTGGATTGCATCTCCTTAGGATTCCTCCAATGAATCTCAGTCTGGCATCCATTCTTCCGATGATTAATTTTATATGGTCATTCCATTTTAAATCACTTCTAATGCCTACTCCCAGATAATTTATGGAATTAACTGCTTCCAGGTGCTGACCTGCAATATTGTAGCTAAATGATAAAGGATCTTTCTTTCTATGTATTCACCAAACATTACACTTGTCTACATTGACACTCAATTGCCATTCTGTGCACCATGCATCAATTCGATGTATATCCTCCTGCATTTCAGTACAATTTTCCATTGTTACAACCTCTCGATATACTACAGCATCATCCACAAAAAGCCTCGGTGAACTTCTGATGTTATCCACAAGGTCATTTATGTATAATGTGAATAGCAACAGTCCTGTGACACTCCCCTGTGGCACACCTGAAATCACTCTTATTTCAGACGACTTCTCACCATTGAGAATGACATGCTGCATTCTGTTATCTAGGAGCTCTTCAATACAATCACACAATTGATCTGATAGTCCAAATGCTCTTACTTTGTTCATTAAATGACTGTGGGGAACTGTATCAAATGCCTTGCGGAAGTCAAGAAACATGGCATCTACCTGGGAACTTGTGTCTGTGGATGAATAGTGTGAGCTGGGTTTCACATAATTGTCTTTTTTGAAACCCATGCCAATTCCTGCAGTGCAAAGTAAGTTTTTGACATATTTCCCATTCTCAAACTACATGGATTGCAAATGTACATCAATGAATAATGTATAATGTATAATGTATAATGTGAATAGCAACAGTCCTGTGACACTCCCCTGTGGCACACCTGAAATCACTCTTATTTCAGACGACTTCTCACCATTGAGAATGACATGCTGCATTCTGTTATCTAGGAGCTCTTCAATACAATCACACAATTGATCTGATAGTCCAAATGCTCTTACTTTGTTCATTAAATGACTGTGGGGAACTGTATCAAATGCCTTGCGGAAGTCAAGAAACATGGCATCTACCTGGGAACTTGTGTCTGTGGATGAATAGTGTGAGCTGGGTTTCACATAATTGTCTTTTTTGAAACCCATGCCAATTCCTGCAGTGCAAAGTAAGTTTTTGACATATTTCCCATTCTCAAACTACATGGATTGCAAATGTACATCAATGAATAAACCACAATTCACATTTGAACCAAATGTGAATCTAATATAAACAAAAAAATTGAAAAAAGAAGAATCTAGAAATTTTAGATAATTACCATATATTTAGATTAGACAGGAAATTGGAAGAAACAGGATATGAAATGACTGTTACTGAACTGTAGTGGGTGGTTATGTAGGTCAGGTCTTGCATTTGGGAGGTTTTGCACCTGGGTTGTGCACTAATGAATGACTTGTGCAGAGCAAGGTTGAGAGCTGGATTGTGATAGGGATAAACATATTGTATAGGTTGTCTGAGTGAAGGAATACTGCTTTGGGTGGTAAGGATAGAATTCTGGATAAGCCATTCCCCATTTTACACAAGATATATTCAGAAACAAGTTGAAGGCTGTGGTTGAGCTTTTCAAGGGCCTAGTGATATTAATAATCGGAGGAGGGTACTGATGCACAGTCGCTATGAGTTGGTATTGTGACAGGTAGGGATTAGTAGTGCAAATATTTTTCCAGACTATATGGGCAGAATATTTTCTGTCTATAAAGGCTCTGACAAGTTAATAACATTTCTCTGCTGTTGTATGTTTCTATGGACAATGTATCAATCAGTCACATATGAGTGTTTGGCATTCCCTATTTTGGTCGATTGTTCACATCTTGGCTACAGGTAGTTCAGTAAGATGTTTTAGAGCATATAGAAAAAGTGAATGCACCTGCTAAATTGCTCTCCTGAGAAATATTAGTTGACTGCTTTCAGTTAACAAGATAAACATGTATGGAGAATTATCCAGTGACCTACCAACACATTCATTCAATGTAAAAGAACTGTTCCAGTTTATCTTAAAAGAAAAAAGCATGTCAAAAGACTTTCCTAAAAGTACTGTCTACATTTTTAATGAACTCAGGGGTCAGTAGGCATTCTGTCAACACAGGAAGGCAGAGCAGGTGTTGGCAGAATAGGTCTTCAAGGGAAAAATTCAATATTATCTCCCAAATAGCACAACTGCCAACAGAAGGTTTTGACTGTGAGAATGCCTACCTGATCGTAAAATGTGCATTGAATATGGGTTTATGACATCCATAAACCAATGCATATCTGACATAAAGACTATTCTTGGCAAGCACTGGAATACAGGAATTATTTATTGTCAGCCACTTGTAGCATACTAGTATATCCCAAAAAGAATCAAACTGGCTTGTACTTATTTTTTATTAATTTTATATTTTGTTCCCTGATAGTGCCTTTCAGATCTAATGATTTGCAAGTTATAATTCTCCTGATGATTTTGTATCAGCAATTCCCAAATCAAACTGACTCCCAAAAAAATCAGGAATAGTGTGTGGCAGACAGACAAGAAAATTCACTTTACTGATACACTTAAAAACCTTAGACAAATTAATAATGGGCATGTAAGAGTCAGCACTGAAAACATTGGTGAACAAAAATGTTTCAAGGAAGGGACAGTGATACACATTGGTTATATAGTAAACTAACCAAAACTATTTTGAGGAGAAGAACAATGAAGAAGATGGAAAAAAGTGGAGAAAAAAAATCAAATGGCTGTCTGTGATGTAAAGTGTATTTTTGTTATTGACTGGTAGTATTGTGGTATTGTTGCACTTTTGTGGTTTCTTGAATAAATGTTTCATTTCAAAACAGCATTTGGTGTTTTGTCTACATAGTAGCAGATGGGCATAGTTGATAAAGTTTTCACAAAGTGCAACAGTTGTAGTGGATTTGTGTGATAACTTTATGTTATAGCAGTGTAGAAGATGAGACAATGGCCAATGAAAGACAGCAAATTGAAAAACTCACTGATGAAAATTGGAAGACTTGAAGAATTATAATGAGAACTATCTTGTAATGTGACGAAATCTTTGACGTCATAGATGGTGAGCTGCTTAAGCAAGAAGAAAGTGGACAAAATTATGAAACCAGTCTTGCTAATTGGACCAAGGCAACTGCAAAGGCAAGGGAATGGCTAAGTCTATCGCTTGACACCAGCCATTACTTTTTGTTGGAGAATGCAAGACTGCTAAAGAGATGTGGGATAAGCTACATAAAATTTATGATGTTCACTCAACCGAAAATATCTATCTGCTTCAACACAAATTTCATAACATTTTGTGGGAAGCAACTGATGGTATACTAGTAGAGTGACCAGCATGAGAACTTCAATTTTCACCAGTTTTAACATAAAAAAACCCCAGAAAGTCGCTAGATTTCTGCCTTCAATATAATATGGTGGCAGACTTAAGAATAGGCTACAACTTGTCAGCCCTGACCAATGACATCATTTCTAAGCCAAAGATAATACAGAGCAAATATATGAAAGCATAATCACTCTTCACAAACAAAGAAGTGTAGCACAGCGAATATGCACCTTAGAGTTACATCACATGAACAAAATTTGTGATCGTACACTGGTAATGCATTCTGATATGAGAAACAAAGAAATGAAACATGGAAAAGAGATGATACAGATGTAGATAATGTAAATCCATTCATGTGATACAACCTTATACAACCAAAAAATTTTAGAAAATGAGAATCTGTGGATAAATGAAATAAAATCAATGGGACAGACATGGAAGTAAGGGGGTTTTGGTTGGGGAGGAACTAAAAACAAAAACTGATAAAAACAATAAAAACATGGAAAAGAACAAACCTATGTAAAACATCATATGACTATTGCAAATAGTTTGGTAATACTGGTATTGTTTATTCCACTATTTGCAATACTGGTGTTGTGTTTTATATAGGACACCAGTATTATCAAAAATGTAAAAAGAATAAACCTATGTAAAACACAACACTAGTATTCATAATAGTGGGAAAAATGACAACTGTAACATGCATATAACAAAACAATTAAAAAATGATGCCTGAAATGTGTTATAAAACATGTAAAAATGTGTAATATACCAGTACAGAATTAAGTAAACAGGTAGACAAATGCCTGTTAAAAATCTACTTATGCTTCACTAACTTAAAATTAAACATAGGTACCTTGATTAAACATACTGTTGTGCTCTGCCATCACCCCCTCATGCTCAATTATATTTTCTTGTATTTGCTGTTTATCTTCTCTTCAGAGAATGTAGCTGAAGTTGTTCTGAAGCTTATGATGATTGTTGAGAGTACCAATGGTGGTCTCTATCTTTTGCAACATCTCTTTCGGCAGTTCACATGAATGGCAACATTTGCCTTCCATTTTTAGTTCATGTTTTATGCACAATATATAATGCAATGGCTCAATTTTCAATTTGTTCTTTTCATTTGATTTTGTATTGTTTACAAATCTGAACACATGCTCAACATTTACATTAGGACTTGGGAGTGACAACACACTTGAGGTGATATTTGCCAGTTCATGGAAAGAATTTTCTCTTCCAGAGTTTCTATAACAATATACTTCTACCCAAAATTTAACACAGTCATCCACTTCATCCTATTGTACATTGTGTAAATTATTCCACTGTAAGTTAGTAGCTGTTAATATGTCTTTATCGTCTGTAAACAGTTTTGCTATATCAATTACAAACTTTTTTATAGTACTGAGACATTTGTCAGGCGAAATTAGAGCCAGGAAAACACTATGTAGTTGATTTACTATCCCAACAATGGATTTAAGACAACTTACATTCACAATTTTCAAAGGCAGTTTTTGGTCATTAATTGCTCCATACAGCTGCTTCTATATAACTTGTCTAACTGATGAATGGGAGATCAAGTTTTAGGTTTCTCTGAGTAGAAAATCAAAGTTCCTAGGAAGGAATTCTACAGTAGTACAGGAAATTGCTTGTTGCAGAGAATGACACATGTATCTAATTAACTGCAAGTGAAATAATTCAGTTTTCTGACTGTCATTCACGCCATTTTTGATACCAATCATTATCAATGCACTGTTGGTCGCAATTGCTACTAATTTTGCAAAATTCAAACCTCCATCCGTTATACAAGTCTTTGAGATAAGAGAGTCAGCAACACATTCATTTAGTTGTATTATCTGCAAGTAGGTTGTAGCAATGCTTTGAGTTTGTTTCTGAATTGTACATGATGGCTATACCTAATGACTTCATAAATGAATAATCATTAATTTCATCAGTCACTAAGTTGTAACCCCCACCACCAATATATTTTAACAAATATTCCTCAAAATATGGTCCTGTGACATTGAAAATGGTAGCAGAACATTTTATTCTGTGTATCTTAAGTTCTCTCTCACTCCTGGTATCCGTAAAACCCGATTTACAGAGTTCACACATGTGGTCAGTTACTGTGAAAGAACAGTGCTTTCCAGTGAATAATGAAACTTTTGTTTCAAGATTCACTAGTTTGAATGGTAATACATATGGAAAACAAAAAGGTACTTCCACTTTTATGTGCTTGTTAGTGTTCATATGCTTCGTTAATCACTTAATTTAGCTGATAACTGCACTTTACAATACTTACAACAGCACTTTGCATCATCTCCCTCCACTTTACACAACCACTTTTTGTAGTGTTCAATTTTTAGCCAATCTGCTTGAAGTCTTTGCAGGTACTGTGTCTTAAACAGTTCAATGAATTTATTAAAAAGTGACTATCACTAACCAGCTTCTTAAAAGTGCAAATGGAGAACTACATTGATTTTGTTATTGTCATTTCAATGTCATGATAAGCCATAGGGTAGGGAATCCCAGGAAAATTTTTGGATATTGAACAGTGATATATCAAAATACTGGTATATTGGAAACATTAACACAGTACTTGTAATAAATATCTACCATGTCAGTAACACTGATATTTTGTGGATGCTAACAAGGAATGGTAAATTCATTCCAACAATTTCTTCACATTTCATGTCAAACTAACGTACAATTTACTATCATTGTTTCAAAAAACTCCAAATTAGTCGCGGGAATGCTTTTAAAATGTTCAGAAATGAAGCATGTCACAAAACTAAAAATCTTATCACCAGACTGAATTAAAAAACGCTAAACCTAGTGACAAAAATGCTAAGTTGGTTACCCTGTATGCAAGGCCATTCAAGCAAACTTGATTAAGAACAAATTCAATTGACATTGTTAGACAAGCTGATTGATGATGGTGACGTCTCAGCATGATTTTTGCAAACTTTGCCTGCAGAGTTCAGTTACATTTATATTGCATGGCATGATTTACCTGCTGAAGATAAGACATGGAATAAGTCACAAAAATTGTGATTAAATTATGAAGTGACAATAACACACCATGGAGATGAAAGTGTAGCTACAGCAATGATGTCGAAAATGAAGATTAACAAACAGCAATCAAGACACCATCAGTCTTCATCTGAATCTGATACATTAAAAACATCTCTTTGTAAAAGGAATTAAGACAGAAAATGCTTTCCATGTGGTAAAGCAACTCACTTATCAAAACAGTGTAAAACAGATTGGTTAGTTTCATGAGTAAGAAAAAGGCTCAGTGGTCAAACGCAAGTACTATGACAGGCAAAAGAGAAGATTGTGCTATGTTGTCAAAAGGTGTAACAGCAGTGGAACATTCAGGAAGTTGTAGTTGTACAGATAGGCCTACTTCAAAAACTGAGAGAAAAGTTTTAATGGTGGGATACAACAATTTTTCTGATGTGTGGTACATCACACAACAGATCAGTGTAATTGGTACACTACGTATGAACCATTTGAAACTCTGAGGGAGATGAATAGTGCCAATAATGGTGTGCAGATTGAAGCATTTGGCACAGGTCGTATTGATGTATGGGTTTTCAATGGTCAAAAATGGACAGAACAATATTTTGAAGATACTTGGTTTTGTCCTGATGGATGCTGTAATCTACTTTCTACATCTACATTTATACTCTGCAAGCCATCCAACAGTGTGTGGCAGCACAACAAGGAATAAATCAAATAATCAAAAATGATGGAAAATTGTGGGTATTTTCCAAAAACAATATTCCTATTGCGATTGCTACATCCAGTGGTGAAAATGAGCTTTATCGTTTAGCTGTGAAGGTTGTTCGTCAAGACAAGTCGTGTGTTGTTGCTGAAATTGATGAGACTTTACAGAGGTGGCATGTAAAAATGGATTATCAAAATGAAACCTATGTGCACCAGTTTTTGAAGGATTGTGGTATAGATACAAAGATTGACAGTAGCTTTTGTGAGGGATGTGTCTATGGTAAACATAACTGGCTAGCATCTGACAAAAGAAAACAGAAACCCACTAAACCTGGAGAATTAGTTTATGCAGATGTTTGTGGACCAGATGGAGAAAATGATTTGCAAGGCCATCAATACTTTGCTGCTTTCAAGGATGATTTTACCAATTTTAGAGTAACATACCTTTTGCAACACAAAGATGAAGTTAAAGAAAAATTACCACTGTTCATTAAAATGATAAAGACTCAAGTTGATGTTACTGTGAAGTAATTAAATAGAGATGGTGGCAAAGAGTTCCATGATAAAAATGGCTTAATTGGAACGAAACATTCAATTACTGCACCATATATTCCTCAGCAGAATGGAGTTGCTGAGTGACAAAATAGAATACATCTTGGTTCTGCTCTACTGAATACCTACTAAAAGCATTGTTGCTAGAGGCTGTTTGACTGCAACATACACTTTGAATCGGTCTGGTCCCAAAAAGATTAAAGATAAAACTCCAATTGAAATATTCTTGAAGAGGGAAGGTCGTTTGGATAATTTGTGATATTTGAAACAGAATGCCGTGCGTGGATTCCTACACAGAAACAGAAGTAGATTGATGCTGAATCTTTAAAAGGATATGTGGTTGGTTATGATGATTGTGAATACTGTGTTTATTTTCCTGAAAAGATGTCTGTGTATACATGCAGAGATGTAAAATTCAGCTGGAAACAATAACAGAAACCAGTTATTCAAGAGACAGAAAGGGATATTCATATATCAGATGTAGATGAAAATGTTACAGAGAGTGAACTTGAAAATGTTGATTTTGAAAAGGATAGTCAGTGGAATTTTATGAAGCAAGATGTAGCAATAACTGATGAAAGGGTTAATAATCATCTGTATGATACTGAAAGATAGGTTGTGAGTAGCTTATAAGCAGGAAATGAAGAGACAGGAAGCTATAATTTATGTGAACGGTGAAATTTGAGGTTCAAAAAATGGCTCTGAGCACTATGGGACTTAACTTCTGAGGTCATTAGTCCCCTAGAACTTAGAACTACCTAAACCTAACTAACCTAAGGACATCACACACATCCATGCCCGAGGCAGAATTCGAAGCTGTGACCGTAGTGATCGCGCGGTTCCAGGCTGTAGCGCCTAGAAATGTTCGGGCACCCTGGCCAGCGAAATTTGAGGAAACCATCATGTTACTGTAAAGATTCTGCCCACCAACCAAGACTGATGCCTCTTTGTGGCACACCAAGGAACTATAAAGAAGCAGTTTAGTCAGAAAATTCTGATCAATGGAAGAAAGCAATGGAGGAAGAAATGAGTGCTCTAAAAGGAAATGAAACATGGGAACTAGTTCACAGGACTAAAACACAAAAGATGGTTAAAAATGTATGGTTATTTACTACAAAATTAAATGCAAGTAAAATGGCAGTTTGATATAACACTAGACTGGTGACAAAAGGATATACTCAGTGTTTTGGAACAGATTATGTTGAGCCCTGTTGCAAGATCTGAGATGATTAGAGCTGTGTTTAGTGTTGCAATTCAGCGTGATTGGTGCATAAGGCAATCTGATCTGAGGACAGCATCGTAATTTTGTTCTTTGGTTTGGCAGTTGTGTACAATGGCTGTCTGTGATGTAAAGTGTGTTTTTGTTTTACACAGACAGTATTGGGGTATTGTCATGCTTTTGTGGTTTTTCAAATAAATGTTTCATTTCAAAATGCCATTTGGTGTTTTGTCAACACAGCTGTTCATGATTTCAAAAGTACTGAAGTATATACTTTAAAATGTAGTAAGTTACCTGTTATAGAATATTTTCAGCTGCTTACTATAACATAGGTAGAGCTTCCTTTTTTCATGGCAGCTGTAGCTCTGCTGGATGTTGGGTGTCTGTGGAGGAATATAGCCAATTCCTTCTGATAGGCTGTTGTCAAGCAGGTATCATATCATCAAGCAGAGTCCTGAAATAAACTCAGTGGTAGGTGTTGGTCTGTGGCAACAGGTATGTTGTACATTGTTTAGGATGGATGTAATTACATGCCACTGTTTAATCATCAGTGCTGATTTTGCCACAGATTAAGAAATTAATGTCTTTAATCTTAATTTGCCTTAAAATAAAATAAAATGATTATCTTTTATAAATACCAGAGATACTATACATTTCATCTGTGTGCTTCTGCAGAATCTCCTCAGCCATATATTCCACCATCTGAGCAACAAGTTCAGGAGCCTAAGAAATATACTGGAGGTTGTATTCCTTCTCGTTCATTTAGGATGCTGCAGGCAATGACAGCTCCCGAGAACTGTGGTAAGTAAACTAAATTAAAACAATTAGTTTGTATGTAACTCTGCAGGGAATATGATGCAGCCTAACAATGTGGATCTTCAATTAATTTATTATGTGATAGTGTTTATGACAAATAAAATTTCTTATTATCTCTATAATCATTTTGAGTAATGTAAATAGTGTGCACTTAAGGCATTGAGTGATCAAAAGCTATGTAAACAAGACTGACAATGATGCTGAACTTTTCAGGCACAGTCATTATTTGAACCTAAGAAACATAGGCTCAGCAACATCTTCGGTACTGTTTGTGTCCCTGCAACTCAAATGTTCAAATGTGTGTGAAATCTTATGGGACTTAACTGCTAAGTTCATCAGTCCCTAAGCTTACACACTACTTAAACTAAATTATCCTAAGGACAAACACACACATCCATACCCAAGGGAGGACTTGAACCTCTGCCGGGACCAGCCGCACAGTCCGTGACTGTAGCACCTTAGACCGCTCAGCTAATCCCGCGCAGCTCCCTGCAACTGCTTAGTGCCTTGATTATATGTTGGGTAATTACATTTACTCCTTTCATTATTTGTATCCCAACCAGGACCTTGCAGTGTCATATTATAATCATCTTAAATTCACTGAAAGTGTCAAGACACTACTTTGATACCAATAAAGCATTTTTTCTTGAGATACTGTTGCTTAAAATAATGTTATATGGAAGAAAGCCTCGAGTTCCTATTTTAAAATAAAACAGTTTTACATATAGCTTAAAGAAAACGATTTCTCTCAGTCTCTATACTCATATTTTTGTATTTATGTTCACATCTGTCTCATGGGAATTAATTATCTTAAAATAATGAGGAGTTACAACTTAATAAAGAAAGACTTCCATGAAGAAAGAACTCCTGTTACTAGTAATACATGGTTCATTAAAGAAAATTAGTGGATGCCACAAACTGAATTTAGTTCATAATTCATCTTTCTCACTATCAATCATTTTTAACAGCAGTTCTTCTGTTTGTCACATACCTATGTTTTTTAGTACACATTCCACTACAACCAGGCCCAGTTTGTGAGGCCAGAGCACCACACTGAAATATATATTGTCCATTTTGTATAAAAAGTTACCTTTAAATTGAATTCCGATGTAACTCTGTTTGATGTTCTGTCATTCAGGTTTTCCAATTGTAAAATCAGTTGTTTCCAGACACAGAAATTGAAGCAGTATGAGAAGATGAGACAATGGTGTCAATGTCTTTTGAAACAGTTGTGTTTCTATAAATTTTTAGTGCTGCTGCTTGTTGTTGTACAGTATTTGTTACAGACCCCTTCTATAATGGTTGACCAAATGGACTTACTTCCTAACACAATAATTCTGGATGCTATGCTATGAAACTGAGCCCCAATATTCACCATTATGCAGAATTCTCTATTGCAAAATATTAACATACTGACTTCAGAAGACTAACACTTTTCTCAATATCTGTGCACATAACCCACTCACGTATCCATACCTGATCCTGTTTCTCCACTGAATTTATTCATTAGATACTTAACTATATTGTTGTTCTGTGGTTCCCAGGTATCTTCCATTTCTCTTAACGTTTTTCCAAATGGCAAGAAATGTAATAACATTTATTATATCATTTGTTGGTGAGAATTAGAGGAGAACCAGAGATTACAGTGGGTGTAAATGAAAAAAAAGTCTAACTTGGTTGAGTGGAAAAGGAATTGACCATCATGTTGTTAGAGAAGCCATTCCAATACTCTCCTCAGCTGATTTCAGGAAAAATGTAGGGAACAAAAAGAAGAGTTGTCACAAAGGATTTGAATTATACTCCTCCCACGTATCAGGTCACTGTCCCTCCACTGTGCCACCTTGCCCAGTTGTGATGCATTTTTTATATGTGTAAAGCTGAAAGTGTGTTATGAACTGAAGTACTGTGGTATTCTTCAAGTAGTTTGGCCTGTATATGGAATTCGTGGTTCACCTCCAGCCTCTGTGCTCATGTTGAAGGAACTTCCTAATCCACTTGGGGATCTCTCCTCACTTCAGTAGTATGAGATATCCAGTTTAAAACTTGTGCTTTGGTCCAGGATATTTCAGTCCACAGAGATTTACCAAGTTCATTTGTTTTTGTCATATTCTTAGTACAAATAGAAAATTTCATAGTGATCTTGTTATGATTTCTTTTAACAACTCAAGTTTTTACAGTTTCCTTTTTTAATTAACTATTGACTTGTCTTTTTGATTATGTATCACTTGTTTTATATCCCACAATTTTTGTGCTCTTTCATTGCAAATATCAGCATTTTTTATATTTGTTTCTTATTCAGATTAGAAAGCTATCTACATGTAAACAGTTGAGGTTCTTCTTTCTCATTAGCTTAGCAGCATAGTGTCATTACTTCATTAAGTTTTCTAACTATGTGCCAGCAGTTGTTCTATGTTCT
Source organism: Schistocerca serialis cubense (assembly GCF_023864345.2). Classification (NCBI taxonomy): domain Eukaryota; kingdom Metazoa; phylum Arthropoda; class Insecta; order Orthoptera; family Acrididae; genus Schistocerca; species Schistocerca serialis. The sequence goes on from NC_064638.1 coordinate 703,329,466, forward strand.
GTTTTGTGATGTGTCATAGGGATCTTTTGAGCCTACTGTGAAATCATTACAGTTTCATCACTTTTCAGTACTTTTTCACCTTTTTTTGAACTCAGACTTTCTGCTGTGCATTATTTTTCAGATATGTAAAATTTTAGAAAGAACTAAGTGTGTATGGTGAACTATTGGTTTTTATTCCCTTGAAAAACTTGAGATTCGTAGTTAGGTTTCCTCGTCTGACACAAATCCTCATTTTTTTTATCTTTAAATGAATACATCTACATCTACATAAATACTCTACTAGCCACCAAGCGGTGTGTGGCTGAGGGCACAATTTGTGCCAAAGTCATATTTCAGCCCCTCTGTTCCACTCGCAGATCACGCAAGGGAAAAACGACTGTGAATGCCTCAGTATGAGCTCTAATTTCCCTTATCTTTGAATGGTGATCATTGCATGATTTGAAAGTTGGTGGTAATAATATGTGCTCTTCATCCTCAGCGAAGATTGGATTTCAGAATTTAGTGAGCAGTCTCCACTGTTTAGTGTGTCATCTATCTCCAAGTGTGTCCCACTACAAACTTTCTATGAGATTTGTAACACTCTCGTGATGGCTAAATGTACCAGTTGTGAATCTTGTCACTCTTCTTTGGACCTTCTCAATCTCTTGAATCAGAACCAACTGGTCACGGTCCCATGCAGACAAACAATACTCTAAGACTGGATGAACCAACATATTGTAAGCAATTTCCTTTGTTGAAGGACTGTATCGCTTCAGGATTCTACCAATAAACTGCTATCTAGACTTTGCCTTTCCCGTGACTTGTGTATTTTTATCATTCCATTTGAGATCATTTTGTATAGTCACACTCATATACTTGATGGATGTTACTGCTTCCAAAGACTGGGCATTTATTTTGTACTCGTACATTAATGGGGATTTCTGCCTTGTTAGGTGCAGTAGGTTACACTTAATAATATTGAGAGATAATTGCCAGTCATTACACCAAGCATTTATTTTCTGCAAATCCTCATTGATTTGTTCACAACTTTCGTGTGATACTACTTTCCTGTAGACTATAGCATCATTGGCAAACAGTCTAATGCCACTGTCAATACCATCAACCAGATTGTTTATGCAAATTGTTAAAAGCAGCGGACCTATTATGCTGCCCTGGGGCGTACCTGAAGTTACACTTGTTTTTGTTGAAGTCACCCCATTCAGGACAACATACTGCTCTTGCTGTTGCTTTGGGCCAAGCTTTTGTATAACCTCATTTCTGGCTCATGTTTTCATTGCAACATACTGGTACCCATCACCTTCACTTTTGTAAATCCAGTGTTTTTTTAAGTTCTCACCCTAGTGTCAGTGAATGATAGCACTGCACATATTAATTGATGTAAGTTCTATTTGTTTTATTGCAATGTGAGTTTGTTTCTTTTCTATAATGTCTGTAATGACTTTGCCTAATTAACTTAGCCAGTAATTAGTCCTCTTAATCTTTTACTGGAGTATCAAATTTGGTTTCAGAATAGCTACTTTTCAGAATAGGGGCTAGAAATCATATAACATATTTCTGTTCCATGGGTATTTCCAGCAAAGTGCAACTGCTGCCCCCTGCCCCCAGAAAAAGAAATCATTGTAAACCAGACTCCCTTGCATCCTGCACCAACAGATATCCAGTATCAGGTATCAGTTTTAAAAAAAGCCAAAACAAGTAGCTGGTATAGAATACCACCTAGAATATCCAAAGTCATTTGTCATGAACTCTCAAATATTTCATAACACTTGTCCACAGTGGATTTTTTTTGCAGAAACCAAAGTAAATGGTTTTTATAGATTTTCATCCACTGAACGTGAATTTCATGATTATTATCTCCTAGCTCAGTGATACAAGTAAGTTGGAACTTTATGTTTTATGTATTGTGCTAGTGTAATCAGTAGGATATGTACATTAATTGAACTTACCTGGTTTATTTGCACCATTGAGCATCTCTCTGTAACATTCATCAGAAATCAACAAACATAGCAGTAATCCACTGCCCTGTGTACTGCTACTTGATGAGAGAAATGTCCTGGTGCTCATCACTGAATGCACCACAGTTCTGTGGGAACACATTGAGGTGGGGGTAAGGAACTGCATATTCAGGACTATGTTGCAGCTAATGATCTTGTAGCAGCTAATGATCTTGTAAGCATGAATGAGTTCATCCACAACGTCGTTTTAATTTTGAGCTCTCCTGTTTCCCAAGAATAAAGTTGTCACATCATAGAAAAAATTATACTCATGCGGCTAATCAGGACTTAGGGTGAACTCAAACTGTGTGTTGCCCAATTGTTGGCATATCTGTGAACCAATGGATATCCCCTTTGTGATCTTCTCTGTATTGAATCATGGAAACTTCTTACAAAAATAATGAAATGTGGCTTCATTCATGTGAACAGTCTTAACAAATGCTGTGATGTTTCTGAACTTAACATGCAATCGGAGGGGGCTGGAGAGGTCAATTTTGTTTGACTCACTAGAGGTTCTTCAGCAATATTTTTTGACCTGGCACCAGATCTGTTTGTGGAGGCCATTCCCTCTTTGTGTAATTTCTTTCTCTTGTGCGACTGTCCTAGTCATACAACTAGCAACAATACTTACTGTAACCCTTTTGCAAACCCAACAGCATCACAATAAATTTGAAATATCCACATACTAGCCATTCATGCTTATTGTAATTAACACAGTTTGCAATGGAGTTCAACGTAATATAACTTTTTTAGCTGAGGCAGCACATGCAACAGGGAAGAATGGTCTTTCATTGCTATTGAGCAACAGTGCTTCCTTTAGTGTTGTTTGAGAGCCATCTATAAATAGTCTCCACTTGTCTGCTTTGTGTGTAATGTTTAGGTCTTCCAGCAAAAAGTCAGTGTCACGGCAGGGAGGGGGGAGTTAATGTCACCTTCAGCATTAAAGTGACACTCAAGCTTTCTCTGATGCTGTCAAAACACAGACACACTGTGTCATAGGAGATTCCACTGCTGCAGTCATGAGGCAAGAGTTCAGCTTTACACTTTGGAAGATCTAAATCCCTAATCAGATAACTGAGTTCACACTGTGGGATTTTGTGTGGTTCTCCAGATTGTGATGTTGTAAATGTAGAAATGATTGAACTTTTTTGGCTATGTGTGTCAGCTCAGCATCATTGCTATCAATGCTTGTGGTACACATGAGGGAACAGGAACTGGCAATCCTTTACCATGAGCCACAGGGCGAATGAAAGATGGCATGCCAGGGTATTGAATATTCATCTTCCTCTTGGTATTGACTCCCTTCCTCAAGGGAGCTACCATACAGAAGTAACAAATCCAATGCATGATTTGTGGATTCACTCTACCTAGCACCCATAGCAAACTCTGTGGAAACTTTTTCCATCCATCGAAGCATTCAGTGTACATGAAGATGAAGTGAAACACACTTGTGAAGCTCATAATTTATCTTGGCCTCCAACACAACATGGAAAATACAAGGCATATGCTTCTTTCACTGCTTTAGTCAATTGTCACCTTCATAAACCACAAATAACATCTGCACAAGCATAACAAAAGTTATCAGGTTTATTACTGATGATGCAGGGCATTTTTTATGAAAGCATACTGGTGCACAGTAACACAATTCTTCAGTTTGAAACACTTCACCTCACATACACTCTCTGTCAATCATCATGTCACTCATTCAAGTAACAAGTGAACTAATTCAGCACAAGAGTACTCACCTGTGACAAATGACAACTGAAATAGCACCTGGTTTCTATATTTGACAGTGCTCACATGACTGGATAGTTCAAACATGAGTCATGGTATAAACGAGTGTTGCCAAATTGTTCCAGAAGTGCCCACCTCATTCACTTGTGGCAGAGGGGCCCTTGTCACAATGCTTTTGCATTGCAAAAAAATAAAAAAATAAAAAGAAAAAAGAAAAGAAAAAAAAGGAAAAAAAAAAGTGAAAATTTGTGGACCAGTGTAATTCACCATGAAATTAATGTGAAACCCTCCCAACCCCCACCCTCACCCTCCTCCTCCTCCCTCTTTTTCCAGCTCAGATCATGCGAATGCTCTTCTTCTGGCATCTTACAAAAGAAAATGGTAATATTTCAGATTTCTTCACTTTATTCTGTACTGTGGCTTGTTCATAATAATTATTTGCTTTTCTTGGTCCTTTGAGTTATATTCTGTCTACATTCGGTGTTGTAAATTTGTGATGTTCTACCTTTAACTTTTTGTGATACACATGTTCTAAAGGTTAATGCCTTGTTGGTGCAACCACTCTCTCTGTCAATGACTGGTCATTTTATTTCTATGTGCTGTTACATCCTATCTCTTCTTGGTGCCTTATAATTCATCCAAGGCTGTCCTCTTCCTTTCTTTCCTAGCACTTACTCTTCAAGAATATCAATGATAAAGTTTGGTTGGTTGATTTGGGGGAGGGTACCAAACAGAAAGATCATTGGTCTCTTCGAATTAGGAAGGACAGGGAAGGAAGTCAGCCGTGCCCTTTCAAGGGAACTATCACGGCATATGCCTGAAGAGATTTAGGGAAATCACAGAAAACCTAAGTCAGGATGACCGGACCTGGGTTTGAACAATCTTCCTCCCAAATGCGTGTACAATGTGTTGCCATCTCACTCAATAATGATAAAGGTATTCTTCCTAATGATATATCCAATAAATTTTATTTCTCTCTTTTCTGTTTCCTTTAATATAATCTTCTCTCTTCATTTACTTCCATTAAGACTTCCAGGTTCCATGTTGGCTTTTCTTTCTAAACAGCTCATTCTTGTCATTTTCCCCCATATTAACATTCAGCAGCTTCATGTTAATTCCTTCCCAATTTACCCAGAGTCCAACTTCCACCTCCGTGCAGCAGTATACTTCATACAGATGATTTTGCAAGGGGTTTTCTGACATCTGTGTTTGTATGTTTGTTGGTTAAAATATTTTTCTTAATAATAATGACTGGTTTGCCAGTGCTACCCTTGTCTCCACTTCCATTAAGCATCTGTTGTCCTCTGTGATTATAAAAAAAGGTTTCATGTGCCAACTATGATCACATCAGTTTTTATATTTGTTTTAATTTTTCCAATATTTTCCCATACTACTATTACTTTTGTTTTCTGTTTGTTCACTTTTAATTTACATTGTTTAAGAGTGTATTATAGGAGTTCCAACATACTTTCCTTTCTTTTTCAGAGCCTGCAACTACCCAAATGACATCAGTAAATCTAATAAATCTATCCTTTCATCATTGGCTCTTATTCCTTTTGTATTCTCCTTCACAATCTGAATAGCTTCCTCAAAGAAACAATATGGGAATGTGAGACATCCATGTCTAACTCCTTTTCTAAAATTTGCCTCTTTCTGTATATTATTCAAAAATGGTTCAAATGGCTCTGAGCACTATGGGACTCAACTTCTGAGGTCATTAGTCCCCTAGAACTTAGAACTAGTTAAACCTAACTAACCTAAGGACATCACACACATCCATGCCCGAGGCAGGATTCGAACCCGCGAGCATAGCGGTCTCGCGGTTCCAGACTGCAGCGCCTAGAACCGCACGGCCACTTCGGCCGGCTGTATATTATTGATGTTTGTTTTTGTGCTTTGGTTCTGATACAGTTAGTTAATTTTTCTTCTGTCCTTCCAGACAAGTCTTATTTTTTCATAGCCCTAATGAGTAGCTCCCAGTTTACATTGTCAAAAGCTTTTTCTAAGTCGGTGAAGGTTACATACGTTCTTCTATTCATATCCATCCTTCTCTCCAATAGCAAAATCAAACAATGGGAACTACAAGCTGAAAGATAGATTTGTACTTACCATAAAGATGACACATTAAGTTGCAGACAGGCACAACTAAAAGATGCTTACACATTAGCTTTCAGCTAAAGTCTTTGTCAGAAAAGGAAACATACACTCATTCATTCACACAAGCATGAACACCTTAAACACAAATTACTAGTAGCTCGGACCAGAATGGTGCAAGGTCAAAATTGGTTCTCTTGCTCCTCTGCCTTCTCTGAATCCAAATAGCTCTTCTCCAATATACTTACCTACCTTTCCTTTTTTTGTGCTTTCAACTATATTAATGAGTTTTTTGGAGTTGTGTATAACACTGATAGTGTTCTGTAACTGGTGCAGTCAACTGCATTTTCTGTTTTAGGTGTGGTAATGGTTACGTGTTGTCTGGAGTCTTCTGGCATGATTCCTCTTTCATAGCTTTCAATTACTGTTCTGAATAATTGTTTTTTTTTTTTCATGTTGTTACTGAAATTTTTCAGCAAATCTGCAGGAATGTCATCAACACTAGTTGCTTTTCCTTCTTTGAGACTCCAGAGTGCATGTTCAAATTCATGTTTCATGATAGTAGGACCTCCCACATCTTTTTTACATTCATTAATGCCTTCAATTAGATTACTTTCATTCTTGAAGTCCTTATCATAAAACATCTCTTCTATGCACTCTTTCTAATGAACGCATACTCATCATTGTCTATCAGTAATATTCTCTCTTTATTTTTAACTGTTAGGCCCACTGATTTCATTGTATGTTTGTACTGAAGGGCTCCGATTTTCTTATAAACTTTGTCCTCTTTTCCCTTTTTCTGATCTTTTTCTATCTCTTCAGCAATGCTTTTTGTTTATTCCTCATTTTCTTCTTTCCATTTGGTTTTGATGTAATTTCTGATTCTTTTGTAGTCATCTACATTGTTTTTCTTCCCACACTTATTCTATTCTCAAATTAGATTTAGTATTTCTTCTGTCATCCAAAGTTTTCTGGGCTCCAGTTTCTTTGTTTCTAAATCCTCACTTGTTGCTTCAGTTTTCCCCATCTTCTTATTCTTCCACTGTATGGCTCACCACTCATTAGCTATTTTATTGTTTTTTTCCCTCCAAAACTATGATTATTGCTTCTCCTTTCAATCCTTCTATTCTCAGTTTATTTTTGACAGATCTCTAGGTTCTTTTAAATCTAATGTTGCTCTTGGCTAGCACTGGTGTGTGGTCACTATCTACGTCTGGACCTAGATAACTGTGTCATGATTTTATCTGGTTCCTCTACCTTTGCTTCCTTAATATGATCTAACTGCAGTTGCCTTTTGGCTGGTACCTCACATGTATACCTTCTAAGAGGGACTTCAAATAGTGTGTTTGTAATAACAATATCATTTTGATTACAGAAATCTACCAAATTTTCACCTATTTCATTTGCTTCCCCAAGCCAAAATTTCCTGCTGTTGTATTGCCTGTATGGGATCCTACTATGACATTAAAATCACCCATTATTGTAACATTATCTTTTCCTTTTGTCAGTTCTTCAATATCTTCATACATAGTCTCTGCGTCTTCCAAGTCATGATCCGATGTTGGAAAATATTAACAAGTACACAGGTGCACTATTTCTTTTTGTATCAGCATCAAACAGTCGATGACATGGTAAGTACCACAAACATTATTTAATAATTTGACTCCTATTACAACTGTCACTCCATACTTTCCTCTTTTCTTACCACCACTTTAAATTGCTTTAAACTCATCACAGTAGAAATCTCCATTTCTCTCCCACCTTGTTTCACATAGACATAATGTATCTGTCTCTTCTTCCTCATCGCATCTTTCACATCATCCAGTTTTCATACTTTCAGTAGCATTCATACATTCCCTGTTCCCATCTTCATCTCCATTTTAGAGAGATTTTGCTTGATGATGACCTAGTTGCCTCTTATCTCCTCTGCCAGATCTTGGCTTCCAAGATCTATGATCAGTAGTTAAATCCTAATTAATGCCAACTTTTATGGCTGCATTCTACTTGGGATATCCTTAACACAAGGGAATGTTTCCCATTGCCTTCTCTATTCTATGCCATTGACCAGGATGTGTTGCTTCATCCACCTTTAGGGGCAATTTCTTGGCCCATTTTTGTGAATGATTTAATTTTATTGTAGTCCTTACAGTTGGTGTTGTCACAATATTTTCATAGGTATGTCCATTTATAGATTGACTATTAATTTAGAAGTTAAATATACAATTACTCTGGAGCATCTACATTGCAGCTGTCTTAGATCACAACATAATTACCGAGCGAGGTGGTGCAGTGGTTAGCACACTGGACTCGCATTCGGGGGGATGACGGTTCAATCCCGCGTCCAGCCATCCTGATTTAGGTTTTCCGTGATTTCCCTAAATGCCAGGATGGTTCCTTTGAAAGGACGTGGTCGACTTCCTTCCCCGTCCTTCCCTAATCCGATGAGACCGATGACCTTGCTGTCTGGTCTCCTTCCCTAAACAAGCCAAGCCACAACATAATTAATAATGAAAATAAATACTGTTTGTGAAACACTCTTTATGTATGAAGGATACTGACCTAACATCATCATGCATATGTATTTCACATGTTTCTAATGGTATATGGAAACAGTTACAGTAACAATGTAAAAGTAAGATTTACAAATTTGGAGCTCCACACTGGGTTATACTAACTTTAAGTGTGACATTAATCATCTTATTACTCATAAGTTTATTTCTCTGTTTCTGACAACCACTATTCATATTTTCCTTCATATTTGTGCTGATTTTTTGTTGTATATGTGTTTTTTCATAATTTAAGTATGTGACAACACTTATAAAGCTTTAGCAGACACAAACATAGCACAATTCTTGTATGAAAAGGATAGATTATGACATGCCATATAGAGGACGCATTAAATGGCAGACAGGCTCATTGAAAAAAGAGTGGTAGAGATTAATAGCTATTGGCCTAAGTCCTTCATCATACAAACACAAAACAAAACGCACACACATTCACATACAATTCACATACAAATGACCAATGTTGTCTTGGGACACTTAAGACCTGATTGACTGCATCAATAGTGAGTAGCGATCTTGGTTGAGATGGGAGAGGGGAACTGAAGAGGTATGAGGTGAGGACCCCACCTGGGGATAGCAGGGTAAGGATGGGGGAAGATGATATTGCTGCCTGTGGAAGCTTGCAGGGATGCTGTGGAGTAGAGTAGTGGGCGGCTAGATGCAGTATTGGGAGGCTGTGGTTGGGAATCAAAATGGAGAAGGGACAAGTAGAAAAGAGGAGATAAATGTTCAGGTGTACTGCTAGGAATCAAGGCATATTTAGGGATGGAGTGTGAATAGTGAATGGTTAGGCAGTTGTAGAACTGAGACTAGCAAAGGTTGAGGACGGGGCTTATGGGAATGAAGGATATGTTGCAGGGTGAGTTCCCATCTGTCAGTTAGTTGCGTGTTCAATAGATCATTTGAATGTTTTTTTTTTCTGGCAGTTTTTAAGTAGAAGTTAGTCATTTGAATAGAAGGATTTGTGTGGGAGAAATGATTTAAAGTTAGATTTAAAACGTGCTTTGCTGTCTGTCAGACATTTTTATGTTATTGGGTAGATCAAAAATTTTTGTTGCTGCATATTGAATTTATTTCTGAACCACTGACAGCTTTAAAAATGGGTAATAAAGGTCATTTTCCCTCTAGTGTTGTGTGTATGGACATCACTGTATTCTCAAATTGTGATGGATTATTTATGACTTGTTCATTAATAAACATATCTACTGTGACAGCACTGTTAAAATGTCTTGCTCTTTGAAGAGGTACCAACATGACATCTGTGGGTGAACATCATATGCAGTTCCTACTGCTCACTTTCGTGCAATCAATACTTTCTTCCTAACTGATGAGCCACCATGGACAATTATTCAGTAAGACATTACTTTGTGGAAATATGTTAAGTATGTGAGGAGGTTGAATTGTTTGTTTCCAATATGAAGAGCAAAAGTCACTGAACTTAATTGAGAAGCTCAGTAATATGCTTCTTCCAGTAGCATTCATCAGTATGTACACCAAAAAATCTGGAGCATTCTACCCTATTTACTGACTCCTGCTCATGTGCTACATCAGTTTTTGGTATGACTCTATTTGTTGTACAGAACTGAATGTAGTGTGTTTTTTTAAAATTTATGGGGAGTCCATTTTTAGAGAACCACTTAATAATTCTTTGGATAACATCATTTATGACCTCTTCTGTTGCTTACCCTTTAATTGGAGTTGTAATAACACTAGTATTATCTGCAAAATGTATACATTTTGCTTGTTGAATGATAAGTTGAAGGTCACTCAACAATATACAAAGGATAGGATGAAGTTGGAACAACTTTTCAGAATTCTGTGTGAAATTGCATCAACTCCATATGAACTTTTTTTTAGAATTTTTATAATTGTAGTAATTTCAGTGAAAGATGTTGGTGCTACTTTTGGTTGCTTAAGGTTTTGTGGAATTATATTTTTAATATATTCTCTTGCTTCTTTAACTGAATCATATTTCCTGCTATGTTTAGAAAGTTATTGTTTAAAGTATTTGCAGCCTGTGAACTATTATCAGTCACAACATTATCATTTATTTAATTGTTGAGGAATCTTGTGCACTTGTTTTAATCTTATTATCTGCATTATTTATTTCTGTCTGGGAATGCCTACTTCTGGACATTTTAATGTCTCTCTTCAAAGTACTACAGCATTTTTTGTAGCATGCAAGCAATATTGGATCTTGACTTACTCTGGCCATTATATAATTCCCTTAGTTATCCATGGCTTACTTTTTTTTAATGGATCTTCTGGATAATATTTTAGGAAAGCACTTTCAAATATTCACAAAAAATTACTATATAATTCTGAATTTGACAGTAGCATCTCTTCCCACATCCACCTCATCCCATACCATCCCTCTTAGCTTACTGTCCCTTTCAGCTTACCATCCCTTTCAGCTTACATTGTACCCTGTTTCATTAATAAGCCTCACTGCCTTGTATGAACTTGTCTCAGAGTTGAAAGGTACCGTACTGTTTCTGTCCATTAATTGTGCATCATGATCAGATAGTCCATTAGTAGTTGGGTACACATTAATTCTTTCAGCATGAGCATTGCCTGCAAAAAAGTTGTCAATCAGTGTCTTACTATTTTGCTGGCCACAAGTTGGAAAACTGATTACAGAAATTAGATTGAAACACCCAAATAATAATAGTTCTAGTTAATTTTTCATTTTTTCATTTACATTGAAATCTACGCACTCTACTAACTATTTCTTCTTGTCTAACAGGTAGCTCAATAATGCATCTATATTTCTCCTCTGTAGACTGTTACAATCATCAGAGAAGTATTTTGCAATAACAGCTCACAAGATTATTCTTTCAATACTCTTTATTTGTAACCTGACTCTAACCTAAAAAATGAGCCCCTTTGATTCCAGTAATCTGTGCATTTCAAAAAAAGTGGAGTTGGTAGAAATAAACCAGAAAGCACAGACTGTGGAGCAATCATTGATGTCAAGCACATTCAGCTGCGCAACATGCTTAGCAACTGGTGGTCCAGCTGTTTCTTGGCCCCAACAGTATGAAACAGATAGATTTTTACTCACCACGTAGAGAAGGCATTGAGTTGCATACTGGCACAGTGTCTTTTGATTGTACCTACCTGGCTCCTCTATGTGGTGAGTGGCATGCAATGCTTTTCATATTGCTGTTCTTCCACCCTGGACATTCACATGCAGGGATGTAAGCCTTAGGGCAATTGATTAGAAGTAGGGGTGAAATAAGAACAGAGGAGGATATTGTGTTGGTTGGGCGAGTAGCAGAAAACCTTTGTAGGAGGTTTGGAGAGCATAATGGAGAGGGCCTTAGAGCTTGGAGATGACTGGAGATGTTTGTGTGTGTTATGATATGCAAATGTAAATATGTGTGTGTGTGTGTGTGTGTGTGTGTGTGTGTGTGTGTGTGTGTGTTTCATCTACACCTGATGAAGGACTTACTCTGATAGCTAATAATATCTAGCAATCTTTTTTCACTGTGCCTGTCTGCCAGTCAATGCCTCCCCTGTGTGGTGAGTAGTAATCTATTCTTGTCACATTGTTGTTATTTCATTCTAAATTTTCTATTAGCACAATCATGGAATTTTTAAACCAAGATCAACAGGATGAGTTATTTGGAAATTCAGAATAACTTCATTTTGATGCAGTTACTTTCCCTGAACTACTATACTGATCTGGTTGCCACATTTTGGAGGATTCTGTGGAGTAAAGAATCTTCAATCATATGACAGACACATTTTTGTTTACTAGGTTGTTACTTTTTGATTAATTTTCCCAGCAGAAAAACTATTGCTTTATGCAGGTAACATATCATTACAGTTACAGTACATAAATTTATTAAACATTGTGATTTCTTCTCTATGATTCAATCTTTGTCAAATAATTGATTCTTTGTAAGATAACCCTTATAGAACTAATACATTTTGTATGTTATACTTTTGATTTGTCAGTGAAATTTCAAACTGTTCTACTTCTGTGGCAAGTGTCTCTTATTATGAATATTAAATATAATTCATTGTTATGCTTATCTTATGACAGTGCAACAATGTACAAATGCTGGTCCAGTGAAAGCTATTTTTGGTGGCCAGACAAGTGCTTTTTTTTTTCCCCTGCTCATTTGCAAACTTCTTAAACCTTTCACACCAACAGCACTCCAAGTAATTAAACAACTTGCCATTTTGTGTGAGCATGAGGGATGTGGAAGTAGGGATGGAATAAACTATTAATTATGAACAATAGGTTATAACATTCCATTTCCTACCAAGTAATAGGTTCCAGAAATCTGTTAATTATTTAATATGTCCCATAAGTGCCATGAAGTGCACTGAATACAACAAAAGAGTTCACATTCTTGTAACAGTGTTTTCTAAGTGTTTTATATGGTTAAGAAAATCATTATGGTTTAAGATTCTAAACAATGTATTTATGCTGCATTCAGTGACAAACTATATTTTAGAAACAGAACCTTTTCTACAGATTTCATGGTTATGTGAGTATAATGTTAATTGTGAGTTGGTAAATTTATTGTTGGATCACTTTGCTCCAGATGTTTTCTCAGGATACTTAGTCATTTTGATGATCACAAATATCACATTGACATCGAAGAGTCACCAACTTAAGCTCATATTTTAATGGGGAAAAAAGCACACTTGCAAGATATCAGACCCAGTTATCAATCGCATGTGAAAGTTTGGGCCATAATGCTGATGGTATGCACTTGTGGCCTTCCGAATGTACAGCTTTTAAATTTCATGTACACTGGTTGTTTGTCATTTACTCAGCCCCAGTGCAGCTACCTAATTCCAGAGAGTAAAATATTGTATGGTGTAGTGGGTAATAGAGTTGTGGAATACTGCTGTGTCACCATTAACCTGCTTTGTTCATTATGGCAGTGTGCATGGTTTCCAACCTGTAGCTTATGCCAGAGATCTGGCTGCATTAAACATTTCTATGTTGTGATTCACAAATGATGTGTATATGAATGAAACAAATGAGAGTGTCATTAAAGAAGTAGCAGAGCACTATTATGTTATTAACTTCACTGTTGTGCATTATTTTCTTTGGATTTTAAAGATATTAAAGTCAAGTACATATGCAGAATATGTGCTATTCATTGAAGTGATTGGCATCCTTACACTGTAAATCAAATAAAAAAATTAACTTCATAATTATTTTTCAGTTATTTAAGTTTACTCATTTTGCTTTTCAAGCATATAAATAGCTGCAGAATATCAATACGAGAATACTTTTAAATAATATTGAACATATATGTTCATGTGACTGACATATTATGTACTGTACTGATAATGCTTATCTACTTTTTGATTAAAATGACACATTATTGAACAGCATTTCATAACAAAGTTTTGTTATGAAACAGATGTGTCCACCTCTTCCCTCCTCTTCCTTTGCTTTAACGTCCTGCTAATAGGAGGACTGTGGTTGTAGCTTTGCTGCAAAGCACTTCATGCTGCGGAATTAGTTGGCTGCAGTGGGGTGGAGAGAGTGACAGGCAACCAGTGCTTGCAAAATTTCAAAGTTATATGTTCGGAAGATCATAACTGTATACTATGAGAATTATGGCCCAGATTTTTGCAGGGGCTGGTGATGTTTCCTTGTGAGAAATTTTGTTACTTCCATCTTTTATAGAAAAATACCCCCACAAATAACTGGGGTTTTGTTCATTGTTAACAATCACACACAGATACACAAAAAATTGAATGTAAATTTTTTTATATTATACTGTTCCATGGTATATCACAGTTGCATAACACATTTACAACCACAATACTGCAGTCAAGAATGCACAACATAGTTGGAGCAGTAAACATGTCATGGCTTCTGTGATGGGGTAGTGGTACTGCTTGCACTGTGGAAAGACTCTATGTTTGACAGTCTGCCCCTGATAACTGTTACCAAAGAAATGTATATTTTATAGCTTCGAATAAACCTTGTCCAAGCTGACCTATTAATGAGTCATGGCTGCAACACAGAACAGCAGTGACTGAACATTCTGAAGGAACAAATACATTGCAGATATACAAATAACACTCTGATCCCATGGAGTTATCTGTGCATAACAAGTTGTGAGATAGAACTCTGAGGCTGGCTATTACAGGAATAAGACATAAATGATAGTTATTTCTTAAAAATTACTGAAATTTAAACAGAAAGAAGAAACACAGAGCACAAAAAAACTGAGTACTTTTTTGGTATCTATCCAGGAATGAGGTAAAAGCTGAAAACTCATTTTCACACTAATGGATTGTACCATACTGAAAATTTAATAGAGGTCAATGTGGAACTTTTTATTTGCTCAATTGTTATGACTCAGTGTTATCTTAATAGTTATGTTAAATATTGCCCATACCTATGGGGAAAAGTCTCTTAGGGAAAGCTGAGCAGTTAACGCTCAAGATCAAGAATGGTAATTCACATGCATCCTGCAGACAGTAAGCTGTAACAATAAGTTGCTTGCTATTTTGATAGGTGTAAGTAGGCTGTTTTTCCTTTAAAGTGCTGATGCATTTAAGTAATCAGTTATTCCTTAGTAAGTTTGTCCTTGGTCCAGTGGTCTAGGAGTAGTGCCTTTGATTAGTCATCAAAAATGTCCTGTGTTCTTGATCAAACACAGCCACTGCTTAAATTCTGAATAAAAATCATCACAATGGCAGCCAAAGACTTCTGGCATAAGAAGTCATCCTTGTTCTACCATTGGCCTTGTCAAAGAGAGCAGAGTAATGGACAGAGGTTCAGGACAACCTCTTGCTCTTGGGATGGGAAACTATACTTAAAGCCAGAAAAATCATCAGTGAGCATCAGCATGAGAATGTAAAAGACAATGGAAAGAACTACATTAAAGACACATAATGCATACCCACAAGACATGTGACCTGTAATTGAAAAAGTGTCATGATGGATCCCTCCATTGGCAAAGGGTTCCTGATTAGTCTCACATTTCGATCTCTGGGAGGCAACTGCCAAGAGGAAGTTAGTCATGAGAAAAAGGTGGAATAACTGACAACAGGATAACATTCTACAAGTTGGAGCACGGAATGTCAGAAGTTTGTAAGTAGTAGGAAAGCTAGAAAATCTGAAAAGACGAATGCAATGGCTCAATCTGAATCTAGTGAGGGTCAGTGAAGTGGAATGGAAAGAAGATAGGGATTTCCGGTTGGGTTAATAAGGGATAATATCAGTAGCATTAAAAAATGGTGTAATGGGAGTAGGATTTATTATGAATAGGAAAGTAGAGCAGAGAGTGAGTTACTGTAAAGAGTTCAATAACAGGGTTGTTCTTATAAGATTCAACAGTGAATCAGTAGCAACAACAATAGTTCAGATATACATTCCAGTGTTGCTAGCAGAAGATGAAGAACCAGAGAAAGCATTTGAGGATATGGAATCTGTAATTCAGTTTGTAAAGGGAGATGAAAATCTGATAGTCATTTGAGATTGGAATGCTGTAGTAGGGGAAGGAATAGAAGAAAGGATTATGGGAGAATGTTGGCTTGGCAGTAGTATTGAGAGAGGAGAAAGACTAATCAAGTTCTGCAATAAATTTCTGATGGTAACATCAAATACTCTGTACAAAAATCACAGTAAAAGGAAGTATACCTGGAAAAGACTCGGAAATATGGGAGGGAACCTTCAATCTTGATTACATCATGGTCAGACAGAGATTCTGAAATCAGATACTGGATTTAAAGCATACCCAGGTCCAGATATAGACTCAGGCCACAATTTAGTAATGATGAAGAGTAAAGTGAAATTTAAGAGAATCATCTGGAAGAATTAGTTCTGAGGAATGATGGGACACATTCAATGTTTGCTAAGGATGTGGATTCTGTGATAAGGAATACCAACAGTAAGCAGTTCATTTAAAGAGGAATGGACATCTCTGATCTCTGAAAAGGGCAATTGCAGATGTTGGACAGACAAACATAGGTACAAGGAAGGTAACTGTGAAGAAAACTTGGGCATGGGAAGAAACACTTCAGTTGATTTACGAAAGAAAGAAGTACAAAAATGTTCAAGTAAAGATAGGAATATAGCAATATAAATCATTTAGGAATGAAATGAATAGCAAACCAGTGTAGCCAAGGGGAAATGGCTGCAGGAATTCAAAAGGGAAATGTGTGTCGGGAGGACAGACTCAGCATATATGAAAGTCCAAATAACCTTTGGTGAAGTTAAAAGAAAGAATGGTGAATGGGCATTCCACAGAGGAGAGAGTGGACTGGTGGAAAGAACACATTGAAGGACTTGCCTGACGATGTGGTAGAAAAAGAAACTGCAGTCGACATGGAATGATGTGATAGAAGAAGAAATTGGAATTGATATGGAAAGTGCGGTAAATCCAGTATTACAGTCAGAATTCAAATAAGGCAGAAGGGATAGATAACATTCTGCCAGAATTCCTAAAGTCATTGGGAGAAGTGGCAACCATTCAAGTTGGTGTGTAGAGTCCATTACACTGGTAATGTATCATCACACTTTCAGAAAAATAACATCCACAAAATTCCAAAGATAGCAAGGGCAGGTAAGGGTGAGAACTATCACACAATAGGCTTAGCAGCTCATGCATCCAAGCTGCTGACAAGAATAATAGACAAGAAAACTGAGGATCTTTTAGATGAGGAAAAGATTGGCTTTAGGAAAGGTAAAGTCACAAGAGAGACGGTTCTGACATTGCACTTGATAAGCAAGACTGAAGAAAAATCTAGATATTCTCATAGGATTTGTCAACCTAGAAAAAGCAGTCAACAATGTAAAATGGTACAAGATATTCAAAATTCTGAGAAAAATAGGAGTAAGCTAAAGGGGAAGACTGGTAATATGCAGTATGTACAAGAACCATATGTGAACAATATGATTGGAAGACCAAAAACAAAGTGCTTAGATTAAAAAGGATATAAGACAAAGTTGCCATATTTCACCCCTATTGTTCAATCTATGCATAGAAGAAGCAATGACAGAAATAAAAGGAAGGCTCAAGACTGGAAGTCAGATTCAGGATGAAAGGTTATCAATATAGATTTGCTGATGACATTGCTATCTTCAATGAAAGTGAAGGAGAATTACAGGATCTGTTGAACAGAATGAACAGTCCAGTGAGTACAGAATATGGACTGATAGTAAACCAGGAAAAGAAAAAAGAAATGAAAAGTAGCAGAAATGAGAATAATGAAAAGCTTAATATAAAAAATGGTGATCATGAGTAGATGAAGTTAAGGAATTTGGCTACATTGGAAACAAAATCACCCATGACGGACAAAGCAAGGAGAACAAAAAAACCTGACTAGCACAACCACAGAGGGCGTTTGTGGCCAAGAGAAGTCTACTGGTATCAACATATGCCTTAATATGAGGGAGAAATTTCTGAGAATGTCCATCTGGCACACAGCCTTGTACACGTAGTGAATCATGGACAGTGGGGAAACTGGAACAGTAGAGAATCAAAGCATTGGAGATGTGGTGCTGCTGAAGAATGTTGAAAATAAGTTGGACTAATAAGATAAGGAATTAAAAGATTCTTTGCAGAATCATCAGAGAAAGGAACATTTGGTAAACACTGGCAAGAAGGAGGGACAAGGTGATAGGACATGTTTTAAGACATCAGGGAATATCTTCCATGGTACTAGAGGGGGCTGTAGAGGATAAAATTTGTAGGGGAAGACAAAGATTGGAATACATCCAGCAAACAATCGAGGAGTAGGGTGTAATTCCTACTCTGAGATGAAGAGGATAGTGCTGGAGAGAAATTCATGGTGGGATGCATCAAACTAGTCAGAAGACTGATTAATGGGAAAAAACTGTTGCAGAGAGGGTGAGAGGGAAAGTATGAAAAGGTCTCAATTTTGAAAATGAATTAGTCAACGTGGGCTGAAATCAGCCTTTAAAATGTTTGTGTTGAAAACCAGTTTTCATAGAGCCAAGAGAACAATACTCAATAATTTTTGTTTCACATAGTAAGGTCATTATTGGAACGCAGTTAAGAAGCAATTCTAGGACAGTGAATGGACATTGCATTATTATGGTCCTACTATGGGATAAACTTATTTACTTTCTTAAGCGCAGTTAGCTTTGGCTTTCAGGAGAGAGGACACTACCTATAAAGTCAATGAATCATCAGCACACACCACTACTTACGTATTTTGATTGTCCTTTCTTCAGAAAATTTGCTAATGATCTGTCATTTCTAAAGTTTTGTGTATCACCTTTTGTGTTTTAGTTGTAATTTGTACTGAGCAAGGTAGCACATTTTTTAGCACGCTGGACTTGTGTTTGGCAGAATGATGGTTCAAATCACTGTCTGGTCATCCATATTTAGGTTTTCTGTGATTCCTTTAAATCACTTAAGGCAAATACCAGGATTGATTCTTTGAAAGGGCACAACTGATTTCCTTCCACATCCTTTCCTAATCTGAACTTGTGCTCCTTCTCTAATGGCATCATTGTTGACAGAATGCTAAACACTAATATTCTTTGTTTTTGATCAAAGCGCTGTGGTTGGAGCAGATTCTTTTATTTTAGATTGAAACGCAACCAGTTTCTTCTTGAATTTTTATTTGTTGTTGTCAAATCCAATTTTTCCATTTTATGTCATTCCTTTATTTTTTTGTCTACTGATTGTCTTGAACTTCGCTAGTGCCTTACAATATTTCTGTTGTGCCCAGGAGAACCATGTTAAACCTCCAATATGTGTTATCACAACAATGTTCTTTTTCCATGTTGTGTGTCCTACTTTACTTCACTAAGTAGACCATCCTCTCAGCCATCCTTTCTTCCATGCCATGAATTGGTTCTCAGTTGTTTCCACTTCACATGTAAGTAACAGAGTTCACTAGAATAATCATTTTGCGACCACAGAATAGAGTA
Source organism: Schistocerca serialis cubense (assembly GCF_023864345.2). Lineage (NCBI taxonomy): Eukaryota > Metazoa > Arthropoda > Insecta > Orthoptera > Acrididae > Schistocerca > Schistocerca serialis. The sequence goes on from NC_064638.1 coordinate 703,348,746, forward strand.
TGTCTGTTTGCTATCCTTGTTAATGCAAGCATTAGAATTAATTTTTTAGTTCATTTTATTTTTATCCATAGGTCATATTTTACAAATAAGAACTAACTCCTAAGTCAGTTTTTGCAATAAATGTTTTCCATTATAACAACAAAGCCACATTCAAAATATTACTGAGCTCAGAACTACTTTCAGCTCATTAAACTAGTGTCGTTGCTTGCAGCACAAAGAAAAGAAGGAAAGAAATGACAGAGCGAAAAAACATTGTTTTTATCAGTATAAAAGCATTGCTGTAATAATGGGAAATTGTAATTCAAGTTAGCAAAACTTATTATGAAAGGGAACCAGTCACTGTATAGAGAAAGAAGTGTTGAGGAGTAAACGGGCCCATTAAAAAATGGTAGTGAATTTTGCATGCAACTGTTCACTTTTACGCCTATGGTCCTGTGTTGGCACTCTTGTGTTATGAGTGTGTAATGTGAGAGGGCACAATTGCCTTCCCCTTCTTTTCACTCAAGTAATACACCACAAGAAATTAATACAAAAAAGACATTTATTACATCAGATGGTGATATACAAAGTGTTGTGCTAACTGCAGAGCTTACTAGGATGAGACAAACATCTGCTCATGGACCAGATGCAGTTTCAGAGCTTTAGAGATGGAGCAGATTATACTGGACAGGTTGACCTGGTCAGCTGCAAAATGCAGTGATAAATTGCACAAGGAGTGGCAAAACTGACAGCACTAAACAGCTAGCCTGCTGTAAGTCAGGTATTAAACCAGTGCCCTTCATCAAAGGGCATATGTGCACTCGCATGTGTGCACTCCCCCCTCCCCACACACACACACACATACACACACACCAGTCAAGTTGTAGCATTTGGAGAAAAGAGTGTCTCTGTACTCCGATAAAGAATACAAGTTTGACAGCTGAGTTACACTAATCAGCACTTTTTTTTATATGATAGCCCATCTACTAAATTTCTCTTCATGTTTCGTTTAGTGTTTTATAATGCAATGACTGATTAAACAGGTTTCTTCTATTTTTTAAGACTAATTTGGGTCATGACGTGTGACATTATGAGTAGAATGAGTGTGGATCCTTAATGTGACATTCTGAATGTCATACCCACTTGAAATTTGAAGGAAAAAAAATACAATCAAGTTCCTCTGGAAAATTATAAGGGGAGCAAAGAAACTAGACTACAATGTAAACTTTAGAGACTTGACTGTAGTGCAGTTGTGATGGCAGACTTACATTTGAATTCAGATACATTGTGAGTATAATATCCTGCTGAATTTTGCCTTTGTTTATATTCTAAACTCCATTGACTTGACAGAAAAACTTAGCTTAAAGGAATGATATATAATGCTTTGTAATCATGAACAAGTTATTCATGAAAACGTAGCCGGATGTGGAGCTGCAATTATTTTACAGTAAATCTGGAATTTATAACTGTACATAACAAATGCAGTTATAATTTTGTTCCCATTCTACTATTTTTATAAAATTATACTGCTTAGATTCAATATATATATATCTGACAAAATTCATTAGAGAGCCAGACATTCATATTAACGCAATGTAATTCCATATTTTTGAGATTTGCAAGAAATGCTTTATGCCAGATGTCACATTTGATGAGACACACATCATGTGAAATTTTGTTTCTGAACTTACTTCATTACTAGTGTATGATGGATAATGGTGTATGATGGATAGTATGAAGTCATTTATATGTTATCACCAAGTGTTAAATGAAATGTATTTCCCATAATTGTCTGGGACATTTTTAAGGAAAATATGTGCATCTATACGGAACTGCAGAATAGGTTACTAAATATTTTGAAAGAGAAACTTGAGTTTTTTGCCTGTTATATGGAAGAGCATGTTGTGCTGTCATATTTACTTTAATAAATGCAAGCATGATCTGACTGAGTTGCATCATACAATGTAATTTGAGATCAGAGTTTAATGCCATTGTTTGACCAAAAATTGTTTTATGAATTTCAATGTTCACTTTTCACTTTACTTTCAAGAGTTAATTTACCTAGAATTGTGATATATATATTTAGTTTCATTGCTAAACAACTATAATTTTTGGGTTTTTAGTTTTAGAAAAGTGGTTACTGAGGATGGACAACATGAAATTTTATCTTTGGTCATACTAGAGCTCATTGCTAGCTGTATGGTAGTAAAGATGACTGTAACACAGTTGCCATTATAAATTTTAAAGATACATTTTTATAAATGTAATATCCATGGAAGGAAATTCAAATTCATGGTATTTCAAGCAATATGAGCTGTTGTTTACAGACCAGAATTTTAATTTAATGAAGAAAATTACATTTTACCATGGATTGTGTGTAAGAAATGTGATCTTTTTAATAATTGTGATTGCTGATTGCTTATGTAATCCTTTTGAGCATGAGTGTTGAAATGGCAAATCTTGAATGAATCAGTTTGGTTAATTCCTTTAAAATAGCTTTATAATATAAGATACAGGGATGAGTTTAATTGTTGTCAGCTTAGAATATTGAAATTGTATTCCTATAACATGTTTTATCACTTTTCGTGTTGCTAAACAGAATTCCCATTTCACTGATTAAATAAGCCACCCTTGTCTACACAGGCAAGTCCTCAACACACAGACTTATTTTCTTACATAAAATGTACTGATTTGAAAATTATTCAGATAACTCTTTTAGTACTCTTGACTAGAATTTTAGAAATGTAATAGATACAGTTCTAGTTTCTGAATTGAATATACTGCTTACAATGTATGATTTAGCTTTCTCCAAAGGAGCTTACTCATTTCTGTTTTGCCTACATATCAAAATGCAATTCTTTTTATCAGAGACACTGTAACATAAGATATTTAGTAATTTCACATATTTATAAATTCCTGGTAGTCCATGCAAGTTTACCATCTGATGATTTAGCATCGTTCATTTTCTGGAGAAAAAAGACTGAACCGTGGACTGCATGTAAGAAAAACAAAATGGTCTTGTGTTGAGCAAAGTATGTCTAGGGCATGAGTAGAACATCCCATTATTCATTCATCATGTGTACAGTTATCATCGACATCATGCATAACATCATCTTTGTCGGATTGTTGGCAGGGTTGCTACTCAGGAGAAAGTTGAAAACTACAAATATCTCCTGCTGATTAGTATGTCTTTCATTTCATGATAATATTTTAAGTTCATGCAAATTTATTGTAATGCTTTCTCAAATGTAATTCATTATAATGGCAATTTGAGTGGATATTCCTGTCAATGACTGACGTAGTTACTTGGTGTATTTTTGCACAAAAAATTTCACTGGTTTACATTCCAAAATTGTAATTCCCCAACAGTCTTTATTTTTTAAGTTTTTATCCCTTCATTCATAGAGTATAACTCTGATTCTAGATGATCACATCTGGAAACACTGCATCCAGGTACTGGATAAATTACACCTACTGTCAGTGACAAGGCCGATGCTTTCAGTTTTATTTCGTCATTATTGCAAAAAATTATCACACAGTTTCCTTTCACTTTGTTATATCTGTGACACATTCAGTGTTTTCCCTTTTACATTCAACTAGTGTTTTAATTTCTGTTGCTTCTTGCTCTATGCAGGGCAGGGGGACAATTACAGATATGCCTCTCTCAATACTGTTTGCAGGACCAGGAGACAATTATAGATATGCCTCACCCAAGATAGTCTTGCTTTTAATCATGTTCTTAGTGCTTTCAAATACAGCAATTATTTTTATAATATCATTCTATACATTTCCATATTTCAAGTAATTTATGCCACATTGATAGGTCAAAGTTTTTTTGGAACCATATTTATGAGATATAAATCCTTACAAATTAACTTTTTGCAATACCCAAACTTTTATAAAAATAAAATGCATGTTTATCTAATACCTCCTCAACTTTCTGATGCAGTACTCAGCATACACAATTTACCATTACATGGCATAACAGGCAGAGGGTGTATATATTGATGCTCATGGGTTTAGGTTACAAAAATCAAGTGATATGATATAGTGATTAAGGCACTTTGGCTGGAGGGTTGGCTCCAAATTCTCACGCTGTTTTACTTTTATTTTTCTCTTGTTTCTCTAAATCACATAAAGCACATGTTAATATGGTTTCTTTCAAAATGACATAGGTACTTTTTCATACTCAACCTAATGTAATCTAAGCTTGTGCTGTGAATTTAATATCCTCTTTACCCTACAGATAGAATGTTAAACTGTAACTTCCCTTTCATGTAGTTGCAAAAATAATGTTTTTCAATATTTAATTCATTTTGAGTTTTTCAGTTGGATTAGCATAGAAATTGAATGGTTAAAATTTTTACTTTGCTTACAGATTTCAACCACATTTTGTTTCACATTTCCCTTATTACGTGTTGAAGGTTTACAAGTTTATAAAAATCATGTTGTTGTTTTGTATATAGACCACAGTATATAGACTATCTTTTTATCATCATAATAAAATAAGTTCATCTGTCTCAGATTTCATTATAATCTTCTACCCTTCACATATATTTCGTAACACCTCTGAATTGTCATTTACATTGACAATGTGTTTAGATTTCATTCATTTAAAAATTTAAACTTCCAGCTTTCTCCAGTTAATTGTTTAATTGTCAATGACCAACTGTCTAAAATTTTTGGACATTTGTCTTGAAATTTTTTGATTTTGATGTCTGCCATCTCCTCTTGTTTTCATTACTGAGTCATGCATGTCAGATCTCTTTTCCTTTTTCATAATTATCAGTTTTATTGCTTAATCTGACAGATACTGAAAAGATATTTTTTGTTTTTCTTTACACTATAGACACATTTGTTTTCAGACATGTCACAAGTGATTTTCAGTGTTTTTCCTATCAATTAATCCAACTTCTTGTAAAACCAATCCTTTTTATGGAGAGTGCAGTAATAAACTCTCACAATTTTCAGTAGGCCTATTTCTGCCAAGACCAGTTACTTGGAAATGTTATTTTTGCTTTGATGTCATTGTATTTTATCGTGACCAGCCAAGTTACCCTCAGAAATTCACTGATTTACATTGCTATATTAAATTATATAAAGTTAACCATTTTAAATTCTGTAAGCTAATCTTAAGTAATTTGCAGAATATTGTCCTTTCAGTCCAAGCTCACAAGTCCTTTAGGTCCCTTGCTCAATCTTAATAACCACATCCTCCACTTCAACAAATTCTAGTTATTACTGATTGCTCAGTTCAACATTTTGTTGACAGTCGCATATTACTTCTTATTTAGCTGCAGTTATTATTTACTGTACAATCACCCAAGGTGCTTTTATAATTTTTAATATGTTCTGTGACTTAGCATTTGATAGACAATGAAAAATATGCACTTATTTTTGTACCTACTGAGCCAGCTAACTGTTCATTGATATACCAGATGATAATAGCTTTCTTTATTAATAAAATATTTTTGACTAGAGTCCAACAATTACACAAGATTTTTTTTCCCCCCCTCCAAAATGTGCCCTTGGACTAACATATGCCAGTACAGTATCCTCTGTCAAAAGACAGTAACTGAGTATTTCAGCTTTACATTTCATTTCAGCCATTAAATATTTTCATTTTATAGTCCCTTGTATATTTAAAGCCACACTACCTCATGAACTGGCAAGTTCAGTGACCACCGTTCCACGCACTGACTTACAAAATGTACCTGCCAATTACAGGATCAACTTGTGATGAGATATTTGCATACAGTGGAACCTCGCATAGTGAGCATAACTCGTTCCAGAATCTTATTCTTAGTGCATAACACTCATTAAGCAAAACAATTTATCCCACATAAATTAATGTAAAATACAATAATGCATCCCATGCAGAAAAAGTACTAAACGTTTTATATTATTCATGCCAGTTATTCAAAGAAAATAATATGTACAGTATTATGTACTTAATTATTCATGATGCAGAAGTAATTCTTTTTTACAAGGAAGCTATCTATAGCCATTTGTTTCTGCAGATGATTCAACACTTGGCGAAAATGAGACACAGCATTATCATCAAGTAAATTTGTAGCACACATTGCCACTTCTTTATTGGAGTGATGATTTTCAGTGTATGATGCAACCAATTCCCATGCTTTCAGCATTTCTCTTATTGCACCAGAAGATTGCTGCTGTGCCGTTATTGCCTCCTTCTCCTCCTCCTCCTCCTCCTCCTCTGAAGAACTCCTCTCCACATATTCCTGCTGTGAAACACACTGCAACTCCATAAGCTCTTTGGTGGTCTTCTTGGCTATGATCATCCACAAGCTCATCAGTATCATTGTTATCACTTCTAGTCCCATGCTCTTGGCCAAAGACACAGTCTCATTGACTACAGACTACACAGATACTGACTCAAATGCCTCAGAGTTGCATTCAACAATTCACTCCAGCCAAAGCTTCGTTGAAGCAGAAGTGAGAGTTCTCTCGATAACCCCTTCTCACACCTTTTTGACCATCTTGATGCAGGCAGTGATGTTGAAGTGACATTTACAAAACTATCTGAGAGTGAGATTGATAGCTTCAGTGAATTCAAAGAGTGCTTTAGTACAGAGTTCCTTAAAGTTAGAAATAATCTACTGTCCATAGGCTAGAGTAATGGAGTGGTGTTGGGAGGCAGAAAGTGGATCTTGATGAATTGAAATTCTTCAAGGAGGTGGTCTTGTAGGCCTGGAAATGGGCAGGAGCATTGTCCATAACAAGCAAGACATGAAGTGGCAGATTCATCTCAGCAAATATTTTTTCACTGAAGGACCAATCACTACATTGGTCCAATCACAAAAAAATACCACATGTCACCCAAACCTTTTTGTTGGACCTCCACATCACATTTGACCTGCTCTTCTGGACTTATTTCTTGAGGGCTCATGGAGTTTCTGAATAGTAAACAAGCAGCTGTTTAATTTTCAGATCACCACTTGCATGGGCACAAAACAGGAGTGTGAGATGGACTTTCATTGGCTTGTGACAGGGCAAAGTATCCTCCTCTACTGTTATAAAGGTACACTTCAGCATCTTTTTCCAGAATAGACCCATCTTGTTACAATTAAAAACCTGTTGCGGCAGATAATCATCAGAGTCTATGAGCATCTTGAAGTTGCTGATGAAGTTCTCTGCTGCATTTGTGTTGGAGCTGGCTGCTTCACTATGGCTCACAATGCTGTGGACGCCAGTTCTTCTCTTAAACTGCTCAAATTACCTATGGCTTCCCTTAAACACTTCTTCAGCCACTGATGATCCTGGTGTCTTCTTAATGAGGTCAGCAAAAATTATTCTTGCATTCTCACAAATGATGTTCTCGTTGATAGTTTCACCATGCCATTGCTTTGATGTCATCCAGAATATGGAACCATTGTTTAGGTACTCTTTGTCATTCCCTTTAAAGCATCTATCTCCTTAATGTTGTCCTTGTCCTTGAGGATAGTGCGTATAATTGATGTAGACCAACGAATTTATCCCTTACAACAGTTACACTACAGCAGTAATGATGCACCCAAATCATCTAAGAAATTTGCTAGATAGTGACAATTTTTGTTAAGGGTCAAAAAATAAAAGTAAATGAACTGTGAATCTATATCACTGATGTTGGTTTGGAGTATTGGAAATTTTTGTTATCAAACATGGAGGCTTTCATTGAGGTTAAACAACTGTGCTGTAAAAATCAACCTGAATGTTATGAAGAACAGTTCAAAATACCTAACAGGGTTCCTTTGATGTTCAGCACATCATAGAAGTGGTGCTGAAATGAATATCAAGGTTCTTTATTCCTTGCCAGTTAATAGAAAACCCACATAGTTGCAGAGTACTGGAACGGGTTTGTGATGGGATTTAGGTTGTTGACATTATCCAGAACTTCAGTTTAGCCAAAGAGATGTCACAAAAAATATGATGAAGGCAAAGAGATGTCACAAGAAAATATGATCACCATGTTCTTGGGAGACGAGAATGTTGGAATGCCTCTGTAAATATAGTCATATAAGTTACACAGAAGTATGGAGAATGTTTTGATTACAGCACCATTGCTAAGCCATGCAAATGATTCACACACATCAAATAATTTGGAGAGATTATTCAAATACTTCTAATTGGGATAAATAGATCAGGTAACTGATGTGAAGGGCAAACAATACTGTATCTGTTTTTTGGTACAATTATGAAGAACTTTGCATTGTTACTGATGGATATGATTTATGAAATGAATATGCAAACAATTCTAATCCTAAATGACTTACACTGAGTTGTAGGGTACCTGTGCATTCAGTCCTGAGCATTTTCTAATTCTTACTAGGTTGCAGAGAATAGTGGGATCAGAAAGGCAGGTAAAAGTTTTCACATCATTAAATATTCTCACATCAAATATAATAGAACAGAGGGATCTTATTTTACAGGAAAGTAGCATTTAAATTTCTATTCTCATGTTGAAGAAACTAGAAGAAACTCATCTTGTTTTGCAGGAAACCATAACTTAAATTTCTAAAAACATCTTTTCAGCAAATAGCTGTGAGTCTGTTTCATACTCAGTGAAAGAAGTTTGGAAAAAAGTCAATTAGAATTGGTGACAATTACCTTCAAATACATATTGCAAGTTTATTTCTGAAATTTGATGTTAAAAGACACAACCAGGAAAATATATTTTTGGGCTTTTAAATCCTCACTGTTTGATATTTGACTAAGCATGCCAATGTTTTGTAGCTTGCAGCTACGCTATATGAATAATGTTGATATTGAACATTTTGTAGTATTTTTGAAGTTCCACTTAATTTAAATATCAAGTTAAATTCAATGGCTTGTTTGACAGTGAGGTTATTCTCCATCTTCATTTATTTTTGTTATATTAATCTATGCAAATTTAAGAGACAAATCATTCCTCAGTTTCACATTTGAATTTTTCACATCAGATGTGACTGACAGAGAAATCTATAGCAAATTCTACCAGAAGTGACATGCACAAAGTCTAAACATAAGGTAATACCTGCCTTCAGTATTTGGCTTTCTATACTTACGCCCTCTATTGCTCTTGCTCACATGAATGTACAGGCTGCATAACCATTATCTCTTTTGTCTTCAGTGCTGAACTGACAAAGTTATGAAAATTACACATATAATCTGTATCTCTTATAAATCAATTGTTTTACAAAATATCAGTACTGAATTGGAGAACTGATCATCTGATCATTCAACAATGCATGCACACACACACATACACACACTCTCTCTCTCTCTCTCTCTCTCTCTCTCTCTCTCTCTCTCTCTCACCTTTCTTGCATTTCTACTATGTAATTTCTCCATCCAATTTATCTCTCAATTGTTCCTAATGTTGACTTATACCACCTCATATGTATACTTGGGGTTCATTATTGGTGCAAGGGATCTGACAAATTTCATCAAATGTGTTCTGTATAAAGGCATAGCATTTATCAGTATCTGAATTAATCTTTAACTTCTTTTTCATATAACACTGTTTTTACAAACTAATATATTGCAACATTCTAATGTATTGCGACATTCTTCAAAGCAATTTATTCTCTCTATAACTGAATGTGTTTAGATTAATTAGAAGAATATCTCTAGGCTGCTCCATTTTATTCCACACCACTGAAGAAAATTTTAAGTTGAAAGATATATATTTTCCGTATTACAAAATAAAACTGAAGCTATGTCATATAAAAATATTTTATGCACTTGTTTAATACAGTGCTTCAATAAACTGTATCACTCATATTTCTCCTAAATACAGAGTTTATTTTTTATTTTTGGGATCAATAAGATTAATAATATACCAAACATATTATTTTGGAAATTACTTTCAGTACACAGTGTGCTTGCTGTATAAATAATTTTTAAGAATAGGCAAGGAGTTGTTGAATATTCTTCTTTAATCTTGTTTCTCCTGTGATATATAAATATGTTAATACTTATGACCTCAATCTGCTACTGGAGTACTGTGAATCTGTAATTGCTGCAAGAATTATATTGTAGTTCTTAATTTGATATAATTCATACATTTAATAACATGAGGTCTGCACCTGTTAACATAATTCTTAAAAAAATTAAGAGAACTGTGACTACCATCATTGATAGACCAATCTATAAACACTCCAGAAGTAAATAACAATATAAATGATACCTTGTGATTTATCATCATAGATATAAAGGTATTTCAGTGTCCCAGATTTAGCTTCACTAATGTAAATATCTAACTACATTATTTTGTTATAATAGAGAGACAATGAATTATTATCAGAGATAGGTTTTGGATTTTTGTTCAGATATTTTTAATTAGCTGTTTTTATTCGATGGCAAATTGCATACTAAATAAAAGGAACAGATTGTATCTTCCCTTTCTGATTTTTATTTGTTGTAGCTAGTGCCCCGTCATCAGACGAATGTGAGGCACCTGTCTCTGTCTCACATCAAGGCTATGATGAGAATGCTGCTGGGCAGTGGTATCCTTATGATCCTAATATGTCACCTGTACCTCCTTACTGGGGTCCTGAGGCCTGGTGGAGATACTATCCTGTTCCTAATTTGGAAGGACAGAAGAATTCACAAGCTCCTTCTCCGCACTACTGGGACCCATATTCAGCTATGTATGCTTACATGGCAGAAATGGCTGCATATGGTTATCCTCCTCCACCATATCCTCCAGTCTATTCACCTCATCATTTTGCTCCATCAAGACAATTTAGATACCCACATAGTGGAAGTGATTCCGATGAATGTTCTGGATATTCATCCACTGATGAAATGGCATATTATGGGGCAAATTTTGCACATGGAATTCCCCAGGGACATCCTCCAGTAATGCTTCCACACATGAATCATCCATCAGGAAATCCACGTAATGTACCAGAAGGAAACACAAATGAGATTTGTAACAATGAAAAAGAAAATATGCATAAAATTGTAACTGAACCAGACAAGACTTCTGAGAGCATCACACCAAAATGTAATGAAGCCAATGGCAAGAAAGAATCAACCAATGAAAGTGATAGTAGTAGCTCTGAAGAAGATGATACCAGTGATTCAGATACTGAGGTGGAGGATGAGAATAGAAATGAAGCAGATGAATCTGCTAAAAGTAGTAGTAACAGTCTGCAAATGATTCGGTCTGTTTCTGATATAAACGTGTATAACAATAACTCTGGTTCAGATGTTCTTTCTCATAGCTCTGAAACGAATGATGATGAAACAGAAAGGGAAGAAGATTCAGATGGAGATGATGAATTTGAAGAGGTTAGTGACAGAGGACATTATAACAATGAAGAAGAGACTTGCCTTCCACACCAGCTAAGTGTGATTTTTGAAGAAAGTGAATGCAGTGATGTAGAGTCTATTAAGCGCATTCACTCAGCTGAGAAAGCTGATGTTCGTAACTTAAGTGAAGATGGTGACAGTTCAACAGCAACACTGGATAATTGTGAAGATGACAGTGATGTTGATTATGATGCAATGGATCCTGGTTCATCAACAGTAACAGTACGTTTGCCACTAAAACTCAAATTCAGTAGATCAGAAAATGACGAAGAGGTAACAACACTGATCGTTGGAGATAGTCAGGTGAAAAGGATTCCCAAGGAAGATGAAGTTTTTGGTGACACAAAGTTAAGAGAGCTGAAACCAAATGTGAATAATAAGGCAACAGCTCAAAAAGAAGCTGATGTATCAGTAACTGTTTGTCTGACAGCACGATCTAGTTCTAATGATAAAGTAGAACAGTGGAAGCAAGATGTGGATAAACATTTTAACCAGCAAGGTGATATAACCAAAAAAGAAGAATCTGAAATATCAAAGCTTTCAAGACATGGGAGTTTAGAGGATAATTTAAACAGGCAAAGGAGTGCATCAGATTTAGATGTATATGAAACTGCTGAGTCTGACTCTGATATATCTGTTTGTCTGTCACTGCCTCTGAAGAAAACAAACAACAAAAAGCCACAACCTCCAAAGTCACATATTACATCAGAGAATTTGAATAATGTATCTGAAGAGGATGATGATGATGGAAAAGTGAAGGGTGATGATAGCGACTGTGCTTTCAGTCACTGGGAAGATGATTCCAGTAGTACAAGTATTCAAACTGTAAAACTTGCTCCACATACTAAAAAACTGACTGGGTCTAATACTGATGATGAAAAGAGTAACAAGACTTCAGAAGCTAAAGGTGTAACAACAAAAGACAAAGGTGAACAAAATAGGAAGGTACAGAGCAGTAATAAAATGCAAGAAATATCAACTTGCGAACAACGATGTGACAAAGAGGATGAACATGCCATGGTTAATACTGCTAATCATGAGTTGGAAGACACAGATACAAGTGAAGATGAGAGTTCCTCTAATTCTGAGAGTATAAGTAGCGTCAGTTCCAGTAGTAGTACAAGAGAGAGGAATATATCAATAAAACCAAAAGAAAAAGTTGAAAGTCCTGCAACAAACCATTTTTCTGAGAGAAACAGTAAATCAGAAAATACAAATAATAATGACAGCAGTGACATAAAAGATAAGATACTTAATATTGTTACTGATAGTAAAATTATTTCCAATAATGAAACTTTTAACAAATTAGAAACTTCCCAAACACAGCCAAAAACTGCCAGTGGGACACATAGAGATAATCAGAGAAGAGACTCCACAGAAACAAATAGTCAAGGAGGAAATGAGATGAGAACCAGTAATTCAAAATCTCAGGAAGAAAGTGAAGAAGATGATTCAGGAGTAACATCTGACTTAAGTCGTCCCATATCGGATGCAGACACAGAGTCTGAATTAAATTTAAATGAGTTACAACTGTTAAGCAAATGTCAGAGAGCAGCTACACATTCTCGTCTTTTCAAACTTCTCCAGGATGAATGTGGGAAAGAAGATGAAGAAAATGATGAGGATGATGAAAAAGCAGAAGATTTACACACAGAATCAGTTGGAACCCTGAAATCAAGGAAAGATCAACTTACACTACCACTGCGTCAGAATAGTTCAAGTGATCCAGATAGTCTATCATCTTCTTCAGGCATTGGGTCTCCTGCTTCTCCAACTATTACTGATCGTTTAGTTAAAGAGCTTATACGAAGCTTGTTGCAAAAGAAAAAAGGTAAACGTCTGAAGAAATTACCTCTGGCAAAACTACACGCAGCTGCACTACGTATACTGCAAGAAGATATGGATCCATATGACACAGTCAGTTCCCCTGGTTCAGAAGAAAGCAATGGGTTTTGCTTGCCTTCAAACCAATCTTGTTTTCAGACTCAACATTCCATTAATTATAATAATAATAATGCCAACACTGCCAATAGCAACATTGCCAACCCACTGATGCCCCCAACACATGCCATGTATGGTGCAAATTATTATGATTATTGCAATTATTATGATTCTTGGGGGAATCAAAATGCATATTATGGAACTGACCAAACTTTTGAATATGATGTTGTTCCTTCAAAAGCATTTAAGCTTTTACAAGAACACACCCAACCGCATGGTTTCAGCACAGGTCTCATAAATGGACTGTGGGCTAAGTGTCCCAGGATACCAAGCTCAAAAAACCTTCCAAAGGATCTTGCGTCAGCAGAGACTTCAAAAGAGAACAAGACTGGGTCTCAGAGTGATCCCCTACCTGAAGCTCCTGTAATTCCAGAAAATGAGTCCAGTGCAGAGACCCCTGCCTCAGCCCAAGCTTCATGATGTGAAAGAGATGAGACAGGCAGACTGTGAACAGAGGGTGATCACTTGTTCAAACGTTCGAGCTTTTGGTAGACATTTGAGATGTCTGTAGCAGGTCGACCAGCTGGGTCATACCCAGGAGGTACTCGGCATCACCCTCTTTTATAAATTTTGTGACTTTAGTCTTCTAATAATTTTGATGCGTACTGTAGTTAATCACTTATTAATTATTTCTTGGTAATTTTGGTCTGCATTTTAAAATTTTTGTTAGACGTAATCTGGATTTGAAAAGCATATGAACTTTGTCTCTCTGGAGTAAACTCCACCTTTCAGAAATGAAAAAAAGAGAAAAAAAGGGGAGCTTTTTAATGTGGAGCAAAACTTTTATTTATTAAGACACACAATTACTGTTTTAGAGTTCCTTCTAAAATTTCACAATTTATGCTCCCTTTTACAAAAACTGTCATAACAATAATGACATTCAAAATAATAAGCATTCATAATATTTGCACAAAATCAGTTCAGAAAGTTGGGAGAAGTACAAATAACCATGTTGTAACTACTTTCTCTTTAACTCATAATCATGAGTTACAAAATTTGTACACCAATAAACAGAGAAATCAACTCACTGTCTCTGCACCCTGCATTTTTGAGCGCAGATAAACTAAATAATCATTAACTGGTGTTAGTCAGTGTTCTTCATTCTATGATGGCATCAGATTTTATTCTGAACTTTAACTGACACATAAAATGCTTGCAAAGGTGCAGTTTGCTTCAAAGAGATGTTTGCATTTACCCTTGCACTGACTCTAACAACTAGTGTGTGTGTCATATTGTGTGAACTATTACTTTCATTTTGATTACAGTACATAATAGCTGCATAACATTGGATGCCTTTGACATTCAGAAGCATGTATGAAGTTCATGGTCAATTTTAATTCTAAAGCTTAACCTTTCTCCTTGAAACAAAAATGTAGTGAAAGTCAATGACAACTCTTGACAGTAGACTGTGTTATAAGGCTAATCAATATGGTTACCATGAGCTTCATTTTTTCATTTGTTGAAGTATAATACTAACAAAAGTAGAAAACAACTGCATGAATTTTGTAGAGAGTATCAGGAGTGAAAATATATTTAGTAAACCAATAAGTTATAGTCATTTGTTTAAACAGGGACAAACTATTGTCTGTACAAACCAAGTTGATGCTGGTGCGAAGGCTGATGAGAGTGACCATAAATGGGAAATGCATTTATAATCACTCTCATTAGGTGCTGCTTTCAAGTGTCAACTTGGTTTCCTTGGACAATATGGACAACCAGGAAGTGAAATTGTACTACATTGAGGCAATGCTTCAGTTTTCTCAGTCAAAGATCAGAGATGAAAATGAGGGAAAGGAAAATTATTCATTGTTACAATTACTGCTCTTAGCAGCTGCTAGTGTACCTTGCTAGTTACTGCTAGTGAAGCTATTGTGACGTGGGACTTCAGAGATTTAGGAAAGAGAGACACAATGTATCCTGCAAATTTTACCCTTGCTTTGAGCACTTCATCATCATTTTTTAAAGTGTCACTCATTTGTAGCCAGGCTGTTTTAAGAAACAAAATTCTTATGGTACATTACCACAATCAGCATGCGAGTTTGAAAAATAGCATAAGCAACACCAGGCAGGTGACAATGAGTGCAATTTTTCTGAAATTCTGTAACAGTTTTTGTCACCACTTACATTTAAACACTTAGATTATCTGAGAGCTACCATGCTTGCTGTTTGTCTAATAATGTACAGTGATCTGATTTGTAGGTGTAATAAGCATTCCAGTGCCCAAAAGTAATAAAGAATCACACAAATGGCTAATAATTATATTATAGTAATGAAAGTAGGAACACATTTAAAAAGATATTGCTAGTATTATTTCTAGCTGGCTGAGACAAAAATACCTCCATTTTAAAGTATTGGACTGCAACATACATGAAATACATGGCAATGATTAAAGTTATTTTTACTTTACTCACAAAAACATCAGTAACAATGTAGAAACTGCGCAAGAATATCTCCATTACATATATAAAAATATTATTATCACCAATAGTTTAATTTTGGATAACATATTGCATTAAGTTTTTAGAAGTCAGGTTGTTCTGGTGTAGGACTACTCTTTTCAGTTACTACAGATTGATTTCAATCCACCCTCTCTCTAATTTCTTTTCTGAGACCCACTTACACAACCTTTGGACCATGAAAGAGATATTTTGCTGTTGTTCTTTCATCCTTTATAACACATGGCAATTTTGATTCGTTGGTCATTACTAAACAATGTTCTTAAACATTTATTGCTATGTTTTTCAGTATGTATATCACAATATGCCAGACATAAAATTTCATAGTGTGCCATCCTCTTAATGATAAGAATGGGTAATTGTCAGACTGTATAGTAAACTAGTTTGAAATAGTAATTAACTAACAGTAAATATCTGCACTCAGACAGATAAATGAGTTATATTACAGTGACTGAATATGCAAGTCTGCTTGAATTTCTATTGGACAATTGTTTTTACAGGATCTGATTAATTGTTGTATTAATAATGTCATTTGTTTGTTAATAGTGAGTTTAAATATAAGGAAGCCAATATTACCTAATTTTTATGATAATGGAAAACCTTAGTGAAAGATAAAAAATAGTGTTAATAAAGACAACAATGCACTATGTGAAGGAAGTATTGAATAATCAATATAGATATGAATCAACAAGAAGTTGAACGTTATTACTCAAATTTTGAGGTTACGATCTTCAGTGATGGTTCAAAAATCTCTCTCTCTCTCTCTCTCTCTCTTTCTCCCTCTGGTGTCCTTCCAAATAGTCATCAGATGAATCTCCTCTTATGGTTCAGCAGATATTAGCAATTTAGTTTTACAGTGTGTAGTGGGAGTCAGCCAAAACAAACACTGCTCATCATGTCTTTCATGCAATGCCCAGTGTTGTTTCCCATTACAAACAAAATTATTTTTAAAGCAGAATTTTATGTGTCAATTCAATTGAATGCGCCCAGATTAGTTTAGTGTGATATTTGCTTTTTGACAAGTATACACAGGGACAGTAAAACTTCAAGAATAACTTTTACTCAAGCTGCTACAGCACTGTCCCAGCCTGTGCTGACTGCTACTGCCATGTAGCGGTGCTGCTCAGTTGTTACTGGAATACTGGCTATTCTTCATGTTTTACTGTCCTTGTTAACACATACTGATAAAACAGATATCACAATAGACTAATCTGAGATTGCTCTATTTAACGTTCATGCAAAATTCTGCATAAAAAAATCAATTTGTTTGTATTGGGAAACAAACCACACTTTCTATTGATATTGGGCATCACAGAAAAGACATGATGACCAGTATTTATTTGGGCTGATTCCAGCTATACATTACAAAAACAAAATTGCAAATATATGCTGAAACATCAGAGAAAATGCACTTGAGGATTCTTAGGAGGGAGAATAGGAATGAGTGGGTGGGTGGTCATGCACTCTGTGCACTCTGAAGGAGGTTGTTCAGTTCAAAATGTGAGCCACAATGACCACCTTATTGTTTATGTGCCTATAAACTGCTTGAAGTTTCCTTACTTGGTGAGTAGTTGTCATTATTAATACTGTTATATAAGTTTTGTGTTATCAGTTTATCATTTACTTTCCATAGTATATTTCACCAACCTCTGCTTTGTCAAATGTATCTCTGATGTAAAATTTCTTGAAGCTTTTATAATGTAATATGGTAAAGTTATTGGAGTATCTTGAAGTTAAGAGCTTTGTAGTGTCTCCTTTGTGACCCTCCTGCTTGGGCTGTTAAGTTCCTTAATGGAGCTACATGGATTTAATTGTTAATACCATCCATGTCAGTCAGTGTGTGGTGGTACAGATAATTTTCCTTATACATTTCACAGCTAAAGTAATCTAAATCTAAGATGACCGATTCTGGTCTTAAAGCTGTGAGTGTTATCTCTAGGAGGGGAATAGTGTCACACTGATGGTAGTAATTATCATCATCTTCATACATGTTTCAGTGAAATAGTTTTTACTGTATTCCTACATTTTCTATGAAGTGCATCAATGAAGTGCATCATAATATATCTGCTATTGTGAATGAATATAAATAAAAACTAAATATGAGGCGTGTTTTTTAAGTAAGTACCATTTTGAAATTTAAAAAAAAGGTGTGCTAAGATATCTCAATAGTTTTGTTTTTACATGAAAGCCTGTACCTTAATCTACTTTTCTACATAATTTCCATCAATATTGAGGCACTTGTCATAACGCTGTACCAGTTTTTGAATACCTCCCTCATAGAAGTCTGCCACCTGACTTGTTAACCACTGCATCACCACTGTTTTGACTTCGTCATCGTCTTGAAGATGCTGACCGCCCAGGTGTTTCTTCAAGTGCAGGAACAGATGGTAGTCACTGAGCACAAGATCAGGGCTGTACAGAGGATGATCTAGAGTTTCCCATCGAAAAGATGTGATGAGATCTTTGGTCTGATTCGCCACATGTGGACGGGCATTGTCTTGCAGCAAAACGATTCCCTTGCTCAACTTCCATGGACTGTTGCTTTGATTCTGGTGTGACATAGGCCACCCATGTTTCATCGCCCATAACAATTTGGCTTAAGAAATCATCACTGTCATTGTGGTACCACTCAAGGAAAGTCAATTCACTGTCTAAACGTTTGGTTTTGTGCACATCCATCAACATTTTCGGTACCCAACGTGTGCACAATTTTTGGTAATTCAAGTGCTCGGTCACAATGCCATACAAAACACTACAAGAAACATTAGGAAAGTCATCCTGCAAGGAGGAAATCGTAAAGCGTCTGTTTTCTCTCACCGTATTGTCCACTTCCTGCACCAAACTTTCATTAACGACTGAAGGACGCCCACTCCATTGTTCACCATCCGCATTTGTGCAGCCATCTTTAAATGCTCTCACCCACTTTCTTACCATTCCATCACTCATAATGTTTTCTCTGTAAACTGCACAGATCTCACAATGAATATTGATCACTTTTAGGCCTTTAGCACTAAGAGATATTATAACAGCCCGTACTTCACAGTCGGCAGGACTCACGATTATCGGAGGCATCTTAAACACTCAGTACACAATGTAAGCAAGGAAGAATCAGACTGTAATGGCGTCAGTGTGTAGATTAAGGTAAAGGCTTTCATCTAAAAATAAAATTATTGAGATATCCTAGCACGTCTTTTTTTTTTTTTTTTTTTTTTTTTTTAATTTCAAAACAGTACTTACTTATAAAACATGCCTCATAGAAGCTCAGGACTGTAGTTCTCATCTAGCTGAAAAGCAGACTCTCCAACAGATGAATGACTGACATTAATGGTATCTGCTGTCCTTACTACACAGAAGATTGCAAATGCACTACCGGCCATTAAAATTGCTACACCAAGAAGAAATGCAGATGATAAACGAGTATTCATTGGACAAATATATTATATTAGAACTGACATGTGATTACATTTTCACGCAATTTGGGTGCATAGATCCTGAGAAATCAGTACCCAGAACAACCACTTCTGGCCGTAATAATGGCCTTGATAAGCCTGGGCATTGAGTCAAACACAGCTTGGATGGCGTGTACAGGTACAGCTTCCCATGCGGCTTCAACACGGTACCACAGTTCATCAAGAGTAGTGACTGGTGTATTGTCACGAGCCAGTTGCTCAGCCACCATTGACCAGACATTTTCAATTGGTGAGAGATCTGGAGAATGTGCTGGCCAGGGCAGCAGTCAAACATTCTCTGTATCCACAAAGGCCCGTACAGGACCTGCAACTTGTGGTCGTGCAATATCCTGCTGAAATGTAGGGTTTCACAGGGATCAAATGAAGGGTAGAGCCATGGGTCGTAACATATCTGAAATGTAACGTCTACTGTTCAAAGCGCCATCAATGTGAACAATAGGTAACCGGGACGTGTAACCAATGGCACCCCATACCATCACACCGGGTGATACGCCAGTATGGCGATGATGAATACACGCTTCCAATGTGCATTCACCGCGATGTTGCCAAACACGGATGCAACCATCATGATGCTGTAAACAGAACCTGGATTCGTTCCAGAAAAATGATGTTTTGCCATTTGTGCACCCAGGTTCGTCATACACCATCGCAGGCACACCTGTCTGTGATGCAGCGTCAAGGGTAACCGCAGCCGTGGTCTCCGAGCTGATAGTCCGTGCTGCTCCAAACGTCATCCATCTGTTCATGCAGATGGTTGTTGTCTTGCAAACATCCTCATCTCTTAACTCAGGGATCGAGACATGGCTGCACGATCCATTACAGCCATGCAGATAAGATGCCTGTCATCTTGACTGCTAGTGATATGAGGCCATTGAGATCCAGCACCATGTTCCGTATTACCTTCCTGAACCCACCGATTCCATATTCTGCTAACAGTCATTGGACCTCGACCAGTGCAAGCAGCAATGTAGCGATACGATAAACCACAATAGCGATAGGCTACAACCTGACCTTTATCAAAGTCGGAAACGTGATGGTACGCTTTTCTCCTCCTTACACAGGGCATCACAACAATGTTTCACCAGGCAACGCCGGTCAAATGCTGTTTGTGTATGAGAAATTGGTTGGAAATTTTCCTCATGTCAGCATGTTGTAGGTGTCACCACCGGCGGCAACCTTGTGTGAATGCTCTGAAAAGCTAATCATTTGCATATCACAGCATCTTCTTCCTGTTCGTTAAATTTCACGTCTGTAGCATGTCATCTTCGTGGTGTAGCAATTTTAATGGCCAGTAGTGTAAGTATAGATTTGAAATAGAATAATAGTGCACAGTAGGCCTATTGAGAGTTAATTGTCCCCATATTTGCTACCTGCATAAATGGGTATCAATTTACTGTTGGATTTAAAACAGCTAAAATGAAAGTAAGGACAACTAGGCCAATGCACTTTAATGAGCTCATTTATGAAGTTTTACTGCACTGGACTTAATTTAATTAAATCTCTGTCTAGTACTAAATCCTATTGGAGCACATATTCTCACATAAAATTATTGCTGATGATTTACTTCAGTTTCTCAAGTTGCTTCAGCATAAATAATAAACCAATGTTGTAAGTAAATGTGTAGAAAATCTCTACATACACATTTTGATAAAGACCAGAAAGTGATCACATTGCTGTGGTTAGTAAAATGGTCCATTTTCAGTATTTTGGATTCAGAATTATCTTCCTTTATGTTAGTGTGCAGATAAAATTGTAGTTTATTCTGCACACTCATTGTTGTCATGTGGAGTGGTGGAGAAAAAGTAGTGAAGTATTATGTCTACAGAAGCAAGTAACAAGAATGTTGTAAAAAACGGATATTTGAAAGTAACCTCTCCAAATTATTGGAATTCTTACGCTGTCTTCAGTACACTTCTTCTTAATAGAATTTGTCTCTATTGATAAAAGCCACTTTCATATAATTACCATTCACGCAAATACAAGGCACAGAAACGGTTTCCATGTAGCTTTTGTCTCCATCTCTAGGGTGCCAAGGTCTCTTACAAATGCAAGGCATGAAATTGGGAACAAACAAAAATCCAATGAAAAAAAAAAAAAAAAAAAAAAAAAACATATATTAGCCATTATTCTACAAATTGTCAGTTTATTTGTATAGAGAGACTGGAAATCCCTATAGTAGCATAGTATTCACTTTAAATAAAACCTCTGTTCTAATGACAACAGTGGATATTCCTGGATAGAGCAATGTGTGAAATAAGGGATAGGTAACCACTCACCTGTAGTAGATCAATATGTAGAGCACAGTAATACATGAAAGAAAACAGCATTCACACTAGGTTTTGAGACTAGCTCTTTTTCCAACAATAGTGCACTCTGTTCCACACACAACCACACAGACACTCAACAGACATTCCTATAATCATGGCAAGTCTTGCTGTGACCACAGGAATGTGTATTTGGTTTTCTGTGTAGTTGCGTGTGTGAATGTTTTCTTTACTGAAAAAAAGCAAGTGACTGAAAGCTGGGGTGAAAGCTGTTTTCTGTTATGGGTTACTGTGCTTTATTGTAATAGCATATAGATGACTGTTATCTTTTTACACTTGCTAATAAATTTCAATACATACTAAGCAAAAGGAAATAGATAAATGGCAGCTATGTTGTATAACATCAGTTTTGAAAACAGCAGCATTTCTATGAATTCTATAAGAAACTTCTTTATGAACTTTTTAAATGACTGCCTACACAAGTAGTTTTTCACAGCTAGTGTTGTCTTTTATGTATAATATGACTCGGTGTAATTCCATAAAGGTTTCGCTTAGTGTGACATCCAGAGAACGCAATTAACGAAATCAAGAGTACACGCTAGTGTACTTTCCCTGCAACATATGGAAAGAAGAGATTATATATAGACACATGCATAACACTTCTGTATTCTAGCTGTAATTCTTTTTTTTTTCTTTTTAATTGCAGAAGTAAGCATGTTACAGAATTTTTCTCTTTAATACATTTCTTTCCCTGTAATGAAAATAATACTTTAGTCATAATTTGTAGTAGATTTTATAATGTATTAGGATATAGTGTATATGCCATGTTAAACATATACTTTTAGATTTGTAAACAAATGTTTAAGTTTCTGGGGACAGGGTAAGATGAAAAGATTACAATTTCTTTCATATTTTACATTTCCAGTAAGTACAGATATTCTCTTCCCTATCATTTAAATAGAATGGACAAAGAACATTCCCAAACTGTAATAGTACTTTTGTTTATGAAGTCTTACAAGAAATTCTGTAATGTTTTGATTTAAGTATTTCTTTTATTCATTAACTTAAATCTTTATCTTATTAATCTAGAAATTGAAAGAGACATTGATGTCACCACTGGTTTCTGCACCACCACCACCACCGCATACAGAAATGCATGGATGTTTGTTCTCCTCCCAGGCCAAGTGCTCTATGTACTATTGATAAAAACGTAATATAAACTGTAACACACCATAAACATATATCTTCACTCCAATAGTCTGCAGTTTCAATTTCCATTATAACGAAAAACAACAGTGATAACACAATAGACCCAATGCGAATTCCAGGTGGTAGGTTGCAGAGATGAAACTCATTAGTATTCTTCTACTTACAATGTGTTTTCCTTTAAGACTATTACTTTGAATCTGCTATACTTACGATGATATTTACTTATATTTCTATTTGAGATAGTCCTTGAATTGTAATTCAGGAGAATGTTTAAGATATCTTGTGATGGAATGGTTATTAGTTTCATTTTTTGATTCTATTGGAATTTACTGAACTATTGATGCAGGCAGAAATTTATCAACTTACTATCTACAGCAACAACTATGTATTTTAGGGGGTCAGGGTACGTGTGTGGAAGGAGGGGGGGGGGTGGGGTGAGGAGTGAGTGTAAGGTTTTACAGACATGTAATAATAGGTAACAGATAATAATAACTGGTAACAGATCATTATTGAGGGAAGAAATGGTAAAGAATGGTACAGCTCTTAATTTCCAGAATGAATTATCACTCTACAGTGGAATGTGCACTCTTATGAAACTTCTTGGCAGATTAAAGCTGCATGCCAGACCAGGAACCTACCTTTCACGTCTTGGTTGGAGCCCCAGTTTGGAAACAGTTTCAAACTGCAAGGAAGTTTCAACTATTAATTTGTTTGAAAGTGATACTGTGAGATAATCTCATGATTATGCCGTGGCTTCCACAAGGTAAATATTACACAATGCATGAATATAATGTTACAGCCTGACCATCAATAGCATAGTACATAAGCTCTCCATTAGAATACACTCAGTTATATGTGAAGGTCAGAATTTCTTAGTTCCCATTAATTTTGTAAGATGGTATATTTTCTGATTTGAATATAATGACAATGATAGCAGAAAACAATTTTTTCATCTCATTTAGTACCTTGCACGAAGTAACTTGCTGATTGCAGTACCAATCACGTGAAAAGACATACAGTAAATTGGATACTCAGGACATTTTCTTGCCACATAGCAGAATCAATTTAGTAGCTTGCTTTTTAATTGAACAGAGGAATAATTTTCCCAAAGAAGCTCCTGAAGATGAGATGATTTATAGGAAGCATCTGGCTCCAGAGTCTGGATCCTCTGCGACATACTGTATATTTATCCATCAGGAAATGGTATCGGTTACCAAGAGGCATTTTTGCTGTTCCCAAAAGCAGAATGTTGGTCAGTGTTGAAGGCACCATTTGGATGCAGATTCTAAAATGAGAATTTTATATTTGTGTAATGTGGATAGTCCTAAGTAGATCGCACTGTGATAAGAGATAGACTATAATCTGACTGAGGCTGCACCAGCAATTGATACACGATGGGCATTTTGGCAAGATGAGTTTCTCGCCAAATATGCCCGACACACAGAGCATATCTATTCACTCTTACCTTATATCATTATGATTACTCTCCAGTTCACACTTGAGAGTTTGGCAGAGGGTTCATAGAACCTCTTTCAGACTTTTTCTCGACCATTTCACTCATGAATTGCATGTAGATAAATTGAACAGTTAAATCTCTCTGTGGGAGCTCTGATGTCTCTTGTTTTATTTTATGTATGTATGTGAGAGCCAACAAAATATTTTGACATTTTGGATTGTTTGTTTGACCCTCAGAAGATGATGTCTGATATGGGTATAGCATGACACAACTTAGTTTCAAAAATTGTGCAGTCAACTTTCCTGACTTCACTCACAGAGCAACATACTGTTTATGAATAACTACTTAGAAATGAAGTGATATAATGAGCCCATTTTTACAAATCAGTCCTCAAATATTAGAACAGCATAATAGCAATTTTATTTGACATCCTTTGCTTATCAAATAAGACAAAAAATGGTTCAAATGGCTCTGAGCACTATGCGACTTAACTTCTGAGGTCATCAGTCGCCTAGAACTTAGAACTAATTAAACCTAACTAACCTAAGGACATCACACACATCCATGCCCGAGGCAGGATTCGAACCTGCGACCGTAGCGGTCACGCGGTTCCAGACTGAAGCGCCTTTAACCGCACGGCCACACCGGCCGGCTCAAATAAGACACTGAAATTCATTGTTGGACCATGAATTTATTTGGACTCAATTTCAAGCAGTACATTTTTCAGCTTCACATAGCAGATCAAATGGCTAAACTGAAGTGGGAATATTGGAACCATAAAGTTCTCTTGTAATAAATCACAGAACATTGGAAGTAGTATTTTTTCTCCAAAGCCTTGAAATCAAATGTTGAACTGCTGTTGATCACATACATACAGTGATTTACTGTAAAGTGTTCAAGTCTTTTTCTGTTTTAAATACCAAATAATATTGCTTTCTTGTACTTGCTGAGATTCATTCATTATTGTTTCACTTGTTTTGAGACTAATGGCCCACTTAATATAGTGTTTGACATTGATATATAAACATTATTTATAACTGAATATGAATCAAAAGGCTACTGTTAACTGTTGGATATTCATTCACAAATGACATAATATGCTTGATATCTGTCTTAACTTGGGCTAAATTCCAATGTAATTGACAAAAATATTGTAACTTACACTAAGTTTTAAAATGAATGCCCATTTCACTATAAACCACTTGAACACAGTGCATATGATGTGATTTACCACTCAGACACAATATGTACAAATAATTTACATTAAGTGGATTGTGCAGGCATACATTGTACACCAGGCACTAATACAAGAGGTGGACAAAAATATGCAAACACCAGGAGAAATACATACTTGAACGTTACTGCAGATGGTAGCCAAGCCTGCAGGTTGCAGTGCTGAATTTGAGGACAAATGGCACCTGTGCAATGTTCTCAATATATTGCAAGTGCCGTTGTGGTCAGCACAATGTTCTGTGTAGTTGTGAGTGCATTAGGTTGTAGCTCAGTGCATTTGAACATACACAAATTGATGGTGCTTGTATGGCGAGTGCTTCCATAACCAAGGTAACCAAAATGTTAGGTGTTTTGACAGTCACTATATTGAAGAGTTATACTGCCTACACCAAAACTGAAAAAAAATCATCTCCTAAGTTATGGTGTGGATAAAAGTGCTTGTTGAGTGAACATGATGGACAGTCATTGAAGAGGATTTGTGATGAAAAATGAGTATGACAGCTGCAAAGTCACTGCAGAACCAAATGCTACACTGAACAAATCCAATGAGGACCAGAACAACACAAATGGAGATCTGTAAGCAGGGAATTGCAGGGCAAGCAGGAATTGCAAAACTGCTCATCAGTGATGCAAATGTCCATAACAGGAAAACATGGTGCTGAAGCTATAATATCTGGACTATGGAGCAATGGAAGAATGTCGTTTGGTTGGATGAGGCTTGTTTCATAACTGTTTCAAACTAAAGTTATGTCCCAAGAGTGAAGTACACTGGGGGCTTACCAATGATTGTGGCAGTTATGTCATGGTATTCCATGGGTTCCATGGTTACTCTGCAAAGTCGCATTACTGCCAAGTATTATGTGACCATTTTGGTTGACCAGGTCCATCCCATGGTACAATGTTTGTCCCCAGTGGTGGTGCTGTATTCCAAGATGACAGAGCCCCTGTTCACACAACTTGTATTGTCCAAGACTGGTTTTGTGAGCATGAGGATGAATTGTTGCCTCTCCCCTGGCCAGCACAGCCATCAGATCTCAATAATATTGAGCCTTTGTGGTCTACTTTGGAGAGAAGGAAATCTGATTGCTATCCACCTCTCTCATCATTACCTGAACTTGACACTATTTTGCAGGAAGAATGATGTAAGATTCCATTGAAAACTATACAGGATCTGTATTTGTTTATTCTGAGATGAGTGGAAGCTGTTGTGAATGTCAATAGGTTTCCTACACTGTATTAAGTATGATGATGTGTTTTTGGTGTTTCCATATTTCTGCCCACCCCATGCACATTAATACTGCTTTCTTTCAGTCAAAATGTGGCAGGCGTGCTAAGAGAATGTAATGTGATTTTATGTAACATGTGTTCTTGTAGTAAAGGAAACCAAGAAGATGTTTAGGAAATATATTAAAATTAAGTGAGAAGTGCTCATGGAAGGCGCATATTCAGGTCAAAAGATTTCACAACTAATGGGCAGCTAATTGGCATGGCCCTTCTTTCTAACCTTTCACAGCCTAACCCTCTTTCGCCCTTGAGTGAAGAAGGAACTAACAGTTCTGAAACTTAGAATGATTATTTCATCTTTTTCTGTTTCTAATGGCAATAATTAGAAGTATTTTATCCATGAATGTAAGTTAAGACTCTTAATTTGTGCTAAAGTAATTTATTCATTCATTGAAATTCTACTTCATTATTGTATATCCTGGAACACTTACTAAGATAAATATCAATTTGCCTTAATGATCTCTAATGATCTAAATCTGTCAAACTGGTTTAAGTTTTTGATGTAATAAGTAATTTGTTCAAGCATTACTTCTTCAAAAAAGTAAAATGAATAATAATTTATTTTACTTGCAGTAGAATTTAGCCTTTACCCAGTATCCTGATCTACATGAAATATTTTGTTATACTGAGACAGATTTGAAAGTTAGACACTATCCTTTGGCATCCATATTCGACCACAAAAAATTGAGAGAAACAGTAATACCCGTCTTAAGACATTACACTGAAGTCTCAATACACTTTGTGAAACAACAACTAGAAATATGAGTACCCTGTGGGTTTATATAAACACCATAAATATACATACATGAACCATAAGGGATATTATCTCTAGAAGTATTACCAAAATACTCCACAATCTTTCCACTTAATCAATACTATTATAGGTGATGATTTAAGCATTACACATCTTCATTAAAATTCCTGAGGCCATGTTGGATTTTCTTACTGAGTTGATATTTTTGTAAATTAATGGTAAATAATTTAATTTGTTAACACATGCAATTTTGTTTGAACCAAGAAGAAATGTTCTATTTTGTGAGAATTTGTTATGTTGCATATAGTGAATCTTTCACTTTCTTAAAATAGGGGATGAACTAGTTAATGGAAGACAACTGATGTACCAAGTAATTGTGAACACATCTCTAAATACAATATTAGCTAGTTTGAGAATATCCTTAGATTGTAAGCTGTAATATTCCTTTGGTTTTTAATGTGGAAGAAACAGGTAAAAAGATCTCTGAACAGCAGGCATAGATATTCACATATTTTGATGTTCTTCATCTTGGATTGTGAAAATGAGGTCACATTAATTGCCGTACATGGCATAAAATTATTCAAGCTCAATAGTTTTAAGGATTGCCATTTTAGTGACTGACTCAGTTGCATGTAAATTGTGAGACAACCTATTTCAGTGTACACAACCATTTTCAGGTCAATTTTCACTACAAGGTGATACAGTAGAATTAAGACTGTAACAGATGAGATTGTCAAGACAACAGATTTAGAAGATGATTGAGTAACTGGAAACACTTTGTCTTAGAAATAACATGCAACTATGATGGGAGATAAACTGTCATTAAAAAACAGAGGTTGCTGATTTGTCTGGCCAATATGTGTCCACTACTTAGAATGGTATTTCTAGATCATCTGATTCAAAGACTTATGTTTAATATGTCATTACACTGCTTTGCTGATTGGTCCTCCAGTAATTTTAATTTTCTGATTTTATAAACGGTCACACACTGTTCCACTAGAGTGTAGTATTCATGAATTTCTAATTTCTTGGTGAAATGGTACAAAATTTCACAGAATATAGTTTCAAATAATACTTATAAGTTATCTGTGCTTTTCTGGAGTAAATTCATGGATTATTTACTTTGAGCTGTTCTTATAAATAAGATAATAGCATAATTTAGTAAACATGTTTAATTAATAAAGGGAGAGAGTCCAAAGAAATTTCAATGATGTTTAATAAAATATTAACCATGCAGCCATGAAGTACATAATGTTCAATCTTGATGAGAAAACAGTCCCTGAATATGTAAATCCTATCTATTCTGTTTGTCACTGAATATATATAGATGCTACGTATTATGTTCACTTAAGAATTATAAAAGAACAAAACATTACAGATCTAAAGTAGTATTTTCAAGCCAGAGGCACTTACAGAGAAAAATGTCATGTGCAAAACTTTTGTAAGGCAGTTAATTATTAGGTTCAAAAGAACTATAACTTAAGTTTTCTCAAAAATGTCATCTACGCAGACCACTGCAGTTTCTGTTCTGTCGATTATACTATGATCGTAGTTCAGTAAAAGCAGTGAATGATAATTCCCTGCACCATCGTAGTTAACCCTCAAGACAGTTGCTGTTTTTCTGAGACCTAACTTTGTTTAAATCATGGTATTACATCCATCCTTTTCCTTCCTTTAGATCCATTGCCGTTGACATCCATTGCCGTTGACATCCCTCCCTCCTGCACATCCAAAAATTCTTTCCGTAATATTAGTAAGGCAGGAAATCCATTATGCACAAATTGTGGTGATACAATTTTTATGTATATAAGACACACAACAATTCCTTAATGCAGCCCTATTATGTAGGGCAACTGTTAACTGCTTTTGGCAGTTCAAAGTTGCTCTTTGGATGTGATATATTCCTAGCTTTTTGTAACAAGTGACACTAGCTAGATACTTTTAATGTTACATTAGAAAAGGTATAGGCTACTAGGATTTTACTGTCAATATCTAGCATGTATTTGTGGTCTGATATGTGTAGTGATTTGGATGCATGCTCTGATTTCAGTAGCTACCGTCTAAAGTTAATCATCGAACTAACTGAAACATTCTTTGAGTTTTGTTTTTTTGCTAGTTCTTGTGGGTGAATTTCAAGTTTTCTTGCTGCATATTTTTTTAACAGTCAAACATATGTTATTAAAATAATTTGAAGTCATTTACACAGGTTTATCACTCAGTATTTCCCAAAAAACAAATTTTATTTCAGAAAAAATAGGATTTTAATTTATAGTTATCTCTTTCTTTAGTTTTCTATAATCTAAAGAACTGTATATACTAATTCTGCAATCTGAATGTTGCAGGTCCCGGGCAATCTGATATGTAAGACAGGAATGACATTGGAACCGTGTCTGAAGTGAAACATGGTAGTTCTCAACATCCACTGGAACAAATTGTTGCTTATTAGCATATTTTAAGTTATCTAAGGATGTTGTACTGAAGTGTACTTACCACAATAATGCTTTTCACTTGTTTGACTTTTTATTATTTCTTGTACCATAATGCTTGAATAAGGATGTTGTTTAAACTTTACATATGTAAAGCTTCTTGTCTGAGCATCGTTCAGGGGTTTATAACTCATGAGTTATGTGTGAAGCACTTGCTATAATCTGTGCACTCAATGAAGGAAAATTTTCTGTGTAAATACTTTACAGTTTACCAACTATGAGGACAGCCAAACACAGTCATTATAAACATAATTGTCAGAACAAGGACATCATTCTGACTGCTGTGGATAGTTACATGATGAAATAACATAAAGTGAAATTCTATGAGAAATCACTTATAGAGTGTATTATATTTAATATACTATCCATAAGAAATAAACAAATGCTACATAAATTTTCAGATAAATTTATAAGATAACTCAATAAAGACTTTGAATTTTGCTTTGATCTGCAGATTGCAGGGAACAGCGTGTTAGACAGTTTGAACTCATATAAAGGGCAGATCAGTGCACGAAAAAAATTTTGACATTTACTGTCACCTCAAATTTATGATACTCATGTAAAAGGAGTGGAAGGAAAAACTGTGATTGCTATTAGTGATAAACATAACACTATCATTTTGTTATTTCTCCTGTAGTAAAATGCTTTGTAATGTAGTCCAGAGTGTGTGTATAGCCATAATACAAGAAGAATTCAGTTCCTTACTAACAAAAATGTTGCAAAGAAAGAAAGAGATTGCTCAGAACATTGAAAACTTTTAGAGCTATTTCCTTTCTTTTTCTTAAAAAAAGTGTAACAAATGTTCAACTCTGCTAAGAAATTGTAAATTTGGATCAGTCCATGATATACTACATCTCTGACACTGAGCTGCAGTGAGCCACAGTGTGAGAAGAAAAACCTATCCCTCAATTTGGTTTTACGTTATATACATGTATATACGTTTGTGTAAAATTTTTATTTGCTATCTTTTTAGTTTCAGAATGATACATAATATTTATGTCACAACATGTTCTTAGATAAATATGCAGAAAATGCAGTTTTATCTATTTTTACTTAGATGAAAGTCTTCCTAACATCACATATTTGTAAGGGATGATATCCTCAGATACTGGTCCCTCTGATGCTTCAAAACTTGTGAGGCTCATATGAGGACATTAAGGAGCTCAGACACTTGTAGTGGCATGTCATAAGATGTTGTACAACAGAAATTTAGTAATATACCTCTGTAAATTCTGCAATAAAATAGTATCATAGTCCAGTCTCCCATAAAACATTAGGTTTTTAGAAAACTGTGTTTTCTCTTTAATTTTTGCTCTACTCCCAATGCTAAGTTATTCATTATACTTATCCACAGTGATATTTTTCCATGAAAATATTATTTTTCAAGTAAATTTAGCAACATTTAGTTTTATTCAGGCTGAAAGGTATAGACATATCAGAGAAGGCTGTGACTGAATGCAATTTAGTTATCTGCAAATCTGTTTGAGAAACATGACAGGCACTATTGGTAGTATATTTTATCAGTGAGTAGTATTGCAGCATCTGCTGTAAAGTTCTGTTACATATTAAATCCAAGGAAGTAGATAGTTTTCTCCAGTTATTTCATACTGTGTAGGCAGGAGTAGATGATAAATTAATTTTCTTACTGGACTATTTTATGCCATTGAGTATTAACACAGGAACAAATTATTTGTAGGACAATATAATGACAATAAGCAGGATTACATTGTCAGAGCCTTGAGGTAAGGTTTTTGTATTATGAAAGTTGACGAAATTTGGGTAATGTCGAATATGAATTCTACACACATGAAACTGTGCTTCTTTTATTGTTAAAGAACAAAAAATTGCTCTGTATAATGTGGATTTCAAGTCACAATAAAACTTTTGTTTTTATTTTAGTAATTAATGTGTTTTCCTTCTTTCAAAAAAAACATTTTTCAGAAGTAATTCAAAGACAATATTTCACCTCAGACATTATTACAATTATATAACATCATCTATAACTTCCAAAAGGAATGAATGTATCAAAACTTAAAAACACTCATTATCAAGCTTTTAACATGTATTCATTTCAAAATTCTACATTGTATAGCACCCATAATGCATATTAGAGATATTTGTGTCCTCACAAGCAATTCATTGCAAACTAACAATCTGCATTTGTTGACACATCAATGTACAAACTTTATTACTTTTATGATACATCTTCAAATAAAACACATTCTGATTTTTCTTATGCAAATAATTATCTTCTGCAGCAATTGGTGTTTGCTTATAAGAAAAAAATCTTTTATTTTAGTAGCTTGAAATTGTCATAGTCTTTAGTTGCTATGTTCACATGGTTTATCCAGAAGAATTCATCACCATCAGCAACTACACTTCCACTCATTAGTCATCAGCCATATATGACATCTGTTCAAAAAATCTGGAACTTAGTCCACAAAATTTTTCTATGCTCACCTTTTGCTTATTGTGCATGGTCTCCTTTGAAATACTCTCCTCTGTAACTGATGCACTGCTCCCTATGCTGTTTCCACTTCTGGAAGCAGTTTTGGTATGCCCCTTGCTGTACCACGCAAAGCGCCATCTGCGAATTTTCTTTTATCTTGTCTGTCATTGCAAATCTTCATCCTTTAATGAGGGTTTTCAACTTTGGAAGTAAAGAAAGGTCTGCAGGCACCAGGTCTGGAGAGTACAGAGGTTGAAGCAGCACAGTGATTTTTCTCATTGTGTAATAGTCACACAACAACAGAGATGAATGTGTAGATGCGTTATCATGGTGCAATAGCCATGAATTGTCTTGCCACATTTTAGGCCATTGCCTTCTCACATATTCTCACACATGTCACAACACATCCCAATAATACCATCAGTTAACAGTTTGTCCCTGTGGCATGAATTCATGATGATCATGATGAACTAATTGTTCAAAGTTAAAGAAAAGTATCAGCATGGCTTTGATATTTGACCTGAGCTGACGAGTTTTCTTTAGTCTTGGAGTACCTTTCCCAACCCATTGTGAAGACTGAACCTTGGTCTCAGCATCATAACCATAGATCCATGTCACATCACCAGTTATGATTCTCTTAAGGAACATCTCATTTTCATTTGTGCAATTCGAAAGTTCTTCACAGACTGCAAGACGAAGATCTTTCTGGTCTTGACTCATGAGGCATGGGACAAACTTGGCAGCAACACAATGCATTCCAAGATGCTGTGCCAGGATTTCATGACATGATCTACCTGAAATGTTACATTCTTCCACAACTTCTGGGGCAGTCAACTTTCAATTGGCATGACAGTTGCATTGACATTCCAAACACGAGCATTGTTGATAGACATTGGAGGACCTTCTGAACGAGGATCATCTTTAACTTCCGTCCAGCCTCCAGCCATTTATAAACGACATGAAAAATTCATAACACTCATTCCTGTAGGCCTTCACCATCATTAGGTGTGTCTCTGTAAAGGTTTTCTTGAGTTTCATGCAAAATTTAATACAGGTAAGTTGCTCCTCTATCTCTCCTGTCTTGAAATTTGCAAGCTGTGTGACCAATAACTAACAGATATATATCAATGAATCTTTCAGCAGTTACACATTAAACACAGGTGTGTGGAGGGATGCCAAGTGCATTTCGCTCAAACACATCATTGGCGAGAAGTTACAAATGTTCTGAAATTTTTGGACAGACCTGGTTCATACATCTTGCTCCCGCATGTTTTTAATTTCACCTGCCAAAATTCCAATAGTTTATCACATCAGTCTTTTCTTATTTATTGGAATGCACAGTTAGTTGGGATAAATAACATAGCACCTTACAGTACAGATATGCCTCAGTGGCAATCAGTTAGAATAATTAATGACTCCAGGACAAATGTTGTTAAAAATGGTTTACAGGAGATGGCAGGGATATAATTTATAATGAACCAATTGCTAACATAAAATTTAATTTTTTAAAATTTATTTATTCATCCTGTAAATCTCTACAAAGTATGGGATGTTATTTGCACATGAGAATGCATACTGTCACAAACACCCAAATACAAGTTACGTATAACATCAACATTTATTTTAACAGCACAATAAATTGATTCTATTTGATCCTACTTTATCAGCAGTAGCCATTTTTGCACATTCTTGCTTTAAGACTGTTGTACTTAAGACGGTTTAAAAATTCTGGCACTAAAAGGAAGGAGTGATGTAATAAGAACGCTCTTAGCAATGTATGAAACAGTGGAAATGAAACAATAAATTTTATTTTGCATGGCAGACTATCATACATTTTTAGTGGAGGTTTTCAGTGCTGTTGTCCTTACTGACTGGATGCGGAGCTTGTCATTTTGCCTGGTATTATGTTCATGTATATTAAAGTTTTTATCCATCCTTTTGAAATTCTTCCTCACATACTTACAAGTTTCTAGAATATAAAGACAGGTGAGAGGGGGGTTTGAAAACTTCTGAAAGAGGTTCCTGCAGGAGTCAGTCTGCTGCGCATGGTGCATTGCTCTTATAGTTCTTTTTTGGATCAAGAAGATGACTGAGCTAGCCGATGTGCAACCCCAGATATAATTCTGTATTGCGGAATACTGTGGAACTATTCAATGTAAGCAATTCGAACAGTGTGAAAGCTTGTTTTGTGTGCAAGTAAACGTAGGCTGTGGCATACTTTTTTTAGTGTTGTATTTGTTTTTGTTATATGTGTGTGTCATTTAAAATCATGTTGAAGCCATAAGCTATACATTTTGTTTCCACTGAGTGAGTAATTCCACTGGTGCTAGAGAGTGAGGTGGCACAGTGGTTACCATACTGGATTTGCATTCAGGAGGATGACGATTCAATCCTGCATCCAGCCATCATGATTTAGGTTTTCCGTGATATTCCTAAGTCACTTCAGGCAAATGCCAGGATGGTTCCTTTGAAAGGGCACGGCTGACTTCCTTCCCTAATCCGATGAGACTGATGACCTTGTTTTTGGTCTCTTCCACCAAATCAACCCAATCTTCTGGTGCTTATTATCGCAGAGGTGTTGCAGGCTTCCCCTTTTAAATAGAAAATAAGAATAGTTGTTTTGGATGTGTTTATTATTAGTTTATTTTCTCCAACCAGTCATTTAGCTGATCTGTAACTTTATTTATGTATTTTTTAAATCTATGTTAGTATTTCCCCTGTATGAAGGATGCTAGTGTCATATGCAAACAAGGTATTTATTTGCAATTCTTTGCCTAGATCAAGGTCATTTATGAATAGAAGGAAAAGGATAGGCCCAAGAATCGATCCTTGATGGACTCCACTTTTGATTATTACTGCATCTGAAAAATTTGTACTAGTGCTCCCATTTAGTTCATGTGTTCATCTTAATGCGGTGCCTCTCATGACATATTTTTGGAATTCTTCCAACACGATTCGGTGTCCAAGATGTCAAAACGTTTGCTTGGATCTGACAAAACCCAGCAACATTTTTTTTTCTATCCGGTGCTTCTAGAGCATTTCGTAAGAAATTATATATGGTAGATTTATTTTTCCAGAAACCATGCTGGGCATCAGTGAGGATTTGGTTCTTATCCAGAAATTCCATTAATCTGTTATATACACTGAAACACCAAAATAAACTGATATAGGCATGTGTATTCAAATACAGAGATATGTAAACAGGCAGAATACAGTGCTGTGGTCAGCAATGTCTATTTAAGATAACAAACATCTGACACAGTTGGTAGATCAGTTACTGCCACTGCAATGGCAGGTTATCAAGATTTAAGTGAGTTTGAATGCGGTGTTATAGTCAGTGTATGAGCTATGGGACATAGTATCTCTGAAGTGGCAATGAAGTGAGGATTTTCTCATATGACATTTTCACAAGTGTACCATAAATATCAGGAATCGGGTAAAACATCAAATCTCTGACATCGCTGCGGCCAGAGAAAGATCTTCCAAGAACAGAACCAATAATGCCTGAAGAGAATCATTCAATGTGACTGAAGTACAACCTTCCACAAATTGCTGCAGATTTCAATGCTAGGCCATCAACAAGTGTCAGCGTGTGTACCATTCAACGGAACATCATCTATATGGGCTTTTGGAGCCAAATGCCCATACATGTACCCTTGCTGACTGCATGAAACAAAGCTTTACACCTTGCTTGGGCCTGCCAACACTGGCATTGGATGGTTGATGACTTGAAACATGTTGCTTGGTCCAACGAGTCTCATTTCAAATATGTCAAGTGGATGGACATGTACAGGTAAGGAGATATCCTCATGGATCCATGGACTCTGCATGTCAGTGGGGGACTGTTCAAGCTTATGAGGGCTCTGTAATGGCGTGGGGCATATGCAGTTGAAGTGATATTGGACCCCTGATATGTCTATATTGAACTGTGACAGGTGACATGTAAGTTTGCGTCCTGTCTCATCATATGCAGCCATTCATGTCCATTGTGCATTCTGACAGACTTTGGAAATTCCAGCAGGACAATGCAACATCTCTTAATGTCCATTGTGCATTCTGACAGATGTATACAATTCCAGCAGGACAGTGCAACATCCTACAAGTCCAGAATTGCTACATAGTGACTAAAGTAACAGTCTTCTGAGTGTAAACACTTCCATTGGCCACCAGATTCGCCAGACATGAACATTATTGAATATATCAGGGATTCCTTGCAACATGATATTGAGAAGAGATCTCCACCTCCTCATTCTCTTATGGATTTGTAGGCAGCCCTGCATGATTCATGGTGTCAATTCCCTCCAACACTACTTCAGGCAGTAGTTGAGTCCATGCCATGTTTTGTTGTGACACTTCTGCATGCTCACAGGGCCCTACACAATATTAGGCAGGTGTACCAGTTTCTTTGACTCTTAATTATATGATTCCTTCAATGAGTTTGGCAAAAAATGATAATAATGAGATTAGTCTATGGTTTTCCAAATTTGATTTGTCACCTTTTATTATGAACAGGGATCACTTTGTCAATTTTAAGACTATCAGGACAGGTTCCTGTAGAGAAGGATGAGTTGATTATCTCTGTATGGGGTGTTGGAATGTTAATGATACATTCCTTAACGGTGAAGTCTTGAATACCATCGATCCCTGAGGACATTTTTGTGAAAGTTTTTGCTATATAAATGATTTCATATGGTGATGTTTCATAGAGAGAGATCAATCAAGAATTTACTTTGTCCTGTTAGTTGTTTGGGCTACCACTCTTGTTATTAATTACTGGATTTTTTGTATTCTCTTCATATTCAAGAGATTTGCAATCGGTTGGGGGTCAGTAAGAGATGGATTGAGTGAAGGCAAGAATTTACTTTGCTCTGTTGGTTGACAGGCCTATCTCTCTTATTATTAATTATTAAATTTTTTTCTATTGTCGTCATACTCAAGAGATTTGCAATCTGCTGGAGGCCAGTAATTTCCTTGCTGTCACAGTCCTGGGTGACATTTTCCTTTTTAATATTCCCTTCCTGCTTTATGACTCTGATATAAACTCATCATTGGCTTTTATTTTTGCCTGGTACATGATATATCCATACACTATATACTACACATACTACATAACTGTTGAGGAGAAGGGATATGTTGTAGTTTTTCCAGTAATTGAGCAATTTTCTTTTTGTGTTGCTTGAGACTTTTATACTTTTTGTTATCTGTGAGTTTGCTTTCAGATTTGTTTTTTATTGGTGTCATGCTCTTGAGAAACTTCTTCCCACCTTCTCTTGATAATAAGTGACTGAGTGTTTCTATGCTCTGTGTGTTGAACCTTCTTGCAGTCATAGTTGTTTTATGGTCTTGGCTGGGTGGTAAACATCCTGGGAGGATTACCAATCGGGCTTCATGGTCACTAAAATTTGTATTTACACAATTTGCTGTATAGGGTTTCTTAACAAATATTTAGTCCACAACAGTGGCAGAAGTTTTTGTAATTCTTGTTGGGGTTGTAATTTTTTGTTTTGAATTGAAAGTATCTGTTCGGTTGAGCAACAGTTCTTTTCCCCTACTTGTTGCAAGAAAGTCGATGTTGAAATCCCCACAAAGGCCTACTGATTTCTTTCCTACT
Source organism: Schistocerca serialis cubense (assembly GCF_023864345.2). NCBI lineage: Eukaryota > Metazoa > Arthropoda > Insecta > Orthoptera > Acrididae > Schistocerca > Schistocerca serialis. The sequence goes on from NC_064638.1 coordinate 703,386,699, forward strand.
TGTATCCTATTTATTAATGTTTCAGGTTTATTGATACATGCCCAAAAGTTTCAATTTTGAGAGTGATAGATACGCACAACAACTATATTTGCACCACTGATTTCTACAACTGTTGCTTCAAAGTCTCTTTCTGCACTGATGTACCAAAAACTGTCAATAGTTTTGAATTTCAATCAAGTTTTAATTAAAACAGCTGTTCCTCAATTTCTGTGATTTCTTCTACAGCAGTAGTTTGCAAGTGTGTAGCCTGGTACTGGAAATGAAGCAATCTGATATGCCTTTAATCAGTGTTCTAAGAAACATAGAACACTGACAAAATGAAGTTGTGATCTAGCAAAATCTCAAGGTCTAAAACCTTCTTTGTGACTGCTGGACATTCTGGTGGTATATGAGGAGGTACTTGTCACTGCAATTTATTTCTCTACTGGATTTTAAATTATCATTCAAATTTCTTAATGATGCAGGGGCCAGACTGCCAACCAGCACAGGGTTGGGAGGCTGTGGGGCAAGGAGGTGGGGAAAATAGAGCAAGAAGGAGAGGAGTGGGAGAAGATGAGTGGGTGTTTTGGCAGAGGGTGGCACACAAAGAATGTGGGAGATGAAATACGAAGGAGGTGATAGACAGAGGGGTGGAAACTGTTGGGTGGCAGGTGTGGGGACCGTATGTTACTTAGCTTGAGGCCAGAATAATTTTGGAAACAGAGAATTTGTTGTAAGGATAACTCTGTCTGTGTAATTCAGAAAAGCTGGTGGTGGTGGGGAGTATCCACATGGATCAGGTAGTGAAGCAGTCATCGAAATCAAGTGTTTTATGTTCACCTGCATGTTGTACCACAGGGTGATCTTCTTAGCTCTTGGCCACAGTTGGGCAGTGGCCATTCATCCTGGTGGATAGCTGGTTGGTACTAATACCAATATAAAATACTGTGCAATGATTGCAGCAGAGCTGGTATATGACATGGCTCCAGCCTCTGATGGGGTAGGATAGGCCTGTAACAGGACTGGAATAGGAATTGCTGAGTGGATTGATTCAGCAGGTCTTGCACTTGGGTCTTCCACACAGATAGGATCCTTGTGGCAAGGGTCTGGGACTAGAAGTAGCACAGGGGTGGACTAGAAGGTTGTGGAGGCTGGGTGGGTGACAGAACACCACTTTAGGAGGGATGCGAAGGATCTCGGATAGGATGTACCTCATTTCAGGGCATGACAGGTAATCAAATCCCTGGTGAATAATGTGGTTCAGTTGTTCCTATCCTGGGTAGTATTAGGTGATGAAGGGTACACTCCTTTTTGGCTGTTTCCAGAGGGTGGTGGGAGAACTGGGGGTGTGTGAGGAAATGGTAAGGGTGGTCTGTTTGTGGATTAGGCCTGGAGGATAGTGCCTGTCTGTGAAGCCCTGGTGAGTCCCTCAGCATACTGGGTAAGGGAGTTCCTGTCTCTGCAGATATGTTGTTCCTGGGTCAGCAGGCTATATGGAAGGAATGTTTTGGTGTGAAAGTGAGGACTACTGTCAAAATGCAGGTACTGTTGGAGATTGGTAGGTTTAATGTGGACAGAGGTGCAGATGGAACCATCAGAAATGAGGAAGTCAATGGCTAATAAGGTAAAACTCTTGGATGAAGAGGACAAGGTGAAGCAGATGGGGGAGAAGGTTCTGAGATTGTGAAGAAATGAAGGTAGGGTATTTTGACTCTGAGTTTAGATCATGATGATATCATCAAAGAACCTGAACCAGAGTAGGGATCTGGCATTAAGGGAGGATATGAAGGTCTCCTCTAGATGGCCCATAAACAAGTTGGCATAACAGGGTGCCATGTGAGTGCCTGTAGCTTTGCCACAGATTTGTTTGTATACCTTCCCTTCAATTGAGAAATAGTTGTGAGTTAGGATAAAGTTGGTAAGGTGTGAAGAATGAAGTAGAGGGCTTGGAGTATGAAGGACATTGGAAAAGGTAGTGTTCAATAGCGGCAACACCATGGGCATGTTGGTTAATTGGGTAGTGGCATCAAAAGTGAGGAGTGGGGATCCAAGAGTAAAGGGGTGGGGTTGGTAGAGGTTTGATGAAGGAAATGGTTGGTATCATAGACATGGTAGGCTAGACTAAGGGCAATTGGTTGGATGGTCAATGAGGGCCAAATTCTTTCAGTGGAAGCACAATAACCAGCCAGAAGGGGCATCCAGGATGGTTGGGTCTGTAGATTTTTTAGAGCATGGTTTCACAGGGGTGAGGAGGGAAATGAATTCAGGGGACACTTTCTGTGAAGGGCCTAAGTCTGTAAGCAGGAATTGAAGGTCATGTTGGACTTCTGGGATGGGATCACTGTGACAGAGTTTATAGGTGGAGGTGTCACACAATTGGTACAGTCCTTCCACCAGGTAGTCACTGTGATTCATAACAGTGCTGGAACCTTTGTCTTCAGGTAGGATAATTAGGTCAGGAATTGTTTTGAGGTTGTATATGGTTGTTCTTTCTTCTGCTGAACAGTTTGTGTTCTGAGGAAGTAACCTGGGGAAGTATGATGAGGATAAGTTGGAGGTAAGGAATTCCTGGAAGACGAATAATGGGTAGTTATGTGAAAAGGGAGAGGCAGAGGGGTTTATAGCTGGATGGTGATATGAACTGGGAGAGGCAGTGTTCAATGTTGAGATAAAGTTAGCTTTGGTTTGAGGGATTAGTGGCAAAAGAAGAGTTCCCATTGCAGGGATAGTGAGAAGGAGAATAGGTCTAACAATTACATCATGATTAAATTTGGGCGTAGGGCAAAAGGTGAGGACTTTGGATAGGACTGAAACTACTATGCGGTTGAGAATTTTGATGGAAAGGTTAAGAACAGGTTTTTGGGAATGTTTTGGCTCTGGATTTGGTGTAGTGTTGGTAGGGAGTTTTGGAGTATGCGGCAAGTTGAAAAAGTCAGCTAGGTAGGGTTTAGGGGATGGTTTAGGGCAGAGTTTACATGCTATGAGAGGTGGATGAGAAAGAAAACTGTAGGTAGGATAGGGATTGGACAGAGGTACACCAAAGTGGCAGTAGGATGTCAGCAGGTTGGATAACGTATGGAGGTGGTGTCTGGAATGTTCCTCCAGATGCTGGACAACAAGGGATTCAGTTTCAGAGAAGTGATGTATGCATCACGGATTGCACAGGTATCAGTAACTTGTGGAGGGAACTGCAGTGGTTCTGGGTTGCCTATGCCATACATGTGTGTTCTTACAGTACCAGATTTATGAGAGCCAGGGACTGGGGGAATCTGAAAAGATAAGGTCATTCTTAAAGGATGAATGGGATTCAGAAAAAGGAATTTTTATGGTTGGGTGGGCGATTCCATGGTTTAAGCAGCATTCAATTTTTACGCAGTCCAATTTTTAAACAATTCAATCTAGCCACTGTCACAGATGATGATGATGATGATGATGATGATGATGATGAAATGATGAGGAGAACACAAACACCCACTCCCTGGGCAGAGAAAATCCCTAATCCGGCAGGGAATCGAAACCGGGACCCTGTGATCCAGAGGCAGCATTGCTAGCCACTGGATCACGAGCTGTAGACATGAGATAAAAGGAATGGATGATGTATTGCAGTATGGTTGTGCTGTGGGGAGGGGAATGGGTTAGGTCAAGAATCACAAAGTTCATGCCACTGACAGGTGTGGAAAATAAAATGCTAAAGTACATGAGGAAGAGATATGAAATGGGATCCATAGGGGCAAATATAATTATCAGAGGGAAGAATTTTGGCATCACATGCTGTGTCAACAACTTGTGCAGTCATGAAAACTTGTGTTCCGTGCAGATGATCGTTGATACAGTGTGACTTGGAAGTTGATACAGTTTATAAGGCAGTGAAAAAACATGGGAAAGAAGAGAAAGTATGGACACTGAGAAGAGTAATACTATAGAGAACAGTAACAAAGGGAACATCACAGGGTTGTGGGATGCAAGAACAGCAGTCTGACAAAATCAAACAAGGCAAACTCCGGGTTGGAATATCAACACTCTAAGGAAAAGATAGATTCCTACTTACCATAAGGATGACATGTTCATTCCACTATCCAAGCGTGATCCTCCCCCATCCCCACCCCTCCCACCTAACCACTAACTGGTCACCTTCCACAAATTCCATACCTCCAACTTGGTCTCATCATCCTTCCCCAGGTCCCTTCCTCAGAACACCAACCTTTCAGCAGAAGAAAGAATAGCCATACTCAAACTCAAAACATATCCTGATGTAATCATCCTACCTGAAGACAAAGGTTCCACCACCATTGTAATAAATCACAGTGACTATCTGGAGGAAGGTCCCTGCCAATTATGTGACTCCTCTACCTATAAACTCTGTCAGAGTGATCCCATCCCAGAAGTCTCACACGATGTCCAATCCCTGCTTACAGACTTAGGCCCTTCCCAGAACTTCTCCCCTGAATCTATTTCCCACCTCACTTCTGTGACACCCCACACACCCATCTTCTGCATGCTCCCCAAATTCCACAAAGCCAACCATTCTGGATACCTCTTGTGGCTGGTTATTGTGCCTCCATTGAAAGAATTTTAATCCTCACTGATCAACGCCTCCAACCAATTGCCATAATCTACCCTCCTATGTCTATGATACCAACCACTTCCTTCACCAAGTCTCCACCATCCCCACCCTTTACCTCCTGGATCCCTACTTGTCACTGTTGAACTGACTTCCCTATAAGCCAACATCCTTCATGCCCATGGTGTTACCGCTATTGAACACTACCTTTCCAAATGTCATACTCCAAACCCACTACTTCATTCTTCACATCTTACCAACTTTATCCTAACTCACAACTATTTGACCTTTGAAGGGAAGGTATACAAACAAATCTGTGGCACAGTCATGGGCACACTCATGGCACCCTGCTATGCCAACTTGTTTATGGGCCATCTAGAGGAGACCTTCCTAGCCTCCCAAAATGCCAAGTTCCTACACTGATTTGCATTATTTGATGACTCGGGGTCAAGACATCCTACCTTCATTCCTTCACAACCTCAACACCTCCACTCCCATCCACTTCACCTGGTCTTCCTCAACCCATCATGCTACCTTCCTGGACACTGACCTCATTCTCTCTGATGGTTCATTCTGCACTTCTGTCCAGAGTAAACCCACCAACAACCAACAGTACCTGCATTTCGACAGCTGTCAACCCTTTTCCACAAAGAAGCCCCTCCCATACTGCCTGGACACTTGGGGATGGTGTATTTGCAGCAATACTCCTTTAGCCAGTATGCTGAGTATCTCATCAAGATCTTCACGGGCAGGCACTAACCCCAGACTGTCTGCAAACAGATCTCCAGTGACATTTCCTCTCACACTCCCAATTCTCTCACCGCCTCCAAGAACAAGTCACAGAGGAGTGTCCCCTTCATCACCCACTACCATCCTGGATGGGAAAAACTGAAACACAGCCTTTGTCAGGGCTCTGATTACCTATCGCCATACCCTGAAATGAGCTATATCATATCTGCTGCAGTCGTCACACAGGATTTTATATTGGTATGAATACCAACCAGCTATCCACCAGGATGAATGGCCGCTGCCAAACTGTGGCCAAGAGCAGACAGAGTAGACCACCCTGTGCCACGCAATGCAAATGAACATAAAAAGCTTGATTTCAGTGCCTGCTTCACTACCTGATCCATCTGGATTCTCCCCTCTGCTTCCACCTTTTCTGAAGTGTACAAATGGAGTTATCCTTACAAAACTTTCTGCACTTCTGAAATTATCCTGGCCTCAAGTTATGCAACAAACTGTCCCCACATAGTCCACTCAACAATTTCCATCCTCTTGTCCAATCAATTCCTTCCCATTTTGTGTCTCACCTTCTTTGAGTGCCACCCTCTGCCTACACACCTGCCCATCTTTCCTCTCTGTTTTGCTCCATTTTCCCCACCTCCATGCCCCACAGCCTCTTGACATTTTGCCTGTTGCCAGTCTATCCATCCATACATACACTGCTATCTCTTCCCCTTCACTGCCCCCTCCAGATTGCTGCTTCCATTCAGTGTGATAGTTCAGGTCTGAGCTGCCAGAGTTGGTGGTCATGTGTGCATGAGGTGTTCTTGCTTGCGTGAATGAGTGGTATGTGTTTGCTCTTTCTTATGAAGTCTGTGGCTAAAAGCTAATGTGTAAGTGTCTTTTAATTGTGCCTGTCTGCATCTTTATGGTAAGTAGCAATCTGTCTTTTCTTTACTTTGTTGATATTCCCACCTGGGTTTCCATTGTTTGATTTAGGAACAGGTTGGGTAATAGTGACATTTTGGTGCTGTCTCAGAACATCCACTGTTACAGATTTATGTTGATGGACGTAAACTCTGCCTGCTTTTTTGGATTAGGCTCACATATGTGTAATACAGATTCTAAGTTGTGTAGATACACATACTAATGCCACAAAGCAGATAACCTCCCATATTAAGTCACAAACAGCTACCCTGAGATGTTTCCAGAATGAGATTTTCACTCTGCAGCAGAGTGTGCACTCATATGAAACTTCCTGGCAGATTAAAACTGTGTGCCGGACCGAGACTCGAACTCGGGACCTTTGCCTTTCGCGGGCAAGTGCTCTACCAACTGAGCTACCTAAGCACAACTCACACCCCATCCTCACAGCTTTACTTCTGCCAGTACCTCATCTCCTACCTTCCAAACTTAACAGAAGCTCTCCTGCGAACCTTGCAGAACTAGCACTCCTGAAAGAAAGGATATTGCGGAGACATAGCTTAGCCACAGCCTGGGGGATGTTTCCAGAATGAGATTTTCACTTTGCAGTGGAGTGTGCACTGATATGAAACTTCCTGGCAGATTAAAACTGTGTGCCGGACCGAGACTCGAACTCGGGACCTTTGTCTTTTGCGGGCAAGCGCTCTAGCAACTAAGCTACCGAAGCACGACTCACGCTCCATCCTCACAGCTTTACTTCTGCCAGTACCTCATCTCCTACCATCCAAACTTAACAGAAGCTCTCCTGTGAACCTTGTAGAACTAGCACTCCTGAAAGAAAGGATATTGCGGAGACATGCCTTAGCCACAGCCTGGGGGATGTTTCCAGAATGAGATTTTCACTCTGTAACAGAGTGTGCACTGATATGAAACTTCCTGGCAGATTAAAACTGTGTGCCGGACCGAGACTCGAACTCGGGATCTTTGCCTTTCGCGGGCAAGTGCTCTAACAACTAAGCTACCCAAGCATGACTCACGCCCCGTCCTCACAGCTTTAATCTGCCAGAAAGTTTCAGCTACCCTGAGAGTTGAAAATGTAGGAGGTAATATATTCTTTTAAATAATTTTCTGACAGAACACAGCAAATGCCTGTTCATATTCATTTATTAACAGAATGAAAAGGTACCCTGATAACTGAAGTAAATTCCTATACCAGTAATGAAATGTTCCACTACTTTTTTAATTTAAGTGAACTGGTGTAGTCGCTAAAAGTGATTAATTTAGAAATATATGAGACAGAAAACAGGTGAACTCATAAGCAGAGCTGTTGTGCCTCGTGCAGTGAATTTCAGTGGCAAACCATAAAGCCACAGTCAGAGTGAAGCTGAAACTGACACAGTTGCACTTCTATCATTTTTTATAACTGATATCAGATTAAATTTCTGAATTTTATTACAAGAACATATGTGGGCACCAGATAACAAAAGAGCTCCTCAGATTGTCTCCTACATCATTTATACAGGTTAAAAATGGCAGGGGCCTTAAAATATTTCCTTGGGGAACTGCAGATATAACTTCAGTTTCATTACATGACTCCCATCACTGTAAATATTGGAGAACTCTTGCATGTCATCCTAAGCAGAATTTTCACACTGATACTTCTAGGAGATGTCAACATCAATGCATTACAAGTTTCCAAAGATAAAAAAATATTTCTTAACACAACAAAAATTTATGGCTTAAGTAAGGAAGCATCAAACCCAACATATATAATTGCAGACATGTAGGATGCCTACAAAACATGTGGAGTATGGAATTTGAGTGAGAAAACAGTTAGCTGTTTATAAAAGAATGTACCTCTGTCAAAATCCTTAGTTTCTTTTCAGTAAATATTTTAATTTTCTCAAAGACCTCCTATTTTAAAAGTTATTTGTAACTAAATTTTTCATCTATCAGAAAATAGACCTAAACTAAAATTAAACTCTGACTGAGCAGGCCTCAGAAGACCAAACAGTACTGACCAACTGCCATGTCATCCTCATCCTATAGGTACCACCAGATGCGGCTATGGAGGGGCATGTGCTTAGCACACTGCTCTCCCGGCTGTTGTCAGTTTACGAGACCAGAGAAAATAACTACTATTTTTATTTTGACTTAAATACATGTTTAATTCCAAGAAATAACATCATGATTTTGTTGCCATAACTTTTCTGATCTAGAAAATATTTTTGGTTATCCAAATAATGTTTTAATTAAGAAATTAAACAAATTAGGAGATTTAAGACACAAATTTTCATGAAGCTTAGTAAATACCCATAGAATCATACACTTAAATTACAACATAATACTCATTTTTTGTTAAATTTTTCTTTATTAACCATAAATTAATTGATCACTATTCTGGTCATTTTAAATATCTCTCCTCTAAATTTGGTTTCTTTTGTATCAATAACCAATGACTATCTCCATATTTTATGTTATTCTTCCGTTTGTCTACAAAGGTGAACACTGTCACAGGCAGTCTGCATTTAACAAGTATCATGTTAGCATCTTAGTGTCAAAGTTAGTCAATGGCCAATAGTTAGTGTGTATCACGTACTTACTTATGTCTTCCTCAAAAAGTTAACACTGATGTTCAGTTATTTTGTTAATAGCATATAGACAATCCACAATGCAAATAAAAACAGTTTTTATGTAAACAGTTTTTATGTTAAGTGTCCATGTAAACGAACATAACTTGACATCCTGTATTAATCATATGTGGAGAGTTAAATGGTACTAAATTTGTTTCCATTGTCAAAATACCCAGTGGTGTAGTGGAACAACTAACACGTGATTAATGTAATGTCTGAATTCCTATAGACAAGCTAATCATCATAAGATTAACATAACACTTCAATCAGAAAAGACAAATTTATTTTAAAATGTATTCCAAATTGTTATTATGAATTTATTTGATGTGTTAAGTCTCAGAAACTCAAATGAATGTTTATTCTCAGATTTAGAATTAGAAATTAAATAATTTAACTTGAAATTTAAAATCATGATATTTGCTTAGAATTTTGCCCCACTCTAGCAGTTCTGTGGGAATCGAGATGTTACGTCCAGTAATATCAAACCCAACATTAAGTATTCGCTCGTTTATAATGAATTAACTTTATTTTGATCATGTCAGTAGAAACACATCTGCTTGAATACAGAGTTTGGAACACACTGAGATCAACAGTTTTCAAAGAATTTCGTTCTCAAAGATGAGGCTATCGACTCTTGCAGTCGATAACCGCCACAGAGCCTCCACCAGTAGTGCGATCGGACCATTTCTTGATGTCTTGGTAGTCACGACCAGCGGAGTGAGGGAGGCACAGAAGGCGTCCACAGGTTGAGCATGCCATGCTGCTGATGGCACAGTGGAATCAGAAGGCGGTGGCGTGTCGTTGGGGAGAATATCGTCGTGCCAAGGCCGTGCGGTGCAGCAGGGTTTTGATCTGATCAAAGGCGCAGAAAGTATTTGCCGGCAAGCACCACGGTAAGTCCAACGTGTCTGCTAACAGTTTGTTATTGGCCGCATGACATAAAGGAGCAAGCATGCTGTGACTTAACAGGTTACGTAAGAGATGCCGGATGAGCAACACTCATGGTAATGATGGAGTTATAGAGGCGCTTGATGTCGCAGCAAGGGAGAAAACAGCAAACTTGGTGGCGGATGACTTCGGTGTAGACGGAAGCGTCACCTCAGAGTCCGTGGATGGTAAGTGTGTTACAGCGGTAGATGGCAGGATGTTCCAAGTGAAGTTGACAGTGTCGCTGTTTCGATGTGCAAAACAGCTGTGATCGAAGGTTGGGGGGCATGGCCGTGAGCCCTGTGCATGAGGCATGGCGACGGCGAGAGGTGGTGGAAGGCGGACGTGGTCGGCGAAACTATGGTCAGAGAAGGAAGGCGATGAGACGTAATGTGAACATGAAGAAGTCGAATCGGCGGATGAACTACTGGTCCATGGGGGAGAGGCAACACAGTTCGATGGAACTGGAGCTGCATGTGTGTTGTCGCTGTTGGTGCTGCGGTCGAGTCGTAAGGCTGCAAGCTGCTCATGTGAAACTGCTGCATGGTCGTGGGTCAGAGCGGAAAGATGCTCACTCGTCGGGCAGATGCTCCCTCGTTGAAGCAGAAATGGCAGATGTGTTGGTCATACATTGTGGAGGTAGTGAAGAGGGCGGCAAAGCAGGCGGCACTGAAATGCGGCTAGTTATGCCGTGGTACAGAAACGAAGTGTCTGGAACTACCAAGGAAAGGTGGCAGCAGCATAAATAAGTTGCTTGTATCACACCAGTAACGTAGAATTTCCACTTGAGGCGGCGTGATGATGACAGTTGTGACATAGATCCATGTAGCGTGATCGTCAGAGTATTAGTTGTAGCTGGTAGTAACGGCGAAGGATCATCAGCAGTCGGTGACAGAACAATGACAGGAGCATCTCGTTGCATGTCGTGTTCAGTTGGTGTTGGCTGCAGCATGTGTAGCTGATCTTGTGCCAACAAATTCTGTGTCGCAATTTGCTCACGCAGCTGTCGCAGTCGTTCAGGCGAAAATGCAGTTCGTTGCATGTCGTGCTCAGTCGCTGTTGGCTGCAGCATGTGTAACTGATCTTGTACCAACAAGTTGTATGTCACAATTTGCTCACGTAGCTGTCACAGTTGTTCAGGTGAAAATGTATGTCATAAAGCAGTCTGCTGTGTATCACTGAGTAAGATGGGGTCGAAATCAGAATCTGTCTCTATCAAAGGTTGGCACAGTACTGACGTAACAGTTCGAGTAGAAGAGATCGTGTGTGCGATTGCGAATGTGAAACTCAGTAGTTGGCGGCGGAAGTTGAGAACACGTTCACTGCTGTATGAAGCATTGATCCGGCTGAAATCGTCTTCTGGGGTGAGTGAACAAGTTGTGGGCGCAATCAAGTAGTGTTTGGCCGGGTGGTATGCGTGCGTAGTGTCGGCGAGTTGTGGACATGATGCGGGTGCGGTAGCTGTGGTGGGATCATATGTGGCACAGCTGTTTGTTTTGACTGGGTTGAGGTCAGTGAGCCAGCAGGTGGCGGCCGTGACATCACTGTCTGTAGCAGTCGAGCAGAGTCGGCGCTGCTCAGGTGCTGCGTAGAGGGAGGCGTGGCACGTACAGTGTTGCACTGAGAAACAGTCGGCATTGTCGTTGGTGTAATTGGTGCACTGTCGTTGATTGGTAGGATGTCCTAGATGAAATTCTTCCTGTGATGTTGGTGACAGGTGCTGAATTAAAGCAGCTTTCGCTCTGGTGTACAAGTGCGGAGAAGTAGCAGAAAAGTTGGCTTGAACATTCGAACTCTGGAAGACGAGCTGTGCGGAAACCAGGTCGAATGAATTTGCACGCAGTGCGGAAGACGCAGTGAATTCGACCAGGCATGCGATTTAGCTGTAGTTCAGAGTTCGTGCAAACTGGGATTTGCAACATAGTCCCCGTTTATTGCAGTCCATTGTTTGGCATGATTGTCTGATGTCGAAGCACTGCACAAAGTTAATTCATTACACAAAAGCAAGTAAAAATAGTCCAAATTAATTGTCGAAGGAGCACTGCACTGTCCGGAAGTGAAATTACCGACGCGTTGAGCGGGTTTTGACGGACGACGTGTGTGTCTCGGTCACATTGTCGATGTGTGAGAAGGTGACAAAAGTTACCAAAAAGCATGATTTGCACAAGAGTCGGGAATTTACACACTAATTACACTTCCTGTACACTGCATCCAGATGCGGCAAGATGCGAAGTCGATGGACGTAGAAATCCGACAAAGGGTTGCTGCATTGTTTGTCCATGGCGATTTTCCAATACACATTTCTGGCATCATAAGCGGCATTCGTGAGCATCGTGGTCATCAGTGTGGGAATCGAGATGTTATGTATGGTAATATCGAACCCAACATTAAGTATTCACTTGTTTATAATGAATTAATTTTATTTTGATCATGTCGGTATAAACACATCCGCTCGAATACAGAGTTCGGAACACACTGAGATCAACAGTTTTCAAAGAAGTTCGTTCTCAAAGATGAGGTGGTCGACTCTTGCAGTCGATAACTGCCACAAAGTAAAATGTTCAAATGTATGTGAAATCGTATGGGACTTAACTGCTAAGGTCATCAGTCCCTAAGCTTACACACTACTTAACCTAAATTATCCTAAGGACAAACACAAACACCCATGCCCAAGGGAGGACTCAAACCTCCATCAGGAACAGCCGCACAGTTCATGACTGCAGCGCTTAGACCGCTCGGCTAATCCCGCGCGGCGCCACAAAGTAAAGCAGAGCATGAATTCTAGTATTACTAGATCAGAGAGAAAAATGTTTCAGTTAACAAATACTCAATAATAATAAATCCAACACCATTAAACATCAGATCAGAACAGCCAATGAGCCCCTATAAAACATGGTGAAATAAATAGACAATGATATAGAATGTAAAAATAAAATTTAAAGGACAGTGCCCACTTGGCTTTAACAACAGTAAAATTAAACTTGAGTACCAAAATAAGTTAAACAAAGCCAGCACAAATAACACTGACAAATTTACAAAGCAGCCTCAAGCTTCATAAACAGGAATAACTGTAGCATAGGCAGACAGAAACCTTTAGCAATATACATAGCTTGATTTGAAGTGGACATTACTGAAGCTAGTTCCATAAAAGCATATACAAGTAAAATTTGGATGAGAGTGCTCACATGGCTTCAACTAAAATAGCAGATGGTAAAATGAAACTTGGGCTTACCCTGAATACACAATAAATTACAGGACCAACTCAAATTATTTTTGTAATCAATAGAACTCAATGCTCAAAACATAACCACTTTGTTGGGCTACATGAGTTAATGCTCAGCTTAGATTCTTGATGTTTGAAGAAATCTGGATATCTATTTGCTACACTCTGCTTCACCTGTAAATTAGATCCTAGACTCACCAGACTTCTCAAAAAATGGTGTAACTGAAATGTGAAATTTTGTTGAAAAGTTGTTTATTTGCATCAAAAGTCATCTCACACTGAGCTTGAGAAAATGAAACCAATGACTGACCTCTATCTGACCATTGAAACTTTTCCATATACAGGTTTTAACAATCACAGTTTAATTATTTACATTTCAATTAAAAGTTACAGAATGTTTATGAATGAGTTGCAGTATTTTGATTAACAAAGCAGGATAAACATTCCAGAGTAACAAATAGTTCCTAATAAAACATTTAACATACAGAAACTTTGATTTTGACAATAATAACACTTCAATTACAGGTCAGATTTTGTTGATAATATGATTCTTGGGTCATTGGTCTGAATCAAATAACTAATAGGCTTGACTACAAGAATTTTATAATTGAGTGTTTCAGTATTTGTTTATGTTTGTTGAATGTACTTTTGGATAAAAACCATATTTCATTACATTTCAGTCACAAATCATCATTATTGCATTGAAAGTAACAAACAAGGTTAAATCAGCCACATAACATGGTTACAATACATTGAGTTTACTTATTTGCATATATATGTTACAAATTAGCATCGAGTTTTCCAGATCATTCAGATATCATTCTCTGCATTATGTGTTGCCCCATTTTGCTACATTTAAGCCCCCCCCCCTCCCTTCCCGCCCAATAGTATTGCCCATAAGAACTGTGGGTGAAACATTATTATTGTTTGTGCTGCAAGTTGGTGGTGAGTATAATGAACCAATCGTATTACATGAGCGTATTTAACAGAGAACAGTTTATACAACTGTATGCATATATAATGTAGCTACACAGGTTATTAAATAATAGTTTTACAGAAGCACCTCCTCCACATACAAATTCTTCTCCATAGAATAACTGGTACAATGAGAACTCATAATCAATGTATCATTAGCATCAATCTCATTTCTCCCTCTGTCTTTCTCAGATCTTTAATTTTTCTCTGAAACAGCACATAATCTCTACCACCAATGAGCCAGTCATATCAAAGCTATAGGAATTAGAGAAAATGTTTGATGCACAGTACAAGTTTGGATAGAACACTATTAAATTGAAATAACTCAGGTAATCATACTATTTACTAATTCAAGCATGAGGCAAACATGGTAACAACATTTATGTGAGGCCAAAGTTTACAAGGTTAGGTAATAATGAAATGTAATATTATCTAAACTCAATTTCTGAAACGTGTTTTTCTCATCTGACTCAGTGTAGTGTTATAGTTAGGTTTCTAACAACATTTTTGTATACCTTAAGTTTCATGTCTGTGACATTGTACTTATGTACTGTCTCCGATAGCAAAACATTCATTCATACTTTCAGCCACCGTCTTATCATATTGAATATGTGAAAATTGCTTTTGGTGTTAATAATGTACCAAACTCCAGTGTTAGATAATATCTTTCAATATGGTACTTCATATCAATAAGTGTCAGTGTATATATTTTATAGAACATTCAGAATAATTTTATAATGTAACTGTCATTAATATTCTTTGAAGGTCATCATTTGTAGGTAAGATGAGTAGTATTTCATATTTATTGATCAAAGGCACATGCGTATAAGTCAGAACATACTTAAAATATTGTTTCATATGCACTCTCATGTCAGTGTTGTTTTTACACTAATGTAATTTATGTGTTATCACAAAACTTCTCTCCTTTCCTCTACACATCCTCTTAAGCACTTCATAATTCTTTCATTTGTTTGACAATGGAATTAGCAAGAGTTGGCTGGTGTAGTGTAATGACGTAAGTTTCTTATAAATGATTTTCTTTTGACATATGACCATGTGTAGACTTTGTCACCTACGTCAGTTACAACCCACTTCAAAATTATTTATATTCTTTATAAATTGTCTCAGAATGGTTCTTGAACGAAACTGTAAAACATCATTTGAGTCGTATGTGCAGAATTACGTCACTCGGGCCAATTGGTTTGCGTAAACTTTTTCAATTTTAGATGTCGTTTGTTTCTCCTCAGAAATTATATTGATACATGTTATCTGATTTAATCGATATTAGAACCACATTGAATAAACTTTTTGAGATTCAAAGTCGCGATGAACGCTGTCAGAATTCAATAATCTTGTCAAATATATTATTAATTCATTCACATAATTCTTCATAAATAAATCCTCAGAACACATATTTCAACTTTAGTAGCATCCACTAGTTTATTATCTTCCTACATACAGACGTGAACCTGAGCCTTGACAAGACAAAACTATCTTTTTCAATAAGATTAAAATTCCTATGATATCATTGTTGTACAAAACATTACAAATTCGCAATTATTTAATTTTTAGAAGCACGACGCAACAACTCGGTTTCAGCATCTTCTGTTGCTCTTTGGCTGTCGACACGCGATGTATAGTGGCCAGCAATTTTCTCTCTGGTCCCGGCAGCGAAGATGCTGTCTCCGTTTGTTGTGCCGCCCTCTCCGTACATGAAACATAAAAAAATAAATACAAAAACTTTAGACAATTCACAACCATTACAAAATATTACAAAAATACATAAACAAAACTAAATTAAACTTATATTCACCTGCAAACTGGGCTGACACTGGTGGATGGGTGACGCTTCAATTTCGCGTCCCACTACATACCCCACCCACAAGCTCAGTTTGTCAGGTTTTAACCGAAAATAAAACTTTTTCTATATACCATATTTAACTGTTAATACATTTTCCTCACATTTTACGTAATCTAGAGTTCTTGCTCTTAGATAGATTTAATCCTTTTACTAAGATATTGTTGTGACTATTTGTCATTTACTCTTAATTGTGCTATTATGGTAATTCATAACCGAATATATGGAGATTACTCCTTTTCATTTAATAGTTGCTTGTAAATACTAATTTAGTACGTTCTTTAACGTTGTTACATTAGGACAGAGCGTTCAAATTGTGATTTTATTCATTTACTAGAGTTATTCTTTCCAAAAATGTATATTACTAATAAGTTTCTCACAATAACTAATAGTACTATTTACTTTACGTCATTCTTTTCCCTAATGCCCTATTTATTTATACCTGAGGTCAAGAAGAAACCAAGCAAAACTTTCTTTAGAATCTCGGCACGGCTTTCTTTCCCTTCAGACACCCTGTTGGGTAATGGCAATTTATTTAGGAGAACCAAGCGAGAGAGCCCCGTTTGGTGTGCTCTATATTAACACTATTACAAATCTCTATTAAAGGCACTCTGCTATGTTCTCATGAGCCATATAGCTCTGGACGCCCATGGTCCCTAAAATTATTAACCATCCCCTTTGGTTCCTACTATCCTAGTAAATATAAAAATATACAAAATTCCTTCTGACCTAATAACAAAATTTCTTCCATATAAATCCCCTTTTAGTTATCTTTCTCCTTTTGAAGTACCGGTAGATTATTGTAGATCACTTGTTTAAACTTTCTGTTATTTCTTTAAAATAACACGTAACTATCACGAAAAACTTCACATGAATAAACTATGAACGCTCTTCCCTATGTAACATATACTAAATATTAACTTATTTAGGAATGAAGGGTTTCATTTGATCGACACTATATAATCCTTTAATAACACCTGTTGAAGGTTCCATAAGAAGTAACACTTTTGGATGTACAATCTTATGTACAACATACGGACCTTCAAAGATAAAGAAGAATTTTCTACATTCCTTATTGCTCTTCGAACTTTTAGGATGACATCGTACTAATACAAGGTCTTCCTTTTCTCGTTCGGATAGACAATTCGTAGAATAACATTTTTCTTTCCTTTACATAATACGGTAACCTACTAATTAGGACTCATATTAGCTGACTTTCGATAATTGGTTCTTCAATTAATTTAGCACGGTTTAAATGCCATTTGAAATAATTCCTGTAACCTCTCCACCATTTAGAATAAGGAGAAGGGTCTAACAACTCTAAAGTTAAGTGTTGTTGTTTTCCTCTTGACGAATAATTTTGTTTAAACTGCTTAACGAAATCATCCCAGTCCCTAAATTCAGTTCTATGCAGTACTGCCCATTCCGCAGCTTCTGCTTCTAAATGTCCTATTACAAACTGAATCCGTTTTTCATCACTCCATTTATGAGATAATGAAGTTTCAAAAGCTTTTATAAAGATCATAGGGTAAAGTTCGCCTCCTGGTTTGAATACAGGAAATCGACTTGCTACATTTGAATTTGTCATTATATCATCCAAACACTCTGCGAGAGACATAGTTGGATTTTGTTTAGATTGCAGAGATGGAGTTGCATTGGATTGGCTTGCCGTGATTTCTTTATCTATATTGTTGTCGTCCGAGCTAGCAAACAAGATGCGACTGTTGTCTCTGATTACGTTATTATTTCTACTACTTGAAATGTTTTCACTATTATCTAATTCCGATAACCGTTTAGTAATTTCCTGTATTCGCATTTCTTTATTGGATACACGATTAACTAATATCAATTCTTCACTGTGTTCACGATGTGAACGCTCTGTACCTTCATCAATGTTATTATCTTTGGAAGTCTCAAGGTTACTGCATATTTCGGTAATTAAATATTTCATGTTTTCTGTTTCAGTATGATCTTTTTCTACTCGATGAGTTAGTATCTCTAATTCTACATTATCTATTGAAGAAATCTCTACAGGTCTGATAGAAACCTATTTAATAGGTTCTCTACGAACAGTTCCTGTTTGCATAGAAAATTCATCTCGTAACTTATCGTTATTTTTCTCTATTTCATTTACAACTAAGACATTGACATTATCTAGTCTCTTGGTTAAGTCAGTAATACCATTTCGCATGCGAGCTTTTTCCTCACGCTATTCCTGGATATGTTCTTCTAACCTTTTACAATTATCAGCAATCTTATTACTAAGTCCTACTAGTTTTTCCTGCATTTCAACTTTAGAAGCCTCTATTTTATCACTTAATTCTCGACTGGTTTCATTAAGATGTTCCTGTAACCTGTCTGTAGATTTTTTAGCTCCCCTTTTAATCTAGCAGTAGATTCCTCGTTTGACTGTTTAATTCCTGTTTTAGTTCCTCTTTTAATCTAGCAGTAGATTCATCATTAGACTGTTTTAATTCCTCTTTTAGTTCCTCTTTTAATCTAGCAGCAGATTCTTCGTTAGACCGTTTTAATCTAGCAGTAGATTCTTTGTTAGACTGTTTTAATTCCTGTTTTAGTTCCTGTTTTAATCTAGCAGTAGATTCTTCGTTAGATTGTTTTAATTCCTCTTTTAATCTAGCATTAGATTCTTTGTTAGATTGTTTCAATTTAGCGATCGCCCTAAAAAGGGATCTCATGCTCCTATCGGACATAGATTGCTCTTCGTCTGACATTTCACTTCCCGACATTATTGTAAGATATTAACTAGTTACACACGCAGACTTGTAATCAACAATCCTGTAAAAGCACACTCCCTATGTACAACACTCCACTTCCAACTTGAAACAAACTCACCGGACACTAATATTGTAGTTTGTAGTTCTCGGTGATCATTGTGCTGCTATGAGCTGCAGACGTAACAGCCGTCGATGCAGCCGCTGAGATGCTGCGACCCCGCTTCCGCAACCGGCAGGACGCTGAGTCGAACACCGGAGATGTCACTGGCTGCAACCACGCCCGGCCCACCGTTGACAGGCGAAGCCCTCAGCAACACTTCTAATACCAGCCGGAGGAACGCCCCCCAGCTGACGTACTGGGCCTGTTAGTTTAGGAGAAAAAGGTTGTAGGGGTTTGCAGCGTTCAGCTGCTGCCCAACCGATGCGCCTTCTTGTAGAATAAGTGCGTGACCGTACTGCTTGGCTGCGCTCCGTCAGCTGCCCACACCCGCGAAGTCGCCGCTGGCTGGTGAAGGCTCCACGAAGACTCGCGTTGACTTCAGAAGGACTCTTGATGTTTTAATTGTTTCGTACCTGTGTGTCTTAGTTGCACACAAGTCCTGTTTTTAAGGTCGCCACGGTGTAGTGTAACGACGTAAGTTTCTTATAAATGATTTTCTTTCGACATATGACCATGTGTAGATTTCATCACCTACGTCAGTTACAACCCACTTCAAAATTATTTATATTGTTTTTAAATTGTCTCAGAATGGTTCTTGAATGAAACTGTAAAACATCATTTGAGTCGTATGTGCAGAATTACGTCACTCGGGCCAATTGGTTTGCGTAAACTTTTTCAATTTTAGATGTCGTTTGTTTCTCCTCAGAAATTATATTGATACATGTTATCTGATTTAATCGATATTAGAACCACATTGAATAAACTTTTTGAGATTCAAAGTCGCGATGAACGCTGTCAAAATTCAATAATCTTGTCAAATATATTATTAATTCATTCACATAATTCTTCATAAATAAATCCTCAGAACACGTATTTCAACTTTAGTAGCATCCACTAGTTTATTATCTTCCTACATACAGACATGAACCTGAGCCTTGATGAGACAAAACTAACTTTTTCAATAAGATTAAAATTCCTATGATATCATTGTTCTACAAAACATTACAAATTCGCAATTATTTGATTTTTAGAAGAACGACGCAACAACTCGGTTTCAGGATCTTCTGTTGCTCTTTGGCTGTCGACCCACGACGTATAGTGACCAGCAGTTTTCTCTCTGGTCCCGGCAGCGAAGATGCTGTCTCCGTTTGTTGTGCCGCCCTCTCTGTACATGAAACATAAAAAAATAAATACAAAAACTTCAGACAATTCACAACCATTACAAAATATTACAAAAATACATAAACAAAACTAAATTAAACTTATATTCACCTGCAAACTGGGCTGACACTGGTGGATGGGTGACGCTTCAATTTCGCGTCCCACTACATACCCCACCCACAAGCTCAGTTTGTCAGGTTTTAACCGAAAATAAAACTTTTTCTATATACCATATTTAACTGTTAATACATTTTCCTCACATTTTACGTAATCTAGAGTTCTTGCTCTTAGATAGATTTAATCCTTTTACCAAGATATTGTTGTGACTATTTGTCATTTACTCTTAATTGTGCTATTATGGTAATTCATAACCGAATATATGGAGATTACTCCTTTTCATTTAATAGTTGCTTGTAAATATTAATTTAGTACGTTCTTTAATGTTGTTACATTAGGACAGAGCGTTCAAATTGTGATTTTATTCATTTACTAGAGTTATTCTTTCCAAAAACGTATATTACTAATAAGTTTCTCACAATAATTAATAGTACTATTTACTTTACGTCATTCTTTTCCCTAATGCCCTATTTATTTATGCCTGAGGTCAAGAAGAAACCAAGCAAAACTTTCTTTAGAATCTCGGCACGGCTTTCTTTCCCTTCAGACACCCTGTTGGGTAATGGCAATTTATTTAGGAGAACCAAGCGAGAGAGCCCCGTTTGGTGTGCTCTATATTAACACTATTACAAATCTCTATTAAAGGCACTCTGCTATGTTCTCATGAGCCATATAGCTCTGGACGCCCATGGTCCCTAAAATTATTAACCATCCCCTTTGGTTCCTACTATCCTAGTAAATATAAAAATATACAAAATTCCTTCTGACCTAATAACAAAATTTCTTCCATATAAATCCCCTTTTAGTTATCTTTCTCCTTTTGAAGTACCGGTAGATTATTGTAGATCACTTGTTTAAACTTTCTGTTATTTCTTTAAAATAACACGCAACTATCACGAAAAACTTCACATGAATAAACTATGAACGCTCTTCCCTATGTAACATATACTAAATATTAACTTATTTAGGAATGAAGGGTTTCATTTGATCGACACTATATAATCCTTTAATAACACCTGTTGAAGGTTCCATAAGAAGTAACACTTTTGGATGTACAATCTTATGTACAACATACGGACCTTCAAAGATAAAGAAGAATTTTCTACATTCCTTATTGCTCTTCGAACTTTTAGGATGACATCGTACTAATACAAGGTCTTCCTTTTCTCGTTCGGATAGACAATTCGTAGAATAACATTTTTCTTTCCTTTACATAATACGGTAACCTACTAATTAGGACTCATATTAGCTGACTTTCGATAATTGGTTCTTCAATTAATTTAGCACGCTTTAAATGCCATTTGAAATAATTCCTGTAACCTCTCCACCATTTAGAATAAGGAGAAGGGTCTAACAACTCTAAAGTTAAGTGTTGTTGTTTTCCTCTTGACGAATAATTTTGTTTAAACTGCTTAACGAAATCATCCCAGTCCCTAAATTCAGTTCTATGCAGTACTGCCCATTCCGCAGCTTCTGCTTCTAAATGTCCTATTACAAACTGAATCCGTTTTTCATCACTCCATTTATGAGATAATGAAGTTTCAAAAGCTTATATAAAGATCATAGGGTAAAGTTCGCCTCCTGGTTTGAATACAGGAAATCGACTTGCTACATTTGAATTTGTCATTATATCATCCAAACACTCTGCGAGAGACATAGTTGGATTTTGTTTAGATTGCAGAGATGGAGTTGCATTGGATTGGCTTGCCGTGATTTCTTTATTTATATTGTTGTCATCCGAGCTAGCAAACAAGATGCGACTGTTGTCTCTGATTACGTTATTACTTCTACTACTTGAAATTTTTTCACTATTATCTAATTCCGATAACCGTTTAGTAATTTCCTGTATTCGCATTTCTGTGTTGGATACACGATTAACTGATATCGATTCTTCACTGTGTTCACGATGTGAACGCTCTGTACCTTCATCAATGTTATTATCTTTGGAAGTCTCAAGGTTACTGCATATTTCGGTAATTAAATATTTCATGTTTTCTGTTTCAGTATGATCTTTTTCTACTCGATGAGTTAGTATCTCTAATTCTACATTATCTATTGAAGAAATCTCTACAGGTCTGGTAGAAACCAATTTAATAGGTTCTCTACGAACAGTTCCTGTTTGCATAGAAAATTCATCTCGTAACTTATCGTTATTTTTCTCTATTTCATTTACAACTAAGACATTGACATTATCTAGTCTCTTGGTTAAGTCAGTAATACCATTTCGCATGCGAGCTTTTTCCTCACGCGATTCCTGGATATGTTCTTCTAACCTTTTACAATTATCAGCAATCTTATTACTAAGTCCTACTAGTTTTTCCTGCATTTCAACTTTAGAAGCCTCTATTTTATCACTTAATTCTCGACTGGTTTCATTAAGATGTTCCTGTAACCTGTCTGTAGATTTTTTAGCTCCCCTTTTAATCTAGCAGTAGATTCCTCGTTTGACTGTTTAATTCCTGTTTTAGTTCCTCTTTTAATCTAGCAGCAGATTCTTCGTTAGACTGTTTTAATCTAGCAGTAGATTCTTTGTTAGACTGTTTTAATTCCTGTTTTAGTTCCTGTTTTAATCTAGCAGTAGATTCTTTGTTAGATTGTTTTAATTCCTCTTTTAATCTAGCATTAGATTCTTTGTTAGATTGTTTCAATTTAGCGATCACCCTAAAAAGGGATCTCATGCTCCTATCGGACATAGATTGCTCTTCGTCTGACATTTCACTTCCTGACATTATTGTAAGATATTAACTAGTTACACACGCAGACTTGTAATCAACAATCCTGTAAAAGCACACTCCCTATGTACAACACTCCACTTCCAACTTGAAACAAACTCACCGGACACTAATATTGTAGTTTGTAGTTCTCGGTGATCAGTGTGCTGCTATGAGCTGCAGACGTAACAGCCGTCGATGCAGCCGCTGAGATGCTGCGACCCCGCTTCCGCAACGGCAGGACGCTGAGTCGAACACCGGAGACGTCACTTTCTGCAACCACGCCCGGCCCACCGTTGACAGGCGAAGCCCTCAGCAACACTTCTAATACCAGCCGGAGGAACGCCCCCCAGCTGACGTACTGGGCCTGTTAGTTTAGGAGAAAAAGGTTGTCGGGGTTTGCAGCATTAAGCTGCTGCCCAACCGATGCGCCTTCTTGTAGAATAACTGCGTGACCGTACTGCTTGGCTGCGCTCCGTCAGCTGCCCACACCCGCGAAGTCGCCGCTGGCTGGTGAAGGCTCCACGAAGACTCGCGTTGACTTCAGAAGGACTCTTGATGTTTTAATTGTTTCGTACCTGTGTGTCTTAGTTGCACACAAGTCCTGTTTTTAAGGTCACCACGGTGTAGTGTAACAACGTAAGTTTCTTATAAATGATTTTCTTTCGACATATGACCATGTGTAGATTTCGTCACCTACGTCAGTTACAACCCACTTCAAAATTATTTATATTCTTTTTAAATTGTCTCAGAATGGTTCTTGAATGAAACTGTAAAACATCATTTGAGTCGTATGCGCAGAATTACGTCACTCGGGCCAATTGGTTTGCGTAAACTTTTTCAATTTTAGATGTCGTTTGTTTCTCCTCAGAAATTATATTGATACATGTTATCTGATTTAATCGATATTAGAACCACATTGAATAAACTTTTTGAGATTCAAAGTCGCGATGAACGCTGTCAAAATTCAATAATCTTGTCAAATATAGTATTAATTCATTCACATAATTCTTCATAAATAAATCCTCGGAACACGTAGTTCAACTTTAGTAGCATCCACTAGTTTATTATCTTCCTACATACAGACATGAACCTGAGCCTTGATGAGACAAAACTAACTTTTTCAATAAGATTAAAATTCCTATGATATCATTGTTGTACAAAACATTACAAATTCTCAATTATTTGATTTTTAGAAGCACGACGCAACAACTCGGTTTCAGGATCTTCTGTTGCTCTTTGGCTGTCGACCCACGACATATAGTGACCAGCAGTTTTCTCTCTGGTCCCGGCAGCGAAGATGCTGTCTCCGTTTGTTGTGCCGCCCTCTCTGTACATGCAGGATCTTCTGTTGCTCTTTGGCTGTCGACCCACGACATATAGTGACCAGCAGTTTTCTCTCTGGTCCCGGCAGCGAAGATGCTGTCTCCGTTTGTTGTGCCGCCCTCTCTGTACATGAAACATAAAAAAATAAATACAAAAACTTTAGACAATTCACAACCATTACAAAATATTACAAAAATACGTAAACAAAACTAAATTAAACTTATATTCACCTGCAAACTGGGCTGACACTGGTGGATGGGTGACGCTTCAATTTCGCGTCCCACTACACTGGGAATGACAAGGAAAAAAATTGCAAAATATTGACATATGTGTGCATGTGTCAACTATTCTGGAGGAGTGACAATTGATAGTTGGTAGGACACCCTGTGCATTATCTTCGTGACTAGTTTCTTTTGACTAATGTTTTCAGTGTTTTGTTTCCTCTTGATACAAGTTGTTGTTTTCTGTTACACTATGCAATAAAGTTCAGTGGATATTAGTACAAGAACATGCACATGTTCTTTTATGTAATGTGAGTACCCCTACATAAGTGGTGACCTGGAAAATACAGTGGTGTGGGGCAGTGGACAATTTTTCTTTACACGTATTCCACGTCATCCTGTACCCATATGTTGTCCATATGAAACTTCCTCTGTGACACTAACAGTGCCATCCAGAGCATCAAGCAGGAACTAATTCGTAACAATCTGGGGTACTTTGTCTTACTTTAACAGTTATGTTATCTTGATAAGCCGAAATTCTTTTTTATTAGTACTGTTCATACTAATTAGTGTTTCTTCTTTCATTTACATCTTATTTTTACTTGTTGTGTTTAACACATTTATCAGCATTAATATAGTCATACACATGATTTAAAACAGTCTGACAAAGTTCATTTAGTTTGTCAATTTCACGCCTGTGCATAGTATATTGGTAGCACTTAGTCACCTTGCCTGTTATGCTGTGTAGCAGACTTTAAAGCTGTGCGGATCAGCATAACGAAAAGGCGAGGGGTCTCGCTTGTTTTGTCCATGACTGTACATATGCTGACTGGCCAGAAAATTATGACCACCTACCTAATAGGCATAGATAACAGCAGAAACACATCATGGATTGAAGCAATGAGGCCTTTGTAGGCCACTGGAGAGAGCTGACACCACATCTACACACGTGTCACATTTGCATAAATTCTGGGGAGGGCGACCATGAACTCTGATGCCACAATCGAACACATCTGAGATGTGTTTGATTGGGTACAGATCCAATGAGTTGGAGGGCAAGCAAGTCAACTGGAACTCATCACTATGTTCCTCAAACCACTCCATTGCACTCTTGGCCTTTTGATATGGCGCATTATATTGTTGAAAGATGATAGTCATTAAGGGATGAACATGGGCTGCAACCAGTGTACAATATTCCTTGGCCATCATGCTACCTTGCGCCAGCTCCACTGGCTCCATGGATGCCCACATGATTGTTCCCTCATGCATAACGGAGCCACTGTCAGCTTGTCTCTGTCCCGCAGTACAGATGTCAAGGAGCTGTTCCCCTGAAGATGACGGATTCACATCCTCCCATCTGCATGATAAAGAAAGTATCAGGATTCATCAGATCATGGTACACTCTGCCCCCTGTGCCAATGTCCAGCACCAATGGTCACATATCCATTTCAGTCCTAGTTGCCAATTTCTTGGTGCTGTTAACATTGGCACATGCAGGGGTTGTCAGCTGCAGAGGCCCATTATTAGGAGTGTTCAGTGCATTGTGTGTCCAGATACACTTGTACTCTGCCCAGGCTTAAAGTCTGATGCTAGTTACCCCACAGTTTGCTGCCTGTCCTGTTTTAGCAGTCTGCCCAGTATATGATGTCCAGCATCTGTAATGAGGGACAGTTACCCAACTCCATGACATATCAACATGGTTTCTCCTTGGTTTTGCCACATGCTGAAGACACTCACCACAGCACTCCTTGAACACCTGACAAGTCATGCAGTTTCACAGTCTGCCCTCAGTCAAACTCAGATAGATTGTGCACCTTCCCCATTCTACACATGGACAGCACACTCACTGATACTGCATGCACCATGCATGTACCTGACTAGCAGCCACTCCTCACCAGGTGACACTGCTATTGCTTGGATGGGTTTATATTGACAGTTGGTCAGAGGTAACAGCTCTGGATCTAAACCCCCCAAATGTTTCAGTTTCAAATAGGAAAATTAAAAAAAAATAAACATGCAATAAAAAGCACAAATTTCCTGAAGAGTTCTTATTTTCCTGGTTACAAATAATCCCATACAGTATTAATTGTGGCTTTTTTAAAGGGAAGTAGGATGTCAAACCAGTCGACTGTGAGTAGAAGAGGCACCAGGAGAGGCATCATAGGACATTCTAATTTCCACTGTCTCAAACATAGGTTTGATGGCTTCCATTACAAAATATAGACATTTGAATTCCACAGAGTGAAATACTGTGATGCATAATAGAATAATGCTGTTTGAAGCCATTAAGCTGCTTCACTACCCAAGCCATCTAGATCCTTCCTTCCACCAACAGCTTTTTCTGAAATTTGCAGGTGGGAGTTATCCTTACATCAAATTCTCCACTCCCATAATTATTGTGAACAAAATCTACAGTAACATACTGTCCCCACACCCTCCACCGAACAGTTTCCACCCCCTCTGTCCTATCATCTCCTCTCCATTATCATCTCCCATCTTGTTTATTTGCAGCCCTTTGCTGATGCATCTGCCCATCTTTCCCCACTCCTTTCCCTTTTTTTTAACCACCTCCCTGCCCAACAATCTGCAACTGTTGGAAGTCTAGTCCCTGCACATTCCACCAGACAGCATTTGTCTCTCTCCCCGCCCATACACTACTATCCCTGTCCCATCCCCTCCAGATTGTTGCCTGCATCCCACATGATGTTACATTCTGGTCTGAGATGCTGGAGTTGGTGGTCATGTGTGCATGAGGTGTGCTTGTGTGTGTGTGTGGGGGGGGGGGGGGGGAGGGGGGGGGGTGTCTTTACTGATAAAGGCTGCAGCCAAAGGCTTCATGTAAGTGTCTTTTTAATTGTGCCTGTCTACAACGTGATGTGTCTTCTTTACGGTAAGTAGCAATCTGTTTTTCCCTACATTGTTCACTTCCACACAAACATCTTCTACAATGTCCAGAGTCTCTACTAATAACAGTTCCATCTTCCTCACTAATCTCAGTACAGTAACCTAATACATCCTCTTCACTTCCCTTATTACTAATATTTAATACTACTTTTCCCTCTATGTACATGATTATCAACCGCATCAGCATCAACATGCTAAGCAACAAATTCACCAAAATCCCCTTCTCTCAAAATTCCTATTAAAATACTTTGCCTGTCTTTTTCTTTTTTACTCACCCCAAATAGACAGACTCCCATTGGAACATTGATTAGTTTACTGAATCATTACCTCTATTTTCATACCTATTATGATTGAATGGTCTATTTTTCCCTTCACAAGGTCTATGTCTACTGTTATGTAGCCTATTACCATTCCTATTTCTAACATTCCATTGTGGTGGTGTTCTCTACCCTCTTCCACAAAAAATTATTGTTTCAGAACTTCTCCCCTATTCCTGAAATCTACATCTATACTCTGCAAACCACTGTGTGGTGCATGGCAGAGGGTACATCCCACTGTACCAGATATCAAGGCTTCTTCCTGTTCCATTCACATATGGAGCACAGGAAGAATGATTAATTGTGTGCCTGTGTGCATTCAGTAATTATTCTAATCTTATTCTCATGACCCCTGTGTGAGTGATATGTAGGGGGCTGTAGTATATTTCTAGAGTAATCATTTGAACTGGTGCTTGAAACTTTGTTAATAGACTTTCTCAGGATAGTTTATGTCTGTCACCAAGAGTCTTCCATGTCCGTTCCTTCAGCACTTCTGTGACAATCTCCCACAGATTAAACAAACCTGTGACCATTCTTGCTGTCCTTCTCTGTATGTGTTCAGTGTCCCCCTGTTACTCCTATCCGGTATGGGTCCCACAAACTTGAGCAATATTCTCGAACCACTCATATGCATGATTTGTAAGTGATCTCCTTCATAGACTGATTGCAGTTCCTCAGTATTCTACCAATAAATCCAAGTCTGCCACCTGCTTTACCCTTCCCTTTCATATCCCTACAAAGTGTTACACCCAGGTAGTTGTATGAGTTGGCCAGCAGCAACAGTGACTAACATTATAGTCACTGTTACTGAACAGTAACATTTTTTCTCAGTTTGTGAAGTGCAAAATTTAACATTTCTTAACATTTAGAGCAAGTTGTCAATATCTGCTCCTCGTTGGAATGTCATCAAGATCTGACTGAATATTTATGCAGCTTCTTTCAGATAGTATTTCATTATACCGGGTGTTTCTATAACAGCGCGCAAAAATTAAACAGGACATACAGGGTGCTCCATTGAGCAATTTGAGGTAGGGAACCTGGAATCAGAGAACTCAGCTTATAATAGAATAGAAGAGAAGGGAAGAGAAGTTTATTGCCTCATAACATATAATTTCAAGCCATTGACTTAATGTATAGGAGACTCGTCAAAACACAAAAAGAGGTTTACAATTTTCTTTATAATATCAGTAATATAATATTTGGTACTGAATAACAAGTTAAATAAGCAATTAATAATTTTTCTTCAAAAGTAACAAACTTTTAAAAACTAACAGTCCTAAATACTTGCTCTCTCCTGCTCAAATTTTCAGGTTCTCATTTATTAATTCTTCTACTGAATAGTAACATTTCTGCACTAGTTTCTCACACAAGGATTTTTTCAGTGTTTCTAAATTTATGCTGAGCAGGTCTCTTACTTTCACTTTGTTATAAATTTTCATACCCATGTAATGTGGAATTGAGCATAAAGTTTTGAACGGTGGGTGGACAGCATAAAATTATTTTGATTTATGGTGTTGTAATCATGTTGAAAATGATTTGCTGCAAATAAATCAGGGTTATTGTGTACAAAGATAATCAACTCATATATGTATAGTGAGGGAATACTTAATATACTTAAATTTTTTAGGAGTGGGCGACATGATTTTCTTTGCTATGCATTGTGCATATTTCTGCTGATGGTTTTTTGAAGTTTTAGTATTCAACACATAAGGTTTGAGTTACCCAAAAATACAATTCCATACTTTATTACTGACTCAAAGTAGCTGTGATATACCATTTTTCTTACGCTCATACTGGTGGCATGTGCAATATCCTCACTGCAAATGCTAAGCTATTTAATTTATTTGCAAGGTACTGTATATGTGATCCCCATGATAGATTTTTATGTAGATGCACTCCTAGGAATTTCACACAGCTAGCTTCCTGCAAATCCTGTTTTCTGTGAGTGACCTGAATATCATTTAATTCTGCTTGTTTTGTTTTAAACTGCATTAACTGAGTCTTTTCCATGTTTAATTTTAACCCATTTAAATCAAACCAGGTATCTAATTTTTCTAAAGTATTTAATACAGTATGTGGAGTTTCATCAGTACTGTTACTTCCAATGATTACAGATGTGTCATCTGCAAATAAAGCTGAATGATAATCAATATTAAGTGGCTGATCATTTATGTAAAACAGAAACAGAATGGGACCTAAAACATAACCTTGGGGTACTCCATGTGAAATAGTTTTTCATTTTGAAGTACAAGTTCCTCTCTCTGATGATATAACCACTCTTTCTCTTTGGTTGATTCTAGGACTTAAACCATTCTAATGCCATGACCCTAATTCCATACTTCTCCAGTTTACAGAGAAGCTGGAGTGATTCACACTATCAAAGACCTTCAATAGGTCACAAAAAAATTCCTGTGGCATGCAGATGAGCTAATTTTATCAACATAATGATTTATATCAGATAATGTGGTTTTGCCTTTTTGAAATCCATACTAATTTTTTGAGATTATTTTAAATTTTTCTATGAAATTTTGAATTTGTGTGGTGACTACCTTTTCAAATATTTTTGAAAGTGATGGAAGAAGAGAGACTGGGCAATGGTTTCTCATATGTTCTTTTGTGCCTTTTTTGAATAGTAGCTTAACTATTGCATCCAGTGTGTCTGGAAAATAACCTTGTTGAAGGGACTGGTTAACTATTGTAGTTAGTGGTTGTGCAATTATTTTAGAGACTGTTTTTAACATTTTTGTTGGTATCCCATCCCATCTGCCAATTTTTTACTTTTTATAGATAGTATCACATTTTATATATATTTTATAGTAGTTTTGGCAAATGTACTAAAAATTCACCTTCAAATTGCTCAGTGTTGAAGAAAGTTACCTTGCCTGGTTAATGTTTAACATTTATGTTAGATTTGTTTACATTTATAAAGAATTCATGAAATAAATCTGAAATGTGAGCAGGATTTACAATAGTTTAATCCTCTATCTTGATTTCAGAAATACCATGGCCTCTACTTGTGGCACCTTTCCAACTTTAATCACTGACCATAATGCCTCTGATTTGTTTTCACTATCCAACATAAATCTATTATTTGCCAGCTCTTTGGCTGCCTTTACAGCTTTTTAAAAATATTTTTGTAATTTTTTACATAGGTAACAAAATTAGGACTTTCGTTATTTTTTAGTTTCCCATGCAGCTGTATTTTTCTTGCACTAGAGATTTTTATTCCTTCCTTTTACTTCATTTCCTACTTTTTTATGATGTACAATAAGGGGGAAAGTTTCATTAAA
Source organism: Schistocerca serialis cubense (assembly GCF_023864345.2). Classification (NCBI taxonomy): domain Eukaryota; kingdom Metazoa; phylum Arthropoda; class Insecta; order Orthoptera; family Acrididae; genus Schistocerca; species Schistocerca serialis. The sequence continues at coordinate 703,417,447 of NC_064638.1, forward strand.
AATGTGTAGGACGTTTTTCAAGAAAGTAGCAAATTTTTCAGAGCATGAAATACTATGGTCTATACCCACTCCACCTTATTTAATCTACGATAGAATGAGTTCATATTTTCTTTGCTGAACTGGCATTTGGTGTAGGTTTTTTTGAGCAAGGTTCTATGGGTTTTGGTAATGCATAAACAGAGCACAGTGATCAGAGAGTCCTATATCTAAACAAAACTTATTTGCCTCATTATGAGAATGAATGGATAAAATGTTATCTATATCTGTTGGAGACATTTTGTTTACGCATGTAAAATCAGTGAAATTTGCACTGAAACCAGATATTTTAATCATATCAATGGATTTTGTTGAGTTATTGGCTTTGTTGGCTAGATCTATGTCGAAATCAGCAGTTATTATGACTCTTTTCTCGTTTTTTTTTTTAAGTTTTCGCAATAGACACTGGAATTTTGACAGAAAATGCTTCGTTATTTCTGTGCCTGGAATTCTGTACACAGATAAAATTACAACATTTTGCCCTAAGTCTACACAGCAGTTTTCAAATATACATTCTTCATTAAGGGAATCAAAATCGAATCTTGCTCTTCATATTCCATTGATTTTCCCACAAGTATGCACGAACCTCCTAGTGTTAAAAAGTTGCTGGCAATATAAAATTTATCAAGGTTATTTAAGATTTTGATACTATCCTTTGTAATCCAGTGTTCATTCAAGCACACAACCTTGACATTTGGTATTTCTAACAAAATGATATGCAAGTCATTAAATTTTGTTTCTCTGCCATTTGTATAGTTTGAACTTAACCCATTTATGTTCAAGTGCATTACAAACATATTGTTGCTTTTTGTATATTCCTAATGACATATGTTTCAAAATGCTGTTTGTGTATTTTTATTTCAGCTGTTTTATCAATTTTTACACCCCCATCTCTGCATACTAATTTCCCTTACTAAATATGATCTTAAAAATATCACTGTACATATTGCTAAATGTTGCTGCTGTTGCCTGGTTAGATGCAGCCCATCTTGTCCTATGTATTTATCACTGATAAATTTATTCAAATCCATGAAAACTGCACCAAGTCTGTTGCACTGCTCTCTGATGCTTAAGGAGATGATAGGAATAAAATCACATTATGTGTACTTTTTTTATTTAGATTATTTACAGTTAACTGCAAATACTATCATTGACACAGTAAATGTACCTTTTGTACTGTATCTTACAAAATTTGCTGAAACTGATGGCCTTCAACCTCAATGTAAGCGTGACATCGGTGAACAAGACTGATGCACCCCGAAAAATATTCCTAATGTGTTTCAAATCAAATCACAGGCAGCTACAATTCTGCTAACTAATTCCTTCTCCAAATCCACTGGGGTCTCATATGCAGTGACTTTAGATATCCTCACAGGAAGTAACCAAAGGGAATCAGGTCTAGTGACTTCACAGGTCATGGAATAGGACCTCCCATTCCAATCCAGTGACCAGGAAATACAGCAGTGAGATGGACAGGGACATCCTTACTGCAGTGAGGTTGTGCTCCATCATGTTGTATCCATTTTCTCTCACAAACAGCCAAGGGTACATTCTCCAACAACTCAGGTAGAACTCTTTGCTTCAACCTCAAGTACAGGTGGTCATTCAGATGACCAGGTAGAAGATATGGATCATCCTCCTTGTTTTCTTGCAGGAAATAAAGTATGTGCATGTAAATGAACAACACAGTATGTGTAAACTTTTACACATGTTAGTTGTAAATAAGCTGGAAAACAGTTATGCTAGACAAAGTGGTAGACAAGTTTACTTCCATATCTCCTTAAGCTGGCTTCTTCGACCCCAGGTTCCCTGCTCCAAACTGTTCAGTGGAGCATCCTTTATGTCCTGTTAAATTCTCAGATGCTCTTACAGAAACACCCCATACATAACAGCATCATCTGCAAAGAGCCTGATTTTACTATTAATGTTGTTTGCAAGGTCATTAATATATAATATGAACAGCAAAGGTCCCAACACACTTCCCTGGCGCACACCCACAGTTACTTCCACATCTCACAATGACTCTCCATTTAAAGATAACATTCTGTGTCCTCCCTATAAAAAAGTCCTCAATCCAGTCACAAATTTCACTTGACACCCCATATTTCAGATTTCAACAGTTTCACAAAACCACTGAAACTAGTACTTATTTCATTCATCTTTTCAGTGGTACAAGGCTTAAATTGGAGCAGTTCTCCTGGGTTTTCCTTTGTAAAGGAATATTTGAAAATGGAATTAAGCAGTTCAACTTTTGCTTTACTACCCTCAATTACAGTTAGTGTCTCATTCACTCGGGACTGGACATGAACCTCGGTGTCACTAACAGCCTTTACATATGACCAAAAGTTCTTTGGGTTCTGTGAAAGATCACTTGACAATATTCCGCTATGGTAGTCACAGAAGGCATCAAACATTTCTTGCAACAGCCAAATACATTTCATTCAGCATCTCTCTATCTATAGCCCTATACTTAGTTTTACAGTTATTATGCAGTAACCTCTGTTCCTTTAGAAGTTTCTTTACAGTGACTGTACACCTGTCCTCTGTACTTTGGTAATCATTTTTGCCACAACCATGACATGGTCACTAAGACCAGTGTGGATGTGGACATCCTCAAAGAGATCAGGTCTGTTTGTTGTCATTAGATCCAACATATTTCCATCATGAATGGTGTTCCTATTTGTTCTAGGTAGTTTTCTGAGAAGGGCATTGAGTGAAGTTTCATAGGATATCTTATCACACTCACCAGGAACAAAACTTTAATTTTCCCAATTAATTGTTAGATGATTAAAGTCTCCAACAATTATTACAGTGTGATTGGGGAACTTATCTACAAGTGAATGGAGATTTTCTCTATACATTTTGGTTACATCAGGAGGTAAGTCCGGTGGGCGACAGAAGGATTCAATTATCCTTTTATGCCTACCCCTGACACTTGGTCTTGCCCAAGCAATCTCACATGCAGCTTCAATTTCTATTCCAGTGAGTTTTGAGTTTCTTGTCTACTGCAATTAACATGCCACCTCCATTTCCCATTTGCTACCCTTTTGATACACATTTAAATTTTCACCAAAAATCTCACTGCTATCAATCTCAGATTTTAACCAACTTTCTGAACCTAGTATTATGTGAGCTTCACTGCTTTTCATGAGCACTTCAAACTCTTGTCACTTTGTTGCAAACGATTTGGCAATTTACCATTAGGATATTTATACTTTCACCTATGGGAGGCATTTCTTTCGATCTTGCACTGATACATCTGGATTTCCTGTCGTTATCTATATTGGATGGAGAGTTGCCTAATCTAAAAAAACCCTGGTGTGCACCCCACCATAGTCAGCTATTTGAATAACAGCCTCTGATGCACCGTGCACACCTGACCTATACCAATGTTATTATAGTTCTAATTCCAGCCCCCCTTTCTGAGTGTCACTAAATCCATTCTGATTACAGTCATGTCTTTTGTTTGTTTCTAAGGCTCTGTCTAACTGAACTACACACTTTAAAAATTGTTCGATGGAATTGTCTGGTCCATACACTAATCCCCTCTGAATTTTTCCTGGTAACCTCCTCTTTAATGCATTTATCTGCATAAGCTCATCAAACCATATATCTAAATGTGAAATTTTTCATACTGCCATCTGCTTCTTTGTTGCATGCTTCATTTAAAAAATTGCTTTTAGTTCTAGCTTGTTCAAGTTCTGATCAAAATTTACTTAAAAAACTTTTCTCAAGATACCTGTAAGCAATATTAACATAATAGCCCATGAGAATGCTTCCCATCAAAAAACATTTTTACAAACTTTATTTTGATCGCATCATTTATACCACTAACAATGTTTTCTTGCTAATTTTGTACACAATCAACACAGTGAAGTTTATGACAACTGGGAAAACCTTTGGTTTGATAGCCCACATTCTGACATAGTTATTGTTAAAACTTTTTGTAGCAAAATATTCTTCCAGTTCAGTTGGTGTTTTGCAAACAGTAACCACATTACTATTACATGCATCCACGTTGCTATAGATACATTTTTTTTCACTTCAGCAACTTTACTGTTAATTGTAACTAATCGATTTTTGGTTTCATTTTCTGTAGTGTTAATTTTACACTCAAGATTTTTATCATATTGACACATTTCTGATCTTAACACCTCCCTTTCTTGATTTAGGATACTATGCATAATTTCAAAATTTCCATTGATTTGCCCAACTGTTCTTGTGAAATTCATTGTACCTCAGATACTTGGCCTTCTACAGCACTTATTCATGTATCGATCCATTTGTGTACCGATTTTACAACTGATTTATAGCTTCTGAGATCTTTTTCTGTTTTGATAATTTTAACTTTAGTGTTTATAAGTTTGTTCCTTAGTTCTTTTATTTCTGAATTTGTGTCATATAGTTTACTGTGGGTTGCTTCAACTTTACTGCCCAAGACATTATTTGATGCATTTATGCTAACCTCTCTCCCTCTCACAAACTGCTATGTAGTTCATTTGCTAATTCTTTGCTTTGATTCTTAATCTGTTCCATAAGATCAACATTTGGTCCCAAAAGTTCCTCATGTTCAAAACCTCAAAATGGACTGCAAATACCTACTGTTCTGCTAGCCTTCTTGTTTACGGTTTCTTCTTTTTACAACTTGATTATGTTCATTATTACTGTCTAAGATAAATTCACCCTCACTGTGGCTATCATTACGTTCAGCACTGTCATTTGAAACTAACTCATTCTTAATAAGTTCACCCTGGTTTGCCATATTGATTACTAAAAAGAATAACACTTCACAATCCTATACAAAAAGTTTTTTGGATGACCTACAACGTATTTCTTTCACTACAGTATTAGAGTAGACTACTGCACTTAAGCTTTGTATGTCTTCAGTGGCGATGTCATAAATAATTTTATGTACTGATAAGTGGCTCGTCATTCTTTTCTATCCACCCACCTAGTTCACTTATGGTCCTTATTGCCAATGTTATGCCTGACTTTCAATTTAGTATTTTGTGATGTGATGGTACCTGTAACTTAGAAGTGATTAACATGACTTTACTGACAAATTTTAAGGGATTCCAGCTTCCCCACCACATTAAAATATAACTACCTTGTTGGGTGAGTTAACACTCCAGTTAGATTCTTGATGTTTCAAGAAATCATGGTATAGGTTCGCTGCATTCTGCTTCAACTGTGAATTAGATCCTGTACCTGCCGTCATATTCAGGCTATCTTTGTCGTAGTTAGTCATTTTCTACAGAAGTGATGTAGCCAAAATGTGAAATTTTATTGAAACATTATTTATTCGCATCGCAAATTGCATCGCACTGAGCTTTGCAGAACTGACCTCTTTATGGAGTTTGCAGCATCTCCTAATATGGTTTTTAACAATCACAATTTAGTTGTTTACATTGTTTAAGATGTTAATTGCTAATTTCAATTGAAAGTTACAGAGTTTTCATGAATGAGTTACAATATTTGGTTGAAATAACAAGAAACATAAAAGATGCAAAAACTCTAATTCTAAACAATGTAGTGTAATAATTGGGGGTGCCAATGACGTAAATAAAAATGAAGTAATTGAAGCCACAAATAAATTGAAAGAAACCCTGAGTTGCAACAAGAATGCATTAGTAGCAGTCGTTGGAATTCCACACAGGCATGACGTGATAAAAAGTTCTTTTGTGAATGTAGATTGCTAGAGCAAAGAGACAGTTCAAAAAACATGTAAAGCATTCATCAACACACATTTCTTATCTGTCGATATCTTCCAGAGAGAAGACTTTACTGAACACGGTTTGCATTTGTATGCAAGTGGAAAGTCACTCCTTGGACACAAATATGTACAAATGCTAGATAAAAAAAGAATAAAGAGACCATTGCTATAGTGAGTACTCCAACATTAGCAGCAGTACCCAGTCCAGTAATAGCACAAACAACAGTAGAAACCCAATCAACACTACAACCAGCTTCATCTACAGCACCACCAACAATGTCAGCAATGAGTACTCCAGGAACCACCACAACAGTCCTAGCAACAACAGCAGAAGGTCAACCAACACCACAACCAGCTTCAGTAACCACTTCACCACAGTAACCAACAACAGCAGCAGCAACAATTTCTGGGCTACCAATTAGAAGAAGTGTGAGGCAGCCAAATCAGCTCAAGAATTTTTAGTGTCAAGGACCTAAGGAAAGCAGCATTAAGATAAGTAATAATTTATTTAACTTTGCATCTCATAATCAGTTTTCAATCCTATATCAAAATGTACAAGGTTTATGCAGTAAGTTGGGTGAACTTGAAGTCTTGTTAAGTAACAGTTTTAACCAAGTATCTGTTGTATGGTTGCAAAACTCTCAAATATGTACAGCAGTTCTTCCCAAATTTAAAATCATAAGCAGTTTTTGCAGAGAAAAGTACAGATTTGGAGGTAAATGTATTTATGTTAGAGACAATCTTAGTTCTAAAGAAGTAAAGTTAAGCAATGTACAGTGTATAGAAAAGAATTTGAATACTGTATCTGTGAACTGACTGACTGTGGTTTGGTAATTGCCTGTATAAATAGGTCACCTTCTGGGAATATTCCTTTATTTTTTAAAAAATCTTGAAGATCTAATGAATGACTTGAGACATGAGTCAAAATCAACAGTTGCACTGAGTGATTTCAGTGTCAGCTTTAGAAGTAATAATAATGCACTCAAGGTTCAATTGCTAAATCTCTTCACCTCATATAATTTAGAAGCCACAGCCACTCCATACTAAACAATTACATTTATGTACTCTGTGCCAATAGTAATTTTTATCTGACTGTTGCTATGATGTAAATAAATAATATGTACAAAAGTGCTAGAATGGTATGTGTTATATCTAAATATCAACTGTGTATTCCATGTAAAAAGTCTTTCTCATACATCAATGTAAATAATCAAAGTTGTACATGCTATTTCAATGTGGTCTGATGTTATGTAGTCTACTATGCACATCTGTATTTTGTATAGTATTGTTCACCCTATATGTGTGTATATATATACTATGTATTTTTTGGCGAAATCCATGCAATGTAAATTGTCTCTGGATGAATAAACTACTACTACTACTAACTGATATCACCAGATCTGGAGATGGGTGTGAGACAACAATTGATCAGGTGTTTATTAATAAAGAGACATGTAGTTATGAGGCTGAAGAACAGAAACTGGTTTCTCTGACCACATGCCAATCAATCTCTTTCTAAGAAATATGGTTAGGAAAAAACATAGCAGTGGAAACTATACAGCAGCGGTCGGCAAGTAGTTTTCGGTGGGGTCCAGATCCGGTGTAAAATTTTTATGGAGGTCCAGAAAAACACTAATAATTAAAAGGCAGTGTTTTATATTTTGTTTTCAAGTCAAGTTAGTGTCCAAAAAAGGGTAAACCAAGTAAAACAAGTAGTTCTCAGTTAATATTGTAACATATTCAATGTGAGAAATTACATCGACGGTCTTGAGCCAGTTTTTTAAAGTTCGGTGTATGAGGGGTACACCAAATGCGAAGTATGTCTTCGAGGTGGGCGTCCGTCAACCTTGACTGACATGTGTTCTTCCAAAAATTCGTTTTCGAGAACGACGATTCGCATATATATGTCGAACCAAACAGTGGCCATATTGATAGCTACTTTCTTACAGTTTTAATATTTTTCTGAAACATGTTTACCCCAAAATTCTTCAGTGGATACAGTTTTATACATTTGCAAAGAAATATCTTCTTGCAAGTCGATTATCTCCACTTGAAGTGAAGACTTTGAAACGCTGAACAACTTAGCAGGCACATCAGTCCATTCTGCCGATGCATCAACCTTCTTAAGGAAATTTTAGGAATTGAGACAGCTTTCCAATTTCTGCAGAGTCTTGAAATCTTGTAGCAAATTCGTCCCTTAGACCGGGCAGAAATCTTACAAACACTCCAATATCTTCTTCAGAGTTCTCTTTTTTATACTCATTTGAATTGTTGGGAAATGAGTAAATTCGTGCCTTGCAATATCTTTTTCAAAAATTTCCAGCTTACGACGAAAAGCAGATACGCTTTGTACCAGATCACATATTAATTTCCCACTCCTTTGTAACTCTATGTTAAGCGAATTTAAATATTTCAGAATATCCTTTAGAAACGCCATAGATATCATATCGCGCTCGTTTGTTATAAATTCTAAGTGCTCCTTTGCTCCCTGCGTATCCAATATTTGCAAGAAGAAGGTTACTTCTTCCTTTATTAGCCAGAGACGTTCAACAACTTGACCTTTACTTAATCAACGAACATTGTTGTATTGCGATGAGTTAGAATATGCTATATCACATTCTGAAAGAAACTTCTTGAACTTTCGGTGTTGAAGAGAAGAATGAGATATAAAATTAATCAACTGCACCAAGCTGTCCATTACTTCTTTCAGTGTAGCACTGAGTTTTCCACAAAGGGCAGTCTGATGAATTATACACTGATACGATATTAGACCTGGATTCTGATCCCTGATTTTCTTTACTACACCTTTTTCTTTGCCAATCATCGCTAGGGCGCTGTCAGTTGAAAGCGACATTATTTTATCATAACGAATGTTGGAATTATTAGTAAATTCGTCAATAGCTTTGAATAAATCTTCTCCTCGAGTGGTACCTTTCAAAGGCAATATTGCGAGCAATTCTTCCCAGAATATCTTATTTTCAATGTCGAAAAATCTCACGAAAATAGATATTTGTTCATCATCAACACTGTCACTTGATTCGTCAAGTTTAATGGCGTAGCATGGTGCATTTTCCAAAAGTTCGAGCAGGGTGCTTTTAATATCAGTAGCTATAATTTACGTTCTTCTTGCTGACATTGAATTGCAGCGACAACATCCTTTTTTTCTTCAAAAAGTGCCGAGGCTACTTCCAACATAACATTCTTTCATTATTTCAGAATCTGAAAATGGTTTTTGGTGTTTACTAAGTGTCCAGCAACACGTAACGCTGCTTCCGCCGATTTTTTTTTTTTTTTTTTTTTTTTTTTTTTTTTTTTTTTTTTTTGCTCACTCATGCAGCGAACCAGAAATTTCGTGCTTTTTTCGTACGAAATGATATTCTTGTAATTTAAATTTTATCGTGATAAGTTTACAAAGCAGTTATACCTATCACATTTATACGTTATCTAATAGAATTATATTACCTGTAGTTTTTCTTTACGAGCCTCACTGCTAAGAGGAAATTTTTGTGGAATTGTTGATGAGTTGTTTCATAGTGTCGCTCTAAATTGCCACTTTTAATAACAGCAACAGTTTAATTACATATTAAGCAAACTGGAACCGCTTGAGGTCTATCAAGCAGCGTAAAACAATATTGTTCAGTACATTCAGTCAAAAATCTCCTATTTTCAGTGTCCACTTTTCGCTTTTTAGGACCCATTATTAATGTAAGTATGTATGTACGGAAAGGTTTTCCACGCGGCAAATTGTATAACAAGTGAATAATTGCTCTGCGGCCTGCGTGCGATTGACGAAAAGAAGTAAAGACCGACCGCCCACTGTGCTCTTAAACGACAGGTTCGGACTTGTTTAACAAATGAACGAGTGAGCAGTGACCTTCACAGGCGTCTAAAGGTACGTTGTCCAAGACGCGACGCACACTAGCGACTGCGACGGGTCGCTACGTGACGTCAGAAGTTGCCTGCTGGCGCATGCGCAGTTCGAGTTTGGGATGCGACGCGCGACTGTTGCGGCAGCTGTCGCAGCACTGCACCAGTGAGCAGTGTTGCGACGGAAGTCGGACGACACAAAGACGTACGGCTGCCAGAAAGATGTCGAGCCAGTCAAGGAAAACTGAAATGAGCCACTCACAGAATGTGATGCTCTGTGAGCTGGTCTCGCAACATCCTTGCCTTTACGATTTGAAAAACCCTAAATATAGAGACACTATGTTCAGAGACAGAATTTGGGAAGAAATTGGTGCACAGTTGAAACTGGCAGGTGGGTGAAATATATAATATTTTCCCATTAATGCAAATTTTTCAGGCCTGTTGTGAAAATCAGTATAATCCATGCAGATGTAGAATTAGAATGATGAAAATGAACTTGAAGGTCAATTTTCGCATTACTCTTTTTTGTGACGATAAAAATTGAAAACGGCAAGTACATTATAAAATGAACAATGTAAAGTACAACGAGAAAGTTACATTTTACAATAACAAGTAAACGGTAGATTGGTGTCTTGATGATACCTTCTAGTTGTGAAAAACCACCACCAGATTGTTGTACAGCTTTCTGTAATCAATAGATGTTCGTTTTTGAGGAAGGCGTTTCTCAACAGATTGCGCAAACAGTATGCTGCAATAAGTAATTTGTCACATTCACTTCAATTCATTGGTAGAAGATGGTGCTCAAAAAACTTGTGCCAAAAGTGCGCTACTGTTTTACAAGGCCCTTCTGGTCTGACACAGTTCACAATTGAAATTCGTCTTTTGTAAATCCTGGAGTCATCTTTTGAGTGCAGCTTGGCAAGATTAAATGTTCATGTCATCCATAACGATGTATGCTGTCAGAATATAAGAATATGGAAGTTCATTTGGATGGGAATAAAGAGTCAGTCGGCTATGAAAGTTGCCTTAGCTTGTTCCAAAAGTTTCTGCGTGGGAGAAACTGACAAGTATGATTTGGGGAAATTTTGTGAACAAGCATGGACATTATTTCTTCCACATTTCTGCCAGTGTATACTGTAGACGTTCAGAATGAAAATTCTACAGATGTTTAAGGTGTAACCAAATTTTGTGAACAAGCATGGACATTATTTATTCCACATTTCTGCCAGTGTATACTGTAGACGTTCAGAATGAAAATTCTACAGATGTTTAAGGTGTAACCCTATCTTGTTGTCAAGAACTTGAAACAATGCAATGACGCTATCGTGCGCTTATTGTTAATAAACTTATCTTTCATTGGAATTTTAGGTGAAATGTGCAAAAACAGATGGAGGAATATTCGGGACTCGTATCAGAGAAATAAACGAGAAAGAAAGCTTGGAACAGGTTCAGATGCCACAGCAAAACCAAGAAAATGGGTTCTGCTTGATCACTTGGCTTTAAGAAACCTACATTTCGTGGCATTTTAAATGAAATTGTCAAGAGCATATGGAGAAATATTAGTAACTCATACCGGAGAAATATATGACATAAAATGGTTTCGTTAGGTCCAAATGTGTCAGCGAAACAAAACAAATGCATTCTCTATCGTGTGATGACCACACGATTCTCGTTGCGCGTCGACAGAACTGGCGGCTAGTCGCGACGCTCCCGGAGATATATGAGCCCAAATCTCGGAAACGGAGATCGATATCATTCTGATCTCAACTTTAAAAATAATTTCGATATGTTAGCTTCTTTTCATCGGCAACGATGTATGACCTAACGTGAACCATACGTAAAGTAGCCAGCGACCACATTTTTCACTGCACACAATTCAAATTTTATGCAGTAGGTTACTTGTAAATTAAGTATCGGAATAACTGTGACTAATATCGGAAAAATAGACACCTCATTATCAAGCTGTGATGTGAAACTGTAAGATACGCAAACATCAATTTTTTGTGCCTTTTACTTTTCTCACAATCGATAGAGAAGTAATATACAGCGAAAAAAACACGCAAAACCGGAAGAGATACTTTTCAATTTTTTAAAGTAAAAGGAGAATCTGTATCGAAAAACTAACTCTGGGAGCCGATGTAACTTTGTTGCATTAACATACAGAATTTTTTACAGCAAGAAAATCGGAATTCTTATTTTTCTTATGTATTTGAATCCGCCGCCGCCGACCGGAGCTTGGGAAACGGCGACGACTCCAGTCGTGTTGCGGCCGTGTCGCCGTCTGCCAGGGTGGGAAAAGAGGAGTGGGCAGCGTCGCAGTCGCAGCCAACTGTCGCGTCTTGCACAACGTAACTTAAAGCTAGCGAAATGAGGGATGCTCAACTACCGGACCTACCGATAGATGGCTCTACCAGCTGATTACTATCGTCTGTATTGCCCGCCATATTTGAATTTGCCAAGAAGTTTCTCTCGGTCTGTACGGTGTATAAGGAATTAAGGATTATCGAAATGGTGATTTCTTGTTCCGCTTTCAATTGTGCGAAGCGATGGAGTAAGGAAAGTGACTTACCATTTCACAGGTGATAAGACTGCCGATACAATACGACAACAATACAAACTTAGTGCGTTTGCTAATTCGATGTTTTTGAACAGGTTTCCTCTAAAGCACCCAGAGCTGCTAAAGAAGTGGATTACTTCCGTGAAGCGGAAAGATTTTAAACCTAAGTCTTGCAGTTTTCTTTGCGGAAACCTTTTCCCACAAGATGATTACGTAGTGAGCCCTGGAACGTGGAAGAAACGTCTCAGATCCGAAGCAGTGCCATCAATTTTTGACTTTCCGACACATTTGATGCCACCAAATAAGCAGCCACGACGACATTTTAGGATTTTGAGTGACTACGATGCTTCTCCATTTGAGGTAGCTAATTAATTTCCTTGCTATGTGTGTGGTTTTGACTTTTGTGAATTTATTTCGTACGGACACAGATGGGCTACATAGGTCTACGCAATGTTGTAATACAGTTCCATATTTTTGTTTTTCGCGTTCTGTCCTGGAATCCGTGCTTGATTTGCCCTCTGCAGAAGCTACTGATTGCGTGGAGAATGTTGTCAATGAGAATTCTTCCGTGGAAAGCATGTCCCATTTATCCAATGCAGAAGCTACGAATTGTGTCGAAATCGTTAGTATAAGGATGTTTTCACACCCCCAAAGTTTTCTTATAATATTTTTTCATCAAGCCTTGAGTTATTTCAATCATATATAACGAAATTGTTTCTTTATTTCAGAGTGCAGTTGGTTCTCAAGTAATTGATTGTGGTATACAGCCGAAAGTAGAAATGGAAGACAAGCGACCGAAACTTGCAATTTTTTCTCAGACATTGTGCACGAATTAAAACGTAAACTGAAGTGTGTCCGTGAAAAACTTCGAAGAAGAGAGAAGAAAGTGTTTTCCATGGATGACATCATAAGTTCATTGAAGGAGAAGGGGCATCTTCCTGAATAGTTACATAACTTCCTCAATCATCAGAAAGGAACACAAGTGGAATTAGTGTGCAATTTAGTGGACAACTCTCTCTCGTCAAAGGGTAATAGATACACAACAAATGTGAAAATGTTTGCGATGACTGTGTACTTTTATTCACCAGCAGCATATGAATACCTGCAAAAATTAATGCCTCTGACCCATAAATCATTGATTCCCAAAAGGGGGGCAAGTGTCGACTGTGAAACTGGCTTCTTAAAAGATGTTTTTAAGTAGGCCTACATTGATTCGAACCCAATTGTAAGGGACCAGTTCAGCAATTCATGTCTAATTGTAGACAGTGTGGCACTTAGGAAGCAAGTAGTTTGGGACCAAGGAACTAAGCAATACACAGGTTTTTTAGAGTTTGGTGGGGAAGTGCCTCAGTCAAAAGAAGTAATAGAGGCATCTGAGGCTCTGGTTTTCATGCTTGTCTCTATTAAAGGCAAATTTATATGCCCGATTGCATATTTCTTTATCAACGGTGTACAGGCAAATAATCAGGCCACACTGATAAAATCCGCTTTAGAGAGGCTGCATAGTTCTGGCATTAGGGTTTGGTGTGTTACATGTGATGGCTGCAAGGTAAATATAAGCACTTTACGTACACTTGGCTGTACTTTAAAATTTTCCAAGGGTGATTTTAAGAGCTACAATGTTTATTGTATCTTGGGCATGTCATATGATTAAATTTGCCAGAAATGCTCAAGCAGAAGTATCTGCTATTGAGTCTCCAACTGGCATTATTAGATGGCATTTCGTTGAGCAATTGAACAAGGTACATCATCTCCAACTGGCACTATTAGATGGCCTTTCGTTGAGCAATTGAACAAGGTACAACAAGAAGAAGGTATGACATTTGCCAACAAACTATCAGGACAACATATAAGTTATGTAAATAGAAAAATGAATGTTTCATTAGCTCCACAGACTGAGTTCTAGTGTGACAGATAGTATAGAGTGTTTGAGGAGGGTTGGTGATCCAAATATTAAAGGAAGTGAAGCAATAGTAGAATTTTTGTATAATATTGATAGGATTATTGATATTCTGAACTCCAGAAATCCATTAGGTAAAGGGTATAAGAGCCCCCTGAGACTTGACAACAAATCTTATTGGCTTGGTATTTAAAAAAAAAAAAAAAATTAAATTAAAAAAAATGGTTCAAATGGCTCTGAGCACTATGGAACTTAACAATTATGGTCAACAGTCCCCTAGAACTTAGAACTACTTAAACTTAACTAACCTAAGGACATCACACAACACCCAGTCAACACGGTATTTTCAGACACACTGAAAATTATATCAAAAGCTTAAAAATTATTGGTGTTCCATTGCTGCTCCATGCAAGAAATATTTTTGCTTTTGGGATAATTTTCAATGTGCAATCAGTAAGGCACATAGCTCTGACAAGTATGCTTCATGTTGAATCTCCTTTGAAGTATTTGCTAACATATAAACTGTCACAAAACCACATAGAGCTTTTTTTCCCCTGCATTCGGTCCAGATGTGGTTGGAACAACAATCCAAAAGCATACCAGCTCAAATGTGCCATGAGAAAGTTGCTCTTGGGTAACAGTGTCACTGCAATGAATGGGAATTGCTCAAATTTTAATGTGTGTTGTTTGCCACCTGTTTATGATTTTCATGCAAGAAAGCATATAGTAGAAAGTGATGAAAGTGCTGCAGAAAATGAAGTAGAGGAGTGGTGTGCACTTCTTGATGATAAGATTAAGTTCTCATTTCACAAGTAAAACATACTCAATTATATCGCAGGGTATGTGTCATTGCGCCTTTCAAGGCAGATCACATGCAAAGACTGTCTTCACATACTGAAGCCACCAGTAGTTAAATCTGCATTAGAACGTGATTCTCTCTATGCTTTTCCCAATATGGCCAATAAAAATGCATTTGTAAATTTTGTTAAACGGGGAAAACTGGTTAAAACAAGTGACTGCATGTACTCTGTTGTAGAATACTCAGAAACTCTTTCAGATGATTGTGACTGCTGGGGATATGTGACAAACATATACAGGCCAAGATTTTGCATTGTGTTAAAAATAAATTTGTAGATTACCCATTTCCTGCTCTTCATGATTGCCGTTATGAAATTAGGATTGAGGACTTACATCAGACTCAACTTGTTTGTAAGATTGCATCCCTATACTCCTGCATACGCTTAAAAACATGTGGAAAAAAAGCCTGCTGAGAAAATTTTAAACAACAAATCAAGTATAAGGCAGAAGTTAAATAAACTCATATTGTTTAATCATGTATAGTGCTCAAATTGGAAAAATTATGTAATGGGACATTCCATGTAGATGGGTGCGACATTTTGACAGATTTTTTAAAACTATTTTGTCCATAGATTTGTTGTTGTGTAATGATGAACTTCAAAAGATGAATCACATTGAAGTAAAATTAAGTCTTTACATCCTGTGTAGATATTGTAACAAAATTATAATTGTTTATTATACAAGCTTATTTTAAGATGTTTGGTGTTACAAAATATGCACTTGCATTAAAAACAGGTGATTTTTGTGAAATTAATGAAAAAAATGTGCTGAGACTTATTTGACAGATGGCTTTCAGTGTGAGAAAATATGTCCCTCAATAACTATGTTAACTTGAATTTTTCACTTTAAGAAAACAGTTTAATCACAGGATGGGTGTGATCTAATGAAGTATGCAGTGGCCCTATGTTTCAAACAGTAATGTTTGTGGATACTCTGCAACATAAGAGCAATAAAATTGTTACTCTGTTAATTCTTGTTTTAATACTTCCTATAATGAACACAATGTTCCAGTTGATCATAAGCATTCTTATTACTTTATAACCATTCTAGAATAAGGGGACCTGAGTCAGGCAAAACCTAATTTTCTGAATTTTGTCCTTATTTTGTTAGGATGTCTTTCTATTATATTTTCCTGTGGAAAGGAGTGGGGGGGGGGGGGGGGGGGGAAAGAGAATGCAAATAATCATATAGAATTATCTTTCTAGCATTACAAAGTACAGAATACAGTGATTACAGGTACACGTGGAAATCCAGGAAATTTCAGTATTCATGTTACATGCCTAATTTTCATCAACATTTACCTTAATTATACGGTTACACTTTTTGCTGATTTGAACTGTGTACTACATGTTAAAAAGATTTTGTTTGGTCATAGTAATAAAAGCATTTCATTTTGTTAGTTCTTATGTCCCATACGGAACTGAAATTATCGAGTTATGATGACAAAGGAAGGAAATAACATTTACTTCACAGAAATTATGTAACAATGGTTACACTTTTTGCTTGTTAACTTTAACATAAACCATTTAGTTTTCCATTAAGAGTGAAAGCAGTTGCACGAGTCACATAAAGAACAAAGTTTCCCTCAGGGAACTAAAGTATTTTACGTTTGAATTATTGCAGACCCAAAGTATTGTGATCTTCATATTTCTATTTAAAAAAGTTTGTAACTCAAATTCACATACATTTTGGAATCTGTACATACATGTGTGTAGCAAGGTACTTTTCATGTGCCATGTGGAACCTTTAATTTTCTGGCTTAAATATAATTTATTTCATGAATTACCTTTAATACCAGCACTGTCTGAATGCATTATTTACCATTTAGAAGAAGAAATGTTAGTGTACAGAATAACAAACCTCATGAAAAATGCGAGAGATTGTTCTGTACAGAACTTGGAATGGCTCGTAATCAATAGCAGGTAAAAAAGAAGGCTTCTATTAAACGTTCAAAGAAACCAGTCAGTACCTCTTAATTCGCCATAGAGGTGATACAGTAATAAAACAATTTACTTTTTTCAGAATTTCTGCTAATTGTGTGAAGACGTATTCAATTAGTATTTGCTTTACCAATAACCTGTAGTACAAGCACACGTATAATTATGGGAGTCAAGAGTTATGTTAAAATTAAAGATACTGACTATTATTACTTGCTCACAAAGCATTGTAGTTGCTGTACAATTTATGCTGTATGTGGTGTACCCAATGTGATTCCTGGAGTACATAATATTCTGTTATCCTGTGGGAGTGCACTGGCACCACACCTACTGAAAGTACGTTTTGTTGTGGAATAGTTGTATCAGGTGTCTGTACCACAAAACAGATCTCCACTGTGACACCCTCATGTTCTTGGTATGCTATTAGCTATTATTACAGGAATACTCTTCACATGGAGGAGGAAGCATAGTGAGATTATCTTTTTCATCATTTCCAACATTGTACACAACTTTCTTGCACTTTTATGTTATCACATTTTTCCCTTGATAATCGAAAAGAGAGAGAGGGAAAAAAAATTTAAGCGAGCTTTCATAACTGAGAACTCTACTTGCGTCATTTGTTATTTTCAAAATGTTACTCTCTTTCCCAATACTGTCCTATTTCTTCAAACCAATTTTGAATTTCTCAGATTATTACATATTATTTACTGTACATTGTCCACTAATACTTCTGTTGTTACCAGATAGTTTGTAATGTGGCACTACCTTTGTGCCACTGGTACTGGCTAGTGTACTTTTGCTGATAAGAAAATCGACTGGACTAGATTGTCCTGTCAGTATAGGACAAACTCAGACAATATGGAACTTTTTACAATAAATTTGCAATATAATGTCACCCTTGTCTCACACAGATTGTAGCAGTCATTGGGGTGCCTGTCTGGCCAGCTTCTGCAGCTTTCACTTTCAGGTTTGTTTTTTGCTTGGGCCGTATACTGACAACCACTCATTCCAGTGATTGACACCATGTCAAAGACTGGAACCAAGATTCACAGAAATAGAATTCTGTGGTTGCAAGTCAAAGTGTAATTAATTTTGCTCACTGACATGTTTTGAATTCAATTTTAAATTTGTTTGGGTGTCAGACTGGAAAATTACAGTTTTAAGACACGCCAACCTTAAAATTAACAGCTGTGATCGAGGTTATTTTCAACAACTTCCTTCACTCCCTACATCATCATGGATCAGTCCAATACAAGTCATGCATTTAAGAGGAGCCTTAATGTTGGGCTTTGAGTTTATCTCATTCAAATGTATTACTTGTCTCGTATCAAAGACTGAAGCACTGTTAAATACTGGTGCTTCTACCATATCACTCAGTTTAAATACACCGTGTCATGTACAGGCGTTAATAAAATCATGGCATTTAGATTAGATTAGATTAGATTAATACTAGTTCCATGGATCATGAATACGATATTTCGTAATGATGTGGAACGAGTCGAATTTTCCAATATATGACATAATTAGGTTAATTTAACAACATACTTAAGTTAATATAACAACTTTATTTTTTTGTGTTTTTTGTTTTCCTTTATTTTTTATTTTTTTTATTTTTTTTAATATTTTTGTTTTTTTTTCTTTTTTTTCTTAATTTATATCTAAAAATTCCTCTATGGAGTAGAAGGAGTTGTCATTCAGAAATTCTTTTAATGTCTTCTTAAATACTTGTTGGTTATCTGTCAGACTTTTGATACTATTTGGTAAGTGACCAAAGACTTTAGTGCCAGTATAATTCACCCCTTTCTGTGCCAAAGTTAGATTTAATCTTGAATAGTGAAGATCGTCCTTTCTCCTAGTATTGTAGTTATGCACACTGCTATTACTTTTGAATTGGGTTTGGTTGTTAATAACAAATTTCATAAGAGAGTATATATACTGAGAAGCTACTGTGAATATCCCTAGATCCTTAAATAAATGTCTGCAGGATGATCTTGGGTGGACTCCAGCTATTATTCTGATTACACGCTTTTGTGCAATAAATACTTTATTCCTCAGTGATGAATTACCCCAAAATATGATGCCATATGAAAGCAATGAGTGAAAACAGGCGTAGTAAGCTAATTTACTAAGATGTTTATCACCAAAATTTGCAATGACCCTTATTGCATAAGTAGCTGAACTCAAACGTTTCAGCAGATCATCAATGTGTTTCTTCCAATTTAATCTCTCATCAATGGACATACCTAAATATTTGGAATATTCTACCTTAGCTATATGCTTCTGATTAAGGTGTATATTTATTAATGGCGTCATACCATTCACTGTACGGAACTGTATGTACTGTGTCTTATCAAAATTCAGTGCGAGTCCGTTTACAAGGAACCACTTAGTAATTTTCTGAAAGACAGTATTGACAATTTCATCAGTTAATTCTTGTTTCTCAGGTGTGATTACTATACTTGTATCATCAGCGAAGAGAACTAACTTTGCCTCTTCATGAATATAGAATGGCAAGTCATTAATATATAATAAGAACAACAAAGGACCCAAGACTGACCCTTGTGGAACCCCATTCTTGATAGTTTCCCAGTTTGAGGAATGTGCTGATCTTTGCATGTTACGAGAACTACTTATTTCAACTTTCTGCACTCTTCCAGTTAGGTACGAATTAAACCATTTGTGCACTGTCCCACTCATGCCACAATACTTGAGCTTGTCTAGCAGAATTTCATGATTTACACAATCAAAAGCCTTTGAGAGATCACAAAAAATCCCAATGGGTGGTGTTCAGTTATTCAGATCATTCAAAATTTGACTGGTGAAAGCATATATGGCATTTTCTGTTGAAAAACCTTTCTGGAAACCAAACTGACATTTTGTTAGTACTTCATTTTTACAGATATGTGAAGCTACTCTTGAATACATTACTTTCTCAAAAATTTTGGATAAAGCTGTTAGAAGGGAGATTGGACGGTAATTGTTGACATCAGATCTATCCCCCTTTTTATGCAAAGGTATAACAATAGCATATTTCAGTCTATCAGGGAAAATGCCCTGTTCCAGAGAGCTATTACACAGGTGGCTGAGAATCTTACTTATCTGTTGAGAACAAGCTTTTAGTATTTTGCTGGAAATGCCATCAATTCCATGTGAGTTTTTGCTTTTAAGCAAGTTTATTATTTTCCTAATTTCAGAGGGAGAAGTGGGTGAGATTTCAATTGTATCAAATTGCATAGGTATGGCCTCTTCCATTAACAGCCTAGCATCTTCTAATGAACACCTGGATCCTACTATATCCACAACATTTAGAAAATGATTATTAAAAATATTTTCAACTTCTGACTTTTTGTTCGTAAAGTTTTCATTCAATTTGATGGTAATACTGTCTTCCTCTGCTCTTGGTTGACCTGTTTCTCTTTTAATAATATTCCAAATTGTTTTAATTTTATTATCAGAGTTGCTGATTTCAGACATGATACACATACTCCTGGATTTTTTAATAACTTTTCTTAATATAACACAGTAGTTTTTATAATTTTTGATAGTTTCTGGGTCACTACTCTTTCTTGCTGTCAGATACATTTCCCTTTTCCGGTTACAAGATATTTTTATACCCTTAGTAAGCCATGGTTTGTTACAGGGTTTCTTACGAGTATATTTAACTATTTTCTTGGGGAAGCAGTTTTCAAATGCATTTACAAAAATGTCATGAAATAAATTATATTTTAAATTGGCATCAGGTTCACGGTACACCTCATCCCAGTCTAACTGCTGTAGGCTTTCCCTGAAATTTGCAATTGTTAAATTGTTGACTGAACGTACTACTTTGGAGGACTGTTTAGTATTGCTGAATGGAGCTATGTCATATATTGTAACTAGCTGTGCACCATGATCAGAAAGACCATTCTCAACAGGCTGAGCATTTATCTGGTTAAACTTATCTTGGTCTATAAAGAAGTTATCTATCAGTGAGCTGCTATCCTTTACCACCCGAGTAGGAAAATCAATAACGGGTGTCAAATTGAAAGAACCGAGTAATACTTCAAGGTCATTTTTCCTATTACCCTCTTTCAGAGAATCTACATTGAAGTCCCCACAAATAATAATTTGCTTCCCCCTGTCTGACAGATAGCACAACAAGGAGTCCAAATTTTTCAGAAATAGATGAAAATTTCCTGATGGGGACCTATATACAGTTACAATTATAAATGTGCCTTTATTTAATTTAAGCTCACAGGCACATGCTTCTATATGTTTCTCTACACAAAACTTTTTTGTTTCTATACTTTTTGCACAATGATAACTTTTGACATATATGGCAACTCCTCCTTTCTCCATATTTTCTCTCATTACATATGCAGAGAGCTTATAACCACTTACATTTACCTTATCCATATCAGTAACAATGTGATGCTCAGACAGGCATAGTATATCTATTTCATTCTCAGCTTCTAAATCTTCCAAACAAACCAGAAGCTCATCTACTTTATTCTTTAAACTCCCAATATTTTGATGAAATATACTTACATTATTTTTAATTATATTTTTATGAGAACCTTTCCTTATTCTAACATTTGCAGTACTCTCCTGTCTGAGTTTCTCATTGTGCTTAGGCCTAGTTCAAAGGGAGAGCCAAATTCGTAAGTGCATGTTGCAATTACAGTGTCAGCATGGCAATGCATCACTTCAGATAAAGAAAAATAACATTTTTTTCTGTTTATACGTAAGTAATACTTTAATAGTTCAGTTGTAATTTCTGTTGTCAGTAAAGATACCCCTCAGCAAACGATGTCAACTTTTTTTCAAGAGACGTCTTCACTGTTGTCCACACTTGATTTTCCGAATTATACCAGTAGTTAAAAGTTTCGGCAAGTAAGGTAATTTGTTGACCTCCATTGAATCTTAAATAGTGTTTTAAAACGGGCAAATAAGTAAAGCACTCATAAAATGGTAAACAATTTATAGGTCCGCTTGTCAAACTTTCAAAACACACCCGAATTTAGGAATTTCATAGCAGAACTGTCACTGTTTTTTCTCGCTAGATTAGAAACAATTCATTATGTTGATGTGTAGATATCTAGAACATCCAATATAAAATACTTATGAGGGCGCAGAACGAAAAACATTTTCATCCGTGTTTTGACACTTGGTTTGTTTGCCAAATTCAGATATGGCGGACACTCAATTATACAACGTCTTGCCGGCACGCGCTAGAGCCATCTATCGGTAGGTCCGGTAGTTGAGCATCCCTCATTTCGCTAGCTTTAGACGCCTGTGTGACCTTCGACCATAGATACTAGTAGACTGGCCTTGCTGTGCAGAAGCTATAGGGCTGGTGTGGCCCCAACATAAACCACGTGACTGTTGGCAAAACGTGGCGGGATTTCAAATCAGCGGTCTGCCATCCTATCTTTGTATCGTATTTTACCCACATTTCTCAATTGACTGCGAAACGCTTCCAACAAAAATTACTTTTTTATTTGCGAAAAATTATGTCAGAACTACATTTGACCTGGATTTGTTCACAGTTCCATTTATAAAATATAACAAATAGATCGAACGCCCCTCTGGTGGGCAGTGGGACGAAATTACTATAAACTATCAATCAATGTAAAATGTCGTTAAAATTCTTTTAAACAGTAAGAGTGGGCTAGTGTCAAAACTTTAAATATTGGATTCGCCGAGTTTCGAGCTGTAGTCACTTATAAAAGAAAATGGGATATGGGAATTCTGTCAACTGTAGGTGCCAAAATTGTCGACTTTAGGAGCAGGTCCATTTTTGAGTATCAATTTTAGGTGCACTTCAAAAGTTCAGTTCCTACTATTTTTACAAAAGTTTAAACTATCAGTTTTCAAAAAATGATATTTTAAATGACAGGTGAGACTTCGAAGTTTCAGAAAGTAATTTTGGAGTGTACGTTTATTTAATAGTATTAGAAGGTAGAAAAACATTCTCTTAATGTGTCGACTATAGGTACTCTTCCTTTATTATAATCTCACTTGTATATACAAAAAGGCGCGTATGAGCAGATGGCTTAAAGTTTAGGAAACCTATGAGTAGGAACGAGAAACAGTTATACTTATTTCTGTAACCGAATTATCACAGATACTTTCCAAAATGTAATATGAGTCTGACGTTACAGGCATCACTTTCAACACTTTAATTTACGTTATACTCTATTTCAAGTGTAAAAAAAAAAATATAAAAGTCACTTCAGCAGATTTCAATAAACGCATCTGCACGATCATGGAAACACGCGTGAAATGTAATGCCATTTCCCCCGACAAAACGCTGAGTACAGCCATAAGCGCAACACGAACAACCATGTGTTGCCAACATTCACGTGACTTTAACCCAGAGATGTAGGAGCCACGAAAATGACGTCAGGGCCAGTCTGTTATATTTATGGTCGAAGGCAGTGACGCGTGGTGGGAGGCGCTACTTGCCGAGAAATATAGAATGAAATGGATCGGCTCGACTAAATGATTTGCTAATCTACTCGACTAAATTTTTGTTTTTCAGACGCGTTTATACGGACCGCGATCCGCCTGTTGCCGATCTCTGCTATATAGAAACAAGATACAGTAATGAAAGTAGCCTTAGGAATTTTCATAGCATGTTGGGTAGCATTGAATGGAACAGAGACCCAAACAAAGCTGTAGACTCTAAATATGAGTCACTTTTCTCTAATTATAAATACTGCTTTGATATCGCTTTCACCCTTAGAAAAGTAAAAATTTGCCTCAAATGTAATTCATGGTTAACCGCAGAAATTAAGAAATCTGCAGGTACTCTCAGAAATCTGGGTTGGCATTCAAACCTTAATGCAGCATTAAAGCCATATCTTAGATGGTATATAAAAGTCTACAGAAAAGTTAATCATGCACCAAAAAAACTGAACAACGATTTAAATATCAGAAATGGCAGCAATAAAACCATATCAGTTTGGAAGGTCATAAATCACAACATAGGTAAATCCAAAGTGACAAAAAATAACCTTATCATAAAAAAGGAAGGAAAAGTTGTTGAAGATGTGGCGTTCATCGACCACCGGAATAGAGCAGAGTGGTATCCCTGCACACTGACACGCTCTTACGACGCGGGTCTTGGCGCGCACCTTTGTGCAGTGTGATTTTACGTTTCGGCCGGTGATGGTCGCGAGGCTTGTTTATGTGTGTATATGTGTAATTGTGCAGTTAGAATAAATACGAGTTTCATACAAGCAGTGTTCAGGTTATTACGCCAGCTAAGCGACCTGATTCCCATTGTGGTTACCCCAGAATTTTTCGATACAACCACAGTACGCGCATTTCTCATCTTTCCTCCTGCCACCGTTACGCACCAATGAACCACCACGTGATTTGTGACACGGAGCTCGCCATGAGTTTGTCTACAATTTCATTCATGGACGAATTGCTGGCTCCGACTACAGTGTTAAACCCATGTGCACAACATAACCCCACTAGTACAGTCCACGCACCGTGGCCCACACATGTTGCAGTGCATCCAAACGCGTGGCAGTTTCCGGACTTCATACCAGAGTTGAAACAAGAACTTCACTCACCACAGTCCTCAGCAACATCACGTATGAATATGTTACATACCAGCCCAACACACGACCAGGTACTTTCGTCCGAAGCACCAGGGATTTTCGCCACCTTCCCCCCGCCCCCTGCCACACACTGTGATACCTTGCCCACCTTGACAACTGAATGCACCCATCTCACGACAGAGCTCTCCGCCGCTCGGTCGCGTCTGACAACCCAGTGCCTTGAGATCACCGACCTTCGTGCCGAAAACGCATGCCAGCAACAGTTGATCACCGCCACATCAGCCAAACTGTCACACACACGGGAGGCAGCAGGGGATGCTTCCGCACTGCGGGGATACACCCACGAGAACTCCACCAAGGCGCAGATACCTCTCCAATGAAGCATTTTCCCACAGGTTAGTGACATTCCTACCTCTAATGTAGTGCGTGTTACCCCACCTAGTCCCAGTGTGGATCCCCAGGGTGTTCCGCAGTTGATAGGCGCGATTACTAACGGTACCTGTCACTGATTGAACACCACGGAAGGCCCCCCCCAGTACACAACAAGGCTCGATGCCTTAATTCCACCAAATTCCAGCAAGCAAAACCGCTGTACAGGAGCTGTTAGATTCAGGTATTGTCCGTCCATCCAACAGCAATTGGTCCTAGCCTATCCATCTCGTGCCCAAGAAGGACGGTTCATTTCGTTTGTGTGGCGACTACCGACAGTTGAATGCCAGAACAATTTTAGACTACTACTCTATACCAAACATACAAGATTTCGCCCAACAACTCCATGGTGCACGCTTTTTCAGTGTACTTGATTGTCGAAAAGCGTACCATCAAATCCCCATGTACCAGTAAGACATCCCTAAAACAGGAATTATCACCCCTTTCGGACTGTACGAATACTGTTACATCCCGTACGGCCTCAAAAACGCTGCACAGACTTGGCAACGGTTTATCGATTCCATCCTTTTCTCACTCCCATACTGTTACGCGTATTTGGATGACATCCTCATTTCATCAACTACCCTCAAGGAACACGAACAGCACCTATCTACAGTTCTTAGTATTCTCGCCGAGAATGGAGTCCAAATCAATGATGATAAATCTCAGTTGCGGTCTGCTAGTGTGACATTTTTGGGCTATACTGTTTCCACAGAAGGGACCCGCCCCATGTCAGACAGAGTCGCCTTTATACGCGACCTCCCCCCGCCTGAGGCTTACCGCGACCTACGTCGTTTTTTAGGGATGATAAATTTTTTTCGGCGGCACATCCCACACGCCGCATCCCTACCGGCTCTGTTAACCAATGCACTCATCGGAAAGAATACTTCAGGGCTCCGCAAGGCCCCGTCGGGTGACCACATGTGACGCACGTTTGTCGCACTAAAAACGGCACTAGCGAATGCCGTCACGCTCGCACACCCGGTATCTGATGCCCCAATATCAATCACAGCTGATGCAAGCGACGCTGCTATCGGTGCTGTGCTCCTGCAGCAGGTGGCAGGCTCCACACAACCACTACGTTTCTTCTCGCGGAAGTTGTCAGCCTCTCAGCGTAAGTGGTCCACTTTCAAGGGAGAACTCTTTGCTATTTACGAGGCAGTTCGGCATTTCCGAGAGGACATTGAGGGTAGGTCAGTGACCATATATACAGACCACAAACCGTTGGCAGACGCTGTGCGTAATCCCACAACTGATCTTCCCCCCACCACCGTTTCAGACACATGGACCTAATATGTCAATTCACAACAGACGTCCATTATATCAAGGGTGCGGACAATGTTGTTGCTGACTACATGTCATGGGTCGGTATGATTTCGTTTTCTTGGGACTTCGACGACCTAGCTGCCCAGCAACAAGCAGATGACGACATTCAACAGTTACTGAATAGCCAGTCCACCTCGCTCTCAATTGAGTCCCGCCGAATTCCAGGTTCGGCCTTACCAGTCCTCTGTGACGTCTCCACAGGTACTGCCCGCCCCCTAGTACCAGCCACCTTGTGCCATAAGTTATTTGCCGCTATCCACGACCTAGCACATCCCAGTATTCGGGCTACCACACGCCTCAAAACAGAGTGATTCGTATGGACTGGGGTCAGAGCAGACTGCAAAAACTGGACACAGGCATGCATACCTTGCCAACACACTAAGGTCGGCTGTCATGCACACCCACCATTGGGCTTGTTTGAGGTACCGAAAGGCAGGTTCTGTCATGACCATCTTGACCTGGTCGGACCACTCCCTCCTTCTGAGGGTTTCTGATACATTTTATCTATCATTCACTGTGTTAGTCGGTGGGTGGAGATGATTCCAATAACAGACATTACCGCTGACTCTGTCGCACTGGCCTTCATCGCCTCCTGGATTGCGCGGTTCGGTTGCCCATCTTCAGTCACGACAGACCAAGAACGACAATTTGAAGCTGTGCTCTTTGGCAATTTATGCGATCTATGCAGTGCAAACAAATTATGTACAACCGCCTACCACCCACAAATCAATGGGTTGGTCGAGCGCTGGCACAGCACATTAAAAGCAGCGCTGATGTGCCACAACAGATCTTAGTCCGAAGCCCTCCCCTGGGTACTACTAGGTGTCCGTTTGGCTTACAAAGATGATTTGCAAGCCTCCCTAGCAGAATTGTTGTACGGGGAACCCCTCGTCCTCCCAGCATAATTCGTCGAGGATTCCGACCCTCCCCCGCAGTCAGAACTTCCGACACTTATAGAACGCGTCCAACACTTCGCTGCGAATATACACCCCCCGCCCCCACGAGCACACACGGTCCCTCGTGCCTTTGTGCACAATTACCAACAAATTTGCGATTACGTGATGCTGTGTGATGATACGGTATGACCCGCACTACACCCATCCTACTTGGGCCCACACAAAGTGATAAGCCACTCGCTGCAGACCTTTGACATTCTGTGCAACAGTAGAATACAACAGTGTCTGTCTCGCACCTTAAACCAGCTTGGCGCCTCAGCAACGAGGCAACTTCAGAATACAACTTCAACCCCGACCACACTCTCGTGCCACCTCCCATCTCTAATACCTCAAACATGCCGAACCCCCGCTCTGGTACCCGTGACGCGTGTGACGATGCGTGTGATGATGCGTGTGACACCAGTGGTTCATGTTCTCCCTCCCCCAGCTCAGAGGCTGCAGGAAAGGTCGCGTGTGAAGATTTCACCCCTCCCTCCCCTCACCATAGTGTTTCCGTCGACCTGCTGACGCAGGCCGACGACGCCAGCATCGCCGTTTTCCACATCGACGTGTCACCTTTTCTGGTCGAGGATCTGTCTCTGCAGCTACGAGATGGGACACTGTTCGTCCTGCACGTCTCCCCCCCCCCCCCCCCCCCCCCTCCCGCACATCATTAGACGATTCAGCCGCCCAGGTTACACTCTTATGCATGTTTGCGGTACCAACAGACGTGGAGGAGGCGGCAATCACTGCTTCGATCGACGAGGACGGCCACCTCTGCATTCGCGTACCACTCATGGCACACCACACCCCCGCATCGCTGGGCCGCTTGATCCCAGTTGGCACCGCGACTTCATCACAACAGACCGATCACCACGCCAACCTACATCACCTCCTCTCACCGTGCTCCGCACTGGAAGGGGGAGGCTCTGTGGCGGTCATCGACCACCGGAATAGAGCAGAGTGGTATATCTGCGCACTGACATGCTCTTGGGATGCGGGTCTTGGCGCACGCCTTTGTGCAGTGTGGTT
Source organism: Schistocerca serialis cubense (assembly GCF_023864345.2). Taxonomy (NCBI): domain Eukaryota; kingdom Metazoa; phylum Arthropoda; class Insecta; order Orthoptera; family Acrididae; genus Schistocerca; species Schistocerca serialis. Next base: position 703,445,590 of record NC_064638.1, read on the forward strand.
TTACGTTTCGACCCGTGAAGCTCGAGAGGCTTGTTTATATGTGTACATGTGTAATTGTGCAGTTAGAATAAATACGAGTTTCATACAAGTGGTGTTCAGGTTATTACGGCAGCTAAGTGACCTGATTCCCATAAAGACCCTCTATATGTTGCCAATATGTTCAATGACTACTACATCAACACTTCTCAAAATCTTATAAAGAACCTGGGAAACTCAAAAGTTCATAAATCAAAAGTTCCCACAAATGAAAAGACAATGTTTTTGTACCCAGCATTCAGAAGAAAGAAATGCAATTAATAAGCTGAAAAATAAAATGTCCTGTGGCTGTGACAGTATTCCTGATAAGATCATAAAACATAGTGCAAACAAAATAACTGAATTAGTTGAAATTATTAATACATCATTTAAAACTGGTGAATTCCCTTCTGCGCTTAAAACAAGCAATAATAAAGCCACTTTATAAAAAAGACTGTCCGTATACCATACAAAATTATAGGCCATTGTCACAACTATCAGGTTTTGTTAAAGTAATTGAGAGGATTGTGTATTAGAGACTGTTGAGTTACCCAAACAAATGCAAAATTCTAACAAATGCACAGAATGGGTTAACGAAAAACAGGTCTACAGAAAGAGCTGTGTGTCACTTCTTGGAACAAGTTTTAACTGCAGTGGATAATGATGACTTAAACTGTGGAATATTTTTAGATCCATCCCAGACATTTGACGTCATCGACCATGATATTTTATTAGGGAAACTGTATTGCTATGGAGTCCATGGAAAAGCATACAGCTGGTTTCAATCATACCTGTGCAACAGATATCAAAGTGTTGAAATAATACATAATGGCACAAAATATTACTCAGCATATCAGAAAGTCAACTGTGGTGTACCCCATTTTTATTAATGATTTTCCTAACCGTCTAACAAGGGCAGAATCAGTAATTTTTGCAGACAATATGAGCCTTATTGTCAAGAGAGTTGGTGCAGCTACAACAATGAATGAGGCAGCTCAATGGTTCAAGTACAATTACTTAATTATAAATTACAAAAAATGACTTGGATGAATTTTAGGCAGATAAGGAGCAAAGTAAAAAAAAATAATTAAGAGTAAAGATTGGGAAATGTCTGATAGAACAGATTACTTAAATGAAATTTTTAGGTGTATGGTGGACAGTGAAGTGATAAAGGTTGGGCGGCGAGCAGGGGAGAGGAGGGAAGGGGGGAGGTGGGGAGTAGCGGAAAAGGAGAGAAACAGAGAGAAATAAATAAATAAAAAATTTTAAAAAATAAAATATAGTAAATAAATAAAAAAAGACTGTGTGTGGTGGTGGAATGATGGCTGTGTAGTGCTGGAATGGGAGCAGGGAAGGGCTGGATGGTTGAGGACAGCGACTATCGAAGGTTGAGGCCAGGAGGGTTGCGGTAATGTAGGATGTATTGCAGGGAAGTTCCCGGCTGTGCAATTCAGAAAAGCTGGTGTTAGTGGGAAGGATCGATATGGCACATGCTGTGAAGCAGACATTGAAATGAAGGATATCATGTTTGACAGTGTGTTCAGCAACAGGGTGGTCCAGTTGTTTCTTGGCCACAGTTTGTTGGTGGCCATTCACGTGGACAGACAGCTTGTTGGTTGTCCTGCCTACACAGAATGCAGCACAGTGATTGCAGCTTAGCTTGTAGACCACATGACTGGTTTCACAGGTAGCCCTGCATTTCATGGGACAGGTGAGGTTTGTGATCAGACTGGAGTAGGTGGTGGTGGAAGGATGTATGGGACAGGTCTTGCATCTAGGTCTATTACAGAGGTATGAACCATGAGGTAGGGGATTGGGAGCAGGGGTCGTGTAAGGAGGGAGGAGGAGGAGTAGGAGATTAGTGTTTAACGTCCCGTCGACAACGAGGTCATTAGAGACGGAGCGCAAGCTCAGATAAGGGAAGGATGAGGAAGGAAATCGGCCGTGCCCTTTCAAAGGAACCATCCCGGCATTTGCCGGAAGCGATTTAGGGAAATCACGGAAAACCTAAATCAGGATGGCCGGAGACGGGTTTGAACCGTCGTCCTCCCGAATGCGAGTCCAGTGTGCTAACCACTGCGCCACCTCACTCGGTCGTGTAAGGATGTGCGAGTATATTGTGTAGGTTTGCTGGATGGTGGAATACCATTGTGGGAGGGGTGGGAAGGATAGTGGGCAGGACATTTCTCATTTCAGGGCATGATGAGAGGTAATCGAAAACCCTGGAGAAGAATGTAATTCAGTTCCACCCGGGACTGGAGCAAACCCTGGAGGAGAATATAATTCAGTTCCACCCAGGACTGGAGAAACTGAATTACATTCTCTGCCAGGGTTTGCTCCAGTCCTGGGTGGAACTGGATTACATTCTTCTCCAGGGTTTTCGATTACCTCTCTTCATGCAATGAAATGAGAAATGTCCTGCCCACTATCCTTCCCACCCTTCCCACAGTGGTATTCCACTGTCCACCGAACCTACACAATATACTCATCCATCCTTGCATGACCCCTGCTCCCAATCCATTACCTCATGGCTCATACCTCTGTAATAGACCTAGATGCAAGACCTGTCCCATACATCTTCCCACCACCACCTACTCCAGTCCGGTCACTAACATCAATTATCCCATCAAAGGCAGGGCCACCTGTGAAACCAGTCATGTGGTCTACAAGCTAAACTGCAACCACTGTGCTGCATTCCATGTAGACATGACAACCAACAAGCTGTCTGTCCACATGAATGGCCACTGACAAACTGTGGCCAAGAAACAACTGGACCGCCTTGTTGCTGCACATGCTGTCAAACACAATATCCTTCATTTCAATGACTGCTTCACAGCCTGTGCCTTATGGATACTTCCCACCAACACCAGCTTTTCTGAATTGTGCAGGTGGGAACTTTCCCTACAATATATCCTATGTTCCCACAACCCTCCTGGCCTCAACCTTCATTAGTCACCGACCTCACCCATCCAGCCTCTTCCCTGCTCTCACTCCAGCACTACACAGCAGTCATTCCACCACCACACATAGTATTTTTTATTTATGTATTATATTATATTTTATTTATTTAGTTCTCTCCTTTTCCACTACTTCCTCCCCCCTCCCCCCTCCCCACATCTCCCCTGCCTGCCACCCAACCTGCAGCACTTCACTGTCTGCCATCCCCACAATACTCTCTCTCCCTCTCTGCGCCCCAGCCTCCTCTTTCCCCCACCCAGTCACCACTCCCATCAGGTACTGGTGCTGCTGCTCGAAGTGTGGTTTCAGTCGCTTGAGACTGCAATCATGTGTGCGAGTTGGGTTTGCATGAGCATAAGTATGTGTGTGTGCTTATGTGTGTCTATTGTTGACAAACGCCATTGGCCAAAAGCTTTAAGTGTAAAAATCTTTTCGTTGTGCCTATCTGCTACTCAGCATCTCTGCTATGTGGTGAGTGGCAACTTTCCTTCTCATAATATAGTTACATTCCATCCTCGATTTTCCATTGTAAAATATGCTATTATGTTTTGGGTGAATACAGGTTTCACAAAAAGTTGTTTTAAGCTCCAAAAGAGAGCAATTCGTATTATGAAGGGTGTGGCCTGCAGAGATCCATGTAGAGGACTCTTTAAGGAGTTGAAAAGTTGACCCTCATAGGTTTATTCATGTATGAATCAGTATGTTTCCCCAAGTCAAAACAAGAATATTCTTCTCTAAACAGTGAAGTACACAACTGTCAGAAACATTCATGATTTACATATAAACAGACATTCAAAAGCCCTGTACCAAAATAGTGTGATGTATGTACCCAAAATAACAGTCAATACCTTACCAAAAGGAATCAAAAACATACAAAACTTACAAATATTTAAAAAAGAATTAAACAGGCTACTATTAGGTCAAAGTAGCTATAACATTGATGAATTTCTTTGTTATCTAAACAGAAAGTACTCATCTTTTGATTTCTTTGTATAAATCTTTTTTTTTCAACTTGCATGTAAAAATAAGACAAAATATGTAAAGTGTAATTAAGAAAATCTTAAAGTGTAATTATGAAAATGTTATTTCACTTGACTGTTAAAAATATAAATTATGCTCTCTCTCTCTCTCTCTCTCTCTCGCTCGCTCTCTTTCTCCCTGTGATAATTCGTATGTCATGTATATGATAAAATGGATGATAAGAAATTGAATTGAATTAACAAAACAGGACAATCATTCTAGAATAACAAATAGTTCAAATATATATGTAAAATAAGTTACAATATTTGGATTAACAAAACAGGGCAAACACTCCAGAATGCGTGTAACACACCCAGAACACAGAATATTTGGCTCCACAATAATTCATAATTTAAAAGACCAAATAACAATTTAATTAGAGGTCAGATTTCATGGCTAACATGTTTCCTGTTTTCTCATTAAACTGAATGGAAATAACTGATAGGTGTTACTGGAAGGATTTTATAAATTTGCGTTTCAGTATTTGAGTTAGTCGAATTTACTTCTGGATAAAAGTAATATTTCATTACATTTGAATTAAAAATCATCATTATTACATTCAAAGCTCACAACCAAAGTTTAATCAGCTACATAGTGTGGTTACAATATGTCTTCAAGGAGTTTATCTACTTCGCATGTACAGTGCCAGAAAAAAATTGGTACACCTGGAAAGACAAAGTCGATTTTGATCTGATGACAGGATACACCACCTGGGGATAGTAGATGTACTGATAATGGTTTCAACAGCATCCGCCAGCAGAGAGCGTAGTGACATAGTCACCATAGAGCCATCTGTGTCTACCATTTAACACAGAATGCTCACAGACAGAAGGCTCAGTGTGGTGGAAGGATTTGAAACAAGCAGGCAACCATGCATGCCATGGAGATCCATTCATGCTGCCTACAGCCAACTAAGTGAGTCTGAAAAGGGTCAAATTATGGCCTTCCGAGTGGCGGGATGGTCCTGCTGGAGAATTGCCACACAAGTTGGATGTACTGTGTTAGCTGTGCAACAGTCCTGGTACCAGTGGTCACATGAGCATTCTCACACTCATAGACAATGTTCTGGACGTCCATGCAGCACAGATGCCCACCAGGATGATCATATTGTAAGGACATCAGTGGCAGACCCTACACTTAACACAGCAGGGATAAGAGGCTTGTGAGCTCAGACTTATCAACATGAACTTTTTCAAGCTGGTTATTGTAACTGGGACTAGGACACACACACCTGTAGCCAGTCTTCCACTGACATTACGCCAATGGTGCACACACCTATATTGGTGTTTTCAAAGAATCAATTGGAAGATGGATGCCTGCACGTAAGTGATTGTCGTTTGTATGTTCAATGTAGACTTGCAAAGTGCCATCTCATAGGTGCATTCGTCCAACGCACACTGGATGTACCCCAGGGCTTATGAACTGGGGTGCGATAAGCTATAACTCTTGTTCAACTTCGGTGATTTTGGAGGCGATGTTAACAAGCGCTCAGTACATGCAGAATGTTGTTAGACCTGTTCTTTTGCCATTCTTGCAACAGGAAGGGGATATGTTGTTCCAATGTGATAATGCTCGTCCAAACACTGCCTGTGAAACTCAACGTGCTTTACAAGACATTCAGCAAGGTCCCTCTCCAACACAGTCTCCGGATTTGCCTTCAGTCGAGCATGTGTGGGATACAATGGGACGAGAGGTGACTCATGTGACTAGTCAACCAACAAGTCTTACAGAACTATGTATACAGCTCAAGGAGGCACGGCATAACATGTCCCATGACAGATTCGCCATCTGTAGGATTGACTGGATGCCAGAATCAGTGCCTGCGTTGCAGCCTGTGGAGGCCACACCTTGTACTAATATGAGTGTTTCAATGTGGGTCAGTTACCTGTTACCTTAGAACTGCTTGTGCTATTGATGTGTAAATGTAATCATTTCATGTACTCCATATACACTGTTGCAACAATAAGATTGCAAACCTCTAAAAGAGGGTACTAATTATTTTTTTTCTGGCAGTGTTCAGCTTGACTTAGTATCAGGTTCTCTGGTTCGATAAGGTATCGCTCTATGCAGTATGCGTCACCTCGTTATGTTCCATTTCAAGTTGATAGAGAGATATAATTATGGGATAAATAATTTTATCAATCTAAGTTAGTTCAGTAGGTGAACTGTTCAAGTAACAACAGGGTTAAATCAAGCCTAAAGCACACAGTACAAAACCATATGGCACAGCAGATAACTGCAGATAGCAGCTCCAACATTCTACACATTAAGGTGCTCACCAAATAAATGCACCTAACACTCAGAAATCCCATTTTGCTTATGATTTTCGTAGATACTAAACAGTAGACAAGCAGTGGTACAGAGTACCCTCCGGCAACCGCAAGGCCTTCTTCTGCCAAATCTAGACGAGCTGCACCTTGGGCATGTAAGTTGACAGAATAGCAACTCACATTCTCACTCAAAAGGATATTCAATTCTGGAAGTTGCTCATACTGTCCATCTCCTACATAAATTCCTACATTTGTCCCTGGGGGATCATTCTGCAAGTATTGATGGTAAATCACTGAGAGTGAGTTTATGTGGATTACCGCTAAGTTGATGTGGCAGAGAGAGTGCCTGCCCCTGTTGGGATGCAATGCAGGTGGTTACTTAACCACGAGCAAAGTGGTTATTTTCCACTTTTGCTTTCATATCCCTCCCTTAAAGTTCTTTCCAAAACAGGACCCTTCATCTCTTATGAGACAGGTTGCCTACAATCATTATATCCACAGGCCTACCTCCTGTGAGTAAAATGAATGTTATCAATAGCGTTACTCAGATTACTTTAATGGTGTCATGATCAGTTTCCTTGGGGAGGTTGTCAGTGATGGACCAAAGGTTGGATTCAGAAAATTAATCAGGTAGGCAAGCATTAATTTTTCAGAGGTGGACATATGCACCTCATTCACAGTGGAACTGAAAGCTCAAATGGCTCTGAGCACTATGGGACTTAACATCTCAGGTCATCAGTCCCCTAGAACTTAGAACTACTTAAACCTAACTAACCTAAGGACATCACACACATCCATTCCCGAGGCAGGATTCGAACCTGCGACCGTAGCGGTCGCGCGGTTCCAGACTGAAGCACCTAGAACCGCTCGGCCACACTGGCCGGCTGGAACTGAAAGGAAAGCCAGTTGATGGATTTATCTCGGTTATTCTTAGCTTGCCTACGATAAGTAATCTGCACTGATTGAATGTTCTGATTAACACATTTGGCAAATGATGGTTGAGGATAGCACAAGATCATAGTGATAGTGCAATATGACACTTCTGAAACAAAATTTCTTAAATTCTCTAGAAGTAAAGGTAGGTGCATTATCACTAATGTCTTGAGAGTGCCAAAGTAAGAAAATATTTATCAAGATGCTGAACTGTCAAACCCTACTTAAGACAAGCCATACAAGCAGAGTGAACAAAAATATACTTATTGCCGATTTTGGTGCATGGAAGTTGCCCTAAGTAATCCATAAATTATGTCAATGGGCTTCTCTTCCTGACTAGATTACAGCAAACAATGAGGTGAGTCCCCTAACGTTTCATTGCAACTCTTCATTTTCTGTCCCCTGCTTTTTAACAGTATTAATTTCATGTAAATCTAATGAACTTGTATCCAAAATAAGTGAAACTGCAAGGGTCAACTATCTTGAAGCAAGTAAATACCGTATTATGTTGTACACTGGCAAGAGACCCGAGACAAACAACGACAGTTTGCTTTACCTTGCCAGGGATAGTGGGGCTTAAATGCAGCAGATAAACTAACACGCCACAGAGATGCTACGCCAATTCACTAACACTGACTTCTACCAGCTGGCTGTGTATTTGTGATTCATAAACTAATTGATCTTTCTTGAGGTGTCCAATTCCAACTGCCTCCTTTGCAATCAAGATTGATAACAGAATTATCTAGAAACAAAAAGACACTGGAAAATACACAGTACACAAAAAAATTTACAAAATAAATTTCACTTTTATGCCATTTCTGGTATAACGGTTCACTCATCCCTGCAACCAAACTCTGATAGAATTAAAACACCTTAGCAAGTGCAGAGTTGGAAGTTATAAGACGTCAGGTCACAAAAAAAGTAACATCTCAATTGGATAAGACAAATTTATTTTAAAATTACTCCAATCTTATCGCTGCATAGGGCTTCACGCCACCCCAGCAATTCTATTTCAATATAAATTAAATAAAGCACAATATGAGCTCAGATATTAATAGAACAGACTGAAAAATGTTTCAATTAACAAATGCTCAATAATAACAAATCCAAAATCGATAAACATCAGATCAGAATCAGCAATGAGCCACTATAAAAACACTACGAAATAAGTGGGCAATGGTAAAAATGTATAATTAAAATTTGAGAAAGGTGAAACTTTTGATGAAGCACTTGGAAAACGATCCAGTTTTAACAAAAGACCAGAGGGAAGCATCATCGCACGAAGATTCTACCAAGATACATTCCTTGATTATGAATCAATTGAGCCTAGCAATATTTCAAAATATGTTTGCCGGAAATTTGACTAAACAGGGGCCTGCATTTTTAAATGCCATCGAAGTATGCTTTCTTGTGACGGTCGTAAAAAATGTTGCCAGTGTGAGGACATTGCATTTATACAACGTGCTTGATGTAAACATAATTTATGTTTCGCGTGCTTCTGCGACAGGTATCATCTGCATCTAGACGATGGCTAAAGCCGACGAACGAAATGTACTGTAATTTTGTAATAAATAATTGTAAGTAATGAAGATTAATAACGTTCCAATACATAGACGAGTCTACAAAATCGTGGAAAACTGAATAATACGTCGTCAGATAGTAACAAAAAATAGAAAGAAAGGAAACGAAAGTCTGAGCCAAGAATCGAATATGGACTACCCGGGTAGTATTCAGGCCCGTCCGCACGCAACGATCTGTCTGCGCAAATGTCTGTGCACATCACATCTGCGCAGACAGATCGTTGCGTGTGGACAGGAGATTTGCACCGACATGAGGTGTGTGCAAACATCGAAGTTGGACGTTTGAGCGAATCGTCTCAAACCTGTGGGTTCAAACCACATCTGCGCAGACAAGTTGGAGCGTGTGGATAGGAGATCGCCACAAATCTGGCGCGAAACAGCTGCTTGTTCAGTCTTTGTGCGCACGGAGCATTAAAATGGCAGTCAGTGTTCTAGACAGTTTATCAGTGAATTCATTGAACTTTATAGAAATGATCCATGTTTGTGGAAGATTAAAAGTAAAGAGTACAGTGACAGGAACAAAAAAACAGCTACATACAATGCATTAATTGAAAAATTACGAGAGGTTGACGCACCGGCGAACTGAGAAACGGTAATAATAAAAATCGTTGTGGACTATTTACTGTAAATAATTATCTAAAGTTCAAAAATCTCGAAGATCTGGTGTTGGAGTGGATGAAATATACCAGCCAAGTTTGTGGTATTTTGTGATTCAAACACGTCCAAAACAGCAAAAATACTGTGATTCTTCATCAGCAAAAATATTATTTGTAACTCGACAGAATTGGTTCAAATGGCTCTGAGCACTATGGGACTTAACTTCTGTGATCATCAGTTCCATAGAACTTGGAACTACTTAAACCTAACTAACCTAAGGACATCACACACATCCATCCCCGAGGCAGGATTCGAACCTGCGACCGTAGCGGTCACGCGGTTCCAGACTGTAGCGCCTAGAACCGCTCGGCCACTCAGACCGGCTAACAGAATTAATGTACTTGACTTGCCTTCATGAACTCATCCTTCAGGACAGCGTAAATAGCTTCACTTGTGTTGGGTATAATTTCACTCAATGCTTGTTTAGAAATTGCAGTTGAAAATTTAATGTCCTTATAGCTCCTTCCTGTTGCCAGGATTCTTAATGTCACCGTCAGCCGTTCATGGAGAGAAATTACTCTTCTCATTCAAGTATTATTTCGTATAATATGAGAGGTTACGACAATTATAAGTTTCGACATCCATCTGTAAATAAATTACACCAGTCGTTAGGGTGGCCCTGCAACTCTCGCAGTAAATGTACGTGCGAAAAATGCTTTCGCTTTAGTAGCCACTATGTATACCATTTTGACCGCTCTCTCTGTTTCCTGCGTTTTACCTGAATGTTTTTTGCAACACAAGTTGCGAACACAGACCACAACAGAATTTCTTTAATTACTAAATTTCAAAATAAATTAATTAAACTTCTGACGTTTTCGGCGAGCGTAGTCGCTTGCCACCGATATTTCTTTTCTACACCGACAGATGGCAGGCGAGTAATAGATTGGAGTTTGTGTCGTGTGAACACAACACATTTGGAGCGATCTTCTGCATGTACAGATATCTGCGCAGACAGATCGTTGCGTGTGGACCGGCCTTTCGGGTGCTCATCGTCTGGGCCACGCAGCTTTAGTGATTGTTTGTGCAACAGTACCGATATATGAATCACGTCACGTTATTCAAAACGATTTTTCTCGGAAACGGCTGGGCGTTGGCGCCCAAAGGGATGGGCGGGAGGGGGTCTTTAGTTTACAGTATTGGTTAAAAGCAGTCTTGGTTGCAATTTTAGTTTTTTATGTTTCAACGACGCGTTTCGCCTTATTTAGGCATCTTCACGTTATCGTTTCTAGACGGACGCGAGAGGCACCAAGATCTGCATAACGCGTTCCCGTTCATAGGAGCGAGTAACAGTAAGATGGGGGCTCAGGTAGTAAGCTTACTACAGTCATAAGTAATTCAGCGTTGTGTTCACCATTTCTAAATTGTTATAAAACCGGTTTACAGCCAGCAACCAAACACCGAGGAAAACAGCAGTGAGACCAAAGAGGTTGGTTGGTTGGCTTGGGGAAGGAGACCAGACAGCGTGGTCATCGGTCTCATCGGATTAGGGAAGGATGGGGAAGGAAGTCGGCCGTGCCCTTTCAGAGGAACCATCCCGGCATTTGCCTGGAGTGATTTAGGGAAATCACGGGAAACCTAAATCAGGATTGCCGGACGCGGGATTGAACCGTCGTCCTCCCGAATGCGAGTCCAGTGTCTAACCACTGCAAACCAAAGAGGCAAATCCAGATTAACAAAGTTACAGCTGGTAGATATTTCTACTTCTTCTCACAAATAAACAAACAACATTCACATGCGATTGTTTTACCTGTACGTTTGAGGTGTTGCATACCTATCGGGCGTTACTTCATTTCGATCGTTTTGTTTACATACGCTGTCAGTGTTTTACTAGATTCCTCAGAAACCGGTGATGCTGAAAAGTCTAGGGACTGAATGGTGATACGTAAAGGGCCACGCAAAATACAGAGAGTTTGTATGGAACCAGCGTTCTTCAGCATGTGGAATCGTACAGAAATGCAGGAATTGTGAAATGGGACCATCAAGAACTAGACGGAATCCACGTGTAAGTACAGCGGAAGCATGTAGCACAACGCACTGGTTACTCGTCTATGAGATCACCTTCAGAAGTCTAGACTCCGTCCACAAACTATCAAATGTATGGCTCAGGAGTCGTTGCAGAGATCAGAAAAAAATTTTAGGTCCACTTCTCAAATAAATAGTGTAACGTCGATGTTTGCTACCTCTGCGACCTCACCTGATGAGCAATCTAGTCTCTCGAGAGTCACACCATCAGTTTCATCAGGCACTCTTACAATTTCTGAGAGAGGTTCAGGCAACGTCGCCACTAGAGCTGTTTACACTTCAGGAGCTCTTTATCAATGCTGGAGACCCAATACTGGAGGAAAGCTTTTCATTTAATTCGTCCTAGCTATGAGGTGAATAGCCACCATGTTATTGCGACAATGTTGCTCAACGCTGAATATCGAAGTGTTCATGTTGTTGTTACAGACAAGATAAACGATCAAATGCCCTCGCTTTAATTTCTGGTAGATGGACAAATGTTTCTAGATACAAAATTATTAATTTTGTTGTCACGATACCAGCACCACTTTTCTTCAAGAGAATTCATCCTGATGGGTGCAGAGAAACAGGACAACTTATCGCCTCAAGCCTTATCACAGTAGTTCAAGAGATAGGGGACGACAAGTTCGCGACGGTGCCAGTGCAAGAAATATCTGGGCTGCCTGGAGAATAGTGGAAGAAAAATACATGTGTAGAATGTGCTGCTCATATCAGTCTCCTCGTCAAAGACATCATGGCTGTACCAGTAGTACAGGGACTATAGCAGCTCGGTAAGAAAATAATAAAAGCATCCACATTCATTGATGTACCTCACGCTCTGCTCGAACCGAAGCAGAAAGAAAAATCAGGGATTAGGCTGTAACTTTGATACGTTCCTCACCAACTCCTTGGGCTGGAGCTTTAATGAGTTTTGAGAGTCTGATAAAGAAAGAAGAGATCATCTAGAATCCATTGTTGCCCCTTCAGTTCGTTTCGATAACACAGTAAGACGTTTCCAGAACGAAATTTTCACTCTGCAGCGGAGCATGAGACGAGATACTGGCGGAAGTAAAGCTATGAGAACGTGTCGCGTCGTGCTTGGTTACCTCAGTTGGAATAGTACTTGCCCGGAAAGGTAAAGGCCCCATATTCGAGTCTCGGTTCGGCATACAGTTTTAATCTGTCAGCAAGTTTCGTATCAACGTACACTCCGCCGTGGAGCGAAAATTTCGTTCTGAAAACATCACCCAGGCTGTGGATAAGCCATGTCTCCGCAACATCCTTTCTTCCAGGAGTACTAGCCCCACAAGTTTCACAGGAGAACTTCTGTGAAGTTTCGAGGGTACAATTGCAGTGAAGGTGGACCTTTTAAAAAACAATAGCTCAGTGTTATCTCCAAAAGACCAACTATGTGTTATATCTGCAATTACAAGCAGATCAAAATCCACCTGCAAGTCTATCTATGCTGTAGGAAATCTGTTAGATCCGCGGTATAAACGCACTAGTCCGAATGCTGAATACGAAAACCACGCATTGGAGTTCATCAGCTCCTTGTGACGATTGTTGCTGTATGAAAAAGGACGCACGCTAGCTAATGTCGCTGAAACTGCGGTGATTTCTTCTCCTTAGATGGTGTGTGGGCTGCTGCTGAAAATGGTTCTCCTTTTACCTGGTGGAAGGATTGCGTAACAGGCAGTCGCTGAGCTATCTCGCCTGCAAACTTCTCAGTGTACTATCAACAGTTGTAAGCGAGCGCAAGTGGTCGGTGCATGAAAGGATCCATAGTAAAATTAGAAACAGGTTTTCTCCAGCAACAACTGAAAAGCTGTGTTGCGCAACAGTATTGAAGGGTCACTTTCCGGAATCAATTCATTTCTGTGACAGTCTCCGCTGTGCAAAGAATTAAAGTATCGCGTCTTTGAAACTTTGGTATTTTCCCCCACTGCTGCGAGTCGTTTGAAATTTATCTCAAAGGTGTCTACAACCTTCCTCTGTAATAGTCACCCACGGGCTCGGCGAAGCTTGAATTGCAAGGCTTCGACACATGCGAAAAAAAGACTACAGCTCAGAAGTTCATGTGAGCTGCAAGGTGGGTTAATGATATCACATTGGCACCTAATTTCATCAAAATCCTGCCCAACGCTACCGTGGATGTGTCACGCGATGAGAAGGTCGACAGAGCCCCTCGTACCCAAATTTTACTCTTTCTTTTGACGTCTTTACGATGGAGGTCAGAAACGCGGCACCCAGCATTGAAATACCGCGATTTTCTTATGGGTGGCCCAGGAAAAATTTCAGATATACCGCCGCTCAGAACCGAAACGACCTCACGGGGTGGCATAATGGGGCGTCAGTGAAAACACCCCTGAGGCGTTGCTTCCCAAACATTTCACCATCAGAAACAACAGTCCGGAATGTGATGAGCAACAGGAAGATGTTCTTGACAACCTTTGACCTTGCTGACGCCCTCGGACGATTGAACGCTTCTCTCAGGCAATTTTGGGGCTGCATCCCTACTGAACGTGATCGCACCCCTCTGGAGTGCAGCCCGACCACAATTTATGCTCTCTTGTACAGGTTGTAACCATTCAAAAACAACTGACAAAATTTGAACATGATCCGAAGCAGTAAATAGCACTTACGCTTTTAATCCTCCTGTGGCATAATACATGAGAGTGCAACATCCACATGTGCGAGAATAAAACGGCAAATGATCATTCTAAGACCCTCCATTTCAGCAACACCCTCAGTGCCAGCCGTGCAACTTTATTCAGCACTTTGCACATGCACCTGTCAGAAACACAGCCTCCAAACCCCTTCCTCTGCTGCCCAGCTCCTGAATAAACTCCACCCACCAAAGTGTGCAAGTTGTAAAAGATGAAGATGGGAGGGGAAGGAGGGGGCGCTTGATCCTCATTGGTCCAGGGGGGAGAGGAGAGGTTTCTCACCGTTTCATTGTACTCACATTAGCTGAGAACGGTTTCCGCCAATTTTTTGTCACATGGTCACTGTAGAGACACATCATGACCTTGAATGTAAATCAAATAATTGTTTGGGGGAAGGGGGGCGGTTATTCCTCCGAGGAGTGGGAGTGGGACTGACCTTGACCTTGAATATAACCTGACACTGGATGTGTAACATGACACCAGAAGTGATATGATCAGTATCTGGGATTAAACGTCTACTGACATCCTACTATAGTTCACTGACCGCTGAAGAAAGCTGGACTGCATGCACGAAGATTCACTGTGGAACAGGAACTCTGAAAGAAAACTGTTTTATTCCAGAACTTCATCTGATCACAGTGTGGGAAAACATAATTTTCGTTGATTAGAAGCTGTTTTCCACAATCAAAGACAGTCTAAAATTGATTAACATATTACGACAGACATGACGTCGAAAAAAAAAATATGTAGCAGGGACAAGAAGAAATGGACAGCTATGGGTTTTTACTTGGGTTGGATTTCTGGGAGAAGAGCATAAGTACTTCACATAACTGAGGAAACTCTTGTCAAGAGGCAGTACCAGAGGTGCCAACTTAGAAAAAGTATTGGGTGAGGGGGGGGGGGGGGGCAATACTGGTGGTCTCACCCCAGGAAATTTTTTAGATTTTAGATGAAAAATTACGAGTTTTAAAGTTTTTTAAGCATTTTAAAGTCATATGATCAACATTAGATCCCCAAAAACTGGACTATCGATAACTAGACACTCTGGGAAACTCGACAAGCTTGACACATTTTTTGGCTTTGGAAACGAAACAAAACATAATTAATTTACAATAATAATCATACTTATAGACTATTACAGAGCAGTGACTATATAACTCTGAAAAGACTGAAATTATATTTAAATACATCCTAAACTATCATTAAAAGAATAAAACATAAAATATTGCTGTCGCACAGTAATAGCACTTAGATTAATAAGTGAAACAGCTAATTTAAGCTTACTTTGAATAAGGCTCAGGGTTCATTAAATAAAAACAATATCTCAAAGTTAATGCTTTAATACAGTTAATAAAATTAAAACAGCATGCTAATGCTTTCAGTCAGAAAGTATGTAAATTGCGGGTTTTGATTGGGTCTTACACCCTAAAAATATTTAAGTATTTGAAAATAACTAAAATACAGTACTAAACTAGTACTAATATTTCGAAACTGAAAATTTAACATTATGTATGTATTTAATTCTCTCTTTTATAAAGATTTTTAATCCTTAACCACAATCGATATTTTGACTAACATAATGGAATCGCGGGTTCAAATGGACCCTTGAATAAAAATTCAACATAATCCCCATAAAAGATATAATTCATATGTAAATGCGTAATGATTGTATAAAAATAAGTTTTATTTCAAATATAAATCAAGTTTTATTGAGCAAAAATTTTACATAATGTTATTTTTTTAAGTCCCATGTCTCATAGTTTACGAGAATTTTTAGTACCTTACTTTGGAATGCTACACGATTACAAAAAAGGCTTAGATTAAAAAACCAAGATATACTATGGAGATTCTCAGAACTTCCTTTTGACATAAATAGGGACTCTTTATGCGATAAATCAGAAACAAAAATAATGAAAATATAACATTGAAGTGTCCAAATGTTATCTATATCAGTATCTGAACTAAGAATGGCACTTGGTACAGAACACTTTTTTTTGCGTGTCGTTTACAGATGAACTTAAGAAATCTGTCGTATTTTTGTGATAGTTTGCTGTCAGTTTTTGGACCACATAAATAACATCTTCCTCTTTTTCGTGAGCCACTTTGACTATAAGGTGAACTTTCTAGTCGTAGGTCATTTTGTGGGTCATCAGCTGCCCCTAGAAAATTATCTATTCTACTCTTCAAATCTACTGAAAATGAAGAATACTCCATCTTTCTTTCTGTGATAAATGGCCTTATCAAATTTAGTCCATTTCTTTTATGTAACGATTACGTTTCATACGTTTTCCAGCATTTGATGCCTTCCATTATATGAATCCATTTGCACTCGCAACATTCAATATTGCTGGAAAAATTACACATGATCATCGTTGAGTTCTTCTACAGACTGAATAATTGGCGCATTTCTGATCTAATGTATCAACACCACCTTTTTTCTGCTGTAAAATTCAACTATATCAGGTTTTCCACTGTTTTAATTGACAAAATTGTCATGGTGCATTGATGAGATCACCACTACGCTTCGATTCTTTTTTGGCGCATAAGATGGCAATGTTTTATCCTTCACGAAACCAAAAGACTTAGATCCTACTACCCATTGTTTTTTGGCTAGAAATTCTGGTGGTATTTCCCTTTTGTTTTTGTGCATCGTTCCCATGTCAGTCAAACAATTTTCAATCAGTTTGTCAACTAGCTCCACAGAAGAGAGCCAGTTATCAGGAGTTATATTTTTGTTTCTTCCAAATAAAGGTTCTGCAAGCTGCTGTACATTCTGTTTTGAAACTGAAAGTTGGCTTGTTTTATTAGTGATTCCTTTGCCCATATAGATAAAAATATTGTATAAATAGTGTGTTTTAGCGTTGCAAATGCACATAATCTTGATACCATATTTAGCAGGCTTCGATTTCATATAAACCCTGAAAAAACCATTTCTCTCTAAAAGGGCAAAGCATTTCATCAACTGTCAAATTTTCTAAGCAGCTGTAGTTTTTTTGACAGTTCTGAATGAAATTTCCAAATATTTCTGAGATGAGAGCAGCCCGATCATTAGTTCTTCTTTCGTCCCTAGAATTCACATAATCAAATCTCAAAGCAGATAACAGGAACATAAATCGCCTTACTGACATCGTTATTCTGAATTTATCTCGGCCTGTTCCATCAGTTGCCCATAAACTTTCTACATCTTCATGGTCAGATTTGAATACGCTGATACTAACAACAACCAAAGTATGTTTTAATTTCCATAATACTCACACGGTTAGTGTAAGTAGCATTAGTTTTATATTTTTCTGAATATTCTGTTATTTTCTGATTAGTGTGAGTGCAAATATGTGCGATCATTTCATCTGATATCAGCAACAGCAATGATTAAATTGGTGACATGTTCCGTTTTTCACGAGCTGTACAGATGAGACCAGGCAGGTGAGTGATGATGTTGTGGCTTCTGACTCTGACATAGCTGGTGGATGAGTAGACCACTTGCGTCGATTTTTTTCCTCGAAAATACACACTACTTGGCAGCCAGCTATCTCTCTCTACTGAATCATCTGACGATGAATTACTCGAATAAGGAGAAATTTCTTGTTGTGTATTTTCATCGTCACTTATGTTCTCTTCATCACAAGGTTGAAAATCATTTAAAGGTTGTGTGTCCGAATAATTTACGTCTAAAGGTAGTTAACAGATTTCTTTTTCAGTGAGACTCCATTGTGGCAATTAAGTACCTGAAACACCACAAAATAAGTCAGTATATACTGACTAAAAACATCCTGTATCTGGAATCGCGGGTCAAATTGGACCCAGGGTTGGCACTTACCTCCACTTCCAGTAAATTTCAAGCAGCGAGCTCCCGGTACCTGGTGCACCTCACAATGCACTGAGATTAAACTGGCTCACGAAACTGAAACTCCGTGCGATTCCAGTGTTGGACGGTTTCATTGTTGTCGACGGGTCCAAAATGACCCACAGTTCTGGTTAAGTGTTAATGTTGTTCTAAATGCCATTATTGGGGCTAGAGTGTCTTTAGAAAGGTGCAAATGTCGACCGTCTGACTGGATTACTGAATATGAAGTCGTTGTGACTGATCAGATACCCAATTTAACCAAACATCTCGTTGGGCATGAAGAACAGCCAAGCTGATCAATCGCTCCTGTCCCATTGTCGATCGGAGATGTGACTTCAGGCGTCTAAGGGCGCTAAATGACCATTCTGCTGTTGCTGTCGTGATTGGAACTACTTGGAGAAGGTTAGTGCACTTCACTACTTCACATAACATTTCTCCTACTGCAGGCTCTTGTGTAATGTACGTTCTTACATCATGCATGTTTTTGAAGACCAGTCATTTTTTATTAGCGATATCGGCTAATATATTCAAGTGTAATCGCAGTCTCTCAGTGTCTAGCTCATTTTTGAAAAACTCAGTTGATTTTTCCAAATTCGTTTCACCTCTGTTTACTAAAAGCAAGCACTCTTGTTCAACTGCAATTACCTGTGTGAGTCCAGTTGAAGTAAACCGCTCAGTAACGCAAGATTGCACCGTTTCACAAACTTCAATATAAATAGCTTTGTAGTATTCTTTTGCGGTTTTGAAAGTGTGCGGTGAGCTGGCTTCATTGTTTTCATAGTTCTTTGGTATACTTCGATTCCGAGGAAGCGAAGGATCATCAACTTGTGAAGGTTTTTCCCAAAAGTGCTCAAAACTATCACGCCTTCCATTCAATATACAAATCAAGCCCTCATATATTTTTTCCAGATCAGCAACAATTAGATGAGGGCATTGACTTTTTTCATTGGCATCCTCTACTTGGTTCATTGCATGGTAATAAAGACGTAAAAACAAATAAGTCTTCAATTGTAACATTGACTCAAGGTAGCCTGCACATTTGTAGCCTGCCTCTGTTTTGTCCTCTGCAGAAAATGTTTAGAAAAACTCTAGGAGTTCTTCAAAGTTTTTCAGTATTCGCTAGATACTAGAAGCTCGCATAGTCCATTGAGTCGGGCAAAGGGGTCGTAGACCAGCTTGGTCGTTGGCACTCTCACAGCGTATGCTTCTGAAAAGTCCCATACTATTGTTGGATTCCCTTGCGGTGTTTATAAAGTCCTTGGCTAAAGCCATAATATCCCTCATAGACATAAGATGGCGAAGACTGTCTACAACTGCCAAGTTTAAACTGCGAGCAATGCAGTGCACATAACGTGCTTTTGGTTGTATATCCAAAACTAACTGTTTTAGTCCTTGGAACTTACCTCTCATATTCGAGGAGTCATCGTAGCACTGTCCTCTTAAGTTATCCATCGGAAAATCAAGAAGAGCAAAATCGTCTTTTAAAACACTAAACACAGTTTGCGATTCAGTGTTGGGGGTCATGTATAAGCCAATAAAGTCTTCGTTGATGATTAAGAAATCATCGACAGTACGAATACAAAATGACACTTGTTCGTGAATCGAAGAATCAGTTGTTTCGTCAACCTTCTTGATCGAAGCCAATACCTTTCTCAACACAGACTTTCCTAGTAGATCAATGATCTCGTTGTGAATATCGTGGGACGCCCACTTAGACCCCGAACGCCTTAACCAATCTTTAAACTCAGGTTTGTTATTCTTTCGGAGTTCCAACAATTGAAAAAAATTATAGTTTACATCTTCGTGTCCTCTAATTGCTAGTCCTTGTTGGCATAGAAATTGCACGTTAGTAAAAATTGTCTCAAGTGCTAAACGGACTTTCTTCGTATCACTATCTACCTGTTCATTCAATTGGGAGGCCACACTTCGCTTAGTGATAAAATTTAGTTTCAGAACACCTCTTTACGCGTAAACGTATTTTCATGAAGACGGAAATTTTCCGAAGCCTTTTTCCATTTAGAAAACCCTGCGGAAGTAAATGCATCTTCTTTTTTTGAAGAAAATTGTAATAGATTTTTAGCATCTGCCTCTTTGCAGTTTTTGCAAAAAAAAAAGTTTTTCGGTAGTTGCTTCTTATTCTAGCCATGTATATTTGATCAACCAAGACTTCTGAAATGATCTTCCCTTACCGGACTGTCCAGGTTTCGGCTGTGAACAGTTCTTGCCTGAAGACGACGAAGCAATTGACGACACAATAATTGTTGGAGGTTGACTTGCAGTATCATCAACTTCCAAGCGCGCCTTTTTGGTAACAAATTTACCCATTGCAGACTTAATTCACAATACACTAAGAGACTAAAGTAAACGAATACAATATAGTCATATAAAATAGTCCACTAGACACTAAAGTCGGAACACTAAACACGTTTGTAGTATGCACTGAACGAAACTATCCAAACTAAATGACTGCGACAGCAGGGTGGGCTTTATATAGCTGCGGCGTCGTATTGTCTCGAAGCGTCAAGGCGACGCGAGGGGAAGGGTTCCAGGCGCTTCTGCTCCTGCTCCCCCCCCCCCCCCCCCCACCACCACCCCAACGAATTTTTGAGGGAGCTCGTGCCCCTTCAGGCCCCGTGGAGTCGGCGCCTGTGGGCAATACGCTCACACAGCGGAGATGGTTGAATGGTATACAGTAAAGCAGAATTCACCGTACAGCCTATCAACTGGCTGCAGCTACCACACTTAACGACTGCGTCCTTGAAACCTGAGATAAAGTTGTCTCTTCCTACAATTACGTCCGGCGCCCCATAGATTCCATACCAAGACATGACGTTAGACACTGAAAACATTCTGTTTTATTTGCTTGTTCTTTTGATCCATTTTCTGTCAGTGACAGCTAGTAGAAGATCACTTAGCCACACATAAATGTCAAAATCAAAATAATAGAATTTTTTTAAGTTGCGTTCGATTTCTTTTACATATATTTTTTTAATTAATACATTTCTCTTTTATTTGGTCTGTGCCTACATGCTTGGAAACTAGCAAATTGAGAGGGACTTTTTAAGGCTTTTATTTGTTATATGAAGTTCGTCTCTCTCTTCCCCTCTATTGCTACCCCTTGCAGCCACGTAAAAATATGTAAATAGTTTTTTAAAACATTTATTCACCTTTAATTTCCAGTTTTACTTCTTACTACCTCTCTCGCTCTCTTAGGTGTGACATTCTCGCCTCACTTGCCTGTCTCTCCATCCTCCCAGAACTAATAAACAAATCAAACAGTTTTCATTGAAATTGTACTTTTTCTGTAATGTCTCCCTCCATCTCATGCCTTTTTTATTTCTCTCCTCTATCATTCCTCGCAGAACATGTAAGTCTTCCTTTAAAAACCCTGTTTCATTACCCATTGTGTATTCTGAAACATCCGTGTCTTATCCTTTTCTCTCTCCCTTAAGACAAAAGCACCTGCGATCTACTTTTCTGTAAGATCCACTCTCTCTCTCTCTCTCTCATACACGCACAAATACGCGAGTGCACACACACACACACACACACACACACACACACACACACACACACAAAGGTATTAGCATCCAGAGCGTAGCAGGACGCAGTGACTAATTTCAATAGCATACCAGTTTCTCCAGACAACTATTCGAGATCTGTGGAGATTGGAGGAGCTATATTTCGCTTAGGGAAGGGCTGAAATAACTATAAGTTATGTCCTTGTACCAGAGCATGGATGTTCTTCGACTGTTTCTGCCATCTGACATCATGATTAAATGCAGAGGTGCGAGGTATTATGGCGGTAGCTCCCAGTAGTGATGGCTGTCAAATAAACTGTAGCTAGAGCGCTGATTATCGAAAATGCATAAGTCTTAAAATATTTCATTGGAAGCTAGGAACTCGTGGCAACGAGGAGTCGGTTTTTGTCCCCAGTTGGGGACAGAAGGGAGGTCCTAGTGGCAGAGTGGACACAGATTTATTTCCGTAGTACACTCGTATCAATTTATCATATCTGACATTTGGGATCCATAGGAACTGGCCAAGTCATTTCGGTTACGAAAAAACTACAAGAATAACTTCTATATCTACGGTGGGCGTTGAATTTTACCGCCAGTATTCGACATTCGCTGGCGAGTGTTGTTGTTGATTTGATGATGGGAGCTTCCGGTGTTGATTGGTAATCCGCAGTGTTGTTCCTCAAAAGTATAGTGTATGGAGACAGAAGAAGACTGAATAACTAACCGAAGACAGCCTTTTAGTGCCGATCAGTGGCGATGGGAGTTAATGGTCGTTATGGCACTCGTTAAATGGGGAATAAACCATGTTATTTCGTTTGAATTTGTTTCTTTGTTTTGTTGAAGTTTCTGGTGATATTGCAGGTTGTTAGTTGGGGGTTAAGTCATCTATATTTCTGTTTCATATTTCGATTACCCAATGACTTTTCATGTTTGCCCACGGTGATTTCATATGGGAGATCGTTGCTTTCCATGTCTTTTGGTGGCCCTAGTTTTGCGGTAGTTGCATACCCAAATTTTTTCGGTTAAAAAACAGTTGGTGAACAGTTGAACAGTGACAAATAAATGTGCGCAAGAGCTGTGTTGAAGGTTCCAGACGATAACATCACCTTGAACTACCATGGTGTGGACGGAACATAAATTATGTTCTTGGACCTAATCTAATGTTGTGTTATATGAATATCGTTCTCTGATTAAACTAAACCTTCTGATAGAGAAATGTAGCTGAAATATTTAACGGTTCGACATGCTCTAAACTAATCGAAACTCTTGGAGGATATTCCTGTCCGAGATAGATCCTGGGAACATCAACATGTATCCTTTCACTGTTCCTCATTAGCTCTTGCTTAACTGAAAATTTGTAGGTCGAATAAATATAACGGAAATAATAGATATCGAGACTAGCAAACCCACAGTTGGAATCGCCATGGAAGAACCTGACAAAGTCATTAAGAACTCGAAAAATGCTAAAGTAACGTTTTTAGATGATGTGAGAATTGAACAGATTACACATTCAGGCACCAAAGAAAGTATGTTGCATCTGTTAGTTGATTTGCCCCTACGTGACGAATAAACATCTAATACGCATCATAGCCATTTTATTATTTTCGCAGCTCATGATCGCGGTGCCTAGCGTCAACGCAGTCCCAAAGTGATAATATGCGCACTCTCACTACACGAGGCAATTATACCATTACAAGATATATTTATCAGCGGACCCGGATCAACTCCTAACACTTGAATACTTCCAAAATAGTTTATAAAAGTATTAATGAGCCTCACCTTGACCCACGAGACGAGGATAAAAACGTTACCACCTATGTAATACTATCAGCTCTGTAGTCTCCTAATTACATCGCGCCAAGTTCCACATTCTTACAACTGAATCAAAAAAAAACATACATCGCTACTGAGGCCCACTTAATTGTCTCCACTTAGCTCCCATCTAGAAACGCTGCAATGTCATAAAAACACGAGAGGAAAGGAAAATTCTTAAGACTAATGTTAAAAGCAAAAAAGATCCACTAATGACAGGAAATCACGCACTTTGGATCTCATTCTCCTGTTAAGGGTCCTGCGGCCGCTAGTTATTTACAAGAAGTGCTGCCTTCAATCAACGACACCAGCTTTTTCTACATACCCACTTCCCACGTCGCTAATTTGAACTGCAGAACTGCAAAACTGCCAAACAGCCATCAATAGTGGAAGCTATCGTCATAATAATTTGTTTGTATTTTTCTGCGTTCTCAGTGACTAATAATGATGACGATAAAACAGTGAATGGTTGTTTATC
Source organism: Schistocerca serialis cubense (assembly GCF_023864345.2). Taxonomy (NCBI): domain Eukaryota; kingdom Metazoa; phylum Arthropoda; class Insecta; order Orthoptera; family Acrididae; genus Schistocerca; species Schistocerca serialis. The sequence goes on from NC_064638.1 coordinate 703,469,345, forward strand.
ATTATTGTTGAATGCCAATATTGTGAATGGTAACCACCGTAACACGTATGTGTCCAACGTCGAATTCTTAAACAGAAGGAACAAATATCTCGTGTACTGGAAATATTTATTGCAGACATATATGTAAAGTATGTAGGGCTGTTGTTGGCTGGTCCTGATTACCATGCGTTAATTGGGTACAGAGCTCAAGTTTAGTGATATTGCCAGTTAATCACTGTCGTATTGATGGGGGATACCTACAGACTAATAAACGTGCCAGATATGTGATGCGCGTGGATAGCATGTCAGTTTCTTCGCATACTGCAACTTTTAGCCGAATCCTCTGCAGCTACAGCTAGGACATTGGAGGACATGCTGTGTTGTCGACACCTTCGATACCGCCAGAGTGACAAGAAAGAGAAATCAACATCAAATCGATATTCTACGTTTGGCGCAGGTCATAAACCTCTTTGACAGCACCTCAGTGTCAGTCATACATCCACAATCAGAACCACGAACTTATTACAGTTAACCATTGGTCAGCGGTTCCAATTTATCCCAGCGCATGACTAATGACATCCTATGGAGCGTTCGTTTGTTTGTGTTTATTTTTTGCGTTTATTACTAGCAGTTAGTGTCCCACTGTTGTTCAAAGGCTTCTCCAGACCTCTTCCATAGCTCTGTGTCCAGTACTATTGTTGCCAAACCGGTCCACCACATGATCGCAGCTCACCTCATCATCTTTTCCCTTGTCTTCCACTTGATGTTTTTCGATTTAGGGGCCATTAATTTTAATTTGTTTGTAAATAATCGTAGACGCCTCGACACGATATACAGTGTTCCAGAATCCGAGTCCAAAACATGAAACGTATGACGAAAATCTGAATAATATGGTAAACCATATGAAGAACTTGGATACTTTGTTGACACGGATGGGTTTGTGGAACTGCATTTCACAGAGTCAGCGTTGTACTGGATCTACGCAAGCATTTTACTCATGGGAATGAAGAGTGAACTAATAGTGCGGCACATGTGATGGACGAGATTCGTAGGATTATAATAGTGCATTGTGTTACAATAGTTTGCCTAGATAGATCAGTGATAGGAAGCGGATCACGGTTTTTATTGTCTTCATCATTTTACTATGAAATAACGAACTACATCGAATTAAAAAACCCATTAATTGCTCTCACCTCATCATTCGTGATGCGAGCGTCTGAGTTCAGAGTCCTCTGTAAAGCTTTGAATTGTGGGCATAATTTATTTCTAGAAGTCTGTAAATGTCTTTGTATATTATAGCTAATATCTTATGACAAGTAAGTGATCAGTGATGTTATTAATTTGATAACACTTGTCGTAACGCCCGACCATTGTATCTGCACAGTGAGTGTACTAATGTGTGCAAACTTAGCTTACCACTTAGCGCGCAAATGAACAAAACATCTGAACTGTCTTCTCAAGCCCAGGATTTTTATTTATGGATCAAGCTCATGTAAGGTTCGTAAAATCCGAACGCCTTACACACTGTCCATTCAGGAAAACTTGAATGACTGACTGACTGTAGGCGCACTAGAAGCCGTTACACCCTTACCTGTACGCTGTTGGTTGAAGTGTGTTTTGTTGTTAATTTATTGAGAAAATGTAATCACTGCTTTTAAACGCATGAGGATAATAATTATTAGGTATAACTGTACGAATTTGTAACATTTATTACGCTGAACTGGTAATGATTCGCCGCGCGGGATTAGCCGAGCGGTCTCAGGCGCTGTAGTCATGGACTGTGCGGCTGGTCCCGGCGGAGGTTCGAGTCCTCCCTCGGGCATGGGTGTGTGTGATTGTCCTAAGGATTATTTAGGTTAAGTAGTGTGTAAGCTTAGGGACTGATGACCTTAGCAGTTAAGTCCCATAAGATTTCACACACATTTGAACATTTGGTAATGATTCAATGTTTGGTTCTGTCTTTTAAGAATACTCCAAAAACTGCTTTCTGATGAGATATTTTCTCTGACATAAGACAACATATCTTTCGCAACTTCACCTGCTTGAAGAAAAGTATTTGAATTACTGCGAAGCAGATATGCACTAAGTCTACCTATGTCGTTACTCTCACTTTCGATTTCGTAATTTACTTAAACATTGTCCGAAATATCGTCGTCTTTTTCTTTCTAATGAGTTTGTACAAACGATAAATAAATGGAAACATGTATCTTTGATATCTACACTGTCAGATTGTCGCTTCACTCTTCTAACCATTTCGCCACGAGGAACATACATATATTGGCCTCATTGAATATATGATGTGGCATCTTGCCCACTGGTCGCTAATAGGGTGCCTACGGGATGCAGCGTTCTCGGAATGCTACATAACAATTTTAAACAAATAACAGCAGTAGTTTTATTTCCGGAAAGCAAACTGACAATACTTAACTTTATTTTTAGCAAATGTCGCTAGCGAGAGGCGACGTGAAAACAGTGCATTTATTGGTATACACAGAGTCCAAGGAAACACTCGATCTGACAGCGTAGCACTTATTACGTTGCAGACTCGGGCCGATCGTGTGCGGCCGAAGCTAGCAGCAGCTGTTGTATGGGTCGCGCCTGGCGCTGTCCGATTCCGCGCACCATTGGCCGCCGTTACTTCACAGCTTTCTCTGGTCTTTCGATTCTCATCTTTGTTCCGGCGTTTGTGGTTACGCCATAACATATGAGTCCATACGCCGGTGGAAGATAGTGTTGTGGCTTCAATATTGATTCCAAAACGTGTGAAGTTATCATTTCGCATAGCAAAAGACGAAGATAACCGGTTTTCGAAAAAAAAAGGTTGGTAAAATTGGCGTTCCATTCTTAGTTAAGCCTGAATGGTTGATAGTGAGCCTTATCAGTGCATGGTTAAAAGTGTTATAGCCTCTGTCCCTCGCATTTGTTGGTAACTAGGTGCTGTCCCAGCGATTCGAACATTCAGTCATAAAGTATTTCTTAGCATGGTAGGCGTGGGTGAATACAAAATTAGTGTCGGATATGTCGCACTTTATTAATCAAAGACCTTAATTCTCTGACTGACGTCGCACTCTGGTGGTGTTTTTCTGCTGTTATTGCGAAATGGTCCTATTTTTCAGCCGTTTTTCCTGCAGTGGCGCAGTTTCTTTTGCTGTTGAGTGTACATACTGCACTGCAGCTGAAAGCAGTGCAGTATGACGACATATGGTTAATGTGTGGGGACGGGATTGGGACCCTCCCAGATTCACACTACTCATTGAGTGACTGAGTGTTGGCTCTCTATTTATTAGTAACTAGATGGTGTGTGTACGAGTGTATTCAGAATAGTTAGATGAACCTCTTGCCACATATTTTATATAGTTGTGTGTGTGTGTGTGTGTGTGTGTGTGTGTGTGTGTGTGTGTGTGGCCTCTCTCCTTCATCCACGGCGCGGTGAGTTCAACCAGCAAACTTTGCTGGTGTGATAGTTGCGCGTGGGACTCTGTCGACTGCTGAGTCAGTTGTAGCTGCACTGACACTACATGGTTGGGTTTTCCCTAATCCGCAGGCGCCAGAGCGGCCTCGCAGGTGAATAGCGGTCGAAATTACTGACAGATACGACAATGTATCTAGAGATCGTTGAAAACCATTCGACGAAATTTAAACGTCATCCGAAGCAGTAAAGGATACTTATGCAATTATTGCAACGCGCTCAACAAAGTTGTGTGAATGACACTGAGGATGTTGCCGAACTGTGAGGTATTAGAGCGACCCTTTGCCGTTTTATTCAGGCGCATGTACTCCGGCGTGATTACGCCAGAGGAGGGCGCGAAAGAGGAGGGCTGGAAAAGCGTAAGTACCCTTTACTGCTTCGGATGACGTTAAAATTTCGTCGAATGGCTCTGAACGATCGGTAGTGGCTCCAACCTGTACGTGAGAGCAGAAATTGTACACTCCAAAGGGGTGCGATCACTTTCAGTGGGAATGAAGCACCACAGTGTCCTTAGAGAAGTGTTGAAATGACCGAGGATGTAAGCAAGGTCAAAGGTCGTCAAGAACATCTTCCCGTTACTCATCGCGCTGCGATCTTTCGTTTTCAACCGCGAAGTGTGGGGGGTCAATGCACAACGGAAAAGGATGGTTCCATTGACGCCTTTTATGCCAGCCCCTAAAGCCTTTTCATGTCGATTCTGAGCGACGGTGTGTCTGAAATGTTTTCCCTGGCCACCTGAAAGAAAACCGCGTGATTTTAACGCTAGGTATCGCGTTTCTGGTCTCCATCGCAGAGACGTCAAAAGAAGAGGTGAAATCTGGGTAACAAGGTCTGGGGAGATCTTCTCATCGTGTGACATGTCCACGGCAGTGTTGGGCAGGATTGTGGTGAAATTTGGTGCCAATGCGACATCATTAGCTCGCCTTCCGAACTGTGCCCCCCCCCCCTTTTTTTCCATGTGTCGATATCTAGCTGTTTGATGCGGCGCAGAGCTCGAGCCGAGGGTAAAGTCGCAGGGCGCCAAGCTTTTGCACCATTACACAAGAAGATTGTAGGTACTTTAGAGCCAAATTTTAAACCAATGCGGCGCAGTTGGAGACAATTACGCGATTTCAAAAAAAGTGATCCTTCAATTTTGTTGCGCAGGGTATAATTGCACGAGTACGGTATTTACTCGAAATGAGACTCAAGATTTCTTTGAACGTTACAGCAACCATATCACGTCTGTCAGCATGGTCGGTAAAAAGCCAACTATTGATTTGTTACGGCTTTTAATATTAACAAATGGTTTGTCTTTGTAGAATAACATCGCACTGACTGCCTAGTACACCTGTCCAAACTATGGGTATAGATGAAACTTCCTGGCAGATTAAAACTGTGTGCCAGACCGAGACTCGAACTCGGGACCTTTCCCTTTCGCGGGCAAGTGCTCTTCCAATTGAGCTACCCAAGCACGACTCACGCCCCGTCCTCACAGCTTTACTTCTGCCAGTACCTCGTCTCCTACCTTCCAAACTTTACAGAAGCTCTCCTGCCAGGAAGTTTCATATCAGTGCACACTCCGCTGCAGAGTGAAAATCTCATTATGGGTATAGATGTTTGCTTAACGGATGTGCTGAAAGATCTGTTTCTAATTCATAATGGACGAAATCAGTGAATAGGCCTGTCTTTGCCCCCGCCACCCTCCTCAACCCCTAACAGTCGGTGAATGGGTTTGCTTGACCCACTAAAGAATACTTGGTCACCACAGGTCAGGGTGTACGAAAGAAGACTGAAGTAAGTATTTGTGATATCCATTCATAAAAGTGGGTTAAGTAAGTTACCCCTTAATTGCAGAGCTGTCTACCTCCTTCCAACGTTGTCAGATTGTTTAGAACAGCCTTTACCAATAGCTCAGTTTCGCTTTCGTAAAGCCAAAACACCTAACATGCGCTTGTAGTACTGGACGCTCAGGTCTCAGTGTTTGAGGTTCTTTACTTTCACCAAAAGAGTGCGTAACTTCATGTATATTCATCCAAAAATCACTGCAAAAGCTCCAGAAAATAATATATCCTTAAGAATTTTGTTACGAGACAAGAAAACTGATATTTTATGGTAGTCAAAAACAGACAAGACAATGAGGTTGTTGCAGCAGCAATTTATAAAATATAGATGTCGGCAGTAGTATATCTATGGGTCCTTTGGAACATTTTTACCGACCTTGAATCCTGGTGACATCACACATGATCATTGATGTTGGACACCTGACTTCGACAATGACCCAGTCACGTGCATACGACATATCATCAATGACCTTCAACGCATGGCGTCATCAAGTTGCGGAAATTTAACAATTAAAGGTGGTAGGTGACAGGAAATTTATTGACATGGAGACCCAGTAATAGATAAAGTGCTGTACAATACCAAAAAAAATTGCAATGCCTTTGTTTCCTTTCCCTTTAATATAAGTAATATTGATATCTGAAGTGCGACACTTCTCACAAACAAGTGAAGTACACTTCTGTTTCTTTAATAAGAAATACAATACTGCTTCTGATTTATACGTTGGGAGTGAATTGATTTTGGAAGGGTCCTTCTAGAAAAGATTGTTTCTTACATCGACAGCATTGGCATTGTACACAGAAGGCCGCACGAGGCGTGCGCCTGAGAGCGTCTTTGAAACGAAACAGCTGACTGGCGCACAGCTAGGATTGTGCTTGGTGGCACACTGCGAAATACATTGACTGCCACCTCACCGGCAAAGTAACACAGCCTGTTGTGTACAAAAGTATCTGAATTTTTCGATTGCTCAAAAATATTCCAACGATCTAAGTTTTTTCACAGATTGGTCCTACGCTCAAAAATTTTGTGAACGATATGTTGGTTGTTTTAATAACGCTCCATTATTTATCATTCTATGGATGTAGATTAATGATAAGATGTTTGACAAACTAATGCCTGATGCCTCTATAAACCATCTTGAAAAATGCTATAGGGTCAAACTGTTTTTGCCAATGCACAAATCCCAATTCTTTCGGGCAGGCTTCGGCAAGAATGTAAACAGGTCTCTAGTCTCATACTACACAGGTAACTACTGTTCTGTGGTATCAGTATAGCCCTGGTGATAATAAAAAAAAAACGGCTCTGAGCACTATGGGACTTAACATCTGAGGTCGTCAGTCCCCTAGAACTTAGGACTACTTAAACCTAATTAACCTAAGGACGTCACACACATCCATGCCCGAGGCAGGATTCGAACCTGCGACCGTAGCAGTCATGCGGTTCCGGACTGAAGCGCCTAGAACCGCTCGGTCACCGCGGCCGGCTGGTGATCATAAGCTAGCAGTATCAGATAAACGGCATCTGCGTCCTTTAACTGAGGAAGCTCCAGCTTTTTTCTAGGATTGCGGCTTTCCTGTCAATTTTGCTATGTTCAGTGAGACGTGGGACTTAGGGAAAGCAGGAAAGGTGTGGACGAGACCTAATCAGTTACCGTTGGTTGCACAGAAAACACACACTTTATTAAAAAAAAAACTCTCAACAATCATTTTAAAAGATTTAACTACACTGACGGTTGAAGGCCTTACTAAGAAGGAACTCAAAATTTTTGTCGGCTGATGGCCACACGCAACTTCAAAATACTCAACAGGTGAAGCCTGAATTACAAGTGAGGAAGGCAGTTACACATTAATAAATACTAAGATATTTTCTTCTTAAACAATCAAGAAACTGCAACAAGCTATAGTAACGGCTGAAGGCCTTATTAAGAAGGAATGCAAATTATTGGTCGGCTGGAGGCCACAAAGAATGTTACACACAATCAACAGCTGAAGGCCTGATTAAGAAGGTCGAAAGTTATTCGTGGGCTGAAGCCCACAAGCAATTTCAGAATACACAAGGGCTGAAGGGCTGAATTACAAATAAAGTGGACAATTAAACTTTAAAAATACTAAAACTCTATCTAATTATCTCAATAGCTTGTAACAAACTATAGTGATAGCTAAAGGCCTCACTAAAACAGAATTGAAAATTATTTGTCAGCTGAAGGCCACAAGCAATGCTACAAACAATTAACGGCTGAAGGCCTGATTAAGAAAGGATTCAAATTTATTGGGGCTGAAGGCCACAAGCAATTTTCACAATACTCAATGGCTGAAGGCCTGAATTACAAGTAAGGAAGGCAGTTGCATGTTAAAATATTAAATCCTTTTAAACAATCTTAACGAACTGTAATAGGCTATAGTGACAGCTGCAGGCCTTATTAAGAGAAAATTGAAAATAATTTGTCCGCTGACCCATAGTGCTCAGAGCCATTTGAATTTTTTTGTCGGCTGAAGGCCGGAATTACAAGTGGGGAAGGCAATAACACTTAAAACATTAGGGTAAATTTTGAACAACTATGACAACTTGTCCAAATAAGACGGAGTGATCCACAGACAGAGCTCCCTGGATCGACGTGAGGAAGGTGACTACAGCTGTGTAAGCGGTGAGACAGGCAGCCAAGAGTTGTCCTCACGTAACAGGATGGCAACTCACACTAGGTGTAGCTTATGCGCCGACCGCCCGACTAACCAATCCGCCTAACGACCGATCACCGGTACCACGATGGAATGATTGGTTTTGGGGAAGGAGACCAGACAGCGAGGTCATCGGTCTCATCGGATTAGGGAAGGACGGGGAAGGAAGTCGGCCGTGCCCTTTGAAAGGAACCATCCCAGCATTTGCCTGGAGCGATTTAGGGAAATCGCGGAAAACCTAAATCAGGATGGCCGGACGCGGGATTGAACCGTCGTCCTCCCGAATGCGAGTCTAGTGTCTAACCACTGCGCCACCTCGCTCGGTCCCACGATGGAATATTTTTAGGCAAGGGCGAAGAGACGGACAGCACTACGTCTTCAGAAAAACACCCAAGGCCAAAGGAAACACTAGAACCAAGGTAGACTTCCCAAAAACATACGCACAGTACAATTTAAGAAGCTGTCGAACTACACGCCATGTCGGACAGCATCAACACGACGAGGAAAGTTACACTGCCTGAGAAGTACGCTAACCTCCAGGGCAGGTAACTAGGGCGTTAGCGGCCACAAGGCAGAAAATACCGCTGGTTGCACGTCACTAATAAGAATAATACTAAATCCAAACTAACATCAGGGAGTAGAAGGCGGCTAATAGCTTCCGCCAACCTGACAGACTCCACTTGTTGTGGTTGGTCTCACCGACCCTGGGAGCAGCAACATGCAAACAACAGCAAGATCTAAAACAGTGGAGGTTTCAGTGCTGGACGTGGTTCACCCAACTTCAAACGTCCTGGGTTCGGTCGTCAGCCACAGCCCCTCGATCCGACAGTGCCTGCACGCCTCCAGCAGTCTCGGACCGCCCCCCGCGCTACAGACCACCTCGCTGCTCCGTCCGAGGCTCGCACTACCGACACCAGAACGCAGGCAGCATTTAAATAACTGGATATTAAAACCACACAAGATACACACGGATCTGCGAAGACAATTCCACAATGTTTCAAACAATACTGAAACCAGTCACCGTGAAACAACACGGACGAATTATAATTTGGCACAAACACAGAGAGTCCAGAAGCGGTCGGACAACCAAATGCACGTCGTCCGCTGCGACGACCGACTGAACGACCAACCAACGGACGTTCCCACTCAAGTCAGGTACGGAAAGGATCCCAGTATCAATCGTGGACTGAGAACTTATTGCGATGAGGGTACTTCGACAGGCGGACACACACACACACACACACACACACACACACACACACACACACACACATGTGAAAGTTGCGCTACTCGAATATCAAGGTCCATTCAACTAAAACTCGCTGAATCGGCTTCTTGACGCGCACTCTCGCGAACACATCCTTCCGTCGGACAATGCATGTGTGTCGCCAGCGGTCGGTCTAGTACTGGCTGTCCAGTCCTCACTGCTGCTCCGGCCCAACTCAATTCCCCGGACACACGACGACCTGTAAATACTAGAGGTCGCTCCAAAGATGGTACCACAGTACGTGCTATCGATAAGCGCTGCTGCTACCACTCACGGACAGATAAGGCGAGCAAACATAGTTGCGCCAGTGAACACACTAAGAAAACGGGACGCCACTATCGCTACTACAAGATGCCAAGCTATGAACGGCATGAACGCGAGCCGCATACGGCTCATGCGGTGTACTTTGAGGATGGACAAACGCTTTACCGTGTTTAATGACTGGCAATTATTACTGCAGAGTCTAATAGCTTCTTCATGTTGCTAATGTATAACTGTATACCTTCACTTGTTCCACATGGCTGAAGCTTCTTCCTTTACTATGTCAATTTAGATTGAGTAAGCACATATACACTCCTGGAAATGGAAAAAAGAACACATTGACACCGGTGTGTCAGACCCACCATACTTGCTCCGGACACTGCGAGAGGGCTGTACAAGCAATGATCACACGCACGGCACAGCGGACACACCAGGAACCGCGGTGTTGGCCGTCGAATGGCGCTAGCTGCGCAGCATTTGTGCACCGCCGCCGTCAGTGTCAGCCAGTTTGCCGTGGCATACGGAGCTCCATCGCAGTCTTTAACACTGGTAGCATGCCGCGACAGCGTGGACATGAGCCGTATGTGCAGTTGACGGACTTTGAGCGAGGGCGTATAGTGGGCATGCGGGAGGCCGGGTGGACGTACCGCCGAATTGCTCAACACGTGGGGCGTGAGGTCTCCACAGTACATCGATGTTGTCGCCAGTGGTCGGCGGAAGGTGCGCGTGCCCGTCGACCTGGGACCGGACCGCAGCGACGCACGGATGCACGCCAAGACCGTAGGATCCTACGCAGTGCCGTAGGGGACCGCACCGCCACTTCCCAGCAAATTAGGGACACTGTTGCTCCTGGGGTATCGGCGAGGACCATTCGCAACCGTCTACATGAAGCTGGACTACGGTCCCGCACACCGTTAGGCCGTCTTCCGCTCACGCCCCAACATCGTGCAGCCCGCCTCCAGTGGTGTCGCGACAGGCGTGAATGGAGGGACGAATGGAGACGTGTCGTCTTCAGCGATGAGAGTCGCTTCTGCCTTGGTGCCAATGATGGTCGTATGCGTGTTTGGCGCCGTGCAGGTGAGCGCCACAATCAGGACTGCATACGACCGAGGCACACAGGGCCAACACCCGGCATCATGGTGTGGGAAGCGATCTCCTACACTGGCCGTACATCACTGGTGATCGTCGAGGGGACACTGCATAGTGCACGGTACATCCAAACCGTCATCGAACCCATCGTTCTACCATTCCTAGACCGGCAAGGGAACTTGCTGTTCCAACAGGACAATGCACGTCCGCATGTATCCCGTGCCACCCAACGTGCTCTAGAAGGTGTAAGTCAACTACCCTGGCCAGCAAGATCTCCGGATCTGTCCCCCATTGAGCATGTTTGGGACTGGATGAAGCGTCGTCTCACGCGGTCTGCACGTCCAGCACGAACGCTGGTCCAACTGAGGCGCCAGGTGGAAATGGCATAGCAAGCCGTTCCACAGGACTACATCCAGCATCTCTACGATCGTCTCCATGGGAGAATAGCAGCCTGCATTGCTGCGAAAGGTGGATATACACTGTACTAGTGCCGACATTGTGCATGCTCTGTTGCCTGTGTCTATGTGCCTGTGGTTCTGTCAGTGTGATCATGTGATGTATCTGACCCCAGGAATGTGTCAATAAAGTTTCCCCTTCCTGGGACAATGAATTCACGGTGTTCTTATTTCAATTTCCAGGAGTGTAGTTTATAGTTCAAAAAATGGTTCAAATGGCTCTGAGCACTATGGGACTTAACTGCTGAGGTCATTAGTCCCCTAGAACTTAGAACTAGTTAAACCTAACTAACCTAAGGACATCACAAACATCCATGCCCGAGGCAGGATTCGAACCTGCGACCGTAGCGGTCTTGCGGTTCCAGGCTGCAGCGCCTTTAACCGCACGGCCACTTCGGCCGGCTATAGTTTATAGTCGTTTAACGTTTGGTAATTATTACTTCTGAGTTTAATAGCTGCTTCACGTTGTTAATATACGCCTTGACTTGTTCCACGTGGCTGGTGGTTCCTCTTTTACTGTGTTCAATTGAGCCTGAATAAAAGCAAATTGTATATTGTTGTTTAACGACTGGTAATTGTTACCACAGAGTCTAATAGAGACTTCATTTTGTTAATATACAGCGTGAATAGCTGCATATGTCTGGAAGTATTTTATCATAACAGGAAAATGATGAATCAGTGAGGAAGCTCTATTTTCATTAATCATTGCATAGAATATAAATCTGTCGCATTTCATATTGGCAGTTCCACTACTGGCTACGCTTAGGATGTTGGATAGCCTTTCTCTTTATAGATCGACGAACTGAAACATTAGCAGTGATCAACCCCAAAAACAAATTGAATTCAGTCGAAGGGCCAAAAATTATTGTTGAGGATTTAAATGCTCCTCGTGCGATCTGAGATCAGTTACAAGACGGATTAGGCAGAATTGTTACCAAGTAAAAAAAAAAGTAAAAAAAAAGAGTGCAACCTCGTTATTTTAAACAATTAAACCTCAACACAATTAGAATAATCCTAGACAGAAGTGTGCTAGCACCTCGTAAGCCAACATTGCATATCGTCTCAGATGAGAACTCCTGGAAGCAGATTATTTACCTACATTAATAAGAAGTAAAAAAGAAAAAAGAAAAGCCCTACCGCAGGGGCACAGTCTTCCCGCAATATAAATGGAATATTAGAAAAATTGGTTGTGTTGTGTACTCTGAACAGATACCGGAACGTCCAAAATAATATAATTGTAACGTTCAAGAGCAGACACACCCAACTAACTTTATTAAGTGCGTCACCAGAGCATCAATATGCCACATGGGAAAGAGAAGATAAGGCAGTAGTTATGGAACGAAGGGAACCATGTAGAAGGTAGTAGCTACAATTAATTCTCAGCCTCCTTAATGTATAAGCCAAAGTTAAACGCCCCCTCAAAAATAACAAGAGGAAGACGTGGAGAGACCCAGTAAACACACAGACCTAATGACCACAGTCTGGAACAGAATAAAGAAAATACGTCGATCTGGAAACGGAGAGAATAGTTCCTGTCTTTAGCCCAGAAACTTACTGGAGTAAACCATTCAGCCACACTGGACACACTAATCATCGTAGGGAACAGTGACGACCAACTACAACATTATTTAAATAAAAATTTCATTGTTCCAGAAATCGTCAGGGCAACAACACGAGATAAGAGCACAGCGCGTTGGCCAAATGATGTGCCCTTACCGTCGATAGAATTAAGCGAGATTCCATACCACGAATGATGTCTTGTGTTGGTAAGTAGAAGCATCAGAAATGAAATCAGCACGTGTTGTTCCACAGCGTGAGGCACGTAAGTCCCCATATGTTACATCTCCATACGGGTTTGTTGCATTCCTGTGTGCATAAGATTTTAGAACACAAACTGGAACGTAAGTTACAATGGTGGCTGGAAAGGCAGAACACCATTCCTAAGGGTCAAATAGATTTCAGAAAAGGACAGGGCATAAAAAGCATTGGCGGGGCTCGAGACCAGCACTCCTTTCAATCTTAGCGACAGTATATACCAAACGAAATACGTCAGCATGGTCAGGACAAAAACGTAACATTCGTCATGCATTTGCAATTTACCATCAAAACGTGTGAAGCTCATTTAATATGTAAATTGAGCTTCTCACCTTACTAGATGAAACAGAAATACCTATGAGTTCTGCATAATGGAATATCATTTGGAAGCCAAAGAAATTGAATAGATGCACCTAGATGGATTCAAATTGCTATTACATTTACGTAGGAGCAATTTAAGGATAAAGGGAGTGGATATATATATACATAAACAGTGCAATAAAGTCGCTCTCCATAAGCTCAACTTCACTGATGAAAAAAAATCGCAACAGCAAAAATAATTAATAGAAAGTAATGAATTCTTTTAAATATATTTGTCTCGGTAACATATTTAAGTGATTAACATTCAAGATCACAAGTTAATGCAAGCGGGAGATAAGCCATTGCAAATGTGAAATGCTGGTACATTAATAACCAGCGTAGCCGCCAGAGTGCCGGATGTCAGTTAATGTGATGGAGTTCTATGCCTGTTGCACTTGATCGGGCAATACCGCGACGGATAATGCTGTTATGGACGACGCTGTAGTTGTGCGCTGATGTCCCTTATGTGCTCGGTTGGAGACATATCTGATTACTGAGCAGGCCGAGGCAACATGTCGAAACTCTGTAGAGCATGTTGGATTACAACAGTGGTATGTGGACGAGCGTTATCCTGTTGGAAAACACCCCCTGGAATGCTGTTCATGAATGGCTGCACAACAGGTCGAATCAAGAGACTGACGTACAGTCAGGGTGCGTGGGATAGCCACGAGAGTGCCCTTGCTGTCGTATGGAACCGAGCCCCAGACCGTTACTTCAGGTATAGCTCCCGTGTGTCTAGAACGCAGACAGGTTGGTTGCAGGCACTGAAATGGCCTCCTTCTAACCCACTTATCGAGGCAGAACCAGCGTTCATCAGAAAATACAACAGGCCTGCACCCTACCCTCCAATTAACTCTCGCTTGACACCACTAAGTCATAAATGGCGGCGGTTTGGGGTCTCTGGAATGCTCGGAGCTGTCCTTGAAGTAACCGACAGTATAATTTCGGTGTGTCACTGTGGTGCTAACTGCTGCTCATGCTGCTGCAGATGCAGTGCGATGCGCCAGAGCCATACGCCGAACAGGATGGTCTTCCTTCTCGGTTCTGCCACTTGGCCGTCCGAAGCCCGATCTTTTTGCGGCCGTATAATCTCATGACCACAGCCGCCAGCAGTCATATACAATGTATACACTCCTGCCAAGTATTATTGCGAGCATTCGGGAGGACGACGGTTCAATCCCACGTCCGGCCATCCTGATTTATGTTTTCCTTGATTTCCCTACATCGCTTCGCCGGCCGCTTTGGCCGAGCGGTTCTAGGCGCTTCAGTCTGGAACCGCTTGACCACTACGGCCGCAGGTTCGAATCCTGCCTCGGGCATGGATGTGTGTGATGTCCTTAGGTTAGTTAGGTTTAAGTAGTTCTACGTTCAAGGGGACTGATGACCTCAGATGTTAAGTCCTATAGTGCTCAGAGCCATTTGAACCTACATCGCTTCAGGCAAATGCCGGGATGATTCCTTTGAAAGGGCACGGCCGACTTCCTTCGCCATCCTTCCCTAGTCCGATGAGATCGATGACCTCGCAATCTGGTCTCCTCTCCCCACACCAACCAACCAATCTTACTACGATATCGCAGAAGGAACATGAAGCTTCTCGCATCCCAATTACACGACTTCGTTCAAACTTGGTGAGATGTTGATAATGGTGCATTTGTGGCCTTAAAGGCATTCTTGACTAACATCAGCTCACCACGTCCAGCCTCAAAGGTAACTACCACTGACGATCGTAACAGCGTGTATTTAAAGCAAACCTGATCTTCATTCTCATAGTGACGCTACGAGCGCCTCGCGTATGCGACTAGCGCGAAATCTACATCTACATCCATACTCCGCAAGCCACCTGACGGCATGTGGCGGAGGGTATGTTCTCGAAACTTCAACAAAAGCCCGTTCCGAGCTACTGAGAGTCTCTCTTGCAGAGTCTTCCATTGGAGTTTATCTATCATCACCGTAACGCTTTCGCGATTACTAAATGATCCTGTAACGAAGCGCCATGCTCTCTGTTGGATCTTCTCTATCTCTTCTATCAACCCTATCTGGTACGGATCCCACACCGGTGAGCAGTATTCAAGCATTGGGCGAACAAGTGTACTGTAACCTACTTCCTTTGTTTTCGGACTGCATTTCCTTAGGATTCTTCCAATGAATCTCAGTCTGGCACTTGCTTTACCGACGATTAATTTTTTATGGTCATTCCATTTTAAATCATTCCTACTGCCTACTCCCAGATAATTTATGGAATTAACTGCTTCCAGTTGCTGACCTGCTATATTGTAGCTAAATGGTAAAGGGTCTTTCTTTCATGTATTCGCAGCACATTACATTTGTCTACATTGAGATTCAATTGCCATTCCCTGCACCATGCGTCAATTCGTTGCAGATCTCCTGCATTTCAGTACAATTTTCCATTGTTACAACCTCTCGGTATACTACAGCATCATCCGCAAAAAGCCTCAGTGAACTTCCTATGTTATCCACAAGGTCATTTATATATATTGTGAATAGTAACGGTCCTACGGCACTCCCCTGCGGCACACCTGAAATCATTCTTACTTCGGAAGACTTCTCTCCATTGCGAATGACATGCGTTCTGTTATCTAGGAACTCTTCAATCCAATCTCACAATTGGTCTGATAGTCCATGTGCTCTTACTTTGTTCATTAAACGACTGTGGGAAACTGTATCAGACGCCTTGCGGAAGTCAAGAAACACGGCATCTACCTAGGAACCTGTGTCTATGGTCCTCTGAGTCTCGTGGATGAATATCGCCAGCTGAGTTTCACACGATCGTCTTTTTCGAAACCCGTGCTGATTCCTTTAGAGTAGATTTCTAGTGTCCAGAAAAGTCATTATACTCTAACATAATACGTGTTCCAAAATTCTCCAACTGATCGACGTTGGAGACATAGGTCTGCACATCTGTTCGACGTCCCTTCTTGAAAACGGGGATGACCTGTGCCCCTTTCCAATCTTCTGGAACGCTACGCTCTTCTAGGGACCTACGGTACACCGCTCCAAGAAGGCGGGCAAGTTCCTTTGCATACTCTGTGTAAAATCGAATTGGTATCCCATCAGGTCTAGCGGCCTTTCCTCTTTTGAGCGATTTTAATTGTTTTTTCTATCCCTCTGTCATCTATTTCGATATATCTGAATAGGCATCATCTTTCAGATGTAGAGATCGCCTACCAAATTTCGTTTTACGTTGTACATTTCCTTCATGATGATGGTATTTTTTTCCGTCATTGTAACATTGAACTGAACAGCTATTTGAGTGCAGTAGTTATATAGGGTACTAATAAGACCTAGCAGAAACAAATGAGAAGCGATTGTTTTAGTTTAAAACGCCTTTATTCCTGCTACGTATTAAAGAAAGAAGATTAATTAGTTTACAATAGCACAAACTGACGCTCCTGTGCTTGTAAACAACAATCTCAGTTTCCTTCTGCCTATACGCCAGTAATGTCACATTCTGAAGAGCCAAAGAACCTGGTAGACCTGCCTAATACCGTGTAGGGCCCCCGTGAACGCGCAGAAGTGGCGCAACACGACGTGGCATGGACTCGATTAATGTCTTAAGAAGTGCTGCAGGGAACTGACGCCATGAATCCTGCAGGGCTGTCCGTGACGTACAAGAGTACGAAGGGTTGGAGATCTCTTCTGAACAGCACGTTGCAAGGCATCCTAGATATGCTCAATAATGTTCATGTCCGGGAGTTTTGTGGTCAGCGGAAGTGTTTAAACTCAGAAGAGTGTTCCTGGAGCCACCCTGTAGCGATTCTGGACGTGTGGGGTGTCGCATTGTCCTGTTTGAATTGCCCAAGTCGGAATGCACAATGGACGTGAATGGATGCAGGTGATCAGACAGGATGCTTACGTACGTGCCACCTGTCAGAATCTTATCTAGACATATCAGGGATCCCATATCACTCCAACTGCACACGCCCGACACCATTATAGAGCCTGTACCAGCTTGAACAGTCCCCTGCTGAAATGCAGGGTTCATGGTTTCATGAGGTAGTCTCCATACCCATACACGTCCATCCGTTCGATGCAATTTGAAATAAGACTCCTCCGACCAGACAACATGTTTCCAGTCATCAACAGTCCAACGTCGGTGTTGACGGGCCAGGGCGAGGCGTAAAGCTTCGTGTCGTGCAGTCATCATGAGTTCACGAGTGGGCCTTCGGCTCCAAAAGCCCATATCGATGATATTTCGTTGAATGGTTCACACTCTGACACTTGTTGATGGTCCAGCATTGAAATTTGCAGCAGTTTGCGGAAGGGTTGCACTTCTGTCATGTTGAACGATTCTCTTCAGTCGTCGTTGGTCCCGTTCTTGCAGGGTCTTTTTCCGGCTGCAGCGATGTCGGAGATTTGATGTTTTCCGGATTCCTAATATTCACGGTACACTCGCGAATTGATTGTACGGGAAAATCCCCACTTCATCGCTACCTCAGAGATGCTATGTCTCATCGCTTGTGCGCCGACTATAACGTCACGTTCAAACTCACTTAGATCGGTTACTGCTGCTTAAATGGAAGGTTATCAAGATTTAACAACTGCGCCAGACATTTTTTGTCTTATATAGGCGTCACCGACCGCTGCACTGTATTCTGCCAGTTCACATATCTCTGTATTTGAATACGCATGCCTATACCAGCTTCTTTGGCGCTTCAGTGTATTATCACAGCGGACCTACATAATGCCGTCCAACAGGACGTTCAGACGTCGACGTTCCGTCGATCTATACAATTATGTGATTTGTGATATTCTAAAGGAATGCTGCCAGAAAATGGACGCAGTTACGACAATAGTTGCAATGTAATTTCTCAAATACTTTTATTATACTTTTCACAGCGTGGGGCCATTTTCATACCAATCTCACAACAATGCCTTGTATATTAGAATTCATGTTGTGCATTTCCTGGACAAGCTTTAAAAGTAAGCGATATGCAGGTTATTCGTTTCCTATTCCTAATCATTTATAGTTTGTATAATTGACGTTGCTGCTGAGCCATATGCAGACACTTGTATTGATTTTTCTGCTTGCAGAACTTCTTTGCGTTTAGTTACCTAGCTACGGCTTCTCTTGCATCACATCAGGTGGTGGCCTAGCAGCGCCCCGAGTAGGATTTAAGTGCATGAGCAGCTCACAGTAGAGGTATGCTGGGTGTTGACTATCAGTGAAGGTGTCTGCCTGGGTCACAGCCTAAACTAGCTAGCTGTGCAGGTCCGCTCGCCGCATTCGCCTCGTGGGTGTTCTACTTTGGAGAGTTTGCTTAATCATACCGGATATTCGTGGATTCCCTGTGCCTTTGCAGCAATGAGTCATATTTTGGAATTCGATTACGCGTGTTTCTTGCTGTCTAGGATGGCAGACATGGCCACATACACAGTCTTTAATTATCCAATACCTGATGCAGGAATCAAGGGGAAGCACCATGTCTTGTGTGCCGTAAAGTGTTGGCTGCAGTTCGTGAAAACTCCTGTGCTTCTTCTACTGAGTTTCATTTAGTGGTGTGGCGGAACCTGTTTATAGTATTTCGTGACTTTAATTGCTTATAAATGATATTTCAGGTAGATCAAAAAAGCCGGCCGGGGTGGTCGAGCGGTTCTAGGCGCTACAGTCTGGAACCGCGCGACCGCTACGGTCGCAGGTTCGAATCCTGCCTCGGGCATGGATGTGTGTGATGTCCTTAGGTTAGTTAGGTTTAAGTAGTTCTAAGTTCTAGGTGGCTGCTGACCTCAGAAGTTAAGTCCCATAGTGCTCAGAGCTATTTGAACCATTAGATAAAAAAAAAAAATATAACCAGTTACCTATTGTCAGCGTAACAATTCGTTTGATCTCAAAAATGATTATCCCGGTTAATATTTGTCACTCTGCTAAAGAAATCTCCACTTGACGTTGTGTAGAAATGTTGTCTGTAAAGTCGTGTGAGTGGCACTAAATTGCATTTCATTTATCAGATTTTACACAACTGTTACTTAAGATGGAAGCACTTTTCTCTAGCAAAAGGAACATTTAGTCACAAAATACTACCCTCACACAACACTGACGTATATCTTCTATTAAAATATTTCATGTAACTCGTCCGAATATAATTAGGCTTCTTACATCAGCAAATAAGAAATTGATATTACGTAACGTGCTGTGAGCACTATTTTTAAAGATTCAATCTGAGTTGAATTCTGTCTTTTAAAATAGATTCGGGACCACAGGTGCACATTTATTTCCATTCATTTATATTTAACAACATGTTTGATAAAACTCTCGATTTGAAACCTCGGCGGAGATATTTTTGCTAAGATGGCGGCAGACAGACGATAGTCAATTTGTCTATTGTTATTCTCGATTCCTTTTATATCAAGTTAATATATTCAGATAAAAGTCTTTAAGCCTTCTATTCTCTATTCTTTAGCATTTAAAATTATTCTCAATGAAAAATATTTCATATTTTTTATACCAGCTACTAGAAAACTCCGCTGTAAGTTACTAGCGCTAATGGCTGCGCTCCTAATTGCGGAGCTGAAAATTAACACTTAAAAACATTAATTAGATTGGATTACAATTGAAGTAAATACAAATCCACGTCTACGTCATAGCGACTCATTTTTTTCAAATAATAATTAACAATATAGTTACAGGTTTTCTCTTTACAGACCTCACACGTCCGAACAGTTCATCGGCTAGCACAGGGAGAACAACTGAACCACAGTTATCACAGATAATAACAAAAAAAGATTACAATTGTCGTTGCCCATGAATGTAGTTCTCTGATAATAGTTTTAATTCACACAGAAATTAAATTATTACAGAAATAATGAAATAATTATCGTCATTTTTACACGATACAGTGTTTTTTATAGGTAGTATCGATAATATTTGTTGATGTTTGTACACTTAGTTCATTTTAACATCTTGTGGCTAGAAGATAGTGTCGTGGATATTACAATGGTTTTACGGTAATCTGGTCTGGCTTATATTAACGGCCATTATTTTGGCCGTTTCCTGCTTGTGTTTTTGGATCTGTACTGAATGAAACAACCGTTTCGGGTGCCGGACAAGCTCAAGCTAGCTACTGCGTTAACTGATCCACGATTTTCAGCTTCTTTATTTGCTTTGAATTGTTCTTGGTTGCTCTTGAGAATAATTGTTTGTGCTTGTTGGTTTTCCGATGTCCTCTTTCTTATTTTAAAAGCAATGTAGATGTCACATATTCTGCTGTCTTAAAAACTTTTTAAAAATTGTTTGGAAGTGTTATTCGTATTCTGTTATTGTAATATTGATTTTCAAGTAGCCGAAATAATTTGCTAAATCAATTGCATGCCTCTTGGGCAGATTTTTAATGTTTATCAAGTTCAGAGGTTTTGCTTTGTTATAAATTAAATAGGCAATTCTCTGAAATACTCAAGGGACAGAAATTTAAAGTTCTGCTAACTTACTGTGGTGTATTGTGGTGTTCCATTGAGTTTGATTGTTTGTCATTGCTTATATTAAATTTGGCCTCCATTAGCAAATAAATATTGTTTATTATCGTTTAAGTTAAATTTGTCCTCTGTGACAAATGAGTATGTTGAAAATTATTATCTTCTTAATGTTCAGTGCTTTATCACCCCTAGATCCAAGCTCTCTGTCATTTCAGTGCTAGCAGAGCGTGGTTCTAATAGTGTGCTGATGTTATAGATAAATTAAGCATTTTTGATAAAGAATAACGTTGTCTAGCGTAGGTAAAGTGTTCTATTTGTTTTGTCCATTTCAGGTGGCTGTAACGGTGGATTCGGCAATGGACAGGGGAGCTCCGCTGGCGATATCCGACGAGACTACGAACCAACTCCAATACGAGCTCGAAGTATGTGGTCTAAAAGTAGATGGCAGCACAGCTGAGTTAAGTCAACACTTGCGCACAGTTCAAATGGTTCAAATGGCTCTGAGCACTATGGGACTCAACTGCTGAGGTCATTAGTCCCCTAGAACTTAGAAATAGTTGAACCTAACTAACCTAAGGACATCACAAACATCCATGCCCGAGGCAGGATTCGAACCTGCGACCGTAGCGGTCTTGCGGTTCTAGACTGCAGCGCCTTTAACCGCACGGCTACTTCGGCCGGCACTTGCGCACAGTGTGCGGTAGTTTGCTGTCTGGTGTGGAAGTGAATACTGACTTATGTCTGGGAACTATACCTTCGCATTCACTGGTCCTTAGGAGTCAGTCCCATGGGTGTTCCTGCCTCCGGATTCAAGTACGGTAAAATCCCACTTTAAATGGGCGCCTCTGATTGAAGAGCTTCACAGTAAAAATCATTGATTTACAGCTCGATGCCAGTTTGGTGAGCTGGCAAGATACCTCGGGGAAGGATAAATAAGATGTTCCTCTTCCTGATCCAACTACTTACAGTGGGGGGTTTGGAACCTCTGGTTCGAATTGTTCGAATTGTACGAATTGTGAGGGAAGTTGGACATCGTTTAACAAATTACGTAGTTCGCTTTTGCCGATAGTACAGAGAATAGATAAGTTATCAATAGATATGAGTAATGAAACTGTTTATCTTTTGTGGTGAACCGTTTGTTTGCAGAATCAGGCCAAAGTTCCGCAAATTACCAATTCAGTCATATTTCAAATTATTTAGCCGTTAACCTGTGGTAAATTGAGCAGAATTGTAGATGAGGTCCTTTATTAGAGCTAATCGTTGGTCGGCTGTCAAGTACAACTAAATGTGAGTTTCCTGATCAACATTTCTATCATGTTCAAAACCATAGCGAGCCACTCGTCCGATATTCTGAGAATGTTCGGTTAGCCATGTCAGTTCTTTCCCTTAGGGTTTCCGAAATTGAGACAGTAAATGATATTCTAGAAGGTATGCATCCAGAAGATCGATGACATATTCGCTTCACAAATAAACCATAAACTTCTACTAAGTTCGATAAAGTACTGGCAAGTATAAGAAACCTTTGATTTAGCGACAATAGGTGTGACATCAATGATTTTATGTTGGAGTCCTTTGCGGCTAAAGACACACCTCCTGGTAATAAATATAAACATGTAGCACTTGATAGCAGAATATGTTTCGGTACTCTGAGATAGGGTAAAATGGAACTGACACCATGGAGTGGCGGCTCACGGTAAGAAGTGCCGGGGGCCACTCAATGGATATAATAAAGGCTTTTTCTACCTCAAATTACGATTTCTTTGTGCTATTTTAAACAATGAGCCAATATGTGGATACTTGACTCGGATAGGGACATCTCCCTGTTCGATTATCAGTGATATGACAAGCATCTTCACATTTGTAAACTTCCTCCTCTACAAAAACTAATCAAGCAATGTCGTACAGTCAATGGTGAGTTGTTGCCTGTGTTGGACGAGATCAGTGTCGTGTCTGATACGTTTTACTGTTGTCAAATGTCTGTCGACTGATGTCTTGCTTGCGTTGGGATTTTTAATGAAGACTTGATGGGGAATTTCAGATTACTTAAGTTGACAGTGGTACATGGGACACATGCTCAAGGATACTTCAACTCAATAAACACAATGAAATAACTACCAATCAAACACAAACTCTGGCTTGTAATTTCCAACAGATTTTATTTAGCAATAGCATGACAACAGCAAACTGCTGTTACCCCAGAATAACATACATAATTTCCCTAAAGCTTGAAACATTACTAAACAGACAAGATGTCTACGGGTGTCAAAGCCCACCCCAAACAAAAAATAATTTTAAATCCCTCTTTACATAAATCTTAAGAACCACACAAACTATAAATGGTTTACTGAGAAAAACTCCCACAGAAGCAGGACACCCTTTTACGATATAATAGCAGAAACAACTCGCAATTTCTCTTTCTGAATAAGATATTAAAAACCCAGTACAATGAAAGGCATCTTTCAGGTAATACAAAATTTCAGTGACAAGTAATGGCACATCAGAGGTGCGCGGAAGCTACAACTCAGATCGAGCCTGAATGAAAGCTGGAAGGAACAGTGAAGAAGGAAAGTTGGACGACTCGGCGTCACCAGGTGCAAATACTAAAATACTCAGATTCGCCGAATAACTAGGGTCTACTGATAAACATAGCGAGCGCGCTATAGTTTACAATTCAAACTGGCCGCCGCCAAGGCGTAGCCCCCAGTTAAACGACCAGATACAACGGACGACAACATAAAACCACACAGCAACTGGGCAGTATCCAGAGAAACACAGTCCTTAAAACATTAGAAAAATTTCAAAACAAGAATACGGCAACAAGGGACCCGCAAGCCTTTCACATTCAGAACTAACCAACTTAAATATCTGCATTACTTTTTCATTAATAATCTGTGCACACAGGCTTATTTCTGCCAGAACAGGAAGTGATAATATGCCCAAAAATATAAGAAGCTGGAGATAATACTACATCACGCCCTCGTAACTTAGCTCATGACATATCCCCAGAGCCGATTAATTATATTTTATATATTCCATAACCGCACACTCAATAATTACCACACGACAGGACTCTAGCACACAATAAATTTTTCATCATTAAGCCCCTGTTTGTTTACCTCTGAACACGTTACCCAAATACCAGCAGACAGCCAGAAAATCCTACCTGTGCTTATTTTGGAGTGCACAGACCGCACTTAGATATACACTGCTTGCATGTATCTCAAGTGCGTCCAAAAAAGGCAAACCTCATTCACACAGGTAACCACGCTGCAATAAGTTGTACACCAGTGGTCAATACGAAACAGATGACATGGGCGTCCACACACTGGGAGAGCCGTTGTCGTTTGATTCTGTAGCGTATCCGGTTGCAGGCTGATACATTCCAAAGCCATTTTCACACGTTCACATCGTTTAGCAGCACACACGAGACCGTCGCCTTCTCACTAGACGCAGTACGCACTCACCGACCGCACGCACGTCTCCGTCCGCAGCTCCATTGCCCACGTGACAGAGAGAAGCAGAGCGTGTACAAAGAGCTACCACCGACAACCAGACTGCACACGGGAGAGCCAACCAACCGACCCAAAAACCACCCCTTTCTCCACAGCGTCGTGCGCTTAAATAGCCTTAAAGCGGCCAAAGAGTCGATCCCAGAGATCTTAAATGAATACAGAGAAGCGACTTGCGCCAACGGCGCTACGTATCAGAGTTCGTTTTTAAGTTTCTGCCTACCCAAAGGCATTTGCTCTGTAAACTAAACTCCTCCAGAACAGGCCATGAAGGCCCAACTGTACCGACCGGCCGCCGTGTCATCCTCAGCCCATACGCGTCACTGGATGCGGATACGGAGGGACATGTGGTCAGCACACCACTCTCCCAACCGTATGTCAGTCTCCGAGACCGGAGTCGCTACTTCTCAGTCAAGTAGCTCCTCAGTTTGCCTCACAAGGGCTGAGTGCACCCCGCTTGCCAACAACGCTCGGCCGAGCGGATGGTCACCCACTCAAGTGCTAGCCCAGCCCGACAGCGCTTACGTTCGGTGATCTCACGGGAAGGCCGTTGATTTGCTCTGTAACCATACCTATATTCAAAAGGTGTATCATGGCAAAGGCAAAGTAAACCCTTTTATTGTTGCTTATCTGAGTATAATTGAGGCTTACCAATTACTTAAAGTACTTGCGGAATAACTGATAAATTAGGGGTCACAGACAAAACTGAGTGCAAAACGTAGCTTGCCGATCAAATCCCTGTCCGGCAATCCCCCTACCGATTGCCTCCTCCTAAAATGAAAGAGCTATATAAGATTATCATTCAACTTTTAGCAAATGGTGATATTAGGTTGTCAGTGTCGCCGCACATCTCGCCCTTTCCTCTAGTTCCTAAGCCTAGTGACTACGGTTATTAATCAGTCGTTGATTACCACTCCCTTAAACGAAAAGTGGTATTAGAATCTATGCCATTAGCCTACCTCCATAGTTGTTTTACCTGGTTTTTCGGAGCTCGGTATTTTACCATTCTTGGTATTACTTAGGCCCATTGTCAGGTGCCATTGGCCGAAGAGTCAAAACCTCTCGCTTAATTTTGTACTAACTGGAATCTGTTTGAATATAATCGTGTCTCTTTTGGGTTGGACACAGGGATGGCTGTGTCGTTGCATTTTCTATATTCTGTGTTATGTGAGCTGAAATTCAAATGTGCTTACAAGTATCTAGATGATAATACACGGCAAGACCTTTGTTGAAAACTTCTTCATTAACGCCAAGTATTGCGCTCTTTACGCATAGCTGAACTGACTGCGAAACCTTCCAAATTTGACCCGTCAGCAGATTTTCTTTTTTGGACACAACATGTCAACAGATGGAATCAGGACCGGTCAGGATCGTACTGAGGTTATCCATGAGTTCCCACCATCTAACGACAAGAGAGGTGTGGCTAGGTTTATAGTAACGGTGAATTTTTTCGGAAGTTTATCGCTAATTTTGTCCTGCTGGCCACTCCCCTGAATCAAGTGCACCAAAAAGGCGAAAAATTCAGTGGACCAGAACCCAGCAATCTGTATTCAGCAGCTTAAGAATAGCTTTTGCTAGCACTCCCGTCTTACCTGTTTCTGATTTCGACAGCGAGTTTATTTTGCAAACTGTGGTCTCAAATTCAGAGATAGCGGCCGTGTTAGTCCAAGAGTGTGGTGGGCAGTGGAAGGCGATGACCTACGCTTCGAGTATCTTATCGTGCACCGAGGTTAACTACCCCGTATGTGAGCTGGAGGCCTAAGTAGTGGTATTCGTACTCGAGAAATTTATAATTTACCTTTCCTATAAACTATTCTACCTGGAAACAGATAACCAAGCTTTGACCCGGACGTTGGCTAGCCCCCGTAAGACAGGCAGAACTGCCCACTGGATGGTTGCGATTTCCGCCTTCCATTTTGAGTTAAAGCATATCAGAGGTGCAGATAACCTAGTTGCTAATGCTCTCAGTCGCATGTTCCAACGTGACTCAGAAGTTTTTGAGACCCCACAAGTTAGCCAGGAGTCCATTTGTGTTTCTCAGTCCTGGGCAATATACTTGTGTTGTTCGGTGACTTAAAAAAGAAAACAAGAAGAGGATGCTTAAGTAACGTGAAGCAACAGCTTAGGGGCAGTCTACAGATGATGGGATATTCCATCAACAAATGTCTCTTGTATTACCGTTCCCGCTATGATGGGAAAATGAGGACCTGTCTTCAGAAGGAATTTGTTTCAACAGTTTTAAGCATATTCACCAACTTCTATGTGATGAACGTCTGGGTAGTTACAAAACCATCATCAGGATAAATGAGCATTTAACTCGGCCGAGTTTGAATGCCAATGTAAGGAAGTTGGTCAGCCAGTGCCAAGTTCTAAAGCTAGTTCTAGTACCTGCAGGGGCAGTCTGCATTCCAGTTAGCAAGAAAACCCTATGGATAAGCTGCCCAACTGGGACCTTTCCCTGTACTAAAAGAGGTAAAGGATACATATTTGTTGTGGTTGACGATTTACTCATTTTATTTAATTGCTCCCGAGTAAATCTATGACAGCTGGGGCTACCTTTCATCATCTGGTAAAAATATTTTCCGTGTGGGGGACACCCAAGGTTTTAGTGAGCGGTGATTCACCGACCTTTCTGTCTCGAAAATTTAGGAGGTTTTATTCTAAGAGCGCGATTTCTCACATCACAACCACCCCCTATTACCCGATGACATCATTTGAAGAACGAGTTAATCATAACTTTAAATTAGCCCCGATTATTTTTCATGACCAGTCTCAGGCGAAGTCCATCAACTAACTTAATTTTGCATTTCGTGCAGTTGTGCAAGAAACCCTCAAAACTACACCTACCAAGTTGATATTTTCGTTTCCGATTAACTCGCTTACATCAAACCTCTGGTAAATATATGATCACCTTCCTGAGGATATTAATCCAAAGGTCATAAGGGAGAACTCAGAAGCTGCTGGGAACCACATTCGTCATTCCGGACATAGGCTACCCGGTATAACAGGACAGGCAATCTGTCTCACTCAAGTTCGGGAAAGTCGTATGGTTAAAGAATTTCTTGGCTCAGAGGAAGGCTGGTCAGAAGGTTACTGCTAAGATACTTCCTCACTTCGTGGGGCTGTACGATGTCATTAGGTGCTTTTTTCAGGACAATTACACTAAGTGACAGCTCGGGGAGCATTTAAGTCAACTCAAAGTTAGCCCTGATAATAAGGATGCTGAAGCACAGGTTGTCCCTTAAATTTTGAGGTCTTGGCACTACACCACTCCTCCCCCTTTCCCTTGCTATGGCTTCTCTTGCGACTCAGATGGTGGCATTTAAGCGCACACACAGCTCACGCTAGAGGTCTCCTGGGAGTTGCCTATCTGTGAACGAGTCTGCCGGGATTACTGCCTGAACTTGCTAGCCGCGCAGGTCCGACTGCCGCGCCTGGATGGCTTTTGGAAGGGACGGTGCCTCCGCTTATTGGAGAGTCGCCGTTTACCTCTACATTTGCGGTAGCGGGTCATACTTTGGGGTTCGACTAGGCCTCTTTCTTGCTACCTTGTTTGGTAGACATGGCCACATACAGCATCTTTAATTCTCACGGGCCCAACGCAGGAGTAAACGATGAGAACCATATCTTGTATGAAGTAAAGTGTCGGTCACTGTTCGTGGAAACCCTGTGCTTTTGCTATTAGTTCTTTGGTGTTCTTACTGTAAGCTAGCCTGGCTTATACCACTGACTGTTAAGTTAGCCATTGCCCTTAATCTGAACCAGCAACCCTGTGATAAGAAGTTGCCCGAGTTAAACATGGATTCCGTTATATGACAGCTTGCATTTTGCTTAGTTCTATTTTGTGAGTACCTGATCTAGAAAGATCTGCTTTTATTTGTACTACCGGTGCATGTATTTTCTATGTGTAGGTATATTTAACATTTTTCATTGTCAGTTAACTTCAAGTACTTGTGGGTCAAATAGGCCCAGTTATTTGCTTTAGGTTTCCCAGTCAGACTAAAAAGTCCATGTGTGTGTTGTAATTTAATTTTTATGCAAATTTTACTCTGTTCACCTTAAGCACTTGCACATCAATCGGTCTCGGTTGTCTGGCTCGATTTCCCCTTTCATGGTTGGAGGCTTGTGTACTATTTACAATTTATTTGTTATGTAAATCTAATGTATATTCGACGTGTGTCTTTTAGAATGCCGGCCACGGTGGCCGTGCGGTTCTGGCGCTGCAGTCCGGGACCGCGAGGCTGCTACGGTCGCAGGTTCGAATCCTGCCTCGGGCATGGGTGTGTGTGATGTCCTTAGGTTAGTTAGGTTTAAGTAGTTCTAAGTTCTAGGGGACTTATGACCTAAGATGTTGAGTCCCATAGTGCTCAGAGCCATTTGAACCATTTGAACCATCTTTTAGAATCTGTACTGAATCGAGCAACCGGTTGGGATGTGGGCCGAGCTCATGCTGGTTATCTCTGCTCAAGCTTGGGCAAACCCTTTTTAAGTTACAAGAAGATACCAAAAGTTCCCATGTTTTAATACTATGACTGAGGGAAAAATACAACCTTTCTACTGTGTCATGAAATGACCTGACTTCTTGAATTCCACATGCAGCATCGTTAACTATTAGATTTAAATTATCTGCTATAAAAATGCAGATATTTTGCAGTTCTTTGTCTTTTTGAATTCTCGTTCTGACACCTTTGTATATTCCTGGCATACTGGCGCAACCATCATAATCCTGACCACGGATTTTAGTTAACAAGAGTCCCTTTTCGCCTGTTGTACTTAATATTTCCTTTTCTATTCCTGATGCACCTTGATCTTTTACTTCAGGCAAATCTACAACGCTTTCACTTATTTTCACGTTACAAGGCTTTGCAGTGACATCATGCGAAACTGTAACATTTTTAAATATTTGAGTTATTTGATCTCCTTTGTAATATACTGTGTTGTATCTGTAATAAAAGAAAAGAATGAGGCAGCTTTAATGTCATTAATAATTTCTTTTGCAACTGAAGGGGGTAGGACATTTATTGAATCATTTTGAATTGAAGTGCTAAGGTTCTTTTTCGTACATTTTTATTTATTTATTAGATCACGTTATACTGGATCCTCTAGGGTGTCTGAGAAGTACTTTAAAGTGCTATAGACCATACAAAACTTATTGAAAATGTAATTTTTTACGAACACATTAAGTAACTTCTCCCATTTATATACGAAAAATTATATCCTCCGTATGACCACCCAAGGCCCCGCGGCAACGAACAATGCGTTCCTTGAAGTTCTCGTATGACGCGTCCAAAAACATCTGTTGGGATGCCGTTATAACCTTTTAATTTCATCCTTCTATTGGTGTACTGATTGTGAATTTTTCACGTACACTTTCAGTTTTACAGATCCTCGCAAAAAATAGTCACAAGGCGTAATATGGCATGATCTGGCAGTCCATTTCTGGTTGCCACGCTGAGAGATAATTTTTGAGGAAACTTTTCATTCAGCAGAGCAATCGTTTCACGGGGTGTGTGACATGTCGCACCATCTTGTTGAAACCAAAAATCCTCATTTTCATCAATAAGATGAAATAACCAATCAGAAAGCATGTTTCGGTAATGGTCGCCGTTCACAGTGACGACAGCTCCCTCATCCTGAAAAAGTACCGGCTGGTCACTCCTTCTACCCAGAACCCATCCCACACAGTCGTGCATTGTGGGTGCTTCTCATCGTCCACAATCACTCGCGGATTTTCATTACCGCAAATTCTGCAGTTCTGCTTATTGTTGTACCCACTGAGATGGAAGTGCGCTTCATCTGAAAAAATTATTCTTTTTGTGGTCTTCTCGTTCTCCGCTTGTCGAGCCAAGATCCACTTGGCGAATCGAGGTCTCTTTTCATGATCTGCAGGCTTCAACTCTTGTGTAAATTGTATCTTGTACGCATGCATTTTCAGATATTTTGAAAGGATTTCATCCAGAGAACTTGGTGATAAATTCAGTAGTTGAGCCCGTCGGCGAACCGATTTTCGGGGGCTTACAATCACACTGTCACGCACGACTGCAATGTTTTCTTGTGTTCAAACAGAACGCGGTCGTCCCGTTTTCTTAACGTTTGAAACAGAACCCGTGGTCTCAAACTTCCGGATCATCTTCCGAACTGATGATTCGGTTGGAACAGCATTACGTCCTAGTGTCACATGCAGTTCACGAACGGTTGTCATGGGACTCGCTGCTTTTGTAATAACTTTTTATCACTTGCGTACGTTGCTCAGTTGCCATCTGCTCCATGACGAAAATAAACATCAAACAACAACCCTCACGACACAAAATCTATCAGGCTACTAATGGGAAGGCTCGCAGATAACAGACATGAAAAAACCACGGCTGCCAACCGTCATATGACGCAAAGGCTCAAATTTCAAATTCGTCCTTTCTTCCCGGACACACGTTACTTTGCGAGAAGTTCGATACTTGCTAAGAAGTTTCCACTGCTTGATATTCCCATTTCCTCCCTATGTCTCCGAAAAGCTATATTATTGGATGCCAGTCTCAGCGTCGAATTCATAATACACTCAAGGACCTGTTTTCTTATGTTCTCTCTTTTCTTTAGTTCTGAATCCGTACCCAAGGCAACCGTGTTTTTCTTACGCCACGAACTGAACACATGCTTTCGAATGTGCATAGCTAGTTTCATGTGGCACTATACTTTTGGTTATCTGCCTCTAATCTCGCGCCCTTTCCCTCCAAGATGACGCCGATTCCTTTTCTTCAAAGAATCGATACGGTTTACTGTAAACTATCATTTTTAGATGAATAACACAGCCATTATCTCCTAATTCTTTGTTATGTCAATGTGAACTTTTCTTAATGCTTAGTGAAGGACCTATTTTAATGCTTAGTATCTTTGAGAAAGGGACCCGGTGACCGATAAGGATTTTGTCTATCACACGCACCAAGAAAGAATAATTTTCCACCTAAATGTGGTGTTTTGGTACACATTATCATTGTTGTCATTGTTTTGTAATAACAAATACGAGCCGCTCTTTTGTAAAGACCGAAGAACATGCTGCAAGCCAAGTGTTACGAGAGACGCCAAGGACAAGCATTATTTACACTTTCTTCCAGCTGTGTTAAACTCAACTCGCCATTGATAGGTTCTCCGGAATCGTTTTGAGCTGACCTTTTCTGTGCAGACTCGCATTTAACTTGACTGTTTATCTTATACACATTATACGTATATTTATATACTTACTTATGTTTGTATATATTTTAATTTTTGTACTTTTTTTAATGTCAATAACAGTAACAATAATATTTTATTTGGTTTTCTGCGGTCCCCACCCGCATTATAGGCCCTAAAGTTACGCCCCTGGCTTTCACTTAGTACTATGTGGCACTACCCCACCGTTTCCAGATCCAATATGATAACATTTGGGTAATTTTTCCCCAAATACCTTAAACTCACCTATTCCTGTATTATTTATTGTCAGTATTGGTTGCTTGCAGAGGTGGAATTAAGCGTCTAGGGCAATAAAATTATTGGTATCGTACGTATCAAAAATTTATAGTATTTAAACAATTTTTAATTTGTAAATAGAAACACATAGCCTGGCCAGAAAAATAAAAAAAAACCTGCTCTAAGAGCATCACCTTTGCTTTCTTTATGCTTTTTATTCATTGGTTTATTGACACACGATTAGCGCACCACCAATATCTCACTTCGCAACTCGACAGCTCTAAGCACTACGTTGCTGTGAGCACACATAGCCGTGTTCGTGTTTTTCTCTTATACTTCCACAACGCACTTAACCGCCGATCTGTCGTTGCCTTACATTTAATTGTAACAAATCATACCAATACAGAAGCATTATAGAGAGATCCTCAATATTCGTAGGACATATGTTATAATATAAAACCTATGAAATAAAAGTTTCAACTAAAACGACGAAATCAAATATATGAACTCGATACGACCACGAAGGTCGATAGATATCCTAGACAGTCGAAACTGGGCATGTACACATCATAGTGATGTCACTCAAAGATATCACTGTGGTGAGCCTGGCGTCCCCAATAAAAGGGAAAGTGCATCGATTGCTTTGGAGAGTGTGTGATATCAAGTGGACATCAAGAAAACTGAGTACGTGTCGGTTGAACGAAAACGTTAGAGATGGCAGATAAAATACTTCCTTGATATCAAAATTTTCTTCCTAGATGTTTCTCCAAGGTTTCCGTTTCTCCAAAAGTCCGGCCAAAATCGCGAAAAAACAGCCTGGAGTCGTGTACTATTGTATGGCATATTCTTCTGGGACGATGCAGCTGAAGTGCGATTCACAACCATAACACTAGAAGTAAAAATAATTCCCATATGAACTATGGAGCGCTGTCTAAGTTTCAGACTGGAGTTTTATATTCTGGTTGATAGCAGACATCACGCAGCAAGTTTAAATTTGCCAGATATTCAAAAACAACGTGTAAGGATACTTCACTAGCTGCTTTTTCTTCAATTTATGAGAAGGTTTGGAATCTGAGATTTGAATTCCACACAAGTGTAAAGCCTATATTACATTTCTCTTGAGTTTGTCAGCAAATGAGTATATAGACAACAGATCTATGTCGAATAAATGGTTTGCTTAAAGTGTCCTGTATATGTAAAAAAAGCTTGTAACTTTTCTCCCATAATATATGTATAGAAAGGAATCTAGAAGCTTTTCTCATAATCGTCGGTGTGAGTAGATTAACATTATTAATTATTTTTTGCTAGTAGTAGCAAGCAATGGCTGCTTCTGTCTGTGAATGAATAAACGTGTGGCACGCCGTTTCAGTAATGAATGTATGTCTTATGTAGCACCCACTATACGAATTTTTGTCATTTATGACTGAAAACATAAAAGAAGATATTGTTAGTTAACTGATTCTCTTGCTGGCCTCGTTGGCTTCTTTTCAGGGTTATGGCGGTCGCGGATACTTTTGTTCGAAGGAATCAAAACTTTCCAGGATTGTAGATATAAGTCATTGATTAAGGTATGAAAAGTTTCACACTTCCAACCTATATATTCTAAAACATTTCATTGGATTGATTGACAAAATTACAAATCATTAAGCTAAAAAATTTCAAAATCTTGGTACCCTGTTTACGTCATCAAAACTTCACTGATTAGCAGGAGAGTCATCACCACATACAGCAACAAAGAGAAACAAGTGTACCACAGCTGCAAGGCTCAATTCTTTCTCGCCTGCTGTTTAGTATTACCACAGCGGGCCTACATAATGTCATTCAAAAGGACATAAAGTCGTTCAAAAGGACGTTCAGATCTTACAGTATTCCTACGATTTATACAATTATGTGACATGTGATATTCTAAAGCAGTGCTACCAGAAAATGGACGCAGCTACGACAAATGTTGCTGCGAGCTGCACTGCGTGGAAGATCGGCAAGTATCTCTAGCTGGCGTGTTGCGGGTCATCTTTTCAAATCTGATCGCCAGCAAATACTTGTTATTTATTACTTATCGTCTGTAGAATGTTCTCAAAATTTCTTACGTTTGTAATATTTGCATGTTCTGAAACATTCGATGTTTGTATAAACAGCGGCGCCCTCCATCCAGAAGGCAGATGTTTCTGTACGTTGGCGTCTGTAATAAGAGTGCATTCACTGTTAAGCCCTGTACTTAGTTTATGACATTGTTTTTGAATTTTGACTTGATTGTGGTTACGACATGACAATATCAGTGAGTGAGTACATAAAAATGTTCTGGAAATATCGCCTACTAAATCATTGGTGTCTACACATTTGGCATCAGTGGTACACGCAGTACTATGAATATTGGTCTACTCGTTAAAAAAAGTAGTGGAACGCTGCGTAATTTATATTGATCACAAGCTACCTTGAAAGAGGAGGGGAGGAAAGGTGGTGCAACGTTCATAAGACAACATTCGGACTACAGGTATCATTGTTCCGGATCAGCATCGAACTCCGGCTTAGAAGGCCTAAACAAGCTTCCTTATAAATTTAGACAATGTTTAAAAACTATGGATTCTGCACATACATCTACATCAAATGATTAAGTGCCTGCCATAGAGTTCATTGAACAACCTTCAAGCTGTTTCTCTACTGTTTCACTCTCGAACAGCGTGCCGGGAAAACGAACACTTAAATATATCCGTGCGAGCTTTGATTTCTCTTATTTTACTATGATGATCATTCCTCCTTAAGTTAGTGAGTGTCCATAAAATATTTTCACACTCTGAGGAGAAAATGTTATTGAAATTACACAAGAAGACCCTGTCGCAACGAACAGCGCCTTTGCTTTAATGATTGTCAATCCAATTCGCGTATCGCATCCTCGGCACTCTCTCCCCTATTGCGCAATAATACAAAACGAACTGTCCTTCTTTGAACTTTCGCGATGCCCTCCGTCTGATGCAGATCTCAGACCGCATAGCGGTACTCTGGAAGGGGACGGATAGGCGTGATATAAGCAGTCTATTTAGTAGATCTGTTGCATTTTCTGCGTGATCTGCCAATAAATCGCAGCCTTTGGTTTGCTTTTTCCCCAACATTATTCTTCTCGCTTCCCGCGCCCGGGTTCCCGGGTTCGATTCCCGGCGGGGTCAGGGATTTTCTCTGCCTCGTGATGACTGGGTGTTGTGTGATGTCCTTAGATTAGTTAGGTTTAAGTAGTTCTAAGTTCTAGGGGACTGATGACCATAGATGTTAAGTCCCATAGTGCTCAGAGCCATTTGAACCAACCCAACATTATCTACGTGATTGTCCCTATGTAAGTTATTCGTAATTGTATCCCCCAAATATTTAGTTGATTTTACAGCCTTTAGATTTGTGTGATTTATCGTGTAAGTGAAGTTTAGCAGATACCGTTGAGTTCTCATGTGGATGAATTCACACTTTTCCTTATTTAGAAACAATTTCCACTTTTCCTACAATAGAGATATCTTGTGCCAATCATTTTTCCATTTTGTTTTGATCATCTGTTGACTTTTTAAGACGGAAAATGATAGCATCATCTGCAAACAGTCTAAGAGGGGTGCTCAGATTGTCTCCTAAATCGTATATGTAGATCAGGAACAGCAGAGGGCATATAACACTTCCTTGGGAACGCCAGATATTACATCTGATTTACTAGATGACTTTCTGTCAGTTACTACGAACTCTGACCCTTCTGACAGGAAATCAGGGGTCCAGTCGCACAACTGGAATGCTGTTTTATTAGTAGTCACTTGTGAGGAATGGTGTCAAAAGCCTTCTGAAAATCTGAAAATAAAGAATCAATTTGACATCCCCTGTTGATAGCACTCATTACTTCGTGAGAATAACGAGCCAGTTGTGTTTCACAAGAACGATATTTTCTGAATCCATATTGGCTGTTTGTCAGTAAATCGTTTTCTTCGGGGGTAACTCGAAATGTTCGAACACAGTATATGTTCCAGAATTCTACTGCAAATCGACGTTAGAGGTATGAGTCTGCAACTCAGCAGATTATTCCTATTTCCTTTCTTGAATATTGGTGTGACTTGTGCAACTTTCCAGTGCTTGGGTACGGATCTTTCGAATAGCGAGCGGTTGTATATGATTGTGAAGTATGCAGCTATTGTACCAGCAATTCTGAAAGGAACCTGACGGTATACAATCTGGACCGGAGATCTTACCTTGCTTAAGTGTTTGATGCTGCTTTACTACACCGAGGATATCTACTTCTAAGTTACTCATGTTGGCAGTTGTTCTTAATTCGCATTCTGGAATGTTTACTTTGTCTCCTTTTGTGAGGGATTATTGGAAAACCGGCTTCAGTATCTTTGCTTTAGGGCACTGCTATAAAAATCATCACCAGTGAAGGTATTGATTGCGTCTTGCCACTGGTGTAATTTATGTACGAGTAGAACCTCTGGATTTTCTGCTCGATTTCGAGACAGAGTTTCGTTGTGGAAACTATTAAAAGCATCTCTTCGCACTAAATTTCGAGCTTCTGTAAAGCTTCGCCAAACTTGGGGGCTTTGCGTTCTTTGAAACGTGTCGTGCTTATTGTTGTGAATTGGCAGGAGCCAATTCACGGGGTTTGGAGGAAGCCGAAAGGCACGCGTTTAACTCACGCAGGCTGGCGTGAGGTCTGGAACAGGTAAAGTAATTACACTATCAAGAAAAGTACGAAGCTGCTGAAATACTTAACTTTAATCCATAATTGGTGAACATCGGTCTGACTGTACATGCATCACAATATAAATAGCAATTGATAATGGCGCCTTGCTAGGTCGTAGCAAATGACGTAGCTGAAGGCTATGCTAACTATCGTCTCGGCAAATGAGAGCGTAATTTGTCAGTGAACCATTGCTAGCAAAGTCGGCTGTACAACTGGGGCGAGTGCTAGGAAATCTCTCTGGACCTGCCGTGTGGCGGCGCTCGGTCTGCAATCACTGACAGTGGTGACACGCGGGTCCGACGTATACTACCGGACCGCGGCCGATTTAAAGGCTACCACCTAGCAAGTATGGTGTCGGCGGTGACACCACACTTATTTCGTTGCTTCTGCAACAGTGTTATGACATGTTTTGTGTACCATCTCTTACTAGTTTATTTGGTACACACCTCTCAATTGCCGTCGATACCATTTCTTTGATTCCCAACCACATCTGGTCAACGCCCACACAGTCTGATTGGAGGTAGTGGGAGACCGTCTCTTAGGAAGGCTTCAAGCGAAGTTTTGTCTGATTTTTTTAAATAAGTGTATTTTGCGTTTATTATTGGCGGGTATGGAAGTTATGGTATTTAGTCTCGCAGACCCAACTGAACCTCTGATTCAGACCCTCCACTCGGCTCTTTTCCAAAGGACCACTGTCGGCTGTGTCAGCCGTGTTGTAGACGGTGAGCTCCACCTTCATCTCACAAGCAATACTGGCAATCTTTACCACTTCGGCTAACTGCTGAAACCAGAGAGCATCTCTCCTGATCCAAAGTGACACACATTTTTATTTCCGACTTGAGCTACCACTGCATTTTGCTGCGACCTGTGCTCTTCACATCATCCGGAAGTAGCCTTTCCACACCTGAAATGAATCCTCCTGGTACTCAAACAGAGTGGAAACTGGATTCCTTTCTCTCCTTGGTAGCTATATCCTTAAGAGATATACGTGTCCTCTGTGAATGCCCAGACCTCGTTGGCACAGGCCTCCTCTGGAACAGGACGAGCTATGCATTTGGTTGAGGGATTTCGTTAGCCATAGATTGCACCCGAAACCTGCTCGTCAGATGGGAGGTCCTCCGACTGGGCCCCTCGGAAAGTCTTTTGCTTCTGCCACACCTTGGAAAGACCACCCACTCGACCACGCGTGAGGAGTCAACTTCAGTGTGGCCAGTATCAGGGGCGGCCACAGTAGTGGACCGATCTGTGAACAAGTGGGACGCGCTGGACGTTTCTCATTGGCAACAGTCTCAACCATTGTGACCGAAACCAACACCACCTGGAGTGTGTGAAAGGTCACCAACACAGCTCGCATCTGAACATAGCTATCACAGTCCTTATCCATACAAAAGACGGGAAAACTGTACACTACAGAGTTATTAGAACGCTAGAGTGTGCCAAGTAAGTACACAAAAACGCAAGAAATTAAGAAACTAGACTAATATCCACACAGACAGTAAGGTGGCTTAAGTCCGTCGTAATGAACAGAGTTTGTGTTGAAAAACTAGGTTTTGTAGCCAAATGATTAGGGAATAATATGTTGTATTGAAATCCTGAACAAAAGCAACCTGTTTTGAGAAAAAATGTGTTGCATTACTTGTTGAATACCCCTCGTATTGCCGGCCGCGGTGGTCTAGCGGTTCAGGCGCTCAGTCCGGAACCGCGCGACTGCTACGGTCGCAGGTTCGAATCCTGCCTCGGGCATGGATGTGTGTGATGTCCTTAGGTTGGTTAGGTTTAAGTAGTTCTAAGTTCTAGGGGACTGATGACCACAGATGTTAAGTCCCATAGTGCTCAGAGCCATTTGAACCCCTCGTATTTTGCGTAATTCCACTCAATGATGTTTTACGAAATAATTTTCTGGAGTAACTCATCACTTAAAGAGAAAGTATTGATTGCACAAAAGCGGACAGTACAAATAATATATGGTGTTCACCAATGGTCGTCATGTAGCCAAATGTAGGCGTTTTAACTGTGCCGTCACAATAGACATATTCGCTAAAGAAATTCGTCATAAATAATCCATTTGATTTTTTCAGTCTACATACGTACGGCAGCAAAACAGCTTAACCAAATGCTAGCCAGGAATAATCTGTTTTCGCTCACTTCCTTTTACAACTTCGAAGAACGGCTAAACTCCTATGCCTTCTCTACAATAAAAGGTACCAAAGGAAAATAATTATTTTGTGCACAAATTTCTTCACTTGAATGGTTGTTATTAAGTAATGAACGGTCATACTCCCATCTGCTCAAACTCTATTCAACGCTAAGAAAGTCTAAGAAAGTAAAGATACCAGACTGTGACAAACAAGATCAACCTTAGCATATCTGCTGTTTTAATACAGAGATAATAACATTCCATCTGATGCCGAAATTATTATTATTTATTGTAATGTTTTGCCTCTCTACTAGCAGCAGTGTACCGTATGTGACTGGAGGAGTGAAGTGTTCCTGATAATCAGAAAAGAAGCACGTGTCATCCCCGTTTTCAAGAAAGGTCGTCGAACAGGCGCGCAATACTGTAGGCCTACGTCTCTGACTTCGGTCTGTTGTTGAATTTTAGAACACGTTTTATGCTCGCGCCTGGAGGTCGAAAATCTCCTCTATAGTTATCAATATAAGTTCCGAAAACAACGATCGTGTGAAACCTAGCTGGCTTTGTTCGTCCACGAGATCGACAAGGCAGTAGATACAGGCACCCAGGTGGCTACTGTGTTCCTTGATTTCCGTAAGGCATTCGATACAATTCCGCACTGCCTCCTAATAAACAAAATACGAGCCTACGGAATATCAGACCAACTGTATTATTGGAGTGAAGAGCTTCTAGCAAAAGGAACGCGGTATGTCGTTCCCAATGAACAAAAAGTTTTAAGACGTAAAAATAACATCGGGCGTATCCAAAGGGAGCGTTGCAAATCCATTACTTTGCCAGTATATATAAATAACATAGTAGACAATATCGGTAGTTCCATGAGTTTTCGCGATAATGCTCTTGTACATAGAGAAGCCGCAAAACTAGAAAAATTTAACGAAATGCAGGAAGACCTTCAGAGGATCGACATTTGATGCAGGGAGCGACAATTGACCCCTAACGTAAAAAAAAGTAGCGTATTGCGTGTAAATAGAAAGACACATTATCGTGTTATTACACTATTACAGCAATTCACTGGAAGCAGTTATTCCCATAAAATATCTAGTAGTATGCATACGGAGGGATTTAAAGTTGAAAGGATTACATAAAACTAATCGCTTGAAAGACAGATGCGAATGAGACGCTTTGGAAGAATCTCCAGGAAATTTGTCCGTCAGCAAATTAGGTGGCTTACAAAACCCTCGTTCGATCTATATTTGAGTACTGCTCCGTAGCAGATAGGATTGATAGAGGAAATAGAGAAGATCCAAAGAAGGGCAACATGTTTCGTTACAAGTTAGTTTGGTGAGCAGGAAAGCGTCATAGAGATAATCAACCAACTCCAGCGGCAGACTCTGCAAGAGAGGCGTTCTGCATCACCAGAAGCGTAAATTTGGAAAGTTTCGTGCTCACACGGAAGTTTGCCAGTAATCATTGTTCCCGCGAACCATTCGCGACTGGAACACGAAGAGATGGGAAGCGACAGTGGTACACAATGTGCCAGTATCGTCAGCAACACACCGCCTCCGGAGTGTAGATGTAGATAATAATAACGAAGTTGATTTGTCCACTGGCACATCGCTGGTATATTTGTTTAGCAACCAAAGAATTGCTATTCAGAGAAATACAGCACTTGCAAGTTATTAATCTAAATTTCAACAAGTAATCGTGTCTTGAAACTGATTTAAGAACTATGGTAGCAATAAACCTTTTCAACCATTAATACGTCATAATTCACAGAGCATAAAATCGAAGTGTGCTCTCACTTAGCACTACGACAGTGAACACAGGTGTGTAGACAATTGTTATGCGAGCATGTAATTGGGAGAACTGCTGTTTCTTCCAGTCGCATTGCCCGCATCTCGTGGTCGTGCGGTAGCGTTCTCGCTTCCCACGCCCGGGTTCCCGGGTTCGATTCCATGCGGGGTCAGGGATTTTCTCTGCCTCGTGATGGCTGGGTGTTGTGTGCTGTCGTTAGTTTAGTTAGGTTTAAGTAGTTCTAAGTTCTAGGGGACTGATGACCATAGATGTTAAGTCCCATAGTGCTCAGATCCATTTGAACCATTTGAATCCAGTCGCGTTCAGGAGGACAGCCTTGCTGTACTTTCTTCCTTGACATAGCGTCTCCTGTTTTCTGTCTTGCCTCACTAAACTTCCTTTAGTTTGCCGATACTCAAGAACCGCGCCGAATTTGTTGCTGTCAGCAGCTATTGTCAGACTGGGATGTGCACTGTTGCCTGGTTGGAACGTTCTTTGTAGGCTATCAGGCCGCAAGCTCCATTACGTGGTCAGACTCTCATCCAAGCAACTTGAAAGTATCCTGTATTAGACTTAGCTTGTAATTTATTTTTGGAATCCCTCGACATTTTCGAGTCCTTAGTTGTCATGCTTCTTTATGTTTCGGGGGTTAGCTGTGAAACGTGGAAATTGACTTACATAAAATTATAAAAGCTTTTAGTAAAGTGTACTTGGGGGGAGGGGGCAGACATCAGCTCCAAGACTCCCGTGACCCCCTCCCCTCTGGATCTGCATCTGCACATTGCGCTACATGAGAGGTACCTGCTGAACAGAATTTGCTTTTTATATCAGAGTCAGAAGCAAACAGACGGTTATTACTATTAAAAGCAAATGAAAGAAAGGATAATCAAGTTACATTACTTTTGACCAAAAGCTTGCAACTTCAGTTGCACTCGTAGTCGCAAAGTTCCTCTGTGCAAGATGCAGGGCACAGTTGACGACGCAGTACGCTGTGGTTCTCGATTATCATAGTTAGTGGCATACACAGCTAAGTGTCATTTCTGGAGGTTACTCCTGGATCTTCCAACTCCAGCATGAAGGTGGATGAGCGACTTCGAGACGACCCAATTTTATTTGTGCCCAGGTGGGAGGGTTTCCGAAGGGAGAGGCCAGGTAGAAATCCACAAATGTTGCCTTGCTGTGGTTGCTGCTGTTTGCAACGCTAATGTGGAGTTAAGGATGCTTCTTCTGGACCTCAACCTTAGGACCGCTGGAACGTACCCATGTACACATAACAAAAAAATGTTTTGCAACAGCCCGGTTCCCCGAACGCCTGAAGATAGACTTTGACTGTGGATATTGTAACACAGACACAGTTCATTTGACTGTTCAGATATGTCACTAAACCCGATTAAAGATGTAAACAACCACGCACGAGCAGCGCCTATTAGACGGAGGGGGTCCGACAGCCGATCAGTTCCAGTCGTTCCACCAGGAAGGAGGTACACTGCTCGTGTCTGTAGTTCAACCATGCCTAGACGGTCAATACCGCGGTTCGTTCGCGTCCACATTGTTACTTTGTGCCAGGAAGGGCTCTCAACAAGGGAAGTGTCCAGGCGTCTCGGAGTGAACGAAAGCGATATTATTCGGACATGGAGGACATACAGAGAGGCCGGAACTGTCGACGACATGCCTCGCTCAGGCCCGCCAAGGGCTACTACTGCAGTGGATGACCGCTACCTGCGGATTGTGGCTCGGAGGAACCCAGACAGCAACGCCACCATGTTGAATAATGCATTTCGTGCAACCTCAAGACGTCGTGTTACGACTCAAACTGTGCGCAATAGGTTGCATAATGCGCAACTTCACTCCCGACGTCCATGGCGAGGTCCATCTTTACAACCACGACACCATGCAGCGCGGTACAGATGGGCCCAACAACATGCCGAATGGCAACCCAGTCGGGACGAACGCCTTAGACACACTGTCCAGCGAGTGCAGCAAGGTGGTGATCCCCTGCTGTTTTGGGGTCGTCGCTGGTGGTCATGCAAGGCGCCGTTACGGCTGTACAATACGTGAATGCCATCTTCCGACCGATAGTGCGACCATATCGGCAGCACATTGGCGAGGCATTCGTCTTCATGGCTGACGATTCGCTCCCCCATCGTGCACATCTTATGAATGACTTCCTTCAGTATAACGACATCGCTCGACTACAGTGGCCAGAATGTGCTGGGATATATTGAAAAGGGCTGTTTATGGACGACGTGACCCACCAACCACTCTGAGGGATCTACGCCGAATCGCAGTTGAGGAGTGAGACAATCTGGACCCACAGTGCCTTGCTGAACTTATGGGTAGTATGCCACGACGAATACAGGCATGCATCAATGCAAGAGGCCATGCTACTGGTTATTAGAGGTACCGGTGTGCACAGAAATCTGGATCACCACCTCTGAAGGTCTCGCTGTTTGGTGGCACAATATGCCATGTGTGGTTTTCATGAGCAAGAAAAAGGGTGGAAATGACGTTTATGTTGATCTCTATTCCAATTTCCTGCACAGGTTCCGGAACTCTCGGAACCGAGGTGATGGAAAACTTTTTTTTGATTTGTGTAGGAAATGAATTTCCCAGATGATCCCGATTTATTGTCACTCCACTGGTAGTTACTTCACATCGAATAACTGGTGGTTCTATGCCTAGGAGCTGATAGTGTGCTGGTGTTTTACAAGTTGCTCAAGTTTCAAACAAACTGTATTAAGCCTACGCGTTTCGTTAGCGCTTTGTCAGCTACGTTTGCGTGGCCATATTTGTACGAGACAGGGCAAGCATACACTGCAGCACTGTAACGTGTTGCCACTTCCTTGGTTGTCAGGGTCTGTGGTCGAGAGCCCCTTCTTGAGAAGGATATTTCAGGTTTCCATCTTTATTCTCGTATTCACACAGCGCTGCTTCTGCGTCAAAGTGCGGCTGGTCCCGGCGGATGTTCGAGTCCTCCCTCGGATATATGTGTGTGTGTTTGTCCTTAGGATAATTTAGGTTAAGTTGTGTGTAAGCTTAGGGACTGATGACCTTAACAGTTAAGTCCCACAAGATTTCACACCCATTTGAACATTTTCTACGTCAAAGTATGATCCAGAGTGACTGCCACATACTTTAGATGGTGCATATTTACTAACTGTATGCCTTGCTGTGTGATGTTAAGTTTAGGTTGAGCCTGGTTGTGCTTAAGAGCCGGCCGGTGTGGCCGTGCGGTTCTAGGCGCTTCAGTTTGGAACCGCGTGACCGCCACGGTTGCAGGTTCGAATCCTGCCTCGGACATGGATGTGTGTGTGCTGTCCTTAGGTTAGTTAGGTTTAAGTAGTTCTAAGTTCTAGGGGACTGATGACCATAGATGTTAAGTCCCATAGTGCTCAGAGCCATTTTTTTTGTGCTTAAGATGAAACGCAAACAGTTGCGTTTTATTTGCGTCTGGACGAAGATGATTGATAGAGTAATAATCCCTTAACTGTCTGAATGCATCTGTCAGGTGCGCTATAATTTCTGCAAAAGATTTCCCTTGATTCGCCAACGACTAATTGACAGCATAAAGGAAACTCTTTGGTTCGCTGGAAGTGGTTGGTTATTGGTTTAGACGTTAAATGACAATGTTGAAAGTGGTAAGCCATTTCTTTGGCATCCAAATCGGCTACACTGATCCTAAGAGTACACGTCAAAATCTCATGTTTTGGAATAACTTTGAATATTTTGGTGAAACCAAATTCGATTCAGAAGCAACTCGGTGATCGAATATGGTCAGTAGCCGGGGCCGA
The DNA here is from genome assembly GCF_023864345.2 of Schistocerca serialis cubense. Lineage (NCBI taxonomy): Eukaryota > Metazoa > Arthropoda > Insecta > Orthoptera > Acrididae > Schistocerca > Schistocerca serialis. Next base: position 703,513,328 of record NC_064638.1, read on the forward strand.
CTGTGTTCTTGGAGGCCGGTGGTACTACAATTCGTAGAAAGTCTCCTCACGGAATTCTTTAAAGACGCCGCGTCTGGCGCAGCAAGAATGTTGTTATGGTGAGGAATCTGCAGCGGCGCGTGAATGGGCGCTGCGTTTCCGCTGACGCGGCGGCCAGTGTGGCGGCAGCGGCAGCGGCAACGGGCAGTTGGGCAGCCGCGCGGGACCGCAGCCGACCGACCGCGCCCACGACGCCCCGCCACACGGTAAGCAGTGAGAAGGACAGAACCTGTTCTCGCACCGCGCGCCGTCCCGTTTGGTTTCACTGCGGAACTACACCTGTTCCACTGATTACGCGCTGCCTTTCACCTCATTCTTACACGCTAGAGGATCAACATTTTTTTTACTGTTGTGACGGTGCTCGCATAATTACGTCACGATTTGCGTACAAAGGATGTAGAACATAGTATGTGTCTCGCGTTTTACACACCAGCGGAGACATAATTTGCCAAGGTTTTCTGCAGACTTGTCTGAAGCTGCTACAACGTCCTACATGGCACTTTCGCGTATGCCTCTCACATTAAGCCTTCCGGTCTACCGTACTCCGCAAGCCACAACCAGTTTGTGGCGTCTACCAGTATCGCTTTACCTCTTTCTCTTGCATTCGAGGGTGGGGGTGGAGCAGCAGTCGGTACGCCTGCCTACATCGGAACTTGAGTGGCTCCAGTCATGATTGTGACATGAGACGTCTGTGCCTGAAAGTAATTTGTTTGTAACCTCATCTCGAGACGTACACTCCAGGAAAATCAGCGGTAAACGTTTATTGGTTGATATCGTCCTTCCTGCTGCATCTCCCGTTGCAAATCGTCGAGAATGTCTGTAACGCTCTTACGCTGACTAAGCGAGGTTATGACGGATAGCATAGGTCTTTCCTCAATCTTACTAAGTCTTACTTTCTTAGACCACCTTGTGAAGAGGTATTTTTGAGAACTGCTCCCTAGTCTTCCACGAATTTTAATGTACAGTACAACATTCAATTTTTTATGTTTTTATTGCTGTTTTGTCACTCACATCCGACGCAGTCAATCTTAACATTGCACCCCTTTCACTTTTGTTCGTTTTCTAGTTGCTTTGCCTCTGTCTCTGCCGTCCTTTCCGGAAATCGTCAGGCCAATGCCGGGACGATATCTCCAAAGAGGCCACAGTCTCTTCCTTCTCGTGGCCTTGATCTATCCGAACTACAATGATCTCGATTTCGACACGACATTAGACTCTAGCTTCCCTTTCTCCTGCGTGAATGTACCGGCAGACATTAATCCACTGACTAAGTCACTTCCTGTTCAACAGCTAATTGTCTTTATTCATTTTATTGCTTGCCATTACGAACAGATATTACAGATAAAAATAGAAATTTGTTTTAAGGACTATGGGACCAAACTGCTGAGGTCATCGGTCCCTAGGCTTACGCACTACTTAATCTAACTTACACTAACTCACGCTAAGAACAACACACACACACCCATACCCAAGGGAGGACTCGAAACTCCGACAGGGAGAGCCACGCGAACCGTTACAAGGCGCCTGAGACCGCATGGCTATCCCGCGCGACTATTAAAGATAACGCAGAAGCTTGTTATCCCTTTTTTGAGTAAAATGTTTTGTCCATCATGGAGAAACGAAGTGCATTAACAAATAGTGCAATTGTTCCTTCTTAGTACCTCAGTTTAAATTGTTCCGTATGAGATTTCCACCTTAGAATTACAGATAACGAAAACCTGTACATCCTATTCCGAATTAACGCAGCAAGTTAATTGCAAGGTAAACACATCATGTTACTGTAATCGTCAGTTTGTTTTCACGCTGCTCTCTATGCTACGGTATTTTGTGCAAGCCTCTTCGACAACTGCTACACCCTATATGAACTTTACAGTGCTTACTTTATTCAAACCTTGGTCTCCATCAGCAGTTTTTACTTACACGATTCTCCCCATTAACAAATTAACTATTCCTTTATGTCCAAGATATCTCCGATTAACCTATTCCGTCTTTTACTCAGTTTGTGTCATACAACTCTTTTCTCCCCAATTCGGTTCAATAGTTCTTCCTTCGTGACTCGATCGGCCAACGGCTTTGCCGTAGTGGTAACACCGGTTCCCGTCAGATTACCGAAGTTAACCGCTGTCGGACTGGGCTAGCACTTAGCCGGGTGACCATCCAGTCTGTTGAGCGCTGTTGGCAAACGGGGTGCACTGTGCCCTTGTCAGGCAAACTGAGGAGCTACTTGCTTGAGAAGTAGCGGCTCTGGACTCGTAAATTGATATACGTCCGGGAGAGCGGTGTGCGGACCACATGCCCATCCATATTCGCATCCCGTGGCGCCTGTGGGCTTAGGATGACACGGTGGCCGGTCGGTATCGTTGGGCCTTCCGAGGCCTGTTCGGACGAAGTTTAGTTAAGTGACTCGACCTGTCCATCTAAGTTTCAACATTCTTCGCTGGACGATATATTCCCCAATCACCAACTAGAAAACGCTACCAGAATGCCTCTACTTAAAATTACAATTTTGCTGGGCACGTAGAATAAGCGTTCAGAATCTACAGTCAGTCACGTGATTTCACTGTGTAGTCGGAATTACAGCGATAACTTCTACTGATTAAAACGACTACAAAAAAATTAGTCTGATTTTAGAGAACCAGACTACCAAAAAATTTTCTTCTTAATTTTAGCATTTATGGCCATGAACGAGTAAAATTTAACTGGTGCCGTCTCCAGAGAGACTGGTCTTTTATGGACAAAGTCAACTCTGCCGTCTATTCGCTTCGACATTTCTGCGCTCTTGTAAGCTGCGTGTGTCATGATAAAATCCCTAGAGCATGCAATAATATGTACTGCTGCCTTGCAAGAAATGCGAAAAACGCTGCTTTTGTGAATCCAAGCGAGGAAGAGTGATCATTATCGGTCCCCGTTTCCTTGGCAGCTTACGAATGTCAGTGACACGACGGAAAGGTGAAGGAAAGAGTTTCGTTGTCCACCTTCTAACCTTTTATCCGTCATAAAGTCAAATGCCAAGTTTTTGTGTGACGAATGACCGCTCCTGCAATTACACAATATAATGTTTCCTTGAGAACGTTGCATCTTAACTTGAGGGACCGATGACCTCACCAGTTTGGTCCCATAGTAACTTACCACAAATTTCCAAATTTCCGCATCTTAACTTCCTTTTGCGTGGTATTTACTGTATGTGGAACACCAAGACAATAGTGAGTAGAAAAACAGATGAGTTTGAGCTTACCAATGCTAAGCCAGTTTAACAGAAGATGATAACGTAGTTTTACCAGAATCGCTCGTTAATGATTTAAACTTTATAAAATACAGTGAAGGGACTCGCGTACCGCCCTGTGCCAGTACAGAATATGGCCTATTTCATAAATCAGCTGAGCTCAGGACGTGAATTTCCTTACACATCTCATGACAGTATTCAGTGTTTAAAGCTTTACAATATTCAGACAGAAGTGCTATCGTACTGAAGTCATACAAAAAGAACTTAAAAACGAGAGAGATGTATGGGCGGCTTTATACTCTGTTTGTTAAATATTACAGCGACCACAGAACAAGAGAAAACGGAATGTAATTCAGACTATTCCAAACCTTAAAAGACGCCCAGTAAATGGGCACAATATTATACACTGGCAATGAAGTGGGGAGACATTTTCCAAAACTGAAGGACGTAGGAAGTGTTGTAAGAAAAAATTAATTTCCGTGTTTTGTAACAAAGAAAAGTCGTAAGCTGCTTCGTTTGACCCAACACACCAAGCAGGAGTCCATCGTTTTATGTTAACGTGTTTGGTTACTTCATTCAATATGATGTCAGAAACAACCATAACCTGCTCCTGGGAAACACAAAAACAGTCCAATAGTATTTAATTAAGAGGGCCTATAGTTCAAACATTTCTCACATTAAAAATACTTATTCAAAGATAATTTTATATTAATGAAACTAAGATGATAAATACGTAACTGTTCACATGTCTCGTCATCGCCACCATCATTATCAGCAACAGTCATTTGACATCCACAGCTAACACAGACCTTCCTTGGTCCCTATAACATCCATTCGCCAGGCAGTATTCCCGATCACTCGTATTTAATTTTCGTTGAGACCATAATGACTTCCACGCCAGTCTGTTTCCTCACTCATACGAATATGCTTGCTTACCCGTCCCTCATAGTGATTTTGAGCATGACTCTCTCCGTTGCCGATAGAATAACTGCCACTTTTTGATTAATTTTCTGATTGAAAGTCCTCATCTCCCTGCCACAATTCAGAACTGGTAATAAAGATGTTGACTTTATACTCTCCTTTTCAGGCAAATAGGATAAACAGTTCTGAAAGCTTTTTGGTTTATCAAAGGCGTTGCAGACAATGTTTATTCCTCTGTTTTAAAATTTACTTTCCATCCAATTGTTGTCAACTGACCTGAGTACAAAATATCACAAACCGGTTGTGTTGCTTCTCTGTTAACGTGCTCTGTTTCATTTTCGATATGTTATATCTTGTCTTCTTACAGCGCAATCAAACGTACTTTCAAAATCACCCCTTACAATCTTCAATTTTCTCTTCAGATTTGCTTATAGGAAAACAATACAATGGTTCAGCTATGTTTTATTAGTACGTATAGCTTCTTCATCTCCCCTCATTAGGACCTGACAGCTTCCCCTGGCGCAGTTGAGACAAGTTTTGCTGATATGGAATCAGTTAGCTTCACTCCCCTCTCAGGTTTGACTTCCCCATTTTCCAGGTGACGTTTAACGTACATTCTTAATCATACTATCATAGGTGGAATTACTGTCCTGTTACTCAAAGAATGTTACACAAATGGGTAGGCGATACTCATTGCGACGGTCTATGATTTTGCTCACGAATTGCAAATGGTTAACTGTGCTCTTCCCACTTATCCAGCCGGCTTATTCTGTCCCTGAATAAAATTATGTTTTTATTTCGATGAAGTTTCTGTATTAGTGAATGTTTGGTACATTACGAAGAGAAGACTGGTAGGTCCATCTTTTTTTTCCTGCTTCTTTGATTGTCAAGCTGAGTAGTTACGAAAGTGTTCCATTTTTAGTAATATCTTCTTCCTCAGACATTTTGTACACACTTTTACAGTGGCCGGCCGGAGTGGCCGTGCGGTTCTAGGCGCTACAGTTTGGAACCGAGCGACTGCTACGGTCGCAGGTTCGAATCCTGCCTCGGGCATGGATGTGTGTGACGTCCTTAGGTTAGTTAGGTTTAATTAGTTCTAAGTTCTAGGCGACTGATGACCTCAGAAGTTAAGTCGCATAGTGCTCAGAGCCATTTGAACCATTTAGCCAAACACTTTTACCATTTTGCTCTCATATTACTCATCGTTCAGCATAAACCATTCCTACTGAAACATCATCATCTCCAAATGTCTTTCCTTTCGTGATAACGTTGAGTGACTTTATATATTTCTGACCTTACTATCGCCTGTATTTGTTCTCGATTCGGCTCGTGAATATTTACAGAAATCTTCGAAAATTTGTGCAGTTTTCTCTGTGTTATTGGTTTCTCCATATACGGAGGATGTGCTGATTCCGCAACTGTTTGTTTCATCAATGAAAACCACTCCACCTGTTGCTGAAAACTTTCGTGAGTACACAACCGGTTTCCGCCTTTACATTAGACCATTTTCAAGTGTTTCTGAGAACTGCCATAAATATGACAGATATATAAATATTGTGTGTAACAGAAGATGAAAAAAGAAGACTTCCAAATATACATACAATATTTTAATGTATTGAAGTGTACAGTTTTTATAGGATGGCGCATCTATTTTTCTCATGATGTCATTGAGTGCACAACTTTTTAAATACACCTGACTAACTTTTTTTGTCATTTGACGTTTCTCCTCTACATCATAATCTGAGTTTTATACCCCATCTGTACTTACGCCGTACACATGTAAGCCTTGTTTTTCATCTTTATTTATACACAGTATTTACACTGAGTTGCCAAAAGGCATAGGATACTTCCTAACGGAGCGTCAGATTTCCCTTTGCCCGGCATAGTGCAGCAACTCGACGTCTCATGGACTCAACAAGTCGTTGGGTGTCTCCTGCAGAAATAATGAGCCATACTGCCTCTATAGCCGTCCTTAGTTGCGAAAGTTTTGCCAGTGAAGGATTTTGTGCACGAAACGACCTCTCGATTATGTCCCATAAGCGTTCGTTGGGATTCATGTCGGGCGATCTGGGTGTCCAAACCGTTCGCTCGAATTGTCCAGAATGTTCTTCAAACCAATCACGAACAGTTGTGGCCTGGTGACATGGTGCGTTTTTATTCATAAAAATTCCATCGTTGTTTGGGAACACGAAGTCCGTGAATAGCTGCAATGGTCTCCAAATAGCCGAACATAACCAAAGGACTCCGTCCATAACATGTGAACGCAGCCCACACCACTATGGAGCCAACACATACTTACACAGTACCTTGTTGACAACTTGGGTCCATGGTTTCGTCGGGTCTACGCCACACTCGAACCCTACAATCAGCTCTTACGAAGTGAATTCGGGACTCATCTATCAGGCCACGGTTTTCCAGTTGTTGAGGATCCAAGCGATATGGTCACGAGCTAAGGAGAGGTGCTGCAGACGATGTTACGCTGTTAGCAAAGTCACTCGCGTCGATCGTCTGCTGTCATAGCCATTTTACGCCACATTTCGCCGCACTGTCCTAACGGATATGTTCGTCTTAAGTCCCAAATCGGTTATTTCATGCAGTGTTGTTTGTCTGTTAGCACTGAAAACTATGCAAACGCCGCGTGGTGAGGCCTAAAATTTGTTATTCTCGGCTCACTCTTGGGACTGTAGATCTCAGAATACTGAATTCCCCAACGATTTGAAATGGTATGTCCCATGCGTCTAACTGAAACTATCATTCTGCGTTCAAAGTCTGTTAATTCCCAACGTCCGGCCACAATCACTTCGGAAACCTTTTCACAGGAATCACCTGAGTACATGTGACAGCTCCGCTAATGCGTTGCCCTTTTATACCATGTATACGTATACGATACTACCGCCATCTGTAAATGTTTGTGTATAGCTATCCCACCACTTTTGTCACCTCAGCGTACAAATCTATCAGTGAAACTCCCTAAAAGCAACTGGTGCGTTTTCATTAATTAATTTTCTCTCTACTGCTAGTTACGATTCCATCTATTTTATCTGATGAAATTTAATGTCTTCTCAGCAGAAGTATGCTTCACTTCCTTTATAGTATTATTGTTTTTAATTTTTTCTCTAATAAAATTTTCCATTGTGCTGTCTCTCATCCACTACAAGACATTTAGTGATAATTCAGCACTTTCTTTCATGTATCAATCACCAGCTACTCGAAACTCTTCGCGTTACTTTTGATGCTTGCCTCGTACCATTTAACATTTTCTTTTTTCCTTCTCGTGCGCTCTTGTGCTGTACCCACACTTAAGTTCCTCAGTTGTTGAAAGTATCGCTGAGATTCTCTTGGCTAGCTGTTGAGTATTGATGCTTTCTTCTGGCGTTCCTCAGTCGAAGTTAGATTAATAAATTTCCCGACGTTTCGCCGGTACGAGTGGCTAGTAGTTTCAAGGGTTCGCGTTCCTACGCCGTTGAATATCTTTACGAGACGAAAGCCAACAAGGAATACGTCACTTCCTTGTTTCATTTAATTTTGTATTCCTTGCTATTTTTTGTGTGCCTCGCTATCCTTGAACATTCTTATAATTTACATCCGTGATTTTGTGATATTCTGTACAATTAGACTGTTTCTGTCGAATTTAGTAACTGTGTTTACTTTGCGTCCTGCTAGTCTATGATTAGTTGACAGTCTAAAATCATTTAGGAGTATCACATCAAGTATATCAGTATTGTTTCATATAACGTAATCGCTTCGAATTTTTCCATATGCATATCCCTATTTAATCTCTTATTACTTACTGTAAGCTATGAGCTGCCATCAGATGACTTCGCTCTAGTTCGTGAACTTAAATAAGATTTTTCTAAGAGTTTAATGTATCATCTAATCGGAAAAAATAACATAGATAACCTTTTAGTCGAATGAACCCATTATTGTTACACACATCTTCATCACATCTCTAGGAGAATACACAAGAAATCTACAAGTATTACCCAGCTTAATTGTTTTACACATTCACTATTGATAATTTTTATTTTAGTGACAGACCATGCAAGAAGATAATGTACATCTTTTTTTCATTTTTATAAAAGATGACCGAATTAGTTTCGTTGCAACAAATCGCTTTTTTCAAGTTAGTAGCTTCCTAGTTTCTTACATAAGTCGAGACTTCGTGTGCTCTGTCATTTAGTATTTTCCACTCATCACATTCTACGAGTAATTTAAGTTGTTGATGGAACAATCACTGATTTTTTTCTCTAAAATCATTTTTTTCTCTTTGTTTTCGCTAAATCAACATATAACTGCTCAACTTTTAAGTGTTATTTGAAAATGATTTAGAACTTTTTACAAAATAAATATTCTTCTTGATGTGTCGATGGTTACGTTCACGTTGTACCGAAGACGAATCAGAATTGCGCAGTTTTGTGTGACATGAAGACGCCAGTGTCACTACATCGAATTATCACCGAAGAGCCAAAATTTTTTATCATCTTTTATGATGTTGATCTCTATGATGAGCCTTATTAATGTCCTGGCTGTGACATGGTCTTAGCACTAGTACTAGAAGTGGTACTAATAATACCAATATAAAGTATCTTACTGTGTGTTATATACTGCAATATCTATGGTATTCCAAGCTAGAATGTGGTATACTCTTGAATATCTCTACCGTCAACGATAAAAAATTATTCCAGTTAACGTTTGTTTTACTTCTTAGAGGAGAAACCACAGTCGCTATGCAGTTTTAGCGGTATACACTGTTTGCTTCCCCAATGAATTTATCTTTAACTATACATGATCTGTTTTCTTTTGAAGCTTACTTACCCCGTCCACAGCATCCAGTCGTTGTAAGACTGGAGCGCCATATTTTAATTCTCGTGATAACATTATTCAGTTTAGATGGAACTGGTGGATAAAAAAACCACCCTGAACAGAGTCCTGCACGCCGCTTTTCCGAAGCCTGAGGACGAATTCATGTGCGACGAATGAATGAAGCATAAAGCGAAAGACTTTGCAGAGAGAGGAAAGGAACGGACTCAAAGCACTACCAGAGAGAATTTTTGGATCTTTATCTTTACTCTGCAAGTGCCCTAGGGCATTTGGTGGATTTGTAAGATGGAGCGGGAGGGCGTTGCTGCTGTTACGTACAAAACGGACTAGGTTCCTTAAGCACAAAAGGTGTGCTGGGAGGGCACTGTATGTTTCCTAATTTATGTGGACCACACAAACTTAAAATGCTTACACTAGTGCAGTAGGTGTCACTATACTTCTCGAGTCATAAAATTAGTTGCTGTTTTGTGTGTTTCTCCCACTCTTAAATACATTTAGTCAGCTTCCGATTTTTCCTTTGTAAGCCTGTGAGGCCAATTCGATCAGAGAAACTGAGATAAATGCGCTACATTTGAACGTCTTAACGTGTAACATAAATGTGCCTCTTTCGTTGGCTCTTTTTTGCCATACGTTGATTGCATAAAATATTTCACGTGTTTTGTATATTGAGCATCTGTGAAAATTATTGAATGTTCGAAAGTGTCACGTATTAAATCGGTAGTATGACCTACTTCGCATATTCCACGATTTTGGACAGTAGCGTAATCGCAGATTTCCAATCTGATATCGCTGAAACGACACCATATCTGTGAACAGCACTGTTGCACTAAACTCTGAGTTTGCACTTTGTTGAATAAACCATTTGCAGAGGAGTACTCGTGCGCTGCTGATAGTGCCTGCACAGGCTATAAATGGTATGAATTCAGCTGGTCCTCGTGTAACATTCGCCACACAGTCGTGTGGCCAATATTCACTGTTGCAGCTACATGTCTTGTACCGATACTAAGGTCGTCGTCAGCTGCATGAAGAATTGGCACATTCCTTTTCGGTGTACTCGTCCTAGGCCTTTCCAGGCCCCGAGAATCTGGCTTAAATACCTCATGTTACCTAAGACGACGACCAATGGCTTCAAACGGTTTCCTGTCGGACCTTCGTCCTGGAAATCTCTGCCAGTAAAAACGTTGAGCTCGGGCACCATTGTCGTCAGCTAATTCATACATCAACATACATGAAATGGGCATCTGCGATTTCCGCATTTGTGTACTCTGCCACTGCGCGAGTCAAGTCTGTGATTAATTCCACGTAGTATCCCGCGTGCTTGCAGCGGTCGTACTGTTCTCTGGAACAGTTGATGTTACCTGTGAACAACAAATTAAGTACGTCGCATAGCAATAGGGGCATCTACATCTACATCTACGTGATTACTCTGCTATTCACAATAAAGTGCCTGGCAGACGGTTCAATGAACCACCTTCGAGTTGTCTCTCTACCGTTCCACTCTCGAACGGCACGCGTGAGAAACGAGAACTTAAATTTTTCTGTGCGACCCCTGATTTATCTTACTTTATCGTGATGATCATTTCTCCCTATGTAGGTGGGTTGCAACATAATGTTTTAGCAATCGGAGGAGAAAATTGGTGATTGAAATTTCATGAGAAGATCCCGTCGCAACGAGAAATGCCTTTGTTTTAATGATTGCAACTCCAATTCACGTATCATGTCTGTGACACTATCTCCCCTATTTCGCGATAATACAAAACGAGCTGCCCTTCTTTGTACTTTTTCGATGTCATCCGACAGTCCCACCTGATGCGGATCCCACACCCTACAGCAATACTCCAGGATAGGGCGAACAAGCGTGGTGTAAGCAGTCTCTTTAGTAGACCTGTTGCACCTTCTAAGTGTTCTGCCAATGAATCGCAGTCTTTGGTTTGCTCTAGTCACAATGTTATCTATGTGATGGTTCCAATTTAAGTTATTTGTAATTGTAATCCCTAAGTATTTACTTGAATTTACAGTCTTCAGATTTGTGTGACTTATCGCGTAATCGAAATTTAGCTGATTTTTTTTAGTACTCATGTGAATAACTTCACACTTTTCTTTATTCAGGGTCAATTGCCACTTTTCGCACCCTACAGATATCTTATCTAAATCATTTTGCAAGTCGTTTTGATCATCTGATGACTTTACAAGACGGTAAGTGACACCATCATCTGCAAACAATCTAAGACGGCTACTCAGATTGTCTCCTATGTCGTTAACATAGATCAGGAACAACAGAGAGCCTATAACACTTCCTTGGGGAACGCCGGATACTACTTCTGTTTTACTCGATGACTTTCCGTCTATTACTACGAACTGTGACCTTTCTGACAGGAAACACGAATCCAGTCGCACAACTGAGCCGATACTCCATAGGCACGCAGTTTGGTTACAAGACGCTTGTGAGGAACGGTGTCGAAAGCCTTCTGGAAATCTAAAAATATGGAATAAATTTCACATCCCCTGTCGATAGCACTTATTACTTCATGAGTATAAAGAGCTAGTTGTGTTCCACAAGAACGATAATTTCTGAATCCGTGCTGACTATGTGCCAATAAATCGTTTTCTTCGAGGTACTTCATAATGTTTGAATAGAGTATATTTTCTAAAACCCTACAGCAAATCGACGTTAGTGATAAAGGCCTGCAGCAAATTACTCCTACTTCCCATTTTCGGTATTGGTGTGACCTGAGCAATTTTCCAGTCTTTAGGTACGGATCTTTCTGTGTGCGAGTGGTTATATATAATTGCTAAATATGGAGCTATTTTATGAGCATACTCTGAGAGGAACCTGAGTGGTATACAATCTGGACCGGAGGCCTTGCCTTTATTAAGTGATTTGAGCTGCTTTGTTACACCGAGGATATCTACTATGTTTCTAATCTTGGCAGTTGTTCTTGATTGGAATTCAGGAATATTTACTTCGTTTTCTTTGGTGAAGGAGTTTCGGAAAAGCGTGTAACATTTAAAGCAAAGCACCGGCAGAACACACGGTAAACCAGACATCACCAAGTGTGCATGTTCCCAATGATTCTGACGTTCTGTTCTTCCGTGTTTCCCATGGTTAATGAGATAGCGTAAACGAGCTGTAAAATGGAAACAAAACGTTTCGGGACTCAAGTTGATGTAACAACATAATTTCTTGTCTACGACTGAGGAAAGTGTCCTGCAATTTGTGCAGTTCATTTCTGTTGCACCTTGTAGATTACAACCTTTCGTCGTACAGGCCATTTATGTAACAACATAATTTCTCCGTCTACGTGTGAGGAACGTGTCCTGCAATTTGTGCCGTACATATCTGTTGCACCCAGTAGATGACAACCTTTCGTCGTACAGGCCATTTACCTTGAAAGACGTGACGAGGATAACCGAATTGATATAAACGATAAAATTTCTCGTAGGCACGTGGAATGAAAGAGGACTGAGAAATATCGAGTAAGATATCTCGATAGGGTGTTGAAAAAAAGAAAAATAGCAGAGTCGTAGCTGGTATATGTTGTTTTCGCCAAATATCGGTACGTGGTTTGCGGAGCGTAGAGGTCTTTTTTGAAAGCGAAAGTCGCACGCACGTCTCTCGCATAACCCGCTTGCGGCACGCGAGGAGAGCTCAGTGCAGCGTGTCGCGGTCCTGAGCACTTCACGTGACGTAAGCAGGCCGCCGGCCAGAGTCGCGGGCTCAGCTGTGAGAGGACAGTGCCCCGTGCAGGCGGCCGGCCGCCGGGCGGCATCCCTTTGTGCCTTTCAGGCCGCGGGCCGCACAAAGGCCAGCCTGATTCCGCCGCGTACGCACCTCCTTGTTCTCGGCAATGGCCCAACTGACGTTAGCGCAAACTCCAAATGTTGCGAAATGGCGGCGCAAATCAAAAAGCGCATTCCAGGTGATGATTTCCCAGGGCGCATGGGACGAGCTGCAAGTGAATTAGCTCCACTGTTAACCCCAATTTACTGCCTATCTTTTGAGCAGAATATTCTTTCACGCCATTAAAAAAAAAAGGAGCGCGGTTTTTACGCAACAGGTAGCATGCCTAACTCGCAGAAGTACCATCCTACACTACTTATATCCATTTCTGGCAGCATTCTGTAATACGCACTGAGATGACAAGTCTTGGGATACGTTTTAATATGGTTTGTAAGGTACAGTGCAGCAAATCGACACGGCATTTACGCAACAAGTCGTTGCAAGTCCACTGCAGAAATATTGAGCCATACCGCTTCTTTAGCTATCCATAATCGAAAGTGTTGCCGGTGCAGGATTTTGTGCTCGAACTAACCTCTCGATTATGCCCCACAAATGTTTGATGGTATTTATGTTGTGCCATCTCGGTGGCCATATCATTTGCTCGAATTGTCCAGAATGTTCTTCAAACCAATCACAAACTACTGTGGCCCGGTGACACGGCGTGTTGTCATCCGTGGAAATTCCATCCTTGTTTCGGAACAAGTAGCCGACCATAACCATGTTCGACTACCAATGATCGGTTCAGTTGGACAAAATGACCCGGTCCATTCCATGTAAACAGAGCCCACACCACTTTGGAGCGACCACCACCAGTTTGCCCAGTGTATTGTTGACAACTTGGGCCGAGGCCGGGGCGTAGCTACCGCCGTATAAACTGTAGGTGATAAGGGGCACCCGGGCTACAGGGGGCCCGACATATGTTAGCAAAAATTCGTAAAATGTTTTCTACAATCTCACTCAAGGTGAGCGCTTAAGTCTTAGGCCGTACCCTAAACGTTTAATTAACCGGGCGGCCAAATGTTGGCAACACAGAACGTCTCAAACAACAATAATTACAATTTTCAGTTGAACGATAACAATCTATATGCGTTTATTTCAATCTGTGCACGGAGTTCATGACGTTCAAACAGCGTAAATCTAGTGATTATTTGTTCGTTAATAAGTTTTATTGTGAAAGAAATAAATGAAAGAAAGAGACATTACCCCAATGGAACTATGAAAAAAAGAGGAACTAAACGGAGGAAATTATATAGAAACTGACAAAATTTCTTCATTTTTTTCAGCAGTCATTTTCTGTGAGTGATTTATTTTGCAATGGTAAGTACTAAAAAATTATCTATCACCACGGAAAAAAATAATTATTGTTTGTAATTTAGGTTACGTTACGTAGCGTTCCACGGCGTGTAACGTAGGGCTCATAAGTCTCATTACATGCCGTCGCGGAAATGTACAACGTACATAATTTTATTAGAATTATGGTAGCAAATCATGGGATTAGATTAAGGGTGCGCATGCGATGCATGTCGCTTGAGAACAGCGGCGTGCGAAAAGTTGCGTCAAGTTCTATCGTCTAGTCGAACAAATTGCACTAGTCAATACATGCGAGCAGCGCGTTCGCTAGATTTGTACATACGCAGTACGCACCTTTATAAGAAAAATACATTCCATAATTTTAGATACACAAGTTTTCCCACAACAGATGTACATAGATGTTTAATTTTACGTGCTTCGTGCAGAAAGTATTAATTAAATAAATTTTTTATCTTACAAGATGGTATACATTAAATTTGTGAACAACATTGGGGTTATATCAGGAAGGGACCTCTTCCAGCCAACACATCTGGTGCGTAAAGGGCGTTGAAAAATAAAATGAGTCACTGTAGATTTTATTAAGTACGCACTTAATAAAATAGAATTTTAATCAGTATAGCACGACATTACTGTTTAACCTCGTTAGCTCGAAAACGCTCAAGACGAACTCATGGTTAACGCGAAAAACATTTGGTACAGGCAGGAATACATTAGTTCTAATAGTAAAATTTATCGGTTAACATGAATTTCGGTTAAGGCGAATTACGAACTCTTTTTCAGTTCCAAGGGCAATTAAATTCCATTTTAACATACTTCCAATGCTACAGCAATTTTTTTCCGAAATGAATGCAAGAAATATAAGTACAGAGCTAACTACCCATTGTTCACTCTTTTCTAAAGTATTGTACGTCGGGAGCTGCGATTATCTGTGTGTATGGTACATTTAATCAAAGATGATAAAAGCTCGTTTAGAGATATTTGCGCTTTATCACGCTGATATCTCCAGTAGCAAAAAAATAGTTCCTTGGGAGAACTTGTCGGATGGAAAATTCGTTATAAGTAAGGACGATAATAGAATTTTTCGAGTAAGATCGATGAGTTTATGGATTATAGTTTAGACGAAAACGTCTGAATCAGCTATATAAATTGCAGAATGGTATGTTCGATGTGTTGACTTTGCTGGTTACATATTCCCCAAGACGAATGTACGAATGTTTCGTCTTAAGTGCTACTACAAATGTTGGCTTCTATTCTTGATGGCCTTGGAAAATATCATAGGTCAGTATGCTTGCATAGTATTTTTTGCAACATTCATTTGCCATGAATGCAGAGTACCAAAAAATATCTCATCAAAGAAAAGAAAGGCACATTTTATATCGAGAAAGGACAGTATCACTATAGTATAGCACATAAGTAACACTTTGCAAAAGTGTAACATGAGCGAACAGAAATATCTCTCCTTATACAGTAGACTCACAGAGGATTACAAATACAGATTGGTCAATCAATGCACATTGCAGTTTTGCACCTATTGCAAATTGATATTCGTGTGGAATGTTTTTGCAAGCAAATCTCCAACACTCTTTCGCAACACACAGGCCAATCACTGTTACGTTCACCGGTGCCTGCGCAGGGGCGAATTCTATTTTACATTACGTTTTAAAGTAAATGTACTATTTTTAATCTCCGGTGCGGACTTCGTCTACTCGGTCATAAAAAAGTGTTCCCTCGGAGGTGCCGAAACGACGTTCCGGCGTGTTCCGGCCCACATTAAGCCCTGTACTCCACTATTTTATTCACATTTTGACGATCCCCCTATGTTCTGAAGGAATCGCGCCCGTGATGTTTACGATTTTTCGTGCTGCTTCGAAACATCAGCCAATCTATGCAGTGATCATTTGTCTTACGCTACAGTATCAGTTACGCCGTGTGTGTTATAGCTGGTATTATCGCTTTGTTGAGCGCTAAGTGGAATTTCTAATATTACTAGATGCACAAGGAAAATTTTCCTGGTACATTATCTATTACTTTTTCAACGCCTCAAGGCCACGTAACAGGATCGTAAAAGTTTGATTAGTACCGTATTTTAAATGTCAGTCTTCTCTTACTCATGAAATATCTGTATCGGAACCGGCTTACTTTAATGTCATATTCTTTGGTAGAAAAATGTACCCCATACGAATTTCAAAGACTCTGCAAAGAAAGTGTTTTTCCACGCAATATCACTTGTATTCGTCGAATCTCCCCCATAGCAGTCGTACGGCACGGTAGGAAAATTGTGTGTGTGTGTGTGTGTTTTGCTTGCACTGAATAAGATAGCGCAAATTTGGCGTATTTATTTCACTCCTTCCACCGTACCGTTGTGCATCCGTCTTCTGCACCTTGCCCCCCCCCCCTCCCCCCCGCAGCGATCTTAAGACTGAACAACATACAAAATATGGCCCGCTTTGACGTTGCACGTCATCAAGGAGGCCAGTGGAACATTTTGGGTTCGCCGGATCTGATTTAAAGATTAACTAAAAAATTAAAGATTTTTATTGACGTTTTTAATCCCATAGTTTTGAATAAGTTCCAAAAATTCTCAATATTAATTTTACTTTTTGATTCATCTGGAACACATTATCTGCCAGAGGTTCGGGAAATAGATGAAACCCATACCGAAGATCTTAATAAATCTGAGGAATTTCATAATATATCTTGGTCAGACAGAGGAAATATTGGTGACAGCCTTACTGAATGCGAACGAAAAATAATTTTTAAGTTGGGCCCTTTTAAACCACAAGGACCGTTTCCAAAGGATCCAGAAGCAAAGCGATGTTTCTCAGCATATCATTACTCATATTTCGATAAGGCCGGTATAATAATTTCAAGGCCTTGGCTATGTTACTCTAATATTTTGCAAACCGCATTGTACTTCTGTTGGTTGTTTGCAGACGGTCAAAGCGAATCATACTCATCCCCATGGGATAACGGTGTTTCAGTCCGAAGCACTTTTACACAATGTGTGTCTGACAATGAAAACTCACGGCAGCATATTAATGCGGCTCTATCTTTCAGTGATTGGTTACAAGGTAATACCATCGATACTTTACTGCAAAGTGAAATGAGTAGTAAAATTACTTCCTGGCGAGATGTATTGCATCGTGTTGTTAATGTCATAATTACTTTAACTTCATGCAGTTTACCTTTATGAGGCCATAATTCCGAATCTGGAAATTTCAAGTCAATTTTACGTTTACTATCGCATTATGATCCTATTTTAAATGAACTTCTGTTAAAGAGAAAAGTTGAAATAAACTAGTTAAGCCCCACGATTCGAAATGAGGTTGTTAATTTACTTGCTACCGCAGTTAGAGAAAATATTATTTTAGAAATTAAAAACGCTTCACTTATGGCGATTATTTTGGATACAACTCAAGACTTGTCAAAAACTGACCAACTTTCTGTAGTTTTTCGATAAGTCTCGATAGCAGAAAATGACGATCGTGTGTCTAAAGAAATAAAAATCTGTGAGTCCTTTTTGGACTGCTGATTGTAATGCAGAAAGGTTTTAATCTGAAATTTTTGATACTATAAAAGAATGCGGAACTGATTTGTCTAAGTGTAGAGGGCAGTGTTACGATGGAGCAAATGTTACGTCGGGTATGTGTGGAAGATTACAAGCCCTTATAAAGGAACAAGCACCAAATGCCGATTATATTCATTATGCGGAACATGCATTACATTTAATTTTAAGTGATGCTGCGAAACGTGTTCCTGAAGTGTCAATTTTTTCGGTAATTTGGAAAAAAATATATACCTTTTTGGCAATAGTATAAAACGCTGATCAATATGAGTAATGATAAATATTTAAAATATAAATTGACCCTTAAGAAGGTATACGTTACTAGATAGTCTTCAAGACACGACGCTTTATCGGCTATAAAGAAAAATTGTTGATTAATAGTGAAAACATTGTACCAGATAAATTTAATTTCCACCAAAAAGACGATCGTGACGAATGTAAAAGTATAATTAATATTTTAGAGTGCTATGATTGAACAGTGCTTATCGCCTTGAAACGTCCCCTTTGAACAATTTTACATGACTGTGCTTAACCTGACACACAATATTTTTAGCGCAACGCAATCTGACTTTCAAAACTCCCTACTAAAGAATGGCCCTGACAAACATTAAACTATACCTTTCACAAATCACTTACCTCACAAAAATCTTCGCTGCTCAAGCTACTGCAATACAGCGAGCGCCACTACTGCCAGCTAAATAAAAGATTCAAACTACTGAAGGCACTAACTACTGATAGGGGTAGTTAGCAAATGAAAGATATTAGTAGAGAGCAAACAATGTATTTACCTTAATATCATCACAAATCATAATATATATATATCAGTTCATGACAAATTTCAAACCTCCGCCATCTCTCTCCCCACATCCACCACTGCTGGCGGCTCACCTCCAACTGCGCAACGCTACGCGCTGTTCACAGCCAGCTGCCTAACACTACAATGGCGAGTATTACAACAATGCAAAGCAGACACAGACTGCCCACAGCACAGCCAGTGATTGTCATACAGAGGTGGCGTTACCAATAAAAAAACCTAAACAGCCTACTTACATAGAGAAAACATAAACAGCCTACTTACATAGCCCCCATGCTCCCCACAAAAAATTTTACAAAATTTTTTTGGGCGGTGGCCAATAATGATTTGATAAAATTTTTCATAATTACAATAACAAAGAAATCAAATGCACACACTTATTGATACAATGTTGGTCAAAAGCTCAAATTTTCTCACAGTCCATAAAGACAGTCTTGATCGTTCATTACGGTAAAATAGTAGTGTTTTTCTCAAAGTCTGAGCAGTAGAAGCAAATGCACACGGAAGTAGTGGATTTCCATGCAGTCTTGAAGTAGTACTGTTGTCCTTCCAACTGAAAGACAGTGCTGACTCTTGACATGCTGACAGGTAATGGGCCACAACAGAGCAAACCCACAGCAGAGTCATTCGACAGTTTGAAGAAGATTGGTAGGTAGGTCATCACAGAGCAGACCCACTGTAGTCCTGGTAGAAATTACGGTACTGGTGGGCCACCAGAGGTGCAGACCCACTGCAGTCCTTGTAGCAATTGGTAGGCCATCAAAGATGCAGACCCACTGTAGTCCTTGTAGAAATAATGGCGTTGGTGGGTCATCATAGATGCAGACCCACTGTAGTCCTTGTAGAGATAGCCAGCAGCCATCTGTTGTGACTGTGCAGGTGCACAATCACCATTGAAGAGTCTTGCGGATGATATAGCAAGTCCATAAACCACCACTTGTGCACTCACAAAGTTTTTGAAATTGTCCTTAGAACCAGCAATGCTGTTATCCAGTCCCTTGCTGAATTATTAACACACGTGCAAACACTAACAGTCCCTACTTCTCACATATTGTCCATATACTATGACCAACAGAAACGTGTGCAGTGAAATGTAACTAACAAGTTAATAATATCATGAACTGGTGACAATTACAATTTAATAACATAAGAATACAATTACAAAGGTACAAATACATCATTAAAGAACATAATAGTACAGATAACATTTGTAGTAATATGGGCTTTACAAAAGAATCGAAATAACATATACATCAGTGTTACAGGAATTATGACATGAGTACATACATAAAAGATCAGAGTAACTTTCGAAACATCAACTTCACACATGAGCATTAAAACAGAATGAATAATGTCTAACATCTTTACAAAGTAAATAACATATTATTAATGCCAATTATATTTGAGGATAACAGTATTCCTCATCATAGTGAATGTAGCTTAATGTTAAAAGAAGAAAAAATTCTATGAAACTACACAGAGACAGGAAGAAAACAAATACACAAGGGTACACAAACATGTACTTGGATAACACCAATAGGAAAGGACAGGGTTCGTTTTCAGTGTAACATTTGGTACTGCAGTCCAACCCAAAACTTCATATATCTTTCCTCTTATTTCATCCTTTGTTTCCACCAAAAAAAAATTCTAACTAAGCATGCTTTCTGTGTTTATATGTTCACACATCTCTTACCTCATTTTTATTTTCCATTATCTTACCTCATCATTTATTTCCAAGAAAATCCTACCTAAAATACTTTTTTTTTTTTTTTTTTTTTTTTGGCAAACCATTTTCTTATAGCGTCTAAATGCATTTCTTCCAATTCATCATAGTTAGTTTCTTATATAGTCTACCCCTCTTAAGCTAACTTAAATCTACTGAGCTCAGATGCTAAACTAAGGGACGAGGCAATGCAGCAGCACAAAACAATTAACACAAGCAGCAATGACAAAAAATACAGATTGGCAAAGCTAGCAGCATAAATGAGCAAAAGTCAAATTCAATAACACTATGCCCGGCAAACAGCAGCAACTTATACCTAAACATGACATAGCGCAAGCAGAAAAAATATTACACTAAAATGGCCATGTCTAATACCTATGTCACATCTTAACATTAGAGTGATGCATCACAATTTATTCTACAAAAGAAATTACCAAGTACTTGAAAAGAAAATTATAGATGCAGTTACTGGTATTAGTCCCTTCTTATTGTTCTCTCCATTCCAAGTGCTCCTTTTTTAAAGAATGTGGATCATAAAATAATTATTTAATAGATCTGTTGACAGAAAGTGTTCACATTAGCAAATGCATTTCATTTTATAAAAGCAATGCTGCAACACAGCTGGAAACCAGATATCAAATGAAATAAGCAACTATGAAAAGCAAAGCATAAAAATATCATTCAGTAGTCATGTGACATTTCATAAGTTAGTAGAAATTCTCTCAACTCTCATAGAAAGACGCTTGTCATAATCAGGTGTGCAGATGTACGAATATTTCCCATCAATTCATAAGAATTTCAGTAATTAGCACAAAGTGCGAGTAATCATATGTTTTCAAGTAACGAGGGTGTCGCATTAGCGATGAAAGGCACACCCTAATGGCTTGTTCTCCAGGTGTTTTCCTGTGCTCTGAAAGGCACGCGCTAATGGCTTTTTCTCCAGGCGTCTGACACAGCTGGGTGCCCACGACGCATTATGTGTAGGTGGTCCGTTAACTTTCTTACGGAAATATTTACGACAGCAGTTTCCGCTACAGAGACAGTCGCACATAAAAATATTTCACAGGTCAAGAATTAGCGTTGCAAATCTGTAGAAACAAAATCCTATAAATATAAGTGTCCAAAAAAAATATTGGTCATCATTGTGATACAGTCACACATTTCATAACTCTTAAAGTACGTTTCTTGGTTTCCAACATCCTTTTCATAAATCAGAGTCCCTAAACACTACTCATTATTCCTTACCTCATTATACATATACATATTCGTCGACACTTCTTCAATATTTCATCGTGAGAAATACGTAGCATAATAAACATTCCTCAACAACATAATACACATCGTCGTCGTAATAATAACATCATAACACTTCAGTCAAATTTCAAAATCGTCGTAACTTCCTCCAATAATTTCTAAGCCTAAAATAATTCTCTGCTCATGTCAAAAGTGTCAGCTGCCTCAAGCGTACTTTAAAAATCATGATCTCATACCAAATACATCATTCAAAGCTCTCATAGTATCACAATGATTCCGAAAAAATATGAACAGTTTACAAAGTACAGACAAAATACAGTTTCATAAGTGTGAAGTTATCCAACGGTGTAATTACGTAAACATGTGTCACTGACGTAGTAAAAAACATGTTTATCTCTCAGTTAAATGATCAGATAGCTGTGTAGTTTGTGCGTTAGAGAAATATGGTACCGATGTGTAAAGTTGTATAAGCAAATACCATATTAGCTAGGGTTCCTTGTGCTTGCCACACACATGGTACACAAAGTAAGCGTGTACCCCCCTGAGGATTAATGTAATTATACCCTCAGGTGTTACAGATTACACCAATGGAATGAAATATATCACGGAAAACTTTCTTTGTAATTCAAAAATCTTTAAAAATAAATGTTTTAAGTATAAAATTGATCACTGAAATGCGTGTCCTGTAGCGCTAAATGTGCATCTTGTTGTAAGATAATCTCTGTGGAAGTGTCGTAGTTATTTTCCTCCGAAAGCTAAGTTCTGCAGAAGCCAATGTACTTACCTCATGATAAACAAAAGTGAAATGCTTTGCGTAGAGATATCTTAGTTATTACGCTTATTGTTGTGATGATGAAAGTACTGTGCTGTAACGTATTGTTGTGCTATGGAAAAGGCTGTCTCCTTGTAGCTATACCACAAAAGTTACTAATAAAACATGTTTTGATTTCCAGAAGAATTCAGAAAACTGTGCAGATATAAAACAGATACACCGCAAAAGCAACATTGTAAATTGTCACTCATTAGTAGCGTCGTGATAAAAATCGTGTAGCTGTCACATAAACTAACCTCTGTGTCATCTGGTATCTCTCAGAAAGCACTTTAAATTCAGAATGTATTTTCAAATAAACCAAAATGTTGCATTAAAATCTCATTAGCAGTACTGGTAAGTGTTCTAAGTATGTGAGCCTTATAGTCGTTACGTAATCGTGCAACAAACAAGCAAGAATGTACACACACAATAACACTGTGACGTCTGTTTACTATAACAATGCATTCGTCATTTCTGTTTAAATAAGTTCTCTTGGTTCTTGATTGGATATTTAACTTCAAACATTGTTGCATGGTAACAGTTTCTAAAGCATACTAGTAACGTGAAGTGAAACGTTTTATGGCAAAGACAAAGTTAAAAGGCAGATTATCTGTCAATAAATGGTTTTACATGTGAAATGTGGTGTAAACCTTTACTCTTCCTAGTACGCAGAGTTTCAACTTCAACGCAATTATCATGTGGTATACGTCGGATTCTGTAAGGTCCATTGTAAACTAGAAAGAATTTGTGACTCAAGTGTTTCTTCTTATGTGACAATGAATGAGCTTTAATGAGAACTTTCTGACCAATATACAACTTCTTTGCATTTGCTTTACCGTGTAGTTTTCTCCTTTTGTCTGCTGCAGATTTTATATTTTTAAGAGCCAAATCAATTATGTCTTTGTGTCGAAGTTTACGTGTATTTGGGAAAGGTACAAGCTCTCTGATTCTGTTCGGTGGTTCTTCATTCTTTAGTACAAGAGTAGGTGGTAAAGCAGTGGAATCATGAGGCATTTCATTCAGCACATTTTGAAATAAGTGTAAATATCTGTCCCAATGCTGATGCTTTCTGTGACAATAAAGTCTGCAAAGCTTATTGATTTCTTTCATAATCCGTTCAGACGGATTACAATGTGGTGAGTACAATGAAATAAAAACAGGTTTGATTTTATGGTTGCGAAGCATGCGTGACCAAACAGCAGATCTGAATTGAGGTCCGTTATCTGAAATGACTTTGCTAACGTGTCCAACTTGACGTAAGAAATTTTTAACAAAGGCGTTGGATACAGACCGTCCAGTGGCTTTACGTAACGGTGTGAAAGAAACAAATTTTGAAGTAAGTTCAACAGCGACTAGAACGTACGAAAATCCATTAGATGTTCTGACAAGCGGTCCCAAGAGATCAACAGCCGCAAATTCTTTTAATTTAGAAGGAATAATAGGAAACAACGGAGCACGATGTGAGACAGTGGATGGTTTCGCCTTTTGACAAAGTTTACAAATAGACAAGACTCTTCGAATTCGCTTTTCCATATTGTTAAAATAACAAGTCGTTCGAAGAATATGATAACATTTCCGTGCGCCAAAATGTGCGTAGCTGAAATGAATGTACCAAATGAGCTTATTAACAAAATCGTCAGGAATGCAAAGTACCCATAGCTTGTCATCAACAGTGCAGCGTTTGAAGAGTATGTTGTTTCTAACCAGGTAATAATGCCGAATCTGTGTGTGTGTCTTTTCATGCCATTTGCTCTTGATGTCTTTCCAAATCGGATCTTTATCTTGTTCATGAGCAATGTCCTTTAAAGATGTGGTGATGAAGTTTTCAAAGGCGACTTTCTGAATGTAAAGAATACTGAAATTTTTCTCGAGGTTGCCTTCTGTGGTACTTTTCTCAAGCCCAGCCGGTGCGCGTGACAATGCGTCCGCAACAATGTTCTCCTTGCCGGGAATGTAGACTATTGTGAAGCGGAATTCTTGCAGAAACAATGCCCAACGTTTTAACCTGTCATGATTTAATTTTGAAGACATAAGAAATTGTAATGCACGATGATCACTGTATACTTTTACGTGCTTACCAGAAAGAAAGAAACGGAATTTGTTAAATGCCCAAACGATAGCTAAAGCTTCTAATTCAGTAACGGAATAATTTTTTTCAGATTTTGTTAGCACTCGGCTAGCAAAAGCAATGGTTTTCTGAACGGTAGTGTCATTTTCTATGGCTTCTTGAAATAAATGGGCACCAAGACCGACTTTAGAAGAATCCGTGCTAAGGCAGAAATCTTGTGACAGATCTGGATGAGCTAAGATTGGCGCGTGAAGTAACGCTTCTTTCAAAGAATTGAATTCCAACTGTGCTTGTTCGTCCCAGTTCCAAATAGCATTTTTTCCAGTGAGAGAACAAAGTTTTGGTGTAACAAGAATTTGCATATTCAGAAAACGACGGTAAAAATTTACGAGACCTAGAAAACTGCGGACTTGTCTTTTTGTGGATGGAACTGGAATGGCTCTGATTGCTTCTAACTTTTCAGGATCCGGCTGAATGCCTTCAGAAGAAATAATATGTCCCAAAAACTTCACCTTTGACCTACCGAATTCAGACTTTTCCAAGTTAACTGTGATTCCAGATTCTGCAAAAATACGTAACAAACTGTTGAGGATGCGATTATGTAGTTCCCATGAAGCTTCTGCTATTAGAATATCGTCCACATATAAGGTGATGTGACGTTTTAAGAACTCAGGTAATATGGAATTTAGCCCGCGAATGAATGCTGCTGAAGAAATGTTCAAACCAAAGGGAAGTTTCCGAAACTGATAACAAACGCCGAAACAAAGGAAAGCTGTGTATTTTCTGCATTCTGGATGAAGTTCGATCTGATAAAAGCTGGATCTGAGATCAATGGAAGACAACACTTTTACACCATTAAAATTTTGAAGAAGTTCTTCCATCGTCTGCGGCCTGTCTGTTTCAGGAATAATGATAGTATTGATTTGTCTCGAATCTAAGACAAGTCTGATCGATCCATTTTTCTTCTCAACAACATGTAACGGATTGTTGTATGAGCTTACTGCAGGCTCAATAATGCCCTCGTCAAGCATAGATTGTATTTCTGTTCTAACACGGTCCCTATAATGTGCTGGAATTACGTATGGTCTAACACAAAATTTAGTATGCTCACGAACACGAAATTGGTATTGAAATCCCTTGATTGTTCCTGTTTTATGAGTAAAAACTGTGGAATGTGCTTGTAAAATCTCAAAAAGGTCCTGCCTATCAGTGTCATTACAATTCTCAATTGTTTGAATTTTATTCTGAATTAACTCATTAATTTCAAACGCGCCGTCGATATCATCCCTGTCAGTACTTGCAGGGTGATTGTTAGTGTCTAGTTCCGTAGAAAACTCCGAACTGTTGTCTAACAGAAGGTAAAGCCGATTAATTTCCTCGTCGTGGTTTGAGAGCCAATCTTCAAATTTCAAAGCTACTGACTTACCTTCTTTTTCTAAAGTTATTTCAGCATCGTGAAAGTTTAAGATTGCTTTGTATTCATTCAAAAAGTCTACTCCCAGTATAATTTCCGTCGACAATAATGGAACAATAAGGAAGTTCGTAGAGAAGCTGTGGCTTTGACAAAAGAATTCTAAGTTGGTTTGTTGGCGTACATCTACACTTTTTCCAAAGATTGCACCTTGTAATTTAATCTTACGTAACGGAAGTGTGGGGCAATCGTTCGATTTGTTGCATTTGCTAAAGGCTGTTTCACTGATTACTGAAATGGGACTGCCAGAGTCAAGTACTGCCGTAAATTTTATGTCATTTACTGTAATGTGAATCACAGGATATGCAATGTTGTTATGTTTTATGTCGTGTTCCTGGAGTAAGATGTCCCTAATGTCTTCCATTTTTACGTAATTACTAGCTATGGCAGCTGCGTCGTCAGTTTCATAAGTATGTTTTGTGGCTGCCAGCGGTGTGAGTCATTGCCTATTGTCTCTTTGTTGGCGCGCGTCGTTATTGGGGTTTGGAGACCTAACTTCTACAAATTCACCGTGACGAGAGGGCCCTGCTCTGTTTGAATCCCGCCAGTTCTGATGCAATTCAGGTCTGTCGTTACGATCATATCGTCTGTCGTCATGTCGGTAGATTCCATAGTTTCTTTCTTGTCGGTCACATGGTGGAGAATTTCTCCCTGAATCGTAACTGCGCGCTGGTCCATTGCGTCTAAAGTTATTCTGTCTCCCTTGATAGTATTTATTTTGGTTCCCATATTGTCTGTTTCTCTGATTGTCTCTGTGATAGTCATTACCACGGAGAGGTGATCTTTCCCTGTAGTTATTACTACTCTGCCAACGGTTGTCATACGGGTGGTGTCTATTTTGGTCACGATTTGTGTTGTGAGAATAGCCTTGTCGTGTCCAGTTATTACTTCTTTCATCGCGGATTTGCGACGGATGTGACCTGTAATTGTTGTGTTCCTGGTTTCGCGTTCCGCAATTGTCAGTGTCAATTTCTAATTCTTGTAACAGTCCCTGAAAAGCTTCAATGTCGTCTTTGCAACGTCCTGCTAAAATAATATGTCGTAAATGTTCAGGCAGTTTGATTAAGCAAATGCGGATGAGTTCTGAGGGGCTGTATGGGTTTGACAGGTATTGATTCTTGTGCAACATGTCTTCAAAATATTTCACAAGACTGGAAAATTCAGATTGTTCGAAGTGTTTCATCATTATGATGTTATGTTTTACACGGTCTTGTGTAGCTTGAGACCAATATGCTGAGAGGAAGGCATGGTAAAATTCTCCTTCACTGTGGCAATCGTGAATGACCGATCGCATTCTTACAGCTGGTTCATTCTCCAAGTAGCCACACATAAATTCTAATCTGTGTTCCAACGACCAGTTGGGAGGAAAACAATGAGAGAATTGATGGAGCCATGCTTGTGGATGAATGTCGTTGCCAGAATTCTTAAATGTTTTGAATTTACGTGTAGTAATGAACAGCTTATAGTCAAAATCATCATGTCGGCGAGTAGCATATCGGTCATTGTTACGTCGTGTCGGCGGTTCCATATCGAAATTCGGTGCACATTGCCAGTTTCTTTCATAACTTCCGAAATGCCCTGTGTTATTATTTTGCGTCTTTTCCGTATTTCTAAGTCCCTCTTCCCGTGTTGGAGCGCGAGTGTCCTCTGAAATACGTAATTCTTGTATTACCTGTGTCAGCTGATCTTGTACTTCCCGGATTTCTCTTTGGTGTTGTGTATTAATTTGATTCTGATTTTGTTTGAATTTTCTTATTTGTTCATACTCTTCTGTGTCAGTGAAGGCTACAGGTGTTGTGTCATTCAGATCATCATCTACCTTTGTAGATAAGTTAGTGAACTGATCTGAAAGTTCGGCTACTTTATCCGATAGTGTACTTATTTCCTCAGTGTGTTTTTCTGAACCAAGTTTCAGAGTGTCCATTTGTGTTGAAATCGAATCTACTGTGTCCTTTAAGTTATCCTGAGTTTTTGCAAGTTGCGTAACCGAATCGGTAGATGCAACTGAGTCAAATTTAGCTTGCAAGGTCTCATGATTTTCATGAACAATAATTTGCAGTTCTTTTATGGCTGCTTCGTGATTCTGTAATGCATTTTCATGCCGCGAAAAAATAGGTTGGAAATGCTCACAAATTTGTGTTTTTACGTCATTACAGACTTTTTGACATTTCGTTTCAATGTGATGTAACTCAGTAGTTAAATCTTCACGCGTTTGTTCAAGAGTTTGTTCCAATGAGTCTAACTTTTGAAGCTGTTGCTGTGTTTGTCTCTGATTTTGTTCCATTGTGTCTAACTGTTGCTGTGTTTGTCTCTGGTGTTGTTCCATTGTGTCTAACTTTTCAAGCTTTTGCTGTGTTTGTCTCTGATTTTGTTCCATTTGTTGCATTAATTGCAATAATAATGTATTAGTGTCTGGAATCTGTTTCTCTACGCTTTTCGGCAGTGCATTTGCACCGGCAACATTCACATTTTGACAAGCAGAAAATGCGTCTTGACTTATTTGAGAAAACGGTGATAACCCAAAACCTGAATCTACAGTATTTGCGAAATTGTGTCCTGTCATTTCGGATTCCTGAGGCGAGCTGTTGCCGACCGATCGATCGATAATGCTTCCCTGTTCACTACCTGTTTCACTGTCTACACCATTGTTTGCAGCCCGCTCCATTTCCCTATGCACAGTTACCAAATTACTACTTTGAATGTCTGTTAATTCATTACTCTGCGGCGCTAACACACTGCTTTCGTCTTCACTGTCATTTCTCAGTTTACTTTGGAGCCTAGTATTACGTTTTTCACACGCCATTATTGTCACAATATTTCACACGACAACACAGAAAAGCACAATTTGAAGAGCAAAAATAAAATAACATAGCAATGGAAATAATGTCTACTTAATTGCCAGCGCAGCTGCGAAATACTTGGTGCAAATCTACATGCATGCCACAACTGTTTTACTGTACAACAATGAAAACTACAACTACAAAGGAAATTCTCTCTATAAGTACGCGCTAGCAATAAACAATAGCTACACTAATTACACAAACTACAAGAAAAATCAGAAGACTCCAGTGAGGTATCCTAGGCTAAGGGTCGACATATGAAACGTCCCCTTTCAACAATTATACATGACTGTGCTTAACCTGACACACAATATTTTTAGCGCAACGCAATCTGACTTTCAAAACTCCCTACTAAAGAATGGCCCTGACAAACATTAAACTATACCTTTCACAAATCACTTACCTCACAAAAATCTTCGCTGCTCAAGCTACTGCAATACAGCGAGCGCCACTACTGCCAGCTAAATAAAAGATTCAAACTACTGAAGGCACTAACTACTGATAGGGGTAGTTAGCAAATGAAAGATATTAGTAGAGAGCAAACAGTGTATTTACCTTAATATCATCACAAATCATAATATATATATATCAGTTCATGACAAATTTCAAACCTCCGCCATCTCTCTCCCCACATCCACCACTGCTGGCGGCTCACCTCCAACTGCGCAACGCTACGCGCTGTTCACAGCCAGCTGCCTAACACTACAATGGCGAGTATTACAACAATGCAAAGCAGACACAGACTGCCCACAGCACAGCCAGTGATTGTCATACAGAGGTGGCGTTACCAATAAAAAAACCTAAACAGCCTACTTACATAGAGAAAACATAAACAGCCTACTTACAGCCTTTTTAAATTTATTATTTGGAATCACTAGTTCTTTTTGTAAGGCTCTGCAGCATGGAAACAATGACTTACAGAAAGTTAGTATTTTACTAAGTAATTTTTTGAATAGACTGAGCGCTACAAGAAATCAGAATTCATTCCATGGTTTGCTAAACGAGTTCAGAGACCTAGCAAAAGAGTGGGGGGTAACAACTGTTTTAAAAAATAAACCACGGAAGATGACGAAGTGATATTTTGACGACTTATCAGAAGCTGAGAGAATTTCAGACCCGGAATCGTACTTCAAAGTCAATGTGTACTATTGCCGTTTAGATATATTAATTTCTCAAACTAAGCAAAGATTTCATAGCCTGTGTTATCTGAGTAATACATTCGAAGTGTTACAACCGGAGAAACTCTTATCACTTTCAAATGAAATAATAAAAAACGAAGCGGGAAAACTGACTGCTAAATACAGTAAAGACGTGTCATTTGATCCGTATGAACAATTAATTTCTTTGAAAATGTGCTTAAAACCTGAAATTCAGAAAATCCATTCCACTAAAGACCTCATGGAATTATTACTGATGAAATTCAGTAGCCTTGCATCCAGTTTTCCGGAGGTAATAATAGCATGTTTCCTATTCTCGACCTTTCCTGTAACAACTGCAACAGCTGAAAGCAGTTTTTCGAAATTAAAACTGATTAAAAACTGTCTTAGGATTCTACGAACCAAGAACGGATTTCAGTCTTGTCAGTGCTGTGTATAGAGGTAGAACAATTCGAGAACCTAAAATCGTCTTCAGCTATGGATGAGTTAATAAGTAAGTTTGCCGAAAATAATTCGAGAAAAGTTTATATTTGAGTTGTTTGCCTAGCTTGGTTCCTAGGAGACTTGATTGTAAGTAATTACTTACCCGTGTAAACTATACTTAATGAACAAATATTTATGTTATTCAAAATTAGAGTTTTTGTTTCTCTTGTGAAAAATCTTTACCCTCCATTTGAGCTTCGCCGCAGTTGGGTAAAAGGGCCCCGCGACAATTTTTTATACAGGGCCTCTCTAAGGCAAGCTACGCCACTGGCCTAGGGCTTTGTCGGGTCTGCACCACATTCGAACCCTACTATCTGCTCTTACCACCTAAAATCGGGAGTCATCTTATGAGACCACCCGATATAATCACGAGCCAGGAAGAGGTGCTGCAGGCGATGTAGTGCTGGAAGCCAAGGCTCTCGCGTCGGTCGTCTGCTGCCACAGCCAGTTAACGTCACATGTCGCCGCAGTGTTCCAACGGATACGCTCATCGTACGTCCCGCATTGATTTCTGCGGTTTCATTCAAGCAGTGTTGCTTGTCAGTAGTGACCGCTCTACGCAGACGCCGCTGCTCTCGTTACTGAAGGCAGTCGACCACTGTGTTGTCCGTGGTGAGAGGTAATGCCTGAAATTTGGTATTCTCGGCACACACTTGGCGCTGTGGATCTCGGAATATTGAACTCCCGGACTATTTCCGAAATGGAATGGCCCATGCCGTAACAACTGTTCCGCGTTCAAAGTTTGATAATTCCCGTCGTGGACCATAGTGACGTCGGAAACTTCTTCACATGAATGAACGAAGTACAAATGACAGCTCTGTCAATGTACTGCCGTTTTATACCGTGTGTATGCGATACTGCCGTCATCTGTATATGTGCCTGTCGCTACCCCATTACTTTTCTCATCTCAGAGTATTCCAGTTTGAATGCAATGACGTAACTGGTGCGAAGTTATTTTCCCTATGACAAACAGTGCGGATCGCGGAAACGCCTACCACACGAATTACAATTCGACTGTATATTGCACAGAAACTGCAACGGGTAGAGGTAAACAGGTGGAATCAGAGTTGTTGCAGTTCTCAGAATCTTTCATCTCAGTGCCAACCGACGCCCACTGAACAACATAATATGTACTTTTCATGCATTTTTTCCCCTTACCAAGAAATTAAAAAAAAAATCATTTAAATGTGTAAAAATTTCGCATCCAGGATGAATAAATGTACCTGTTTTCTACAGTCTCCACATCCCCAAATTTATTAGCTGAGTTGTTCCATTAAATCGATCAATATATACTTTAGTTTCTCCGGTGCGCCGGTCGGTGTGGCCGTGCGGTTAAAGGCGCTTCAGTCTGGAACTGAGCGACCGCTACGGTCGTAGGGTCGAATCCTGCCTCGGGCATGGATGTGTGTGATGTCCTTAGGTTAGTTAGGTTTAAGTAGTTCTAAGTTCTAGTGCTCAGAGCCATTTGAACCATTTCTCTGGTGCTGTGCCACCGTTTGTCTTTGGGCACTGCGCTTGGAAAATAACGTTATTTCCCGAATTCGGTAACAGGAGTCGAAATCGGTGAATTGTTTAAAAATCAGTGAGTTTTGTATCCTAATCGTTTTGTATTTTTTGTTTTTAAAAATAGGTAATGGGAATTTATTTTTCACGCGCAACGGCAGAGAAATATGCAGAAAAAAATGGTTCAAATGGCTCTGAGCACTATGGGACTCAACTGCTGAGGTCATTAGTCTCCTAGAACTTAGAACTAGTTAAACCTAACTAACCTAAGGACATCACAAACACCCATGCCCGAGGCAGGATTCGAACCTGCGACCGTAGCAGTCTTGCGGTTCCAGACTGCAGCGCCTTTAACCGCACGGCCACTTCGGCCGGCAAATATGCAGAGTTTCCACCTTATTAGACTGTTCCAAAGTACCACTGGATGAATTTGTGGTATTCGATCTTTTCGTACGTACAATGCTGATTTTGACAGACGAAGAAGTTTTGGAGATTCGTTCAAAGTTCAAAAGATCGCATAGATGTAGAGAACGACGGCGATAAATGTTATAACGAAATTAACATTATATTTCCTATACCCACTATGTCGGAAACGTACGTACAGCCATTTAGATGTGCATTTGATCAGTAAAAGAAATAAAACGAAGGATGACATCGAAAAAATTGTCGCAAAGATGATGAAAACGACAATTCAAAATACAATAACAGATTATATTTCCAAAAAGCAGTAATCTACTGAATACACACCTTCATTAAGTAGTTATCTACAAGAGCAAATCTTAGCATGAAATCGTTTTTCTGTACTGTAATGAAATGTGGGCAAATCGAATGTAAAAGTTCTTTTCAGTCCCATTCGTTTCGTGTTAATTCTTTTCCTTGTAAGCCGATGCGGGATATCGTTCTACGTCCCCAGCTGGACTGGAAACTCCTTGACAGGACAAAGACAGCGCTTTATGTTGGATAGAGCATCATTCACAAAAACACAATATCTGCAGTATCTTTCCACCCGAACTCAAACCACAGGGTCGTGCAGGTTCGGTTTTTATTTTATTCTGCCGCAGTGAATATCTAGCCTTGCTCCCAGCTGACCTGCAACGATTCAACGATTCTGCACGTCCTGCGCTACGAATTTCTCTTCACTAATGCTGCCACTCGGTGCTAACTAATCACGGGTTATGTTGAAAGCGAGGCTTTCCAATCTCTTTTAAGACTGCTTTCCAAATACAGAAGTTCCGGTTTATGTTTTGCCCTCAGAGAAGATGTCATCTAACATATGCTTCGTTTGATTTGCTAAAACCGAGCAAGAGACCGATACAAGACCTGGAAGTGGAACGGTAGTAAGGATCGAACTCTTTGATATAGGCTGAGCAATCTCTTGCGCTACAACAGACACTAATACACTGCGCTACAAAATTAAAGAATAACTTTTTTCAAAACTCCGTGATTATATATTATTGCAACGCATAAGTATGAATTTTGGCTCTAAGGAGCCTGCAACGTTCCTCTGTAATGGTTCAAAAGAGTGGCACACTGCGACTTCATCCTCCGGTTCGGAGACGCAAGGTGTCGACACACGCTCAGAAGTTCATGTGAGCTGTAAGGTGGGTTAATGATGTCACATTGGCACACAATTTCACCATAATTCTGTCAAACACCCCCTTGGATGTGTCAGACCCTGAGAAGGCCACCACACTGCCTTTTACCTACATTTCACCTCCTTCTTTTGACTCCTTTGCGATGGTCGTCAGAACCGCGGAACCTTGCGTAGCAATCACGCCGTTTTCGTGTGGGTGGTCCAGGAAAACATTTCAGACACACCGCCGCTCAGAATCGCCACGAAAGGGCCTCAAGGGGTGGCAGAAGGATCGTCGATGAAACCTCTCTTCTCCTGGAGCGTTCATTCCAACACATTTCGGTGTCGAAAACTACATTTCGTAGTGCGACGAGCAACAGGACAACTTTCCTGACAAATCTGGCCATTGCTGCCACCTCCTAGGCATTTCAACCCGACTCTAAGGACATCGAGGGGCTGCAACCCCACTAAACGTCATCTCGCCCCCTCTGGAGTGTGGTGTGACAGACATTTTTGCTGAGCCATACAGGTTTGAACCATTAGGGAAAAGTATTTGTACGCTTTTTCATCTCTCCTTTTTCTCGTCCTTCTGCGGCGTGATCACTGGAGGACTCTACATGCGTGAATAAAATGGCAAAGTGTGCTCTGAAGACCACCCAGTTCGGCAACGCCCTCGGTGCCATCCACGTACCATTCTTCAGCACGTTACAAATGTAACTGTCAGAAACTTCGAAACTGTACCCCCCACAGTGCTCGACGGTCCCTGTCTGTCACTACATGAGATCGCCTGCTTGGTCTTGGTTTAGCTGTCGTCGCTCCCTTGCCTTTACTCTTCACCACTTCACATTACAGTCACCGTCGACTTTGGCAATTTCAGAGGAGTCGAAATGTCCCTGCTGGATTCGTTACTCAGCTGACATCCAATGACCACAACAGGTACAAAGTCACTGAGTATTCCTGACCGACATGTTCTGCTATTACTGACCACACAGATCTCTCCACCACCGACACGCTTTTCTATTACTGACTACACAGTTCTCTCCACCTCCTTTTATACTCTCTCTGTCTCTGTCTGTCTCTCTCTCTCTCTCTCTCTCTCTCTCTCTCTCTCTCTCTCTCTCTCTCTCTCTTTTGTGACATCTAGTAGTCAGTTCCACATGTTCGGATACTTTTGATCAGACACTGTATTCGTATCGTATACATTGTCCGCCATGTTGCGAATAGGCAGCAACTTTCGGTTTGTACGTGATTAAGTGTTACTTACGTCACTGACTATAAGTGCCTGACCTGACGCAAAGAACTAGAGGATCAGCACAAGACTGTAACGTCTCAGTAGAAGAATCCCACACAACCGTAAGAGTAATTCCTTCCATCATAAAAGCTACGAATTTTACAGCATCTCTTGCTTTGTTTCTACAAATGGTAACAAAATTTAGTTGTCCATAATTACACTGCCTGCCAACGAAAGTGAAGCAGCCAGAAGACATGGTGGGATGTCAGTGTAAGTTGGTGCAAATACACTCAGTCGGGGGGTATGCAAAGAGTGGAGCTGCAATTCTCTCTGACAGGTAGCACGGTCGCCGGAGTGCATTAGTATTGTTTGTGTTTAGTATTGTTACCAGGCCTGGTAGGGACTATAAGAGGGGTGAGAAGCATCAGACATTGAGTAGTCACTGTGAAGGACATGCTCATGCAGCGTACTTACGTGAGACACAGTAACCAGCACCTGAAAGAATGTGAAGGGGTTTCATTGATCTCAATTAGGCCGGCTGGTCGAATCATACACTATCCAGATTTTTAGGCCATTCGGATATGACAGTGGCCCGATATTTGACCGAATGGGTATGTGATGTGAGCGGAGGCGTACTTGTCCTCAAGGTTCCGGCTACCCACGTCTGATCACCACAAGGTAAGAAACTGAAAAGCATTTGCAACAATACACCCGAAATCCGTTATTTGTCACCTTGTACAGGTGTCTGTGTTGTGAAAATATTTCACATATAGTGTCCATAAGTGCAAGTAATCTTCCTGAAAATTCGATGTTTAACGACTTTTTAGACTGAGAAGTAAGTGCTCTTGCAGATTTTAATATCAGTTTATACTGAAGGAGTACGCCTACTTACTTAACCCATCCTTAATTTTTACCCTCAGTAGTAGCATCTCTGAGAAAATAATGTCAGCCTCGTTCAATAGGCATCTGCACTGCTTATTACATTTGATTTTTCGAATTACACCTATCTACAGGTTTGGCTAACATGGTACCTGATTTATCTCGTGCATCTCGCTGGGCAGTTTTGCATGAGACTGGAATGTCCCCAATACTGGCATCGGTTTTTGCGCTAACTCTGATACAGTTCGGTTTGCTTATTTAGAAATCTGGAACATCCATATGTGTATCTACATCTAAATCTACATGATTACTCTGCGGTTTCCAATTAAGTGTCTGGCAGGGGGTTCATCGAACCACCTTTAAGTTATTTCTCTGCCGTTCCACTCTACAATAGCGCGCGGGAGAAACGAACACTTAAATCTTTCCGTGCAAGCTCTAATTTATTATGATGACGGTTTCTCCCTGTGTAGGCGGCGCCAAAAAAATATTTTCACACTCCGAGGAGAAAGTTGTTGATTGAAATTTCTTGTGTTGGTCCTGCCACAGAGAAAAACATCTTCGTTTTAATGACTGCCACATCAGTTCATGTATCATATGCGTGGCATTCTCTCCCATATTTCGCGACACTAAAACGTGCTGCCCGTCTTTGAACTTTACAATGTGCTCTCAATCCTGTCCGAAGCGGATCCCACACCGCACAGCAATACTCCAGAAGAGGGCGGACAAGCATAGTGTAAGCACTAAGCAGTCTCGTTAGTGAAACTTTTGGATTTTGTAAGTGTTCTGCCAATAAATTGTAGTCTTCTGTTTGTTTTCCCTACAGCGTTATCTACGTGTTTGTTCCAATTTAAGTTATTCCTAATTGTAGTCCCCAGGTATTTAGTTGATTACAGCCTTCAGATTTGTGAGTGTTGTCCTGTAACCGAAATTTGACCGATTCTTTTCGGGACTCTTGTGTCAGACTTCATACTTTTCATTGTTTAGAGTCAATTGCCACTTTTTACATCGTGTAGACGTCATGTCTAAATCATTTTGCAATTCGTTTTGATGATCTGCTGACATTACATGGCGGCAAACGACAACATTGTCTACAAACAACCCAAGAGTACTGCTTAGAATGTCTCTTAAATCGTTTATGTAGATCTGGAACAACGGAGGGTCTATAACACTTCCTTCGGGAACGCCAGATATTACTTCCGTTTTACTCGATGACTTTCCGTCAGTCGTTACCAACTGTGATCTTCCTGACAATAAATTATGAATCCAGTCACACAACTGAGATCATACTCCTTAGGACGCAATTTAATTAGAAGTCGCTTGTGAGGAACGGTGTCAAAAGAATTCTCGAAACCTCAATATATGGAATCAGTTCGACAACACCTGTCGATAGCCTCATTTCACAAGAACGATTTTTTGTAAATCCGTGTTGGTTATTTGTCAATAAATCGTTTTCTTCGAGGTGATTCATAATGTTCGAGCTCAATATACGTTTCAAAATTTTACTGCAAACCGATGTTAGTGATATGAGTCGTAATTCAGCGAATTACTCCTGTTTCCTTTCTTGGATGTTGGTGTGACTTGTGGAGGCTTTCACGGGCACAGAAGCAGGAAATATTTTATTCTGTTTTCTAGTGAGACTTCGTGGTTGCTATGTGATAGCTGGGTAAGAAATTAAGTACGAGAATCTTTGACCTCTACTCTCAACTACCCTTAGATATCCATTATAGGTAGAAATCATTGCTGAAAACGTACACCGCTATGTCAATACACCGTTTTCAATTTTTTCCTTGCACTTCCCGCTGAAATCTTCATAAAAACAAAACATAACTGATCCGACTTACGTAAGTTGAGAGTCACAACAAAATCAAAACAAGTTTCTACAAAACAAATTCAGTTTTTTAAACTTCACCACGTCCGTCTCTTCTATCAAACACCTCCTCTAGACAGCGAATAACTTTACAAACTAATACGAGGCGTTGGCCTATCAATCACACCCGCATTCGCCAACAAAATTCGGAAGAATCTGACCAGAATTCTAAGCTTGGGCAGGGGAATGCACTCCAGAACACCTGAGTCCTCTCTGTATTAGAAGAACAACTTTGTCGATCGCTGTGAAACACTTTCAGCGTCAGTAGCAAGTAATTTGGCCAGTGGCACTTCGGTCTCAGAGGATCTATAACTCGTCTTACATACCCACTAGGTCTGCCGACCGACTCACAGATTACCACAATCACTCCAAATAAGATAAGCGTTTTCTGAAAACACATTCCTTCAGTCTCAAAAACAATTTGTTACAGTTTGGATGCTGCCGAAGACGGACGATACTGAAATCCTGCTCAGATGTGTTGTGTCAATATCGCATCACATTAACAAAGGATATTGATCGCATACAAAGAAAGATAGTTTGATGGTCATACGTTGTTGAAATGTGAGAGAGTGTAAACAAAGTGTGAAAAATTTTGACAGGTAGATATTCTGTAAAGAAGGCTAACAACTGGTGAAGACCTGCAAAGAAATTTTCAAGGACTGGTTTTTAGGCTGAAATCTGCAAGTTTTGTTTAATTCAATAGATATCGCCCACATAGAAACAGATAACACGACTCTAAATAGTGTGTACAGAAACGTATATACATATTCACAGTGCTGCATCTGTGAATCCAACGGAAACAAACTCCAACATATGCCACAAAATATACTCTCTACAATGCCTTTTACAGCTTTTTGCAAACCACTGATGTGGACGTAGATGCAGATGACTGGACAAGACGAAAGTTGTTCGATGGCAGTACCAAGCAGTATGTCATTTCGAAATTTGATACAGCCGTCAGTGTAACTCAAATAAAGGTGGGCACTCTTCTTGGTTTATCATAATTTGGTAGTTAGTTTTTGATGTTTTCCTCTAGAGCCATTCTGGCGAGTTCCCAATTAAACCATTTGTTGGTGGCGCTTATCTATATCAACTGTGGGAGCCATTATTTACTTCATGTTTTGAAACAGGGAAGTTCCTAGTATACTTTACACATATACATGTTCACTTTGGTTAATGCAATTTTACTATCATTATAAAGGAATTATTCATTTTATGTTAGTCTGCTCCTACAGCCCGTTATTACGCATATAGCTCAATGCATTGAGTGAGAAAGTCAGCGTGAAACACTAGACAGTCCTTTTCCTTTTTTTCTAAGTCGTCAGTATTGCTACTGATCTGATGTTGTCCTCCAGTTTTTAATACCTTGTGCTGACCTTTTCAGCCTTATATTCCTGTCACGTGCAGTATCCTTTATAACAGTTTTCCATTTTGTCTGTCGCTATTGTTTCATCCCTCTACCTCTCGTTTTAGCACCAATTTAACTATTCATGGATGCCGTAGAAGACGTCCCAGTAACTTGTCCTTTCTTCTGATAA
Organism: Schistocerca serialis cubense; assembly: GCF_023864345.2. NCBI lineage: Eukaryota > Metazoa > Arthropoda > Insecta > Orthoptera > Acrididae > Schistocerca > Schistocerca serialis. Next base: position 703,552,198 of record NC_064638.1, read on the forward strand.
AGATCTTCGTAAGACTTCTTTTCTTATTTGTTCTTTGTAGTACTTTCCTCACTTCGTACTGTATCTGTCCAATTAATTTGTAACAATTTCAATAGCACCATATTAAAAATGTTTCCAGTTTCCTCTAATCTGGATTTCTGATGGTCCTTGTTCCACATCCATACAATGTTGAGCTCCAGACGCACACTTTCAGGAACTTGCTCCTCTTTTCCGCATAAGTATCTGATATCAGTAGAGCTCTTATATTGAGAAAATCTTTCTTCCCCTGTCGTAATATCCTTCTGATTCATTCCGTGTTTCCATCATCCTGTGTAACCTTACTTCCGATTGGAAAATTCATTTACTTGTTCTACCACTGCATTGTTTCCAATTTTGCCGTTATGCAAGTCATTATTCGGTATTCATCATTATTCAGTATTCATAACCTGTGTCTAGCCTCTGCTAAATATATGGCCCAATTCTACAAACCTATGGATCCTTAAAAGGATACTCTGATATCTTGTGTGTCCTTTGACCGGGAGGTTTATCATCGTTGTTTTGTTAGCACCATCCGGAGGTCACGCGGAGGGTAATTAAATGATGCACTTATTTAAGAACGTGTTGAGGCATAGATACCTTCAGATTTATTCTGAAAATAACAGAAATCGAATCTTTAAACTAAATGGTGATTTACCTCAAGAACATGTTCTGGTTACACTCCTTTTCGGTCTGTACATGTAGAACTCACCGGAAACATCGTCCAAAAAATTCATTTACGCTGATGGCATTTCTTTGGTGACGCACAGCTCCAAGATGATGCTTAAACCACTTTATCGACTGATATGACAGCCTTGGAATATCAATTGAAGACATAAAGTCCGTAAATGAGACCGCGATCATAACGAGACACTTTATGTGTGAAGGTCCGCCTTAATCACATAAATTTCACATTTCAATATTACCTGTTTCGGCTACTGTCATCTTCAGATGGATACAAATAAAAAATAGTGGTACAGTGAACTTACAAATAAAAAATACTGTACAATGAACTAAATTCAACTATCTGGAACAAAATCTATAACAGGCCTGGTGATACATAAGAAAAATAAAAAAAATTATATGATCATCGGCACTCATACCAGCCAAACATATAATAAAATATTGTGATGTAGGAATTAACGTCAAAATTTATACATCTACATACATAGTAAGTGCTGGTGATGATCTGGAATGCGTCTGGTTTTTATACATATTAACTGAAGCCAGCAGAGGGCACTATAGCTAGGGTAAATGAGTAACCAGTGTCGTAAATTTAATTATTAACATGCAGTATGCCTTGTCATTAATTAAAATTACTTCACATTGCAAAATGAGAGTCTGACAATAAAACATGAATTGACATACAATATGTGGAATTAAAAAAACATGCAGCAGGAATTACAGAAGACAATATGGAAGTGTTACATAAGGCACCAAAGGGACTATTACTGAACCGTCTCGAAGAAATGGAAGTTTATGTACAAAGAAAACAGCAACGAGAATTACTGCTTAATGAACAGCATGAGTTTAACCTGAACGCTTGTTTTGATGTAATAGCAAACCTACTAGTTTGAGCAACGTCGAGCGTCGCAACAGCTTGGCATGCGGTCGTGTGCGCCGGCCACCAGCGGCGAGGAGACTGGGCCTTCTTCCGAAAGCTCTGCCACAGGGAAACAAGAACTTCTTCATATAGAAAAGCAAGGAGACGGCGCCATGGAGATCACACTCCGGATGTGTTATCGGCTATCGAGGTTTTAATTAATAGTCACTGTTCTGTTAATTACCTTACACTTACGGTTATGTTTCAATTTTTTGTCATGATAGAAGGTTTCGATTTATAGATGTGAGATAATTTTTAAACTTTTATTCTGGATGTTATACAACTGTGTTTTATTCACTTTGCCAGGCTAGGAACTTCACATTATTACTCTTTACACCTTTTATGTGGATTTTAAGCACGGACCTAATTCCACATATTTTATGTCCGTTCATGTTTTATTGTCAGACGCTCGTTTTGCCATGTGAAGAAACTTTAATTAATGACCACGAATACTGCATTTTAACTATTAAGTTTACAATACTAGTTACTCATGTACCCCAGCTATAGTGCCCCCTGCTAGCCTCAGTTATTTGTACAAATACGAAACGCGCCTAGGCCATCACCAGCACTTGCTACGATCGCTACAGACGACGGTATGTGTACAGATTTTGACGTTGTTATCTACATATATGTATGGCAGGTGTGCATGACTGATGGCTGTTAATTATGTAAATATTATTTTATTTTTCTTATATTTCGCCAGACTTGTTATAGATTTTACCAGCTAACAGAATGTCGTTGGTTACACCACTGTTTTTCTTTTTCTTTTTTTGTAACAGATCTGAAGATGGCAGTAGCCGAAACCGCTAACAGTAAATTGTCAAATTTGTGTGACCGAGATGGAGATTTACGAATAAAGCCTCGGGAACCTACTACAAGAAATTATTTCTCCATCTAATTCCTCAGAAAAAATTATGTTTTCACTTCGGCTAAACAACAGTAAGGCAAATTACACACCAGGAGTCAGATTCGTAGGCTAGGAATAACACTAGACAGAACTCAACTTTCCAGCTGCATCTCTCAAATGTAGCTGCTGAACTCAAAACGAGAAATAATGTACTTCAAAAACTTGCTAGCACATCATGGGAGGCTAATGCTCTGTTTAAAGATTCACAGCCTTATCCCGATCACACATTGTTGTTACATACCACTGTACAATCTCGATCAATAACGCTTACTCCAAGAAGATAGACGCGCAACTCGTGAGGCAGTACGAATAATTGTGGGACATGTTCGGAGTACAAACAGACTAAGGCTCCCTGTTCTCATAAATATCCGACTTCCAGCTCTTAGAAGATCAGAAGCTCTCCACAAAGTCTAGAAAAACATTAAGGAGAATCCTCAGGTACCCGTTCGTCGAGATATAGCATAAGCAGAACAGTAACGCTTGAAATCCAGGGAACTGTCGTTGAGCACAGCAAAAAATCTTCTTGAGTCCACTTTAAATATCAACCATTCATAGAAAATCCGGTGGGAGCAGTCATCAGTAGTCAACAAACATCTAGTTGAAAACCTTTCCACGCGGGTACAAGAATTAGGTACCCCTGGACGTCAGTGGATGCTCATGAACCAGATTCGAGCCAGATGAGACAGATGGTGTCAACTACTGCACAACTGAGGATGGGCTCGTTCTGCAAACTGTGACTGCGGCGCCTCTTTACAGTCCATCCACCATTCGTTGCTCACTGTCCTCTTCGTACAAAGGAACAATAATGGACATTCACCATGCCTCTGATGAAGCGATCAAATGGATCCGACAAACAGATCTGCCAACGTAAAAGTGTACGAGCTTGTGATTGTGCACATTTGTCTTTTAATTTTGTGTATCTGTTTCTGTTTTCATCATACGATGGATAAAGAAATATGTATCCCTTCGATTTCTTTCAAAATGTCATTCAGGGGGCCTACGGCGCCTGCAAACCTTGGCAACAGTGTCTGTTCGCGAAATTTTCTCATACTTTCTACATTGAGTCTTTGACGTACGAGTTGAACAGCAGTGCTGGTAAGCTTATCATCAACTTGTGACACTTGTCCTTACACATTTATTAGGTCTATAACTATGCTTCTGTCGCTTTTTCCGAAGTTCGAGGTTTAATTGTGGAAAAACTTACAAACATTTTACGATTCAAAGTATTGGGCGTCGCTGCCACTACTTTCTCCCATCTTTCGGGCAGCATACGAATCCCGCCGCTGAAGAACGGGCCACCTTTTGAGGAGATCCACGAATCGATCCAAATTTGCACCTGTTCATATGACCGGAAGTGCTGGTCAGCCAGACCGTGGGTAGGAATTCCCGTTTTGACGTTTCCAATTACGTTTCGACGGGTTTCGCGACGTGGGCTCAAGTAGTGTCACGCTGCAAAATCACCTTTTCATATCTATCGCTGTGCTGCGGCCGTTTGTCTTCCAGTACTTGCCTCAAACGCATCAACTGCTTTCGATAACGATCTCTTGTGATTGTTTCCGTCGGTATCAATAGATTCGAAAATTTTCTCTCTTTCGTCGACATGCCGGTCTCAGACGTAAAAACCACCATTCTTGAAGCATTGAAACCATTCTCCGCACTTTGTTTCACTAATAGTTGTATCACCATAGGTCTTGGCCAGCGTTTTATAAGCCTCAGTCGTAGATTTCATGTTAAAGCAGAAAATTAAAACTTCCCGGAAAAGCTGACGTGCTCAATCGAGAAAAACTGTTACAAATTGACTAATATTTTGATGGTGTTGTGTTTACAAATGCCTAAACTTATTGTACGACGTCTACGACCTAGCACCTGCATCACAACTTGCGACTGGTGCCATCTATTGCAGAACGGCGGAAGCAATGTTGTAAGCCTAATATTATTCCCACTAGGGTTTTGTAGATGTTGTATGTTATTCGAATGTGTCTATATTTTAGCTCCTAAAGGATGGCGTTCATCCTATTCGCCTTACAACGACGAAAGCTTTCTCCACGCTCACAAACTTTCCTTCACTCTGCCTTCCATTACTACACGCAACGTCAGAATTGTTTCTTTGCTACCTCGTCCTTACCTGTAACTGATCTGTTGCGAGTGCATCTTCATACTTCTCTTCTGGTGTGTTTTACCCTAGTCACCAGTTTACAGGAGTGACTAATCAGATTAATCCTCCGATAGTTTCCACATATATCCGCTGTGACTTCTTTGATAAATTGACGATAATGCACATGTACACTACTGCCATTAAAATTGCTACACCAAGAAGAAAAGCAGATGATAAACGGGTATTCATTGGACAAATATATTATACTAGAACTGACATGTGATTATATTGTCACGCAATTTGGGTACATACATCCTGAGAAATCAGTACCCAGAACAACCAACTCTGGCCGTAACAACGCCCTTGATACGCCTTGGCATTGAGTCAAACAGAGCTGGGATAGCGTGTACAGGTACAGCTGCCCATGCAGCTTCAACACAATACCACCGTTCATCAAGAGTAGTGACTGGCTTATTGTGACGAGCCAGTTGCTCGGCCACCATTTACCAGACGTTTTCAATTGGTGAGAGATCTGGAGAACGTGCTGGCCAGGGCAGCAGTCGAACATTTTCTGTGTCCAGAAAGGCCCGTACAGGACCTGCAACATGCGGTCGTGCGTTATCCTGCTGAAATGTAGGATTTTGCAGGGATCGAATGAAGGGTAGAGCCACGGGTCGTAACACATCTGAAATGTAACGCCCACTGTTCGAAGTGTCGTCAATGCGAACAAGAGGTGACCGAGACGTGTAACCAATGGCACCCCATGCCATCACGCCAGGTGATACGCCAGTATGGCGAGGACGAATACACGCTTCCAATGTGCGTTCACCACGATGTCGCCAAACCACCATGATGCTGTAAACAGAACCTGGATTCATCCGAAAAAATGACGTTTTGCCATTCGTGCACCCAGGTCCGTCGTTGAGTACACCATCGCAGGCGCTCCTGTCTGTGATGCAGCGTCAAGGGTAACCGCAGCCATAGTGTCCGAGCTGATAGTCCATGCTGATGAAAACGTCGTCGAACTGTTCATGCAGATGGTTTTTGTCTTGCAAACGTCCCCATCTGTTGACTCAGGGATCGAGACGTGGCTGCACGATCCGTTGCAGCCATGCGGATAAGATGACTGTCATTTCGACCGCTAGTGATACGAGGCCGTTGGGATCCAGCACGGCGTTCCGTATCACCCTCCTAAACTCACTGATTCCATATTCTGCTAACAGTCATTGGATCTCGACCAACGCGAGCAGCAATGTCGCGATACGATAAACCGCAAACGCGATAGGCTACAATCCGACCTTTACCAAAGTCGGAAACGTGGTGGTACGCATTTCTCCTCCTTACACGAGGCATCACAACAACGTTTCACCAGGCAACGCCGGTCAACTGCTGTTTGCGTATGAGAAATCGGTTGGACACTTTCCTCATGTCAGCACGTTGTAGGTGTCGCCACCGGCGCCATCCTTATGTGAATGCCCTGAAAAGCTAACCATTTGCATATCACAGCATATTCTTCCTGTCGGTTAAATTTCGCGTCTGTAGCACGTCATCTTCGTGGTGTAGCAATTGTAATGGCCAATAGTGTACTGTTGTTGTTGTGGTCTTCAGTCCTGAGACTGGTTTGATGCAGCTCTCCATGCTACTCTATCCTGTGCAAGCTTCTTCATCTCCCAGTACTTACTGCAACCTACATCCTTCTGAATCTGCTTAGTGTATTCATCTCTTGGTCTCCCTCTACGATTTTTACCCTCCACGCTGCCCTCCAATGCTAAATTTGTGATCCCTTGATGCCTCAAAACATGTCCTACCAACCGATCCCTTCTTCTAGTCAAGTTGTGCCACAAACTTCTCTTCTCCCCAATCCTATTCAATACCTCCTCATTAGTTACGTGATCTACTCACCTTATCTTCAGCATTCTTCTGTAGCACCACATTTCGAAAGCTTCTATTCTCTTCTTGTCCAAACTAGTTATCGTCCATGTTTCACTTCCATCTACATCTACATCTACATCTATACTCCGCGAGCCACCTTACGGTGTGTGGCGGAGGGTACTTATTGTACCACTATCTGATCCCCCCTTCCCTGTTCCATTCACGAATTGTGCGTGGGAAGAACGACTGCTTGTAAGTCTCCGTATTTGCTCTAATTTCTCGGATCTTTTCGTTGTGATCATTACGCGAGATATATGTGGGCGGTAGTAATATGTTGCCCATCTCTTCCCGGAATGTGCTCTCTCGTAATTTCGATAATAAACCTCTCCGTATTGCGTAACGCCTTTCTTGAAGTGTCCGCCACTGGAGCTTGTTCAGCATCTCCGTAACGCTCTCGCGCTGACTAAATGTCCCCATGACGAATCGCGCTGCTTTTCGCTGGATCATGTCTATCTCTTCTATTAATCCAACCTGGTAAGGGACCCATAATGATGAGCAATACTCAAGAATCGGACGAACAAGCGTTTTGTAAGCTACTTCTTTCGTCGATGAGTCACATTTTCTTAGAATTCTTCCTATGAATCTCAACCTGGCGCCTGCTTTTCCCACTATTTGTTTTATGTGATCATTCCACTTCAGATCGCTCCGGATAGTAACTCCTAAGTATTTTACGGTCGTTACCGCTTCCAATGATTTACCACCTATGGCATAATCGTACTGGAATGGATTTCTGCCCCTATGTATGCGCATTATATTACATTTATCTACGTTTAGGGAAAGCTGCCAGCTGTCGCACCATGCATTAATCCTCTGCAGGTCCTCCTGGAGTACGTACGAGTCTTCTGATGTTGCTACTTTCTTGTAGACAACCGTGTCATCTGCAAATAGCCTCACGGAGCTACCGATGTTGTCAACTAAGTCATTTATGTATATTGTAAACAATAAAGGTCCTATCACGCTTCCCTGCGGTACTCCCGAAATTACCTCTACATCTGCAGATTTTGAACCGTTAAGAATGACATGTTGTGTTCTTTCTTCTAGGAAATCCTGAATCCAATCACAAACCTGGTCCGATATTCCGTAAGCTCGTATTTTTTTCACTAAACGTAAGTGCGGAACCGTATCAAATGCCTTCCTGAAGTCCAGGAATACGGCATCAATCTGCTCGCCAGTGTCTACGGCACTGTGAATTTCTTGGGCAAATAGGGCGAGCTGAGTTTCACATGATCTCTGTTTGCGGAATCCATGTTGGTTATGATGAAGGAGATTTGTATTATCTAAGAACGTCATAATACGAGAACACAAAACATGTTCCATTATTCTACAACAGATTGACGTAAGCGAAATAGGCCTATAATTATTCGCATCTGATTTATGACCCTTCTTGAAAATGGGAACGACCTGCGCTTTCTTCCAGTCGCTAGGTACTTTACGTTCTTCCAGCGATCTACGATAAATTGCTGATAGAAAGGGGGCAAGTTCTTTAGCATAATCACTGTAGAATCTTAAGGGTATCTCGTCTGGTCCGGATGCTTTTCCGCTACTAAGTGATAGCAGTTGTTTTTCAATTCCGATGTCGTTTATTTCAATATTTTCCATTTTGGCGTCCGTGCGACGGCTGAAGTCAGGGACCGTGTTACGATTTTCCGCAGTGAAACAGTTTCGGAACACTGAATTCAGTATTTCTGCCTTTCTTCGGTCGTCCTCTGTTTCGGTGCCATCGTGGTCAACGAGTGACTGAATAGGGGATTTAGATCCGCTTACCGATTTTAGTCATTGATGCAACCACTGACTTATGATCACTGATACCCTCTTCTACATTCACGGAGTCGAAAAGTTCCGGTCTATTTGTTGCTATGAGGTCTAAAACGTTAGCTTCACGAGTTGGTTCTCTAACTATCTGCTCGAAGTAATTCTCGGACAAGGCAGTCAGGATAATGTCACAAGAGTCTCTGTCCCTGGCTCCAGTTCTGATTGTGTGACTATCCCATTCTATACCTGGTAGATTGAAGTCTCCCCCTATTACAATAGTATGATCACGAAACTTCTTCACGACGTTCTGCAGGTTCTCTCTGAGGCGCTCAACTACTACGGTTGCTGATGCAGGTGGTCTATAGAAGCATCCGACTATCATATCTGACCCACCTTTGATACTTAACTTAACCCAGATTATTTCACATTCGCATTCGCTAATAACTTCACTGGATATTATTGAATTCTTTACTGCTATAAATACTCCTCCACCATTGGCGTTTATCCTATCCTTGCGGTATATATTCCATTCTGTGTCTAGGATTTCGTTACTGTTCACTTCCGGTTTTAACCAACTTTCCGTTCCTAATATTATATGCGCACTATTTCCTTCAATAAGAGATACTAATTCAGGAACCTTGCCCTGGATACTCCTGCAGTTTACCAATATTACGTTGACTTTTCCTGTTTTTGGTCTCTGAGGACGGACGGTCTTTATCAACGATGATAATGTCCTCTCTGGTAAGCCGTCAGGTATTTTATCGTTTCGCCCAAGGGGGGGGGGGGTCCCTCTAACCTAAAAAACCCCCGTGTGCACGCCACACGTACTCTGCTACCCTAGTAGCTGCTTCCGGTGTGTAGTGCACGCCTGACCTGTCTAGGGGGGCCCTACAGTTCTCCACCCAATAACGGAGGTCGATGAATTTGCAACCATTATAGTCGCAGAATCGTCTGAGCCTCTGGTTTAGACCCTCCACACGGCTCCAAACCAGAGGACCGCGATCGACCCCCCGGCAAGCACACCGAGTGCACACTGGCATTCTTCCCCGACCTACCCGCTATTTTCCTAAGGGGCTCCATAACCCGCCTAACGTTGGAGCTCCCTATAACTAATAGGCCCGCCCTCTGTGACTGTCGGGACCTTGCCGGAGAATCGGTCACTGGCCCAACAGGCGAGGCATCCTGTGGTGGCTCGGAAACGATGTCATCACCACTAGGAAGCACCCCGTACCTGTTGGAAAGGGGTAAGGCAGCTGCCACGCGGCCAGATCCCACCTTCGCCTTTCGGCCAGGCACGCGCGAGCCCACCACTGTCCGCCATTCACCCTGGAGTGATGGCTGACCGGTAAGATGCTCACTGCCGGAAGACGCAGCGACATCAGGGGTTCCATGCGATTCCAAGGCCACCGAAGTAGGCATAGGTCTCACCACAGTTGCCCCAACGCCACTACGAGCCGACGCCTGCGCCTCGAGCTCGATGAGCCTAACAGACAAAGCCTCCACCTGCCCCCGAAGAGTGGCCAATTCTCCTTGCGTCCGCTCACAACAACCACAGTCCCTACACATGACTATGTTTACCCTACAAGCAGCAGGAAATCGAAGTGCTCTCTCACTGACGGTCTAACCGACACTGAGCTGTTCTAACCAAACAAACAAAAGCCTGTACGATACGAGGGTCGATAGCAACGGCGATACTGTACACTACACTGTTATTAAAATAAACGGTTGTGTCTAGTAGGCACTCAAACACGCAAGAAATTACAAAAATAAAATAGTAACTACCCAGATAACTGAAAATAAGTTGTACCTGTTTGAAGCTCGCAAAAATGTGTAACAAGCGAACGGTGTACTCGCCTTATTAGCAGCAGGAAATCGAAGTGCTCTCACTGACGGTCTAACCGACACTGAGCTGTTCTAACCAAACAAACAAAAGCCTGTACGATACGAGGGTCGATAGCAACGGCGATACCGTACACTACACTGTTATTAAAATAAAAGGTTGTGTCTAGTAGGCACTCAAACACGCAAGAAATTACAAAAATAAAATAGTAATTACCCAGATAACTGAAAATAAGTTGTACCTGTTTGAAGCTCGTAAAAATGTGTAACAAGCGAACGGTGTACTCGCCTTATTAGCAGCAGGAAATCGAAGTCCTCTCTTACTGACGGTCTAACCGACACTGAGCTGTTCTAACCAAACAAACAAAAGCCTGTACGATACGAGGGTCGATAGCAACGGCGATACTGTACACTACACTGTTATTAAAATAAAAGGTTGTGTCTAGTAGGCACTCAAACACGCAAGAAATTACAAAAATAAAATAGTAACTACCCAGATAACTGAAAATAAGTTGTACCTGTTTGAAGCTCGTAAAAATGTGTAACAAGCGAACGGTGTACTCGCCTTATTAGCAGCAGGAAATCGAAGTGCTCTCTCACTGACGGTCTAACCGACACTGAGCTGTTCTAACCAAACAAACAAAAGCTACATGGCTACACTCCATACAAATACTTTCAGAAACGACTTCCTGACACTTAAATCTATATTCGATGTTAACAAATTTCTCTTCTTCAGAAACGATTTCCTTGCCATTGCCAGTCTACATTTTATATCCTCTCTACTTCGACCATCATCAGTTATTTTACTCCCTAAATAGCAAAACTCCTTTACTACTTTAAGTGTCTCATTTCCTAATCTATTTCCCTCAGGATCACCCGATTTAATTTGACTACATTCCTTTCAAGACACTGTCCATTCCGTTCAACTGCTCTTCTAAGTCCTTTGCCGTCTCTGACAGAATTACAATGTCATCGGCGAACCTCAAAGTTTTTACTTCTTCTCCATGAATTTTAATACCTACCCCGAATTTTTCTTTTGTTTCCTTTACTGCTTGCTCAATATACAGATTGAATAACATCGGGGAGAGGCTACAACCCTGTCTGTCTCCTTTCTCAACCATTGCTTCCCTTTCATGCCCCTCGACTCTTATAACTGCCATCTGGTTTCTGTACAAATTGTAAATAGCCTTTCGCTCCCTGTATTTTACCCCTGCCACCTTCAGAATTTGAAAGAGAGTATTCCAGTTAACATTGTCAAAAGTTTTCTCTAAGTCTACAAATGCTAGAAAAGTAGGTTTGCCTTTTCTTAATCTTTCTTCTAAGATAAGTCGTAGGGTTAGTATTGCGTCACGTGTTCCAACATTTCTACGGAATCCAAACTGATCTTCCCCGAGGTCCGCTTCTACCAGTTTTTCCATTCGTCTGTAAAGAATTCGCGTTAGTATTTTGCAGCTGTGACTTATTAAACTGATAGTTCGGTAATTTTCACATCTGTCAACACCTGCTTTCTTTGGGATTGGAATTATTATATTCTTCTTGAAGTCTGAGGGTATTTCGCCTGTCTCATACATCTTGCTCACCAGATGGTAGAGTTTTGTCATGCCTGGCTCTCCCAAGGCCATCAGTAGTTCTAATGGAATCTTGTCTACTCCCGGGGCCTTGTTTCGACTCAGGTCTTTCAGTGCTCTGTCAAACTCTTCACGCAGTATCTTATCTCCTATTTCTTCTTCATCTACATCCTCTTCCATTTCCACAATATTGTCCTCAAGTACATCGCCCTTGTATAAACCCTCTATATACTCCTTCCACCTTTCTGCCTTCCCTTCTTTGCTTAGAACTGGGTTGCCATCTGAGCTCTTGATATTCATACAAGTGGTTCTCTTCTCTCCAAAGGCCTCTTTAATTTTCCTGTAGGCAGTATCTATCTTACCCCTAGTGAGATAAGCCTCTACATCCTTACATTTGTACTCTAGCCATCCCTGTTTAGCCATTTTGCACTTCCTGTCGATCTCATTTTTGAGACGTTTGTATTCCTTTTTGCCTGCTTCATTTACTGCATTTTTATATTTTCTCCTTTCATCAATTAAATTCAATATTTCTTCTGCTACCCAAGGATTTCTATTAGCCCTCGTCTTTTCACCTACTTGATCGTCTGCTGCCTTCACTATTTCATCCCTTAGAGCTACCCATTCTTCTTCTACTGTATTTCCTTCCCCCATTCCTGTGAATTGTTCCCTTATGCTCTCCCTGAAACTCTCTACAACCTCTGGTTCTTTCAGTTTATCCAGGTCCCATCTCCTTAAATTCCCACCTTTTTGCAGTTTCTTCAGTTTCAATCTGCAGTTCATAACCAATAGATTGTGGTCAGAATCCACATCTGCCCCTGGAAATGTCTTACAATTTAAAACCTGGTTCCTAAATCTCTGTCTTACCATTATATAATATATCTGATACCTTTTAGTATCTCCAGGATTCTTCCAGGTATACAACCTTCTATCATGATTCTTGAACCAAGTGTTAGCTATGATTAAGTTATGTTCTATGCAAAATTTTACAAGGCGGCTTCCTCTTTCATTTCTTCCGCCCGGAGATCCGAATGGGGGACTATTTTACCTCCGGAATATTTTACCCAAGAGGACGCCATCATCATTTAATCATACAGTAAAGCTGCATGTCCTCGGGAAAAATTACGGCTGTAGTTTCCCCTTGCTTTCAGCCGTTCGCAGTACCAGCACAGCAAGGCCGTTTTGGTTAATGTTACAAGGCCAGATCAGTCAATCATCCAGACTGTTGCCCCTGCAACTACTGAAAAGACTGCTGCCCCTCTTCAGGAACCACACGTTTGTCTGGCCTCTCAACAGATACCCCTTCGTTGTGGTTGCACCTACGGTAGGGCCATCTGTATCGCTGAGGCACGCAACCCTCCCCACCCACGGCAAGGTCCATGGTTCATGGGGGGTGTACTATCTGATGAAAAGTACGCAGCACTCTTACGTAAAGCGAATTTGACCACTAGATTCCACGGGAGGCGAACCAGCCAGTATAAAAGGTAGTGGGGAGTACTGTGTTGTCGGTAGAGAAGCCGCAACAGCAGAATGGATCGGTTAGGAGGACTCACTGATTTTGAACGTGGACTAGTCATTGAATGTCAACTGAGTAACACATTCCTCAGAGGCATTTCAATGCTTCTAAAGCCGCCGACGTTCACTGTTGGTGGTGCGACCGTGATGTGGAAAAGCGAAGAAACAACCATACCTAAACACATACCAGGTAGACCTCGTGCTCTGACAGAGGGACCGTCGAGCATAGCAGATGGTGGATGTATACAAATAATATGAAATCAAGGAAAGGAATCACTCGTGAGTTCCAAACTGCTAGCAACAGTCCAGGTAGTACAATGACTGTGCGTAGGGGGTTAAAAAGTTGGGGTCGCAGTGCTCCAGCAGCTCCTCACAACACACACTTTTCTGCAGTCAGTGCTGAGTGGCACTTGAGGAAGTGTAAAGAGCGACGCCACTGGACCGTGAATGACTGGAAACGAGTGATCTGGAGTGATGAATCACGCTTTACACCGTGTGAATCCGATGCAAAGGTTTGGGTGTGGTCAATCCCTGGAGGCCGTTATCTGCCAACGTGTGTAGTTCAAACAGTGAAGTACACATTATGGTATGGAGGTGTTTTCTGTGTTGCTGGTTTAGCCTCCTTATTGTGCTTAACATAAAGATCAATGTGGAAGGATATAAACATATTTTACAGCATTGTGTACTGCGATTAGTAGTGGAACAGTTTGGAGACGATTATTGTTTGTATCAACATGGCAATACACGTTGTAATGAAGCAGCATCTGTCAGGCAATGGTTTGTAGACAGCCGGCCGCTGTGGCAGAGTGGTTTTAGGCGCCTCAGTCCAGAACCGCGCTGCTGCTACGGTCGTAGGTTCGAATCCTGCCTCGGGCATGGATGTGTGTGATGTCCTTAGGTTCAGTTAGGTTTTAAGTAGTTTTAAGCCTAGGGGACTGATGACCTCAGTTGTCTCATAGTGCTTAGAGCCATTTGAACCATTTGGTTTGTAAACAGTAACATCCCTGAAATTGACTGGCCTCTCTTGAGTTCCGTCCTAAATCCAATGGTACGCTGTCGGCATGAGTTACAACGTCGACTTCAGACCGCCAGCAACATCCAATATCACTACATTCTTTGGTTTAGGGTCTTGAGGAAGAATGTGCTGCCATTCCTCCACAGACTTTCGGATACCCCACTCAAAGCGCATCAGCAGAGTTAAAGCCGTCATAAAGGAAAAGGGTCAACATACCCCATATAAATGTCCACTAATAGGCGCCCAGATACTTTTGATAAGAGTATACATGGCATCCTGCCCTCTTGTTACATTATAACTACTGTGCTTTGAAACCTTGATTATGTATTTATTTAGTATATTCCACTCATCTCCTATGCAAACAGTCACGCCCCTTTTACTTCGGCTATTGGTTACTGTCTCAGACAATATCTGCTTCACCTCAATCGGTGCTAAATTTTCGATATTACATTTCATAGTAACTTCTTTTTTCCTGTCCGCTTGAATTTCAACATCACATTCATAACTACTAGGTTATAATCTGTGTCTACGTCCGCACCTGGGTATGCTTTGTCGTCCAGAAGTTGTTTTCTTAATCTCTAACTACAATGTATTCCAGTTTATGTCTTCCTGTATTTCCTGGTGGAAACCTTTGTCAGAACGCTGACAACCTCTTTTTCTTCTCATTTCTTTCCTGTAGTCCCTATTCCCCAGCTCTCCTATAACAGTTTTACAATACATTAGAGCTATGGAATTTTAATACCTCCTGACATATTCTACCAGTTCCTCCATTTACTTATATGTTGCCTCTGTCTGCTCGTCATCAGATTGTGATATGAGCATGTAAACACGTACAGGTGTATTTGGTGCTGAGCTAATGTTGCTCATAGTATCTGTGTTCTTAACTATGTTATGCCATTTATTAATGACGTCGTTATTACCCTGCAGTCATCTTCCTAGAAAACTGTTCTCTTTTCATTACCATTCAGTAATCACTATCAAATCTAACATCAGCCTGTTCATCCCTAATTTCAAACTCTGTTTTACCTACGACATAAAGACTTCTGGCATTCTGTGCTCAGATTCAAAGAACATTATTCTGCGTTCTTCTGACATCTCCGTCCTGAGGAGTCGCTATACGGAGATCCGAAGGGAGGACTAGTTTACTTCCCAAAGTGTTTTACAAAAGAAATGATAACCAAGAGAATCTTGCAGCAGATCGCATTTTTGCGTATACTTTGAGTGTTTTTAATGCACTAGTTTCCATTGGCTTCTGAATCTTCCATTGTCACTGATTATTGCTGATGCGTCCTCCACAGGACTGCCATAGCGGTGTGAATCCACTTTCTGAACGCTACAGCAACTTCACATTGTTCAAATTAATGATACTGGTGTCGGACTCAATGTTCCTGTATTTCCTTCCAGGTGATCTACTCTGGTTTCTTCTTCATAGTGTTCATCTTCGGGACCTCGAACAAAAATGCGAATGAAGCCACATGAGTTCAAGCTAAGGAGAAGCTTTCATATGACAATAGGGACACCGACACACAAGTCGCTGACGTGGCGTCAGATCGAAAGACTTGCACTGTGCTGAGAGCCACATCAGGCTTGTTTATGATCTCCTCGGGTTTCCGCCTGTACGTGCTGTCAAACGTGTACAGTATTCCGCCAGAAAGTTTTCCCGGAAGCGCCGGTGCTGCGAGAATACTGCCGTCTGCTACTGGCTGTCTACAACAGAGATCCGACCTTAACTAATCGATTACAGAAGTGAGTGGTTTTGGGTGCTGCTGTATAATTTTCGGCGACAAATCAGTTTGATAAGCTATTAGAAGACTTGGAATAGAACTGTAAATAAATGAAAGGCCAGCAATATTAGCAAGCTAGATGCAGCTGCAGTTTTTCAAATTATGAACAGTTAGTAATGATCTACCTTGATCAGTCGGGTACTCAAATCAAACTTCGCAAAGATGCCAAAGAAAGTTGAGTAATTCCTTCTAAGTTAGTCGACTGAACTGTCGTTAAGCTCTCCCAGTCAGCAGTGCCATGTTATCCGTTCTTTTCAGGGGCAGATATTTATTATTATTACAGTCAACATGAAGTACACGACGTAGGTGGAAAACGTGAGCTTTTATGAAGGCTGTACTCACGTTTAATTGCCAGCGTCACTTACACATTGCACGATTCCCATCACGAATCTTTCTTGCCGTTGACTCTCTGTCGTAAGATACCGCCGCGAGATCACTGTGTCTCTTATTTCAATGTGATGCAGTCATACGAACAGTCCACTTCCTTCTCGTAGGATTGCTTAACGCCGGTACTGAAAGTGTACTCAATTTCTGCTTCTGACTAGTCTTCTTCCCTTTTGCTAGATACGTAACTAACCTAATGTCAAACTCATTACCGTTAACAGTAAAACTTTGCCCATGAACTGTAATTAAAGGCTTTACGGAATACTGCCGGTTGTTTAAGGATGACATTATCTCTTGTTGATGAAAAAGGAGATAAGCTACAAGTGTAACCTAGGTTGTTTCGACAGAACGGCTTTCCGAAGTATACAGCTGCCAAATTTTAGTTCATTACAAAATTTTCGACTGAGGCAGCATATAAGGGATAACATGTCATCACTGAATTCCTCTAGTTTCACAATCATGCTCATCACAGACTCACTGGACATGGGCGGGGTATGTATACTTCTGGCCATTAAAACTGAAACACAGTGAAGGCGGCATGCAACAAACACAAGACAGGCATGAAGTATACTACATGTTTGGCTGTGCAAATGATTAGCATTTCAGTGCAAACCCAAAGCGAGGGTAGGAGTACCGCCATCTAAATTCTGTACATAATGAAAGGTTACGCAGCGGATTGTTTGTGAGACTATCAAGTTATGCCTCTTTTAAGAACACGAAAAGTTTACCATAACCTGTTGTAATTTGACAACAGCAGGATCGTAGCCCTTCTAGATATTAGTTCATCGGTCCGATTGTTCGCGTGAATAAAAGTATGCACACTAACAGTGCGATGGCGTCTCGAGCACTGTTGTCTGTCGGCACGGCGGCTCTTATTTCTGCTGCTCTTGACGCGGTTTGTTTTCATAAAGTCTTTATGGCTGCCACAACAGAAATATAATTTCCGTACGAAAAATCCAGCAGGAAAGCAAGGAGGGTATTTGTGTTTGCTCGACAAGATAGTTACAGCACTTAAAACCTACTTGGAAGATAAAATGAGAGCCTTAAGTTCAAATAAGATAAACGGAACAATTGTGGTTAAAGCTCAAAGTCATTATCGACCTCAGTCAAGACAAATACGCAATAACTAATGTAGTAAAATACAGCAAAGGCCCACCTTGGATGAATTGTGTCATTTACAGAATATTTCAAAAATAGAGATTGTTGTTCTCTCACTAAAAAAGAGAAAACAGCGAAACTGACAGAGGAAACTCAATGGCAACTAATGTATATCCTTGTAGATATCGACGAACTCTACGACAATTTTCACATTCAGATCCTGGCGAAAAATATATCAGAAAATCTTAGGAAATGCTGTTAGATCAACGGATCCAGTCCTCCCATATAATCTCTCATGGATGATTCTTTGTTGAAATTGAATACAGGAGACGGAAAGACGAAATATTTATTTTCTCACTGAAAAATGTATTCACGGGTTAATATCAATGTCTGATTCACCAATGAGAAATACCCAAACAAGCATTATCGATATTGAAAAGCAGCGGAGACTATTCAGAACGATTAAGGCAGCTCTAAAGATGCAATTCACGTTAGATTTAAGGTTTTACATTAGCTCTAGAGCACATCTATCGAGAATCCCCCGCACAGATAACAGTTCCACGTGATGGTGGAGCAGAGCAGACCACTCCAGTTTACAAAAAGAGCAAAAGATCAGTGACAGTATCGCTCGGACATATCTTTGGGAGAAAAGCGGTATAGTTCTTAAGGAACTCTGTTGGGTAAATTTAGAAAACCTGTGCCCGAACAAATCCTTGCTACCATTAGGCTGCCCCTGTCGTATACCTCGATTAGGGATCGTGAAAATGAGAAAAGAGCCTTACAGATAGTCATTTTTTCCTAGGCCAATACGCGAAATTAATGTATTAAAAAAAACTAAACTCCTCCCGCACAGGCCATGAATGCCCAGAAGTACCGACTGGCCGCCGTGTCAGCCTCAGCCCACAGGCGTCACTGGATGCAGATATGGAGGGGCATGTGGTCAGCACACCGCTCTTGCGGCCGCATGTCAGTTCCCGAGACCGGAGCCGCTGCTTCTGAATCAAGTAGCTCTTCAGTTTGCCTCACAAGGGCTGAGTGCACCCCGCTTGCCAACAGCGCTCGGGAGACCGGATGGTCACCCATCCAAGTGCTAGTCCAGCCCGACAGCGCTTAACTTCGGTGATCTGACGGGAACCGGTGTAACCAGTGCGGCAAGGCCGTTGGCGAAAATAACATACTGCCAGACAAAAAAATTCAAGCACCCGGAGAAGGAGGACGATACGAACTGAAACTTTACCGATTGACAGTATATGTGATGTCATTTCAGTGATTAAAAATTGGAGGCAAATTTACAAAGAACTTGGCAGTATGAGCGCACTTAATAGTATGACGCTGCACCCCCTCTAGTCTGGGTGCACGCACCGATTCGGTTGGAAAAGACGTCATAAAGTCGTTGTATTCTGTCCTGTGGCAGCTGGCCCATAACTGTTGTAACTGATCCTTGATATCTTTGATACCGGCAGTCAGAGAGATCTCATATCCGACCTGGTCCCACACAGTGACGGATCTGGCAACAGGAATACCTCAACACCACGCAGGCAGTTCATGTCTGAACGAGCGTTGTCCCGCACGATATCGCCGCATGAGAGGTTTCCAGCGATCTCTATAAATCACCCAAGGCAAATGTTGGGATGGTTCCTTCGAAAGGGCACGGCCGATTTCCTTCCCCACCTTTCAAACATTCTGAGCTTGTGCTCCGTCTATAATGACTCAATGTCGACGAAACGTTAAACCCTAATCCTCCTCCTTTCAGTCACTACCAGCGGTGATTTGAAGTCTTACTCGATGGATCTCCTCACCATGACGCCAGGAGAAATACCTCAGTGCATTTCCGAAACGAGGAAGTGACTTCCTTGTCGGCTGTCGATTCGGGCGCCCTGGTTGCTGATCCTACGCTTCCGTGGGTTTGTTTGGCGTGCCTGTGACCCCTCTTGATTGACTGGCCCGACTGGCACACATCCGTATTTTACTAATTATTTCATGGCACCTGAAGATGGAGCTTTGGGTTCCGAAATCGGTCGTGTAATGAATAAGAAATTCGTGGCAACTGAAGCTGATTTTTATTCTATTGAACAGATAGTGGTCTGGGCATCTGATATATGCTCAAGCTCGAGTGATTTCTCCAGGACGACCGGTGTTTCCAACACCCACTGGAGACATATTGTAAAGCCTCTGCAGGAAACAGCACATTGCATAAGTGCTAAAAGCGGGAGCGGGAAGTGGCCAATGAAAATGCCTACATTCTGCTCCTGATTCGGACTGAGTAGAATATTTAAACGTAAAATAACTTTGTGCACCGGTCTGGAGCTTGCTAAGTTGAGGATTTACCCGCAACCCTCGTGGTGTGCAGACGTCGGGTGCCACTTGGGTATCGGTGGCGTCTTACCTGCACATTTCAGAAGTTGGGAGCAGGTCGTTCTTTGTCATCAATCGAGTTATTTGTTGCATTACGGCAGACAGGGAGAATCTGAAGGTACATGGAAATTTGCTTAGACACTTTCGCGTTTTTCTCGGCGAGTGTTGCGGATTGTTGAGCGGGAACTTGTACGGTAAAGAGAGAGATCACAGAGCGGGTCGTGGAGTCATTAACTATCCGACAGTGGTGCTAGCTAAGAGTGAGCCACTTCGCCAGGTTTTCAATTAAATCTGCGGCATAGTGTGTCGCGTAATCTGCCTCACACACCTTACATTGCTAAAGGGTGCGTGATTTCGTACCGTGACCGGAAGTGGTACTTCGGACCACGTAGCGCACGAAAGGAACGTTTTAGAATAAGGACAGAGTCAAAATGATGCCTTGCACTAATTCTCCCGGCAAACATAAAATCGCTCTTCTGCTAATCTCTTTATCCTACAAATATGTGTGAATCTATGTTCAACATGTCCTCACAAACTACTGGATCGATTTGAACCAAACTTGGTACATATATTACTTGGCATCTGGGAAGAAGCACTGTCGGGTAAGGACCACCTAACTCTCAAACCGGAGCAGATGGACGTGAAAAAGGAGTGTAATGCAGTGACTTGACCATATTACGGCCGAGCGGGTCTGGGCGCTACAGTCTGGAACCGCGCGACCGCTACGTCGCAGGTTCGAATCCTGCCTCGGGGATGGATGTGTGTGATGTCGTTAGGTTAGTTAGGTTTAAGTAGTTCTAAGTTTTACGGGACTGATGACCTCAGAAGTTAAGTCCCATAGTGCTCAGAGCCATTTGAACCATTTGTTACTATATTTAAGCAGCACGTAGTGATTTCAACAAACTTAAAACCTAATTTGAAATCTCTTCTGAACTTTTTCTCGCTCACATGCTCAACCTCAACGCATCTGTAAAGTAATTTAAGGCTTGAAGCCGTTTTTTACAGGGGAGTTCGATTCTTTAAAGAATCACTGGTTACTTACTACCTGGAAAGAAGCGGTGGTGGATTAAGAGCCACCTACATTACTCAGGGTTGAGAATGAAAAGGTATTGACACTAAAACGCGCCATAGGAACCCGAGGAGAAATTTCATCCAAATTTGTTAGGTTCGTGACTTATTATTTGTATAAAAATACTGTGAGATATAGATTACCTGCTACCACAAGGGGTACGCTGTGAATGAGAAAGGGCGACGTACAATAGTTCGTAAACGGCCACTTCGTGTTTATTTCATGTATTTAGTTGGTTTGGAATACTTTTAAAGGTACGAAGTGCAATTTGTCTCTTATTTGTGTTCTTCAGGCTGTCAAGCCGGTCTCGATAATGAGCACTGCAGCAATCCAACAAATTTGTCAACGTATTTCGGGACCTCAGAATAACACAGCCAGCACTGAAAGTCTTAAGTCGAAACAAGGCCTCGGGAGTAGACAAAAATCCGTTAGAGCTGCTGATAGGCGTGGGAGAGCCAGCCATGACAAAACTCTTCCATTTGGTGAGCACGATGTATGAGACAGGCGAAATACCCGCAGACATCAAGAAGAATGTAATAATGCCAATTCCAAAGACAGAGATGCTGAGAGGTGTGAAAAATACCGAACTATCAGTTTAATAAGTAGCGGTTGCAAAATACTAACACGAATCCATAACAGAAAGAATGGCAAAACTGGTAGAAGTCGGCATCGGGGAAGATCAGTTTGGATCGGAGTAATGTAGCAACAAGCGAGGCAACTTCTCATAGAAGATAGGAGAAGGAAAGATAAACCTACGTTAATAGCATTTGTAGTCTTAGTGAAAGCTTTTGAAAACGTTGACTGGAAAACTCTCTTTCAAATTCTAAAGGTGGCGAGGGTGAAATACGGGGACCAAAAGACTACACTACTGGCCATTAAAGCTGGTACACCTCGAAGATGACGTGCTACAGAGGCGAAATTTAACCGACAGGAAGAAAATGCTGTGATATGCAAATGATTAGCTTTTCAGAGCATTCACACAAGGATGGCGCCGGTGACGACACCTACAACGTGCTGACATGAGGAAAGTTTCCAACCGATTTCTCATACACAAACAGCAGTTGACCGGCGTTGCCTGGTGAAACGTTGTTGTGATGCCTCGTGTAAGGAGGAGAAATGCGTACCATCACGTTTCCGACTTTGGTAAAGGTCGGATTGTAGCCTATCGCGTTTGCAGTTTATCGTATCGCGACATTGCTGCTCGCGTTAGTCGAGATCCAATGACTGTCAGCAGAATATGGAATCAGTGGGTTCAGGAGGGTAATACGGAACGCGGTGCTGGATCCCAACGGCCTCGTATCACTAGCAGTCGAGATCACAGTCATCTTATCCGCATGGCTGTAACGGATCGTGCAGCCACGTCTCGATCCCTGAGTCAACAGATGGGGACGTTTGCAAGACAAAAACCATCTGCACGAACAGTTCGACGTAGTTTTCAGCAGCATGGACTATCAGCTCGGAGACCATGGCTGCGGTTACCCTTGACGCTGCATCACAGACAGGAGCGCCTGCGATGGTGTACTCAACGACGAACCTGGGTGCACGTATGGCAAAACGTCATTTTTTCGGATGAATCCAGGTTCTGTTTACAGCATCATGATGGTCGCATTCGTGTTTGGCGACATCGCGGTGAACGCACGATGGAAGCGTGTATTCGTCATCGCCATTCTGGCGTATCACCCGGCGTGATGGTATGGGGTGCCACCGGTTACACGTCTCGGTCACCGCTTGTTCGCATTGACGGCACTTTGAACAGTGGACGTTACATTTCAGATGTGTTACGACTCGTGGCTCTACCCTTCATTCGATTCATGCGAAACCCTACATTTCAGCAGGATAATGCACGACCGCATGTTGCAGGTCCTGTACGGGCCTTTCTGGATACAGAAAATGTTCGACTGCTGCCCTGGCCAGCACATTCTCCAGATCTCTCACCAATTGAAAACGTCTGGTCGATGGTGACCGAGCAAAGGGCTCGTCACAATACGCCAGTCACAACTCTTGACGAAATGTGGTATCGTGTTGAAGCTGCATGGGCAGCTGTACCTGTACACGCCATCCAAGCTCTGTTTGACTCAATGCCCAGGCGTATCAAGGGCGTTATTACGGTCAGAGGTGGTTGTTCTGGAGTACTGATTTCTCAGGATCTATGCACCCAAATTGAGTGAAAATGTAATGACATGTCAGTTCTAGTATAATATATTTGTCCAATGAATACCCGTTTATCGTCTGCATTTTTTCTTGGTGTAGCAATTTTAATGGCCAGTAGAGTAAAATTTGAAGAAGGAATTGAAACCCAGGAAGAAGAAATTAAAACTTTGATGTTTGACGACGACATTGTAATTCTTTTCAATTCAATAAACTTTACCAACAGCGGTATACTTTAAGATATTTTATTTTATTCTGAAAGCAGCCAGTTTCGGCAACTCATTTTGCCATCTTCAATCTCTATACGTTTTTTTCAAATCAACGAACTTAACGTATAGCGCAATAAAACTGGATATCGTGAATTCCAGTCATTGTGCAGCTGATTCATACGAAGGTGTGAAATGCGAGGGAGGAGAACGAGGTGAAGAGGACAGTGAGCAGCGCAAGTCTGAGTGTCTGTCTGTTTTCCCGGTTTCAGATGACGCGCTTAGTTGTGGCCGTGCTGTGCGCCTCAGCCGCAGCCGCAGCCGCGCTGGCCGCCGCTGCCCAGCCTCCGCCGCCGCAGCCGCCCCGCTACAAGGACTTCTACCACTCGTACACGCTGCGCCAGCAGCTCGAGAGCCAGGAGACTTTCAGCGGCCGTGGCGCTGGCGCGGGTGCAGGCGGTCAGCGCGGGCTGCCCACGGGGCCCGGCGCGCCCTCCGCCCCCGGCACCGCCCCCGGCACCGCCTCTGCCGCCGCAGCCGCCGCCGTGTCCGCCCCCGGCACCGCGCCTGCCGTCCCCGCAGTCACTGAAGCGCCGGCGCCCACGGCCACACGTGCGCCGTCGCTCAAACCGGCGAGTGGGGCGTCCCCTATGCAGATAGCGGATGCCCAGCAGCGAGCCTCCAGCTACAGGAAACTCCCCGTCTACTACCACGCCTATCCATACTACGGTTACGGAGGTGAGTTTCGTTTCAGATGTCCCTATGTTTCCCCTGCACTATGCCACTCCGTACAAAGAGATCCAGAAAAATGTAGATCCTATTTGATGGTTAACATTGCGAGGTGCCGGGTTGGAGAAGAGTTTGTACCTCTTTAATTCTGACGAATTTTGCATGAGAACGAGACATGCACTCGACCCCCTCCTAATCTACCAGCTAATGAATTATGCGCACAATGGTAACGGAAGGAAATGATGGTGGACCCTGCTACTTGGTAAAATAAGGAGAGCACACTCACAATAATTTAATAAAAATCGTAATCTACTCAAAAAAAAGAGAACTTTATCATAACAAACAACTGGAAATGGGATTCTGCCTTTATCTACGAAATGATATGCGGATTAAATATTACAATGAGATACATTATATATAGGTCTGAAAGACCTAAGTCGAAACACGGCCCCGGGAGTAGACAACATTCCATTAGAACTACTGACAGCCTTGGGAGAGCCAGTCCTGTCAAAATTCTACCATCTGGTGAGCAAAATGTATGAGACAGGCGAAATACCCTCAGACTTCAAGAAGAATATAATAATTCCAATCCCCAAGAAAGCAGGCGTTGACAGATGTGAAAATTACCGAACTATTAGTTTAATAAGTCATGCCTACAAAATACTAACGCGAATTCTTTACAGACGAATGGAAAAACTGGTAGAAGCCGACCTCGGGGAAGATCAGTTTGGATTCCGTAGAAATATGGGAACACGTGAGGCAATACTGACCCTACGACTTATTTTAGAAGCTGGATTAAGAAAAGGCAAACCTACGTTTCTAGCATTTGTAGACTTAGAGAAAGCTTTTGACAATGTTGACTGGAATACTCTCTTTCAAATTCTGAAGGTGGCAGGGGTAAAATACAGGGAGCGAAAGGCTATTTACAATTTGTACAGAAACCAGATGGCAGTTATAAGAGTCGAGGGACATCAAAGGGAAGCAGTGGTTGAGAAGGGAGTGAGACAGGGTTGTAGCCTCTCCCCGATGTTGTTCAATCTGTATATTGAACAAGAAGTAAAGGAAACAAAAGAAAAATTCGGAGTAGGTATTAAAATCCATGGAGAAGAAATAAAATCTTTCAGGTTCGCCGATGACATTGTAATTCTGTCAGAGACAGCAAAGGACTTGGAAGAGCAGTTGAAGGGAATGGACAATGTCTTTAAAGGAGGATATAAGATGAACATCAACAAAAGCAAAACAAGGATAATGGACTGTATTCGAATGAAGTCGGGTGATGCTGTGGGAATTGGATTGGGAAATGAGACACTTAAAGTAGTAAAGGAGTTTTGCTATTTGAGGAGCAAAATAACTGATGATGGTCGAAGTAGAGAGGATATAAAATGTAGACTGGCAATGGCAAGGAAAGCGTTTCTGAAGAAGAGAAATTTGTTGATATCGAGTATAGATTTAAGTGTCAGGAAGTCGTTTCTGGAAGTATTTGTATGGAGTGTAGCCATGTATGGAAGTGAAACATGGACGACAAATAGTTTGGACAAGAAGAGAATAGAAGCTTTCGAAATGTGGTGCTACAGAAGAATGCTGAAGATTAGATGTGTAGATCACATAGCTAATGCGGAGGTACTGAACAGGATTGGGTAGGACATGTTCTGAGGCATCAAAGGATCACCAATTTAGTATTGGAGGGCAGCGTGGAGGGTAAAAATCGTAGAGGGAGACCAAGAGATGAACACATTAAGCAGATTCAGAAGGATGTAGGTTGCAGTAGGTACTGGGAGATGAAGAAGCTTGCACAGGATAGAGTAGCATGAAGAGCTGCATCAAACCAGTCTCAGGACTGAAGACCACAACAACAACAATAACATATTATATATCAGAACATAAATGCACATGATTGTCGACACACACACAATAGGTTAAAGGATAGGGTGTACTGAAATATTATGAGAGTAAGCGTTGGCTCGAGAACAAGGGGCTCCTACTCGCTGTGATGCAATAGATGGATGATAATGACTGGAGTTCTTAATGAATCAAATATTAATCTCCTGACTATATAGCAGTATAGCAGTTAGTAGTGAGAGCTCAAATGGGATCATATGGAGAAACAAGCAAGGTGGACTTGTAGCAAAGCGAACGCGCGTGCTGCTGAGGGATTCAGTATAAAATTGATAAGGTCCTACTAGCCGGAGCCGCAAAATACTGTACCAGTACTGAAATCTGCAGCACGTCCTCGGTAGACAGCTTTCTGATGATGTAGGCGCCGACTTCTGCCATGCAGCAACTCTGTGCCAACCCCTGGCCTCGAAGGCTGTCCGAGAATTCTAAGTTTTTCCAGAAAAGAGCGACCAAGTCGCAAGATAGTTCGACTCGGACGAAGATCAGATCCTGAATCTTCTCTGAGATGCAATGCAAGAGCGAATCCAGCATTGCTCAACTCCCTACTCTCCTCGAAAACCGCGAATCAGCATTGAGTGCTGATTCCAAAATTCCCCCACACTGTCTCGGAACATCATTTGCGCCAATAGCGACCGTTCACTCCAATTTAGAGCAGCGCTTTATGACGTCAACTAGCATCAGTTTAAGTTTACCCATCATGCCTCTGCTATTCAGCTGAGGGCACTGAACTTGCCGTTTGGCCGGCTACGAAAACAACCTACATAGACCACCGCCCATCCGGTGCCAGACAGTCGCACTCAGCAGGGCACAGTCCACAAGTATTCTCAGAATCAAGAGGACAATGCGGTCAATCGGTGCCAGGAAAGGTAAACACATAAACTGCGGCGACACTCAGACGTCTCGCAGGTCGTTTCGCCCTGCATATGATAGGCGAAACTCGACCGACGTCAGTCGTTCCACCAGGCGCATTGTACGAAACGCAGTGTGCCGCGTCCTCCGATGCTCGCCTCGCACACGCCACCTAAGGAAGTAAAACAACATGTTTAGGAATCAAGTGAAAAGAATTTTTTTGAGCTCTAAGTACAAATACTCTGGAACCTCTCAATGTCTTTAAACAAAATGACACAAACTGTTGCAGTTTTGAGCGGTAGCGTAGTCCATTGTTGTCTCAAGAGCCCTTGGCGCCCGTTTTCCAGCAGATGACAGTGCAGCAATGAATGAAATAAGTTTGTCGTTTGAGAAATGGAAGGTCATATTGAAGTGGTACTGGAAGTACAAAACCATGATGGAGGAACAATGGCAGTGGCGTAATGTGTACAGAACTGAGCCACCAACACATGCAACAATTTATCGTATTCGGGGTAAATTTGAAGCTTATAGTGCTGTCCAACGTCGAGCGCTGCTGCGTTGCAACATTTTACTAAGTCACCACAGAAGCGTGTGAAGCAGGGTGCACGTGAAAGCGGGGTAAGCCGATCAAGTATACAACGAATTCGGAAGGCTGCAAAGTGGAAAGTGCGTGTTCCAAGATCGCTACACGCTATGGACGAGGCTGATCCGGATCGCAGGATGGAGTACTGGGAGTCGTTTGAAGGCATGTTTTGCGAGGATGAACGGCTTGCAGGTATGGTCATCTGGTCTAACGAGGCGCAATTCACACTGCCACAACTGCATGTACCGGGCTCCTCAAAGTCCTCAGGTTCATGTCGTCAATGTGTTAATCTACCGAGTGTTAATACGCGGTGCGGTCTGTCATCACGCGCTTTGATTAGCCCATTCTTCTGTGAAGGTACTGTAACTCATGAGGAATATCTTCATATGCAGCAAACATCGATTTACCTGCCATCCGAGATGTGTATGGAAATGGAAGATTTTACCTGCAACAAGATGGCGCTTCACTTCACTACCACAGAGATGATAGAGCCTACTTGGATGAAAATCTACCTGGACGATGGATAGGTCGAAGGAGAGCTGTTGAGTGCCCATCACGTCCTCAAGACTTTACATCTCTTGACTTTTATCTATGAGGGTCTTGAAAAATGTTTGTCAAGAGAAGCCAGCGACATTGAACGAGCTACGAGAAACCATGCAGGCGTCCTGTGCGGCTATCACACCAGCAACACTGACAGCCGCAGTTCTGTCAATAGTTCAGCGGCATCAACGTTGTTTGGCTGCAAATGGAGATCACTTTGAACACATAAATTAACATTCCCTCTACACAAGAATTGTAACGGTACGTCATCTTGTTCCATTAATATTGAATATCAAAGAGTGTCATTTTTGTGGACCGCTCTGTATTTGCTCACAATAAGCGCCATGGCACAGTGGTACTATACTGGACTAGTTGAAACGTTTCAGGTTTTCCTAAGCAAATAACTTTTATTGACGTTCACTCTGCACTAGACTTAATGTGACTGTGTGTTGGTGAGGGTGGCGGGGGGAAAGAGGGGTGGATGTGGGTGTGTGCCACTGAGTGGATGAATGTCTCAGCTGAAAGGCCATTAGTGCCCTTGCTAAAATAATCCTAGACGAATATGGTTAAAAAGTAAAACTGAAAAGGTTTGAATTTCATACTCACAAGGAGAACACAGCAAGTGCCACAACCCGATTTGCCAGAAACTTTGCCCAGTCGGAGAGGAGCCTAAATAAGCGATCAATCTCGGCTTAGCCCTAGGTACTCGACTGTTTATGAGAAAACGATCGTCAAAGTTTTCAGCGTAATTTTAATGCCTTTTAGTGCACGATAAGTTTAGCCATACTAGTGGCATAGTGGCTACCATCACAGCATTTCACTTTTGCGTCCTGTGTTCGAAACCCAATTACTACTTTTTTGTTTTATTTTTTTAATTTATCTACCCATATCTGTAGAAGGTTACTACATGAATGTTTCTTATTAAGTTTGCGTATACAAAGGCGTTATATTAATTGTAAAATTAAAGCTGGATTTGACAATAAGCGTCATATATTTATTCTATAATACAAGTGTGTACGGTATTTTCGAGGGCTATAGTCTTTTTCATTTCTCAAATTCTTTTATATCATTCTTATTCCTGATCTTAAGGAGACATTGCACGTGAAATTCGTTGAAATTTCACATTTTCTGTTTTCTACTCCATAATGTACTACAGATTCTCCTGAGCATTTCGGTATATAATACATTAAAATCAGACAATTGTGAGACCTTCAAATAATATTTTGAATGTTGTCGTGTAACTGTCAAATTTTGTGGCTATGCATATTCTGCCACAGTTGAGCAGTCATATCTTGGGAACTACACAGTCTATAAGGCTGTGAATTGCGTTGTTTTGTGCCTACTGCTACGTCTCAAAAGTTGGCATTACTAATAAGCAAATCAGTTCTTTGTTTCTGATACTAGTTTTTGTTGAAAGTATTGTGAGTGTCGGCTATTTTTGTAGTAAGCTAACCGATAAAGTCATTGATGAATTACAGGAACATTATGGGAAGACCATTAGGGATAACTGTGGCACTTTAGAGAAGATGAAAAGAGCTGACGAAAAGCCATGTCATGCTTTGTGTCTACCTCCACCAAACACTTGGCGTAAATATACGCAAGCTGATTTTTCTGGCACCCTACTTGAATTTACACATAAACATCCTCCTTTGACAGGAATGGAGATAATCAAATCTATTTACAGAGACTTGGGAAAATGAAATGATTGCATGGCATTTTTTGACCGGGGTATCCCCTTAGGGGTTCGGCCGCCGTATTGCAAGTCTGTTTAGTTGACGCCACTTCGGCGACTTGTGTGGCAATGAAGACGAAAATGATGACACACACCACCCAGTCCTCTGCTGGGAATCGAACCTCGGCGCCCTTGCGTGGTAGGAGGTAACGCTGCCTCGTGATGACTGGGTGTTGTGTGGTGCCCTTAGGTTAGTTAGGTTTAAGTAGTTCTAAGTTCTGGGGGACTGATGACCCTAGATGTTAAGTCCGATAGTGCTCAGAGCCATTTGAACCATTTGAGGTAACGCTACCGCTGCGCTACAGAGGCGGACAGAGACTTGGAATCCTGAGCTACTAAAGAAGCGTTTACATGGGAAGACCCGATATGTGAATGAGTCCTTCAATAATGTGTGGTGCCGTGTACCTAAAAATGTATTTGTTGGCCTTATGACTCTAAAGTTAACAGTGTCTGATGCTGTAATAACTTTTAATGGCGGGGGGGGGGGGGGGGGGGACCATGAAAGACTTAAGGTTCTGGAGAAGTTAGAGGTAAGATTTGGACAGAACACAGCTAAATTACTGCGGGAACTGGCTGGATGAGCTTCGTGTACGTGAAGCAGAGTTAGCTGCTCACCAAATGACAAAAGAAGCAAGAAAGAAGAGGAGGAGGAAAGCACTGGGCTGTGGTGACACGGAAGAAGACACACACTATGGACCTGGGCAATTCTGGTGCATAAAAGACGCAGAAATGTAAGTCTGTATAAGAATTTGTAATAAAAAAGTTTTAAACCTCAATATCTGTGAGCTACATTTTTTGCAATAAATGACCCGTTTTCTAAAACAGTACTGATGGTAGAGACATGAAATTTTCACAGCATGCCAGGTGTGAGATTCAACACATATGGAACTAGAGTAATTAAAATATCTTTAGTTGTTTTGTTTTTATGTTCGTTTATTTACAAAATTCTGTCAAAAAATTGAGTCTTTGAGAAAAAAAAGATAACATGCCCCACAATACAATTTTAGTAATAATTCTAGTTCAGTGTATCTAGAAAGGTGCATTCAATAATTATGGAAAATTGTGAGTTTGTGTTTTAAAAAGTTTCCAAGATAATGGGTCACAAAATTCGATAATTAACATTGGCGGCATGGGGACATACAATGTCCCCTTAATCCCTATATTTTATTCTTTTGTTTACTCTTCAGGAAGATTTGGTGCATTCCCTTGGATGATATGCATTGCAGAAACATGCAAAACATGGACACTCCGAACACCACAAGCATCCCGCAAAGACAGCTTAGGCACTGTGACATTTCTTTGTATGAATCTCACTCGGGAGAAAAACATCGTTAATACTGCAAAAGATTTCACACGTCGGCAATAATTTCGTGACAAACAACGCTTAACAGGTCACTTTTCCGAAAACTGGCGCTTTCAATTGACTATGGATCATAATACACTGCAGGAATTTCACCAAAAACAATTTTAGCTAACTTTTCCGTTAATGTATTGTTATTTTTTAAATTCACTCACCAGACACACAATTTTTAGACGAATAACGACAATGTCATTTCAACACACATGAGAGAACATTCGCGTAGATATCTTCTGCGGACATAGGGAGATAAAAGAAAAACAAAAACAAAAATAAGAATCAGGTTTCGAACGCGGATCGGAAATGTATGAAACAGCGACGCTAGTCACTCTGCCACCGCTTCGGTTGGTCTGTTTACTCGCTAAAAGGTACAGAAAGCACCTTGAAAACTTTGACCGTCGTTTTCTCAGAGGCGGTCCAATATCTACGGATAAGCCGACACACGTGTTCGTTGATTTTCCACCGAGAGAAGTTTCTCGGAAATCGGATTATAGCTCTTGCCGTGTTCTCCTCGTCAGTTAAAATCGTTTTCCCTCTTCCCATTTCCACTCACATGGATCTACAGAGTGTATTAATAATTAATAGCGAAAACTGCCACATGGCTTAAAAAATACTTTGAGCAGTAAACCTCCGTCCGCAAATGAACGTTTGGGGTGTAATAGCGATTCGATGATTACAAGTCACCGCTGATATCAGTGTGAAATACTATCGTAGTTAGTACAAATTTATTAAAAATGTAAACTTTTTGATTAAGTTTTCATCTAACTGAGATTGTATTCCATCCACGGTGCAAATCTGCTCTTGTCATTACCACCGGAAATGTGGTGATGTGGGCATATTGTAACATCCAAACATTTCACGAGAGCATTGCAGGAGTTCAGGTACACGTCAAGAACGTTCTATCCACTAACACGCTGTCTTCCATGGATGTCTCCCGTACATTGAACATATCACCCGGTAGTAGGTCGTTAGTAGCACTCACATTGAGAGCAATGAGGATCGCTACAAAGGATTAATAGGCAGATTGGGTATTGGCAATGAGAATTCATATTTTAGTGATGCCAACACACTTCTTAGTTTTTACAATAATACTTCTGGACTGTGTAGCACTCGTATTCACAGCAAGTGTGAGTAAGTATCAAACACAACTGAAGCACACTGAGGAGACAGTCGTGGGTTGCACATATAGAGATGGCGGTAGTATCAGTAACAAGGTACAAAAGGCAGTGCATTGGCGGAGTTGTCACTGGTACTCATGTGATCCATGTGCAAAGCTTTACTATGCAATTACGGCCGTACGACGGGAATTAACAGACGTTGAAAGCGGAATGGGAATTGGAGCTAGACGCATGGGACATTCCATTTCGGAAATCGTTAGGGAATTCAATAAGAACCACACTGTCAAGAGTGTGCCTAGAATACCAAATTACACGCATTACCTTTCATCACGAACAACGCAGTGGGCGACGGCCTTCGCTTAACTACCGACAGCGGGACGATTGCGTAGAGTTGTCAGTGCTAACAGACAAGCAACATTGAGTGAAATAACCTCAAAAATCAATATGGGACGTACGACGAACCTATCCGTTAGAACAGTGCTGCGATATTTGGCGTTAATGCGTTATGCCAGCAGACTACCGACGCGAGTGCCTCTCTTGGGCTCATGACCATATCGGTTGGACCCTAGACGACAGGAAAACCGTGTCCTGGTCAGATGATTCCGGATTATAGTTGGTAAGAGCTGATAGTAGGATCTGAATGTGGAGCACACCCTGCGAAACCATGGGCCCAAATTGTCAGCAAGGTATTGTGCAAGCTGATGGTAGCTCCATAATGGTTTAGGCTGTGTTTATATGGAATAGACTGGGTCTTCTGGTCTAACTGAACCGATCATTGGTTGTAAATGGTTATGTTCGGCTGCTTGGAGACCATCTGCTGCCATTCATGGACTTCATGTCCCCAAACAACGGTCGAATTTTTATAGACGACAATGCGTCATGTCACCGGTTTGAAGAACGTTCTGGATTATTTCAGAGAATTATATGGCCACCCAGATCACTTGACATAATTTAGAGGTCAAGTCGTGCACAGAATCCTGCGCCAGCAACCCTTACGCAGTTATGGACGGCAGGAGAGGCTCAATATTTCTGCAGGGAACCTCCAATGACATGCTGAGTCCACGCCACGTCGAGTTACTTCACTGCACCGGGCAAAGGAAGGACCGACGGGATATGAGAACCTACCCCATGACTCGTCACCTTAGTGTATTTCTCATTAGTGGCGGAAACGTGACAGTGTGAGCTAAATATTCCACGAGAGCGTTGCAGGTGAGCACGAACACTTCAGGTGCACGTCGCGAACATTCAGTCCACTGACCTCGTGTCTTCTGTAGACGTGTGCCTTACACAGAAGGTGTCACACGGTCGCTGTAAGTGATTATTAATCGGCAGACTAGCAATCGGCAATGGTCATTCAAACATATTTTAGTGATTGCAAAATTCTTATTTTTTATTAGTTATATTTGTGGAATGCGGACGATGTGAATTCACAGTAACTGTGAATAACAATCAGTCACAACTGAAGTAAAACTTAATTAAAATCAATACTGTGTACAGAACGCTCACACTGTGCATCTTTCTTCATGGATGTTCATCCTCAGACTGCCTGGCCACCCGTTCACATCAGGTTGTTCTGAAGTCTCTGTTCTCGAATGCTAGTCAATAAGAGGTAGAAAATACCTATTTCGCAGTCTTTTCAGGTGTTGACCACATACACTCACAAACACACACACACACACACACACACACACACACACACACACACGCCAAAGTGCATGATCAGGACGCATTAGGTGTCGCGCAGTTGAGTTTCTCCCTTATTGCACAATATTACAGTTTCCACACACCGCATTATTTGGCTGGAATGCGTGTTTACCAATAATTCAATATAATATTTCAGACTTAGCAGGTCTCAACATTAGGTCAGATAGCCAATAATACACTCCTGGAAATGGAAAAAAGAACACATTGACACCGGTGTGTCAGACCCACCATACTTGCTCCGGACACTGCGAGAGGGCTGTACAAGCAATGATCACACGCACGGCACAGCGGACACACCAGGAACCGCGGTGTTGGCCGTCGAATGGCGCTAGCTGCGCAGCATTTGTGCACCGCCGCCGTCAGTGTCAGCCAGTTTGCCGTGGCATACGGAGCTCCATCGCAGTCTTTAACACTGGTAGCATGCCGCGACAGCGTGGACGTGAACCGTATGTGCAGTTGACGGACTTTGAGCGAGGGCGTATAGTGGGCATGCGGGAGGCCGGGTGGACGTACCGCCGAATTGCTCAACACGTGGGGCGTGAGGTCTCCACAGTACACCGATGTTGTCGCCAGTGGTCGGCGGAAGGTGCACATGCCCGTCGACCTGGGACCGGACCGCAGCGACGCACGGATGCACGCCAAGACCGTAGGATCCTACGCAGTGCCATAGGGGACCGCACCGCCACTTCCCAGCAAATTAGGGACACTGCTGCTCCTGGGGTATCGGCGAGGACCATTCGCAACCGTCTCCATGAAGCTGGGCTACGGTCCCGCACACCGTTAGGCCGTCTTCCGCTCACGCCCCAACATCGTGCAGCCCGCCTCCAGTGGTGTCGCGACAGGCGTGAATGGAGGGACGAATGGAGACGTGTCGTCTTCAGCGATGAGAGTCGCTTCTGCCTTGGTGCCAGTGATGGTCGTATGCGTGTTTGGCGCCGTGCAGGTGAGCGCCACAATCAGGACTGCATACGACCGAGGCACACAGGGCCAACACCCGGCATCATGGTGTGGGCAGCGATCTCCTACACTGGCCGTACACCACTGGTGATTGTCGAGGGGACACTGAATAGTGCACGGTACATCCAAACCGTCATCGAACCCATCGTTCTACCATTCCTAGACCGGCAAGGGAACTTGCTGTTCCAACAGGACAATGCACGTCCGCATGTATCCCGTGCCACCCAACGTGCTCTAGAAGGTGTAAGTCAACTACCCTGGCCAACAAGATCTCCGGATCTGTCCCCCATTGAGCATGTTTGGGACTGGATGAAGCGTCGTCTCACGCGGTCTGCACGTCCAGCACGAACGCTGGTCCAACTGAGGCGCCAGGTGCAAATGGCATGGCAAGCCGTTCCACAGGACTACATCCAGCATCTCTACGATCGTCTCCATGGGAGAATAGCAGCCTGCATTGCTGCGAAAGGTGGATATACACTGTACTAGTGCCGACATTGTGCATGCTCTGTTGCCTGTGTCTATGTGCCTGTGGTTCTGTCAGTGTGATCATGTGATGTATCTGACCCCAGGAATGTGTCAATAAAGTTTCCCCTTCCTGGGACAATGAATTCACGGTGTTCTTATTTCAATTTCCAGGAGTGTATTATAAAGGCCTGTCTTAAATCATTCGCCGCTTCGCGGGGTATACACTGTGATCAAAAGCATACGAACCCCCCCAAAAACATACGTTTTTCATATTAGATGCACTGTGCTGTCACCTGCTGCCAGGTACTCCATATCTGCGACCTCAGTACTCATTAGACATGGTGATAGAGCAGAATGGGGCTTTCTGCGGAAATCACGGACTTCGAATGTGGTCAGGTGATTGGGTGTCACTTCTGTCATACGTCTGTACAGTTGAAGAGGGTCGTAATGTGTAATAGGCAGACATCTATCCAGCCCATCACACAGGAGTTCCAAACTGCATCAGGTTCACTGCAGGTACTGTGAAAGTTAGACGGGAGTTGAGAAAACTTGGATTTGTTGGTCGAGCAGCTGTTGATAAGCCGCACATCTCGCCCGTAAATGCCAAACGACGCCTCGCTTGGTGTAAGGAGCGTAAACATTGGACGATTGAACCGTGGAAAAATGTTGTGTGGAGTGACGAATCACGGTACACAATGTGGCGATCCGATGGCAAGGTATGGGTATGGAAAATGCCAGGTGAATGTCATCTGCGAGCGTGTGTAGTGCCGACAGTAAAATTCGGAGGCAGTAGTGTTATGGTGTGTTCGTGCTTTACATGGAGGGGGCTTGCACCCCTTTTTGTTTTGCGTGGCACTATCACAGCACAGGCCTACATTGATGTTTTAAGCACCTTCTTGCTTCCCACTATTGAAGAGCAATTCGGGGATGGCGATTGCATCTTTCAGCATGATCGAGCACTTGTTCATAAAGCACGACCTACGGCGGAGTAGTTACACGACAATAACATTCCTGTAATGGACTGGCCTGCACAACGTCCTGACCTGAATCCTATAGTACACCTTTGGGATGTTTTGGAACGCCGGTTTCGTGCCAGGCCTCACCGACCGACATCGATATCTCTCCTCAGCGCAGCACTTCGTGAAGTGTGGACTGTCATTCCCCAGGAAATCTTCCAGCTCCTCACTGAACGTATTCCTGCAAGAGTAGAAGCTGTCATCAAGGCTGGGGTGGGGGGGGGGGGGGCAACACCATATTGAATTTCCGCATTATCGATGGAGGGCGCCACGAACTTTTAAGTCATTTACAGCCAGGTGACCACATACTATTGATCGCAAAGTGTATGTTATGAGTTAGTCATTATGATAATAATTGTTCCTGAAAATTTAGTACTAGATGACGCTTGATTTGTTGGCTAATATGAGTATGACAACAACGTTGCCAACATTCAGCCATTGAAAATATGTATTTATTAAGGAAATTATTTGCCTGTAACCTACAAAGGGAGTCAACCTAATTGTCTGAATGTTCGGCGTCATTTAAATGAAGTAGATGAGGTAGCAATGTACGGTGACGGCTGATAGGCAATGACAATGGCTCAATATTCGCAAGTGCAGCCGTGAGTTTGGCACTTTTAACTTAACTGGACCATGAGTCAACTGATTCGCAGCTATTCGTGAAGAAAGTATGTGCAGTGGCCGTTGAGAAAGTCTCTCCTCTGACAGGAAAGGAGTTGTAGCCACTTTTGGATCCCACTTGTAGTCTCTTCAATCCTCTTGTTTTTCAGAAGGCGAACGCTGTGTGCTACCGCAGATTTTAATCATCTCACTTTCTCTGACAGCAATAATCAGCTATAACAATAAAAGCACTCCACTGTACAAGCATTAACCGCTGTCGTATATAGGAAACAGACACACTTCGTACACTCCGCTGAGGAGAGGACAGAAAGCCTCGCTCGGTGTTACGGAGATCCCACCAGTACCCATTAAAATGGTCACAATGTTCAAATCTGATACTTTAAGGAAAGTAAGCCGGCCGAAGTGGCCGCGCGGTTCTGGCGCTGCAGTCTGGAGCCGCGAGACCGCTACGGTCGCAGGTTCGAATCCTGCCTCGGGCATGGACGTGTGTGATGTCCTTAGGTTAGTTAGGTTTAAGTGGTTCTGAGTTCTAGGGGACTAATGACCTCAGCAGTTGAGTCCCATAGTGCTCGGAGCCATTTGAACCATTTTTAAGGAAAGTAAAGGCACCAGGGAGACGTTTCTGACATTGATTTGGTAATGGAAGCAAGACTTAAGAAAAATTTAAGGAAGTCTGCTACCTTGGAAGCAAGATAAACAGGACGGATGAAACAAGGAGGACATAAAAAATACACTACCCCAGGTGAAGAGGCCCTCTTGGCCAAAAAAAGTCTTATAACATAGCCCTTAATCTGAGCAAGAAATTTTTGAGAATGTAATTTTGTAGGACAGCATTTTATGGTAGTAGCTACGAACTGTGGAGAAATCCGAATAGAAGAGAATCTAAATATTTGAGATGTGCTGCTGTAGAATGATGTTGAAAATTAGGTATGCTGTTAAGATAAGGAAAGCGGAGGTTCTCGGCAGAATCGGCGAAGAAAGGAATATGTGGAGAACACTGACTAGAAGAAGGGACAGGATGGTAGGACATGTATTGAGACATCAGGTAGTAACTTCCATCGTAGTAACGGGAGCTGTAGAGGGTACAGACGGTAGGGGAATATAGAGATTGGAATACATCTAACAAACAACTGAGGACGTGGGGTACAAGTGCTACTCTGAGATGAAGAGGTTGGCACAGGAGAGAAATTTGTGGTGCCTGCGTCAAACCAGTACGATGACTGACCGCTTGGAAAACTTTGTTCAAAAATGGTTCAAATGGCTCTGAGCACTATGGGACTCAACTGCTGAGGTCATTAGTCCCCTAGAACTTAGAACTAGTTAAACCTAACTAACCTAAGGACATCACAAACTTCCATGCCCGAGGCAGGATTCGAACCTGCGACCGTAGCGGTCTTGCGGTTCCAGACTGCAGCGCCTTTAACCGCACGGCCACTTCGGCCGGCTCAAACTTTGTTAAGAGTAGAGAAATTATGAATAACCTCTCTACGTATTATCTTTCACTTTAAGAAAAATAAACTTGCTTTTGAATTGAAAAATTAACTAACTCGAACGTGTGCTTATTATTTAAGGAAAACACTTATTTTTACTTATAGCAAAACTAAACAGCCACCATATACGTGCAGCCTGATTAGTGTATCACAGTGCTTTTCAACCTTTTTGAATATGCCGCCCCCCTTTCAGAGTACCTCTTTCGAAGTAAAAAAAAATTCTGCAATTCCCTTCCCCCCCCCCCCCACCCCCCCCCCCCCACCGCCACCCCCACCCCCACCCCCACCCGCCACGGTCGCAGGTTCGAATCCTGCCTCGGGCATGGATGCGTGTGATGTCCTTAGGTTAGTTAGGTTTAAGTAGTTTTAGGGGACTGCTGACCTCAGAAGTTAAGTCCCATGTTGCTCAGAGCCATTTTTTGAACCCTCCCCCCATCCCTCCCAGACCCTTAATAAACGTATGTCAGTGATTTCAAAGGCAACGTATTTACTTTTGATACTATACTGATCGGGAAATCAAGTGCACTTGCGCAAGGCAGTCTCAGTGCCGCAGTGGAGAAGTGGTCCGTGGTCGCATAAGCACGGGTTTTTATTCACTTCAATCAGTCGTCTGAGTACGCCATCGATTTGGGACGTGGTTATTGTGTCTTTGCGCTTCGTTCCGAGAGAGCATAAGATGGAGAGGTTTCGCAGAAGATCTGCGCAGCCCTCAACTAGTGGCACAAGCGGCGGTGGCGAAAGAACATCAAAATATAAAGAAATGGACTTTATGACGACAACAACTTGAAGTATGGTTTCATCTGTCGTGAATAATAAACCACAGTGTGTAATTTGCGACGAAGTATTGTCACGTGTGTATGAAACCAAGAAAGCTTATCCTTCATTTCTCAACTAAACATCGTAAGGTAGCTGAGTTTCTTCGAAAACAAACTGAAAATCCTTAATCAGCAGCGAACTGCTATGATTCAGGTAATAAAATAGTATTGTTATTTCTTAATTTAAAATAGTATTATATTATTGATTATATTTTCAACTAATCTTAGGTACCCAGTGTCAACGAGATAGCGTTACTAGCTAGCTACCGAGTTGCATATTGAGTCGCTAAAGGAGGGAAGCTGTATAAAGATACCGAAAATCTTATTTTGCCAGCAGGCCTGGATACGGTTGACATTATGTTTGGTGAACAGGAGACAAACAAGCTAAAAAGCACCTTTTGATACCCTGCGAAAAACCATAATTATGCCCCATTGCGACACACAAACTCAAAGGTGCCTGCAACCTTCCTCTGTGACGGTCGTAAAAGCGTGGCGCTCTGCGACGTCACCCACGGCCTTGGCAACGCTTCAAAAAGCAAGGTATCGACGCATGCGAAAAAAAAAAGAAGCCACAGCTCAGAAGTTCATGTGACGTATGAGGTGGGTTAATGACGTCACCTTGGCAACAAATTTCACCATAATTCTGTCGAGCACCACTGTGGGCAGGTCACGCGATGGGAAGGTTGTCACACCACCTCTCACATGCATTTCACCCCTTCTTTTGATGGCTGTACGATGGAGGTCAGGACCTTGGCACTCAGTATTGGAATCACGCGATTTTCTTATGGGTAGCAGAGAAAAGCATTTCAGAGCACTGCCATTCAGAATCGACACGAACGTCCCTCAGACTGTGGCATAAGTGACGTCAATGAAACTATCTTTTCCTATGGGACGATGGTTCACACATTTCGCGGTCGGAAACGACAGTCCTCAGTGCGATGACCAACAGGACGACGTTCTTGACAACCTTTGGAGCTGCTGACATTCCCCAGACGTTTCAACCCTTCTCCAAGGGCTGCATTTCCACTGAACATGATCGCACCCCTTTGGAGTGCAATGCGGCCGCAATTTTTACTCCCGTGTCAGGTTGGAACCACAAGGCACCATTCAAAACCATTCGACGAGATCTGAAAGCAAAGGCTACTTATATTTTGAGGCTTTTTGTTTCCCATCCTCGTTTAACACTTGCGTGAATATAACGACAATGGATATCCCTCTGAGCCCCTATCACCTCCACCCCCCACCCCCATCCCCACCCCACCCCAGCACGGCAAAATTATCGGCGGCACTCGCGCACCTTTATTGAGAATCTTAAAAATGTGCCTTCATAGAGACAATCTGCGATGTCGTCATAGGTGCCTGCAGCCAGCCTAATCCTTGACATCATTCCGATTCCTCTAGATGAGTGCTTAACACTCAATTTGAAGAGTGGACAAGAATTTATTTTATAAATTGTTTAAGTATTTTGTTGGGGATAGAACACATTATCCTATTTTTACGTCTATTTGCTTAAGAGTTTTTTTTTTCTAATTTCTCAAAGTTGCTTACTGGATTCGTTTATTTACTTATCGATCGGCTCCTGAAAACAGTTTTCAGATTTTGGATTAATCCATCATTAACACAGTGTATTTATTATAAAAATTCTACGTTCAGTTCACAATTAATGTTAACAAGAAATTGTATAATTTTAATGAAAAATAAATTTAATTTAAATTACAGAACTTCTAGTATTCAGTCCTGGACTGGGCTGGTTGTTTCATTTACTTTCAATCAGTTTCAGAATAAGACATTTCGCTTTAATTAATTGCGAGAATGTTTTGTATATTCAGTTAAAATCGTTGTATTAGGTTTTTAGAATATATTTTTCAATTATTTTATAAATCACGATCAAAATAAGAATGTTTCACTTCACGGCAATCACAATCAACAACACAAAAGAAATGAGAAATGAACCAGGCGATAAGCAACGACCATTTTGTGAGAATCCCGATGAAACCACAGAATATAGGAAACAACACACAACGTGTCAAATACTGTGCAATCTGCAGTGAGCTAAACCGTCCTGGAGCCGCTCGGTAAAAATTGCTGTGCTTCGTGCCTTCTCTCACTGCTGACAATGCTAGCGACCTATTGTCCAGTTCTAAGTAAGAATACTGAAATGCATTGTAGTAACAGCGTTGCGAAGTCTTTCATATGAGATGTGTGTGTCTCTCGCAGCAACCATTTTGTATTACATTTCAACGTGAGCAACTTTTAAATACGCTTTTACGAATTCCCCGTATTGCCGTTCGACCTGAAAGCTAAGAATGTCCTTCCCCCTTTCACACAAACCTTACAGAGATGAACTCATTAACACAGTCTGTACAAGACTTTTTGACCCATTCGCCGCTCTAGTTCCTACCGCAGATGTCAGAAGAGTCTGACGACATCGTGTCATTTCTCACTGCTGCAAACCTTTGCGTATTTGAAGTTTTCAATAGTTTTAAACAGATATTCATTACTATAAATAAGTACCACCTCTGAACGTTAGCGATTTTACAATGTGCTTTTACGAAACCTTGTCACTTCTGTGTGACATTTCCAAGAAGGCAGACTCTCGACAAGAAACACACGTCATCGGCCGTACTGCAACTCTTTCCTCCTGAGACCGCGATTCCCCAAAATAGACAATGAGACCTCCCCAGGGGGTCGCGACTCACAGGTTGAAGGACAATGATGTATCACACAAACGCTACACAACTACACAATTAAAAATGACACCTTACAAAACTGTGCTACAAAATCTTCTCGTTTGAGCATACTAATGTAACTGTAACGAGTTCAGTTGGTGAACTACTTGCCAGCAGTCCGAGCAGGGGCGGAACTAACAACAGCATCGTCAGTAACAGGAGACAACATGTGCATAGCATTCCTGCGAGTGTCCTTCCGCATCGATGAAACACTTAGGTGCATTCTCACAGCAGGCCAACGTACAGATTCCAGAAGATGTAGCGACCCACCGTGTTGCCGCTCACTCCCTAACGTTACACTAGCACGTCAGCAGTTCGGCTTCGCGGGTGGCCGCTTCGATGCGTAGCAGTCCGTATTCCGTACAACTCCCCTCTGGTGTAGGGCGCACAGGCGGCGCTGTCAGCTCCTCCAGTTCCGTGTCGCCATCTCGCGGCTTCTCGCGAGGCGAAGGCTGTGCCGCCCTCTTCACAGCGCTGTAACGCTCAGAGACATGGTTCACAGGGACCTCGACCGGCAGGTGGTGCACACCCCCCTCCCCTACAGTTAAATTAAAAGTCGTTTGGCATTGTTGGCTGGGATATCCCAAGCGCCTGTTGGAAAGAGTGGCCTTCCTCCGCTTACATTGGCCTCTTTCCTTGCGGATATGCCACAGTTGTGTCGTATGTGTATTTGTTGAGTGTGCATGAGTGACATGTTTTTTTTTGCGTTTATAGTGTAGTGTTATATCTGCGTTGTGTGTT
Source organism: Schistocerca serialis cubense (assembly GCF_023864345.2). Taxonomy (NCBI): domain Eukaryota; kingdom Metazoa; phylum Arthropoda; class Insecta; order Orthoptera; family Acrididae; genus Schistocerca; species Schistocerca serialis. Next base: position 703,594,822 of record NC_064638.1, read on the forward strand.
GATGATGTGAAAAGGGAGAAGGCGAAATCCGGTGTCGACAAATAGCCTACTCCCATCGAATATCGCCGAGGGGGCTGCCGAACTTAACAACGTTCCGGATCGCCATCAATATGTTCTTTCTCCATGAGACACTGCGGCGAGGTCTGGAATTTCATTCAGAACAGCGACGCAGACTGGTGACCAGGAACTATACTTTAACGCCTATCCCCCCTTGCTGGCCAAATACTGGCAGTGAAAATTTCATCCATCACCAGGATTCGAAGCGGCTTACCTCCAAGACGAACACTACCGCACAGGTTGCGATAGTGACAGGCATGCGATGGTCACAGGTGTACGATAGTGGCCTTCCGCTGATCACCAGAGACTTTTATGGGTGCCTCACTGTATTAAACCAGTCGGCGTGATCGACCTGTATCTAGTGATACACAATTTTCTAGCCAATTTTACGTGTATGTTTGGCCATTTGCAATGCTTAGCGGTTGAATTAACTGTAGCGTCTCCCGAGAAACCACTGCAACTTTTCTATAACAATATCTATAAAAACATCATAAACCCAAATCAGGTAGTTTGGTCTGGGATTTGAATTAATTACGTTTCGAACACGAGTCATGCTGTTATTTTATTAGAAACTGATTCAAACTAAAGATGAAGCTTGTTAAGTTCACGTCATCTTGTGATACAGGGTGAGCCACACCTGGATCGAATCCTTGACCCGATTAATAATCGTTGGCATGTTACACAGGCTTTTCTGAGCAAGTATGGGACAGTTTCCCAATTTTCGTCACAGAAACACAAAACACAAATAGCTAAAATACGGTATTACCCGGAACAAAATTTACACGATTCACATGCAGATGGGCCACAGAGATCAGCTGTAAATTGGAGCTATAGGGAGGGAATAATAGACGAATCATGGATGGATGACTGTCCACAGACAGTAGGTCTAGCTCGCCTCAATTCTGACCTGCCGGAATCGAACATCTGTTGATAAAATCCCGAATGATGAGCTTTCTGTTTCCGGTGCAAGATGGTATGCTTGCCATTGATCATTAAGCTTCTTGCCGTAAAGCACAAGTATGGCTTCGTAATAGAAACAGTAGTTTTAAAGCCATGCTTGAACCCAAAAACAGCACTTTTTTTTTTATTATCAGAGTCGGCAAATATACAATGTTATTTAGAAACTTGATCAACGACTATAAATAGTTATACGAGGCTCGTTCAATAAGCAGTGCCACATTTTTTTCCTTTAGGTGATTTAAATTTGGTGTTTCCTCTGCGAGTGCCTCAAGCTCCAAACAATTCCGACAGACGACAGCGCCGTAGTGAACCATCAAAACGGCGCCTACTCAAGTCACGCGTTACGAGGAACGAGTTGTAACTGAATTCGTAACTGCGGAAAAAGAAACCGTGGCGAACATCCATTAACGTTTGTGTGCCGTATGTTGTAATAATGCAGTCGATAGGAGTACTGTTGGACGATAGTTAAAGATAGGAGTCGGAGATTAGTGTTTAACGACTCGTCCATAACGAGGTCATTAGGGATGAAGCACAAGCTCGGATTAAGGAAGGAAACCGGGCGGACTCTTTCAAAGGAACCATCCCAGCATTTGCCTGAAGCGATTTAGGGAAATCACGGAAAACCTAAATCAGGGTCTCCGGACACGGGTTTGAACCGTCGTCTTCCCAGTGTGCTAACAACAGCGCCACCACGCTCGGTGGGTTAAAGAGAGTTAAAGCGTCAGGAAGTTCAGAAACTGAGCTGTGTGACTGGCCTCGGCCGGACCATCGTGTCAGCCACTGCTCGCGACACGGTGAATAGCGCGGATTCCGTTGTTCGTGCAGACCGGCGCATCACAACTCGACATTTGGCCCCAAAGCTATCGGCGAGTGTTGGATGTGCGTACGCAGTGATTGTGACTCTTGGATATATTATGGTTCGCTCAAGACTGATTCCACTAATGCTCACAACCGATCACGGATTTCGAACAAAATCTACTTCACCTGAACTATTGGAGCCGTTTGAGAGCAATGGAGAGGCCTTTCTGTCACGGATCGTGACAGGTGACGAAACCTGAGTGCATCAGTTTCAGCCAGAAACAATAGTCAGTGGAGTGGAACTACCCGCAATCATCAAAAAACAAAAAAATTAAGGCGGCTCCTGCTGCTGAAAATGTCATGATGAGAGTCTGTTGCGACAGTATTGGTGTCATTGTCGTGAATTTATTGCCAAAAGAGTCAACAGTTAGTTCAGAAGCATATGTGAAGACTATGAAAAAACTCAACAACCGTTTCTGACCTTTTCTATCTGACAAGAATCCAGAAGAAACCTTACTCCGACAATGCACGCCCACACACAAGTCTCAGAATACGGGATCACATCGCCAATGGGGTTGGACAGCTTTTCCTCATCCACCCTATAGCCCAGACCTGTCACCGTCGGACGTGGGTGTACGGGGGCTATTAGGAAAGGAAGGTCTGATCGGGCGCGAAACGGAAACCGCAGAGAAAATCCGATGAAGCTTTGCGCCGATGTTTTGGGCAGTGTCTCTAGTATATCCGTTGACCGTGTCATATCGCTCTTTTCACTTCTGAGCTCACAGTGAGTACGTAAAGACGTCGCATAAGTCATGCTTTTCCTTCTTCATTAAAAGTCTTGGCCGCACTCTGCAGAGGCAATGAAGATCCTTCTGCAGCGTTTTCGATGGGAAGTGTTTGTTCACCCACAATACAGTCCATAATCGGCTTCCCCTTTCGTCTCTGATCACATGTAGCTGCTGTCTGAGAAGACCTCATTTCGGCGCAGATAACCAGCTGTAGACCAGTGTAGAGAATTGGTACCGAGTGAGGTGGCACAGTAGTTAGCAAATTGGACTCGCATTTGGAATGACGACAGTTCAAACCCTCGTCAGGCTATCCTGATTTAGGTTTTCCGTGATTTCCCTAAATCGCTTAAGGCAAATGCTGGAATGGTTTCTTCGAAGGGGCACAGCCACTCTCCTTCTCTATCCTTTCCTAATCCGACCTTATGCTCTGTCTCTAATGACCTCTTTGTCGACAAGACGTTCAACACTAATCTTGTCCTCCTCCTCCTCTTCCTCCTCGTTAGAAAATTGGCAGAAAGCAGGGGATGTTGGTTTCTGTGACGAGGGTTTGGAAAGATGATACAACGGTACGATAAATGTCTAAGTCGGAGCGGTGACTATGTGGAGAAGTAGCTGGAGCGTGTAGGTAACAGATGCAAATAAAACATTTTCGATTTTCACATTGGTTTCCATTTCACGACAGATCGAACCTTACTTTCCGAATAGCCCTTGTAATTTGACCACTTAGGAATTCTCTTCGTGGGAAGCACTCTGAAGATCATTAAAGTGTGATTCATGCATTGAAAATATTGGTATGAGTACGGGACAAAAGTTTTTACCAGTAGGCAACATCTGGTCTTACACAACGCTAGGGTAAGGCCATAGAACATCATGGAGACCATGTAGAAAAATACTGCACTAATGTAAACAAAAGTTGATTGTTATTGTCACCAAAGTCTAAATCTTACGGATGAATATATTCTGGAAAACAATATTGGGAATTTCTTATTGAAAGACACTCGTAAATTTGTATTTACTTCGTTGACATTGCAGGTGTCCTGAATCTGGTACTGTCTTTGTATTGTTCAGTGAAGTCATTAAAATCACGTTGAGTGATCGTGTCAATTAAAAAATAAAATGATCTCATTACAGCAACTGGTATTTCATGAATAGTAAAGCGTTCTCTGCAGTTTTATTCAAATTTCCTGACGCAGTAACTGCAAAATAATAGGACCAAAACATCTGTTTGTATCCGTTTGCAATGGGTATCAATCTACTCTATGTTTATCCTAGAACCACTAAGGAGCCGCAGAGTCTCATTCGGATATCATTCTGCCAAACGCTTACCACTGACCCAGACTTCGCACAGTGTTATGCCACCGCATAATCTGAAGAAATAGAATTCGAACTTCTTAAACATTAACAGCGGGGAGCAACAGATACGTGTATCTGTTAAGATTCGGTCAGCTATACATCGCTTTGTCGGAGTGGTGAGTGTTCCTCACGGTGATAGTTCAGCCATAACTAGGGAAACTTTGTCACAAGTCCCAAATTTACTTTCCCTCACTTGAGTTAAAGCCACTCTGGTAACAACACTAGCGCTGGTACTCGGAAGATAATGGAAAAGAAAGGACCAGGCGCTGCCGACCCTTCACCAGCTTAATTAACCGGCTACCAGCTGCCGGAGACGGAAATATGTCTTCAGAAATTTTATTACTGGTCCTTTGTAGGATACGATTACTGGACGAATATATGACTTAGCGTAGAGATTTTAATTATACACCTAAAGCTGCCCGATTTGTTACCGTTGCACCGTATATACAACCGGTCGCTGTACTGCCATTGTAATGTTACGATTCTTTATTCCTTCGTATGTATGTATGTTTGAGCTCTATCCAGAATGGAGAATTCTGTACCATATTCGGCTCTCTTTAAAGTACAGATAACATTCAGGTGCAAACGACAAAGTCAACGAGAGAGCTCTGAGGTGCCATATGTCACACAAAATGTTGTCAAACTTATAGAGAGTGCTAGGAACTGCTGTTAATGCGATGATGTGTCATTATTAACATGGGAAGTCCACAGCATTACGCTTTTTATAAATTTTGTACGCAGCATTTTATGATATAACGAACCAGTTTGATATTTTCTAAGTCACATTCAGATTGCAGTTGACAAAGCGATGTATGAAAGTTATTTAAGACAGCACGCCGATGTATGCTCTCAATGGTACTGGAAACCTGTATTTTATAACGTACTGTTATTGACTGTCTGGAAGAAGCTAAGAAATTCTAAAAGCGGCAAGATATATGCTAAAGTGTTCTACAACATGCTTCTTTTAAGAACAGTCGTATTCTAGGAAGAACGATAGAAAATTGCATTAATATTCTGTAATTTTCATCTCACTACGTCTCTCTTACATGGTAACATGAGCGTCAGAGAGAACGTTTAGACAGTCTCTGGTTCATTAATTTTTGGTACGTGAAGGAGGAGTTTTAGATCTGTACCTTTGCCTCACAAAGAACTGTACTACAGTAACATAAATTTGTTTTATTTTTTTATGTTACCATCATATTAAAATTTTGATATCTACTTCCACGAAAGATTCAAGCTGTAAAAGGAAGAGATTTGTGGAGGGCGGACTAGTCTAGACGTTCGTTACCAAGCCCGATCAGCAGTCAAAGCCTTAAAATGTTTAAGGATCTAACGATAGATTCTAAGCGATTTTGAAAATCTTCTAAACAATTTCTGAGTGCAAAGTAACTGTGAGTTGAATGCTGTTATAAAAAAAACCATACATTCATGTTACATATACAGAAACGATGTTTACGGATAATGGAAATTCAATACTTACGACTTTTAGCCGAATGTTTCGCTATATTACTTGAGATCGTCTCCTTGGGCTAGCGACAACCGGTCACAAAAACTAAGTACCGGTCGTTGATACGCGTGCCATAAGAGTGTCCTCAGAGCGAAAGATTTAAGCCTCCCTCCAGAGCGTGACTTTCTGGGCTGGCAGGAACTTCTTGGTGATGTATCATAACTGTCACCCGTTTGCTCATAACCAGGTCATTTACCATAGATACAGGCTCCAAGCTACGTTCTGTCTAGGCCGTGTTCCCCCAAGACCAATGAAAGAGTGTGGTTGTGTTGGTAGCGATGGGGAAGCGGAGACGTTTAGCCACCATTTGATCCAGTTACGTGCAGACCGAGATGGCTCAGACACCGGACCCGTATTTGGGGGCAACATGGCGTTTTGTTGTGTCCATAAATCACATAAGGTGAATCCAGGTATGGAACACTCATCAAGTACTGAATGTTTCCTTTATCATGGTTGTCCAACTACGCTGGAGCACAAGGAGAGGAGTGTCGTAAGATATTTTATAGTATTAAACTTCAGCCTTCCTTCCTGCCTGTGGCACAGCTACTTTAGACCTAAACGAGATACAGCCGTGACTGGTAGTGATCTGCAAGTCTGATGTTGAACGTTCTGTATACCACGTAGAGCGACATGATGTCCAAAGTTCGCTCCCACTGGACCTAATGTACCAGGTCATTATGATTAATATGCAGTTAGTTTTAGAAGTTCAGTGCGGACTGTAATTGTCGTATGGCAGCGAAACTTGGTAGATATTCTGATGCGTTAATGCGGAACTGAATTATGCTAGAAATATATTAGTTCCAGTTTTGGGTACCAGGGGCGTACCTGGTGCTGTGAATGCAAGAAAGACATGTAGAAACTTTCCCATACGTAATATATTAGCAATGGGACGTGGACAGAAAAGGTCAAACAAATGAGGAAGGAATAATGTCGATATTATGAACCGCCGGTTTCACAGTGAGTTAAATATGAGCACCACAGACATAGACGAGATGCTCTACAGCACCAGATTTGCACATCGTGACTAAAACTGGAACTAATTTTTTCCAGGGTATATCAGGTTTACGTTAATGCATTAGAATATATACCAAGTTTCAGTGCCGTACGATAATTACAGCGCCGGCCGCAGTGGCCGAGTAGTTCTAGGCGCTTAAGTCTGGAACCTCGCGACCGCTACGGTCGCAGGTTCGAATCCTGCCTCGGGCATGGATGTGTGTAATGTCCTTAGGTTAGTTAGGTTTAAGTAGTTATAAGTCTAGGGGACTCAGATATTAAGTCCCATAGTGCCTGGAGCCATTTGAACCATTTTTGATAATTCCAGCCCACAGTCGGGGACGTCTTTGAGTAGCTATACTTTGCTTACAGCCACACAGTACTTCCTGCCGTGCTTCAATTCGTGAAGGTTGTTAACCAACTGACTTCTACATCATGTAATGCACCGTAACCATACAGCTCTTTGCGTTTTCCGTTGTTCTATACTAGGAGTCTTCTGCTTAGACCCTACTGGAGGAACAAGCTTCCCTGTTGGAGTAATGAAAATTGAACGTCTACCTATACATTGGACGTGGCCTGCATTTTTAAAGCTATTTTATACATCTGGCATGGTCGATTAATCCTATTTGTCCACTAGCTGAATTCGACTTGTGAAAAGACAAGCTGTGGTTCAGTGACTCTCTGCTATACTTCACTTCTATTCTAAAGATATTCATGGTCTTTTACCGTTCTTTGGATGAACTAGAGAAGCAGCAACAAAAGTGAACCTCACTACCCTACACTGAAGTGTGCCGTGGCGGCCGCACTGTTTCAGGGTGGCCAGCGATAGCGCCAGCTGTGGTGGCGCCAGCTATGATGCTCCATCCTGCCTGGGGGCGGCAAGCCAGCCCATCCCCCAGAGTTGCCGGCGTCGTCGCGGGACACCATGGAGGGTAAGTCATTCGCAGTCCCTGCTACACGGAGCTTCGTTTTCCCGTCTTGGCTTTCCATATCACAAGAGTTTCCGCATTTTGAAGTAGTAAAAATTGTTCTTGATCAGAATTCACTCTACCGTATTTCAAGACTGAAAAATTTTGTGATATGGAGAGACACGTTCAGGCAGATGCAAAAGAATGCAGTGCCGAAATAGGATCGTCCACTAGCCCAACCCTACGAGATAGACTGATAGCAGGTTGCTACATTTATTCAAAGATTGGCAGCAAATTTTATCAAATTTCAGTTGGGTTAATTGTGATTCCACACTCTGAGGTATAAAGGACGACGGACAACAAAGGAATTATCCGAGTGGGACGGAAGTCGGTAGATGTGATTGTGCATGTACAGGCAAACAAATGATTACAACTTCAGAAAAAATAGATGATTTATTCACGACAAAGAGCTTCAGTATCTCTCAGGAGGACATCCAACACCTCTAAAAATCAACGCCAAGACGAATTACCTGCTTGGACCAACGCGTTATTGAAAATGGTTCAAATGGCTCTGAGCACTATGGGACTTAACATCTGAGGTCATCAGTCCCCTAGAACTTAGAACTACTTAAACCTATCTAACCTAAGGACATCACACACATCCATGCCCGAGGCAGGACTCGAACCTGAGACCGTAGCAGGAGCAGCGCGGTTCCGGACTGCAGCGCCTAGAACCTCGTGGCCACCGCGGTCGGCCAACGCGTTATTGATTTGTTCAATACGCGAAGCTCTTTCTCTTGAATAAATTATCCAATTAATCTGAAATTGTAATCATTTTTGGGTAACTATATTACCGTTTTCTTTGCCTGCAATATTGTGTTTCTGTTTCAAGTAGGTAATGTAACACTTTTTTAAATGCAATTTCAATGTTATGCCTTGTTTCGTAATAACAGGTACCTTTCAAAAGTTCCCGAAATTTATTAATTACAACTATAAAATTTTACCTAGATATTATTCTGCACCATCGTCTCTTTGCAATGAATACATGGTCCAACGTTTCTACCACTTTTGAAGTATACAGTGTGATTATAATTAAACTTTCAAACCGCTGTAGAAATAACACCATTGGTCAGAATGGCGTCAAGTTGCAACGGCATATTATCGGAGAAGGGGAAAAATGTATGGCAGAAGAAAAATAAATAGTTACAAAATGTAGCTATAGGTGGCGCTGTAAGCCTCATAATTTAATAGTGGTCGACTACAGATGACAAATGAATCTTACAACAATGCGTAAGGTGTACGTTCGACTTTAAACAAATTGTAGTACTCAGTGTGCATGGGTGTACAAAAAAAAATGGTTCAAATGGCTCTGAGTACTATGGGACTTAACATCTGTGGTCATCAGTCCCCTAGAACTTAGAACTACTTAAACCTAACTAACCTAAGGACATCACACACATCCATGCCCGAGGCAGGATTCGAACCTGCGACCGTAGCAGTCGCGCGGTTCCGGACGGCGCGCCCAGAACCGCTAGACCACCGCGGCCGGCATGGGTGTACATTTGTGATACTTGTTAGTTACGTGACGCCATCCACCACGGCAAGGTCATATCACATTGGAAGGGAAAAATCGATTTTAATTGTCCTAAGGACAAAAACCGCATAAAAATATCAATCACATAGGTTTTTAATTGTCCTGAGGCCTAAAACCGCATAAAAAGTATCAATCACATGAGTTTTTAATTGTCCTGAGGCCAAAAACCGCATAAAAAGAATCAATCACATCGGTTTTTAAACGTCCTGAGGCCAAACACCGCTTAAAAAGCATCAATAAAAATCAAATCAGATTATTTATTCCCGTGTGACTGGCGCAAAACATGTTCAGTGTGCTGTCCATCGTTTTCTGCAACAAGTTGAAACCGAGAAACAGCCAGTTTCCACAACTGATCGAAGTGTTTCCGGGGTCACGTTCAGAATGTGTTGCGCAGTGCATGCCTTCAATGCAGCAAAGTTTGCAGTCGGAACACTGAACACATCTTTCAGATAGCCACACAGCAAAAATTGTTCACATGGCTCTAAGAACTATGGGACTTAACATGTGAGGTCATCACTCCCCTAGACTTAGAGCTACTTAAACCTAACTAACCTAAGGACATCACGCACATCCATGCCCGAGGCTGGAATCGGACCTGCGACCGTAGCAGCAGCAGCAGCGCGGTTCTAGACTGAAGCGCCTAGAACCGCTCGGTCACAGCGACCAGTTGCCCGACAGCCATAAGTAACATGGATTATGATCAGATGATCGGGATGGCGAGGGTGTAGGGAAATGGCGGCTGATAATTCTAGCATTTCCGAAATGGCGCTTCAGCAGCTGCTTAACTGTAGTTGCAATCTGCGGAGGTGCACCATCTTGCATCAAAATGATAACATCCACACATCCACGATGTTGGAGAGCTGTAACGAGATGGTTTCGCAAAAGACACTCATAGCGCTTATCAGTGACGGTACAGGTAACAGGACTTGAAGCATCTGTCTCTTCGAAAAAATATGGTCCTATGATAAATGATGCTGTAAACCCGCACCACACAATGACCTTTTCAGAATGAAGTGGCATTGCTTGATTTGCGTGTAGATTTTCCGTTGCCCATATTCGAAAATTCTGTATATTGACATATCCTGTCAGATGGAAGTGGGCTTGGTCTGTGCACTAAATCTTCCACGACCATTCATTGTCCACCTCCATGCGAGCAAGAATTCCTAAAGCACTCTTGCTGGAAGGTCAACAAAATGGTTCAAATGGCTCTGAGCACTATGGGACTTAACAGCTGTGGTCATCAGTCCCCTAGAACTTAGAACTACTTAAACCTAACTAACCTAAGGACATCACACACATCCATGCCCGAGGCAGGATTCGAACCTGCGACCGTAGCAGTCGCGCGGTTCCGGACTGCGCGCCTAGAACCGCGAGACCACCGCGGCCGGCGGAAGGTCAACAGAAGCAACTCGTGCACATGGGTGATTTTGAATGGAAAGCAAAGAAGGATGTTTCGTAGGATTTTACACACCTTGCTCACGGGTATGTCCAATGTTCGGGCAATTCTCCGTGCACTACACGTCTGCACACCACAACTCGTTTTCTCCTGCCTTGCTGTGGCCACTGCTTCCACTGACGTCGAATCAGTTCGTTTCCTTCCTCTACCAGGTTGCACTCCAATAGAACCCGTCTATTTGAATTTCCGATTCATTACCTCCAGACCCACGGCAGTCATCGGACCAACGGCTTTTTTCAAACCCTTCAGAGTCCGGAACTTCTGCAGAGCGACGTGTGCACAACCATCATTCTTGTATTACATAGCTTTACAAGCAGAACGCTATCCTGCATTGAGACAGCATGGCGAACGTCGCGGACGCGAAAGGAGGAAAAGTCGTGTACCCGGCGTGTTTATACCAACCTCAATGGGTCCTGCGCATGACAGGTGTTTTCATTTACGTATTCTGACACATACAGCGCCATCTATTGATCAATATTCGCACTATTTTTTTCTTCTGCCATACATTTTCCCCCTTCTCCGATAATATTCCGTTGCAATTTGACGCCACTCTAACCAGTGGTGTTATTCCTACACCGTTTTGAAAGTTTAATTTTGATCATCCTGTATAATGGAAGTCTTTCTTTATTAGGGTATTTAGAAACCTCTGCGATTCTACTTGAATCTCATCCACAGTATCAAATCTCCACTTCGTCAACTTCATCGTAATCATGGAGTAGAGGAAAAGGTCGAAGTTTAGTCATTATGTCAACTGGAGAACAACTGTGAACCTCCAGAATGAGATTTTCACTCTGCAGCGGAGTATGCGCTGATATGTAACTCCCTGGCAGATTAAAAATGTGTGCCGGACCGAGACTCAAACTCAGGACTGTGAAGTTTGGAAAGTAGGAGGAGAGATTCTGGCGGAAGTAATGCTGTGAGCACGGGGCGTGAGTTGTGCTTGGGTAGAGCACTTGCCCGCGAAAGGCAAAGGTCCCGGGTTCGAGTCTCGATCCGGCACACAGTTTTAATCTGCCAGGAAGTTTGTCGACAAAACATAGTGTATGCTGTATGCGACTGTGTATTGTCAAGGTGGAGTACGCAGATCTTCGTACATCACTTCTGTGGACGTTTTATCCTCACGTGCTCCCTCAAACATCTTAGAACATCGCCACTGAGCTCTTTGTTGACCGTCCGACCAGAAGGGACGAGCTCTTTATGAACATCCCAGTCAATAAAAAAAAAAATAAATAAAACGCCGTTCAACAACGACTTAATGATGTTATTCTTGGCTTGTCAATCTGTTTTTTTGGAGAGCCGAATAGTGACTCTTCCATTGCGCCAGTGACTAGTTAGTTTCAGAGTTATAGCCATAAACCAAATTCCTTCACCAGCGACATTTGGAAGTATGGATCCTCTTGAATCAGTAGTTTTAAGTTCCCTACAGGCCTCCATAGGTCGCTTCTACTGACCTTCTTGAATTAGTCGCGACAAGAACTTCGCCGCACGCCTTCTCATTATCAAATTTTCTGTCTGAATACATTCTCGTGGTGTAGGGGTCGAGAACAATCAGTCTGTAATCTTGCAGAATCTTGTCTCTCACCGTCTGAACATCTTCTGATGTCGACGGCCGACCAGAACCATCGTCTTCAGTCGATGTTCTTCCCGTTTTTTAAACATTTATAGTAGTCATTAAGTCTGTTTCTGAGCTAAAGCATTGTCTCCAAAAACATGTTTCCACACTCGGTGCGTTTCCATACAGACAATGCGCTCTTTTAGGTCACCCATCGGAAATCCATGGACGGAATTTACTCACCAACAACTAACCAAACCACTTAGGTGGCCGTCACTTGTCACACTGATAGGGAGGAAGCTAAAGGTATTTCAGTCTATTCGTAGCCTTTTGCATGCAAATTCATTTCGAATGTACTACATAAGTGAGCATAACAGTTACTCATTTTCTGATGTCCTTATTGACAGTAGAATAAGTGGGTATAATAATCTACGCACTTTTACTTCAGTTTCAGACGTTCCAGCAAGATAAACGTAGTGAATGTGCAACTTCTTATTTATCACCATACGTAATGACGTAAGCAACCACTTAAAAATGCCTACCTAAGCCGAAAATAGTTGTTTATATGACGTCACCGGAAATATTCTTAAGGAATATTACAGCTCGAGTGCCAATTGTCGGCTTTATTCGGCAAATTTGACTGGTGTCTACTATGAAAATGATGTATGGAGGAGATTCTTATGAAGTTTCCTTTATTTACATCACCTTGCTTTCACTGTTTAGACTTGTTAACACAACGAAGACTCCACCATCATTGCATTACTCTAAATTACTTTAATTACCAATCGTCTTACCCATTTCCGTCTTATTTCCAATTTTTATAGAAAACATAAGGACTGGAGAAGTTGAAGATGTACTGAAAGAATGACAGTTCGATTTCACGAAAAGTAATGGTACCAGGGAAGCTGTTGTAACTTCGTGCTCAATGATGGAATGAAGAAATAGAATAAATCAGGTATTTCCAAGGCATTATCAAGCTTGAGAAAGTCTTCGACAATTTATGGTGGATCAAGATATTTCAGATCTTGAGAGAACAAAAGTGAAGTACAGTGACAGACGAGTAATCTGTAAAATCTAAAAAGACCAGGTACCGGTAATATGACAAAAAAAACGAATTTGGCATTAAGAATTGAAGACAGTGTAATACCTAGTCGTCGCTGTTGCTTAAGGCTCGTAGACTATATTAGATTACCAGAGGCGAATAATGTTATCTTCAGCAGTAGAAGGTTATCAGAATCAAATGTTGACATTGAAACCTAGATGGTTTATCCAAAACTCTAGAGAGCACCGCTTTGTGTGCAACAGAGACATGTACTGCCCGGAAACCAGAGGAAAAAACGGAAGCGTTATGAATGTGCTGCAGATTATGAAGTGGCGATATGTAATACGATATGAGGAGTTGTGAGCAAGAATAGGCGACGAACAACGCTTGACAGAAGAAGGAGTATGTTGACTGCGTAAGTGACAAGCCATCTTCAGAAATGTAATGTTGCTTTCATAGGAACAACAGACGGAAAACATTATAGTGGCAAACGAAGGTTAGAATTAAAATAGATTTTCATGACGTTAAATGCGATAAGAGTGCAAGTATGGGAAATTTATTACTAGATATGAAGAGATGGAAGACAATACGAAACCAAGGGAAAGACTGGCGGCTTAAATGACATGAGCCGGTCCTCATTGGCAGTAATACATACCAGAATATGCAATCAATGGCATCTTAAGCAATGTTTTACTTGTACTGACCATTTACAAAAAAATGAATCGCAGCTGATTATAGTATATGTATAGGCAGCTGTTTGCTAATAACCACCCTATACTGCAAATTGTAAAACAAGGATTTTGCAAATGACGAAACACAGTACGTCTTATACCACAAAAACGCATTTAAGGGGAAGTTATTGTTCGAAAAAGTTCATATGTGCCGTGCATTCCCCTGTATGCCACAGTGTGTACAGATGCCAATACAAAAAAAGTATATATGTGGCTCTGGTATCAACAGACTCACTTCTAACGTCTGGTACCAAACAGATGATACCACCAGAGAATCTGACGATGTCAGAAGGTTAAAATGCTGCAGCGTGAATCAGTAAGGACTGCAGGGATGATGGGCTTACTACTCACCCAGTTAGCATCACCCGGTAATAAAAAAATAAAAAAAAATAAAAGTGAAGTCGTCCTCAACCTCAAGCTGGGTTTAAAGACAACCTTGGTTTACTAGGCGTCATCCTGATGCAAGAGGTATGACCTTATATTTCTCTGACTTGTAACTACAGTAATTTACCCAGGTAGTTTTACTGGGACATACAGTTTATCGTAGAACCTGAAAAACTGTGAAATTTTGCATTTTTCGCGAACACTAAGCATTACCTGAGATGACATTGGTAATTAGTGACAGAAAAATCTTGCGATTTTGTAACCCGGCACTTACCGACTCAGTCACCGATTCACACCACGTGACTAGAGGTCTAACGAAGGGATTCGATAATTGAGTTTCCATTTAGATACACATCTTGGTCCAGTTTCTGCCACTCTATCTGACATGCTCACAATTCTCCGTCGATTCGTGCCCCTCGTATGCTTACGATCAAAACAGTGCTTCGCTGCTCTAAAAACTGCCCGAAGCTTTTACTGTTTTTCTGTCTCTAACGATATCTTTGTCGACGCAACGTTTAATCAATAGTTAAACAAACAGACAAATTATTTTTATTGTGGTGTATGGTCCGATGACTGGTGTGATGCACCTCTCCAAGCTACTCTATCCTGTGGAAGCTTCTTCACTCCGAATAACTATTGCAAACCTCCATCCAGTTGAACCTGCTTATTGTTTTCATCCCTTGCTCTCCCTCTACATTTTTTACACCTCGCCTCCTCCCCACAGTTTCCTCCATTACCAATACAGTTGTGCCATAAATTTCGTTGTTTCCCTTTTCGACTCAGTACCTCCTCATTAATTACTAGATACACCCACCTGATCTTCAGCATTCTTGTATGGCACAACGTTCAGAAAATAGTCTCTAACATTTAAATTTCTATTTGATGTCAACAAATTCCTCTCTTTGGGCGGTCAGCGTCTTACATTGTCTCTGCTTTGGCCATCTTCGGTCATTTTGCTGCCCAAAGGGCAAAACTGATCCACTGCTTTTAGTACCTCATTTCCTAGTCTAATTCCTGCCCGATTTCATTCGACTGCATTCCTTTACCTTTGTTTTACTTTTATTGATAAGCATCTTCTAATTCATTTTAAAGAAACTATGAAATCCTATCAATCTCTTCTAAATCTTGTGGCGTCTCTGACGGAATAACGTCATACCTCAGATTTTTTAATTCTTCCCCGTGACTAATCCCCTTCCCGACTTTCTCCTTGGTTTCCATTATTGTTTGCTCATTGCACAAATTGAGAGAATGGGGGATAGGCTACTACAGTGTCTCACACTCTGCTCAACCAGTGCTTCCCATTCATATCCTTTGACTCTTACAACGGGAGTCTGGTTTCTCTACAGATTGTTAATAATCTTTCGTTTCGTATTTTTTATCGTCGTTACCTTCACAATGTATAAAAGCGTATTACAATCAAAGTTTTCTCTGTATCTACGAATGCTATAAACTTGGGTTTATCTTTCTTTATCCCATCTTCTGAGATAAGTAGTAGGGTCAGTACTGCATTGCGTGTTCATTTCTCCGGAACACAAATAGATCTTCCCCAAGATCGGATTCTACCAGTTTCTCCATTGTTCTGTAAATGATTGGTGTTAGTGTTTTGCCACTATGACTTATTGAACTGATTGTTGGGTGACATTCATGTGTGCCAGCAACTGTGTCTCTTGGAACTGCAATTACTACTACATTCTTTTGAAGTCCGAGAGTATTTCGCCTCTCTCATGTATCTTACACACGAGACGGAACAGTCAAAGCTGACTCTCCCAGTGATGTCAATAAAAAAATGGTTCAAATGGCTCTGAGCACTATGGGACTTAACATCTATGGTCATCAGTCCCCTAGAACTTAGAACTACTTAAACCTAACTAACCTAAGGACAGCACACAACACCCAGCCATCACGAGGCAGAGAAAATCCCTGACCCCGCCGGGAATCGAACCCGGGAACCCGGGCGGATGTCAATAATTCGTAGGGAATTTCGTCTACTCCTGGGGCTTTGTTTCGAGTTAAGTTTCTGCAATCTGCCTTTCTTACCGTATCACGTCTCCCATCCCATCTTCAACTGCTTCGTTTTCTCTTTCTATTATGCTGTGTTCATTTCCCTCGTGTAGTCCTTCTACAGATCTTTTATCCAAAGGTCTCTTTAATTTTCTTATAAGCGGCACCTGTTGTTTCCCCTAGTTATGCGTGATTCTACAGCCTCGCACTTCTTCTCTAGCCATGCCTTAGCAGCCATTTTGCACTTTCTCTCAATCTCATTTTTTAACGTCTGTTTTGCCTTTCACTTGCTTCCTTTGTTGTATTTGTATATTTTCTCATTTAAATTCACTGTTTATTGCGCTATCAGGAATTTCTACAATACCTCATGATCTTTCTTACCTATTTGATCCTATTCTGTCTTCACTATAGCATCTCGTAAAGCTACCCATTCGTCTTTATTGTATTTCTGTATCCTGATTCCGTCGATCATCGTCTAATGTTGTCTCTGAAACTCTCAAAAGCTTGATTATTTAAATTTATCGAGGTCCTATCCTAATTTCCTACCTTTTTGCAATTTCTGCAGTTTCAATCCGCAGTCCATCAACAGTAAATTATGAACAGAATATGCATCTGCCCCTAGAAATATCTTACACTTTAATATTTGGTTTCGAATCTCTGTCTTACCTCTATGTAATCATTCTGAATCTTTATGTGCAGGGCTCTTCCACCTACACAGTTTGCTACGTGATTCTTAAAACAAGTGTTAGAGATGGTTAAATTATGGTCTGTGCAGAATTCTACTAGGTGATTCCTCTTTCAATCCTTTTCCGTAGTGCACATTATCCTTCTATTTTTCCTTCCTTTCATTTTTCTGCTATCGAATAACAGCGCACCACAAAAAATTTGGTCTCCCTTAACTGTGCTAATATTTTTTCTGTCTCATCACACATTCTTTTAGGTCTAATCATTTGCGGAGCTTGTTCTCATATAAACTTGTGCCAGTGTGATAGGAGTTCCCTTTATTCTGTCTTTGCTACAACAACGCTTTTACCATACTCTTATAGCAGCTTATCCACATTGCTAAGTTCTACTCTTTTATAACTCTATTTGATTTTGTACCGTATGCTCACCTGCCCAGAAATATTGTTTTCCGGCCAACGAACTTCCCAAGTCCCACTATATTTGACTTAGACGCACCTATTTCCCTTTTTAAATTTTCTAACCTTTCTACCCGATTAAGAAGTCTAACATTGCAAGCTCCGATCCGTAGATGCCCAAATTCGGTTTTTCCTGATGACGTCATCCTCTTGAATAGTCACTACCCGGAAACCCGAATAGGAGACTCTTTTACCACCAGAATATTTTACTCGAGGTGATGGCATGATCGTTTAACCAAGCAGTAGAAGTGAACGCCCTTATTGTCAGCCGTTGTCAATAGGAGTGTAGCGAAGCCATGTCGGCTTGCATTACTAGGCCACATTAGTCTATCATCCAGCCTATTGCCCCTGCAACTACTAATAAGGCTGTCTCTCTTCAGAAACCACGGGTTAGTCTGGCCTCTGCATAGATACAGTCCCGGTGTGCATGCACCTACGGTACGCCTCTCAGTATCGCTGAGGCACGCAAGACTCTCCACCTCAGCATAGTCTATGGTTCCTGGGGGACAACCCTTCCTACTGAGATAGTATTACGCCGTTGGGCATTAAATTTGCAACAGTTGGAAAGGCATAAAATAACGTAATAATAATTACTGTGCCTGTACAGTACAGTAGGAAGAACACATGGCTAAATTTTTAAATACACATTGTGCGAACTTTATACACAGAGCTCCCACCTGAGGCAGCAACTGTGGTTCCAGTCAGGCTGGACATCGACATGTTTGTCCTCTTGGGAACCTCAAAACATGGATATGTCCATCTTGATGCTGTGCTCATATCCGGGACTCTTTTGAAAAGATATTTTGGTGCCCCTCATGTGTCCACTGTTGTCGTCATACACGCCACTGTAGGCGCGCCTCTCTCTACTGTCGCATCAGGGGAAGCCGCAAGCATGGTAGCCTTTCCCACAGTCCAGGCTGTTCCAGACGTTTCCGCACTGCTGATTCTTTTCTAGCTGCAAACAAAACCATTTCTAGACTGAAGTTACGTGACATGGATTTGCGATCCTGGAAGGCCGAGCGAACAATATATCTGTCCTGTACCGTGCTAGTCACGATACGTATGACCCTTCGGAACTCATAGATTCTACGTTCACATGACGGACATCGGAAACTGACCAACGCCGGGAACAATATCGTGGAACCGTAATCTGCAGTCTCGGCAGGCTAAGATTCTATTGTTATCGAATTCCGACACATGCTGGTACACGTTTCGCCAGCTCACACGATCTTCTCACAGACAAAGAACGTTCAACTTCGATTCCTGAACGAGAAACCCGCTGCGTTTTCTTTGCTTATATATAGATGGCGTAAGTATGGTAGCAATGCAGTGCAGTGGATAGGGACAGGTAAACATCGGGCGACGCATCACATCCGGTGGACACCCTTTCCAAAACACCTTGACAGACATCGAGAAAGATTGCAAGATCTTGGTAGCCAGCAGCCGTGTTATCAGTACAGACTTTTAATATGATACGCTGCAGCTGCTGAGCACTAACTGAGACACCTGAGTGGGAGGGATTCACTCTGGAGCTGGACAGCATAGGGAGAGGTTGTAGGCTGCGTCTATTTGTTACTAACAAATTACGTATACTCATGCCACTTGAGGTCTGTTTGATAGTAAAAATTTGTTATTAACAAATAGACACAGCCAACAACCTCTCCTATGCTGTCTAACTCCAGAGTCAATCCTCCTTCCCCCTCCACCCACTAATCTCCCAGTTGTAAAAGATAAAGTTGGGTAGGAAGAGGGGGTGCTTGATCCTCATTGGTCCATGGGAGGGAACGGGTTTCCTGCCTGACAATTTTATACCACTTCATCACTATAGAGTCCCGTCATGACCTTGAATATAACCCACATAACTGCCAATCACTGGTGGGGTTTTGGGCTTCCCCTGGGTAACTGTTATCAAATCCCAGTGGTTTGCTGAGGGGATGGAGTGGGTATGACTTCGAGTGTAAGTCGCTCAAGTGGAAAACCTGACACCAGAAGTCAGGAACGATTAACTGTTTAGAACTCTCCTTGCTATCCTACTACTTATCAGCTGCACCGCATCGTATCAAAATACTGTACTGAAGACACGGCTACTGGCTAGCGAGATACTGGAACTTTTCTCGGTGTCTGTCAAAGTGCTTTACAAAGGATGTATCGCCCAGTGTTTACCTGTACTAGTATCGGCACTGCTATTCTACTGGCGTAACTTCTGTCTACTTTTTACCGTTGTGCTGAAATGCTAATCATCTAGTTATCCAATCATCTGGTATACTTGATGTGAATCTGGCGTTTGTTGCAGGCCGGCTTTGCAGTTGTGTATTTGTGACTCTACTGTAACTGGTTGCGCTGGTCTTCCTCATAACATAGCAGTATTCTAGAACTTGAAATTGTACTTCTGAATGTAGGTACTTCCTTCATCCCGGCCTATATGGTGCTCATCACGGTGGAGCGATTCTCGGGCCCCACGTCTTGGTCGCTCACCACGGAGGGAAAATAAAGGGCCTGCACGGGCTGGCAGCGCACCACGGAGGCATCGTGAAGGGCCTGCACGGCCTCGCCGCCCACCACGGCGGGCTCTACAAGAACTTCCGCGGCGGGCTGGTGGAGCACCACGGGGGGCTGCTCAAGGGCCACCACGGGCTGGCCCAGCACCACGGGGGGCTCATCAAGACGCCGCTGGGCCTGCTCAGCAAGCACGGCGGCGGCCTACTGCTGCACGCCAGGGACGCCGCGGCCTCCCAGCCGACAGCGGCAGGCGGGCAGCCGGCAGCACAGGAGCCGCTATACAGTGCGCGGTAGGTGCCGCAGCCCGGCCCGGCGCCACTCCACTTCGACATACTACACTGCAAATGTCGGGCAGGTCATAGACTTCCCTCTGTCTACACACACACAAATATACTTTCACATAAACTAGAGTTACATTTTTTTGGTTGACTTACTATTCGAGAATTAAATTAAAAGTAGTTCCTATCCCTCGATTATGACCCAATTTTCGGAAGGTTTCTCTCGGTTGTAAATATTGGAACTGGCAATCCCATCCGAAACATTCCCAACTGGGACACCATTTACTCCGCTAATACGTTGCCTGTTATTTGGCTGAAAAGTCAGTGACTGTACAACAGTTCATTATTCGAACAACTCGACATGTCAAATCGTTCCTGAGAAAATGTGGTCGTAGCACACAGACAGAAAGTCGCATATTAAATGGCAAACACTTTTTCGGGTGATATAATTGCAAATTAGCACTTTTCGGATTTTTTTCTGTGGTACCCTGACTTCGTCCAGCCGTATGACGGGCGACAGTCAGGTTGGTATCCCACGGCTGTCCGGGGCGTCTCTAGACACGTCTTCACTGTACATGAGGCTCAGCTCGAAGCAGGACTCATCACTGGAGGCAGTTTTACTCCAGTCAATGACATTCCAGGCCGAAGACATGTCTGGAGACGCTGCGGAGGGAGCTGGAATACCAGCCTGACTGTCGCCCGCCATAGTCGACAACCAGGAATGATGGTCTTGGGAGCTATTTCTTTTCATAGCAGGTACGTCAACGATATTCTACGTCCCGTTTTGTTCCTCTTCCTAGGCTCACATTTCAGCAAGACAATTCCCACTCGCACACGACGAGAGTCCACTGTCTGTCTTGGTATTTCACAAATCTTACCTTGGCCAGCAAGGTTGCCGGATCTCTCACCAATTGAGAACGTTTGGAGCATTATGGACAGCGCCTTCCAACCAGCTCCAGATTTTGATGTTCTAATTCACCAATTGGATAGAATTTGGCACTACATCCCTCAGGAGAGCATCCAACAACTCTGTCAATAAATGCCAAGCCGAAAAACAGCTCGCATTAGGGTCAGCGGTGGACCATTGCGTGACTAACTTGCTCAATTTTTGAAGCATTTTTCCTTGAATAAATCATCCTGTTTTTGGGAAATTGTAATCATTTGTTTCTCCGTGCATGTACATCACATATAAGGATTTCTGTCCCGCTCTGATAACTGCTTCGTGATCGCGATCCGACCACTCAGGTCTCGGTTTGTTAACAGCGGATCGACGAACGCAGTCAGCAAGACAACGAGGAAACGGACAAATCGAGACGGCCCTGCCGGTAAACTCCAATGAATAACCCGGAGAGAAAAAACTTGAGACGTAGTGAAAGCAGAAACCAAGAACCAAAATGTGTTATAAAAACGAGGCGATAATGAAAGGAATGCACTTCTGAGTCCCGAAACTAGATTAGAATGCAGGCGTCTTCATTGAGGTCTCCTCGTTCCTCTGGGGTTTGTTAGAACAACGACGTTCTGTGCCTCCTGTGCGTGGTGAGTGGGTGGGACCACAACGTGGTTTCTTTCCATGTGGTCCCTTTCCAGTTCGCTGCCTTCTGGCACCGGCACAGCGACGTGGAGGTAGTAGGTGAGCCGACCAATTGCGTGTCCGCACAGGGGCCAGATCCTGAACCCGAGTGCTGAGACGCATAACTTGTAGGGCTGCCACAAGCCCGTATTGGCCGGCCGAACGGTATGTGACGCCGCGGCAGGGCGACGCTGGCGCTCGCGGTTGTAGTAGGTACGTCTAACAGCCAAGATCCAGTTGCATAGTCAACGATGTGCTCTCAAAGCCGCCATACTGGGATACCAGAAAAACCACACTTCAGCTTAGTACTTTACAGTTTCAATTACGCCTTGTCTCTTTCCTTAACTACTCTTTATAGCTATTAATCTCCACTATTTGATTAAAAAAAAAAAAGATACGACCAGTCACGTGTTGTAAGCCACAACATTTCCTTATAGAATCGTAAATCACTAAGCGAAATTCAACACCATTGCATGGCAACGGACTTGCGAATTCTTTGAAGCTTACTGAACTGGCAGAACAGCTTTATCAGCCACATAACATTATCTGTCACTCACTCCCAACGCCTTATTCGCAACAGACTTAAAACATCCCCTCCGTTCCAGAGGGCACACAACATGACTCCCGCACTCACCAGAAGGGCAGCCGGCCGACTCCGCATTTTCGGTAAACCCGAACAACCAAACATTCATGCGTTTCAGCGAATGAGTCTTAGGAGCAGAATGTAGGCATTGCTAAGCGTCGTATCTTGCCCCCGCTAACAGCAATGCTTTGGAAAGTGCTGCTTCCTATCGGAACTTTTCTCAAGTTTGTTTCCAACAGGCTCTGGAAAACGTTAGCCTTCGCGGATGCTACTGGCCTTGATCCAGCGTACTAGGCACCACTACAAATCACTTTAGACGAATTACAGAAATTATGTATCGGTGTCTGTTCTTTCGAACGCACCCTAATGAACAGACACCTTATTGATCCTGCAGCCACTATACATCAAGACACAAAGGAATTAAAGACATTAGCTGCCAGTGGTCACTGCTTTATATCAATGAAGCAAGCTGAAAATTTGTGCCGGAGTGTGATTCGAACCTATGTCTCCTGCTTACTAGGCACATGCGCTAACCACTTCTTCATCCAGACACAGTGGCCAGCGCAGCTGCACGGAGTGTTCTGGCACGCTTCCAGTCAGACCTAGATTCTCAACATATCCACACACTACAGACGTAGTGCCCCTTGTCCATTACTCCCACTACTCGCAGCATTTCACAAAATCCCGTAAGAGTTCGAGCTTGGTGTACATGCACTGAAGAGATCATTGCCCATGATCGCCCGAATTATATACGTGATGTCTGTCTGGAAGACAGACTTTACTGCAGATGCTCGAACTCTTATGCGAATTGGCGAGATGCCGTGCGTTATGAGGCTAATAAGCAGGGGCAGTACATCAGAGGTGTGTGGTGTAAGTTGAGAATTTTGGTCTGACACGAGGTGCTCTAGGGTTATCTGTGCGGGTCTGGTGACCACTGTGTCCAGATGGCGCAGTAGCCAGGGCATATGTCTCGTAAGCAGGAGATCCGGGTTCGAATCCCAGTCCTGCACAAATTTTTAACTTGCCCCATTGATATAAATCAATGTCCAGTAGCAAGTAATGTCTTTAATTGCTTTGTGTATTGAATTACAGAAATCACGTTGGGTCTAGTGGTCTAGCGGTAAAGTGCATGCCTGAAAACTGAAGAGTTCACGGGACCGTGGAAATTTGCAGTCTGCGTTTAATCCATTCTTCGCTTCTCAAGGACGTGAGGAGTAGCCAGGAACGACACGTGGTTCCGATTTCACGTTAAACTGTGGGGCCCTTTTGCCCAGCTGAATCACTGGGGCAGATTAGATGGCCGCAAGTCACCGAGTAGCGTACAGTTGAAAGACTTGCACCTGCCCATTGAACAACACGAAATTTTTACAATTGTTACAGAAAGAACAGCTCATCCGGTGTAAGCTCGATAAGGGCGAAAACCGGATTTGGCTTCAGTAATAATATGTAACAGTTCATACGATTTTTCCCCCTTGTAATGACTTATATGTCATTTCCACTGTGAACGTAGTCGTAGTGGTACATCGATAAAAATGTCGCTGTATTGATTGTAATGAAACAAATAATCACTTATTAGATAGTGTGGAGTATCACAGCATATTACAAAATGTTCTAAACACATTCTGGTCCAAAATTACTAAAAACGAACAGACATTACCTTTATTTCTCGAAGAAATGCTGATGGTACAGTAAATATTTCTTCAGATTTTGTGATAAGTTACTATGCTACCAAACTCCTTCGGTCATCGATCCCTAATCTTACACACTACTGAATCTAACTTACGCTAAGGACAACACACGCACACACACACACACACACACACACACACACACACACACACACACACACACGCGCACACACACACACACACACACACACACACACACACACAAGCACGCTTACATGCCCGAGGGAGGATTCGAACCTCTGACGGGGGGAGCCGCGCGAATCGTGGCAAGGTGCCCTAGACCATGCGACTATCTTTCTTCATGCGGGTGCCGCCACGTACTGGAAACATGCAGAAATGAAAAGAAGTAATGCACTGAAAGCACGTGGTTTATAGTACGAGTGTATGGTTCAATCAGGCATGGCGATTTTAGTTTATTCCCTGAGCTATAAAAATAAAATAAAAATACTGGGGTATAGCATGTACGCTGTAGGACTGAATAGATTATTAAACGTATTTTAAAATTCGCCTCTGCAAATATTAAGAATCCGTTTTTTATATTACCATAAGCGTTTCGTTTCATTGATTTAATATGTCATCAGTGGCAGCATTTTTTCTATGATTTCGACTTACTTCTAGAAGTGTCGTCTGCTTGCACATTTTCCATTTACTACTGCGTTTAGTACTGATGTTTTTGACCTAACTAAAAGTTGGTTCGCAGCGCTACACATTTCTTGACCTGAAATGCGAGAAAATATAGCACCACGTTCTCATCACAGAGAGACACGTTTAGCCTGGCTGTAAACCAACACCAATTGTGCTACTATATTTTGTCATATTTCACGCCAAAAAATGTGTAGTGTTCCAGACCAACGCGAAATTACGTCAGAAACACGAGAACCAAACGCAGAAGTAACTGGAAAATGTGCGAGCAAGCCGGCCGTGGTGGCCGAGCGGTTCTAGTCGCTACAGTCTGGAACCGCGTAACCGCTACGGTCGCAAGGTTCGAATCCTGCCTCGGGCATGGATGTGTGTGATGTCCTTAGGTTAGTTAGGTTTAAGTAGTTCTAAGTTCTAGGGGACTGATGACCTCAGAAGTTAAGTCCCATAGTACTCAGAGCCATTTGAACCATTTGTGCGAGAAAAAAGACACACAAGTGATTACTGAATATTCAGAATTTCTGTAGCTTTCCTGATTTTCTTAGAATCAACCTTCAGTGATTCATGAAAAGTATTTGCGGTAGCGAATACGGACAACCACCACCTGTATAATGGAATGACGACAATGAAAATTTGTGCCTCACTGGGCCTCGAACCCGGTTTTCCCACTTATAGTGAGCGATCACCTTATCATTTTTATCGATTTTTTTACAGATACTCTGACCACTTTTTTAAAAAAAATGTATTCACCTAGAAAAGCTGTCAGCTTCACACTGGTGTAAACAGGGAGGGCAGGGGTCGGAACCTGAGGCTTGACCACAATGCCTCCCCCATCCCGTCCCTGAATGCCCCCTCCAGTT
Source organism: Schistocerca serialis cubense (assembly GCF_023864345.2). NCBI lineage: Eukaryota > Metazoa > Arthropoda > Insecta > Orthoptera > Acrididae > Schistocerca > Schistocerca serialis. The sequence goes on from NC_064638.1 coordinate 703,620,202, forward strand.
GTATTCTCATTTATTTATTTTTATTTATTTATTTATTCATCTATTTGTTTATTTACTTCCTTTGTTCTTCAACTCCAAAATTTGGAATATGATTGTAATACAAATTGTTTCTGTTAGTAAGAATGCACTATAAACAAATAAAATAAAATAAATCATCTCAACGAGAAATAATTTTAAACAATCACATTTACTTACTGCGTCCATCTTCCACCAAACGAGTGAACTCAAACCATGCAATAACAAATAAGAGAATAGAAACTACTAAAATTATATTTCTTAAACAACGACCACACTGTCAAAGAAAATCAAAATAATGATGAAAAACAAATCCTGCACGCTATCGCACCCGCGCTTCCCATATGTGGACAATGCTCATTGGTACCAAGTCGATAACCATTTCGCCGGCCGCGGTGGCCGAGCGGTTCTAGGCGCTTCAGTCCAGAACCGTGCGACTGCTACGGTTGCAGGTTCGAATCCTGCCTCGGGCGAGGATGTGTGTTGGCCTTAGGTTGGTTAGGTTTAAGTAGTTCTAAGTTCTAGGGGACTGATGACCTCCTATGTTAAGTCTCATAGTGCTCAGAGCCATTTGAACCAATATTTTGATAACTATTTCGCCTCAAGTTCCACTACGTGGGTCGTCTTCTGCCCGGTACACCTCAAGTGGGAGGGGGTTTTATGAAGTCACTGCGCAAGTAATTTGCGAAGAGTTGTTGATAGCGAGGATTGTGCTCAAGCGGTCTACGATTATCTTGAGCATATCGCCAATAGTCAAGAACGATATTCTCTTCGCTGCAAAATAAATAGTAAATGGGCATGCCTTCATACCATGTGAGGGCGTGAGCCTTCGCAGTCAGGAAATAAGTACGCTCCGCCATTAGCCTGTCCAAGTACTACTCACGGCTCCACCCAAACATCCATAGGTTGTCAAATATGTGTCTACGACCTGCACTCGTTCATTCATTATGTATGTTCTCTTGCAGGAAAGACATTTCAATTGATAGTCGCTTGTCCGGTGTTCGCGGATAAATGTGATATTGCAGTGCCTGTGTTGTTCAGATGTACGATGAAATGCTTTCTGGACGTGCACGCATGTCCGAAGGAACTGAGCATCGTACTTCTGAACAACACAGGCACTACAATATCGTATTGAGTGATTCAGGTCCCATAAACAGCAGGTAATAATAGCAGACTTGTGTAACGGTTGCAGGTCGGCAGTACCGCAGCAGTACCCTGTGTACGGCATGTACCAGCCGCACTACTTCGGGTGGAAGTCCGGCCAAGGCAAGAAGGGCGGCGGGGCGGCGCCGGCCCCGCTGCCGGCCATGCCGGGCAAGATCAAGGGCGGCGCCGATGTGGCGCTCTTCAACGCGCACGGCCACGGCTCGCAGAAGGGCCTGCAGGGCTCCACGGCGCACAAGTACAAGCACTACAACCTGGACGTGGGCTACGGCTGCCCGCCGCGCGCCCACCCGCTGCACCTGATCCACACCGACGCCGGCTATGACGTCAGCCACTACACGGTGGGCGGCGCCGCCAGCGCAGGGGCCGGCGTCGCCCATGGCCTGGGCGGCACCTTCGGCCTGCTCTGAGGGCGCCGTGTCGTTCTGCGCAGTCCGAGCACAAGTCTTTTACCTAGACACCGAAACTCGAGCAGTTCCGTAAGGAATGCACTAGTGGTACGAAATTTGGGGGGGGAGGGGGGGATATTTTCTTCTTCGTCAATATTCCAATGTTTTTAATTCATTGCAATCTTTAATTAAAAAAAGAACGCTAAGTCCTTCCTAGTGACCAAGAAGAGTGCGACGATATGAGCCGTTTCCTTTGATTACTTTTGGTCGGACAGGTACCACAGTTCCACAAACTTTCTGAAATGACAATATTTACGCTTTCTACTGCAATAATTGCTTATTTTCCACTATTGGCCAACTTCTGCTATTAAATCATTTCCAATTGGTGCTTGACGTGGTAAGATCGAAGGCACCAAACCCTCGATACACTAGCATATGGCGAGGAAACTTAGAATTTACAGTTGCACACCTAACTACGTGTAAGTTCTATGTTTGCCTGCCATATGCTAGTGTCTCGACAGCTTGGTGAATTGTCGTCACGCACGCCACCTACCTCTCGATAATGATGTAATAGCAGAAATGGCCGACAGTGGAAAATAAACAGTAACTGCAGAAGAAGGCGTAAATGTTGTCATTTCAGACGTTCGTATCGCTTTGTAATCAAATACGTAACAAGAAGGAAAGGGACGAGGCAATGTTCAAGAAATTAGAGCGTAGATAACCGTATACCGCAATTTCGCACGGATTCGCAACTTAAACATCTAGTAAGAGGATGCAGAATGCACAGTCTTGGTCTTTGTAGCTGTTATAACCAATATGACACGATACCACTAAAACTTTCCTGAATGCCGCTAAAAAGTACTTATTTCGACAGACAAACGCGTTTTTGTTTCGGTATCTCAGTAGATGAAGAGAATATGTGTCGAGCAAACGACAGAATACTCCTCCCTTCAAGTTTTATCATTTGTCTCAAAACGTATTTCCCTATTTTCAACACTTTTAGAAATACTGGAAGTGAGAAATACCAGTGGGTTCCCTATTTTCAACATTTTTAGAAATACTGGAAGTGAGAAATACCAGTGGGTGTACTAAAAAAACTACGAAGTTGTCATCTTCATATTAGCTGTATCTACTGGGTAATCGTGTGACAACTGAGAACTAGTTTCCCCAGATTTGTGGTCTGCCTTGAGGAATTCCCAGTCATCGAATATTTTGGAGGGATCACTGACCTTTGTGAGTGGCAGCAATATTACTTTCATATACTATCTGTTCTCATAAGATACACTACTGACCTTTATAATCCTGTATTGTCGTTATTATTTTGTTATTTCACGTGTCTCCAGCTGCCGCTTCGTAATAGGCCTTAGTATCTCTGACATACTAGAATGTCACGCCACAAGTTCAGATTTATTGTTCTGCATTTAAATGCATAAAATCGCACTATCTTCCACAGTAAATCAGCTTTACTTGCGGCGACCGTAAGTATTAATTAAAATAACATGAATACGTTTATTCTCACAGATCGAGTATACTTATTTTCTGATATTACAATATTTCCTAACACCTTAGTGACTTTCAGGGTTACCAACACAAGAGGGGTGCGTGCATCAGCTCAAGGGAAATCTATCATTAAGTCGAAGTCAAAACAACTGTTAAAATATATATACTACAGCGACAGTGTTAGTGATTGATAGTGTGGCCCGCAATAACACTGGGGCCGATAAGCTAGTCAGTAAAATGAGTTTTAGAAACATATTAAACCAATGCAAGAACTGTAACCAGACGGCGACAAATAAAAAAATGTAAATATTTAATTTATTTGAATATAGCAGTATTTTTCGTAGTGTAAAAATGTGAAAATTTTAAAATAATCGTGTAAATGACAAATAAAGTAAGTCAAGAAATAATTATTACGCATATTTTGCTTTTGTGCAGCCTTTGTGTTTAACAGTACTTTATTACTCTTTGTCTGTATTTATTTAGTCTTTTGGCTAGGCGTTTTGCAGTGGGGTAATATTTCTAAAGCTGTGTTTCAAAACTGATAAAAATATAATTATGACAGAGACAAACTTTTTACGTGTGCTACTTTGTTTGGATGCCTGTTGTCTCTGTAGACTTGTGATGAATTATCTTGCTTTCCTCTGAGATTTTCTTCAATAAACATAAGCTTTGTTTTTTATCTGGATTTGTCAAAAATGCTGAGGTTACTGTTTTTTATTCATTCACACGCAACTTTTGTATCTAAGTCGTATATATTTAGAAGTAATAATAGGTCGAAGAGATAAACCAAGATAAAGCAAACTACATACTGTCCCTACATAGTAAGTTTAAGACACATTTTGGGTACGCCTATCATGCGAAGGTTTGTGATTTTTTTCCCGAATCGTACCTCCATATCCAACTGTCTGTCTTGTAGTATTTGCTTATCAGCTCCCTTCATTCTTCTCGTCTGGACTGAGAATTCATTGATGGTGAAAGTTTTTTTTTTCTATAAGTGCCATACATTATCAACTCCAATGATAACACTCATCGCTGATAAGTGCTGCTGTATCAGACACTTCTCCGTGGTGAGCAGAAATATGTGATGGCACAAGAGCAAGACAGTGGCAGTCTCAAAATACCAAGTCATAAACATAGTAAAGAACAGAATTGTGAATTGGTTTTTATTCATCTCATGACCTACATTTGCAATCCATTTGATTTGTGTACAGGAGACATGTCAAAAATTTATAAAAAATTACAATGATTTTTACATTAATAAATAATAGCACTATAATAAATAACGTCACTATAAGGATAGCACATTGTACCCAGCTCAAATTTCCAGTTTGTCATCCACTGAGTAATAATACTTCAGTGTCAGTACCTCATATAGCTTTCTTTTAAGTGAACCTAAATTCATCTGCATCAACTTGTCCCCGTTTAATTTATTACTAATTTTCATTCCCATGTATTGAGGCCCCTGGGCATACAGTCTGAGGCGGTGGGTGGGGAGCATAAATTTTTTTTTGTTTCTGGTATCATGTGAATGGACAAAATGGCTTCCCTCAAATAATTCATGTCTGATGTACAAAAATATAATAATCTCATATATGTATAAGGATGGTAGAGTTAATGTTTTAAGTTTTCTAAATAATGGTCGACATGGTTCTTTGTAATTTGCAGTGCACATATTTCGTATGATTTGTCTGTATTTTTAGTATCCGCACTATGTTTGTCGAGTTACCCCTAAAACAATACCTAATAATGGATTTGAAGTAGCTTGTATATGCTACTATTCATGTGTCATGTCAGTTGCAGTTGACAATATTTGCATTGCAAATGCAAAGCTGCTCATTTTGTTTGCCAGGTATTCAAGTGTGCCTGCCAGCACAAATTTTTATCTACATTTAAACCTAAGAATTTGACTGAGGCAACTTCCTTCTATACCTTGGTTGTTGTGTACAATCTTAAATTGCTCACATTTTGACTGTTTGGTTCTGAACTGCATCACGTGAGTTTTAGATATGCTTAGATTCAACCCATTTAGCTGGAACCAAGTTTCTAAGGCACTGAGGGTACTGATCACAGAACAGATCTGGGAATTTTTTCCGAATCCTGAGCTCCAACTAAGACAGAAGTATCATCTGTGAACAGAATTGATGGGGAGCTGATATTTAATGGTAAGTCTTTAACTTAAAAGAGAAATAGGACTGCGCCTAATATGGAGCCTTGTGGAATACCCTGAGATATTTTTTTTCCAGTCAGAAAAATAATATGTGCCATTTGAAGAAATGCTAACTCTTTGCTTTCTGTTGGATAAGTACGATTTAAGCCATTGTAGGGCACTGCTGCTAATGCCATACTTTGCAAGTTTGTAAACAAGCAATGCATGGTTTACTGAATCAAACAACTTTGTGAGGTCGCAGAAAATTCCTGCCACATTATTTCTTTTGTCTAATGACGTACTTATTTTCTCAATAAAACTGTTTATTGCATCGATGGTGTTTTTACCCTGCTGAAAACCAAATTGATTGTTTAGAATAACAGAATATTTTGCAATAAAGTTTTGGATTTGTGCAACAGCAATTTTTTTCAAATATTTTAGATAGGACTGGGAGAATCGAGATAGGACGATAATTTGCCATGATATCTCTTGATCCCTTCTTGAAGAGTGGTTTGACTTCAGCATATTTCAGTACCTCTGGGCCGGCCGCAGTGGCCGAGCGGTTCTAGGCGCTTCAGTCTGGAACCGCGCGACTGCTACAATCACAGGTTCGAATCCTGCCTCGGGCATGGATGTGTGTGATGTCCTTAGGTTAGTTAGGTTTAACTACTTCTAAGTCCTAGTGGACTTATGACCTCAGATGTTAAGTCCCATAGTGCTCAGAGCCATTTGAGTACCTCTGGGAAACAGCCCTCTTCAAAACATTGATTTATTATCTGAGCTAGTGGGTTTTCAATTCTATTGGGTACCACTTTAATAACTTTGGTGGGTATTCCATCCCAACCTGCAGATTTTTTGTTTCTTAATGTTAGAATAACATTTTGTACATTCTCCACAGAAACTTTTGAGAATTTTGTAAAGTTTTCAGAGTTTTCGCCTAGGCCAATGGGGTTTACTTTGTTGTGATAAACTGTTACATCTACATCAGACTTTGCTACATTTATAAAGAATTCATTAAGGTACTATGGTATTTGAGTTGGATTTACAATAGCATTTCCTTCAGTGTCAACTTTTGGAATTTCTTGGTTACAAGCTTTAACACCTAACTCAGATTTAATGACTGGCCACACAGCCTTTGTCTTATTTTTATGATTTAAAATTAGCGTGTTATTTGCTAGTTGTTTTGCTGTCTTGACAACTCTATTAAATGTGGTTTTACAGAGTCTAACATATTTAATGAAATCAATATCTTTATTATATTTTAGGTCTCTGTGCTGTTGCCTTTTCCTTATGCTGGACATTTTTATGGCCTGGGCAATTCACTTTACTGTATTTGTTATTTTACTGCTGCAGAGTCTAAGTAGAAATGTTTCATTAAAGTCTCCAAGAAAACGATTTAGGAATGTCTCAAAGCTTTCGTCACTTGAGTTACAATAATCAAAAGGTCATGTTTTACTAAATGTTAGCAAGTTTTCTTTGATAAAATTCCTGCTCATATGGGTTATCATACGTGAAATGTTGCTGTCTGTCTGTGGCAGCTAAATGAACAATGTACAATGATCTGAAATACCTAGATATAGATAAAATTTATGAGCAAATTCATACACATAATTAGTTAGAACATTGCCAATACATGTTGCTGATTGCCCATTGTCTCTGGTATATTCAAAGAAATTCAATTTGAAACTATACTTCTTTACTAAGTCAGTGAAACTTTAAGCATGGCTACTATCACATGTGATATCAATATTAAAATCAGCAGCTATTACAACTTTTTTCTTTTTTTCTGCAAAGATCTTCTAGCATAATTTGAAGCTTAGATAAGAATAGTTCTGTTGTTGACGTCCCTGGAATTCTGTATATTGAGATTATTATAACATTTGCTAGTGAATCCACTATTTCTACACAACAGCTCTCGAACACACATTCTTCATTTGAATAATTGAAACAGTTTCTGGTCTCATAATTTATATCACTACGTAGAAGTATACATGAGCCTCGACGTGACATGTTTCTTCTGCAAAGCTACTTTCTAATCTGAAGTTCCGTATTTTGTTTAGAATTTTGATTGTGTCGTCCGTAAACAAGTGCTCATTTAAACAAACAACTTTAATATTTGCACATTCTGACAGAATGGTTTCCAATTCATCTATTTTGGAGCTTTTATTGTTGGAAGCATAAGTGTTTAAGCCACTTATATTCCAGTGGATAACATACCCACTTTGGCTATCACTTGCAGGCTTTAGCACATTTCCTACCAGTTAATGGTTTGGTTCTGTCTTTCTTAATGCTACACAAGTTTTTTCACCCCCATCACTACTTATAAGTGTAACTTATTTTTTATGATCTGACAAGTATCTGTGAACATCTCACTGAATATTTTTGAGCCCAACCAATTCAGATGTAGACCACCTTTGGCAAGACTCTTTGCACTTAGAAATTTGTTGGGACCAATGAAAACGACTCCTAGTTTATCGCACTGTTATTTAATATTGCCGTTTATTCTCTGCACATAACTGTCGCTCACCGATCTTCTGTACACAGTGCCACTTATTATTATTCTGGAATTTGGGTAGAGTCTTCTGGCCAGTAGGATGAGGTTACTTGTGTGGTTTACAATTTCTTCCTCACTGTTGTTTCGAAGCGAATTTTTTCCCACATGGATAAAAACACCTTTTGGATTTCTGCTATGCTTATCTGCTGCGTTCTCTCTCGAGTGTAAGACGTTGTTTAGGTGTGTATGCAATTGATGCATCCTGATTCCAGGTCGAACGTCGATTTCGGAGTTTGGTACGACTATGTTTCTCAACAATGAATCACCTATAATAAAGAATTCGCTTTATGTCTTATTATAATGCTTCTTTCTGTCTTTTTTGTACGTTACGCTGGTTCACTTATATTTGTTTGGTTCTTCAGTATCTTCAGTTTCTTTTTCTTTCGTAATGGCGGCTGAATTTTTTCGTTGTTTGTCAGTTGTATCACTTCGCGTATTTGCCGAAGTAGGTCCATCTAATACTGAAATTTTTTCACATGCACAACAATTTTCACGTTTCATTGTTGTATTTTCTTGCTTTAGTAACGTCAGTTCTGCTTTCAGAGGATCAATGTCACTTTGGAGTAGACGAATAATTTCGTCCACAGAACTTAGTGCGGATGTTAGTCGCGCATTTTCGTCACTAGTACAGTCGAAGCATGTCCACTGAATATCGTCATTTATAAATTTCAGATACACGTTTGCGCACTTCTCATGTAACCAAAAGTTACACTTAATGCATCGAATTCCTTTGACGACACGTTTTTTACGCTTTCTGCACGAAGAACCATTTAATTTCAACTGATTTTGGAGCATCCTATTACCACACAATCCTATCGGTGCCATCTTATTGCATGGATAGAGATTAAAAAAATCGAAAGTGAATGCAGTACTCTTAAGACAGCGAATTTATTTGAACTGTGTTATTGAGAGTTGCCTTCTGTGTGTTTCCCTTCTAACTGTACGGCCTAAAGTATATAATGCCTCAAACGCCACTTTTCAAAGTAAATAAGTTTGCTCAAATATAGTACAGTTCAAATAAAGTTATCTTTGTTATAAGTGTGTTTTTCTTTCTAACAAGACAACCTCTGATTTTCTGACAAAAATAACTAAAAACCTTAATACTTAACTTTTACGCCCTGTCAATACTATTGTTAAATATAGCACTAGAATGAACAATAATTCTGTAATTAACATTTTACTGTACTTTGAATAAATTCATGCACTTCAAAATTACATAGTAATGGTACCGATATCTCAAATTAGCCGTTCCTAATTCTTAATGGCAATTCATTTACACCGATAAAAAAGTGTTGCACTTGTGGCTTTTGAAGTAACATGCAGACTGTGGGAAAAGAACCATTAATTAAAAAATCATTTTTCCTTGATCATTATTTCTAGTGTTTTTAATCCGTAAGGAATATAGAGACTTCTTTGCCTGTGTCACCTTTGAAGTTTTTTAACTACAAATTCCAGAAAAATTCACTGAAATTAGCAAAAGTCATGATAGCATGCATTTTACCCACAACTATCTTAGCGCACGCTGCTTCACTCGAGTTTGTGCAGTAATTGCAACAAAAATAATTTTGTAAACACATATTAGACTTACCGAAAAACTGATGTCTTAAAGAGCCGTTTCGTTTTCTATGCAATTTTAACAAAGCCGATTAGACGTAATGACAATCAAATAGCTTTGTTTTAGTTCACAAATTGCAACAACTTCTAAATGTTTCTCGCCAATTAACGCCACAGAAGCTTGATCTTTTCCGAATGTACTTCTGACAGAAAAGTGATTCCGGTAGTTGGAGTCGGACGTTTTTGTTAATACTGCCTTTTGAGTTCTTGTGTGATGTTTCCGTAGAAACTTTCATCCCCTTATAAATATTTCTTTATTTTACAGCGAGAAGTCAAATACCAATTCCACTGATTTAGCATTAAAAATGTTTTGATATTACGAAATATCCTCATAAAAATTTTAATTTTGGTGAATTTCCAAAAATTTTTAAAACGTATTCCTTTGTTTCTGACCGAGAAACCAAATACCGATTTTCGTAGTTCTAGCTTCAAAATTTTCAAAAAACCTTTTATCAACTATTCACCCCCTTGGGGTGGAATTTCGAAAAATCCCTTCTTAAACGATGCCTGCAGTACAAAACCAACACCCTCTCCAGATTCCAACTTTCCATCCTTGGTGGTTTGGGCTGGGCGATGATGAGTAAGTGAGTCAGCCAGGACATTTCGTTTCATGTACAGAGATGAAAAAGCACACTAATAAAACACTCAAGTAGAGACTACAGTAGAATTTATTATCACGATAAAATGTTTATTGAAATGTAATTCTTGTAAGAGGATTTTTCCACATGCCATTGACCGTGAATTTCTTAATGGCAGTTTTCCCTATTTCTGCTAGTTTTTGAGAGCAGTATCTCTTAGAGTACCTGATAGATGATAATTTTCAAAGTAGAAAGGAAACTAGGAAATTATCATTAACTTTATCTCAATTACAGCACTTGCAAAAAAGACTCATTAACACACTTTTCCTTCTTGAAAGACCAAATTGACTGTTCCTTTTTCCAGATACGCCTCATCCCAGTTATTGCGTCATCAGCGAGCGTTTATTTAAATCTGAAAACATAAATATAGAAGATGTATGAATCTCTATTTGCAAAAGGCAATGTCCTGACTGACTGACTGACTGATCACCTCTCAGCCCAAACCGCAAAGGACAAAAACTTGAAAATTTGGAAAGTCTGTTGATCTTATACTGTAAGCAGCGTTTAAGAATGGATTTTTCTAAATTCAACCCCTGAGGGGGTGAAGAAAAGAATGAAAATTTACTTGAAAATATGTCACTATTAAGACAATTTTGAAGCTAGAGCTACGAAAATGGGCTTTCGGTTTATCGGTCAGCAATAAGGAAATACGTGTTTCAGCATTTTGGAAATTTAATCCCTATAGGGTGAAATGGTAAAGAGTTTTTAAATAAATCCTTATAAAAGAGCTACTAAAGTATTTTTAAAGCAATGTCTATGAAAACTGATATTTGAGTCCTCAGTTAACAATACGAAAATTCTTGTTTCAGTATTTTCGGAGGTTCAACCCTAAGAGGTGAAGTAGGGGATGAAAAGTTTTGTGATAATATTTTGTTACACTACCACTCATTAATTTCAATACACCCTGGTATTTCAGATTTACAACACAAATCAAACATTATTTCTCACAAAATGTAATTATATCAACTTCCACATATATAATACGATCACAATCATTATATTTTACTTTCATCAAAGTATCCTCCTTTGAACTTAATGACTGCCTCACAAACTAGAAGCATGCGATCAATCTTTTTTTGTAAGTATCTTGAATCTATATGATTCCACACATCTTTAACAATATTCCAGAGATGTTCCTTGCTGGATATATTAACTTCCCTGATACGTCTGTCCACTTCATCCCAGACCATTTCAATGGGATTACAATCGGGATTTGGGACGGCCACACCATATCATTCAGTACTTTATGTTTTTCCTTTGATGCAATGTAGTTCGTACAGTATGCCGACCGATGTTTTGGGTCGTTATCCTGATGTAATGTGAACCCTTTCCCTGTTAAACGCAATCCACTTCGTATTGCATGACACTGAAGTATGCGGTGGTACTCTTTTGTCACAATGTCGCCAACTCTATCCGTCAAAACATCCCCAACCCACTTTAAAACCTCCACCGTGTTTAATTGTAGGTAGAACACACTGCCTTTCCCTACAAATCGGCGAACAAATGTTCTCCTTCTAGTTCCAAAAATCTCTAACTTCGATCCATCGGTGAATAACATCTTCGTCCACTCTTTCTATGTCCAATTACTATGTTTCCTAGCCCATTCAAGTCTCTTCTGTTTATTTATTGGCCTTAGAAGGTTTTTTTTTTTTTTGCCGTGACACATCCTTTCAAGCCGGCTACAGTCAGTCTCCTTTTTACTATTGCAACAGATATTGTTGTCGTATTCTTTTCTACCAATTCTGCACCAGTTTGGGGCGCTGTTTTGAATCTATTTCTCTTACTGGTAATTCTGATATATTTATCATCACTTTTAGTTTTTTTACTAGGTCGTCCTCGTCATGTTATGTCCTTATTGCTAGCTGTTGTCTTCTGGTGCTGAAGGGCGTATTGCACTCCCCATATAGACACACTTCACTGTTTCGCAAATTGGCAAATGATAAACCTGCTTAGCTAAGCGCTACAATTGCAGCACATTTTTCTACGTATATCTCCACTCGTGGAGCCGTACTAGCGATGTGCACACTTCAATGTCACGAAGGAAGTTACGTGCAGGAACCACATCTTAAGTATCGTAGCAATGCTTGCCGTTCGCTGCGGACATCACAATACTACAGGGAACAACACAGGTGCACCAAATGCGGCGTCCGTCGGCAAATAGGTAAATAAACATATGAGATATGTACATAAAGTTTATATACACAACATTGTTTGTGGGATACTATTGTATCTCGATGACCACAAACAAAAACCATGACATGTTTACAACTGTTGTACTATTCCTTTGCATTCTCAACCGTACCCACGGTATTAGACCTTATCAACAGAGAACTAGATGTCATTTATTGGATGTATTGAAATTAGTGAGCGGTAGTGTATGTCAGCATTTTTAAAGTAAGTCTAAGAAAATTTGTATTCGGATTCTCGGTTGAAAATAAAATTACGTGTTTCAATGTTCTTGAAAATTCAACCCCTAATAGTAAAAATAGGAGATGAAAGTTTTTACGGAAATATTTCATTAGGAAAACGTTTTCGAAACTAAATCTTTGAAAATTTGTATTTGGTTCCTCGAGTCGAAATAAAAAAATACGTTTTTCAGTTTTTCAGCGTTTTTTTTTTTTTTTTTTTTTTTGGAAATTCAAAACTTAAGGAGGTGAAAATTTTTATGAAAATGTTTCGTTATGTCAAAACATTTTTAAAGCTAAATCTATCAAAACTGGTATTTGACTTAAACAATCAAATATGTGTTAGATGATGAAGTTTCTATGGAAATATCACCGCAAGAACTCAAAATGCATCTGTCACAATCGCTCTTTGGTCAGAAGTACATTCGCAAACGATTGTGTTTCTACGACCTTAATTAGCATAGAACGTTTAGAAGATGTTGCAATTTTTGAACAACATAAAAATTCTATAAAGAAAAAAATCTGTGCAGACTATACAATCCACACGAGCGAAGCAGCGGGCGCAAAACTTGTGTGTAATATATTGACACTAAATTCATCAATATTGTTTACGTTAAACTTGATTATCGGATATTATTTCACGTTCAGTTTTGTGTCACCTGTGACTGCTTATCCATTTCAGCCACAAGTCTAAATGCAGTGCAGCATTTGCAGCACAGATGTGCTTATATAATGCCTAGATATCAATTTCAGGTCTAAATTCTAATATATATCACCCTCCTTGAATTAAGAAACAAATCTGTGACGTTTTGGAAGAGCATACTGTGTAAACATGGTTCGGGGACATTAAAAAGAGTGCAAAATAGAACATTAAAGTCATCTGGAACATGAGTTCAAAAGATGAATCTTAAAATGGGGAATATGAAGCGTTGCTTCCCGTCTCTCGCCTCGTGGCCTACACACCGTCGGACAAAGGCGCCACTGTTCACGCACTCTTACCTGGATTACTTATGCGTATACCTCTACACACACACTGTTCAGTCACATTAATGTGACCACCTGCGAAAAGCCTGAATACTCAACTTGTACAGTGCGAACGTGCAAGAACAGAGTCAGTGAGGCTCTGGAAGGTTCTGAAAGGGTTTTTGACCACGCCGTGGCCAGCGGCGCTAGGTTTCTCGTTGAGGATCCATGGCGCGTACGGCCCCATCCAGGGGAGCCTACAGATTCTCGATCCGGTTTAAATTCTGGGAGTCTGGTGGCCAAGGACTTCGATAAACTCATCTCGGTGTTCTTCGAAACACGCACTCACACTGCGAGCCGCGTGACACGTTGCTTTGTCCTACTGGTGGATACCATCATGCCGAGGGTGGATATGGTCCCCAAGGGTAGGTGTATACTTCTGTTGATCCAGTGTGCCTTTCAGAATCACGAGATGACCCAGGTAATGTCATGAGCACACTTCCCAGACCATAACGCTGCCTCCTCTGGCCTGGACTCTTGCGACAACGGTTGCAGGGCCACACACGCCAACGACCGTCTGTCCGACGAAGCATAAAACGTATTCACCTGAAAAGGCTAGCTGTTTCCACACAGCTGACGTCCAGTAGCATTATTGGCGTGCAAGTCACAGCCTTCATCACCCGTGAACAGCTGTCAGCGTGCGTGCGCAGGCCCATAAACAGCAAAGTTCGCAAACGTTCGTTGACGAGACACTGTTGGTAGCCGCTTGGTTCATCTGGGCGTTCAGTAGCTCAACAGTTCCACGTCTATTCACTCTACACTAGACCGTAACCGTCTTTCACCACCGTCCTCTATCGCCCGTGGTGCAACATAGCTGCCGCGGGGCCGGTTTTTAGTAGCGTGCCATGCGTGATATACCGGGTGATCAAAAAGTCAGTATAAATTTGAAAACTTAATAAACCACGGAATAATGCAGACAGAGAGGTAAAAATTGACACACATGCTTGGAATGACATGGAGTTTTATCAGACAAAAAAAAAAAAAAGTTCACAAAATGTCCGACAGATGCGCGTCGTTTGGTGATGATCATGTGATCAGCCGCCACTTTCGTCATGCTTGGCCTCCCAGATCCCCAGACCTCAGTCCGTGCGATTATTGACTCTGGGGTTACCTGAAGTCGCAAGTGCATCGTGATCGATCGACATCTATAGGGATGCTGAAAGACAACGTCCGACGCCAATGCTTGGCCTCCCAGATCCCCAGACCTCAGTCCGTGCGATTATTGACTCTGGGGTTACCTGAAGTCGCAAGTGTATCGTGATCGATCGACATCTATAGGGATGCTGGAAGACAACATCCGACGCCAATGCTTGGCCTCCCAGATCCCCAGACCTCTGTCCGTGCGATTATTGACTCTGGGGTTACCTGAAGTCGCAAGTGTATCGTGATCGATCGACATCTATAGGGATGCTGAAAGACAACATCCGACGCCAATGCCTCACCATAACTCCGGACATGCTTTACAGTGCTGTTCACAACATTATTCCTCGACTACAGCTATTGTTGAGGAATGATGGTGGACATATTGAGCATTTCCTCTAAAGAACATCATCTTTGCTTTCTCTTACTTTGTTATGCTAATTATTGCTATTCTGATCAGATGAAGCGTCATCTGTCGGACATTTTTGAACTTTAGTTTATAAACTCTGCCGCTTCGGAAATGCTTCCACCCTTGGTCTTAAAGCCAGTGATCATGCCCTTTTGGATGACACCGTTTCCCCCGTACAACAACTATTGCACTGTTTTTTTCTGCCTTCCCCCAACATGCTGTATATACCGTCCACTGCTAGTGCTGCCACCTGTCGTCTGTGAGTTGACGTCGAACATAGGCCGTGGTCACGTTTAATGTGAGTGGACCGTGGAAACACTACCATTGTCATTGACAGTAGCCAACTTCACTTTGACTTGCGAGAAAGATTAGAACAGTCACTTGTTCTGTACTAGCCTCGTAGCAACATAACTACTTTGGAATGTCTCGCGTCCGTCGGCTGCCGTAATTTAATTTATTATTTACTACAGAAATTGATTGGTAATGGTGATCGTTGCCAACTTACTTGGTGGACCTTAATCAAAATGATATTTCATTCAATTTTGAGTTACAATGAAATGCTTTTGCGAAGTTGTCTCTTTTTTAACAATATTAATCGTCATTGGTAATTATTTTTTACGTTAATGACGTAAGACTCGCTGAATCTTAAAACATGAGCATATAAATTGAAAAATGGAATAAACTTTTCATATTAATTTCCTCGGCTAGTCAGTTCACTTTAAAGCAAAAAATCTTTAGTTATTAATTACAATTGCGGCCCACACACGCGTGAGAGTATTTCTTCTAACTTCCGTTAACCATTGCGTTGTAGTCGGAGTCCTGGCTCTGGCTCTCGGCTGTTGTACTGAAAATAAGAATCTTAAAGCTACGTATTTTCTGCAACACGGGCGGCTGTGGAGAAAAATGTGTCTCATATTAATAGCGGGCGAGTTTTTCGCTTCTGCTAATTTTGCGCTGGAAATTCCTCGAATGCAGGTTAATTCAAGGAAGGCGGGCATGAAATCGGGATCACCTCTTACATATTAAAAGTGAACAATGATACTAAATAAATATATTATCTGCTTAATTAGTACAAATATGCTTACATTTGCCAGCACTCGCAAGATGTCCGTCTACACGCAACCAAGACAAGAGAAGAAGTGAAGACGACAAAAAAATTAATAAAAGAGCGCATCTTGTCGTCTCTTTAGATCATTTTGTTTCGAGTGCATCTTTATATTTCTTTGCCCTCGAAACTTACACAGAGAAGTTATTATAATACGGATACATGAGAAAAATGCATGTTCGCCTGAGCGGCTACTGTCCACTTATTACTCAATTTTTAAATGTCTCTTCTTTATAAATACTGTTTTTAAGTCTTTTCTTAGTATTTCACTGGATAGATGGCTGACAAAACATTTGACGCACGGTAGAAAGAGCACATCAGAACATGGAAATGCCGTACCATATCACTCAACATTTGCAGACCGCCTTAAACAAGAATGCAATAGGCCTGCTGAATAGAAAAAGATATGAATATTAAAAATACGAGTAAAGACAGACACCTCTTCCCTTCCCAAGGAACTTTCTATACATACAAAGCATTAACGCAAAATAAACAGTTACTAATGGCCAGATAAATGTTCGGATACTACATACCTCTAACTCAGTTTCTATTCCACTACTTTACATTCACTATTCTTCTTTTATCTCTTTTTTCCTCACCTCTCTTCCCCCCCTCCCCCCCCCAACCAACCCCCTCACCATTTAAATCTTCATCACCACACCTCCAATTCTCTTACGCATTAAATAAGTATAGAATTGCATAATTAAATGACTAACACAGATAAGCTGAATCATTAAGAATAGATCAGTATTAGAGCAAAGGATAAACTAGCGGTGAAGTTGGCAATACTACACAAAACACATGAGGCGTATGTAGCCAGAAAGGTACATACAGCAGTGTTGCTATATCGTGGTGTGTTTCATATCAAGAACTGCAGCGCCCTTCTTCACAGTATCGTTTAGTCGGCGCGAGAGCGTTAGCTAGATGTTCAACAAACTCCATTGGCAGGTTGCGAATCACGGAGAAGTTTACTATTGAAATTTCGAGACAGCACTCTCCGAGAAGAGTCAGACCTCATACTATTTCCTCCTGCATACATTTCTCGTCTTGTCCACGGCGAGAAAATTCGAGAAATTAGAACCAATACAGGGGCCGACAATCATTCTTCCACGCGCCATTCGCGATTGGAACAAGGAAGTCAGTGGTAGTTGGTGGTACCAGATGTACTCTCCGCCACGCCCCGTTAGCGTGCTTGTGGAGTATGATCTGCATGTAGATAATTCTGCCCAAAGCGAAGTGGGATTCGGCCAGAACAAGTAGTGTCAGACGAAGGAATAACTCAAAAACGTACAAACAGAATGTGGTTCCTGATGTAATCAAGATTAACATCTTATGTAAGTAACTGTTTTTCGATCTAGAAAGAAAGCCAATTTGTAAATATCTTCATTATAAATATCTTTCATTACAGACCACTGATTATGCTACCGGTTGACCCTTCTTCCGCACACTGGACTCGCATTCGGGAGGACGACGGTTCAATCCCGCGTCCGGCCATCCTGATTTAGGTTTTCCGTGATTTCCCTAAATCGCTCCAGGCAAATACCGGGATGGTTCCTTTCAAAGGACACGGCCGACTTCCTTCCCCGTCCTTCCCTAATCCGATGAGACCGATGACCTCGCTGTCTGGTCTCCTTCCCCAAAAACAACGAACAACCTTCTTCCGCGAGCTCCACGAAATTGTTTTAAAATGCAGGTCTTCCAGTCGACCTTCCTAGCGAAACGTGGACACTTCGACTGGACATTTCCCACTAACGCTCGGGCTGGGTCCAGACACTGGGACTAACATTGGCGCCAACAGTGTTGGCCCAATGTGTGGATCGATGAAGTAGCATTGGAACCAACGTTGCCCCAATATTGATACGGCTCCGTTGCTTGTCGGTATTCCAACCAAACATCAAAGAACGTTGAGCCAATATCAATAAGTCGACCACACATTGTCGCCAACGTTGTTTATTTCTTGTCTTTACCATTTCGAAACCGAGTTTGTTTTACTCGTTCGCCGTAGTCACCATACTTCTTTCCAAGTTGAATTTTTCGAAATCTCTCAGGAACAGAGGAGCAATAGAATTTACGCTCAAAACTACAAATGTACTGGCCACAATATGTGCGTCAGACATGTTTACGTTGGCTGTATACGAAATCAACTGAATGTTGGTTCCAATGTGTGGGCCATGTCTCACAATTATTGGGCAGTGTTGGCGCTAGCGTTCGCACCGATGTGTGGACGAAGGATTGTGGTCGTGGTGTATGGTGCTGCCACCTCCCGACACTTCCAGAATCTTGTTCCGAAAGGCGAAACACCAGCCATATTGTCGATAACATTTTCATTTAAACACAACCACAATGATTAACTTCTCATGGTTGGGATTCACAGTCATATAATGTTTCTTCAAAGACATCATAGTCGCCGTTGACTGTATAAAATATTTATTGTTACTATTGCAAGTAACACTGCAAAGGTACCTAAACACAAAAATGTTATTTGTAAATGGCCATAAGGCCGAAATTTCAATAGTAACAATAAATATTTTATACAGTCAACGGCGACTGTGATGTCTTTTAAGAAATATTATATGACTGTGAATCCCAACCATGAGAAGTTAATCAAATGTGTGCCTAGCCAGGCATATGGGATATTACCAGCAAACTAAGATTAAACTACTGAAGACTACAGAGTGTATAAAATTTAATAAGAAATGTAAAACAAACGACGATATGTACTCATGTCAGATAGTTTTATATCCTGACAGAATGTAATTAATGTACATTTATCTCAAATTTTTATAATTGAGCTACTTTCTTAATGAAATGTTTGCTTAATTACGTATATACACCCTATGCATCACTTTTGTATTTTTGTGTTTAGGTAACTTTGCAATGTTACTTGAAAATGGCCATAAGGCCTAAATTGCAATAGTAACAATAAATATTTTATACAGTCAACGGCAACTATGATGTCTTTTAAGAAACATCCACAATGGGCCAGGCCACCACCATTTAGCCGGGTTTAGGAACCACCCAGGCTGGAAAACAGCCACATCCTGTGGAAACCGGGGATAAAACGCACTTACAATGTCGCAGTTTTTACGTGTGGTGCAGAGGCGCGATGAATCATAGAAAATCAAGGCGACTAACCATGAAAAGTTGTCGATAGCCTATTAGAATGTCGTTTTAGAGTTACTTTCGCTACGTAAATAAAGTTAGCTGATGTTCCCCAAGGCGTGGCTAGACAGAGACCTAAGATACAGGTTAAATTGCTGCGGGTGGAACGAGTGGCAATATTTACGTAACAATGCACTTGCGATGTCGAAAAATATCATGTCGTGAAAAAGCCGCACACACTGCAGCTGTACTTTTACGACTGCCGACATTTGACTTACGATTCTTTGTATTTGGTTTGTTGTTTCTCAGATATATTTGTCTATAATTTCCAAACATGTCACGATTTTTGAGGTCTTCGTTATTATTCATACTAGTAACATCAAAACTTAAATTTTAAATCACTACTAGAGGAACAGAACGACAGCAAACTTTATTTACGGACCGAAATAAATTAAGGACGACATTCTAACTGTCTATAAACATCAGAAGAATGACTGGTCGTCTTCATTTCCCATTATTCTTCGAGCCGTTACCAGTAACTGCACTTTATGCCATAGCTGCTGACACCGTAGGTGCACTTTTAGTGAAGCCGGAAAACCGGCACTGCCGTCCACAAAAGGGTTGAGCACTAGCAGTCGGGCACGGCTAGGAATTGATATGCTATAAGTTAAATTACTGAATGAATAGATTAACTTAAAAGGTCACGAAACAAAACTTTCTACAGGACATTAGATGAGGTCAAACGACTGTAGGTAAACGTGTGACAGTGATACATGGAGGAGAGTGGAAAATTCATGTTACAGAATTTGCAACATTATTGAAGAAATGCGCATGTGATGTAGGTTAAGAAAATTGACACTTTGTAGAAACTGAAGGTTGAGGACACAAATTCCCCAGAAAGATGGTTGTTTAAAAACATTTCCTTTATGAGTAAGACATGCAAAACGTATAAACAGTTGTTTAACGTAGGTTCACCCTTTTAACTGCTCTCGTCCTGCGATAACTATACCACCTTGCACTTACAAAAGTGCGTAGAATACTCCAGCGAAACATTTGTTAAAAATTTAAGTACTACATCTAACAGTGATATCATAACTTGACATATCACTTGAGTTAAATCTCGGAAGCTCGAGGGTAATAATAATCTATGCCGTAGCGAACGTAATAGTCCAAAGACGCTACGCGTGCGGGTTTTTAGCATGAAGGTAAAAAAAGAAGGTAGATGGCATTATGCAGCAAACTTGAAGCTGATGTCTGCCATTATAACTAGCCCAAAACATTAGGTTCACCGCATTCATACCCCCATAGTTCACCGCGGTGACACTTTCCCGTGACATCACTCTGTCTCGCATTACTAGAGCAAATGCACAATCAAGAACAGAAAAACGTTCGAAATTGTCTTCCTGACAATATTTTATTCATGTAAGCTCTATAATATTTATTATTTAAGATAATTGTTGCCCGCACACGACAGAAATAATGAACAAGGAGCACTGCTAAACCGTAGTCCGCTAATGTTTTGGGCTACTTAAAATGGTGGCAGAGCCGCACCTATTCTGGCTTCAAAACAACGCACAGCGTAAGTCTGTAGTGCCAACTCCCTTTTTTTACTTCCGTGGTTTTTAGTCTCTGTCAGTCCTTTTTCTTTAGTTCATAGCATTATGAAATATATGAAACTAAATTTCTTATAGAAACACCACTACTTTGTTTTCGAGAGTAAATGAGAACGGATGTATGTGTGATTGGCGCTTATAGACGCCATACTGTAATCTGCATTACACCAATGAATTACTCTTCTCAGTCAGTGTGATAGATTGTTTACCATACTTACTGTTTGATTGGCCTGGTTTAGAAGGCCATAGGTATTTTGCAAGTACTACGTATAGCATTTGTAGGCTTAGAGAAAGCTTTTCACCATCTTGACTGGAATACACCTTCTGAAATTCTAAAGGTGGCTGGGGTAAAATATGGGGAGCGAAAGGCTGTTTACAATTTGTACAGAAACTAGATGGCAGTTATAATAGTCGAGGAGCATGAAAGCGAAGAATTGGTTCTACATCTACATCCATACTCCGCAAGCCACCTGACGGTGTGTGGCGGAAGGTACCTTGAGTACCTCTATCGGTTCTCCCTTCTATTTCAGTCTCGTATTGTTCGTGGAAAGAAGGATTGTCGGTATGCTTCTGTGTGGGCTCTAATCTCTCTGATTTTATCCTCATGGTCTCTTCGCGAGATATACGTAGGAGGGAGCAATATACTGCTTGACTCCTCGGTGAAGGTATGTTCTCGAAACTTTAACAGAAGCCCGTACCGAGCTACTGAGCGTCTCTCCTGCAGAGTCTTCCACTGGGGTTTATCTATCATCTCCGTAACGCTTTCGCGATTACTAAATGATCCTGTAACGAAGTGCGCTGCTCTCCGTTGGATCTTCTCTCTCTCTTCTATCAACCCTATCCGGTACGGATCCCGCACTGCCGAGCAGTATTCAAGCAGTGGGCGAACAAGCGTACTGTAACCTACTTCCTTTGTTTTCGGATTGCATTTCCTTAGGATTCTTCCAATGAATCTCAGTCTGGCATCTGCTTTACCAACGATCAACTTTATATGATCATTCCATTTTAAGTCACTCCTAATGCGTTCTCCGAGATAATTTATGGAATTAACTGCTTCCAGTTGCTGACCTGCTATTTTGTAGCTAAATGACAAGGGATCTATCTTTCTGTGTATTCGCAGCACATTACACTTGTCTACATTGAGATCCAATTGCCATTTCCTGCACCATGCGTCAATTCGCAGATCCTCCTGCATTTCAGTACAATTTTCCATTGTTACAACCTCTCGATACACCACAGCATCATCTGCAAAAAGCCTCAGTGAACTTCCGATGTCATCCACAAGGTCATTTATGTATATTGTGAATAGCAACGGTCCTACGACACTCCCATGCGGCACACCTGAAATCACTCTTACTTCGGAAGACTTCTCTCCATTGAGAATGACATGCTGCGTTTCGTCAGTAGGGAGTGAGACAGGGTCGTAGCCTACCCCCGATGTTATCCAATCTGTACACTGAGCAAGCAGTAACGGAAGAAAACGAAAAATTTGGGGTAGGAATTAAAGTCCAGGGAAAAGAATTAACAACTTTTAAGTTTCCCGACAACATTGTAATTTTGTCAGAATAGCAAATAACTTGGAAGAGCTGTTTAACAGAATGGACAGTTACTTGGAAGGAAAATATAAAATGAATATCAACAAAAGCAAAACGAAAACAACAGTGTATAGTCGAATTAAATCAGGTGATGCTGAGGGAATCTGGGCAGCAAAATAACTGATGATTGTAGAAGTAGAGGAGATATAAAATGTAGACTGGCAGTGGTAAAAAAAGCGTATCTGAAGAATATAAATTTGTTAACACCGAGTATAGATTCTGAAAGAATTTTATGGCTTGTAGCCATGTATATAAGTGAAACGTGAACAATAAACAGTTTAGACGAGGATAGAAGCTTTCGAAATGTGATGCTGCAGAAGAATGCTGAAGATTATATGGGCAGATAACCTAACTAATGAGGAGGTAATTAATATCGGGGAGAAAAGAAATTTGTGGCACAACCTGAGTAGAAGAAGGGGTCGGTTGCTAGGACACATTCTGGAACATCAAGGGATCGCCAATTTAGTACTGGAGGGAAGCGTGGGGAGTAAACAACCTAGAGGGAAACCAAGAGATGAATACGATAAGCAGATTTAGAAGGATCTATGTTGCAGTAGTTACTTGGAGGTGAAGAGGCTTGGACAGGATGGAGAGCCGCATCAAACCAGTCTTTGGACTGAAGACCAAAACAACAACAGTCTAATATGATTGTTGTATGTCTTACGCTAAAAACCGAGCGAGGTGGCGCAGTGGATAGCATACTGGACTCGCATTCGGGAGGACGACGGTTCAATCCCGTCTCCGGCCATCCTGATTTAGGTTTTCCGTGATTTCCCTAAATCGCTTCAGGCAAATGTCGGGATGGTTCCTCTGAAAGGGCACTGCCGATTTCCTTCCCCATCCTTCCCTCACTCGAGCTTGCGCTCCGTCTCTAATGACCTCGTTGTCGACGGGACGTTAAACGCTAATATCCTCCTCCTCCTCCTCTTACGCTAAAACCATTTGGGAAGTTGAACACAGGGCTATTGTGCCCTAAAAGCTGACCAAAAGCCCACTTTTCAAATGCGAATGATTTACGGAACGCATAACTTTCTGCGGTAGTCAGATAGATGGGGCATTACTGAGGCAGTGTGTTATTTGTTTATTGTTAACTGATCCGCGGTGGAGCTAGTTTGTATTTACATCTCGCTTACAGTGCATCTGAAGCTTCTCTACTAGCTTGAAATCACTCTAAGTTTGTGAATGTGTTAAACTATGTTTTTACTTGAAGTGTGGTCAAAAGCAATACACATTCCCAAGATCCGGATATGTAACGTTATTTATAATTATTTTCATTCATATTATTTACTATTTTTATTATTAATCATCCTTTTTGTTGTAGTTCAGGGTGTTTCGCTGCATTTTTGTGAATATAGCTTGGAAAAAAATCATTCCTCTACTAGAAATTTAAAAAAATAGCTGCTGAATGCAGCAGACTGATTTTGTACCTTTGTTTTATGTTAATGTCTTGCCAGCTATACACAATGTCATCACCGTAATGAATTCTGAAAGCATTTTGTCTTTATCCTAGATCCTTGCAAGGTCAAAATAATGATAAGAAAACGCCTCTATGACCTTATGAAGAGATGTTCTGAAAAAGAGTTTGTAAAAAGATTGTACGATACGGAAAATTATTTGTCATCAGAGAAATGTTTTACACTTAGACTGTCTTATATAAAGTCGCAGTTAAAGAAACGATGGCTTGTTCTTCACAAAGTTGAAAGTAACTTCTTTAAAAAAAACATAATTGGCTGCAAAGTACCATTAAAATTCTATGTTGCAAAACTCGAGTTGGTAGGCCATCAAAGTCGTTCGTAGAATTAGGCGAACGCAATAAAAGGCAAAAGAGGTATTTAGAAAGAATTGTGGAGCTACAGAAGTAACGTATGACAGTCAAATTAAGCTCTGAGAATCTGGAAGTGTTGAAGGGTCCCAAGTGTTGAAAGATATCACTACATCTAATACACGAGGAGGTAAATGCAGACGAGCGTTGGATCGTAGTCGTAGAGACTTACAAGCACAAAAACTACTTTCACATCTCCAAGCCTCGTCAATCTTTGTGGAAGCCTGGCTGACAAGGAAACAACACGGAATAATCTGAACAGCTGATAAGAAGATCTATCCCTGTCATAGTATCCTTCAAGAGGCTAAAGGGCAGTGCTACCCTGTGACTGAATCGTATCAGGTGACTGCCACATGTTCGGAGATTCAACTTCTAGCCTTGATGCTAGCTGGCCGTTGGATAAGCAGCTGCAGCAGCAAGTCGTATATTCTTAGCTCACTTATTTGTTACGTAGTTTAATTCTTAATTTCTTTGCGTGTTTTTGGTATTTGCGTTGTTTAATTCATAAATTTCGGGCGTATTGTAGTATTTGAGAGTTGTAGCATCGCGTTTTAGTACCTGAATAGTGTAAAATCGCGTAGTGTCCTTCCACCGCCGAGCAGTGTGTCAGCAGTGCGCAAGTAGCAGCATTACTGCATTTACTAGGCAATCTTGTACTTTAATAACCGTTTAAATTTTGTGTCGAATTGTTTGTGCTCTCTGTAGATTAGTTCAGACGTTCTTTGCACAACAGTTTTTAGCATGGATAGGGACTGCAACTGCTGTGTTCGGATGCAGTCTGAGTTGGCATCCCTTCGCTCCCAGCTTCAGGCAGTGTTGGCTTCGGTCACACAGCTTGAGGCTGTTGCCAATGGGCATCACTGTGGGGGTCCGGATGGGGGTTTGTCGGGGACGGCCAGCTCGTCCCACGCATCCCCCGATCGGACTAAGACTGTGGCTGCCCTGGATACTGCCCATATTGAGGTTGATCCCTCACCTGTGGTAGAGTGGGAGGTCGCCTCGAGGTGTGGCAGGGGGCGAAAGACATTCCGGAGGGCTGAACGGAAGGCCTCTCCAGTTTGTCTGACGAACCGGTTTCAGGCTCTGTCTCAGGCTGATGCTGATCTTCAGCCGGACATGGCTGCTTGTCCTGTTCCAGAGGTTGCCCCTCAGTCTGCAAGATCCGGGCGGTCGCAGAGGGTGGGCCTACTGGTACTTGGGAGCTCCAACGTCAGGCGCGTAATGGGTCCCCTTAGGGATATGGCAGCAAGAGAGGGGAAGAAAACAAATGTGCACTCCGTGTGAATACCGGGGGGAGTCATTCCATATGTGGAAAGGGTCCTTCCGGATGCCATGAAGGGTACAGGGTGCACCCATCTGCAGGTGGTCGCTCATGTCGGCACCAGTGATGTGGTCGCTATGGATCGGAGGAAATCCTCTCTGCCCTCCGGCGGCTATCTGATTTGGTGAAGACTGCCAGTCTCGCTAGCGGGATGAAAGCAGAGCTCACCATCTGCAGCATCGTCGACAGGACTGACTGCGGCCCTTTGGTACAGAGCCGAGTGGAGGGTCTGAATCAGAGGCTGAGACGGTTCTGCGACCGTATGGGCTGCAGATTCCTCGACTTGCGCCATAGGGTGGTGGGGTTTCGGGTTCCGCTGGATAGCTCAGGAGTCCACTTCACGCAGCAAGCGGCTACACGGGTAGCAGGGGTTTTGTGGCGTGGACTGGGCGGTTTTTTAGGTTAGATGGCCTCGGGCAAGTACAGAAAGGGCAGCAGCCTCAAAGGGTGCGGGGCAAAGTCAGGACATGCGGGGACCAAGCAGCAATCGGTATTGTAATTGTAAACTGTCGAAGCTGCATTGGTAAAGTACCGGAACTTCAAGCGCTGATAGAAAGCACCGAAGCTGAAATCGTTATCGGTACAGAAAGCTGGCTGAAACCAGAGATAAATTCTGCTGAAATTTTTACAAAGGCACAGACAGTGTTTGTAAAGGATAGATTGCATGCAACCGGTGGTGGCGTGTTTGTCGCTGTTAGTAATAGTTTATCCTGTAGTGAAGTAGAAGTGGATAGTTCCTGTGAATCATTATGGGTGGAGGTTACACTCAACAACCGAGCTAGATTAATAGTTGTCTCCTTTTACCGACCTCCCGACTCAGCAGCTTTAGTGGCAGAACAACTGAGAGAAAATTTGGAATACATTTCACATAAATTTTCTCAGCATGTTATAGTCTTAGGTGGAGATTTCAATTTACCAGATATAGTCTGGGACACTCAGATGTTTAGGACGGGTGGTAGGGACAGAGCATCGAGTGACATTATACTGAGTGCACTATCCGAAAATTACCTCGAGCAATTAAACAGAGAACCGACTCGTGGAGATAACATCTTGGACCTACTGATAACAAACAGACCCGAACTTTTCGACTCTGTAAGTGCAGAACAGGAAATCAGTGATCACTTGGCCGTTGCAGCATCCCTGAATATGGAAGTTAATAGGAATATAAAAAAAGGGAGGAAGGTTTATCTGTTTAGCAAGAGTAATAGAAGGCAGATTTCAGACTACCTAACAGATCAAAACGAAAATTTCTATTCCGACACTGACAATGTTGAGTTTTTATGGAAAAAGTTCAAGGCAATCGTAAAATGCGTTTTAGACAGGTACGTGCCGAGTAAAACTGTGAGGGACGGGAAAAACCCACCGTGGTACAACAACAAAGTTAGGAAACTACTGCGAAAGCAAAGAGAGCTTCACTCCAAGTGTAAACGCAGCCAAAACCTCTCAGACAAACAGAAGCTAAACGATGTCAAAGTTAGCGTAAGGAGGGCTATGCGTGAAGCGTTCAATGAATTCGAAAGTAAAATTCTATGTACCGACTTGACAGAAAATCCTAGGAAGTTCTGGTCTTACGTTAAATCAGTAAGTGGCTCGAAACAGCATATCCAGACACTCCGGGATGATGATGGCATTGAAACAGAGGATGACACGCGTAAAGCTGAAATACTAAACACATTTTTCCAAAGCTGTTTCACAGAGGAAGACCGCACTGCAGTTCCTTATCTAAATCCTCGCACAAACGAAAAACTGGCTGACATCGAAATAAGTGTCCAAGGAATAGAAAAGCAACTGGAATCACTCAACAGTGGAAAGTCTACTGGACCTGACGGGATACCAATTCGATTCTACACGGAGTACGCGAAATAACTTGCCCCCCTTCTAACAGCCGTGTACCGCAAGTCTCTAGAGGAACGGAAGGTTCCAAATGATTGGAAAAGAGCACAGGTAGTCCCAGTCTTCAAGAAGGGTCGTCGAGCAGATGCGCAAAACTATAGACCTATATCTCTGACGTCGATCTGTTGTAGAATTTTAGAACATGTTTTTTGCTCGCTTATCATGTCGTTTTTGGAAACCCAGAATCTACTCTGTAGGAATCAACATGGATTCCGGAAACAGCGATCGTGTGAGACCCAACTCGCGTTATTTATTCATAAGACCCAGAAAATATTAGATACAGGCTCCCAGGTAGATGCTATTTTCCTTGACTTCCGGAAGGCGTTCGATACAGTTCCGCACTGTCGCCTGATAAACAAAGTAAGAGCCTACGGAATATCAGACCAGCTGTGTGGCTGGATTGAAGAGTTTTTAGCAAATAGAACACAGCATGTTGTTATCAATGGGGAGACGTCTACAGACGTTAAAGTAACCTCTGGCGTGCCTCAGGGGAGTGTTATGGGACCATTGCTTTTCACAATATATATAAATGACCTAGTAGATAGTGTCGGAAGTTCCATGCGTCTTTTCGCGGATGATGCTGTAGTATACAGAGAAGTTGCAGCATTAGAAAATTGTAGCGAAATGCAGGAAGATCTGCAGCGGATAGGCACGTGGTGCAGGGAGTGGCAACTAACCCTTAACATAGACAAATGTAATGTATTGCGAATACGTAGAAAGAAGGATCCTTTATTGTATGATTATATGATAGCGAAACAAACACTGGTAGCAGTTACTTCTGTAAAATATCTGGGAGTATGCGTGCGGAACGATTTGAAGTGGAATGATCATATAAAATTAATTGTTGGTAAGGCGGGTGCCAGGTTGAGATTCATTGGGAGAGTCCTTAGAAAATGTAGTCCATCAACAAAGGAGGTGGCTTACAAAACACTCGTTCGACCTATACTTGAGTATTGCTCATCAGTGTGGGATCCGTACCAGATCGGGTTGACGGACGAGATAGAGAAGATCCAAAGAAGAGCGGCGCGTTTCGTCACAGGGTTATTTGGTAACCGTGATAGCGTTACGGAGATGTTTAGCAAACTCAAGTGGCAGACTCTGCAAGAGAGGCGCTCTGCATCGCAGTGTAGCTAGCTGTCCAGGTTTCGAGAGGGTGCGTTGCTGGATGAGGTATCGAATATATTGCTTCCCCCTACTTATACCTCCCGAGGAAATCGCGAATGTAAAATTAGAGAGATTAGAGCGCGTACGGAGGCTTTCAGACAGTCGTTCTTCCCGCGAACCATACGCGACTGGAACAGAAAAGGGAGGTAATGACCGTGGCACCTAAAGTGCCCTCCGCCACACACCGCCAGGTGGCTTGCGGAGTATTGATGTAGATGTAGATGTAGATTAATGACACATGTGAGCGATTAATATTATGCTTGGAGAGGTTTTAAATGATGTTCCAAATCATGACCTAAATGCATTGGAACTTTTCTATACATGGTGTTGTGGTGGTTCACAGCGAATTCAATTTAAACCAAAATCTTCAAACAACCTTGATTCCGATGCGAACATATTTCAGTCTTCTTTAGTGTCTTTCCAACTTATTCGTCGCACGAATAAAGGCTTGACTGTTTAGAAAAATCCTGCACCATCATCTCATCGCTGTTACAGGCCAATAAGAATCAGATTTATTCATTAAACAGATGATTTTATCAGTGAAGAAATTGGTTATATCAACAGGCAAACTGAAACATTAAGAGAAACAGAAATTTCAAGATCAGAGGGAGATTTATCTATAAAACACACATTGTTGACAACTATGGTAGATGAAAAGGTCTGCAATACAGGAACAGAGACAGCACAGGCAGTGAAATGCCACGTTTGTTAGGCTAACTGAAAAGACTTCAGTAGCTTGTCAAAACCCAAGCGGTAAATACAGAAGCTGTTCAGCTCGCCTTGTCCACACTCCATGCCCGAATTAGATGCTTCGAATTTTTGTTGCGTTTGTTATATATAATAAATATCAAGAAGTGGCAAATCCGTTCAAAAAGGGAAAAGGAATTTGTTCAAGACAGGAATAAAGTTACACAAGAAATGTTTAGAAATCGATAGGGTTAATGTATAAGTTGCCAAGCAAGGCTATGGAAACAGAAATGATAGAAATACCAGTAGAAGATTTTTTACAGACCCTGAAACATCAGCAAATATAACAGTTGTAGATCTGCTGCTGATCTGTTCAGGGTTATCCTATAAGCTATTTCCAGTGGACATAAAATAGACATAAACAAATTTGCTGCTTATACTGATGAATCAGCAAGACGGTATATTGATTTATATCCAAGGCATCGTATGTCTCCCACAGCTCACAAGATTTTCAGGCATGGCCCAACTGTCACTGAGTCTGGACATAAGAAACACGCTATTACTAACATCCGATCCATCAATAAGTGGTATGAGACCGAAGCCAAATAAAACCAGCAAACCTTTCCTAAAAGAGACATTACACTTATTGCTGTCAAGCCAAAGATGGATTAGGTAGGTCACTCAAGCTGAAAACGATAATACAGATACAGAAAACAGCAAAGTTTTTTGATTTTTCTTTTAAATGTGTATATTTTGTACGGCTAACCAGTGGCATAGACCCAGTTGCAGTTTGCCTATCTAACGGACTCCAGGGAAACAAAAATATGATTTTCAGTGTTTCATACAGTCACTGATCGAATTGAAAAATTTAAAACTTTTCCTTAATCTACTTATTAAGAGCTAAATGTTTAACACAATAAGTCAAGTATTATAGTTAGAAACTGTGTATGTCACTTAGGCAGCGTAATTCACAGCACACAAATTACCCAAACTATATTCATCTAGTATTTGAGAATAAGGGTACTTAGCAATTTCCAACAAGCTTCACATATAATTTCTAACTCTCTCGAAACTTTTTCTCGCTGAAAACCTCCACTAAATGAAGGAAGGAAAAAAAGCTTATTGCTTACTCCATTTTCATTATTCATGGAGTAAAACTGTAGCATCAGGCATAACGTTTTAATATATTACTTCTTACCACTAACTCTGTTCACAACAAATTTCGCAGACGTATCCACGTATAACGCTGAATGCACCTGCAAAATTGTATCATTATACGACACACAGTTCGGTAGATTTGACGTTTTATACAAGGGAGTTCGATTCTTTAAAGAATAGGGAGTGGGGATTTACTGATATGTAAGAGCCTGCATCCTTGTGAGAGTTTTTCCAATGATTATTTTAATTTTAATTTACAACGCAATCATTTATATTTCATTTCTACCACTCGTCAGGTTGCAAAGACAAATATTTACACTACTTTAAAGGTGCTATTTGAATGGTATTAAACGGTGTCGACACAGTTCTGCAAACGAATCGAATGCGCTGCACTACGGTATTTATGTGACGCGTTGTGGCGGGACCGACTGCAGGGCGGTGCCCCGTGCTTAGAGCGCGTATCACCTACATGAGGCAAAGACCGCTCCGTGCTTATGAAACGCGACACGGTACGCCAGCGGATTGTAACGAAGCGACAGCCCGTGTACGGACTTCCCTGCACGCCGGACGGAAATTAACGTGTCAACACAGAGAAAACACTCGCATCGCTTTCTCTGCGAGCTTGAAATACGAGTAGACGCCGCTATACGATGCGGTGCATTCCTCTCGTATTTTGCGGAACTAATTATAAACTGCTAATAATTCTCATGTTAGTACGAGGGTTGCCTAGAAAGTAATGCAGCGCATTTTTTTCCTCACAATGCTACGAATGAGGAACGTTACTTATGTATTATTTGAAATCTCCTGAGTGAGCGCGCCAAGTTTCTGTCACTTCCGACAGATAGCGTATCTGAAGGACACTATCAAAATGGCGTCTATAGGTGATGTACGTTACAAGCAACATGCCGTCATTGAATTTCGTACTGCAGAGAAATAAACTGTGGGGAGCATTCACAAACGCTTGTGCAAAGTCAATGGAGCATCTGCTGTAGATAGAAACGCAGTTAGTCGCTGGGCACGAAGGGTGAGGTCATCAGAAGGCGGTTCGGCGGAGCCCCACGATATGCAGCGGTCGGGGAGACCATCCACGGCTGTCACACCTGACATGTTGCAGCGAGCTGATGTTGTCATTCATTAAAGGATGCCATTCGTGGAATTTGGGGACGATGAGGAGATGATTCATCCTTGAAGCACTGGCTCCGCTACCAGGACAAGGATTGATACCCACAGAGCATACACAACCTTGTTTCGCACTGGAGGAAGGCCATAGAACGAGATGGAGATTACGTGGAAAAGTAGGGTGTGTGGAGAAAACACCATTCTTTCGTGTGTGTAATTCTCATTACGTTCAGTAAAAAATTGTTGAAGAAAAAGATGCGGTGCATTACCTTTTGGGCAACCCTCGTATTTTCGTGTAACCCCTCCAGGGATTAGGCTTTTTAATTTTGACGTGAAACTCCGAGTACTGAGTTCATTCTTTGAGCTAGTATATATTCTTTTTTAATTACGTAGAGCGGACGATATTTTCTTTCATTACGCGTCATCCTTTTAGTATATTACATTTTCTTCCAAAATTTCTGTCTCGAACATCGCCCGCATCTCGTGGTCGTGCGGTAGCGTTCTCGCTTCCCACGCCCGGGTTCCCGGGTTCGATTCCCGGCGGCGTCAGGGATTTTCTCTGCCTCGTGATGGCTGGGTGTTGTGTGCTGTCCTTAGGATAGTTAGGTTTAATTAGTTCTAAGTTCTAGGCGACTGATGACCTCAGCAGTTGAGTCGCATAGTGCTCAGAGCCATTTGAACCATTTTGAGCCTGTCTCGAACATCTACTATTGCCATTTAATCCAACATCGCACGAGTGGTAAAATCATCAGCAATGCATCTGCCGCATCCGTCTTTGTGACCCTGTCAGTGCCTCATACGCTCATTTACGAGGGTCTTGATGAGACAAGTTACATAATCACTATATGATATTCTTCAACGGCTCCTTAGTGTACATGCACCCAAGTACCTCGCGTCAGAGACTAACTACCAGTCATCGCAACATAATCGCAACACTCTCACCTACCCAGTACTCCAGCTGTGGCCATCAATAAAACAAACAACATTCACAGACTACTTCTCTTCGCTGTCAGCTTCTGGGACAAGCTACCTTGCAATCTGCGCATACTTCAGTGCTCCGTTCCAATTAAGAATAATCTGAAGCACTTCTTGATGTCAACGTCATAACTTTTCATTAAAATTTAACACGTAAGGTCCGTTTTCTCTGCGTAGAACAGTACAACAATTGTGTCCATATTCTCCCAGTTTCGCATGTTTCTCTTTTAGTTTCTCAGACAGAATTCTCATGTCAGTATTTTCATGTAACCCCCTCCAGATTGACGCCACCTTCTTTCCCCCTCCGTCCATTACTTTTTTATGTCACGTTGCTCTTACTCTTCCACTCCTTCCGTCACGCCCATTTCTGGCAGTATCCTCAGTTCAAACCTACCCAACTACAATATGTCTTTGGAGTTCTACTTTCAATGAACTAATATAAATATTGCTTTTTTGTACAACGGATACTTCTATGTTCCGCTATTTACCTTACAGTTACTTCTAAATGTTGTATGCCATATTAAACGTAAGTCTTTTTATATCCGTGCCGTTAAGTAAGCATGAAGTAGGATATGTAGAACGCATGGTTAGATGTACTGTTGTAAAGATTGGGCAAAAATACGGAATCACCGCGATAAATGTATGCTTCATGAGAAATGCAGGTGGTAGGCAAGCATACAGGATGCGCTGTTGTATTTGACTACTAACGGTACCTGTGCAATGGCCTCAACAGGTTGCAAGTGTCAATCATAATCAGAACAGTGTTCCGTGTAGTTGTGAGTGTGTTATGTCTGAGCCGAGTGAAGCCGAACGTGGGCAAATCGTTGGTGCTCGTATTGTGGGTGCTTCCGTAAACAACGCAGAAGTGGACGCAGAAGTGGTTGGTGTTTCAAGAGGCAACGTATCTAAGTTCTATGCCGCATGCAGAGAAAAAGGAAAAACATCATCCGCTAAGTCACAACACGGATGAATGATTGTGTTGAGCGACTATGACTGACGGTATCGAGAAATAAAGGACATAGCTGCAAAAGTCACTGGAGAAGTGAATGTCGCACCCGGGATACATGTCACCGCCGAATCAACAGTAAGAGAGCTCTATAAATAGGGAATTGCTGGACGAGCTAGAATTCCAATGTTACTGTGTCATGAGATTGACCTGATCAGCCAAAATGCTCACATAATCCTTGGCAGTAACGCTGCCATACAGAGTACCCATGGAGCCCATGGAACGCCTCGACGCGGCTGCCGAAATCGTCACCGAACCCTTGCCATGTTTCAGTCTTCAGACGTAAACTCGGCCAGAAGTTGGAAACAGTGTACAACAAAACCCATCCGACCAAAATACTTTCTTTTGCTGTTCCATAATCCAAGTATTATGACTTCGGCACCACGTTCCCCTGTTACGGGCCATTTTCGCTGATCAGGTCAATCTCATGGCGCAGTGTTTGTTCCTCAATGTGATTCTGTGTTCCAGGTAGACAGTGTCTAGCAGCTCGCATCGTCCACGGCTAGTTTTGAACGTTTGTGGTCAACTTTGAAGAGAAGGGGCCGTATTCGTTGTCCATCTCTATCATTGTTACCAGAACTTGCCACTACAATATTTTGCAGCAACAAAAGTGTAAGATTCGCCTGAAACCTTAAAGGACCTGTATTTATCCATTCCGAGATGACTAAAACCTATTGCCAAAGGCTTTCATACACGGTATTAGAGATGGTGGGAAGACTGTTGGACGCATAAAAAAAAGCCGCCAACACTTAGATTTGTTTACATTTTAGGGTACCACATATACAAATATCTGCACTTGTAAAACCAATTACACCATGTATAAGCACTTGTCTTTGTTGGCTAGAAATAAACTGAGTTGCTTGTACCAGAAGGACGTGAAAGTGCGAATGGCTCCAGGTAGTGGGTGCCAAATGGCTAAGACGTTTAGCTGCCGAAGCTTTTCGCAGATTCATCACTTCTCTGTTAACATACACGACAAGAATTCGAACACCGTGGTTAATTAACATCCCCGTCCTAATTCACAGTTTCAGACGGGCAGATAATGCAGAAGAGAAGCGTCCGTAGTTTGAAGCTGTGCGCTGGGGAGGCAGATGGGAAGCAAGGGCGGAGTATAACGTGCCATCGATGTCGATGTTAGTAGAGGATGGAGCACAAGATCGGATTGGATAACTGAGGTGGAGAAAAGGGCTGTGGCACTGTTTAAGGAATCATTTGAGCAAATGAGTCACTCAGAATCAATAGCACCTAAATGAGGTTGGTAAGACGTTGATTTGGAAACCATCCCTTCCGAGTGCGAGCCCACTTTCTTAATGATTTCGCCTCCTCATCTCATTAGACAACGTGGGTGCTTGTGGGTTTAGTCTATGGAGAATTAACTGGAAAAGCGTATATATATTTTTTAATCACGTTCTGCCTCCAAATTTCTGTAACATCGAGGGTAAGGAGTCTAACGATATACAAGTGTTGGAAAATCTGACAAATATAGATGAAGAGCTTAAGAGAAACATGGGAAGAAATACTCGATTCAGAACAGAAAATGGGATGAACTGCATAGCTTCACTATCAGTGCTGGGAACTGATTGCAAATACCTGATGATGACACATATTTTCAGAGCTGACGACAGCGAACTCTGTGCCTTAAAGATCCGACGGCTGTGAAAACTACAACACCATGAATGATACCTGTGACTAAAGTGGACTTTATGCAATAGATTATGTGCACATTAGCAGACAAATGACCATGATTTCAGAACTGTTGTATGTTCTTTGATACATGCAATCAAAGGGAGCGTGGCATTGATACGAGTGCATCTGACTCAGGGTGGTTTTTACGTGAGTCTCCTAACCACGATGAAAATGTTACCGACAATAAAATCCCAAGTACGGTCCTTGGGCGACATCTAGATCTGTGGCCAGCGAAGCAGTGGCACTCACGTTCCTCGCCACATACGCCACAAACAGCTGCGAATAGTACTGCTGATTTGGCATTGGGGTTGTTTGAAAGGAAGGCTGAACCTTAGGCTTTATTACATACCTGATCATAACTAATTGTTCTAAATGCGTGGAAGTTGAGAGTGCGTGTTCGGCCCAGGGGCTCAGCGTCTAACATGAGCTCCCCATCATTGAAACGTGACATTATACACGGTCCAGTCAGATAAGTCTGACTACCACCTATGTTAAACGTCAACGTTCAATACCACTCACAGACGGCCGGTGGCAGCACTAGCAGTGTAGGTTATATAAAGTGTGTCGGGGGTAAATATTGTCGAAGTGGCTAACTCTGCCGGCCGCTGTGGCAGAGAGGTTCTAGGCGCTTCAGTCCGGAGCGCCCCCATCTCGTGGTCGTGCGGTAGCGTTCTCGCTTCCCACGCCCGGGTTCCCGGGTTCGATTCCCGGCGGGGTCAGGGATTTTCTCTGCCTCGTGATGGCTGGGTGTTGTGTGCTGTCCTTAGGTTAGTTAGGTTTAAGTAGTTCTAAGTTCTAGGGTACTTATGACCATAGATGTTAAGTCCCATAGTGCTCAGAGCCATTTGAACCATTTTTTTCAGTCCGGAACCGCGCTGCTGCTACGGTCGCAGGTTCGAATCCTGCCTCGGACATTGATGTGTGTGATGTCCTTAGGTGAGTTAGGTTTAAGTAGTTCTAAGTCTAGGGGACTGATGACCTCAAATGTTAAGTCCCATAGTGCTTAGAGCCATTTGAACCATTTTTTTGGCTATGTCTGTAAACTGTTCGCATTCCGCAGTGGTCAAAGTAGATCGTGCATGGCAACATGGTGCTATCCAAATCCAGTTTCGAGGCAACTGCAGTGCCCCACGGATCCATAGATGCTAGTGGTGAACGACGGTTGCCGAGACGTGTATGGGCGAATAGAAGCGCAGCTGTTCAGCAACGGACTGCCCAGATTAATCAAGAGGCTACCAACAGCGTCTCCCCAACGACCGTTCAGCGAAAGTTGCTGCGTATGAGCCTCCACAGCAAGTACCTAGTTCATAAACCATGCTGACCGCTTTTAAATGGCGACGAATGCTGGAATTCGAACAGCAGTACTGCTACTGGACGTTCACTGAGTGCCAACAGGCGGCCTTTTCAGATGAATGATGTTGTTTTATGCTACATCAGACAGAGGCCGTTGGCGAGGGGAGGGGGGTTGTCTGAAAAAAATAGGCAGCAACCATTGTAAAAAACAACAGATATAAATTTGAAAAGATAAGTTTCTGAAAAGGGAAATGCAAAGGCTCAATCTAGATATAGTATGGGTCAGTGAAGTGAAGTGGAAGGAAGACAAGGATTTCTGGTCAGATGAGTATCGGGTAATATCAACAGCAGCAGAAAATGGTATAACAGGTGTAGGATTCGTTATGAATAGGAAGGTAGGGCAGAGGGTGTGTTACTGTGAACAGTTCAGTGAGCGGGTTGTTCTAATCAGAATCGACAGCAGACCAACACCGACAACGATAGTTCAGGTATACATGCCGACGTCGCAAGCTGAAGATGAACAGATAGAGAAAGTGTATGAGGATACTGAAAGGGTAATGCAGTATGTAAAGGGGGACGAAAATCTAATAGTCATGGGCGACTGAAATGCAGTTGTAGGGGAAGGAGTAGAAGAAAAGGTTACAGGAGAACATGGGCTTGGGACAAGGAATGAAAGAGGAGAAAGACTAATTGAATTCTGTAACAAGTTTCTGCTAGTAATAGCGAATACCCTGTTCAAGAATCACAAGAGGAGGAGGTATACTTGGAAAAGGCCGGGAGATACGGGAAGATTTCAATTAGATTACATCATGGTCAGACAGAGATTCCGAAATCAGATACTGGACTGTAAGGCGTACCCAGGAGCAGATATAGACTCAGATCACAATATAGTAGTGATGAAGAATAGGCTGAAGTTCAAGACATTAGTCAGGAAGAATCAATACGCAAAGAAGTGGGATACGGAAGTACTAAGGAATGACGAGATACGTTTGAAGTTCTCTAACGCTATAGATACAGCAATAAGGAATAGCGCAGTAGGCAGTACAGTTGAAGAGGAATGGACATCTCTAAAAAGGCCCATCACAGAAGTTGGGAAGGAAAACATAGGTACAAAGAAGGTAGCTGCGAAGAAACCATGGGTAACAGAAGAAATACTTCAGTTGATTGATGAAAGGAGGAAGTACAAACATGTTCCGGGAAAATCAGGAATACAGAAATACAAGTCGCTGAGGAATGAAATAAATAGGGAGTGCAGGGAAGCTAAGACGAAATGGCTGCAGGAAAAATGTGAAGACATCGAAAAAGATATGATTGTCGGAAGGACAGACTCAGCATACAGGAAAGTCAAAACAACCTTTGGTGACATTAAAAGCAACGGTGGTAACATTAAGGGTGCAACGGGAATTCCACTGTTAAATGCAGAGGAGAGAGCAAATAGGTGGAAAGAATACACTGAAAGCCTCTATGAGGGTAAAGATTTGTCTCATGTGATAGAAGAAGAGACAGGAGTCGATTTAGAAGAGATAGGGGATCCAGTATTAGAATCGGAATTTAAAAGAGCTTTGGAGGACTTACGGTCAAATAAGGCAGAAGGGATAGATAACATTCCATCAGAATTTCTAAAATCATTGGGGGAAGTGGCACCAAAACGACTATTCACGTTGGTGTGTAGAATATATGAGTCTGGCGATATACCAACTGACTTTCGGAAAAGCATCATCCACACAATTCCGAAGACGGCAAGAGCTGACAAGTGCGAGAATTATCGCACAATCAGCTTAACAGCTCATGCATCGAAGCTGCTTACAAGAATAATATACAGAAGAAAGGAAAAGAAAATTGAGAATGCGCTAGGTGACGATCAGTTTGGCTTTAGGAAAAGTAAAGGGACGAGAGAGGCAATTCTGACGTTACGGCTAATAATGGAAGCAAGGCTAAAGAAAAATCAAGACACTTTCATAGGATTTGTCGACCTAGAAAAAGCGTTCGACAATATAAAATGGTGCAAGCTGATCGAATTTCTGAAAAAAGTAGGGGTAAGCTATAGGGAGAGACGGGTCATATACAATATGTACAACAACCAAGAGGGAATAATAAGAGTGGACGATCAAGAACGAAGTGCTCGTATTAAGAAGGGTGTAAGACAAGGCTGTAGCATTTCGCCCCTACTCTTCAATCTGTACATCGAGGAAGCAATGATGGAAATAAAAGAAAGGTTCAGGAGTGGAATTAAAATACAAGGTGAAAGGATATCAATGATACGATTCGCTGATGACATTGCTATCCTGAGTGAAAGTGAAGAAGAATTAAATGATCTGCTGAACGGAATGAACAGTCTAATGAGTACACAGTATGGTTTGAGAGTAAATCGGAGAATGACGAAGGTAATGAGAAGTAGTAGAAATGAGAACAGCGAGAAACTTAACATCAGGATGGATGGTCACGAAGTCAATGAAGTTAAGGAATTCTGCTACCTAGGCAGTAAAATAACCAATGACGGACGGAGCAAGGAGGACATCAAAAGCAGACTCGCTATGGCAAAAAAGGCATTTCTGGCCAAGAGAAGTCTACTAATATCAAATACCGGCCTTGATTTGAGAAAGAAATTTCTGAGGATGTACGTCTGGAGTACAGCATTGTATGGTAGTGAAACATGGACTGTGGGAAAACCGGAACAGAAGAGAATCGAAGCATTTGAGATGTGGTGCTATAGACGAATGTTGAAAATTAAGTGGACTGATAAGGTAAGGAATGAGGAGGTTCTACGTAGAATCGGAGAGGAAAGGAATATTTGGAAAACACTGATAAGGAGAAGGTTCAGGATGATAGGACATCTGCTGAGACATGAGGGAATGACTTCCATGGTACTAGAGGGAGCTGTAGAGGGCAAAAACTGTAGAGGAAGACAGAGATTGGAATACGTCAAGCAAATAATTGAGGACGTAGGTTGCAAGTGTTACTCTGAGATGAAGAGGTTAGCACAGGAAAGGAATTTGTGGCGGGCCGCATCAAATCAGTCAGTAGACTGATGACCCAAAAAAAAAAAAAATTTGTACAGCCGTCTGAGGACGAACCAGTCCGTCCGAAATCGGTAAAGATGCTATTTGGGTAAATAAATATTATTATTACTAGTGGCTGGTTCAGTTTCTTTCTTCAAGATACAGCTTGTAAAAAGTTTGTTATCGGCACCTATAATCTGTCAGTTTCTTTGTACGTCACTTGGGATGTTCTCAATAACGTGTTTATTATCTAATGTCCGCCCCCGGTAGCTGAGTGGTCAGCGCGACGGACTGTCAATCCTAAGGGCCCGCGTTCGATTCCCGGCTGAGTCGGGGATTTTCTCCGCTCAGGGACTGGGTGTTGTGTTGTCCTAGTCATCATCGTTTCATCCCCATCTACGCGCAAGTCGCCGAAGTGGCGTCAAATGGCAAGGTGAACGGTCTGCCCAAGGGGAGGCCCCTGTCACACGACATTTTTTATTTTTTTTATTCTCTAATTTGTTCAAATTCAAATGGCTCTGAGCACTGTGGGACTTAACATCTGAGGTCATCAATCCCATAGAACTTAGAACTACTTAAACCTAATTGACCTAAGGACATCACACACATCCATGGCCGAGGCAGGATTATAACCTGCGACAGTAGCAGTCGCGCGGTTCCGGGCTGAAGCGTCTAGAGCCGCTCGGCCACAGCGTTCTTTTTTGCTGTGATGCGGAGAGGAGCATATTTCTGTGGTATCGGAATACCTTCACAGTTATTTAGATACAAATCAATTATGTACAGAGAGGAGTACGATGTTTTACATTCTCCCGACATTTCCACTTACAATCTTTTCACGTACTATTCCTCACATGACAATTCGTCACAGGTTGGACGATGCCAGACTGACACATCATGGTTTTCGCCAGGAAAGCAGAACACAATTTCTTCTGCATCGATTCCTTAGCGTTAGATTAATTTTCAGTTATTCTTTGTGTTTATACTTCAGGACTAAATGTTGCTTATTTCAACATAATGGAAGGCAGCTGTGATCTGGGCAATGACTTTGTCTTTGAAATCCTTGCTGCGCAGCCGAAAATTTACTGGCAGTGCAAGTTTTTGTACTATATTTTCCAAGAACCTTTTGTAAAACAGTTGTGATTAAAAATTCGGTACG
Organism: Schistocerca serialis cubense; assembly: GCF_023864345.2. NCBI lineage: Eukaryota > Metazoa > Arthropoda > Insecta > Orthoptera > Acrididae > Schistocerca > Schistocerca serialis. The sequence continues at coordinate 703,660,893 of NC_064638.1, forward strand.
AGAATAGAGGCAACACATCGATTATCTCGAAATTTGTCGTCGTTGAGCGAAGAAGTACATTGTTCGCTTTTGTCTGAATTGAAGCAGTCGTATGGGGTAATCCAGTGAACTATAGGCATAACCTTTATTATAGTTGAACTATCTATCTACGTTCAAAAACCTGTTGTGTGTGTGTGCGATCTCCCTTCTCCATTCAGAATGATAAATACTTTGTTCTAACTTCTAAGTGTGTGAAAAGTCACGAGATTGGGGGGGCTCCAGGCCGGATGAGAGAGCGTTATGGTCTGGGGTATGTTTTTGTGGCATTCCCTGGGTGATCTCGTCACTGTGGAAGGCACAACTGATCAACAGAAATATGCTTCTATCCTTGGGGACTATGTCCACCCCTGCAAGCAGTCCGTTTTACCTCAGCTTGATGGCATCTTCCACTAGGACAATGCAATGTGTCACACAGTTCGCAGTGTGCGTGTGCGGTTCGAAGAGCTCCAGAAACCAATCGAGAACCTGTGGGATCACCTTGATAGGGCTGTTCGCGCCATGGATCGTCGACCGAGGAACCTAACGCAACTGGCCATGGCACTTGAGTCAGCATAGCTCCACATACCTGACTGTACCTCCCAGAACCTCCCTGACTCTCTTCCTGCACGTGTCGCAGCTGTCCACGGTGCAAAAAGTGGTTATTAAGGTTTTGACATGTGGCCGCAGTAATGTGACTGGCCAGTGTGTTTTGTTTCATGATGACTCTCTGGCGTCCATTGCAGCCGCAGGAAGTATCGATTTGCGGAGACTCTGGAGAGAACGAGCGTTGCCAGACTCCATTACTCATATTATACGAGTACAAGGCCTGCTGTGGTAGGATGCGGTGCCTTCGAGTACACAACACGATCACATCTGGTTCGCAAAGCCAGTAATTTGTACATCAGGCGATACATTTCTGATATATTAAGGCTGTTGGCTGTGTCCTTTCTACGAGGTCACTGTGACATTGTCTTACAACAAAATAACGTGAAACTGCAAGTTGCTCATTCTGTCCTGGTCTGTCTCGATACAGATGGTGTTCGACTGTTGCCTGGTCTAAATGATCTCCAGAACTATCACGTTGTAAAAATCTGGTCCTGAGGCGCCGAGAGATTGGCAGGCCACCACTCGCCAGAAACTACATTTGATGAACTTTAGTATGGAGTTGAAACAGAATGGGATAACGCCCCCGTATCTGTCATCCAAACTCAGTTTGGCTAACGAGCTAGGCGAGTTAGAGCCGTGGTCTTAGCTTTGTAGACAAAATTTCGCTTCGTGAATACACCTTCCCCCCCCCCCCTCGCCCTCCCCCCCCCCCCCACACCAATCACACAAATTGAATCGTGGATTTTTCCCATGTAGTGTATTCGGACAATAAGTAAAATTTCGCCATTAATTGTTCGCGGCTGGTCCCGGCGGAGTTTCGAGTCCTCCCTCGGGCATGGGTGTGTGTTAGTTTGTCCTTAGGATAATTTAGGTTAAGTAGTGTGTAAGCTTAGGGACTGATGACCTTAGCAGTTAAGTCCTATAAAATTTCACACATTTAATTGTTCTTCCTGGTGTTGGGATTTTAGGGCTGGTCACCAGTGTGTTACCAGCGCCACGGGTGGCAGAATACGAGAACGGCCTCTACAGCACCCACAGAGACCACACACCTTCCAGGGCCGTGCTTTACGATGGGCCGGCACGCAGCTTCCTGGAATTGTTATCGTGCGAGTTCTGCCGCCACTGCCTGGCTAATGACTCCACTTATGATGCAGAAATGTCCGCTGCTGTACTCGGCTTCATTTTCACGCAGGCTGCACATCTGACAATGCCCAACGGGATGCTTCTGTGTACATATTCAACGCCGCAACTGGCTTTAAGTGCCCCACGCTATTTGCCGTCGCATGACGACCTTGGATCTCACAATGGATACGAGAAAACCACTTGGTTGTTAAAGAGACCTTCTGCTTTGTAGCGCTGGGAACGTTCGTAGATAACTGTCCCAGTGCACCTGATACTAAGCTTCTCCATTTTTGATCCTGTTTGTAGCTGTAGTTCAGCGGCTGCAGAATATTTCAACAAAGATAAAACGTCAGTCGTCAGCTGCGCAAGAAAACATTTATCTTGTTCACTTTCCCGGTTTCGACAGTTTAAACAGTCATTTCAGAGCGAAATCGTCACAAATTACTGGAACGCCAACGCCAGAATAGGAATCGGACGGTAGTGTCCAACAAAGCATTGGCAAAAAATACGTATAAAAGCAAACATATTAAAACAGCTGTATAAAGATCAAACAGCAAAAGAAAACAGGTTTGTTCAAATAAATGTAAAATAGTCAAGCTTAAGAGTCACAGCATACCTTTGCTACAGAATGAATAAAATAGAGTGACATATATTTTTAGCGATGTCACTCTATTTTATTGATTCTGTAGCAAAGGTATGTTGTGGATCTATTCTTTTAATCAGTTCATTTTTAGCAAGATAGACGCAACGGGCCTTGACAACCATGTCACGAATATATGAGTTTTTCGATGAGGAGAGTACAATAAACAGAATGTAACGTCTTGAGTACTGTCAACGGTTCGTAATAATTATAATTCATGAAGTTAAATGCTTCCATGTATTAAAACATATATTTTTAAAAACGCGTTCCACTGACTAGCGATATCTGTGGCCATGTGACATAGACTGTGAAGTTGACAGTGAAAAGAATATTGCTCGTGCACGTGTTTTGGCGACCACTTATGTGAGGAACAGAGTAGGAAGTGGCTGATGGGAACGATCACTTCACTGTTCTATGTAAAATACGTGTCGAGTGAAATATATTATCCAAGAAACGATGTTTGCTGTGGTAGCTGAGTGGTCAGCGCGACAGAATGTCAATCCTAACGGCCCGGGTTCGATTCCTGGCTGGGTCGGAGATTTTCTCCGCTTAGAGACTGGGTGTTGTGTTATCCTAATCATCATCATTTCATCCCCATCGACGCGCAAGTCGCCGAAGTGGTGTAAAATCAAAAGACTTGCACTCAGCAAACGATCTACCAGACGGGAGGCCCTAGTCACACGACATTTACATTTAACTAGTACGTTAAAATGGAACCCTGAAAACCCCAGCAATGGATAACTCTCGAACTGGAGTCGAGAATAAAAGCAGCGAAGAAATGTAGTGTGTCGGTACTATACATTCAAAGGTTGACTAAGCTGAACGAGAAGCAGGAAACCTGCAGCAGCGACGCTGAAAAAGCCAGAAAGTGGAAGAAGTATGGTACTCACTGGGCGAGACTATCGGTAGCACGTAGAGTTCACAAAAACTTGGTTCGTAAAAGATACTTAAGAGTTTTCGTTGATGTTGCTTTTATTGAAACGTTCCCTTAAAAAAATTATGAATCACTGTGCTGGTAAACTTCTTACGTTATTTGATTTTCAAACAGCTGAACAAAACTGAACGTACTCAGACATAACCTATACCTTTCATGAATCACTTACCTCACAAAAATCTTTGTTACTCGAACTACTGCAATACAGCGAGCGTCAATACTGCCAGCTGAATAAAAGATTCTAACTACGGAAGGCACTAACTACTGATAGCCATACTCAGCAAATGAAAGGTTTTGATAGAGAACAAACAATGTATTTAACTTAATAATGTTCAAAAGTCATCATATATATATCAGTTCATGACATCCAGTCTTACAAATTTCCTTTTTCTGGCGGACACACGTCCAGATCGTCCGCTCTCAAAACTCTGCCGTCTCTCTCCTTACATCCACCGCTGCTGGCGGCTTACCTCCAACTGCGCAACGCTACGCGCTGTTCACATGCAACTGCCCAACACTACAATAGCAAATATTACAACAAAGCTAACCAGTCACAGACTGCACAGCACAGTCAGTGATTTTCATACAGAGCGCTACGTGGCGTTACCAACATAAAAACCTGAACAGCCTACTTACATTATTAATATGTTAAATGTGATCACAAAGCAATTAATAAGAAGTAACGTTTACTGTCGAGTAAACGCTATTTTTTGTATTTAATTGTTAGTAGTCTTTTGTTAAGTACACTGGGATTATTTGCTACTTTCGAGAAAGGAGCGTCAGAGTTTGATTTTTGATATAAAACTTAACATATGTTTGTTGTTTGTGGCATTATGTTTTTGAATGGTAACGTGGTTACTCGCCGATGCAAGCTTATTGCTGTGATATCTAAATTTCGCGGGCATAAAATCTCATGCTGTGGCAATAAACCTCTAGAGAAAACTGCGAGCTCGTTGCTTCAGGAGAATGAACTTCGGTAAAAGTACGAAAAATGAATTACTTTCATCGTGGTTATTTTTAATTCTCGTCCATGTCGTGTGTGTTAACGGCAACATACAAAATTTTGGTTTTCTGGTTATTCTGGGGTTGGATACACAATTGAGCGGTATTTTGTATAGATTCATCTGTGAAATTTGGGTCGGTGACTTATGTGCATGTATTGTTTGTGAATTCGATGGGGTCCTTTTATCTGGAGTCGAAATAAATTTCGAGAGCACTGTAATTGTGATAATGGTAACTCGTGTTGCTAGACCTGGAGCCCCACCCGCGAGGAGCCCGGCCGCCTGGTCCAAGTGTTTTTAATTGATCCCTCTGCTATGGAGGCGGACACTGTAATTGTATGTATAATAGATAGAGCTGGGGGAAATCTGAATTTAAGGCACGAAAATGATCTCTCTGGTCTATGTAGTGTGGGCAATGGAATCTTCGACGAAAATGAAACAAAGAAGACGATAGAATGGAGATGGGAAACCAACAGATCACGCAATTCTTAATGAATGTGGAGAAGAGATTAAATGATAGCATGGAAAAATTATGGTAAGAATATGGTAAGAGTTTCATAGGGTCTTTGACATATAGGATAGGACGTCATAAGGGTTAAACGTGGAGGGTGACAAAAGATACTGCGCGTTAAATAAAAAATCTGGAAAAGTGGAAGGGAAACTTGTTATCTGGAAGAATCAGAAACGGAATTAAAAGAGAAATAAAAAGTAATACGTATTCGAAAATAGCGTGCTTTAAATCAGAAATAGACCATAAAGTTGCCAAGGTGGAAAAGATAAAGTGTGGGGCTGTAGGTTCCAATATTAATTAAATTGAATCTATTTTATGGTAGGAGGTACCTAGGACTGTGAAGATAGTGGTAGAAAATAATCAGTCATTAGAAAGAGACGTGGCAAATGTACTTACAAAATTGGTTGTGAATAAAAAAAAATGCGAGAGTAGTTGAGAAACAAATTAAAACAGTGTTCTATACTTCAGTTGGATGAGAACTGAAATGTGCCACGGATGAAATGAGTGGGTACGAAGATGAGATAATACTAAAGAGGGGGGGGATGAAGACCTTAGAGAAGCAGGGGTTAAGAGAAGTCATCCAAGGAACAGAGAGAGTGGAAAGATTGCCGGTTTGGGTGAGTGGGTAGGAGCTATTACTCGTAGGTACAAGCAAGGTGGGGATGCTGAAGTGAGATAATAGGGTGTTGGTTACAGGTTGTAATCAAGTACTCACATTTCGATCAGTCTATCACTCTGGCGCTTCGCGTGGTCACCTTTTCCTTATTAGAACTTGACAGTCGCCTTCTTGTAGCTTTCTTGATGCAGTGGACCTGCTATGCAGTGCCATTACTTCTGTCCATATGACTTCCTCTCCATTTGCAGAGTGTCGAGTGCTGTAAGAGAGCTCAGATCTATGCCAGCTGGTTACGAAATGACGTAAACAATGTATCGGAAACTCTTCCGTATTTTACGTTCACTTTTTCTCCACAGACAGCTTCAATGACAACTTCGAAAGTTCAGATCTCAGATAATGACAACGTACGTACATCTTGCTTTGACATTAACCAACGGCTGAGGCATTCTAGTAACTATTCATAATTTGTTTCCTTCATTGACGTTCTTGGGCTCCTTTTTGATCCGTGTCCTCCAAGGCACCGCCAAGCCGCTACGTCTCAGAAAGCAAATACTGCGCCACAGCAGGTAGAGTGTTTTATTCGCCATCGCACCTTGCCAATGTCCGGAGTTGACGTTATTACGGTTCATCTGCACAGATTTAAAACAAGAGTACGTACAGTGTAACATTCTCCACTTATAACTACTCGAAATACGTTTCACACTTTCACGGACTCCTTACGTCGACCTCGGCGGATTATAGTGGAACATGTTACTTTGAGAAATCTCGTATTACACTACAGATTCCTCCCATTTAGATGAAAGATACCGTGAAAGACGACTTACATAACTAATTACAATCCTTCTATAATCTACAAGTTTAATTTAATGTTTATTATTGTTATTAGACTTAATGTATCACACAAATAAAAGAAAAGTGTCTCATTACATTTGGTGTAGCAGTTATTTCAATTGACAGATATTTTATTTACAATAGTACACTTCGTAGTATTCATTTCCATGTTAAATAACCAGTATTATCTAATTCAGTATCGTTGAGGAAAAGTTATCACGTTCTTTTTATATTCTCTCTTAAGATTTCTGGTTCAGCTTGTTAGCGGATATTCATGTAACCCTGGGATCTTTTCATTGCTTAACAAAACAAGAAAAGGAAAAGCACATGAAAAATATTTGTCCTGTTTTTACAGGCTCAATCATTATTTCGTTACTTCTGTTCAAAATACCTTTTTTTACTGCTTTCAAATTGTTTTGTATAACAACACAATGGTCCCCAAATTTATTGAGTTAGAAAAGGAACAAGTTGCTGGAGAAGGTGGGAAAGGTAAAAAATTCGTTACAAGAGGCAGTGAAATCTCCTGGCCACCTCGATCGCCTGCTCTCTCTCTCTCTATCTCTCTCTCTCTCTCTCTCTCTCTCTCTCTGAGATTTTCACCTGTGGGCAAACTGAGGGCTCGGTGCACTTCAATAATCCTCCTAACTGGGAGAGCTAAGAAGAACAATGAAAACGCTGTTTGTTGCTGTCCCTCAGGTGGAGTTGCTACACATGTCTTACAGTCAGATAAATTGAGCATGCAGCTCCATCGACGTCAACGGTGCCGTTTCTAGAATCTTCTGTGATGTTCATTAACCTTCCATACTACATCGCTTTGCTATGCTTAATTATTGCTCCTACCCAATAACTTACTAGCGTAATAAGCCATTCTATGCACTACCATTTACAAAAGGGTAAAGCCAATATTTTACTTTTTTAAGTTTTTAAAAATAAATGTTAAAAACTGTATCACTACACTTTAATGAGTGTAAGCATATATTCTGTCGAAGTGTCTATTCTTCTCGCGGATGAAGTCATATGTGAAAACACAAAGAAGAGATTGCACTTCGCTTACAAAACCTTGACATTTAATTATTGTGCATCCGAATTTATGTATAATTTTATCCTCGTTTTATCATTATGTAAATAGTTACTTAGGAAATTTGATTCATTTTAGCATGAGTCTTGTTGTTCTTTTTTTGTTTATAGACAGACTGACGATGACCACTGATGGTCGAAACCGGTAACTGCACTTTGAAATACTTTTGTAACCGTCGCCGCAAAAAAGTACAAGAAGATAATCGCATATTCAAACTGATACTTCGCAAGATCAAACATTTTCTCAGGGCGACGGCGTGGAACTGTGTCGAAGGCTTTTCAGAAGTTCACTATTTAGTCTTCTGGATAACGTGAACGTAAAGAGGCACATGTAACCACGAAAAAGGAAATCACAGACTAACAAAAGTCTTACGTAGTACTTACAGTACTGTCAGAACGTCTCTGAACAACACATTAGTAGTATGACAAAAGATGCCACATAGTAGTTCAGACAGCAGGACACATTTCTGACTGGTATTTTGTATCGTCTTGATAGCGCATTGCCTAGAAACGCGTTTTGTTAACAAGATATCGAACAGATTTGTACCGTCACTCATAATCAACAAAAGCAATGGTTCTAAAATAAGAATGGTTCAAAAATTTACACATAAGGATGGTGATAATAGAGTATAGTTAACGAAGCACGTGAATTATCAGGTGAATAAGCGACAAACCAGCAGTATAGATACAATTGTCTACAAGACTATTAAACTGATAAATTCAGAATTAAAAGTCTTCAAACAATGAGTGCAGTCGGTCCAACTCTCACATTCACTACTGCAAAAAAATTACTTTTTAAGGGTTAACTCATCAAGCCAAGCTTACGTTTTGGGAGTTCAAAGGCGTCTAATACGAATTATTATTATTTTGCGGTGTGAACTCTTAAACGCCCTAAATAGGCCTGTGTTCACCTATTCAAGGTACTGGCAATACTAACTACTACTTCCCAATATTTTTATTGCTCAATGAAATTGGTCATAAGTAACATATCCGTTTTTCAACCCAAAAGCTCTGTTTTTGGAATCAGTACCATAAATAAGAAGGATCTTCATAAAGATTTAAAGCACGTGTTTTGGTCCAGAAAGGAGTTCAGAAAGACACATTTTCAATAATTTGCCAGCAGCTGTAAAAAGTTCAACTATTACTAAAATTCATTTTAAGAGGAGCCTAATGGATTTATCGGTGGCCAATTACTTTTGTTCTACTGCGAATTTCTTAGTATAATCGATTGATGTACGTGTAGTTAAGAAAATCAAATAACGTGAGTTTCACGTAAAATCTTACTTCTGCCCGTCCACAGTGCAGCAATGTGATCAATGTAAATAAATGTAGTAAAGTGATTTTCTGTTGGATGATACGTGGCTCCAATAGCCTATGTATTATCAAATGTACCTCAGTATAATGTATATTTATATGCATTGTGATACGTTTGTTATTATCTCTTATATTAGAACATATTTAAGATATTTTGAATTATTCTACGTCTATGAGGACAATTTCACTTTTGGTCTGTGGAAAGCACATTTTCATACCTAAATTTTTTGTAAATCCTTCTGTTGTGAAATGCTCCACACATCTGAAGAACTCAGCGGCGGCGCGGTTTACGTTCGTCCATTACCTGCACCTACCTGTGAACTCTTGCAGCACATCGCCGGTAGGAAAGTCGAGCAGAAACCTACCGTACTGCAACTCGTGCCAGGCTGCATAGAACGTAACTATTCTAAGAATCAGGAAAAGGTCTTAATTTTGAACGAAAGGAGGAAATACTGGTAAAACTTCGGTATATTCTGAAGTCATGCACAAACCCTTTCATTCACGTTAGCAAGTTTATGGTAACATATTTCCCTAAATCTGAACCGCTACTAAGCACCCATTGTTCTTTAATGAAAATGCTCGATATAATATTAAGTTTATCAGTGTCTAATGCACTCAAGTTTTTAGACACCGATTTGCTCAATATGCCACGAAGAATTACTGTCTTTTCTCTTACACGAAATTGCTTAAAAATCCGTACTTTCTATAAAACACACCGGAATAAATATACCTTCACTGTAAAACACTCTTGTAACATATAGCACAACTAAACCGGCAAATTATAACTTCCTTCGGAGCTCATACAACACACAACCGTACCATTGAAAGGCTCTACTCCGACTGTTTAGACTGCTGTAAGCATTCTATATCTCCAAGAGAAAAGACGCGCGAAGAATACTCCTTTCTGATTGGTCAGTGTTCTTTAAAGCCAATAGAAAAACATTATTCTTCCGCGCCAGTCCACGCTTTTCATGATTAACCAATCAACAAATAACACACTTCCGAACTGTACCTTTTCCCGAAAGAAATGTTTAACATCCTGATGTTTGCTTATACTTTATATTATTAAGTATTTTCATTTGCACTCGAATTAGCTTTCCTTTTACCAAAAAATTACTTATCATATTATGGTACAAAGTTCCCCGTCGTTTGCATTCATACTGTCTTAAAAATTTCTCGCACTAGTTCGTACAGCGTTCATCAGTAGAACAATGATCTACATATTTACTTTAGACCACATTCATTCATCATTCACACTACTAAGAGCATATACATAATTATACTAACATAAATAAATAAAAAAAACTTCAAGAAATAAACAGAACAATTCACAAAAGCATTCTCTTTACCTGTGTCTTGAATGTCTCTGGGCACTACTGGACTCTGGTGATCAAAATTCTTAACTACATTATAGTTCTTTCTGTTTAGTCCTGTCCGGTACTGTCCTCTAGCAAATGAAAATTGGAACTACGTATTCGAGTGAACCCGCTTCAGACCATCTGCCACTGAGCACGCATGAGACACTCCTTCGATACAAAGGCTCTAGACAGGAGCGATATAAGGCGCCACACCTTAACTCCTCACTACAGATCTATGGAACAAAAAGTGTAATTTATTCTATTCTAAATTAATCCATAAAACATGAAGAAACGAATGCTTAGATTACGGAATGAGGCCCTCAAAAAGAAATCGAAGTAGATGGCTGCACAGAAAAACGAATCTTAGGGTTGTGACTATGAAAAGATAGAACGACCTGAGAAGACGATCGACGAAATGGACGAACGATCTCAAAACCAGCTGTTCAAATTCGATAACAGCTGATTAGAAAAGGAAAACGTGCAAGCGTTTGGAGGGGTCTTTGTCCAGCGGTGGACTTACTTATCCTGTTCTTGACAATTCAGTATTGCAGTATTGCAGTATTCGTGGGGAATTCCTGTTTGGGTGACATTAAAAGTCGATGTTTCTTTTCTTATTTTCGTGATAAATTGTAGGCAGGAGAATATTTAAAGAACTACGATTCCATTGGGCCTATGGGGGTCTCCTAATGCATTTATCTTCTTTGTTTTCTGTATCTGCATACCTGTTAGCATATGTAATTCCTTGTTGGTTCCACAGCTGTGTAACAACCACGTGCTGACATTTACTGTAACACAAGAGCTCGTGTTGTTAGGTCCTCACGTTAAAAACAGACTACTGTCCCAGCAACAACCATTTTCAGCTCTCTGTATGCAGGATTTTGAAAGGAATTTCATGTATGTGAACTGAATCTGTACCACCCCTTTACAATTATCTTGTAAATTAGAGCTAATCAATTTTTATTGTCGCTTGCGTGGGCACCGTGATCGCTTTAACGGAGGAATAATGTATCCTTTCGAGACACGTTTTCACTATCGACTAGTGTTGTCAGATGTTGGATTTCCAAAATATGACACGTAGTCAGTTTGAATCTCGTATGTTTGGAAATTAATGACGTTTATATCAGAAATTGTCTCTGAATTGTAATATTCGACGAAAGGCTGAGCGGTTTTAGGCGCTTCAGTCTGGAACCGCGCGACCGATACGGTCGCAGGTTCGAATCCTGCCTCGGGCATGGATGTGTGTGATGTCCTTAGGTTAGTTAGGTTTAAGTAGTTCTAAGTTCTAGGGGACTGATGACCTTAGATGTTAAGTCCCATAGTGCTCAGAGCCATTTATTCGACGAACTTATATAGTTTTTTGATAGTGAAAGCGCCATTCCCCATTCTTTAACGGAACGCTGGTTACTAGATCTAAGTCTAGCTGTTCATAAAATGTCTCTTATATCAGCACTTGTACGACAGCATTAATTCCGATGTAAAGCCTTAGTTAATTGGGGTCTCTTCCCTGGTGCATGTACAACTTTTGAGGCAATCACTCAGTAAAATGAAAGAGCGAAAGAGAGAATTGATAATCTAAGATTTTTCCACTTGCGGTAGTTGAGGACCGCTTTTGTGAATTCTGACGACAGACAGTATAAGTCATGTCGTGTTTCGGCATCTTGGAGCAGCACTCTAGTAAATATTTTATTGTTGCTGATGAAAGACTTTTTTGTGTAGTGTGCTACGTAAAGTCCTACCTTACCAGACATGGCTGTACCAGAACCGAGTCTAATTCGTGAGCTTGGCTGACGACAGTTGGTCTGGTACAGGGGACAGCCTGTAAATGTGTTTTAGGTGAGTTTCCAGAACCATTTTAAGCAAGCGTGTGTTCGATTATATACCTCCACCTCAAGAACACAATGCATGACGACTCACGGTACACTGGATATGAAGCACTGTTTATCAGATAGAATTCTGCAGAACAGGGCATTTAGTGCTGGAACACTGTGAAGAGTTTTGTATTGTCGAAATACTGTTGTTTATTCTCCCATGTACAGAGAAATCGCAGGACGTCTTGCCAAATAATATGACGAAGTCATTAATCACAGAAAGGAGCTTCCATAGCTGAACTGTTTTGTGAGCATTCACACACATTCATGTGTCTCAGTCTTCATAAAGAAGTTAGGAATACTATTTTGATCCAGTAGCTAACACTCATTATCACTACATTATTTTTATTAGTTATTGAATCAAACTATGTGTTCCAGGTAATGGTGCTCACCATGTCAACTGATTGCCCATTTGTGCTCAAAGTAATGGTAGTCACCATATGTCAACTGACTGTTTCTGCCTCAATTGTGGTTGGAGTGATGGTAGTCACCATATGTCAACTGACTGTTTCTGCCTCAATTGTGGTTGGAGTGATGGTAGTCACCACATGTCAACTGACCATCATTGTCCCAATAATATCTGGGGTAATGTTAATCACCCTGTAAAATAACCACCGTTGCACCATCCAAAAGTATCTGGGATAAACCTTATCCATCTGTAAACTGACCATCATTGCCCAGCTCACTAGTATCTGGGGCTAATTGCAGTCACTCTGTGAACTGATCATCATTGTAGTATCTGGGGTAATGTTGGTCATCTGTAAACTGACCATCACTGCTCCAGAGGTAATAGTTGTCATCTGGTAAACTGACCATTACCCCATGCTGTAAGCTGACCATTGTTGTCCCAAGAATAATATCTGGGATACTGTTGGTCACCCTGTAAATTTACCATCATTACCCCACCCTGTGAAGTGACCATCATTGCCCCCTGTAAAGTGACCATCATTGCCACACTGTAACACGATAAGGTATAAGGTAATTTATTACAATTTTGCTGTAACATGTCTATATGTAGGCAGTAATTTGTTACAGTTTTTCTAACATTGTGATGCACATGGGCATTTGCTACAGTTCTGCTGTAACATGGTGATGTATGGGACGATCTATTACCATTTAACTGTGACAATGGTGATGTATGCGGATATTTCATACAATTTTATTGTAAATTGGAGATGTAGGGAGGGGTGAAGTTTCATGTACTTACCAATGTGTGATAGCAGAAGATGACAAACATTTTGAACTGCTGGATACTCTAGCAGTAACGTATAATGCTTGGCTGACTTTGAAAGTGAGTAGCTGAAAGCATAGTAACCCTTATTTCTTACATATACAGATATGTATTACTACTGTCCACTGTGCTATTTCATTTAAGAATCACGTGGCCTTCACTGAGTGACGGGGTTGAGCATTATCAGCAGAAGATTAGAAACGTTTTGAGCTGTAAGATGAAATTAATACCCTAGTACGTGGCTCATTTTAATGTTTGGCCGATTTTGTTACCAGTTTTTGACAAAATAAGATGAGTTTTTGAAAAATAATAAAAAAACAACTAGATGCAGGAATAACATTGTTTACTTTTGTTCAACTATCATATTATTCTTGTCAGTAACTGCACTTTAAGCTGTAAGCGGTTTGTTAGATCAGCGTTAGTGTCAATATGTGGTTTGTAATGTTATGGAGCAACTTTTTATGTATTTTGATAAAGTTAATATTTGGTGCTAAGATCGAACTAAGTTCGTCGACTAATCTATAATTTGTTTCAGTAGAGCCAATAAGTGAGCCATGTGTATTTTATTAAGTAATAGAGGCAATTTAGATGTGGAAATATTTAATATGAGGGTCTGTTGTGCTTTGCAAAACTGTGGTTATAGCAAGTGTACCTTAACCTGTAAGTTTTAACACTGCCAATAAGTGAGCCAAGTGTACATTTTAAAATTTTACAGAACAATTAAGTTATGATGGTAGGGCCGTAGGTGTTTTGTACTTTTATTTTGGTGCAACATCGAATTTTAGTTCACAGTCAGAGATCTGTGGTGTATGAGATACCGAAATTTCATCCCTGTATGTAGAGGCTTGTACCCCTACTGTCGTTGACCATGTTTGCATTCGTATTCCAAGCACCATGGAAGTCTCCTTGCGTATTGCGAAAATGTGCAGCTTAGGTGTGATAAACATCTTCACCACAAGATGATGGGTACGAAACTATTGAAACGTTGCGACAAGTCGACGCCACCACTCGGCTGATAACCTGAGAAGAGTTTATCAACGTGATAAACTTTTTATCAATATGCCTTATTTCCTCCCAAAAAGGTGCTAGGTCCTTACCATTGCCTTTGGCTATGTTGTGTGTTTACATCTAATATTTTGGAGCATTACAGTTAGATTTCCGTATTACTTAGTAGCCTAGTTGATTGTGGAAATGCAGCCTGTAGATGTTTGAGAGAGCCTTGGTACCATAGTTCCGATTGCTAAATGTGATGGCCTTCCTCAAAAGTTTCTTTTGCGCACAATCTTCAGTAGACCTAGATCAAATGCAAATAAAAAGTAATATTAGCCAGTCAGTATCATCAATTATATTTTTCTAGTGTAGAACATGATGCTTTATTTCTTCCGCCAGGAACTGGAGCTTGTTGAAATGTTGCTTTACTGAAAAACTTCTAACTCGTCAGGTATTCATGGTTTTGTAGGAGGCTGCCAGATGTGTAAGATAGTCGAGCAAAGGAGCAGGGGTGTAATTCTTTGGTGCGTCAAGGCGCCAATAAGTGATCATTCAGTTAACAGCCATTTATTTCCGATAGCTTTTCAATGACTGTCTTCTTCCCAGTACTGCATAGCGGCGGTCACGGAGGCGCAGGGTAGCGTGATTGAGGCCAGTGAGGACTCTTCTGGTGTGGTCACTGGTGTAGATTGAGGTCAGGGCTGCGGATTAGTCGTACAAGGGCACGGTAGTCGGCATGTCTCTGCAGCCTGACATGACTGTGGACATCTGTCAGTGCCTCGGTGCTTACATTGAACGTAGGTATGGTTAGGCTCAACCCCGGAAATCTGCATGCCGCCATTGTCAGTTGCCGTGATGGCAAGTAGGTGGAAGACCCAACAGTGAAACAGAAGACAGCTCGAGATGCGGTCCTAGCATAAAGCTGGTACGGCAGTACTTGTACTGCCTAGGAGTGGTGGCACAGGCACTCTGCTCCCAAGTTGAATAGCGCACATTCACGAAAGGTCAGCCTGGTCTTCATCTTTGGGTAGTCACAGGTGTGGCTGGCAGGAATGTAGCTCGCAGAGTTGAAGTTCCCTCCACATCTGGACGGTTGCTGACACGTAGCAGTAGACTCCTATCTGGCGGCGGCTGGTACCACTTCATCGTATTTGTCGGGTCATCATGCAACTAGCGCAGATGGCCTTCGATCGGTATCAGTGATGCAGATGGAGCGGCCAGACTCTGGGAATGAGTGGAAGGAAGGCAAGGGTTTCACTTCTGCTGTGTCAAAAGCACGGATATCGTTCGCCATTACAATTTCTGAGCATTTGAGTTTGTTGTCTCGCCAATGTTTATCATCGTTGCAGTTGCTAATCACCAAAGGGTTGATGTGTCCTCAATTTGTTGTCTAAGAGTGCAACTACTATACAAGCTAGGTTTCAAGTGTTTGCCAGGCGCTCGGCCACTACTGGGATCTTCTGCGGACGGATAGTGATCCACAGTCATAGCACTGACTGTCAACAAAGAAACTGTATCTAATTATTTCTGTAGTGGTTGATTGGTTCGCTCGAGCAATTTTGCGCGGCAGGAAGCCATACATCAGCGGCATCGCGACGTTCGTACAGTACGATCCCTTCCCGTTTTGAGTTAGATTTTGAGTCCCTCCAGTCGGCGCGTTACGCACTGCAGTTGATGGCGTGATGACCCCATAGTGGGGACCAAATGTGCTCCCATTTTCCGAGCTTGTCAGCATCCTTGGCTAGTGTAACGTTTAATTTCAGAACGCGTTTTTGTACAAAGTTTGCAGTCAGAAGGTATTCTTGAGTCACCCATGGATGTAATTACTATACGTAGCCTCATTACAGAAGAGCATTGTGTCTGCTCCGCACTGTTGTCTAAATGCTGAATCACATGTTCCTGACATTCTGTCTTGTACAATCTGAGGCAATGAGTTCCCTTCTTATTTGTACTTTGGCTCTTCTGAACTTTGAGATCAGTTACGCAATCACTGTGGACTCGATGGGCACGCTCCATTTAGCGTCGTTCTAGTCGGTTTCAACATAATTTTATCCTTCACTTGATTACTACTCGGCTATGCAACAATTTGATCTTTGCATCATGAACAACATAGCCTCAAGTAAGCCTCCGATGGAAATTCCGATAATAACCATCTCATCAAAACACATTATTTTTAGTGTGGTTTGTTGTGCTAAAGTGACGGATAATGTGACATCAGTGAATACAACAATGAAACATGACTGCATTCTAGGTCATAGATCAAAATATTATTAGAATGTGCTGTTTAGCGAGTCAATAACACTGATTACATTTTTCTAGTGCTGAACGCAATGCATTACTTCCCTCCTTCCTCCTATAAAATGGTGTTTCTTCAGGTTTATTTCTGTTCATCCTCTCTTTAGGCGTAGGGCTAGATGTCAACATCCTGCTTAGCATGCTATTTTTATTTTGTACAGTTGTAAAAAAATTCAGATGTTGAAATAGCAGAATGCCAATTAATATGAGAGTTCACAGTCACGCTTTAAGCATCAAGCGTAATTTATACATTATTCTAGTAGCTGACAGCAATTCAGATACACACACAATTTAGACATAAAATAAAACAAAGGGCACTTAATTTGAGGGTCCACGATCATGTTTTAGGGATTGATGGATGTTGATGTGTTTGTGTGTGTGTGTGTGTGTGTGGGTGTGTGTGTGTGTGTGTGTGTGTGTGTGTGTGCGTGCGCGCGCGTATGTGCGTGTGTGTGTGGAAATAAGATTGTGTCGCTTGAAACAAATATTTCATTTTTGCGTTGATGACGTATTTTTGCAGATAATTTAGATGTGGAAATAACTCCGTTGCGCTTGGCAAGCATCATGTTTCTCATAAAACAGTTCAGATGTGGAAATAACACTGTGACACTTGGGAAGCATTATGTATTTCATAAAACAATTCAGATGTGAAAATATTTGATTTTAAGGACCATCGTCCCTTCATTTCAGGCGATCTCATATGTATATGCGCATATGAGATAACATGGCCAGCATCTGACATAAGCATTTTTCTTAAACAATAAATAGGTGAAACAAATGCGTTGTCACGTATTTTGAACCTGGTGCAAAACATTCAGAACTTGTGAACATGTCAGCTACATTGTGACTCGACGTTTATTATAATAGGTCGTAAAATACTGGGCTGTGACTGGCTGTTTCGTTTCAATAGTGAGTAAAATACTAGGCATTAATTGATGGAGTTGAGGGTGG
This sequence comes from Schistocerca serialis cubense, assembly GCF_023864345.2. NCBI lineage: Eukaryota > Metazoa > Arthropoda > Insecta > Orthoptera > Acrididae > Schistocerca > Schistocerca serialis. Next base: position 703,678,256 of record NC_064638.1, read on the forward strand.
GCAGGGAAGGGAGGGAGAAGGGGGAGGAGATAGGGAGAAGCACGATAACATCATAGAAAGTGGATGTGAATTGTCACATGATGACGACAATGATGATGAAGAAGAAGGTGATGATGCCGTAGATAAAAGGAGGTGTGGCTTGTGATGTGAAGCTTTTATCTCCAAAACGTACCCAACTCACACTATGACCTGGACACTTCAAGGTCAATGAAGTGGAAAGTGTGCCACATGGTGTAGCTATACTATGTAAGTATGACCACAAAAATTGTTAATTGTAATTTCCAAATACTGCTTTCAGTTTAAAACTACTTTTTTTGATATGTGTATTCTTCTTCTAACTCTATCCCGTGTCTTTGCGGGATCCACAAGTTAATCATGAATTTTCAGTGTTAGTGAAATAGGGTGACCAGGTAGCATTCCTGTCGCCATGCCTTCCGTCCAGGGCGGAATTTGTGTACTCTAGATGACTGCATCTAGTGTTATCCTATGTGAAAGTGTGAAATGTTTGCATATCACGTAACTGATGCAGGATATGGATACCAGCCCGGTATTTACATAGTCGAATGTGCAAAACCAGCACATTAGCTCCCGTCTTTAATCCGTCAGGCATATTACCAGGAGTGACGTGCATTCCCATATCCTGGACGCGACGCGCTGACATACTTGGTTATCTGAATGGTTCTTCCTGATATCAGTATTAATGTTAAGTTGAAAGTAAACAACAATAATACTTTCATTACTTGTAAATAAAGTTTTCATTTCTTAACAAAACCTATGTATAAATCAGCAATGACTGATCTTTCATTAAAATAAATAATAGTAGTTTCTTATTTCATGTTGTCGCTTAGCATCGGTACTACCCAGACGATCTATTGGAATACCGGTATATCGATACTTAAAAAGATTTTGCCATCATCGCTATTTTTCACGTTGCTGGAGAGTTTTTAAGTGAGTCAAAGCGTTGTAAAAATAGTTGTTTGAAAGGCTGTTAACCTAAGTTGTTTCTAATCCAACCTATTGAAAGACATTTAAAACGAGTAAACCATATTTTGTTTGAAGGATCTAGTGTCCCTTCTTGTTGACTGGAAGGACTTCTCTTATTTACAACAGCAAGTTAGTATACCATCTAAAGTCAATGTTTTACCTGTAAGTACGGTGCAACGTTAACACTACATCTTGTTTAACACTTTGGTTCGCGTGAGATCGCGTAGCAGTAGGAAAGACAGCAGATTTACGTTCAGGAGAAATAGCGTTTATAGTCGAGCCTGACCATTCTGAATTATTTTTCGTCGTTTGCACAAACATTTTAAGCCTAAGGTCGGGATGGTTTCTTCTGAAAGGCTGCAGCATATGTGCTTCCCTTCACTAGCCCAGTCCAACCAACACTGTGTTCTGTCTCTAATGATCTTTTCGCCGGCTGCACTTAACACGCTAATCTTCCTTCCTTATTTCGAGGGGTTGTATGTTTCTGAAGGAAACAAATCAGTAAGTCAACACAATCGCCTGCCTTCATTCGCTAGTGTCGCATATGCTTACCAAAACAGTTTTAATTTATGTATGCGTATAACATGTGGTGTTCATCCACAATCATCTTTTGGACACTTATGTTAAAGACTACGATTTTTTCTTATGAAATTTCGTGTAAATGGTCCATCGAAAATCAAATGAATAACGTCAACAATTACAAGAATATTTTTTTAAACGAATTATCTTGAAAGTTGATATTGGTTCGAAAACGGCAAATTAATGTATGATAAAAATTTTATGTCGGCTGCCAGTACATACTGGATAAGAAGATATTACGTTAGGATACAAAAGGAAAGTGTCTAGTTTCGACAATTCTTCACAATACATTATCTTTATTTGGGAATATCTATCGTACGAAATGTGAAAGATAGCATAAACATTTGCGTTTGATGTTTATAATGGCGAATTAATTTATTTGTAAATGGACAGTGCGTACTATCTACATAAATGAGTTACGTTGCTAGGTACTAAAGTGAATCATTTTAAACAATTACGATACGTAGAGCAAATAATGTATGGGACATGAAACAAATTATTCTTCGTGGTGTGTGGTAAGGATGCAGACGAAAATGAGTTGCTGTTAAACGCTACGCCTCGCGCTGAGCCGTACACGCGTCAGAACAGCCTGTAGATGGGCCTGAGGGCGCGGTAGAAGGAGCGCAGGTAGCGGTCGGCGTTGAAGTATCTGGACCCTCCGCCTCCTCCGCCCCCACCGTGGTCACCCAGCAGGCCGCCGAGGAGGCCACCGTGGAACAGGCCTCCGCCCCCCGTGTCGCAATCGTCGTTGCTGGCGGCGGGGTCGCTGTAGTCCCCCGGGCCCTCGTCTACGTCGTCCCCGTCGTCGCCGCCGCCGCCCCCGTCGCCGTGACCGCCGCCCCCGTAGCCGCCTCCGCCGCCGTTCACGTTGTTGTACACCACCACGAACGTGCGGCCCTCCTGCAAACAAGCACGCAACTTGATCCAGAAGCACCGAAATTATTATCATTTCCACGGCTACTGGATGAGGAGCGCTGTAGTCCGATCTGAAGTACGAGGGGCGATCAACAAGTAATGCAAAACATGTTTTTTCTGAAAGATGGATGGTTTTCACAGCATCCAAATATACCATATTAGTCCCTACTCTTTCGGCTATAACACCCTGTTTTTAAACATAATCTCTGTTCTCTGGGACGGCCTTACGCCACCTTACTGGGGGACCTTTATGCCCGCATGGTACCATTCTAGTGGTTGACAAGCTGCGACATCGTCGCGAAAAAAACACAGTGACCCGTATATGTGACATAAAACAAATCGCTAAAGGACTGCATCAATCAGATAATGTAGATCATCCACTGTTATGGAATTTTATCATTCTTTGCTTGCAACGAAGTACCGCAGGGTATGAGGGGCCCTCTGCCGGTCACGTTCCTCCAACTACTTCCCGCCTGTGCGGAATTCTAGAGTTAGCGCTAACAGAGGGCGCTGATTATGTGCAGAACTATATTTCCTTTCATTTGTGGCTCCTTTAGCGATTTGTTTTATACTGTTCAATATTACCCGGCGCAATATCAACGGTGTTTAATATTTATGTCATTGCCTAGAATATTGGCACTAGAGCATATGGCAACCACTGTTTTTTAACTCTTCGTCTTTTTAACAATATTACTTTTGCCGTGTTGTTCTTTTTATTGCTTTTCATTACTGTAACACTTTTAATACTTTATAAGCTTATTACAGACTTTAACTATTGTATCCACCTTTTATTTTCGCTGTTTCAATTAATCATTGAAAACTGGTGCATGCTGACATTAGCGACATCTGGTCAACTTACTACACAAACATCTTCTGGCTACTATACGGCAGCTTGTTTTAAACAGTAGTTTTACTGACAACATGACTCGTACATGTGATGTTATTTATATGTATTTGACGATGCTGGTGCTGATTCCGCATTTAACAGTTGACTATGCCACTATGGCTGCAGTGCATTAGGACTTTGTTTTTATGAGACAGGTATGCCTCTTCACATTTAAAGCGCACAAATGTAAATTTTGTCAGTACTACTTTTCAATATGCTCTATGTATTGTTCTTAAGCTGTACACAGTTTGCGAGTGTATTTATATTTTTTCCCAATTTTGCTGCATATCTGATGATGGTCATTAAAGACCGAAACCGGCAATATGTTAAACAGAAAAGATTGTGACCATAGACGTAAATTAAAGGAAACTAGTGGTTAACGTCAGAGCCTACATCTTTCTGCATCAATAAACTTCCCATCGTCCATGTTCTGCTGCCCGTGGAGTGCACCCTTCACTGGACCAAACAGATAGGAGTCCGAAGGTGCGATATCTGGGCTGTAGCGAGGATGAAGAAGAACAGACCACTAAAGTTTTGTGAACTCCTCCTATGGTACGCAGAGCTGTGTCAGTCAATAAAGAACTTCAGTTTTACAGGGAATTGTTTGATTGTGATCCGTGGATCACCTCGAATGAGAGTGTCCGCACGTCCCAGCGTTGCAGAAGTCACAGCTTTGTGCGGCTGTCGGCGCGTGGGCGATCAGACATGTTTGCGTGACCTCGTTGCGAGGATTACAGACGCCTCGTCCAACGATACACTGTGCTTTTGTTCATTGCCAGGTCTCCGTAGACATTCTGCATGCCCTATGAACTTCTGCTATGCTCTGGATTTCGCCGAAAAGAAAGTCAGCGACAGCTCTCTGCTTGGAACGCACCTCCGTTACAGACGGCATTTTGGAGCTTACGTATAGCGCCGCCTCCTATCGGAACTTTGGGAAACTATAGGAGCTGAAGCGAGTATATTGCACGATGTTCCACAAAACATTTCGCATTTTTTCAGCCAAAACTGTCCGAAAAAAAGTGTTGCATAACTTATTGAATGCCCCTCGTAGTTGACATTTGACAGTTGGAGGGCTGGGAAGCTCCTGCTACCAGTGCATCACTGAGAGATTGGTACTGTCAGCTTCTACCTAGTGTGTTGCCATTTGGCTGTATACAACTCTTTCACTTACCACGTCAAGTACGGAACTTCTCCGGACGCGAAAACTTCGCTTTTTTTTTTTTTTACTGGCAGATAAAAAGTTTGTGCGGACCGTGATTCGAACTCGGGACCTTTGCAAAAGGCAAAGGTTCTGAGTTCGAGTCTCAGCACGGCACACAATTTTAATTTTCCAGGATGTTTCATATCAGCGCACACTCCGCTTCAGTGTGAAAATTTCATTCATGTTTTTAACATTATAGAGATCTACACCATATCCGAACTTGAAAATTTTTACGGTATTTCTTGTAGGAGTTAGACACTTTAAATTTCGTTGACAAAATTTCAAAGAACGCTGTTTTCCGAAGCTTATGCATATCAGACGTAATGTAATGCACTACTTTACAAAATGCATGGTCGAGTAAGATAATTCAGTAATCAACGAAATGCGAAATCACTCAGTTCCATAGCTTTCGAGACATGGCGTGACAGGTTTTAAGCTATTTTCCGAACCGTAAAATACCATCCGTTAAAAAAAAAATTAACCTACCTCTTGCCCCAATTAAAATGTGGAGCAAACTTCCATCGTTCTTAAAGATGCTGTAGAAATCTAAGCTCTACATCAATTTTAGACTTTTGCGAGATTTTTGTAGGAGACAGAGAGTTGAATTATGAGAGCGGAGAGTAGAGCGCTCTAGTGGCTGGCTGCAGGGAGTACTTGTCGCGACGACGTCTTTCATATTAAAGGAACAATTTCGTCGACACTCTTTTTCCCATTGGGACTTTGCACTGATGAGCCAAAACATTATGACCACTACCCACCGCGAGGATGAATACCTCCTGGTGGCGTTGCCGGCGCGTGTACAATAAGGAAAAATGTAAGCGGAAGTGAGACGAATGGGCAGTCAATATGGAAAATATACGGCCCAAAAATGCGGAAATCCACTGATATGAGCGGTTTTGACAGAGGCACTGCTGCTGGAAATGAGAATCTCTGGTACTACTGTCGTGAGCACCCGTGGAAAGTGGTATAAGGATGATGAAATAATGAGTAGGCTGCATAGTATTTGACGACCACGTCTCATCACAAAGCATAGAGATCGGAGGATTCCCACTGTGTAATCCAGGGTAGGCAGCGATCTGTGGCAGATCTGACGGCACAGTACAAAGCTGGTGCAGGGAAAGATGTTCCGGAGCACACCGTTCAAATGGCATTGTTGAACATGGAGTTACACATCACACGACCCCTGCGTGTTCCTGTGTTGAACCGACGATATCGTCAGGTATGACTGCAGAGGGCACAGCTTCACTGAGTTTTCACAGTGGATCAATAGAACCGTGTCGCCTGTCGAATGAATCGCATTTCTTATTACGTAAGGTCATGGTTGGGTCCTTACACGTTGTCATCCAGGCGAATGGCTTCGCGAAACATGCACCGCGCCACAGATGCGGACCGCTGAGAACAGAATTATGCTATGGGGTGCACTGAGTTGCGCTTCCATGGAATCTGCGGTGGTAGTCGAAGGCATTTTGGCAGCAGTGAACTACGTTAGCATTCTTGCCGATCGCTTGTATTGCTTGATACTTGAAGCCTCCCCATTCTGCGATGACATCTTCCAGCACGATAACTGTCCGTGTTAAAAGGTCAGAATCGTGATACAGTGGTTCGAGGAGCATTATAGCGAACTAATATTGGCCAGCAAATGTACCTGATCCGAACCGGTTGGAACACGTAAGCGGTGCCAGCTGCCTGCCCGTAAACCATCATTACGTAATTTGTGGGAACCGCTTAACCTGCGCGTAGACATCTGGTGGAACATACTTCTGGAATGCTGTCATGGACTTGTAGAATCCATGCTAAGCAGTATCTCTGTTGTATTGTGTTTGAAAAGTGCAACAACACGCTATTAAACAGGTGGTCATAATATTTTTGTTCATCGGTGTATAGTAATGTTCTTTGGCTTCGTTGATAATCGACTACTCCCACGAAATAACTTATGAGATTATCCGGAGTTATATGTACTTGGTGATGAAATGATATTTCACGAGGCAAAGTGCACACGTTAACAGGTGAGAGTATGGACGATTACGATGGCTATTCGGAAAGTAAGGTCCGATCGGTCGTGAAATGGAGATCATTGCAAAAATCGAAAATGTTTTACTTGCAACAGTTAGCTACATCTTCCAGCTACTTCCCTACATAATCGTCGTTCCGACATAGGCATTTCTCTTAGTGTTGTACCAACTTTCCAATACCCTCGCCATAGGAGGCAGCAGCTTGTGCTTTCTGGCTATTCTCTACGTTGGTCTACAGCTCAATGTCTGTGCATAAATTATGTCTTCATTGCCAGCGGTTCATGTGCGTAAAGATGAAACTCAGTGAGACCCAATTACGAGCTGTATTATGGGTGATCAAATACTTCCCACCGAAATCGTTGCAGGAGCTTATTCATTGTCCCTGCAGAGAGATGCCGATACTTCTGATGAAGAAGGAAACTCATGAGAGTTATGTTACGTGGACTACTAACTGTGCGCCTCAGAACTCAAAAGAGCGACGTGACGCAATCGACAGGCATGCTAGAGACACTGTCCAACATTTCTGTGCAAAGCTTCATCAGAAACACTCGGTGCAGAGAGTGGCAACTGACCCTTAACATAGACAAATGTAATGTATTGCGAATACATAGAAAGAAGGATCCTTTGCTGTATGATTATGTGATAGCGGAACAAACACTAGTAGCAGTTACTTCTGTAAAATATCTGGGAGTATGCGTATGGAACGATCTGAAGTGTAATGATCATATAAAATTAATTGTTGGTAAGGCGGGTGCCAGGTTGAGATTCATTGGGAGAGTCTTTATAAAATGTAGTCCATCAACAAAGGAGGTGGCTTACAAAACACTCGTTCGACCTATACTTGAGTATTGCTCATAAGTGTGGGATCCGTACCAGGTCGGCTTGACGGAGGAGATAGAGAAAATCCAAAGAAGAGCGGCGCGTTTCGTCACAGGGTTATTTGGTAAGGGTGATAGCGTTGCGGAGATGTTTAGCAAACTCAAGTGGCAGAATCTGCAAGAGAGCCGCTCTGCATCGCGGTGAAGCTTGCTGTCCAGGTTTCGAGAGGGTGCGTTTCTGGATGAGGTATCGAATATATTGCTTCCCCCTACTTATACCTCCCAAGGAGATCACAAATGTAAAATTAGATAGATTCGAGTGCGCACGGAAGCTTTCCGGCAGTCGTTCTTCCCGCGAACCATACGCGACTGGAACAGTGTCACGTAAAGTGCCCTCCACCACACACCGTGGTTGGCTTGCGGAGTTAAATCTAGATGTAGATGTAGATTTTTGTTAACCTGGTAAAGGATGAACTCTTATCTACGCCATTTCCCCCTGTCAGTTACATTTTGTTATTCTCTGTTCTTTTTCAATAATTTTTGTAGTGGAAATTGGTTTAACTTTTGCTCAAAAACGTCACAAGGAGCACCCCAACAATAGCTTTTCCGAATTACGAAGTCCGATAGCTTTTCTGTAATACGAAGTCCGATTTGCTTTTAATTCTTTTCCTTTTTCACGGTCATTTACGATTTTAAAACCACCTTTTATTCACCATTTCTTCCCACCATATTCAACCTTTTCTTTTATTTTCTTCTCTTTTTCTTTTTTATTAACCACTACACTAATCATTGAAGAACGTGTGTTTTTAGTCGTACAAGTATTCAAAGCTGGCGGTAAATACAGAGTTTCAGTTCGTCAAACTTTTCATTCAGTTTTCCCGGAGACAACAATCCCACATAACGATACTGTGCGAGATTTGATTAACAAATTTCGAAGTACGGGTTCAGTGAAAGATGCACCGAGAAGTGGTCGTCCTAGCGTTTTGTCTGAGGGTAAACTACTCGATATTTCCGATAAAATATCCATGAGTTCGAAAAAGTCAGTAAGAAAACCCGCCCTGGAAATCGATGTCGGAACGGCCCACACAGCTTTAAGGAAAAAATTAGAACTTTTCCCTCAGAAAGTGACAGTTGTGCAAGAACTGAAAAATACTGATGATGGCAAGAGACTGCATAATTGTCAATGGTTCAAAAATTTCGTTCAACAAAATGGAAGGGATATTCTTAATGAAACGTTTTTCACTGATGAGGCGTGGTTTCACTTATCCGGGTACATGAACTCGCAAAATTCTCGTAATTGGAGTACTGCAAATCCATTGTGTATTCGTGATGAACCACTTCATTCTGTGAAAATAGGAGTTTGGATTGCAATTTATAGACGTCGGATTGTGGATCTCACTTTTTTCAAAGAAACAATAAACGCACAACGATACTGTAGTGATATTCTGTACCCATTCATAGGAGAACTTGTGTTAAGTGAAATACTGAACGGTTATTTTCAACAAGATGATGCAACCGCGCATACAGCTCGCGTTTCAATGTCACTGCTTGTTGATGTTTTTGGTGATCGCATAATTTCACAGGGACTTTGGCCTCCACGATCGCCTGATCTAACACCACCTGACTTTTTCTTCTGGGGTGCAGCGAAAGTAACTGTCTATAAAAACCGTCCAAAATCCACCAATGAAGTGAAAACTGCAATATCCACTTTCACTGCTTCTGTTACAGAAGAAATGTTACATCTTGTGTTTGGAAACATGGTTAGACGAATTGAATTGTGTATTGAACTACAGGGGGGACGCTTTCAACACTTAATGTGAAAATTTGCAAGTAAAAATTAATATTCAGTAAATTAATAACTTGTATTTCACTGAGTTTCATATCGGTGTATTCACTGCGGCATACGGCACGCGCGGCTAACAATCATACGGCACTGCAGAGAGCTTTTTTGAACACACCGTACCTATGTCATGCAGCTGGGTTAAGAATTATGATAGTAACAAACTTTCGTAACGATGGCAGTAACAAACTTTCGTAACGTTGGCATCTTCGTAATTTATACTGTATAAAATCGAAATGTGCACTCACCATTAACTATTGTTCACTACACTGAAGTGACAAAAGTCATGGGATATCTAATAATATCGTGGCGAACCTCCTTTTGCCCAGCCTAGTGCAAAAGCTTAACGTGGCATGGACTTAACCAGTCGTTGGAAGTCCCCTGCAGAAATATTGAGCCGTGCTGCCTCTACAGCCTTCCATAATTGCAAAAGTGTTGCCGGTGCATGAAGTTGTACACGACCTGACCTCTCAATTATGTCCCACAAATGTTCTATGGGAATGATGTCGGGCGATCTGAGTGACCAAATCTTTCACTCGTATGGTGAAGTATGTTCTTCAAATCACTCGCGAACAATCGTGGGCCGCTGGCATGGTGCATTGCCACCCATACAACTTCCATCGTCCTTTGGAAACATGACGCCTATAAATAGGTGCAAATGGTTTCCAAATAGCCGAACAAACCAGAGGACCCACTGCATTCGCGTAAAAACAGCCCACACCTTTATAGAGTCACCATCAGCTTACACAGTGCTTTGTTGACCCCTTGGGTCAATGGCTTCATTAGGTCTGCACCATACTTGAACTCTACTATCAGCTCTTACCAACTGCAATCGGGACTCATCTGATCAGACCACAGTTTTCCAGTCGTCTAGGGTACAACAGATATGGATACGAGCCCAGGAGAGGCGCTGCAGACGATGTCGTGCTGTTGGCAAAGGCACTCGCGTCGGTCGTCTACTGCCATAGCCCACAACGCCAAATTTCGCCGCACTGTCCTAACGGATACGCTCGGTGTATGTCCCACGTCGACTTTGGCGATTATTTCACGCAGTTTTGCTTGTCTATTGGCACTGACAACTCTACACATATGCTCCTGCTCTTGGTCGTTAAGTGAAGGCCGTCGGCCACTGCGTTGTCCGTGGTGAGAGGTTATGCCTAAAATTTGGTATGCTCGGAACACGTTTGACGCTGTGGATCTCGGAATACTGAATTCCTAACAATTTTTCAGATGGAATGTCCCATACATCTAGCTCTAACTACCATTCCACTCCGGCCGTTGTGTCAGAGCGGTTCTAGGCACTTCCGTCCGGAACCGCGCTGCTGCTACCGTCGCAGGTTCGAATCCTGCCTCGGGCATGGATGTATGTGATATCCTTAGGTTAGTTAGGTTCAAGCAGCTCCAAGTCTAGGGGGCCGATGACCTCAGACGTTAAGTCCCATAGTGCTTAGAGCCATCTGAACCATTCTTTACCATTCCACGTTCAAAACAGCCCACATTCAAAATCTGTTAGTTTCCATCAACCGGCCATAATTACGTCGGAAATCTTTTCACATTAATGAACTAAGTACAAATGACAGCTCCACCACTGCACTGCCACTTTGTACCTTGTGCATGCGTTACCACCGCCACCTTTATATGTGCATATCGCCATCTCGTGACTTTTGTCATCTCAGAGTATTAGTATTTACCTACCTCTAGGATAGTAAACATAGCTGTGAAGAGTAGACTACAGCTATGCTAGCATATAAATTGGAGGAGTGGGGGTGGTGACGTTGTGCTTTGCTGTTCTTTCCACCTATGTTCGATAAAGTCAATTTTGATGTTATTTTTTATTTTTGGACAATCTTTCCCCTCCTATCTACCCTTTCATCAACTTCCTGTGGTTTGTGGGTTCACGAACAGTGTCAGATTTATTGTTGGTAGCAGGTATGGTCAGACTATGTTCGCTGCACTTCTTTTGAAAGACTTCACATTATTAAATCAAATCTGACTGTAGTGAGATGGGGTGAGAGCTTCAGTTAATAATCGTTAGTTTAAGATGTATTTTGAATAGTCAGCTTTTGAACTTATATCATTATGTTATTAATTTTCCTCATTAACCTAACCCTCTCTCTTCATACATTAACAACAGTTACATCTAATACCCACAACGCTACGCTTTACATGTTCCACCCATTCGTTTTGTGATGTAACTCTATCGAATTCTCCGCTCTTTTTGTGAGTCTAAGTTCGAATGTAAGCACTCGATCTGTAGTTAACCGATTCCATTAGAGATAAAGCTGTTTGTTTGTCATTATTCAAATTTTCATGTCATAAAAGTTGGTTTCGCTGTGACATACATAGCAGACTATCTCGGCTAGAAGATAAAATTGTGTGAAACGCTCCGACTCTTTTTATATTAGCAGTTTTACAATCGGCATTTCACAAGAAAGTGTGGGTCACATTATTGCTTTGTTTGGCTGTATTGTGATTTGTGTTTTGGATTTTGGCTGTCTTTTTGGAACGTTAAACCCTAATCTCCTCCTTTATTTTTGGAAATTACGCCCGTAATTAATAACACTTATTCAAAATCAGAACCAGCTCTCATTAGCAGGTAAATAACAGGTTTTTGTGGCGGACGGCTTCCGTGGACTAATCCCACCAAGCCTCGTACTGAGCACATCTCAGGTTTTCTTTTTCTTTCTTTAAAAACGTTTTGGGGGTACTGAGGTACGTCAGTCAGAGGACATGGCCAAAATACTTAAGTTCAGAAAACTGGTTTTTCTTGAAATTGATGAGTTCATTAATATTAACTAGTTAAAACATCGATGAAAGTGCATAAGTTTCACAATACTTTCCCTTGACGAAATCCTTCAGATTTGTACTCTACTAATTAAATGGAATTATTTCCCATACATAGCAACTAAATTCTGTTCAGATTTTGTTTTGGCTTTTTATGGAGATGTTTTTAACGTTTCAGCCCTTACAACGCAGTGTGAGCCTAATTAAATCAGTATGTCATAAACATGATTTGTAAGCGAACAGAACCGCCAGTCCGTGATGATTCCCAAATTCTATTCTGATTTACTGAATCTTGCTTAGTGTTGGCCTTTAGAATAATTTGAAATAGTATAAAACATCAGCCGAACCTAAAACCCTTTCTAACCTTGATGAATGGCTTGATTGGCAGTATAACAGTGACACGAGAAGCAACCATTATAAAATAAACGGCCTCTATTTAACGTGGGAAGCTATGGGCAAATTTGGTAGTGACGGGAGCCATGGGGTGAGGGGGAGGGGGCAGGGTGATTGATTTGACAGTTTCAGGTGCCATTAGTGTTCGACCAACGGTATTATAGCAGCACTAATGATGGACATATTCGAATGCATTCGATATATATTAGCAAGTAAGCAAAAATTATCTAACATTTTGTTTGTTTTTCAAACCTCAATATCATTTCAGACCTCAACTGAAGCCGTGGACCGGCAACGCTTGACAGAACTACATTACGTGAGGTGAGTACATCGAACAGACTTATAAATATGGGTCTCTACTGCTGGCACCTCGATTATATGCCAGAAAATAAATACAGGTAGATTTCATTGATCACCACGGTGTCCGTCAGTATTCGATGATTATGCAGAAAGTGTTCCCAGGAACATAGACAGGAAGAAACAATAGTTGGAGGAAAGAGTTATCCATGCAGTTAGAGAAATTAGCGTGTTTGTGAACGTGTCCATTAGAAGAACAAAGTACTTATCAAAGGACCAACATATGTTTTGTTGTGCCACAGAAGTCATTTACCTGAGACTGGAAACAAGAGTGACATCCATAGGAACCTCCTTATCACTATCAGTAACTTGAACGAATAGGAGGAATTTCTCCTGGTATAAAAAAATACAAGCGATGTGGACAAGAGTGTTGTGGGTCAGCACAATATTTACGCTGTGCATTAGTCATATGAATGACCCTTCGCAAAGCCTACAGATTTTATAATAACGTTCAGTGCTTACTGCTGCATCTCTGAGTAAGAAGCCAAGACCCTTCTGTGCCCTGTAACCCACATCGATTCGCAACAACATGCTCTGCCTGAGGCAGTTCTTGCATGAATATTCAATACGACGACACGATTGACTTCTTCTTTTTTTCCGGAGTAAGATGAGCAGTTCACGATTTCTGCTTATTTGCCAACGCTAAGTGAACAGTCTGTGATGATCAAATTCGAGAGCTGATCGCCGTCACCAAAGTGTTGCTGCAGAAATGTCAGTGCTGTTCCACGTGTTTACTTTTCTGTCCAGCTATCAGAGACTTCGTCACCGACATGACATACAATTGCCGAGACAACTGGCGACTCAAGGTAAGTTACAGCTACAAAAATCATCGTATACCTTGACGCTAAAAAGTTTACAACACCAAGAAAGGGTTGTGCGACATAAACGAAAGTTGGTAGGTGTGTTTCTACATCTGAAAGACAATGTCTATTAAAATTTCGCGCCAATCACATAAGACTGGCGCTAATACGGGCACTATAACGATGAAAATCAGGTTTGGTTTAAACACATGCTGTACGTTCGTGGGAGTTAGATACCTTTGAGATTGGATGTGGTGAGCTGATGTTGCCAAGAATCCCTTTAAGGCGACAGAGAGACCATTATCAACACCTCACTGAGTTTGAACGAGGTCGTGTAATAGGGCTACAAGAAGCTGGATGTTCCTTCTGCGATACTGCAGAAAGACTTGGCAGGAACGTAGCCACTGTACATGATTGCTGGCAGCGGTGCTGACGAGAATGTACGGTCGCAAGAAGACCGGGCTCTGGACGGCCACGTGACGCTGCCGAGAGGGAAGACCATCGTATTCGGCGTATAGCTGAGGGGCATCGCACTACATCTGCAGCAGCAATTTGAGTAGCAATTGGCACCATAGTGACACAACGAACTGTTACAAACGGTTACTTCAAGGACAGCTCCAAGCCAAACGCCCTGTAACATGCTTTCCACTGACCCCAAACCACCGCCATTTTCGACTTCAGTGGTGTCAAGCGAGAGCTCATTGGAGAACAGGGTTGAGGCCTGTTGCGTTTTCAGATGAAAGCTGGTTCTACCTCGATGCCAATGAAAAAGTGTGTCGCTTAGAAAGAGGCCATTTTAGGACCTGCAACCAATCTGTCTGCCTGCTTGACACACTGAACCTACACCTGGAGTTATGGTCTGGGGTGCAATTTGTATGACAGCAGGAGCACTCTCGTGGTTATCCCACGCAACCTGACGGCAAATTTCTACGTCAGTCTGGTGATTTGACTTGTTGTGTGGCCATTCATGAACAGCATTCCAGGAGGTGTTTTTCAACAGGATAACGCTCGCCCACAGATCACTATTGTAACCCAACGTGCTCTACAGAGTATCGACATGTTGCCTTGGCCTGCTTAGTCACCATATATGTCTCCAACCAGGCACATATGGGACATCATCGGATAACTACAGCGTCATCCACAAACAGCATTATCCGCCGCCGTATTGCCCGACCAATTGCAAAACTGACACTCGACACCTGTCCAACACAACGCATGCACGTTTGCAGGCTTGTATTCAATATTCTGGCGGTTGCATCGGTTATTAATGTACCAGCATTTTACATTTGCAATGGACTATCTCGCGCTTTCTTTAAGCTATGATCTTGCAATGTTAATCACTTAAATATGTTACCTAGAAAAATGTATTCACGAAATTTGATTAATCTACTTTTTTTCTCTTGTTATCTTTACCGATACTGCTTATGCAGAGTGGCTTCTGCAATCCGTAACCATAGTACACTGACGTACATTTCGCCATGGTCGTTATTGATGATAGGTTGTCGGCCAGTGTAGATCTTGGTGACGAAAAATTGAGGACCATGACGTCATCGGCAACATGTCGTCTACTTTCACATGTCGTTCAACTTGTGCTCTAGATAGAGCTGATGAGGGACTTCGATCCGTGTGTTTACATACGCTATTTCCGGCGGAACCTTACAGTTAGCCGGTGAAGGATTCAGTACCGTCGTTTGAAATTACAACAGCAAGCGTCGAAAAGTCTCGAATACTAGAGCCGAAGCCTGGATCTCTGATGTTAGCGCATTCGTTTTCCTCAGTGTTAGACTTTTCTCTTTTGGTGTCATGGGCAATCCACTTTGTGGATACGATTTTTAACTTTCCACCTTCCCCCACAGACCCACCACTCGTCTATCCTTCGAGACTGGTCTCTTGCTAAGATGGTTTTTCTCCTACCGTATCACCTTTTCTACATACTTATTCTTTTGTAACTTGTCAGGTTCCAAATTACTTCTTTACTGTTTCTACAGTCTTTATGGCAGTTACAGAAAAACTATGTTCTGTAAATATACACTTTTGAGAACGTCTTTCTCATTAAAAGGTTAATGGTTGGCATCAAAATATTTCTTTTTTGAGGAGCTCTTTCATTATCTGTGGCAGTATGTGTCTTGTGAATTCCGGGTGGCAGCACGACTGTGTAGACCGAGTTTTATCGCTTCTCGACTAAACGTTCCGACGCAGACCTCGGTATCTCAGCTACAACGAAAGTCCTCTGGAATAGTTAACAACGGTGTTCGGCAATTGCGTCTTACTGGTTTACTGGTACCTACAACATAATTTCTGATGCCTACAATAAATTCAGTGTTTCTCTATCGTTTTCATTTCAGAACAAAATATCTAGCACTGTAACTGATAGGATATCCCGTGGGTGTCTACCACCATGTTCCGTTCAGGTTCTCTCCGGTAACACATTCTGACAGAAAACATGTCAACGATGTCGACAAGTTGTGGATGCACCCTTCAGCGCAGATCTTGCTGTCGCAAAGAGGGCATACACTGGAGAGGGGGTGGAGGATGAAATAGGACCACATAATGTGATTTACGTAAATACTCACGCAAGTCGCTAACCTAAAGGATTAGTTGTGCAGCGTTGCCTAGAAAAATTGTTAACAGGTAATTCAACATACACTGTCTCACAAAAAAAGTGAAGCACACAGAACCCGGAGAAAGAAACCAAATAAAACTTCACTGATTGATGTGCATATGACGTTATTTCGGTGATTACAAAATCAAGTAAAATTTACAAAGAACTTATCGGAATGAGTCCCCTTATCAGTTTAACGTTGCCAACCCCTCTGGCACGCATGTATTCACCGATTTGGCTGAGAATTGTTTCATCAAACCGTTGTATCCTCTCCTGAGTGTAGCTGACCCACAACTGTCGTATCTGATCCTTGATATTCTAGATACTGGCGCGGGAAACAGTTGCCGTCCAAACAGTTATAACCTGTGCCCTATTTGGGACACACTTGGGAATTTGGTGGCGACGGGAGTACTTCAACATCACACACAGTTCATGGTGCGGATGAGCAGTGTCCTGTTGAAAACTGGCACCATGATACTGTCGCTTGAAAAGTAATACATGAGGACGCAGGACCATGACGCCCTGTTGAGCCATCAGAATTCCCTCAGTCACTACCAGTCGTGGCCCGAACTCACACCTCATGGCTCCCAACACCATGACACTACGACGGTACGAGTTACAACACCGTGCCTCTCCAAAACACTGGAAGAACGGGACCTCTCCCAAGCTCCACTGCCATACAAGCCGACGATGATCATCTGAGGTAGTGTAAAACTGTGATTCATCGCTAAAGACAATGTGAAGCTATTCATCAGCTGTCCGTGCTTCCCAGTCACGACACCATTCCAAGGGCAGAGGTTTGTGTTGTTGTGTAAACTGCAGGCTACGCTTCGAACGGTAATTCCGTACTGTGGCTGTTACTAGTCTCCCATCAATGGTGCATGGAGTCTATTATTCGGTTTCGAACGGCAGGTGCTGATGTAAAGGCTTACAACGTGCTTGGTGCTCAGTACAATGATGCTCCGTTGTGGAGATCAGACGTGGTCGACCGGATCCTTGGCAACGTGTACGTCTGTCCTCTGTTCCCAAGCAGTCCAACATCAGGCCTTGTCACATCCGAATGCCCCACAAACCTGGTTACTGCACGATTTGGTCAGCTGGCAAAACGAAGACTCACAATGAGGCCTCTTTCAAACTCTGTGAGGTGCTGATTACACAGTCTGACACTTGCACACAACATCTCTGTGTTATTCACAGTGATCTCTCGACATCTGATGGTGTTCATGCTCCTTATACAGGATAAGGTGACCTAAATACGATACAAAATTGAAAAATTAATCTTTTTTTTAAATAAAACGATGAATAATTAGGAAAAATAGTAATTATTAGAGAGTTTAAGCTGATTTAAGTTGACACTGTATTTAATACTTTAAAATATGATACAGCTCGTTCAAAATATGATACACATGTGATATTGTTATGTACACTGAATACAGAAAATGAGTTAGAGAACACAAAAAAACGATATATATATATATATATAACTAGGGTTTTTCTGCGGGGATATTTCTAGGATATTTACGGCATGAAATGTACGTCAGAGAGAACTGCAGAAATTTCTTTACTCCGTTTTTCCTATTTTTAATATTATAAAGTCCATCAGCAAGGGTAGGAACTTTTTTTTATTTTTTTAATTTTTTTTATGGGACTTAACTACTGAGGTCACCAGTCCCCTAGAACTTAGAACTACTTAAACCTAACTAACCTAAGGACATCACACACATCCCTGCCCGAGGCAGGATTCGAACCTGCGACCGTAGCGGTCACGCGGTTCCAAACTGACGCGCTTAGAACCGCACGGCCACACCGGCCGGCAAGGGTAGGAACTGTTTACAGTTATTCTTAATTTGTTGAAACTAATACAACAATATGGGATACACTAAAGATAATCACTACCTTATATTTTTCATGAAGATCACAAGGACATTTAAACACACAGCAGATTTCTCGTTTGATATTTCCCACTCCAGTGGCAGCATGACGAATTGCTGGTTTCCCTATCACATCTCTCTTATTAATAACAGAAATATCTTTTCATTTGTCTGGAAAACTGTTTTGTCCTTGTGCTCAGAAGTAAGAGACATAACTCCTAGGTCACAGTCCAGTGTTTTTTGTAACGTGCAGACATATCTGTAGCTCTATGAATTCCTCTTTCCTCCCCAAAATCTAGCAGAGATATAATCTCCTCCACCCACATGCGCTATTAAGTCATTACAATAGGATCTAACGTGGATTATCCAAAGGGATCGACATCATCCTTGCTGTTGTAACTCTTCAAAGAGGTGCTGGAAACAGATTTGTCTGCTCAGTTTCCTTTCTTTTTTGTACACTTGCAACAGTTTCGCTCACAGGCATAGCTTTCTGCCTCTCCTGCTTTCGGTCTGCTCCTTTTTTGTTTGGAGGCTTTTCTGTTTCTGCAATGAGTTTAGTGCTGGAAGTGTGGCTTCCGGCAGTTGTGTTGTTGCCATATGGAAAGAGTGGTAACCCGCGGTACGCCGCTGTGTGGTTGGTGGTTGGGTTGTAGGTGATAGTGTATCACTTATGGGAATCTACAGTATAATACCGGGTGATCAAAAAGTCAGTATAAATTTGAAAACTGAATAAATCACGGAATAACGTAGATAGAGAGGTACAAATTGACACACATGCTTGGAATGACATGGGGTTTTATTATAACCAAAAAATACGAAAGTTCAAAAAATGTCCGACAGATGGCGCTTCATCTGATCAGAACAGCAATAATTAGCATAACAAAGTAAGACAAAGCAAAGATGATGTTCTTTACAGGAAATGCTCAACATGTCCACCATCATTCCTCAACAATAGCTGTAGTCGAGGAATAATGTTGTGAACAGCACTGTAAACCATGTCCGGAGTTATGGTGAAGCATTGGCGTCGGATGTTGTCTTTCAGCATCCCTACAGATGTCGGTCGATCACGATACACTTGCGACTTTAGGTAACCCCAAAGCCAATAATAGCAGGGACTGGGGACCTGGGAGGCCAAGCATGACGAAAGTGGCGGCTGAGCACACGATCATCGCCAAACGACGCGCGCAAGAGATCTTTCACGCATGTAACAATATGGGGTGGAGCGCTATCCTGCATAAACATCGTACGTCCCAGCAGGTGTTTATCAGCCAGGCTGGGGATGATGCGATTCTTTAACATATCGGCGTACCTCTCACCCGTCGCGGTAGCAGTTTTGCTGTCCAGCGCCATCTGTCGGACATTTTGTGAACTTTGTTTTTTTATGTTCTAAAAAAACCCCATGTCATTCCAAGCATGTGTGTCAATTTTTACTTCTCTATCCACATGATTCCGTGGTTTATTAAGTTTTCAAATTTATACTGACTTTTTGTTCACCCGGTATTTTGGAATGGAGCGTTTCATATTTAAGGATTATATTGACTGCCTAAAATTATTTCCATGTAATAAATGTAACAAAATGAATAACTCGGTAGACACAGAACAATTTTCTGTGTATGTAACACAAATTTGGTGGGTACTTAGTCAATACATGCTTAAGTATGGGAAATATTCTAGAGCTGTGTGCACGTTTATTTTCAGTCTGAAAGTGCTGTTCGTTAAAATGTAACTCAAAACTGAAGTTTCTAACGGAAAAACAAATTATGACTAAGTATTCCTAATTAACTGTAGCAATATTTGTGATAGGTATGATTTTCTTATGAACAGACTGGGTGTATCATTTTTTGGACAGTTTCGGCTGTATCAATTTTAGGACAGCTTATCCTACCCTAACAGACCTGGTAACAATACTGAATATGAAGAACATTAATGCACTCTGGTAGCCGTTTCAGCTGTCACGGAGAATTGCAACAGTAATCATTTACGCACCTGCCAATGGTTTTTAAATGTACGATGTTATATTGATATCTAACCATGCTTGACATTTTTATCAGACAGCGTGTAAGAACGTTTGTTGTTCAGACATGGGGATCTAAACCTATACTTTCTTGTAACCTTAGGAAATTGGAAATTTGTGGCAAGTACCTATGAGACCAAATTGCTGAGGTCATCGATCCCTAGGCTTACACACTATTTAATCTAACTTAAAATAACTTACACTAAGGACAACACGCGCACACCCATACCCGAGGGAGGACTCGAACCTCCGACGGGGGAGCCGTGCAAACCGTTGCATGGCGCCCTAGCCCAGGCGGCTACCCCGCGCGGCTCTAACCTTAGGGTACAAAAGCTAAGGTAGCACCATTCAGATGTACAGCCCTAGCTACATACGCACTTGAAATGTGTATTACATCTACTAATCTAATACTTTGACGTGTCCCAAACATTTTTCTAAGAACCTCTCTCGTCAGGATCCTTGGAAAAAATTGTTCGAAACATTGATATAAGTACAACTGCATGGGGCTGAAAACAGAAGCTTTTATGCTAATGGCAGAATTTTGCCAGAGCAAGAGCGAGTCTTTGGTTAGCGATACACAACCGTGGCTCACCTGCAAGGAGCGTCCACGGCATCCAAGCTTTTTCTTCTTCTTCTTGTGCAGCAGGCCAAATGTGCGGCCCTCGCCTGGGTCCCCACTGTACTGTGGTGCGCTCAGCACGAGCTCTGCCACCAGCAGTGCCACCAGCACACCAGCCCACAGCACCTGCAACAATCACACATGTGCATCAAGTTAGCGCTGGCATCTGCAGTAACGCCCTACAGAGTTGTACGAGGGGCGTTCAGAAAGTAAGCTCCGATCGGTCGCGAAATGGAAACGACTATGAAAATCCGATAAAGCTTTGCACAGATGTGTTGGGTAGTGTCTCTAGTATAACCCCAGTTAGCATCACGTCGCTCTTCTCATTTCTGAGCTCGCAGTGAGTGCGTAAAGATGTCTAGAAAATAGTGTCTGCCGCCAAGTACGAGGGCCTGGTGAGAAATTTCGCCTGAAGCTATGCAGCTAACATTACATAACTGTCGTGCTGTTTCTTCTTCAAGACAATTCTCAGCCGCATTCTGCAGGGGCGATGAAGATGCTCCTGCATCGTTTTCAAATGGAAATGTGAGATTACCCACAATACAGTCCGCAATTGTCTCCCCCTGAGTTTCATCTCTGGTCACATGAACCGCTGTCTTTGAAGACAACATTTTGACACAGACAACGAGGTGTAGGCCAGCGTGGAGAATTGGCGGAAAGCACTGGCGGCTGCCTTCTATGATGAGGCTATTGAAAAGTTGGTACAACGCTATGACAAAAGTCTAAGTCAGAACGGCGACTACGTAGAGAAGTAGCTGAAAGGTGTAGCTAATTGTTACAAGTAAATCATTTTTGATGTTCACTGTGGTTTCAATTTGGCAATCAATCGGAGCTTACTTTCTGAACAGGCCTCGTAAATATGAGCGATGCGCTCCTGAACTGCTTCAACAAGCCAGATCCAAGGAGTGAGCGATCAGTGATTTGGAAAAAAGGAGCAGTGGCTCACCCAATTCAAAGTGTCTGGTGACAGTAGTGAGCATGACGAAGATTCTGCGAGAGGCTGCTGCAACAGAAATGGTTCAAATGGCTCTGAGCACTATGGGACTTAACATCTGTGGTCATCAGTCCCCTAGAACTTAGAACTACTTAAACCTAACTAACCTAAGGACATCACACACATCCATACCCAAGGCAGGATTCGAACCTGCGACCGTAGCAGTCGCGCGGTTGCTGCAACAGAGACCCATGTTCCACACCGGAGGAAACATTTCTGAAGCCGCAAAAAAACGAGCTGTTGACAATATGCCTGTATGGTCTTCCAAATCTTGCTGATGCGTGCAGCTATTCTCAACCATGAAAAGCATAGAAAAGGAAGAAAGATCTGTTCTTCAGAGCACTACATTAATGCACAAAATACTTTCCCACTTGATGTGGGGTGCAAATGGCAACTGTTTGCAACAATGATGTCGAGGAAGTCAACATGAACGATTTGACATAAGACACTTATGGTCTATTAAGTCAAGAAACTACCTCAAACTAGCCTACAAAAACTACCTAAGCTACAATGTATGTGCGTCACGTGAGGTTTTCAATATTCTCTTGCTCTTTTTGCGCAAACTGTTAGTAATTAATAATATTAACAAAATAGATGACTAATCCATCGGCTTAATTGCTCAAAAATTGAAAACCAAAAAAGGTATGAGAAATAATTTGTAGTTCCACATTTTTTACAATGGTAGGAGGAAATGCTATGAATGACATACTAGATGTCCTGAGTGGGGGGAGGGTGATGAGTGTTAGGTTTGTACGCTTTTCTTGAATCACTCGGAAAACGCGACCTCTAGCCAAAACATATCCCAGTATGAAATTAAACTAAATTACATTTCCTACAAAGAAGATACTATTCATTTTTTCTGTAGAACTAATAGCTTGCACAAAAAGAGTGAATGAATACTGAAAATCTCATGTGACACCGACGAGCTCTAGCTTAGGTAGTTTTTATAGGCCAATTTGAAGCAGTTTCCCGACTTGATAGACCATAAATGTGACATGTTAAATTTTTTGTCTCAGCTTCCCCTCCACTACTGTGGAACATTGTAAACAGTTAGAAAAGATTTGAATAGAAAATCTCAAATTTCATGAATCCAATAAATGTTAGAGAGAGTTGTTACTTCTCATTCTTTGAAAGAGCATCACAGTTGGGATGTGATATCAGCTATGATGTGAGCTTCATGAGCAGTGATCTTCAGCCACTGCTTGAATAGAGTGGATCATGAAGCCATTCAGAAGTCATTTCCCTCTCAACAGCTCACTGGCTGGACCACCTCATCAGCTGATCTGAGTCACTGGCTGCCCTAGTTCACTGTCTGACCAGCTCCCTTTCTTGACTAAGCATATCTCCATCCGACATTGGCTCTTTTGCATGTCTTTCTCTTTATAATAATAATGGTTTATATTTATATAATTACTTTTTACATATATGATGTGCATGTATTTATTTATTTATTTATTTATTTAACCTGATAGATTACTGCCTTCAGGATCCCTCTTACATTGGACTAGGGTTTTATATGTAGTTTCAGTACTTATTAAACCACAACTACTTAAAAAATTATAATAGTTTTAATATGACATGTCTCCTTCTTCTTCCTGTGTGTATTAGGCATTTGTTTATTACACCCTCTAGGTCGAAGCTGTTGACCTTTATATTTTTCCTTCGATCTTCTTAAAGATCTTCTGCCAACTGGGTAATAATTCATCATTAGTTCTGGTATTCTGTCGTCTTCGATTCTTGTGACATAGTCTTTGCAGTTGTTCCTATGTTCCTTGATCTGCTGATTTAAGCTTTTTACTCCCAGTTCTTTTTTATGCAAGTATACACCCTCCTGTCAGATAGTGTGTGCCCAACTACTCTTCTAAAGAGTCACATCTCCAGTGCCTGTAATTTTTTTCATTTCTTTTTCTTACTCTCCACGATTCACTTATATACTTCCAACTGTCGTAGTTGGCACTGACCTCGTTTTGTAGAATTCAGGTAGAGTCTCCTTCCTTACTTTAGTTCTTAGGGTTCCATAGATTGTTCTGTTAATGTAACCCAACGTTTCTGCTCTCTTTTGTATGGCTGTTTCTGTTATGAGTGTGGTTAGTATTCCCTAATTCGAATGAGTACTCTTCCTATTTTCTGATCATTTATTACTATTTTTCTGAGAATTTGTCTCTGGCCTCTGAAAGAGATAACTTCTGGTTTCTATGGAGGTACCAACAAATTATACATCAGCTGTTGTAGATAAAATATGAACAGTCGTTTGGAGTGTGTTCTCAGCTCCAAGGAAATCATGAATCGTGTCATGTGGCAATTGTAGAAACTAGACAAATATATATCTGAGGCTTATTTGTCTATAAACAGCGATCCCTTAAACTGGCGGTAAACTAGAAAACTGCAGTACTCAGCGCTATATCAATTGATTCTGAAAATATTATGTATCCCAGCTACATCAGTGGCCTGCGCAAGGAAAAAAAAAAAAAAAAAAAAAAAAAAAAAAAAAAAAAAAAAAAAACTGGCATACTTCGAATATAATAGGTCCAATTTTATTTATAAATCATAATATTGATTAAATTTTCGTTCTTGGATACGTATATGGTCCTACTGATTGAAAATGATGACTGTATATACTTACATTAATTACATTCATAACACTTATGAACACAGAACAAGAATCAGTCTTAATTTTGTAATTTTCCCACTTGATAATAAATATTAAGAATTTTTTGTAATACTTTTAATTTTTACGGTAGACGAAATGTAGAATGTTTAAAACTCAAAACTACTGGGATGCAACATAAACTTATTACTCCTTTTTCTATGTCCTCTTAAAACAGGAGCAGATAAGATAAAGTTGTGGTACAGTAAACTGAATTAAATAAGCAGGGTGTCTTCCTTCCCTTTATTTTTGTGAGTGAGTCACGAAAAAGAGCTAATTCATTCTACTGAGTAAGTGGATCTGGACTGATCTCTGAGAAGAACGGTTTTGCTCATCTCTACAGATCTGACATAGTCCGTGTGCAGCCAAATGCTGAGAGGGAACACCTGCTTGGGCAGTTATTGGTCAAAATAGACCTAGAGTGAGCAGACAACAAAAAGTGTGGCGAAGACGAAACGGAAAATGTGAACTGGTAGTGATAGTTAAGCTCGAAACTTCTAATCTCTGCAATGAGTCTAAATCATATGTCCCAGAAAAAAATTGCATACACAGTTTGACTTCTTTGTTTAATAGAAATAGTAACACGCATACAGACACACAAACACACACACACACACAGAACACCTATTGCCGACCTGAAGATGTTATTTATCATACAGCTACCAGTTTCGGCGTTTCAGTGCACCGTCTTCAAGCCTTAACTGACGCCGAAGGGGTTACACCATCCGTGTACAAGATTCATCTGTGATCAACATCTATAACAGGTTTTTGCAGATACCTGTAACAACGATTTTGTCTCTCCATCCACCAACTATAAACTCAACATGGTTGAGAGACAATAGCGTTGTTACAGGTAGTCTGCGAAAACCTGTTATAGATGTTGGCCAATGATGAATAATGTATACGTATGGTGTTAACCCCCCTCAGCGTAAGTTAAGTCCTAAAGATGTGCACTGAAGCACCGAAACTGGAAGCCATATGATAAATAACATCGTAAGGACTGCTGTAGGTGTTCAATCTTACTACATAAGTGAACTACCGAAATCCCTCAGACCTCCAGTCACAAAGATGGACATCCAAAAACTTGTTAAGAGGGC
Organism: Schistocerca serialis cubense; assembly: GCF_023864345.2. Classification (NCBI taxonomy): domain Eukaryota; kingdom Metazoa; phylum Arthropoda; class Insecta; order Orthoptera; family Acrididae; genus Schistocerca; species Schistocerca serialis. The sequence goes on from NC_064638.1 coordinate 703,703,669, forward strand.
TGTCGTAATGTTACTTCCAGACAGAGTTTAGAGTTGCCGAGTGTTAATTTGTGTTTTTCAGGAAATTGCTTCAGGAAGGTGGGAAGGAAGGTTAGTGTTTAACGCTCCAATGTGATGACGTCAGAGGAAGAGCACCAGCTCGGGTTGGGCCAGGATGACGGAAGAAATCGGTCACGTCTTTTGCAAAAGCACTGTCTCGGTATTTGCCTTAGGCGATTTAGGAAAACTCTTGTGGACCAAATCTAGAAGAGAGTTCCTAAATACTCTGGTTTTCAAAATTAAAGCAACAAACGGTTGCGTTTATTTGGCCACAAGACAGAATAACCAAGTGACAGTAAAGTAGAAAAAATGTAAAGAAAGCAGAACGTAGGCAACTGAAACATGCATAATGGTAGATAAAAATGTTCTTCGCTTTTTTTTTTCGAATTAACGTATTTGCACACACATTCTGACAACTGGTTAATGTGCTCAGTGTGGGATGTGAGCGCCTCTGGCGCCAATACAGGCCTGACAACGACGTGACATACTGTGACTGATGTCATCAATCTCTTGTTGAGGCAATAACGGCCATTCTTACTGCAGAGCCGCTCGCAAGTTTTGGAGAATGGTTGGTGGATGCTGATGTGATTCAACCCGTCTTCCGGATGCAACCCAGATGTGCTCTGTGGGATTCAAATCGGGAGAGCGAGCAGGCCACGCCATGCTTGCAGTATCATCCGTTTCTAAAAAAACATCCACCACCCGTGCTCTATGAAGTCGAACGTTATCGTCCATCAATACGGTCTTGGCCCACAGCGCCTCGTAGCAACCGCGCATGAGATCCCAAGATCACCTCCTCGTACCAGGCAGCAGTTAAATCTTGCTGATTCACCCGTACAATTTCATGAAGAGATGTTCGAGTGGTCAACAAGGAAAATACTACGAGTAGACAGACGGCGTAGCAATGGGGTCTCCCCTATCTCCGCTGGCAGCCGACATATTCATGGAAGCCTTTGAAGCTACGGCCCTCAGTTTAGCTCCGTTACGACCACGTTGCTGGTTTAGATACGTGGACGACACGTTCGCTATATGGCTTCATGGTGAAACGGAGCTACACAAGTTCCACGAATATCTGAACAGTATGCACGGGAAGATACAGTTCACGCTGGAAGTAGAAAAGAATGGTACCATCCCGTTTCTAGACGTCGAAGTGTACAGGAGAACGGAGGGCACACTGGTGCACACAGTATATCGTAAGCCTACACATACTGACAGGTATCTGCACGCCCAATCCTACCACCACCCAGCTCAGAAGAACTCTGTCATCCGCTCTTTGGCAATCCGTGCTCAGCGCCTAAGTGATGCTCAAAACATCACACCTGAGCTCAAAAGGTTAAGCACAACGTTTTTAGCCAATGGCTGTAGCCATAAGTCGATAAACACAGCCTTGTCGACCAACACAAGCAAGAAAGATAAGCAGGAAATAGACAAACTGCAGCCAACAGTACGCATACCGTATGTGAAAAACGTCACTGACCGAATAGGCAAACACCTTCGCCGCGTTGGAGTCCAGCCTGTCTTCTATAGTGGTCGTAGGATCCAGGACGTGCTAGGCTCCACCAGGGACAAGGTGGATGCATTACACACTGCAGGCGTTTACAAGGTGGAATGCGAATGTGGAGAGGCATACATCGGCGAGACTGGTAGGCCAATAGCAACGCGCATTCGGGAGCACGAGCGTTACATTCGTCTAGGGCAACACAACATATCCGCAGTGGCAGAACATCACCATGACTGCGGAAAAGAAATAAAATTCAGCGAAGCCTGTGTGTTGGCCAAGCAGCCAATTATGACGAAACGCGAAATCAGAGAGGCCATCGAAATACTCAAACACCCTAACAACATGAACAGGGAGGATGAACTCAGGCTTGCCCCATCTTGGCTGCCAGCAATCAGAGCCCAACAGACCGCACTGTCAACACGAGGCACGAGCACTACCGGCGAGTAACTGCCACCGCGCGGCCGACTTCCAGCAGTTGGTAAACAACAGCAAACTTCTCATTCGACGGTGGCCACCAATCATGGCACATAACACAAGAGTCAATGGACAACAGAGGTCACGTTCTCCCTCCAACGCAATAACCTATTAAAATAAATTTCCTTCTTCCTTAAGTGACCAATAAACCAACTACCTTTTTAAAATTATGACGTAATGGCATGCACAGTGAACACTAACAACAAAATATAAAGGACACTGCATAGCTAGAACGCACCATTAGACCCAGAAGAAGGCCGCTGCAATCGTGGCCGAAACGCTGGCTTTTCTATAGCAGCAGTAGTTTTTACATTATGACGCGGTACCAAACCCAGAAAACTTTTATGTCAACATAATTCCTGTTCCCATCATTAGGAATCCTCCTCGATATCGGTCGCTTTCCGCAATGTTTGGGTCTCGAAATCGTGTTCCACGTGCCCTCCATATGCAAATCCGTACTAAATCGGCACTCATCTGCGAAAAGATAATTGGCCCACTGTTCGACCGTCCAGGTGGCATGTTGTCGGCTCAACTCTAGACGTTCCCCTCTGTGAAGAGCCGCCAGAGGTAAACAGACAGCAGGTCTCCAATAATAAAGGCCACTCTGTCGAAGTCTTCTACGCACCGTTTGTCTCGATACAACACGTCCAGGTGATGCTTCGATGTCAGTTGCCAGTTGTAGTGCAGTATTAAGGCGGTACCGTCGTGCCCTTACAGCCAAACAACAGTCCTCTCTTTCTGATGCCACACGTGGTCGGCCCTGTCCTGGTCTCTGGGAAACAGTTTCGATCGCTATGATGTCGCCTCATCCGAGAAACACGTTAAGCCATAGGGCCTCATTAGTTGGCGACTCTCCTGCTTCCATTCCCGCTATGGCCCTCCACACCAGAGAGTCTGCAGGCGTCTTCTCTGTGCCACACTGCACTGTCTATGACTGTACACAGCGATTGTGGATGTGGGACCACCCTGCAAACACTAATGAGCCGGTGGGTTTCTGGCGCCAGGCGATATAGATTCTTACTTCCGTCTTTGATCGTTGTCCCTGTGCCTTCTTCTCTTTGCGTCTTTGAGGGAGGCTATTTATGGTGGCAAGTCGAGAGAGTGGGCCCGCGCATGAGCCGTGTCAGTCTGTGACGTGACGTGCTTTCGATGTTGTCGTTGTGGAGTGTTGGCGACACCATGTCACGTGGCACGGCCGTATGCCGTGAGGACCAGTTGAGTTGGAGCAACGAAGAAGCATGGACCGCTGCCGGAAAGTATTTAAGTTGTGTTGACACGGCTGGCCTTTGGCGACGAGGATTTGCTAATACCTCGAGAGCTACGTGGATGGATGGGGTGTGAATTTCACATGCAGAAGAAACAATTAATCGTCAAGCTTTTGTGATGGGTTCTTCTATATATAGTGAATATTATTGTGTACTTAAGGACTATTGACTGTTGCAGTTGCTCGTGCTAGTGGCCAGCAAAACATTCACTGCAGTAGTGCCGAGGCGAGTTATGTACTGGAACGGCCATGAAATTATGTTACTAAACTTGCTAGAAATAGCGCTTCGCATTTGTAAGTTTGGATTTGGTGCTTAGTGGCACGCTGAAGGTAGCTGGTTCACTTGAATGTCATTTCTTAATTTAGTTATAGATTTAGACTTTTCTGGTTTTACGAATTAGTGGTAGTTGTTGTTTCTTAATAATTTCTTGTGTGTATGAAAGCCAAGTGGCCATGATAAATATAGGTCACATTATGTTTTATGGTCGGATGTCGCGGTTGCTACGAGGCGCTGTGGGCCAAGACCGTATTGATGGACGATAACGTTCGACTTCATAGAGCACGGGTGGTGGATGTTTTTTTAGAAACGGATGATGCAGTTTGGTCTGTGGCCGTAGGGGCCGTGCTTATTGCTTTAGCGACCTACTGAAGTGACATTAGTTTTCTATTGCAATTTCAAATACCTATCTGAAGGTTGATTGTCACGTTAGGTACTGCACATTTGATTTATGTGGTGTCAGCCATTCAGCAAACACAGATTATCTTGTAAGGTGGACCTTAAGTCATTGGGTGTGGACTGACACATCTTTTCACGTAGTATCTAGATATATTATTGGATCAAAGGAAACTAAGCTCCTTTATTCTGTTCATTGGTTAACTTGTAATATGTTTATATTAAGGTATTCCTTATATATATATATACTACAGCGTGTCTTCCGCTCAGGTTTTACTGTTTTCAGGAACGTGTATAGTGGTCGACGCGAGCAAACCTCGCCCCGCGAACTTGCAGTGTGACGGAAATCTCAGGATTTGAACTCAGGGCCGTCCGAACCCCGTTAACGCGCGATTTCTCTGTTCCGTTCAACGAGAAGCTTGTTTTAGGCAGGAGATTTCGTGCTGCCCAAAGTTGAGTATTAGTTCACCCTTTGGATCGTGTATTTGTGATAACGTAATAGATTAACGTTTGCTCGCGTCCATCACATGTTCATCAAATTGACATTTTGCCTTAAGCTTGCATGAAGTCTAGAATCATCCGGACGTTGAGTGTAGTAGTATGCTAAGTGTAAACAGAACAATTAATAGCACCCTTCAGGTTAGATAGCATCAAATTAATTTTACCTTTTCAGTAAGCGTAAAACTGAGTGAGAAAGGTGACAGCCGACATTGTAAACATTTGGTTATCTATTTCATCTATTATTTTGATTGTTGTTACCGGCACGCAAAGGGGCCGTTGTCACAAGTGTGACGGTTAATATTGTAAATTCTAATTGTGGATAGGGTCTTGATAAGCAAATGTTGTTAATTGATTAGTACTGCTGATGAATTCATGTGTATGTGCAATCAATAAAGAAGTGTTGCAACTACCAACTGGTTGTGTTACTGGTATACAAGGTTAGAGTGTGCAATCGCCACACCAACTAGCCTGCTTGATAGGCGCTCGAGGTCATTGCTGGCGTGGTTGTCCACTGATCGGAATGCCATCTTCCGTGCGGAACACGATCGTAGCGACATCTGTTGACAGTTTGTATGATTATATTGTGAACTAGATATTGGACGGGAAAATAGCAATTTGTTGCTTTAAATTTGTACCCCAGTGTGCCAGTCCATTGCGTTACCTCTGCGCCGTCTTTCTCGGTAGCAGCTTCCAGTTCCGGTGTCCATCACCAGAAATCACAAAAATGATTCCAGTCGTTATCAGCTTGAAAAAACCTCAGGGATTTCAGCTAATTAAAACTATGAAAATATCATATACTAACAAATAGAACGGAAAACTTTAACAAAAGAGAATGTAGAGCTACAATAGTTGACAACTGATAAGGAACAATTCTGTATTGTGTTCAACTTTTGCTAATATTGGTACTGCGATATAACAACATTTCACTAGCATTTCGAAAGACAATCCAGGGATGGGCGTAGGAACGGAAACAAAAATCTTGCGGGCAGTACGCAGTTAAGGACAAGTGTGGGTTTCTACTCAATCTTTTATCGTCATACAACTATTTATGCACAAATATGTCATTTTTAAGTTTCCGCATCTTAATCATTCTTAAAAGAAACGTATTTTAGTTCTGTGAAAGACACAAAAGAACAACAATACAAAAGCGTTAACTGTGTACCCTTATCCACACGGGCAATAAGAGCAAGCTTTTAGACGGACAAGAGTTCGCACGTGATATTCTTTTGCAGTGACCACAGAGATATCATCCTACCCCCTCATAATCCTCATGCCACCATTCTTTACATTTATCACATTGTACCAAGTCATAACCAGAAACACCTCCACACCAAGAAAAAATTATTTTTCTCGCGGGATCTGTTATCTGACGAGCTATGACCAGTTTTCTTTTCTCAGAACGAGGTGTTTTCCTGAAGACCTCGTTTTCTTTTTCTCTTTGCCCTTTGGTTTTCCTCCTCCTCCTCATTCTTCTGTTTCTGTTCGAAAGCATTATTCATCCGTGATGAGAAGAGCATTTGTTATTCTTGGGCCCTGCATTTCCTTCTGTCAATTGATAGTTTTGGCAGAGGGCGTGTCAGAAAGGAGCGTATGCGCTTTCCCGCTTTTGGCACTGAATCCTAGCACTCCCGTAGAAGGTCACTTGTCGGGTTTCCTTCTCTGGACCACTACCTCCATCGTGTTGTTATGCTGGATGATTTCTACTGCAGCTTCGTTTATTGCCGTTATACGAGAAGGAGCAGAATCCTCCGGCGCGTAAACATTAAGACTTTGAAGGTATATTTCCGTTACTTCAAATGAGTTTGCTGCTTTCTATGCAGTTGGCTGTACCGCAGTACGTACTTCTGATTAATAAGCCACATTCCACTAGTAGAAAACTGTGTCATAGACACTACATGACACATGGACTGGTTATGAGGTGCGCATGCTACTTTCTCACCAAACAAAAACGCATTCTTGTCTGAATTATGCTCTTAAAGTCAATACGCACTGCTACAACGGCAGTCCAGTGCCAGTTTCCCACCAGAAAAACCTGAAGTGTATATTCACAGATGATGCGTACTCTCGATCGAACTGCCCTAACATACTAATAATTCAGTACAAGCAACGTCCATACTGGACAGGGGTACCCGATCTGAAATTGTTTAAGATATCTTCCATGAGGCTATGCAGAAGTTCTATAGATGCGTTATTCGTTCGTCCCTCAGTACCACTTGTAGGTCCTCGTTGGTCCGAAGAGGTTACATTACTTTCGAAACACAAGGGCGACACGTGCGCGCTTAATGCGATCGAGACGTAAGTGTACAGGACACTCTATGTCCTCACACTCTATTAATTTCTTGAACGGGTGTGGATCTGTTTAGACAGTATCTAAGTACGCCCGAATCCTCGAACGTATTCCTCCACTACATCGGTACAATATCGTTATCTCATGATTGATTATGCTCAAAAATACGCTGTGACATTCTTGCAATAAATATGAGATCCACCCAAATCGCGGCTGCACTACCACAGTGCTAGAAAATTGTTGAGTTTTAATGTGTTACGCGATCTCTCCACACCAGTTGGTGTCCACTGCTACACTGAACTGGGATCAATATGAGGACATCACCTGACCCGCGGTTGCCAGTTCAAAATACTATTTGCAATACACCACTGCTATCTGTCAATACAGTTGGTAGGAGCCAGTAGAAATGCATCTGACCACATAACCCGGTATTATAAAATGACACTGGGGGCATGGTGAATGCCTGAAGTACGAGCAAAGCTTGGAAATATTTTTGTAGGCTTGGAGAACAAGTTCCTTGTCGCAAGTTGCTCTATCCAATAATCGTCTCTCGCAGTTGTTTACCTTCGGTGGAACACGATGTATAATAGACAGTGAGCGAGGACGGCTGTTCATAGAAATATGGTTCAGAGACGGTAGTGGACAATTATTGTATAAGAGATTTCACACAATTTCTCCAATCCAACTCTTGACTTCTTCACAATTCGTTATCAATGAAGGAATGTAATACTGTGTATGTTGATGCAGACATCAATTGGAGACGTTAACACAGCCATTCACTGCAGCTCTGGAAGAGGGGCGTTCTATTAGTTTGCTGCCTCCTTTAGTCCCACTTCTCTCTTTATTCTATGAAGATCTGTGTATTCGCATTCTGAAGGACGGTGACTAGAAACCTACATGACCATCTTGACTTACGACATCTGTGCTTTTCTTAAACAGCTTACGACAAATGCCGACATTCTGCCCTCTCTTTACCCAGTTGGACTTGCTAATGACCGTATCGTCGAAGGGATGTTAATCATTATTCTTAATTTTTTTTTTCGTTGCTGACAACACTACACTGCAGAGACATCGAATGCAGTAATCTACACAGAACATTGAATCGTCTCCCGCCTCTCGCTAAGGACATGTGCTCCTGGATGTATGTGAGAAAAATACGTTTTCCAGTTTCCAGTATCGTTGATTATAGTTCAGTTACACGTTTCTCAAAATACACGTTAATCTGCTTGACAAGTTTTCCACCTTGCAGACCATCTAGCCAATCGGAGAGCACACTACGAAAACGGCAAATAACAGGGAGACCACCAATTTTATTTGGAATGGTTCTTTTTAATTCACTTTGTTGGTCTGATGTTAACGCAACTTCGTACACGTACGCATCAGCGGAGGACATGTATACGATTAGAGTTGTCATTCCCTGAGACAGGCTGAACGGCCATCAGAGTACAACAGTGTCGTTGCTAGGTCTGGTAGGGCACATAGCTTCAGGTGCCGCGTACTCGTGTGAGGCAGAATGTGAAATGGGGCCTCGTTGTGGGCGATCCTGCCTCAGGAGAGGAGACAACTGGTTTTGTAACAACCTGCCCAACCGAATCAGTGCATGCATCCAGACTAGAAGGGATGCTACATCATACTGATAAGTGGGCTCATACTGCCATGCTTTTGTAAGTTCGACTCTATTTCGTAATCAGTGACGTAACAGCGTATATCCTATCAACCCGTTAAGTTTCATTCCTTTTCCTCCTCCCGTTCTGAGGGCTTCACTTTCTTTTGTCATGCGGTGTAGTAAAGAAATATCGCAACTTGTACTTAATACGTCTTATGAAAATGAGAAAGCAGTCTCGAACTACCGACAGCCATCGTCCAAAACATATGATTTTCAGATACAGCTCACGATTAAAGGAGCTGAGCTACCACTCATTTTTCTTCGTCTCAGATTTTCGACAGCTTTTTGGTTTCATATCTTGCTGAGGACCATTCCTCCAAAAGAAACAATTAGTCAGTTCACTGCCGACTAACTGCTGGGTGACACATACGTCTCTGTCGCAGATAACTGACGCGATTCCTCTCTTGTACAGTTTGTGCTTGCATAATACGGTTTTTAAATTTGTTGAATATTCGTTACTGGCAAGGGAACCTCCCCATCGCACCCCCCTCAGATTTAGTTATAAGTTGGCACAGTGGATAGGCCTTGAAAAACTGAACAGAGATCAATCGAGAAAACAGGAAGAAGTTGTGTGGATCTATGAAAAAAATAAGCAAAATATACAAACTGTGTAGTCCATGCGTAAGGTAAGCAACATAAAGGGTACTGGAGCTCAGGAGCGCCGTGGTCCCGTGGGTAGCGTGAGCAGCTGCGAAACGAGAGATCCTTGGTTCATGTCTTCCCTCGAGTGAAAAGTTTAATCTTTTATTTTCAGTTTATGTGACAAACTCTTATGTTTCCATCACTTTTTGGGAGTGATTATCACATCCACAAGAAAACCTAAATTGGGCAAGGTAGAAGAATCTTTTTACCCATTCGCCAAGTGTACAAGTTAGGTGGGTCGACAACATATTCCTGTCATGTGACGCACATGCCGTCACCAGTGTCATATAGAATATATCAGACGTGTTTTCCGGTGGAGGAATCGGCTGACCTATGACCCTGCGATCAAATGTTTTCGGTTCCCGTTGGAGAGGCACGTCCTTTCGTATACTAATCGCACGGTTTTGCGGTGCGGTCGCAAAACACAGACACGAAACTTATTACGGTGAACAGAGACGTCAAACAACGAACGGACAGATCATTACTTTGCGAAAATAAAGAAAATAAACTTATCACTCGAGGGAAGATTTGACCCAAGGACCTCTCGTTCCGCAGCTGCTCACGCTTACCACGGGACCGCGGCGCTCAGGAGCTGAGACTATCGTTGATGTTGCATATCTTGCGCATGGGCACCTCAGTTTGTATATTTTGGTTATTTTTTTCATAGTTCCACACAACTTCTTCCTGTTTTCTCGATTGATCTGTGTACAGTTTTTCAAGGCCTATACACTGTGCCAACTTACAACTAAATCTGAGGCGGGTGCGATGGGGAGGTTCCCTTGTGAGTAAAGGGTGTTCCATGAGTGTCGACGCAGCGATTCGGTAATCGGTAATACGTTTCGTTACTAGCTCAAGTTTTTTTACCGGACACACTCGCACTCAACTCAGTCCTCTTCGTTAGTTTTATACGAGTATTTTGCTCTTAGAAGTGTTACCTTCGTCTCTTGTATTAGTTTTCGCTATGCGCATTCCTGGCCACCAGACGTAAAAGTCTTAGCGCGTTTCTTGTTAAGAGCATTTTTTTCTAGGCTTTTATATTACATATATGCACCACAACAGCAGTTCTGTTCGTACAGTAATCGGAATGTAGATTTATTTCGTTATTGGTTTTAATTCGTGTACGTTTTCGAGTTTTATACGAGCGGCGTACAATAAATAATGAAACACTTTTTCTCTCGGTCAGTTACGGCTGAAAAAAATGCGGATTTTGTTATGGGACAAGGACAACTGGAGTATTGCTGCTTCAGCCACTGTAGTTTCATGAAGTTTCGTTAGCTGGCGGCGCTATACGTAAACTTTGAAGTGGCGTCTGTAACGGAGGTGCGTTCCAAGCAGAGAGCAGTCATTGACTTACTTTTGACGGAAAATCAGAACATCACATACCATAATAGGCGTTTGCAGAATATCTACGAAAACCTAGCAGTGAGCAGATGCACGGTGAGTCAATGGGCAAAGCGTCTGTCATCGTCGCAACGAGGTCGCGCCAACCTGTCAAGATCTCCCGAATGCTCATCGTCCCCACACAGTTGTGACGCCTGAAATGCTGAGACGTGTCGACACTCTCATTCGAGGTAATCAACGGATCACAATCAAACACCTCACTGCACGACTGGACGTCTCTGTTGGTAGTGCTGAAACACTCGTCCACCAGTCGGGGTACTCAAAGGTGTGAGCACGCTCGGTTCCTCACGACCTAACTGAAGACCGTAAAGTGTAACGAGGGACCATCTGTGAGAAATTGCTTGCGCGTTACGAAGATGATGGCGAGGTTATTGACACAGGAAGAAGTTGGCTCCGACGTCAACCAGTAAAGCAGTACCATGCAGGAATAAAGGCCCTCCCATTACGCTGGCGTAAGGCCGTCGCATCGAACAGAGATTACGTTGAGAAATGGGGAATAAAAGAATGGGGAATAATATGGTGTATTGGAAACCTGAATAAAACAAACCTGTTTTCAGAAAAAAATGTGTCGCATTACTTGTTGGACGCCCATCGTATGTTCCATACATAAACATTGGCTGATGCCTTGTTGCAAATAACAGTGTAGCTCTTTTGACAAATATTTGAAGATAACAGCAGTAGGCATTAACAGCAAGAGCCGTCGAAGGCGTCAGCCATGCGCATTGAGCCGCATATATAGTCTGCACTTATTGCAAGGTTTGAGACAGCAGACCATAAATACAATTTAATACTGGATTACTATTTACTGCAGAATTTAGCAGCATAGATAGTGTTCAATCGTGATGGTTAATGGTAGCAATACCTTAATTCTAATGACTTACAGCAGCCACAGGAGGTATGCAAACAACTCACCTATCGTCTACAACATTTTAAAATGGAGTATACTTGCGGACACCTCTGCTCTTCCTGCTCTCCACTACCCGATCGTACGATTCCTTTAGTCAACAAAAATCTGCACGTTCACTGCTTCGCGAAAGCAACAAGTCAGGGCTGCCGTGAGTAATGATCGTCAGTAAGGAAAATAAGTAGTACTTATTAATTTTGTAACGGGTGTATTGTTAGTCGCTATCGAACGGTTCAGAACCTAGGCTGACTTTTACAGTCCTGTTTGCATAACTGAGGGCTCTACCGGTTGTGCTTGTATCTCACGGACGAAAATGTTCCAGGCTCTCCGACAACCAAGTCAATGAATCACTCTCTAGCAGCCTCCAGTGATTACGTATTCAGAATTATGGGATAGCCGCTAAACGCGGCCACTTCCTGTTGATAAGTGTGTCAGCGCAAAGCCAACGGGAAACTCTTATTACGTAAAGGGGCTGGTGGGGACAGCTGTCAAGATATCACTAAAACACTGTCATCTTTCGAAGACATCATTCAAGGTAGCTATGTTATGTCATTTCTGGTACGTTTTTCTGCAGATCCTATATTGGTTAACATCACACCATGTTAGTGGTGTGTTACGAGAGTAATCGTAGCAGCCACACTTCGCTTGCAGATTTCTCTAATTAACTGACTGAAGCAGTCAGAGACTTCCCTATAAGCTATTCGGTATGTACATGACCACGTTGGACAAAATGTTAGTAATCCCCAGGAGATATCACGAAAATACCGCATAATACATACTCTAACCTTGATGATGGTCTTTATTCAGCGAGAAAGAGAGTCGACAAGTATCTTCGGGGACGCTACATCCAGCTGAAGTCACTAACTGATTATTACAACTCGTAGAGTTACCAGAATGCTGCGTCGTTGATAGCCAAGTTTCGCTCACTGTTCCAAATAGTTCGACTATGTGATTATGATCGGGTGATGCAGCGGGCCTGTCGAGCTGCAATAAGGAGTCTGGGTGTTCGTTAGTCCAGTCCTGTTAACTCGGCTTTTTTGCTAGAAGACGGAAAAGTTCACAGCTTACTCATTATGGAGATAGGGCAACACCTGTTCAGTGATAATGTTAAAACAAACATCCTGACACATGTTCATGGTAACTTGAGTAAGCGGGCCCGAGTCACGGTGCGAAAAACATCCCCCAAACATCACAGAACGAGTCGGCCGTTGTGGCCGAGCGGTTATAGGCGCTTCAGTCTGGAACCGCGCTGCCGCTACGGTCGCAGGTTCGAATCCTGCCTCCGGCATGGATGTGTGTGATGTCCTTAGGTTCGTTAGGTTTAAGTAGTTCTAAGTCTAGGGGACTGATGACCTCAGATGTTAAGTCCCATAGTGCTTAGAGCCATTTGAACAATTTGAATTTGAATCACAGTACGACATCAGGTCTGAACTATATCTGATGCGTCTGCACAAGTAAGCAGCCCCGGTATAGGGAACAAACAAAAGTTTATTCAACAAAATTTCCACAACAATATTCTTCGAGATGAAACAAAGGAAAGGATAGTTCTTCTACAAGTGAAACAGAATGGATGCTAGTCCTTCAGTAAGTGAAACAAAAGTAAAAGGATGTTCGTCAATAACAGAGCCACTTAGAATTCAGGAATCACAATGTAAATGGTACTTGAAAGAGTCTTGAAGTACTAATAACTTCAGGTTAAAACGAAAAAATAAGTTTCTCATTCCAGCTTAAAACCAAGACCAAACCAAAGCATCAGTCAAGAAAAATAAACACTTAGAAACTCTTACGGTGTTCTACGCCCTAAAGAAGTATTGAGAGCTAATAGTAACGAAATATCGAAGTCCAACAAGGATAGAAACTTCCCGTCTGACACTATCTTCACGGTTAGAAGAACAACAGAACATTTATATAAAATGTCAACGAGTACGTAGCTAGTCACATAGAATCCCAGCTAAGGAGGCGGAGTGTTTTCCGAAAGTACACAGCCCAGTCCTTGGCGCGGGGCGGTGGAGATCGTGAGGTTACTGGCAGCGACGGAACTGCTCTCCAGAGCTCGTGAACCAGCCTAAATAGCTGCCTCGCGGATGGACACTTGCGGGCGTATTTTACGCACGGTACAAGGCGCGTGCGTGAAGAGGTGCCGTGTACCCTGCCTCCTGGTGACTTGGCCAGAGCGCCCTATGCTGGCGTGGCTACTGAGTTATGGAGTTGCGACGTCCCGTGTCATCTAAACTATAGGGGCTGAGCTTGCTGCAACCAACACTATGAATCAGTTGCGCGCGGTGCCGTTGGCTTCTGATGTCTAGGGCACCATGAGAATAGCCTCCACACACTACAGGTTAAACGCGTAATCGGGCCAGTGGTGCACTGGAGGCCACACATTACAAACAAAAAAAGAGCCAACATCGCGACTCGTCCGACCAAAATTCATGCCTCAAGTCAACTACCGTCTAATTTCTGTGAATCTGGGCCCACTGGAAACGTTTAGCTTCATGTGGCGCTGTGAGCAATATGTCCAATCAGTATCATGCACCTTCTTTCTCATTGTCTGATAGGACATTAGTTGAGATGGACGCGCGTTCACTGACATCATTGGTTCCTGTTGGGTGGGCATGGGCATGTCCAAATGAGCCGTGCGTGGCTCGTGTTCGTGCCAAAACATCCTGTTTTTATTGTACTACCGCCTCGATGTGTTAATTTCAATTATTGGTCTCACCGAGTTGCCGCCTTACCTGCCCGTGAGCGGCAACAGAGGCGCTTATTGATATAAGCCCTGGCGTATTATCTTTGCTGACTGCTATTACTTCCTGGTTGTCGTGTGTTCGGAGTTAGTTCGGATCTGCCAGCGAGTTGGAACGCGTCTGTAGTGCACTTCGGACCTGGGACGTGGCGGAAGTCGGTCGGGTTGGAGCAGTAGTGAGGCCTGGATAGCCATGACTCGCCGGACCGTTGCCGGCACACATGATTGGAGTGGGGACGACTTTGGTTGGTCGTCGGTCGTCGTCTTGCCGGACGACGTGCATTTGGCCGGTGATCGCTTATGGGTTGGCTACATGTGCCGACTCGTGATTAGTCCCTGTTATTGTTCAGTCACTGCCTTTAGCATTGTTTGGTTCTTCGTGCAAGTATTCGTGAAACTGTGTGTAGTTTGTGTGATTTTGATTGACAAGTTGTTTTAAATGTTGTCGGCGTACTGGCTCTGAGAAGTCGGTCGGTTGGTGTGGATCAGCCAGGAAATCTCCGCGCGGCGCGGTGGGCCGGGCCCGCTGGCGGTCTCTACAGTGTCAGAGTGTGTGGGAGCTGTTCCGATTGCTACGAGGTTCGTGGCTCACCGACCCAGGACTTCAAAGTTGAGTGATAATTTAATTACCGAAGCCAGTCTGTACACATTGTGCCTTTGGTTTTCATGGTTGGCTGTTGGGGGTATTCCTGTGAGCAACAGCGAGTGTTTGAGTTGGCGAAAGTTTGACCACCATCCAGTGGAGTTTAACTGTATTTCGATTATTTGAAGTCCAAGTGCAACAGCGGAATTTTCTGCCTTGTGGCCGTTGGCGTCCCGGTTACCTGCCCTGGCCGCTGACGTAAAATTCAAGCAGTGTCCTTTCCTCACCGTGTTGTCGGTGTCGAACACGTGTGTGTAGCTTTGACAGCTTATGCATACTTGATTGTGGGCGGCTATGCCCTTTATGTTTTAGCTTTGGAGTTCCTTGTGCACTGGTCGGGTGGAAAGCAAGTCGTCTTGTCGGTGGGTCCGTTGACTGTCTCTTGGTTGGGTTTTTGTACCCTTTCCACAATTCCAGCTACCTGTTCTGTTCTGCGGATTTAACCAGGCGTTTCACCAAACACGTTGATTCCTTTCTCCAATTCTGTCACTTCTCCACGCTGATGCGTCTTGCTGACACACATTTACTGTCATAACTTACGTCAGTGATGGAGGGTCACATGACTGCAACGTCCCAGTTCTACAGCATGCACAACGCTCCAAAGCAACTAGTGTGCTCTTTTATTGTAGTGACTAATATTTTGTCTGGCGGGATATGTATTGCTAACAGGGGATTACCTAATAACATCCACTCGCGTAAGTGCACAGTGTTTATATCAGGTATTTTGTAATACACTTTATAGGAACTTGATTAATGTCTGTGCTCTGTCAACATCTATATCTGTATTTATATTCTGCAAACCACTATGAAGTGGATGGCAGAGGGTACGTCCCTTCGTACCTGCCATTAGAGACATTTCCAGTTCCATTCGAATATGGAGCGCAGGTTGAACGACTGCTTCGATATTAAAACAAACATCCTGGTACATGTCCAGGGTAACATGAGTAAGTAAGCCCTAGTCACGGTGATGTGGGAGCGACACGTAGGGAGGCCTGCAGAACATTCCTAGGTTCATCTCTTAAAGTTGGTTCTAGAAAATTTCCAAGTATGTTTTCACATATAGTTTGCGTCTATCTTCGAGCGTCTGCCAGTTCAGTTTTTTAGCATCTGCATGAGATTCTCCCACGGGTCAAACAAACCTGTGACTATTCGTGTTTCCCTTCTTTGTGTCCGTTCAGTGTCGCCTGTTAGCCCTATTTGCTACGTTTCCCACACACTTGAACAATATTCTAGGATGAGTCGGAAGAGAGTTTTGTATGCAGTCTCCTTCGAAGGCGAATTGCACATCGCTAGTATCCAACCAATGAACCACAGTCTGCCACGTGCTTCGCCAATGACTGCAACGATCTAATCATTCCATTTCATATCCCTATAAACTGTTACAACCAGATGTTTGTATGAGATGATCGAATTCAACTGTGAATCACTGATATTATAGTAGTGGGATATTACGTTTCTTTCGTTTCGCTATGTGCATAATTTTACATTTAGAGCAAGTAGCCAGTCCTTGCCCGACTTTGAAATCTTATCAAGATCTGACTGAATATTTGTGCAGCTTTTTTCAGACTGTACTTCATTATAAATAACTGCATCATCCGCAAGAAGCATGACGTTACCATTAATATTGTCTGCAAGATCATCAACATACCACATGAACAACAAGGTCCCAAAACAGTTCCCTGCGGCAGACCCGAAGTTACGTTTGTAGATGACTCTCCAGCCAACTTACTGCGTCCTCCCTACCAAAATTTCGCTTAATACCTTATACGACCGCACCATTGATAATAAGCAGAGATATGGTATTGCGTCAAATGCTTTTCGGATATCAAGAAATACTACATCCACCTGAGTGCCTTCATCCAAAAATGCAGGTTGGGTTACACATGATCGGCGTTTCCGGGTTCCATGCCGGTTGGCATGGAGGAGGTCATTTTGTCCGAGATACATCTTTACGTTTGCGCTAGGAACATGTTCTAACATTTTACAACAAATGGTGGTCAAGAGTAGTGGACGTAGTCTTGCAAATCACTTCTTCTACCATTCTCGTAGAAGGATGGACCAGTGCTTTCTTTCAATTAATGGGCACGGTTTTTTGTTCGAGGGGTCCACGGTAGGTTATAGTTAAAAAAGAGTCTAACTCAGTTGCAGATTCAGTACAAAATCTGATACGGATACCATAAGGCCCTAGAACTTCGTTTAGTTTTAACTATTTCAGCTGTTGCTCTACTCAACTGACACTGATATCTGTTTGTTCATCTTTTCAATGGTACGAGTATTGAACTGGATTTTTTCTGGGTAAAGGAACTTTTAAAAAGGGAGTTAAGCACTTCCGCTTTTACTGTACTACTCCCACTTTCAGCCGCTTTGATATAGCCGAAAAGAAAATCTATACTTCAAGGTCAACTGAATTAGAGACAGCCTGCGTGTTGGAGAGAGTACTTCTATCGCTATAATGAATGGAATGGTTCGATATTTTAGATGACTGGGATGCCGTCAGATCTTCTGCTGGCCGTCAGAGTGACAGCCGAATGGGAGATGGGCAAGAGGCGCGACGTTAGCGTGTCTCACCTCTGCCACTCAGTGGGTAACTGTCGTATGTGAAGTACATGTCCGACGTCAAGAAGCACTAGTCTCTTCATGTCCTTTCCTGGACAATCACAACCGGTATGTGGCCTTACCATCCAGAATAACATAACAGTTGCGTGGAACAGAAGCCGTTGTCCAACATGTGCACCTTTTATAGAATTTCGGGTCATCTGTTATACAAACAACTATCCTCTAACACATAACATGTTTTGGGACATTTGTGCCAACAGCAATAACAACTTTTATTCCGATCAGTAAAACGCAAACGTGTTTTAAGTAATAATTATCGTGACGAAAATTAGACCTAAAACATACTATGTCTATTGTGATTATTAAGTTATTCTCTAGACTTTTTCACTCTGTAGAACCTTCTTTACAATGTAACTACCGATCTGCCGCAGCTTCACACGGGTGGCACTAAGCATCTACTGACGGATGACTTGTCTGACGTAGCAGTAATGAATTACGTACAGAAACCAGCGTCGTAAATCAGTGTATCTATCAGCGCAAATCGTATCAAAATCTTTACAGTAGTTCCTCAGATTAGCCTTCACATACAGACAGAAAAACGGGATAAGGGATTTTAGTTCGTCCGCGATGCTTCTGTCAGGTTAATCAGTGTCTTGACAGCTCACTTTATCTATAAACGTAATTTTGTTGAATGAAAATATTTTGTCTAATTGTCTCAAATAACGTTAAAGGCACTTTATGGAACATGGCAAGTACACAGACACTCCGTCGAACGCCTGTCAGAAGCTCAGCGAGCACTAAGTTCAGGAGGCATGGCAGAGTGTGCGCACTAGTCTGGTGCCGATGTTGACGACACACGAGAATATCACAACAAGCTCACAAACCTAACATATGATTCTGATAATTTGATTTTATAGTGGAAAATGAAAACCTTTCGTTGCTTCAAGTGATGAAAGAAAAAATTGAGATCAGTCAACCAGGACTTATACAACACGGAAAGAATTTCATATTACCATACACAAACGTGTAATAATGAGCTTTTGATAGAGGTGTCATGTTAACCGTCACGTATATAAATTGGTTGCATGACAAACAATCTACGTCTAACAAGGAGACCACACGGCTATCGGATTTTTGTAATTTTGTATATTTATGGCACGGGAAGTTCAGAACTGAAATATTAATCGACCTCAAATTCTTAAGAATTTTTGAGGGAAGTGTAAATTAATTGCGTAAGCAATTAATTTGCACCTCTCTCAAAAAACCTCAAAAAATCGACTTTGAACTCTTCTGAACATCTTTAACGTGGTATCTTGTATCGATACCACCCCAAGGGCGTCAAAGCAGGCAGAGTAAGAGAGAGAGAGAGAGAGAGAGAGAGAGAGAGAGAGAGAGAGTGGGAGAGTAAGCAGGAAGGTAGGTTCAGATAATAGGGAGGTCCCTACCCAACCTAACAAATAAAGAGTGCCACAACAGCAAGACGTAAGTTTAAGCTAAGGTTGCAAAGGACATGAGCCCGCTTGCACCCATCTGGTGAAGGAATGAAAGTTACAAAAAAAACAAAAACAAAGTATAGGACGGCCGGCGGCAGCCAAACAGCCCACTCGCACTTGGTGCCTCTTCGCTACGTGACGTTACGCAAACTCTACCCCCCCCCCCCCCCCCCAAGTCGAGGCTCCGCCAACCATCATTCGTGCTCCAGTTGAGAGAGCTCATCGTTGTTACTACTGCATGAGCTGGGCTCTGTTTCTTGGTGCATTATTTGTAATGAGTTTTCATATACTTCGAGAAATAATCCTGTGTTTGCCGACCGGGGTGGCCGAGCGGTTCTAGGCGCTACAGTCTGGAACCGCGCGACCGCTACGGTCGCAGGTTCGAATCCTGCCTCGGGCATGGATGTGTGTGACGTCCTTAGGTTAGTTAGGTTTAAGTGGTTCTAAGTTCTAGGGGACTGATGACCTCAGCAGTTAAGTCCCATAGTGCTCAGAGCCATTTGAACCAATCCTGTGTTTACTGTGTTAATTTGTTCCTATGAAGAAAGATGAAAAAATAGATTTGTAATGTTTTTAATTTAAACAATCTTTATTGCAATCTTTTATAAAAGACTGATAATTAAGAATTTATATTTTCAAAGAAAACTGGATTTTTGTATGCAGTATGCAACTAGAAATAAGACGATGTGGATATTTCCATTTTTCCTAAAACCGGGAGTCAAATATTCGTTAATTAGCGTATATTCGATTAATTATATATTTAAATGATGCAGGTATTCAAGCTGAAAAGAGGAGGACACGAAAAAGATAATGACCGAAGTGATACTCGAACCAGTGTTCCAGCGATTATCAGCCTTGAGCTTTCCGTCTTTATGTATTTTATGCTTCACGGAAATGCTCATTGAACATAAAGTTTTGTTTAAAAATTTGCGTCGGCCGATAATCGAAACCGGGAATTGTATGTAGCTAGCGAAAATTCTGCCACGGAGCCACGCTACTTGTCGAAAAGTACACCTGGCCTTAAAATATTACAGAAGCTCGGAAAACTACAAATTCTGTTTGCTCGAAAATTCTTGAGAGTTGCACATTAACTGCTTTTGCAGAATGATATTTGTTGATACTTGAGTTCCGAACATTACGTATACTAATTACAAAAAAAAAAAGAAAAAAAGAAAAAATGCAATTGCCGTGTGCTGAAGAGATTTTACAACTGAAACTGGGTTGTTATTTTTTCTTTTTTGCAATACCGTGTACTTAGCTGCAAGTGTATGTGAAGCGTGACCAGTCGTTACCACGAAAGTTGCTACAATAGAGAATACCATTCGGTTCTTAGTTCCTTGGAAGCAACACACTTTCGGGTTTTGTATGTACGGTATTTGTCTATAGTGACTTCAACGAAGGCCGCTCTTGGTGTACTCGAGACTAATTCCAGGGAACGTATCATCTGAATAAAATACCAACGTTCACGTGCTCGACTCTGCACCATTACGTGTCTCTCAAAAGGTGATGCTGTTCCTATCAGTTATTGGAAAGAGGACTGAATCCATGTTAGTTTTTCGTAAGTGCTTCAGCAAAGTACCGTACGTGACTTTCATATTGACATACTGGCCTCCCTGGAACGGAACTGGGCGTTGTAGCTCAAATGCTTTCTTTCCTGTTACTCACTGCTGCGTACAGTCTGCAACAGCCCATAAAAGCCAAGTTGCTCAGGGCAGTGTTTCATTTTGAGACAAAAAATGGATCAAATGGCTCTGAGCACTATGGGACTTAACTTCTGAGGTCATCAGACCCCTAGAACTTAGAACTACTTAAACCTAACTAACTTAAGGACACCACACACATTCATGCCCGAGGCAGGATTCGAACCTGCGACCGCAGCGGTCGCGCGGTTCCAGACTGTAGCGCCTAGAACCGCTCGGCCACCCCGGCCGGCTTTTGAGACAGTTGAGATGTAAATGAAGGCGTGTCCATTATGGTTGTGAATCTTTATGAAGTAGGAGTCCTTGGGTCTTTATTTCATTTATAATTCTAAGATGTTAATACGTTTTTTGTTCGCACATTTGTGGTCAATCTGTCTTCTTGTTAAACCATTGTACTCTCTTCACCTATAAGTAAACCTAAATTTAGTCATTGACGAATATCTAAATCCACGGTCAGAGTCACTTAGAAAATTCTAGCTTGAAGGTTCTCCTTTTTAAGAGAAACTGACTCTCAAAGGTCATATGACAGAAATATCGTCTTTTCGATGCCAGGCTTTTTTTTTTCATCAACTCATTTCTAATTAGACGATAAGTCCCGTCTAGCTTATATAGCTTCAGAGATGTAGAGATTTATTGAAGGCATAGTACACCTCTATGAAGGCAATGAAAGGTGTAACACTTTTACCTTTATTTTCGGAAACCTTATTACAGAGAAATTACAGACTACGAAGAAAGCATTGGCTGAGAACAGTGAAGTGAGAAAAGTCATGGGATACGTCCTAATATCGTGTCGGGTCTTCTTTTGCCCGGCGTAGTACAGCAACTCGACGTGGCATGGATCCAACAAGTCGTTTGAGTCCCCTGCAGAATATTGAGCCAGCTGCCTCTACAGCCGTACATAATTACGAAAGTGTGCCGGTGCAGAGTTTGTGTGCGAGCTGACCTCTCAATTACGCCCATAGATGTTCGATGGAATTCGTGTCGGGAGACGTGGGTGACTAAATCATTCGCTCGAATTGTACAGAATGTTATTCAAACCTATCGCTAAAAACTGTGGACCGCTGACATGATGCACTGTCATCCATAAAAATTCCATTGTTGTTTGGGAACACGCACCCGAACACAGCCCATTTCCAGTCAATGATCGATACTGCTGGACCAAAGTCCATTCCATGTAAACACAGAACGCACCATCTACATCTACGTCCATACTCCGCAAGCTGCCTGACGGTGTGTGGCGGAGGTTACCTTGAGTACCTCTATCGGTTCTCCCTTCTATTGCAGTCTCTTATTGTTCGTGGAAAGAAAGATTGTCGGTATGCCTCTGTGAGGGCTCTAGTCTCTCTGATTTTATACTCATGGTCTCTTCGCGAGATATACGCAGGAAGGAGCAATATACTGCTTGACTCCTCGGTGAAGGTATGTTCTCGAAACTTCAACAAAAACCCGTACCGAGCTACCGAGCGTCTCTCCTGCAGTCTTCCACTGGAGTTTATCTACCATTTCCGTAACGCTTTCGCGATTACTAAATGATCCTGTGACGAAGCGCGCTGCTCTCCGTTGGATCTTCTCTATCGACCCTATCTGTTTCGGATCCCACACCGATGAGCAGTATTCAAGCAGTGGGCGAACAGGTGTACTGTAACTTACTTCCTTTGTTTTAGGACTGCATTTCATTAGGATTCTTCCAATGAATCTCAGTCTGGCACCTGCTTTACCGACGATTAATTTTATATGGTCATTCCATTCTAAATCACTCCCAATGCCTACTCCCAGATAATTTCTGGAATTAACTGCTTCCCGTTGCTGACCTGCTATTTTGTAGCTAAATGATAAGGGATCTTTCTTTCTATGTATTCGCAGCACATTGCACTTGTCTACATTCAGATTCAATTGGCATTCCCTGCACCATGCGTCAATTGTTGCAGATCCTCTTGCATTTCAGTACAATTTTCCATTGTACCTATCGATATACCACAGCATCATCCGCAAATAGCCTCAGTGAACTACCGATGTTATCCACAAGGTCATTTATATATATTGTGAATAGCAAAGGTCCTACCACACTCCCCAGCGGCACACCTGAAATCACTCTTACTTCGGAAGACTTCTCTCCATTGAGAATGACATGCTGCGTTCTGTTATCTAGGAACTCTTTGATCCAATCACACAACTGGTCTGATAGTCCATATGCTCTTACTTTGTTCATTAAACGACTGTGGGGAACTGTATCGAACGCCTTGCGGAAATCATTATGCAGCCATGACCAGCTTGCAAAGTGCCTTGTCGACAACTTGGGTCCATGGCCTCGTGGGATCTGCGACACACCCGCACCCTATCATTAGCTCTCACCAAGCGAAATCGGGACTCTTCAACCAGGCCAAGGTTTTTCAGTCGTCTAGGGTCCAACGGATATGGTCCCGAGCACAGAAGAGGAACTGCAGACGATGTCACGCTGTTAGCAAAGGCACTCGCGTCGATCTCCTGTTGCCATTAATGCCAAATTTCGCCACATTGTCCTAAAGGATGCGTCTGTCGTACATACCACATGGACTTCTCCTGTGTTTTCACGCAGTGTTGCTTGTCTGTTAGCACTGACAAATCTACGCAAACGCCGCTGCTGTCGGTCATTAATGCCTGAAATCTGGTATTCTCGGTGCACTCTTGGCACTGCCGATCTCGGAATATTGAATCCCCTAACTATCTCCGAAATGGGATGTCCCATGCGTCTAGCTCCAAATATCATTCTGCGTTGAGTCTGTTAATTTCCGGCGTGCGGCCATAATTACGTCGGAAACCTTTTCACGTGAAACACCTAAGTACAAATGACAGCTCCACCAGTTCACTGCCCTCTTATACCCTGTGTACGCGATACTACTGCCGTCTGTATACATCTACATCTACATCTATACTCCGCGAGTCACCTTACGGTGTGTGGCGGAGGGTACTTATTGTACCACTATATGATCCCCCCTTCCCTGTTCCATTCACGAATTGTGCGTGGGAAGAACGACTGCTTGTATGTCTCCGTATTTGCTCTAATTTCTCGGATCTTTTCGTTGTGATCATTACGCGAGATATATGTGGGCGGTAGTAATATGTTGCCCATCTCTTCCCGGAATGTGCTCTCTCGTAATTTCGATAATAAACCTCTCCGTATTGCGTAACGCCTTTCTTGAAGTGTCCGCCACTGGAGTTTGTTCAGCATCTCCGTAACGCTCTCGCGCTGACTAAATGTCCCCATGACGAATCGCGCTGCTTTTCGCTGGATCATGTCTATCTCTTCTATTAATCCAACCTGGTAGGGGTCCCATACTGATGAGCAATACTCAAGAATCGGACGAACAAGCGTTTTGTAAGCTACTTCTTTCGTCGATTAGTCACATTTTCTTAGAATTCTTCCTATGAATCTCAACCTGGCGCCTGCTTTTCCCACTATTTGTTTTATGTGATCATTCCACTTCAGATCGCTCCGGATAGTAACTCCTAAGTATTTTACGGTCGTTACCGCTTCCAATGATTTACCACCTATGGCATAATCGTACTGGAGTGGATTTCTGCCCCTATGTATGCGCATTATATTACATTTATCTACGTTTAGGGAAAGCTGCCAGCTGTCGCACCATGCATTAATCCTCTGCAGGTCCTCCTGGAGTACGTACGAGTCTTCTGATGTTGCTACTTTCTTGTAGACAACCGTGTCATCTGCAAATAGCCTCACGGAGCTACCGATGTTGTCAACTAAGTCATTTATGTATATTGTAAACAATAAAGGTCCTATCACGCTTCCCTGCGGTACTCCCGAAATTACCTCTACATCTGCAGATTTTGAACCGTTAAGAATGACATGTTGTGTTCTTTCTTCTAGGAAATCCTGAATCCAATCACAAACCTGGTCCGATATTCCGTAAGCTCGTATTTTTTTCACTAAACGTAAGTGCGGAACCGTATCAAATGCCTTCCTGAAGTCCAGGAATACGGCATCAATCTGCTCGCCAGTGTCTACGGCACTGTGAATTTCTTGGGCAAATAGGGCGAGCTGAGTTTTACATGATCTCTGTTTGCGGAATCCATGTTGGTTATGATGAAGGAGATTTGTATTATCTAAGAACGTCATAATACGAGAACACAAAACATGTTCCATTATTCTACAACAGATTGACGTAAGCGAAATAGGCCTATAATTATTCGCATCTGATTTATGACCCTTCTTGAAAATGGGAACGACCTGCGCTTTCTTCCAGTCGCTAGGTACTTTACGTTCTTCCAGCGATCTACGATAAATTGCTGATAGAAAGGGGGCAAGTTCTTTAGCATAATCACTGTAGAATCTTAAGGGTATCTCGTCTGGTCCGGATGCTTTTCCGCTACTAAGTGATAGCAGTTGTTTTTCTATTCCGATATCGTTTATTTCAATATTTTCCATTTTGGCGTCCGTGCGACGGCTGAAGTCAGGGACCGTGTTACGATTTTCCGCAGTGAAACAGTTTCGGAACACTGAATTCAGTATTTCTGCCTTTCTTCGGTCGTCCTCTGTTTCGGTGCCATCGTGGTCAACGAGTGACTGAATAGGGGATTTAGATCCGCTTACCGATTTTATATATGACCAAAACTTTTTAGGGTTCTTGTTTAGATTGTTTGCCAATGTTTTATGTTCGAATTCGTTGAATGCTTCTCTCATTGCTCTCTTTACGCTCTTTTTCGCTTCGTTCAGCTTTTCCTTATCAGCTATGATTCGACTACTCTTAAACCTATGATGAAGCTTTCTTTGTTTCCGTAGTACCTTTCGTACATGATTGTTATACCACGGTGGATCTTTCCCCTCGCTTTGGACCTTAGTCGGTACGAACTTATCTAAGGCGTACTGGACGATGTTTCTGAATTTTTTCCATTTTTGTTCCACATCCTCTTCCTCAGAAATGAACGTTTGATGGTGGTCACTCAGATATTCTGCGATTTGTGCCCTATCACTCTTGTTAAGCAAATATATTTTCCTTCCTTTCTTGGCATTTCTTATTACACTTGTAGTCATTGATGCAACCACTGACTTATGATCACTGATACCCTCTTCTGCATTCACGGAGTCGAAAAGTTCCGGTCTATTTGTTGCTATGAGGTCTAAAACGTTAGCTTCACGAGTTGGTTCTCTAACTATCTGCTCGAAGTAATTCTCGGACAAGGCAGTCAGGATAATGTCACAAGAGTCTCTGTCCCTGGCTCCAGTTCTGATTGTGTGACTATCCCATTCTATACCTGGTAGATTGAAGTCTCCCCCTATTACAATAGTATGATCACGAAACTTCTTCACGACGTTCTGCAGGTTCTCTCTGAGGCGCTCAACTACTACGGTTGCTGATGCAGGTGGTCTATAGAAGCATCCGACTATCATATCTGACCCACCTTTGATACTTAACTTAACCCAGATTATTTCACATTCGCATTCGCTAATAACTTCACTGGATATTATTGAATTCTTTACTGCTATAAATACTCCTCCACCATTGGCGTTTATCCTATCCTTGCGGTATATATTCCATTCTGTGTCTAGGATTTCGTTACTGTTCACTTCCGGTTTTAACCAACTTTCCGTTCCTAATACTATATGCGCACTATTTCCTTCAATAAGAGATACTAATTCAGGAACCTTGCCCTGGATACTCCTGCAGTTTACCAATATTACGTTAACTTTTCCTGTTTTTGGTCTCTGAGGACGGACGTTCTTTATCAACGATGATAATGTCCTCTCTGGTAAGCCGTCAGGTATTTTATCGTTTCGCCCAAGGGGGGGTCCCTCTAACCTAAAAAACCCCCGTGTGCACGCCACACGTACTCTGCTACCCTAGTAGCTGCTTCCGGTGTGTAGTGCACGCCTGACCTGTCTAGGGGGGCCCTACAGTTCTCCACCCAATAACGGAGGTCGATGAATTTGCAACCATTATAGTCGCAGAGTCGTCTGAGCCTCTGGTTTAGACCCTCCACACGGCTCCAAACCAGAGGACCGCGATCGACTCTGGGCACTATGCTGCAGATATTAAGCTCAGCTTGCACTCCGCGTGCGATGCTGGTTGTCTTCACCAAATCAGCCAGCCGCCGGAAGGAACCAAGGATGGCCGCAGAACCCAAGCGGCAGGCGTCATTCGTTCCGACATGTGCTACTATCTGCAGCCGGTCACACCCAGTGCGTTCAATAGCTGCCGGAAGGGCCTCCTCCACATTACGGACGAGACCCCCCGGCAAGCACACCGAGTGCACACTGGCATTCTTCCCCGACCTACCCCCTATTTTCCTGAGGGGCTCCATAACCCGCCTAACGTTGGAGCTCCCTATAACTAATAGGCCCGCCCTCTGTGACTGTCGGGACCTTGCCGGAGAATCGGCCACTGGCCCAACAGGCGAGGCATCCTGTGGTGGCTCGGAAACGATGTCATCACCACTAGGAAGCACCCCGTACCTGTTGGAAAGGGGTAAGGCAGCTGCCACGCGGCCAGATCCCACCTTTGCCTTTCGGCCAGGCACGCGCGAGCCCACCACTGTCCGCCATTCACCCTGGAGTGATGGCTGACCGGTAAGATGCTCACTGCCGGAAGACGCAGCGACATCAGGGGTTCCATGTGATTCCAAGGCCACCGAAGTAGGCATAGGTCTCACCACAGTTGCCCCATTTCCACTACGAGCCGATGCCTGCGCCTCGAGCTCGATGAGCCTAACAGACAAAGCCTCCACCTGCCCCCGAAGAGTGGCCAATTCTCCTTGCGTCCGCTCACAACAACCACAGTCCCTACACATGACTATGTTTACCCTACTCTATGCGGTGACAAATTCCCAAGATAATCTTCTGATGAGCTACTCTGATAATCAAGAAACACTCACTGAAATACGAGACGCGAAAACTACGCTAGGTTTTCCCAGAAAAACTATTTAAAAGCTAAGCGCAGCAAATAAGTACAAAAACGCTTTATACAAACAGCTACTCTGATAATCAAGAAACACTCACTGAAATACGAGACGCGAAAACTACGCTAGGTTTTCCCAGAAAAACTATTTAAAAGCTAAGCGCAGCAAATAAGTACAAAAACGCTTTATACAAACAGTACTCGCTGCTGCTGGTGCTCTCGCTCTGGCTGTCACAAGACAACTGCTGATTCAAGTGACTAGTGGCTAACGGCCGCGAAACAAACAAAAGACGGTTTTAGGGCGCTTTCTGTTCTAAACGATCAAGAAAATACTAAGAAATCTAACACGAAAACTACGTAAAGTTTTATCAAGAACTGTTAGTTACTATGCAGAGCAGATAAACACAAATAGAATCCCTTCCTTAGTGGATGGTCGTAAACAAAATGCAAAATAAACGCTTTATACAAACAGTACTCGCTGCTGCTGGTGCTCTCGCTCTGGCTGTCACAAGACAACTGCTGATTCAAGTGACTAGTGGCTAACGGCCATATGACTTTAGTGACATCGTGTACAGAAGTACTGTGATGCACCTACGGCCTATATGAACGCTTTATTCAGAGAGTGCTCGGATAGACATGGAACGAGAGACGTTTTGCAGCGATCTTGGTCCACACGATTACGCAAGGAAAATTCCTAGCGCGCTGTCATGACCAAACGAATCGGCTTCCGTGGCCACACGCACTGCCCGTACAGAGAGAGACTGTCGGGAAAGCAAATACACGCGGAAACTGCGGCTGGTTTCGTATTAGCCGAACCACCTTCCTGTAGAGAAAGTAGACCTAGATCATGTGTCACGCGCCAGTCGCTACGACGCGAACGGACAGAAACTCGGCGAAAAAAGCAGCTCGTTCAGATGCATTGATAGAGCTCACTCCTCCACCTAAGGCGTCTCTGGCGGGTGTTTCCGGGCAATTCTGCGAGCGAGTGCAGGGCAACCAAGGAGAAAGTCGTTTAACTAGATCCTGGTTCTCCTTTCTGTCTGAAACCGGATCTGCAGATGCACTGTACTAGTAAGTACCTTGTCTCCTACTTGTATGAAAATTCAAGGGCTTCCTACAGTACGTGGTGGAATCAGTTTCTGTTATGAAGGGTCAGTGTTACAACCATCCGCAACTGACCAGCTGTCCGTAATATTTGCGCGGATGTTCTTTTCCTACGCCTTTGCGGCCTTTATCTCTATATTACTATAATAATGTATACTGAAGCGTTTAGTGTGGTTTCACCGCCAGACACCACACTTGCTAGGTGGTAGCCTTTAAATCGGCCGCGGTCCGTTAGTATACGTCGGACCCGCGTGTCGCCACTATCAGTGATTGCAGACCGAGCGCCGCCACACGGCAGGTCTAGAGAGACTTCCTAGCACTCGCCCCAGTTGTAAAGCCGACTTTGCTAGCGATGGTTCACTGACAAATTACGCTCTCATTTGCCGAGACGATAGTTAGCATAGCCTTCAGCTACGTCATTTGCTACGACCTAGCAAGGCGCCATTATCATTTGCTATTTATCTTGTGATGCATGTACCGTCAGACCGATGTTCACCAATTATGGATTAAAGTTAAGTATTTCCAGAAGCTCCTTACTTTTTTTACTAGACTCAACTCCTTTAACTGTTCCAGACCTCACGCCAGCCTGCGCGAGCTTAAACGCGTGCCTTTCGGCTCATAGTGGCTCGGCTGTCTTGCCAAGTCACAACATTTAGTTTCAGTACCTGCAGTAACGAAATTTTCCAAGATGTGAGACTGCACGGGAAGTGTACGCCTCATTTTAATAGGATTCCGCGATCAGTATGTGTGTGGTCGACGGAATGTTATGATGGATGTAGTTATGTAAAGACAGTGGAGCTGAGTTTCTCAATGCAGGGAACATTTCATAACATATGTGTTGTCTTCCCAAAACTTTTGAAACCTCTGTTGTCAAGTAAACATCCGTCAAACAGTATGTTTCGAATCTGTTACGAGATTCAACAGCCAAAAATTTAATTTTATGACGGAATTTAACTCGTTAAATCTGTCGCAGCACCTGTTGACATGTATAATTTGTTCTAATAATTCTTTCTAGTAATGTTATCGTTTCATTACACACAATGCTGTTTTGTTAGACTATGGTGTCCTTTCTATTCCTCCCACATACAGTTTCAGGCGTTCTATTGAATCAGTTTTTTAGATCGATCTTGTCACAAATCAAAACAGGAAGAAAGAGAGAAATGTAGAATTTTTTGCGTGGAGTTCGAATAATGATCTTTACACGAGCTTGAGTGTTCGCCTGCCATCATGTGAAATGCGCCACGGTTATTACACTGGAGTACGTCCCTTATGCTTTCTGTGAGTTGATAGATAATGAAGAAAGTGATATTTTGTAATTTTTACTCTTGAATATGAGTTAGGTGTTTCGCGAGAACCAAATCTAAAATTCGTAGCAGTACCAGGAGTATCCAATATTTTTATCCTCCCGTTCGTTCGATAAACCTGACAACATTCGGAAAATAACAAAAAACTTGGAAGCTCCGAAAAAGTACACAATACCTTAATTTCTATTATTTGTTGATCAAATTTCGTATATAGCTAGTTATTATGGTCGAAAATGTTGAACATTTAACTTTGTAATCATTCTCCGGAACAAACATAGTCACAAAACGATCAGCTTTGGTGTCGGGTAAATAACATGACTGGAATGGAACCTGTGTGCCAGATTAACAACGGGTGGCCTGGTACGCCGGCCAATCTGACTGGTGACTCTGCGCTCTACCACATACATTTAAGCGAAAGATGGACGGGTTCTTCACCACCATAAAACACACAGAAAGCAATTGCACACGTCGACACAAATCCCCTTCGATCAATGTGACGTTGTAGCCGCAGGAAAAGCAAAGAACGACAGAAATAACTACCACCTGGGCTTAACACTGGGGTAGGAATAAATTCCTTTTCCCTAAACGCCGTGTAAGTGTTTTCGATTCCAGAAATGATTCAGACGCACCGTAAGGTTTAGCTCTTCCTAACAACGAAATAAAGTAATGACTATCATTTTAAAGCACTCTTACTAATCATCTCGTTTGTTGTATATCAACAAATACATGCCGCAATTCATATATTATACATGCTGAGAACGTCTCTGTGATATACTGTATTCACATGGCTCTTCCCATGCATTAATTTGGTTTTGTGAGATTTTTGGTGGCTTAATGTTGTTGGTGCTATACATTATACACAAGCAGACATTTGTGTCATGCCAGTTTGACAGAAAAGGTTTCACATAACAGTTGTGCTAATCTTTATGCCAATTACCGGCCTAGATTGCAACGTTAGCTTACTTAATTTTAACTATATATCATGTATCGTGTGATACACCTTTTTCGAAATTAATTGAATAACCTATCGCCCCGCAGATGGAACGCGCGACGTAGCAAGAAAATGTGAACTAATGTCTGCTGAAAGAAATGATTCTAGTTTCTTTAGCGACGAATCTTATTTCATCCACACTTTTCTGTCTTAGCTTGCGATTTAGACGCGCCTTTGTTAGGAGGTGCGATATTTTAATGTAGAGATTCTGTGTCATTATACCAGTTAAACTCTGAAATGTCCTTATTTAAAGTAAATTACTGCATCTACTTTGTCCCAACTGGTATTGATCTGTTTCAGCATTAGTCTGAGACAAGGCGACGTGGAAGTCTTAATAAGGTGATGCAACTGATCGGCCACCATTGTAGCAGCCTATATACAAATTTGCATGACCAATCATAGCAGCTGCCTTCATTAGCTTTTAATGATTGCGAAGTCTGACTACAAGTTGTTGTATGCATTTTTATGCACGCTAGCATTGGTGACTCAACCTTTAATCCTGTAAACGGTCTAGCAATACTCTATTAATAATAAATGACCACGAAAACCACTATGTCGATTTTGAAGTATAACCTTAATTCAATTCACCTTCTTTATCAAAACTTTCCGTCTTTCCTTGTGATATTGCTACTCTCATCAATTCCATTAGTAAACATTTTTAATGATTAACTCTCAACTGCAGTAGAAATTTTATGATCGCCTAATAGCAAATATCAGACGCTGCGAAAAAATTAAAAACCACAAAATGCAAAAAAAAAAAAGCAACATTAACACTTATTTCCGTTTAAACTGCATCTTTAACTTTTTAAATTCCAATTACAGAACATGTTTCGGCGTAGAGCCGTCGTCAGATACTGCAAATGAAATTAAACACCTCAGAATTCTTCCATATATTCATATGAACTGAAAGTGCAGTCTAGACGGAAACTGGAATAAAAAAACGGACATAATCTCGAACTCCTATTAAAAATTTAGTTTTTTACTGATAAAAAAATTGTAGTGTTGATCCATGATGACTTTAAAAGAGAATGCAACGTTATGCGCAAATAAATAACTTTTGTTTGGAAAGCTGAAGTGAGCTAACGGTTGTTGTATGTACGAGGTGCATTCAAGTTCTAAGGCCTCCGATTTTTTTTCTCCGGACTGGAAAGAGATAGAGACATGCGCATTGTTTTAAAATGAGGCCGTGTTCATTGTCAATACGTCCCAGAGATGGCAGCACCATACGGCAGATGGAATTTTGCCGCCAGCGGCGAGAATGAGAACTGTTTTAAATACTTAAAATGGCGATGTTTTCCTTACTTGAACAGCGTGCAATCATTCGTTTTCTGAATTTGCGTGGTGTGAAACCAATTGAAATTCATCGACAGTTGAAGGAGACATGTGGTGATGGAGTTATGGATGTGCCGAAAGTGTGTTCGTGGGTGCGACAGTTTAATGAAGGCAGAACATCGTGTGACAACAAACCGAAACAACCTCGGGCTCACACAAGCCGGTCTGACGACATGATTGAGAAAGTGGAGAGAATTGTTTTGGGGAATCGCCGAATGACTGTTGAACAGATCGCCTCCAGAGTTGGCATTTCTGTCGGGTCTGTGCACACAATCCTGCATGACGACCTGAAAATGCGAAAAGTGTCATCCAGGTGAATGCCACGAATGCTGATGGACGACCACATGGCTGCCCGTGTGGCATGTTGCCAAGCAATGTTGACGCGCAACGACAGCATGAATGGTTCTTTTCGTCGGTTGTGACAATGGATGAGACGTGGATGCCATTTTTCAATCCAGAAACAAAGCGCCAGTCAGCTCAATGGAAGCACACAGATTCACCGCCACCAAAAAAATTTCGGGTAACCGCCAGTGCTGAAAAAATGACGGTGTCCATGTTCTGGGACAGCGAGGGCGTAATCCTTACCCATTGCGTTCCAAAGGGCACTACGGTAAAAGGTGCATCCTACGAAAATGTTTTGAAGAACAAATTCCTTCCTGCACTGCAACAAAAACGTCCGGGAAGGGCTGCGTGTGTGCTGTTTCACCAAGACAACGCACCCGCACATCGAGCTAACGTTACGCAACAGTTTCTTCGTGATAACAACTTTGAAGTGATTCCTCATGGTCCCTACTCACCTGACCTGGCTCCTAGTGACTTTTGGCTTTTTCCAACAATGAAAGACACTCTCCATGGCCGCACATTCACCAGCCGTGCTGCTATTGCCTCAGCGATTTTCCAGTGGCCAAAACAGACTCCTAAAGAAGCCTTCGCCGCTGCCATGGAATCATGGCGTCAGCGTTGTGAAAAATGTGTACGTCTGCAGGGCGATTACATCGAGAAGTAACGCCAGTTTCGCCGATTTCGGGTGAGTAGTTAATTAGAAAAAAAATGCCTTAGAACTTGAATGCACCTCGTATAGCTTGAAAGGCTAAAATTCGAGCGGTAGGATGAAAAGCGAACAATCAGTACGAATCATCGACAAGAGTTGCTCAAATTTTGGAATCGTGTTTATGTCCTGGAAAGAAGCATCCTATGCTTCGAATAGCCACGTGATTCAAAGATATAGGACAACGATGTATTAGGCCCGTAATGCCTCAGCTGTGTCCTGTTGCCACAGAACTCCAGTAATACTTTTTTTGTCTAGGGAGGATTCTCGGACGCCCTGAGGAAGAGCAGACACAGACAGCAAACCTCAACGGCTTTCAATGACCGACAAAGTGACAACTTCGAGGCCTCACGCTGGATCTGAGGCACAGAAGGCAATTACAAGTTCGACAGAGGGTGAACCCCACGAGCGAGGGGTTTTCAGAAGTTTGCCATCTCGTCTGTCCTGTACAAATCTCATTATCCCTTCCCAGCTACCGCAGCCTACATTCATTAGATTCCCTTTAGTACGAGGGTCATTCAATAATTAAAGAGACAAATTGGTCTGGGAAAAAAAACTGCCAGTATGGCAAGTTTGGTACTTTTATGGCTTCACGTTGGCATCACCGGGATGAGCCCTGATCAGCTGATGTATCGACAGTGTTTTGTTTATAATCTCAAAAATACATTTCAAGATGACCAGTCCGCTTGAAACGTCCACATTAGTTGAACAACGTTCTGTTATTCGTTTTTTACTTGCTGAAGGCTAGAAACCAGTGAACATATACTGTACAATGTCTAAAGTTTATGGTGAAGGTCGTATGAATCGTGCAAATTTTACAAGTGGGTAGAGCAGTTCAAAAATGGTCGGGACTCAGTGAGTGACGAACACCGTTCTGGCCGACCAGATGCAGGAGTCTGTTTTGACCACTTGAAAGTCGAATTGATGACATAATTCGTGCCGACCGCCGTGTGACTGTGTAAATGATAGTTGACAAGGTTCAAGTTAGTACTGGTAGAATTCATAAAATTATCTGTAAAAAGCTGAAGTACCGCAAACCATGTGCAAGATGAGTTCCAAAGAAGTTGACGCGGCTACACAAGGAAACAAGGTTGAGAGCGTGCACAGGGCTAAAGGGACGTTATGAAAGAGAATTGTTGCAAAATTCAGGAAACCTGCAGAGAATGGGCGCCTAGTGCAATAACTGGCAGTTGACCGCGAACGCAGATGCTTTACCAGGCAGAATTGGTAGAGAATATACAGAAGAAGCAAAGAAGAGCAGGCTGTACCATTGCGGGTTCGTTTGTTAAGCCCGTGAGCACCATGGAAATGCTCATCAAGCTCCAGAAACAGACAGAACAGTACAGTACAGTACAGTGAGATGACAGAAAGTCATAAGATAGCACCTAATATCGTGTTAGACCTCTTTTTGCCCGGTGCAGTGCAGCAACTCGACCTGTCATGGACTGTACAAGTCGTTGGAAGTCACCTGCGGAAATAT
This sequence comes from Schistocerca serialis cubense, assembly GCF_023864345.2. NCBI lineage: Eukaryota > Metazoa > Arthropoda > Insecta > Orthoptera > Acrididae > Schistocerca > Schistocerca serialis. The sequence continues at coordinate 703,738,305 of NC_064638.1, forward strand.
TGAGCCATCCTGCCTCTATAACTGCCCATAATTGCGAAAGTGTTGCCGCTGCAGGAGCCGGCCGGGGTGGCCGAGCGGTTCTAGGTGCTACAGTCTGGAACCGCGCGACCGCTACGGTCGCAGGTTCGAATCCTGTCTCGGGCATGGTTGTGTGTAATGTCCTTAGGTTAGTTAGGTTTAAGTAGTTCTAAGTTCTAGGGGACTGATGACCTCAGAGGTTAAGTCCCATAGTGCTCAGAGCCATTTGAACCGGTGCAGGAACTTGTGCAGAACTGACCTCTCGATTGTGTCCCGTAAATGTTCTATGGAATTCATGTCGGACGATCTGGGTGGCTACACCGTTCGTTCGAATTCTTCAGACTGTTCTTCTACGAACAATTGCGGCTCAGCGACATGCTGCGAGGCCATCCGTAAAAATCCTATCTTTGTTTTCGAGTATGAAGTCCATGAATGGTTGCCAATGGTCTCCTCGTAGCTGAACACCCAGAAGACCCATTTCACTGCACGTAAACACAGCTTAACATCATTATGGAGACACCACCAGCTTCCACAGTGCCTTGTTGACAACTTGGGTCCATGGCTTCGTGGAGTCTGCGCCTTACTTGAACCCTACCATCAGCTCTTACAAAGTGAAATCGGGTCTCATCTGACCAGGCCATGGTTTCCCAGTCTTCTATTGTCCAACCGATATTTTACGAGCCTAGGAGAGACGCTGCATGCGATGTGCTATCAGCAAAGGCACTCACGTCGGTCGTCTGCTGCCATAGCCCAGTAACGCCATATTTCGTCACATTGTCCTAACGGATACGTTCGTCATTTCTACAGTTATTTCACGAAGTGTTGCTTGTATGTCAGCAGTAACAACACTACGCAAACGCTGCTGCTCTCGGCCATTAAGTGAAGGTTGGTTGGTTGGTTGGTTGGTTTGGGGAAGGAGACCAGACAGCGTGGTCACCGGTCTCATCGGATTAGGGAAGGAAGTCGGCCGTGCCCTTTCAGAGGAACCATCCCGGCATTTGCCTGGAGTGATTTAGGGAAATCACGGAAAACCTAAATCAGGATGGCCGGACGCGGGATTGAACCGTCGTTCTTCCGAATGCGAGTCCAGTGTCTAACCACTGCGCCACCTCGCTCGGTAAGTGAAGGCCGTTGGCCTCTGCGTAGTCCATGGTGAGAGGTAATGCCTGAAATCTGGTATTCTCGGTACACTCTTGACACTGTGGATTCTTAGGGCTACGTCTTTGATTGTTATTGCATCACAGTAGTAAAGATTCGGCACATCTAATGATTGAACTAGCTTTTGCTTTATGTGTTATACCGAGCTAAGTATGTCATCTTTTTAACATTTCTGGCAGTTTAACATCCTCTTTTGCTAAAACTCGAACAACAATTATTTTTACCACTGACTCATGTTCCTCGTAATGACTCTTTGCGATAAGTGGTACAGTGACTGAACAGACAGTCATTAGATTCGGTTAATGAACTTACCTCACAGCCTTCTATCCACTGCCTAACCTATGAACACTTTTGTCCAGCTACGTAACTGGAACACAAAAGGTCATAAGGTCGCATCCCTATACCAACGAGCTGATAACAAACCGTTCCAGATTAAGAGAAAGACCATGGTTCTGTCATAGACGTTTCTCGCGCGCAATATTAGCCAGTAGATTCCGTATCCATATCCGTGACTTCGCCTGAAGATGGTGGATACGGAATCCACTGAAACGTTGCGACAAGACGACGACTCCACTCGGCTGATAATCCGAGAAGATTTCATAGCTGAAATACGCCGGGAAAGCCTGCAATCATATATACGCATGAACCACATTCCCTGAGAATAATAAGCCATGAGCGTATTTAGACTCCAGTTATGTGGGGACTTAATCCAAAAGCTTAAATTTCGAACAGAATTGTACTGTCTAGGACAATACTTCAATCTGAAGTTAGTGACGGTTCGTAGCCACGCACTAACATTCATTTCGTAAACGAATTGTTTGCGGACCTATGTTTTCCGGTTACGTATACTTTCACCTGTATCAGTTTTCGCTATTAACTGGAATACACCACGTACAAAGAAAATAAGAGTAAATGTGTCATTACTGTGTTCGACTTCACCTGTAACCACAATGGATAAAGCCGGCTGGCAAAAACGTGAAGCACCCAGAAGTGCAGGAGGAAACAATATGAAACTTCACTGGTCGAGACGGTTGTGATTACAAAGAACTTGGCAATAAGAGCCCACTTATCAGTATGATGTTGCACCGCCTCTGGCCTGGATGCTGCGCTGCTTCGGTTGGAAAGCGTGTCATTAAGCCGTTGTGTCCTCTTCTGAGGGAAGCTGGCCCACGATTGTTATAACTGGTGCTTTATACCCTGAATACCGGCAATGGGGCCTTGTTGACGCCCGAGGTGGTCCCATTCTTGTTCTATCGAGCACAGTAAGGGGCAGTCTGACAATCGGCCCAACCGCGAAGAGAGTACAGAAGGTAGCTGTTCAAACAAGGAACTCATGAGTAAAATTTCAGTGGGTCAGTCATAGTATTGTATTCTTGTGAGACTGACGAAACGTTATTAATACGGAGATGGGGATTAGAAGGCGCATTGAGTGTATTTCTGATTTCAGAATATATGTCACAAGTAGTGTTCGAATACAAGACTTCTACTTCACAGAAGTACAGTATTTGAGTGACAATGTGTAGATGTGATGATTAATTTACTAATTTACGCTATAATCCGGTTTTCCTATGTTTCATAGTAGAGAGAATTTATTACTTTTTGAAAGTGATATTGCTCTTTGACATTTGAACTACACTTATGGTAGGAATTACATGTATGCTCACAGTCAGGTGCTCATTCAGAGCCACAAGAAGACGTTTGAGTAATATTCTGTTGCGAATTATCGGGGAATTTTATGTTAGGCCTCTGTTTCATTAACGGTCCACCCGCTCCATAACGATATTATTTGCGAAGTGCTCGGGAATGGAAGGTTGAAACAGTTTTTAGTTAAAGCTAATCAATTAAAAACCCATTAAATACGAGAACTGCGACACAATTGTCCTCTCAGAGCTCCAGCCCTCATACCTGACGGCTTCCCACACCGTGACGTCAGTTAAAACACCGTTGTGCCTCTCCAAAACATTAGATGAGTGGCACCTCTTCCCAGGTCGCCACAATACCCGCCGACAATGGCCACCCTGGGTAGCACAGAAACATGATTCATCACTGAACACATTGCGAGTCCATTCGTCAGCGGTATGTGCGTCAGCATAACGGCTACTCTTCAGCACAGCTGTTTGTGTTGTGGTACTATTTGTAGCCTACGCATGGGACGGTAATTCCTTAATCTGGTCGCTGCATATCTTCGACCAACGGTGTGGGATAGCACGGAATGTTGAAAGGAGTCTATTACTTGTTCTCGAATGGTGGGCATAGACGTCAAGGGGTTATGATGTGCTCTGTGCACAATACGGCCATCCTCTCTTATGCTGGTCAGAAGAAGTCGACCGGAATCTTGATGACGAGTCTGACTGATCCCACCTTCACATGCACTCCAATATCGGGCCACTGTCACATCCGAATGTCCCACAAATATGAATATTACAAGATTCGACTGGCTGGCCAAATGAACACCTACAACGAAATCGCTTTCAAATTCTGTCAGGTGCCGAAACGTTGTCTCACAAGACTATACGTCTCCATGTTCTTCACAGTGATCACTCAACATTTGGCTCTTCATGTCCCTTGCACACGATGTTTCACGATCTCACCGACAAACTCTGAGGGATGATAGATCACAGAACTAGTCATTTTTTGTTAAGAAAAATACAGTGTAAATCACGCAAAACTTGCACCGCAAATATTGTAGAAGTGGAAAGTGCTGTTTATGTGCGGTTTTCATGGATGGGACTGGTAGTCAGGGGGTTGTACTGTTTGCCATTAACCGATTGTAATAATACTTAAAAAATGTATTTTTTTGTGAAAACATACATTTTTTAAATGGAACAGTGCCTATTGACGTTAACAAACTAAAAGTAGAGTAAATTGGAATGTCAGTGGTGTTTGTTGCAGGATTCCAGTGCGACTTGTTTACTATATATAGTATTTCGAAGAGTTTCCACACTGACACTTGTACAATACCTGTGGTACCACACACTAAAAAACAACTCTAGTTATGTGGAGTCTGACCAGTAAAGAGACAATGATCACTGCCGGGGGCAATACACGCTTCCAGTCTGGTGTGGAACGACTGCTGCACATGTGCTAGCGTTTCAGCGGAGGTCTCCGAGAAGGCTGCAGTACTGCGTAGTTGCATATCATCGGGTGTAGTTTGTATATCCTTGTAGAGAGCGTCTTTCACCTTTCCCCACAGAAAAAAGTCTACAGGTGTCAAATCTGGGGAACGAGCTAGCCAAGGTACGGGTCCTCTGGGTCCGATCTGGAACAATTCGTGAAGACTTGCTGTAGTACTTCGTGCACTATGGGCTGGACAACCATCGTATTAGAACCACAGGTTTCTCCTAGTCTGTAGGGGAATGTCTTCTAGCATCCATGGAAGGTGGTCCGTTAGGAGGATGCTACATTTGTGCACATTCAGTCTTTCATCTATGAAAAACAAGTCTATGAGCTGATGGTTCACTATCCCACACCACACTTTTACACTCCATGGACGCTGACGTTCCATCCGACGAAGCCAACGGGGTTTGTCAACAGACCAATAGTGCTCACTTCAGCGGTTTAACTGGCGATGATTGGTAAACGTGGCTTCACCACCAAACAAGATACATGATACTTCTGGAGTATCCTGTCTTAATGCCTATGTACAGAAGTTAACACGGTTTTCATACTCGTTTCCGTGCAGCTCTTCTTTGAGAGGTATGTGATACGGATCGAACCTATGTCGATGGATAATGTGTATGACACTTGCCTAACTCATGCTAACGAGCGGATCAACTGCAACAGCAGCAAGAACATTAATTTCCTCTTTCTGTCGTCACTTGTCTCCTTCTGTTACGTTGTCTAGGTGTTACTCCACCACTTTCATGTATCAGGTTGAAGAGATTAATAAATAATTTCCGAGATCGTCTATTTCGATTTCTTGCCGCATACACCATACAGGAACGAACTGCATTCTTCCTACACTCTCCGTACGTCATGAGCATGTCGGCTTTTTGTGCAGTGGTAAACCCCATCGCCCACTCACGACGTACCGCTTGGACTGTAACACACTAACTGACCAACAAGTCGCAATACATTCAAGGTACAGAAGCGCACTGTAAGAAAACGAAACAACATCGTACCTAGCAACTACGCAGGTTGAATGGCACAACAAGTGCGGGTGTAGAACCTTTTTAAAATACGATATCTCGTAAACGACTAGTAGAAGAATCCTGCAACCAACACCACTGACATTCTAATTTGCCCTATGTTTAGTCTTTTAATGTCAACAGGCATTGTTCCATTTAAAAAAGTGTATGTTTTGCACAAAGGTGCACCTAGGTATTATTACAATCTGTTTATTGGCTAACAATATGTGCCCCTGATTACCAACCCATTCTGTAGAAGCCACACGCCAATAGCACTTTCCATTTCCGCAATAGTTACGGTCCAAGTTTTAGGTGATTCACCCTGTGTATGGTTTGGTCCGACGTTTACGAATAACACGTGTGGTCATGATGCGCAAAGCCACCTAACGACCAGCTGCGCCGCTCCGAGTAAGCTTTCTTAAGTGGAGTCAAATCAGTTTTGTCACTCAGACTGTCTTGTAATACTGCATCTTCAGTGGTGTGTGTCTCACCAGTGCTGCATTCAGCTCGTGTTGTTGTAAAAGTGTATCTTCATTGTCATGCAGCTTACTAGTCATGAATTCAGGTTTCTTGCTGTTAGTGCTCAGTGAAATATGGATTACGGATTTGATGAGCTCACTAACGTGATTATGTGTTAAGGCGAGGCTGGGGAAGTGGAAGAGCAGCTCTCTGTACCTACGAAAATCGGGTCCCTAACAAAGACACCTAAATCACAATACCTTTGCTGCAACTCTTGGACGCTTACGAGAAACAAGGAATCTGCGCCCTCAGTATATTGGTGGTAGCAGACGTGTCGTGAGAACACTAGATTTCGAGGGTGAAGCGATCCATAGATTTGGTAGTGAACTTTCAGGTAGTTGCGTGCCATAGCCCAAGCTACAAGAAAAGGTAACGTGTTTGTGTGGGTAGTATTGAAGGTGTACAACCTAAACGCGTACCATCTTCAAAGGGTGTACGTTTTAGGACCAGTTAATTATCCACAACGTTCGCAGTTTGTACAGTGGTTTGTCCATTAAAGAGTGAATGATGCATTCCACACACGTTTTATTTGCATACGAGGCCTTTTTTAGACGAGTCGGGGACATTGACAGCAGCAACGGGCACAACTGGGGCTATGAGATCCCGCATGCGGTTACTCATAAGAGTGCACCAATGAAAGTTCTCCGTAAACGTGTGGGCGGGAATGATGGATAATCATCTTCTAGGTTCAAATGGCTCTGAGCACTATGGGACTTAACTTCTGAGGTCATCAGTCCCCTAGAACTTAGAACTACTTAAACCTAACTAACCTAACGACATCACACACATCCATGCCCGACGCAGGATTCGAACCTGCGACCTTAGCGGTCGTGCGGTTCCAGACTGTAACGCCTAGAACCGCTCGGCCACCCCGGCCGACCATCTTCTAGGACAATGATTCCCAACCTACTGGTAATTACCCCCTGAGGGGTAAATGAAATTTTCTGAGGGGTAAAAACAGAAGGATTTGATTTTGATTCAGTAATGAAACTAAAATTATTTTTAAAAGATCTTCACTACTACCACAATTTTGTGAGATTAATATTGACTATGTAAACTTCCAATGCAACCAGCAAATAACTGACGACGTAGGTTGCAAGTGCTTCTCTGGGACGAAGAGGTTGGCGCGGAGAGGAATTCGTGGCGGGCCGCATCAAACCAATCAGAAGAATGATGACCCCAAAGAAAAAGTTATCAATAATTATTTTTCTCAGTTACTAGCATTGTGGAGATTACAGGTTTCTCACATAGTCCAACTACTGCGCAGATACTTTGTGCTATGTACCAAACATTGATCATGGTAAAAGTGAAACATATACAGGGTGTTTCAAAATTGACCAGTATATTTGAAACGGTAATAAAAACTAAACGAGCAACGATAGAAATACACCGTTTGTTGCAATATGCTTGGGACAACAGTACATTTTCAGGCAGACAAACTTTCGAAATTACAGTAGTTACAATTTTCAACAACAGATGGCGCTGCGGTCTGGGAAACTCTATAGTACGATATTTTCCACATATCCACCATGCGTAGCAATAATATGGCGTAGTCTCTGAATGAAATTACCCGAAACCTTTGACAACATGTCTGGCGGAATGGCTTCACATGCAAATGAGATGTACAGCTTCAGCTGTTCAATTGTTTCTGGATTCTGGCGGTACACCTGGTCTTTCAAGTGTCCCCACAGAAAGAAGTCACAGGGGTTCATGTCTGGCGAATAGGGAGGCCAATCCACGCCGCCTCCTGTATGTTTCGGATAGCCCAAAGCAATCACACGATCACCGAAATATTCATTCAGGAAATTAAAGACGTCGGCCGTGCGATGTGGCCGGGCACCATCTTGCATAAACCACGAGGTGTTCGCAGTGTCGTCTAAGGCAGTTTGTACCGCCACAAATTCACGAAGAATGTCTAGACAGCGTGATGCAGTAATCGTTTCGGATCTGAAAAATGGGCCAATGATTCCTTTGGAAGAAATGGCGGCCCAGACCAGTACTTTTTGAGGATGCAGGGACGATGGGACTGCAACATGGGGCTTTTCGGTTCCCCATATGCGCCAGTTCTGTTTATTGACGAAGCCGTCCAGGTAAAAATAAGCTTCGTCAGTAAACCAAATGCTGCCCACATGCATATCGCCGTCATCAATCCTGTGCACTATATCGTTAGCGAATGTCTCTCGTGCAGCAATGGTAGCGGCGCTGAGGGGTTGCCGCGTTTGAATTTTGTATGGATAGAGGTGTAAACTCTGGCGCATGAGACAATACGTGGACGTTGGCGTCATTTGGACCGCATCTGCAACACGGCGAACGGAAAGCCGAGGCCGCTGTTGGATCACCTGCTGCACTAGCTGCGCGTTGCCCTCTGTGGTTGCCGTACGCGGTCGCCCTACCTTTCCAGCACGTTCATCCGTCACGTTCCCAGTCCGTTGAAATTTTTCAAACAGATCCTTTATTGTATCGCTTTTCGGTCCTTTGGTTACATTAAACCTCCGTTGAAAACTTCGTCTTGTTGCAACAACACTGTGTTCTAGACGGTGGAATTCCAACACCAGAAAAATCCTCTGTTCTAAGGAATAAACCATGTTGTCCACAGCACACTTGCACGTTGTGAACAGCACACGCTTACAGCAGAAAGTCGACGTACAGAATGGCGCACCCACAGACTGCGTTGTCTTCTATATCTTTCACATCACTTGCAGCGCCATCTATTGTTGAAAATTGTAACTACTGTAATTTCGAAAGTTTGTCCGCCTGAAAATGTACTGTTGTCCCAAGCATATTGCAACAAACGGTGTATTTCTATCGCTGCTGGTTTAGTTTTTATTGCCGTTTCAAATATACCGGTCATTTTTGAAACACCCTGTATATAACAAATGCAAAATCTCATGAAAATGTCCTCTCCACGTTGTAGATAGTTTCTGCAGTAGACCAGAAACTGCTTCATTGCTCACATAGAGAGAGACAAATAAACTAATTGACTGCACGATAACAGTATGCAGTTGTGTCCCAGGAGGAAAGGTAAATATTCAGGGATATGATTGGAAAAATCGTCTGAAACAAAAAAAGTAGTAAACAGAGGCTCTAAAATGCATACCTTAAGAGCTATCAGCACTTCTTCATCTTCGATGCTGTGAAGCACATCTCTTCTACTGCAAGCTCTTTGCTTTCCATATTCTGAGAGGTGGTAGTATGAAGCAAAACAAGAAAAAAAGTTCAGCAAATAAGGGCTGTAAAATGTATACCTTATGAGCTATGACATTGACTTATCTTTGCTAGTGTGAACACATCTCTCCTGGTGAACAAGTGCCCATAGTGTTTAAGTTATGCATTCTAGAGCTCAAGTGTACTAAACAATTCTTTCTTATTTTGGTCCATACTGTCTCCTCCCAAAACATGGATAGATATTTGTTCCTCAGTATCGAAAATGAAGAAGTGGTTATAGTTCTTAAGGCAAACCTCATGTTTACTAGACTTTTCTGCTCCGAATGATCACTCCTATCATATCCCTGAATATTGGCCATTCCTCTGCAACATCTTATATAAGGCTACTATAGCGCTGTACACAGTATTAATATAATTGATAATAATTATTAGAGTGGACAGACACAAAGCGTTAACCGTCCGAAGTCTTCCAATTTCTGCTAATTCAGAATTAAGGACTACAGCAATCAAGCTAATTACGAACAGTAGGTATAGTGCACACATTTTAACTTGGTTGATTTTAAATGGAGGTTCAGGAGAAGCAAGTGCCACTAGGGAAAGTAGTAGTGCAGGGAAAGCATGTTTTGTAACAAGTGCTTACCCTCAATGTCACTAGTTAGCTTTCTTATCTGAGAAGGTAGTTAGTACTTGAAATGCACTCGGAATTACTTCATCATTCTCTCTCTCTCTCTCTCTCTCTCTCTCTCTCTCTCTCTCTCTCTCTCTCTCGTTACCTGAACACAACACATGAAACGCGGAAAAGAAATGTGGGAGTCTAGATTTATAGATGTGAAAACAGATTTTTGTCTATGATAGCAATGAAAATAGAAACAAGTAATTGCAAAGTCCAGGACTGAAGTATAATATTGTTGTTATAACTGAATGGATCTGGAGCATGATTTACGATTACTGTCTAAGATCTGGTTGCGCTCAGGGATGATGGTCTAAAAAAGCTTGGGGAAACACTGGTCTAAGATCTTGTTGCACTCTAACAAAGGTTGTGGAACACTGTTCTACGACCTGTGATAGTGGCACCTATTGGAGCGGCTTACTTACAGCTCCTGCAGACCACGGAACTGCTGGACAATTTACCGCTTGCTGTGCGTAGAGGGCTCTGGTTCCAGCACGATGGAGCGCCAGCTCAGTTCGGCGTTGATGTGTGAGCACAGTTAACTGTCGATTTTGAGGAACACTGAATAGGACGAGGAGAACCAGTTGCGTGACCCGTGCTTTCGCCTGACTTCACACCCTTTACCTTTTTTAGGGACGTGTCAAAAGCATTGCGCCAAATCTGAACCAATCCTGGTGTATTCTTCAGAGTTGTACGGGCATTGATACGAAAGCGTACAGCATGTATTGAGGAACAGGGCGAACTTTTTGAAAGACTGATGTAAATTAGTCACAATATGTTTAATAATAATAAACGGTATTCTCCGTCAGTTATAGTTTTTCGTTATTAAGATCGCATTTAAGACTATATGTTCCTTGATAGAAAGTGATCTTCTTTCTGCGACCTATCATTCGTCAAGGATTTTCGGTGAGGTCCTGAAACACCCTGTATACGCTACCAGGCTTTGTGACAACGGTAAACACGAACAACACTAACGCACTCTGGTGGCCATTCCACCCGTCACAAAGAATTGCAAGTATAAACTTTCACATACCCGCCGATGACTTGCACGCTTACGAAGCTCCACTGAATTCTGACGATGAGATACTAATGTCAACGTTCAGAGAAGGCCGATGTGTCATTTTCTCCTGACAGTGATACCTCAACGATAGTAAAGACGGAGAGGATGGAATTCTGTACGGCGGATTTAGCAGAACAAAAATTCACGTCGCGTCTGACGCAACAAGCGGCTGCGCGATCAGCGTCCATCTACATGTTGGCGGCGGCTTAAAAAATCAGTAGCGTCTGTCACTAAAGTGGTCGTCTACGAAAGGTGTCTGTCCCCATATTTGGCGGCCTGTTAAGACCAGTCTGGTGACTCGATCACAGATGTGACACCCTTTCCTAATTTACTTTCAAGCAAGGCATGATGGTAAACACTAAATGGAAAAGCACTCCTGGAGGTAAACAATCCTTCATCACTGGAAACATTGATGCAACTAGGCCATCGGATTCTGGAGAGCCTAAAATATCATATGAGGAAGATTCGGATCTTCCTGCAACTTGCTTTTGTAGCAATTACTACTGAGACATTCATAATGTATATGAAAGTGAAAAAGTGAATATCGTTTATGGCGAACGTCACTAAACTATCAGAGACGTGGTACGGTTGAATGCTGAGAAGAATGCACGATCTGTCTTTGCAAACATTATAAAAAGAGTTCTATAAAATGGAAGTGTGGAGAGTAAAATACGCCAAGGCAAAAGAGGAGTAGCTCTGAAAGAAACGAAACTAACATTTTAGCAGCAGTAACACACATTGAAAATGTCACTAACAGGCATCTCGGAAGTACGAGGGGGATCAAACAAACAAGTGTTCTGCGAAAGCTGCATTCCATCGCATTTCATCCTCTTCACATTCCACTGCATGTACAGCTTTGTGGCAATGACTTCCAGAATTGATTACACTTCTCCGAATGTTAATTACAAGAAGTGCAAAGCTATGTGGCACATCTATGCAAAATTTTGCTTAAGGAAGAAGCATTGTTTACAAGCCATGGAGAAGTCAATCTTAGCAATATTTATTAATCATCAGTTGAAAACCAGCGCGGACTCAAAGAAGTGGATAAAAACAACCATTTGGTATACCAACGATTTGTGCGTGTTTTTTAAGACCCACTCCATTGGCCCCCATTTTATTGATGGAAATCTAAATACACTCAAGTATCTCGAGTTCCTAAGAAATGCTGCTGCCGCAGTTATTGTAAGGCGTCCCACTGGACACAGGGCAGTCAGAGTGGCAACAATATGACAGGTGTTCCTCTCCTTCGGTACGTGTAGTGGCAGACCCTCTTAAGAGAACATTTGGAGAGCATTGGAACGATCTTTCAGGAAACGCAAAACGGTCTGCATACTCACCGAACGTAGCAGTTAGTGCTTTTATCTGTGGCGAAAATTAAAACAACGATCTATTAGGAAATACCGACGACTCCAGAAGGCATGAAATGCCATATAACACGAGCCTGTGCTGCCATTAACTCCAGATGAAATTGAAAAGGGAGTATTGTTCCTCCAGAATCACTTTACAGCGTGTAGCAATGCTTAAGGTCAACATTTTGAGCACCTGGTATAGCAGCCGTGATAACAAACACACCAACAGAATCTGTGTTACATGGCTGCTTATATTTGATATAATAAGGCAGACCATTCTGCAACCTCTTCTCCTGTTTTGTGGCGCTGTTATCTTGATATTATTTGATCAAGTCTCATCCGTAAATGTTATACAGCTGCGGTTCTCCTAGAAGTTTCTTTCAAATACCACAGAAAAAGTTTATAGTCTCATTAGAAGAAAACAAAGTCGGTGTCGTAATTCGTGGACTATAAACATAAAAATTACTTGCGAACGTGAGAAAATTCGCCATATGTTTTTGCTATAACTTGGAGAAAACAGCACCTCGGTATACTTACTCATTATGGATATATTTGCGATTGCCTGTCTAATCCGCCTCACATATATATACACTCTAAGTAAAGAAAAAAAGTAAAATAAAACGATGCATCACGAAGGAATCAACCGAAAGAGACGGAAATCGGTAGATGTGATGTACATGTGCTCATAGACAATTGATTACAATTTCAGAAAAATTGGATGCTTTATTCAGGAAAAAGAGCTTCACAAATTGAGCAAGCCTATAACGCGTTGATCCACCTATGACCCTTACGCAACCGAGCGAGGTGGCTCAGTGGTTAGCACACTGGACTCGCATTCGGGAGGACAACGGTTCAATCCCGCGTCCGGCCATCCAGATTTAGGTTTCTACATCTACATCTATACTCCGCGAGCCACCTTACGGTGTGTGGCGGAGGGTACTTATTGTACCACTATCTGATCCCCCCTTCCCTGTTCCATTCACGAATTGTGCGTGGGAAGAACGACTGCTTGTAAGTCTCCGTATTTGCTCTAATTTCTCGGATCTTTTCGTTGTGATCATTACGCGAGATATATGTGGGCGGTAGTAACATGTTGCCCATCTCTTCCCGGAATGTGCTCTCTCGTAATTTCGATTATAAACCTCTCCGTATTGCGTAACGCCTTTCTTGAAGTGTCCGCCACTGGAGCTTGTTCAGCATCTCCGTAACGCTCTCGCGCTGACTAAATGTCACCATGACGAATCGCGCTGCTTTTCGCTGGATCATGTCTATCTCTCCTATTAATCCAACCTGGTAAGGGTCCCATACTGATGAGCAATACTCAAGAATCGGACGAACAAGCGTTTTGTAAGCTACTTCTTTCGTCGATGAGTCACATTTTCTTAGAATTCTTCCTATGAATCTCAACCTGGCGCCTGCTTTTCCCACTATTTGTTTTATGTGATCATTCCACTTCAGATCGCTCCGGATAGTAACTCCTAAGTATTTTACGGTCGTTACCGCTTCCAATGATTTACCACCTATGGCATAATCGTACTGGAATGGATTTCTGCCCCTATGTATGCGCATTATATTACATTTATCTACGTTTAGGGAAAGCTGCCAGCTGTCGCACCATGCATTAATCCTCTGCAGGTCCTCCTGGAGTACGTACGAGTCTTCTGATGTTGCTACTTTCTTGTAGACAACCGTGTCATCTGCAAATAGCCTCACGGAGCTACCGATGTTGTCAACTAGGTCATTTATGTATATTGTAAACAATAAAGGTCCTATCACGCTTCCCTGCGGTACTCCCGAAATTACCTCTACATCTGCAGATTTTGAACCGTTAAGAATGACATGTTGTGTTCTTTCTTCTAGGAAATCCTGAATCCAATCACAAACCTGGTCCGATATTCCGTAAGCTCGTATTTTTTTCACTAAACGTAAGTGCGGAACCGTATCAAATGCCTTCCTGAAGTCCAGGAATACGGCATCAATCTGCTCGCCAGTGTCTACGGCACTGTGAATTTCTTGGGCAAATAGGGCGAGCTGAGTTTCACATGATCTCTGTTTGCGGAATCCATGTTGGTTATGATGAAGGAGATTTGTATTATCTAAGAACGTCATAATACGAGAACACAAAACATGTTCCATTATTCTACAACAGATTGACGTAAGCGAAATAGGCCTATAATTATTCGCATCTGATTTATGACCCTTCTTGAAAATGGGAACGACCTGCGCTTTCTTCCAGTCGCTAGGTACTTTACGTTCTTCCAGCGATCTACGATAAATTGCTGATAGAAAGGGGGCAAGTTCTTTAGCATAATCACTGTAGAATCTTAAGGGTATCTCGTCTGGTCCGGATGCTTTTCCGCTACTAAGTGATAGCAGTTGTTTTTCTATTCCGATATCGTTTATTTCAATATTTTCCATTTTGGCGTCCGTGCGACGGCTGAAGTCAGGGACCGTGTTACGATTTTCCGCAGTGAAACAGTTTCGGAACACTGAATTCAGTATTTCTGCCTTTCTTCGGTCGTCCTCTGTTTCGGTGCCATCGTGGTCAACGAGTGACTGAATAGGGGATTTAGATCCGCTTACCGATTTTATATATGACCAAAACTTTTTAGGGTTCTTGTTTAGATTGTTTGCCAATGTTTTATGTTCGAATTCGTTGAATGCTTCTCTCATTGCTCTCTTTACGCTCTTTTTCGCTTCGTTCAGCTTTTCCTTATCAGCTATGATTCGACTACTCTTAAACCTATGATGAAGCTTTCTTTGTTTCCGTAGTACCTTTCGTACATGATTGTTATACCACGGTGGATCTTTCCCCTCGCTTTGGACCTTAGTCGGTACGAACTTATCTAAGGCGTACTGGACGATGTTTCTGAATTTTTTCCATTTTTGTTCCACATCCTCTTCCTCAGAAATGAACGTTTGATGGTGGTCACTCAGATATTCTGCGATTTGTGCCCTATCACTCTTGTTAAGCAAATATATTTTCCTTCCTTTCTTGGCATTTCTTATTACACTTGTAGTCACTGATGCAACCACTGACTTATGATCACTGATACCCTCTTCTGCATTCACGGAGTCGAAAAGTTCCGGTCTATTTGTTGCTATGAGGTCTAAAACGTTAGCTTCACGAGTTGGTTCTCTAACTATCTGCTCGAAGTAATTCTCGGACAAGGCAGTCAGGATAATGTCACAAGAGTCTCTGTCCCTGGCTCCAGTTCTGATTGTGTGACTATCCCATTCTATACCTGGTAGATTGAAGTCTCCCCCTATTACAATAGTATGATCACGAAACTTCTTCACGACGTTCTGCAGGTTCTCTCTGAGGCGCTCAACTACTACGGTTGCTGATGCAGGTGGTCTATAGAAGCATCCGACTATCATATCTGACCCACCTTTGATACTTAACTTAACCCAGATTATTTCACATTCGCATTCGCTAATAACTTCACTGGATATTATTGAATTCTTTACTGCTATAAATACTCCTCCACCATTGGCGTTTATCCTATCCTTGCGGTATATATTCCATTCTGTGTCTAGGATTTCGTTACTGTTCACTTCCGGTTTTAACCAACTTTCCGTTCCTAATACTATATGCGCACTATTTCCTTCAATAAGAGATACTAATTCAGGAACCTTGCCCTGGATACTCCTGCAGTTTACCAATATTACGTTAACTTTTCCTGTTTTTGGTCTCTGAGGACGGACGTTCTTTATCAACGATGATAATGTCCTCTCTGGTAAGCCGTCAGGTATTTTATCGTTTCGCCCAAGGGGGGGTCCCTCTAACCTAAAAAACCCCCGTGTGCACGCCACACGTACTCTGCTACCCTAGTAGCTGCTTCCGGTGTGTAGTGCACGCCTGACCTGTCTAGGGGGGCCCTACAGTTCTCCACCCAATAACGGAGGTCGATGAATTTGCAACCATTATAGTCGCAGAGTCGTCTGAGCCTCTGGTTTAGACCCTCCACACGGCTCCAAACCAGAGGACCGCGATCGACTCTGGGCACTATGCTGCAGATATTAAGCTCAGCTTGCACTCCGCGTGCGATGCTGGTTGTCTTCACCAAATCAGCCAGCCGCCGGAAGGAACCAAGGATGGCCGCAGAACCCAAGCGGCAGGCGTCATTCGTTCCGACATGTGCTACTATCTGCAGCCGGTCACACCCAGTGCGTTCAATAGCTGCCGGAAGGGCCTCCTCCACATTACGGACGAGACCCCCCGGCAAGCACACCGAGTGCACACTGGCATTCTTCCCCGACCTACCCCCTATTTTCCTGAGGCGCTCCATAACCCGCCTAACGTTGGAGCTCCCTATAACTAATAGGCCCGCCCTCTGTGACTGTCGGGACCTTGCCGGAGAATCGGCCACTGGCCCAACAGGCGAGGCATCCTGTGGTGGCTCGGAAACGATGTCATCACCACTAGGAAGCACCCCGTACCTGTTGGAAAGGGGTAAGGCAGCTGCCACGCGGCCAGATCCCACCTTTGCCTTTCGGCCAGGCACGCGCGAGCCCACCACTGTCCGCCATTCACCCTGGAGTGATGGCTGACCGGTAAGATGCTCACTGCCGGAAGACGCAGCGACATCAGGGGTTCCATGTGATTCCAAGGCCACCGAAGTAGGCATAGGTCTCACCACAGTTGCCCCAACGCCACTACGAGCCGACGCCTGCGCCTCGAGCTCGATGAGCCTAACAGACAAACCACCTGCCCCCGAAGAGTGGCCAATTCTCCTTGTGTCCGCTCACAACAACCACAGTCCCTACACATGACTATGTTTACCCTTCTCTATACGGTGACAAATTCCCAAGATAATCTTCTGATGAGCTACTCTGATAATCAAGAAACACTCACTGAAATACGAGACGCGAAAACTACGCTAGGTTTTCCCAGAAAAACTATTTAAAAGCTAAGCGCAGCAAATAAGTACAAAAACGCTTTATACAAACAGTACTCGCTGCTGCTGGTGCTCTCACTCTAGCTGTCACAAGACAGTCGCTCCAGGCAAATGCCGGGATGGCACGGCCGACTACCTTCCCCGTCCTTCCCTAATCCGATGAGACCTATGACCTCGCTGTTTGGTCTCTTCCTCCAAACAGCCCAACCCAACCTTTACGCAAGCAGTTATTCGCCTAACATTGATTGACAGAGTTATTGGATGTCCTCGTGAGGGATATCTTGCCAAAATCTGACCAATTGGCGCGTGAGATGGTCAAAATCTCGAGTTGATTGGAGGGCCCAGTCCATAACGTTGCAACCGTTCTTAATTGGGGAGAAATCCAGCGACTCCTTGCTGCTGTCCAAGGTAGGGTTTGGCAAGCATGAGGACAAGCAGTAGAAACTCTAGCCGTGTGCTGGCTGACGCTATCTTGCCTAAATGTAAGGGCAGGATGGCTTGCCATGAAGGGCAACAAAACGGGACGTAGAATACGTCGACGAACCGCTGTGCTGTAAGTGTTTCTGTATATGTACGAGGGCTATCCACAAAGTACATTACGTTTTGGAATTAAAAATAAATAAAGTATTGGAAATTTTTTTAATTATATACAGATGAAAGCCACACTTAAATACTACTTTTCTACATAGTTGCCATTTAAATTAAGGCACTTATCGTAGCGATGGACGAGCTTGGAAATTCCTTCGTCGTAAAATTCGGCCGCCTGCGCCTTCAACCATGTGGTTAATCAGTAACCCGGTAGAAATACGATTTTTGTGGATTTCCTGGAAAGAGGCACTACAATAAACTCTCAAAGGTATTGCCGAACTCTGCACCACCTCAGAAGAGCAATACAAAGCAAGCGCAGGGGAAAGTTTGGCTCAAAGATCTTGCTGATTCACGACAACGCCCGGGCTCACACGGCAAATGCCACTCGTGAAGTTCTCGAATATTTTAAAGTGGGAGTTGTTTCCTCATCCGCCGTACAGTCCCGACCTGGCACCGAGCGACTTCCACTTATTCCCAGCAATCAAGAAGTGGTTGGCTATGCAGCGTTTTGATGACGACGCACAGCTTCAAGAAGAGGTAACCAGGTGGTTGAAGGCGCAGGCGGCCGAATTTTACGACGAAGGAATTTCCAAGCTCGTCCATCGCTACAATAAGTGCCTTAATTTAAATGGCAACTATGTAGAAAAGTAGTATTGAAGTGTGGCTTTCATCTGTATATAATAAAAAAAATTTCCAATCCTTTATTTATTTTTAATTCCAAAACGTAATGTACTTGTGGATAGCCCTCGTACATCACTTCCACCTATTTCCGTCCCATTCGGATAATTCCTTCGTGGTGCGTCTTCTTTTTCTCTCTCTTAGAGTGTATATCCACAGCATCAGATACTGCACATTGCGTGAAGGGGAACAGGGGGAGTCTTCATAACTATATATCACCCGACTTCCTTTCCTATTTCATTCCCTTATGCCTTGTGAACGGGGAGGAATGACTATCAATACATGTCCTATTGTCTCTTATCTTACCCTGACGATCTATGCACGTGATTCACGAAGGAGACAGTAGACATTTGCACAGTCGTCCTCGAATACCGCTGTTTTAAATTTGCCCAACAGCATCTCGCGGGAATAATAGCTTCCTTCTACCAAAATTTTCCGTTTAAGTTCCCTGAGAATCTCATCAGTGTGGGTTGTTCTGAGCTGATCCTCGCACTGCTTCTCTGAAGTCATTCGATGTCTGCTCTCATGTCTACTTTACCACTACTTCGTATTCTTGAACAGTGCTTTGAAAATGCTCTATTAGCGACTTGCTTTGGAATCGCACCTCATAGTCCCGAAACGTTTCCAACACTTTGGTTTGGTAACGAAAAACATAACTGAAAAAAGGTCGAAAATACTGGAGCACGTGAAGCACAACACGATAACACATGAGCACGTGCCACTGAAAGCACCTATCCAGGAACTTTCCCAAGAGGTGATTGGAATCATTCGTATGTTTGCATTTTCGGCCTTTAACTTCTTCTAACCTCTCACCGAATAATATTCCGGGAATTGAAGATTAATCTCAAATTTGTAGTGACGACTAAAATCATAAAATTTCTTCAATAGTGGGATGAAAAGTCTATTTCAGTAGAGAGAAAGGCTGATACATGCAGCAGAAGAATATGCTACTGATTAATTCCTGTGTATTATTCACATAAAAAACCGTCGCCAAGGAACACGAATTCGTGTAACAAACAAACAGTTCTACATAACCTAAAGTCAGAACTCCCTGCCGGCACCGGGAAAGAGATGCTGTTGGATGCGGATTTTGTCGGTATAAGCTCTAAAGATATACAGAAGAACAGAGAAGAAAATTGAGGATTTGTTAGATAATGCTTATTTTGTCTTTCAGACAGAGAGACAATTGTGACATTTGATTGATAATGGAAGCAATCCTTAAGAAAATAAAAACAAGTTGATAGTGTCTGTCGACCCGGAAAAAGCGTTCGACAAACGTTACAAGAAGCTCGAAATTCTGAAAAAAAGTGGTAGTAAGCTATAGGGAAAGATGGCTCGTGTATAGTATATACAAGAACCAAGGGGAAACAAGTGGAATGGAAGAGCAAGGACGAAGTACTCGGTTTAGAAAGTACGTGATACTAGGGTTTCTCGCTCCTGTTGTTCAAGCTCATAGAAGAAGCAAAGACGGAAATGAAAGAAAGGTTCAAGAGTGGGATTAAAATTCTGGGTGAAAGGATATCAATGGTAAACATGGCATTGCTACCATCGGCGTAAGTGGAGAAGAATTACAGGACGTGTTGAACGGACTAAACAGTCTAATGATTACAGAATATGGCTTCAAAGCAAATGTGCTACCGCCGGCCGGGGTGGCTGAGCGGTTCTAGGCGCTACAGTCTGGAACTGCGCGACCGCTACGGTCCCAGGTTCGAATCCTACCTCGAGCATGGTTGTGTGTGATGTCCTTAGGTTAGTTAGATTTAAGTAGTTCTAAGTTCTAGGGGACTGATGACCTCAGCAGTTAAGTCCCATAGTGCTCAGAGCCATTTGAACCATTTGAACCAAATCTGCTACCGACGCAGCAAAGTAACGCACGGAGCGACGAGGCAAAGAGGAGACAATGAGCAGACTAGTATATGTAAGAGAGGCATTCCTAACCAAGAAAACTATTCTAGTACCAAACGTCGACCTTAATCTGAGGGAGAAATGTCTATGAATGTACGTTAGGAGCACAGTAGGTAAAGCGAAGAAGAAGAGACTCGAAATGTTTGAGATGTGGTCCTACAGATGGATACTCAAAAAGTAGAATGACTGGTAAGGTAAGCCTTGAGGAGGTTCTCCTCGCAATTGGCGAAGAAAGTAATATATTAAAAACACCGAGAAGAAGGAGAGAAAGGATGATAGGACATGTTAAAGGCATCAGGGAATAACGTCTGTCATATTAGAGAAGCTATAGAGGGGAAAAACTAAAGCGCATTCGAATACATCAAATAAATTACTGAAGATGTTGGGCGCTATTACTATTCTGAGACGAGGTTCGTTAATTTGCTCCAGGAGGTTGAAATGTTAGAAGTTTTCAGTGCTTGCACAGTCGACGACGTTAGCAAGCGGCCCCGTGGCGGTCCAGTCGCGCGTACTCACCCGAACGTCCATGGTGGCGGCCGTCTGTGGACTGACAGCGGCTCAGGCGGAAGAGGTGCGCAGGTCCAGCGGTTTGGTGACCCACCGCGCCCACCGCCTGCGTGGGAGATGCAGTTCTTGCACAAGAGCTCGCGATGGACCGCGCGCCGCCCGTGCTGTAATGCCGCCCACGATCGCTGACGGCGCCACTTTCTTTCCCCCTGGCTGTGGCCGCCTTTCGGGAATTACCAGACCAGGGCACACACACACATCGTTTTCTCACCCGCGTATGTGGCATCGTTGCCTCAATATATTTTTAATCCCGTTCCTCCCAATTGCCAGTCCAGCGCTTTACCACGGCGTCCTTCGTTCAGTGTATGTACCGTACACTGTCCCAGAGCGCGATATTTTAAAACTGTAGGTAAAGTACGTTTCATTGCAGCCTATACTGCCGCTAAAGTAGCGATGCATGTATTGTACAATGCTCCAGACCATGATATTTTAAAACAATAGACTAAATTGTACCACTCAACAATATAGCCACTGAAGTAGAGTTAACAAGAGAGAAAACTATTTTTATTAGGGTGGTGCATAAGTTCGTAGCGTTTTTGTTTTGCATCTTGGTATTGCGGTTGCTATGGGTTTATCTAACGATTGTCATTTTTCATTTGCAGTTCACTGTTGCTATCTGACTTTACATATTGTCATTTCGGGATAGTGAGTGGAGCTGCGGACGCTAGAAAAACGAGTGTCAAATCGAGAAATTGGAATTGCAACGTCCCCTTTGAAAAAGTATAAATGACTGTGCTTAAACTGACACACAATATTTTTAGCGCAACGCAATCTGACTTTCAATAATTCCTACAAAAGAATGGCCCTGACTAACAATAGCCTATACCTCTCATGAATCACTTACCTCACCAAAATCTTCGTTACTCGAACTACTGCAATACAGTGAGCGCCAGTACTGACAGCTAAGTAAAAGATTCTAACTACTGAAGGCACTAACTACTGATAGGCATAGTCAGCAAATGAAAGATTTTGATAGGGAACAAACAATGTATTTACCTTAATAGTGTTCAAAAGTCATAATATATATATCAGTTCATGACATCCAGTCTTACAAATTTACTGTCTCTGATGGACGCATGTCCAGATCATCCACTCTCAAAACTCCGCCATCTCTCTCCCCACATCCACCACTGCTGGCAGCTCACCTCCAACTGCGCAACGCTACGCGCTGTTAACAGCCAACTGCCCAACACTACAATAGCGACTATTGCAACAATGCCAACCAGCCACAGACTTCACACAGCACAGTCAGTGATTTTCATATAGAGCGCTACGTGGCGTTACCGGCATAAAAACCTAAACAGCCTACTTACAGAATATATCTAACGTATTATTCTGTTCGGGGCCAATACACGGGTGACAGCAACGGAGACAGCCAGAAACATTTGCGCCGTGTATGAGGATACTGCCATTGGACAGAGCATGGCAGGAAAGTGGTTTTCTCGTTTGTTGGAGAACTGTTTTGACATTAGTGACTCTAGGAAGACATTCCAAGTTCGATGAAGATCGTTTAAACGCCCACGTCAGTGTATTGGAGAACTGGCAAATGTGATGAACTGTGACCACTCCGCTATCGTGTGACATTTGCATACAATGGGGAAGGTTGAAAAATAGGGTGTATGGTATCGCGTGCTCTAACCCAGAAGCAAAAAATCGGCGGGTGGCCATGTATGCATCTCTGCTGGCTCGTGATCAATTGGCTAGTGAACAACACCGAATTTTCCTATCCTGCATCGTTACTGGAGACGAGAAATGATGTCTTTATGCTAACATAAGGAAAAGAAAGTAGTGGTTGGGTCCAAGCAAAGCAGCAACTTCCAGTACAAGGACCTGCACGCATCCAAAAAAGATAATGTTACGCTTCTGGGGGAACAGAAACGTGTGTTGTACTACGAATTCTTTCCCCGAGGTGTAAGCATCACTGCTCACATTTACTACCAACAACTGAGACGCTTTACCGACGTAATCCAGGGGCGACGACCAGGAAGACTGCATGAAGTGATGCTATTCCACGATAACGACCGCTCTCATTCTGCTACACTGACAGAAAACACTATACAGGAGCTGGGTTCTGAAGTCATTCCGCGCCCACCTTACTTACCTGACCTTGCGCCCTCAGATTTTCAACTTTTCCGCCTATTGTCTAACAGCCTACAAGAAACTTCCTTTCCAGATGAAAACGTGCTCCCGAACAGTGTCGGCGCTAGGCGAAAACAACTCCGACGACGAATCAGCGTTGTGAGGCCCCTTTCACTTACCAGTCAAAAGTAAAATATTAAATTGAATGAGCTGAATTATAAATTAATAATAATTATACAAAAATTTTACTATTATTATATACAAGGATTATTGAAATTACAAAAATTACATTACACAAACACACATTAAAACAAACGAAACTTCCAGCTTATGTAAGTGTGCAGGCTTTCGTGGACGTTGTCACTAAAGTTACAATCTTCTCGGTTGTTAGGCCGAACCGTATTTTCTTCTAAAATAATTGACGTTTCGACACTAGCAATAGTGTTCTAGCAATAGTGGACACTGAAACATCCCGAAGAAGATCCCAGCAGAGGGATTCTTAATATAGGATTGCGTGAGGCTCTGTTGCAAAATTGATGTCTACGTGAAGCGTGCATATAGACAAAGACGTAGACGTAATCTCAGGGATTATATTTCGCATTATCACACGAAAATATTGCTGCAGGATATCTTTACAGTAGCGAAATTAATTAAAAGAAACCTTTAAATTAAAGAAAGTAATTCCTTTTTAAACAAAATATTCTTTGTTTCGCCGAGAAGCGGCCAATATCTACAGGGTGGTCCATTGATCGTGACCGGGCCAACTCACGAAATAAGCGACAAACGAAAAAACTACAAAGAACCAAACTTGTCTAGCTTGAAGGGAGAAACCAGATGGCGCTATGGTTGGCCCGCTAGATGGCGCTGCCATAGGTCACGCATGCCAACTGCGTTTTATAAATAGGAACCCCCATTTTTATTACGTATTCGTGTAGTACGTAAAGCAATATGAATGTTTTAGTTGGACCACTTTTTCGCTTTGTGATAGATGGCGCTGCAATAGTCACAAACATACGGCTCACAATTTTAGACGAGCAGTTGGTAATAGGTAGGTTTTTTAAATTAAAATACAGAACGTAGGTACGTTTGAACATTTTATTTTGGTTTTTCCAATGTGATAAAAGAAGATTGTACACATGGAAGAATCACGGAGATACTATAAGGTATCAGATAGATTATATAATGGTAAGACAGAGATTTAGGAACCAGGTTTTAAATTGTAAGATATTTCCAGGGGGAGATGTGGACTCTGACCACAATCTATTTGTTATGAACTGCAGATTAAAATTGAAGAAACTGCAAAAAGGTGGGAATTTAAGGAGATGGGACCGGGATAAACTGAAAGAACCAGAGGTTGTACAGAGTTTCAGGGAGAGCATAAGGGAACAATTGACAGCAGTGGGGGAAAGAAGTACAGTAGAAGAATGGGTAACTCTGAGGGATGAAGTAGTGAAGGCAGCAGAGGATCAAGTAGGTAAAACAACGAGGGCTAGTAGAAATCCTTGGGTAACAGAAGAAATATTGAATTTAATTGATGAAAGGAGAAAATATAAAAATGCAGTAAATGAAGCAGGCAAAAAGGAATACAAACGTCTCAAAAATGAGATCGACAGGAAGTGCAAAATGGCTAAGAAGGGATGGCTAGAGGACAAATGTAAGGATGTAGAGGCTTATCTCACTAGGGGTAAGATAGATACTGCCCACAGGAAAATTAAAGAGACCTTTGGAGATAAGAGAACCACTTGTATGAATATCAAGAGCTCAGATGGAAACCCAGTTCTAAGCAAAGAAGGGAAAGCAGAAAGGTGGAAGGAGCATATGGAGGGTCTATACAAGAGCGATGTACTTGAGGACAATATTATAGAAATGGAAGAGAACGTAGATGAAGAGTAAATGGGAGATACGATACCGCGTGAAGAGTTTGACAGAGCACTGAAAGACCTGAGTTGAAACAAGGCCCCGGGAGTAGACAACATTCCATTAGAACTACTGACGGCCTCGGGAGAGTCAGTCCTGACAAAACTCTACTATCTGGTGAGCAAGATGTATGAGACAGGCGAAATACCCTCAGACTTCAAGAAGAATATAATAATTCCAATCCCAAAGAAAGCAGGTGTTGACAGATGTGAAAATTACCGAACTATCAGTTTAATAAGTCACAGGTGCAAAATACTAACACGAATTCTTTACAGACGAATGGAAAAACTGGTAGAAGCCGACATCGGGGAATATCAGTTTGGATTACGTAGAAATATTGGAACACGTGAGGCAATACTGACCTTACGACTTATCTTAGAAGAAAGATTAAGGAAAGGCAAACCTACGTTTCTAGCATTTGTAGACTTAGAGAAAGCTTTTGACAATGTTGACTAGAACACTCTCTTTCAAATTCTAAAGGTGGCATGGGTAAAATACAGGGAGCGAAAGGCTATTTACAATTTGTACAGAAACCAGATTGAAATTATAAGAGTCGAGGGGCATGAAAGGGAAGCAGTGGTTGGGAAGGGAGTAAGACAGGGTTGTAGCCTCTCCCCAATGTTATTCAATCTGTATATTGAGCAAGCAGTAAAGGAAACAAAGGAAATATTCGGAGTAGGTATTAAAATCCGTGGAGAAGAAATAAAAACTTTGAGGTTCGCCGATGACATTGTAATTCTGTCAGAGACAGCAAAGGACTTGGAAGAGCAGTTGAATGGAATGGATTGTGTCTTGCAGGAGGATATAAGATGAACATCAACAAAAGAAAAACGAGGATAATGGAATATAGTCGAATTAAGTCAGGTGATGCTGAGGGTATTAGATTAGGAAATGAGACACTTAAAGAAGTAAAGGAGTTTTGCTATTTGGGGAGCAAAATAATTGATGATGGTCGAAGTAGAGAAGATATAAAATGTAGACTGGCAATGGCAAGAAGAGAAATTTGTTAACATCGAGTATAGATTTAAGTGTCAGGAAGTCGTTTGTGAAAGTGTTTGTGTGGAGTGTAGCCATGTATGGAAGTGAAACATGGACGATAAATAGTTCGGACAGGAAGAGAATAGAAGCTTTCGAAATGTGGTGCTACAGAAGAATGCTGAAGATTAGATGGGTAGATCACATAACTAATCAGCAGGTATTGAATAGAATTGGGGAGAAGAGGAGTCTGTGGCACAACTTGGCGAGAAGAAGAGACCGGTTGGTAGGACATGTACTGAGGCATCAAGGGATCACAAATTTAGCATTGGAGGGCAGCGTGGAGGGTAAAAATCGTAGAGGGAGACCAAGAGATGAATACACTATGCAGATTCAGAAAGATTTAGGTTGCAGTAGGTACTGGGAGATGAAGAAACTTGCACAGGATAAGGTAGCATGGAGAGCTGCATCAAACCAGTCTGTGGACTGAAGACCACAACAACAACAACACAACAATGTGATACATGTACCTTTGTGAACTTATCATTTCTGAGAACGCATGCTGTTACAGCGTGATTACCTGTAAGTACTGTAACATCCACGTGATAAATTTGTGGCTACAGTGCGACGAGAGGAAATTATGCCTCTAACATTTATAAACATTATCTATTCGACGTATGAAAAAACAGTGAAAACTTATAAATATTAATTATTTATATAATATTCTATGATATAATTGGACATATCGATGTGTATGATACAACGACGATGATAATTGTAAATTGCTTTTATGATCTGCGATTGTTGTCTTTTGTTTTTACCTTTTGTTGGTTGGCTTTTGTAAGTTGCGGACGCATATGAAACTGAGGTCTGTTAATAAACTGTAAATATTTGTTAATTATTTCTTGAAAATAGAGTTCATTATTATTATAAATATGAGTGAATAATTATTTGTAACTTTAAGTCCTCTCTCAGTAAGCATTATCTGTGTCAATTATTTCTTTCCGCTGCAACGAGCGCAGCCATTGACGATAGCGATTTGTATCGCGTTTTTGTCTGTGTTTTCCTTAGAAATAAATCAAATGTTTGCTTGATGAGGTCTAAATACTGCACAATATGAAAGTATAGTTTATAGCGTTTAATAAACATTTTAAATATTTACTTATTTTCTCTAACAATAGAAAGTCTCTATCAATTGTCTGCCGCCATCTTAACAATTATCACAGCGGCAAATTCAAATTACGCAACTCTGCAGACATAAATGCTGAACGTAATACAAATGTGTAAAAATAAATGTGCACCGGTGGTCCCGAACTCATTTTAATGAAAATAATTCGAATCAGATTGGTTCTTTAAAAACAGTGCTCATAGCACGATCTTTATAACAAATTTTTCTAGCTGACGTATGGAGCCGAAATTAATTACGCACGAGTTGCGAAGAATATTGCTTCAGGTAACATACGTCAGTGTTGTGAGCGGCTGATATTCTGTGGTTTTAATAATCATTTTGCTGAAGATAACTGTTTCCATCATAATCAATAGTTGTATAGAATCTGTTGTATGAACTGTGATTTAGTGACACTTACACAACTTACAGACAACACTTTAACGCGACGTTAACTTGGAGTTCTTTAGCAACTCGATCAAATCTTTAGCCGGGAGAAAAATTATTTAGTAATTACTCAATTTAATATATAAGATTATCATTTCCATTTACAAATTAGTTAAATACCAAACCACTGAATAACCCAGCGAACGCCACACTGGCGCCCAACGTGGGGCCACCAATGCACATTTATTCATTTTAATAATTGAAATTGTGATCTATTACAGGTACGGAGTACCAAAACAAACTATTAATCATTGTTTATTTACTTGTTTCATGAGCATTGACATCTTCCTACCGAACTAACTATTAATTATTGTTTATTTACTTGTTTCATGAGCATTGATATCTTCCTATCGAACTGCTGTACGAATGTGTATCTGCGCTGGTGCGAGACGCACGAGTAACTTCATTTAAGAAGTGCAGTCCACCACTCACACAGGTAGGGACAGATGTTCATGTCCCGTAATTACATAGCAGTACACTAACAACATTCGCTGTATGTGCAATTTTAAATTAAAATTAATACCTGCAGCCATAAGTAGTAATAATTGAATATTCTGGCTGCGAAAATAATATTTTTGAGTGTTATTTGTGTATATGTGTTAGTTATAAGATCATTTTGTGTCAACTGGTGCTTGTCAGTGATTTATATATTTGTTGTGCTATATTGGTGATAGAATGGTTAAACAAAAGAAAAATAAACTGAATGAGCATACTGATGCAGAGATGACATCAGAGTCTCAGGAAGAACAATCCACCCATATTTCTGATGAATTATTAGAAAATCTAATTATGAATGATAATTTAGAAACTGATGTCCCGAGTGATAGTAAAACCGAGGAGTTGCCAAAACAAACTGACACTCCTGCATTCAACCAGTTAGGAATTAATGAAAATATTTGTTCTTAGCTAGGGGCAGAAGTTAGCAATGCTCAAGCTATGTCGATACAGGATATGCCAACAGCATTTTTTGAAAAGTTTACTATTAAAGAGCGGGAGCGTGAAAGACAACGTCAGCAGGAAAAGAAAAAACGTAGACAGGAAAAGCTTATAGAAAAACAGCAACAGGAGCTCAGGGACCAAGAAAAGGAAAAGAAATTTATTAAAAATATAAACAATATTTTTCTGGAAAGTGATAAAGAAATTGTCCGTAGGATAAATCAAGTGTTGGTCGATCGTGATTATGCTATTACTGCTCATTTTAAGCAGGAGATCGATGCAGTAAAAACCACTATTGAACCGTTAACCAACATTCCAGTTCAGGTCAATAGTCTTCAAACTGAAGTAGATAGACTAGAGAACCAATTCAAAGCCTTGGCTACCGCTGTGGAAACAATGCAGGAGGACATTCCCTCGGAAATCCGAAAGCAAGTCCGAACAGAAGTAGCCAGGATGCTGAACTCTGAAAATCAAAACTTTGAAAATCTGACAGTATGCAGTAATGACAACACTGGTACTGACAGGGAAAAGATCGCAGATAATCTAACTGTGAATTTTAATGCACCAGAAGGAAGACAAATTTTGGTAATCAACCGATATTACCAGAGCAATATGTGACACCAAGGAACAATAATAGTGAAACGGTATGTACTTGTAATAAAGTAACCACACCACCTGCAAATGATAGCAATTCCATGCACTTAACTACTTAAATGCATGAAGAAAGCTTAATTAAGCATAGACAGTTTCAAATATTTAACGAAGAAAGCAAGAAAAACATACATCCAGTATGAAACTTCCTGGCAGATTCATATCAGCGCACACTCCGCTGCAGAGTGAAAATCTCATTCTGGATACATCCAGTAGTTCTCATTCGAAACTTCAAAAGTGTTCCTCCAAAATCATGGTCGGAAGAACAGAAAATACAGTTTGTGATTTCACATATTTCTGGTGATGCGTTGCTCTGGGCATTAAATGCAGCAGAAACTTGCAAAACTTTCCACGACTTTGAGAAGGCGTTCCTTGATCAATTCTGGTCAGCGTCTACTCAAGAGCGACTCCGTAAAATTGTTTACAATACAGAAATGTACAATCCGAAGTCAGGTTCCTTAAGAAAGTACTTTGAAAAATATATTAACATGACCCGGTACTGGGATGAGCCAGTAACCACCAGAGACTTATTGCGAGTGTTAAAAGCTAGATGTTGTTGTTGTTGTGGTCTTCAGTCCTGAGACTGGTTTGATGCAGCTCTCCATGCTACTCTATCCTGTGCAAGCTTCTTCATCTCCCAGTACCTACTGCAACCTACATCCTTCTGAATCTGCTTAGTGTATTCATCTCTTGGTCTCCCCCTACGATTTTTACCCTCCACGCTGCCCTCCAATACTAAATTGGTGATCCCTTGATGCCTAAGAACATGTCCTACCAACCGGTCCCTTCTTCTGGTCAAGTTGTGCCACAAACTTCTCTTCTCCCCAATCCTATTCAATAGTTCCTCATTAATTATGTGGTCTACCCATCTAATCTTCAGCGTTCTTCTGTAGCACCACATTTCGAAAGCTTCTATTCTCTTCTTGTCCAAATTATTTATCGTCCATGTTTCACTTCCATACATGGCCACACTCCATACAAATACTTTCAGAAATGACTTCCTGACACTTAAATCTATACTCGATGTTAGCAAATTTCTCTTCTTCAGAAACGTTTTCCTTGCCATTGCCAGTCTACATTTTATATCTTCTCTACCTCGACCATCATCAATTATTTTGCTCCCCAAATAGCAAAACTCCTTTACTACTTTAAGTGTCTCATTTCCTAAGCTAATTCCCTCAGCATCACCCGACTTAATTCGACTACATTCCATTATCCTCGTTTTGCTTTTGTTGATGTTCATCTTATATCCTCCTTTCAAGACACTGTCCATTCCATTCAACTGCTCTTCCAAGTCCTTTGCTGTCTCTGACAGAATTACAATGTCATCGGCGAACCTCAAAGTTTTTATTTCTTCTCCATGGATTTTAATACCTACTCCGAATATTTCCTTTGTTTCCTTTACTGCTTGCTCAATATACTGATTGAATAACATCGGGGGGAGGCTATAATCGTGTCTTACTCCCTTCCCAACCACTGCTCCCCTTTCATGTCCCTCGACTCTTATAACTACCATGTGGTTTCTGTACAAATTGTAAATAGCCTTTCGCTCCCTGTATTTTACCCATGCCACCTATAGAATTTGAAAGAGAGTATTCCAGTCAACATTGTCAAAAGCTTTCTCTATGGCTACAAGTGCTAGAAACGTAGGTTTGCCTTTCCCTAATCTTTCTTCTAAGATAAGTCGTAAGGTCAGTATTGCCTCACGTGTTCCAGTATTTCTACGGAATCCAAACGGATCTTCCCCGAGGTCGGCTTCTACTAGTTTTTCCATTCGTCTGTAAAGAATTCGTGTTATTATTTTGCAGCTGTGGCTTATTAAACTGATTGTTCGGTAATTTTCACATCTGTCAACACCCGCTTTCTTTGGGTTGGAATTATTATACTCTTCTTGAAGTCTGAGGGTATTTCGCCTGTTTCATACATCTTGCTCACCAGATGGTAGAGTTTTGTCAGGACTGCCTCTCCCAAGGCCGTCAGTAGTTCCAATGGAATGTTGTCTACTCCGGGGGGCTTGTTTCGACTCAGGTCTTTCAGTGCTCTGTCAAACTCTTCACGCAGTATCGTATCTCCATTTCATCTTCATCTACATCCTCTTCCATTTCCATAACATTGTCCTCAAGTACATCGCCCTTGTATAGACCCTCCATATACTCCTTCCACCTTTCTGCTTTCCCTGCGACTGCTACGGTCGCAGGTTCGAATCCTGCCTCGGGCATGGATGTGTGTGATGTCCTTAGGCTAGTTAGGTTTAAGTAGTTCTAAGTTCTAGGGGACTAATGACCACAGCAGTTGAGTCCCATAGTGCTCAGAGCCATTTGAACCATTTTTTCTGCATTCCCTTCTTTGCTTAGAACTGGGTTTCCATCTGAGCTCTTGATATTCATACAAGTGGTTCTCTTATCTCCAAAGGTCTCTTTAATTTTCCTGTAGGCAGTATCTATCTTACCCCTAGTGAGATAAGCCTCTACATCCTTACATTCGTCCTCTAGCCATCCCTGCTTAGCCATTTTGCACTTCCTGTCGATCTCATTTTTGAGACGTTTGTATTCCTTTTTGCCTGCTTCATTTACTGCATTTTTATATTTTCTCCTTTCATCAATTAAATTCAATATTTCTTCTGTTACCCAAGGATTTCTACTAGCCCTCGTCTTTTTACCTACTTGATCCTCTGCTGCCTTCACTACGTCATCCCTCAGAGTTACCCATTCTTCTACTGTACTTCTTTCCCCCACTACTGTCAATTGCTCCCTTATGCTCTCCCTGAAACTCTGTACAACCTCTGGTTCTTTCATTTTATCCAGGTCCCATCTCCTTAAATTCCCACCTTTTTGCAGTTTCTTCAGTTTTAATCAACAGCTCATAACCAATAGATTGTGGTCAGAGTCCACATCTGCCCCTGGAAATGTCTTACAATTTAAAACCTGGTTCCTAAATCTCTGTCTTACCATTATACAATCTATCTGATACCTTTTAGTATCTCCAGGGTTCTTCCATGTATACAACCTTCTTTCATGATTCTTAAACCAAGTGTTAGCTATGATTATGTTGTGCTCTGTGCAAAATTCTACCAGGCGGCTTCCTCTTTCGTTTCTTAGCCCCAATCCGTATTCACCTACTACGTTTCCTTCTCTCCCTTTTCCTACACTCGAATTCCAGTCACCCATGACTATTAAATTTTCGTCTCCCTTCACTATCTGAATAATTTCTTTTATTTCATCATACATTTCTCTAATTTCTTCGTCAACTGCAGAGCTAGTTGGCATATAAACGTGTACTACTGTAGTAGGTGTGGGCTTCGTATCTATCTTCGCCACAATAATGCGTTCACTATGCTGTTTGTAGTAGTTTACCCGCATTCTTATTTTCCTATTCATAATTAAACCTACTCCTGCATTACCCCTATTTGACTTTGTGTTTATAACCCTGTAGTCACCTGACCAGAAGTCTTGTTCCTCCTGCCACCGAACTTCACTAATTCCCATTATACACTCCTGGAAATTGAAATAAGAACAACGTGAATTCATTGTCCCAGGAAGGGGAAACTTTATTGACACATTCCTGGGGTCAGGTACATCACATGATCACACTGACAGAACCACAGGCACATAGACACAGGCAACAGAGCATGCACAATGTCGGCACTAGTACAGTGTATATCCACCTTTCGCAGCAATGCAGGCTGCTATTCTCCCATGGAGACGATCGTAGAGATGCTGGATGTAGTCCTGTGGAACGGCTTGCCATGCCATTTCCACCTGGCGCCTCAGTTGGACCAGCGTTCGTGCTGGACGTGCAGACCGCGTGAGACGACGCTTCATCCAGTCCCAAACATGCTCAATGGGGGACAGATCCGGAGATCTTGCTGGCCGGGGTAGTTGACTTACACCTTCTAGAGCACGTTAGGTGGCACGGGATACATGCGGACGTGCATTGTCCTGTTGGAACAGCAAGTTCCCTTGCCGGTCTAGGAATGGTAGAACGATGGGTTCGATGACGCTTTGGATGTACCGTGCACTATTCAGTGTCCCCTCGACGATCACCAGTGGTGTACGGCCAGTGTAGGAGATCGCTCCCCACACCATGATGCCGGGTGTTGGCCCTGTGTGCCTCGGTCGTATGCAGTCCTGATTGTGGCGCTCACCTGCACGGCGCCAAACACGCATACGACCATCATTGGCACCAAGGCAGAAGCGACTCTCATCGCTGAAGACGACACGTCTCCATTCGTCCCTCCATTCACGCCTGTCGCGACACCACTGGAGGCGGGCTGCACGATGTTGGGGCGTGAGCGGAAGACGGCCTAACGGTGTGCGGGACCGTAGCCCAGCTTCATGGAGACGGTTGCGAATGGTCCTCGCCGATACCCCAGGAGCAACAGTGTCCCTAATTTGCTGGGAAGTGGCGGTGCGGTCCCCTACGGCACTGCGTAGGATCCTACGGTCTTGGCGTGCATCCGTGCGTCGCTGCGGTCCGGTCCCAGGTCGACGGGCACGTGCACCTTCCGCCGACCACTGGCGACAACATCGATGTACTGTGGAGACCTCACGCCCCACGTGTTGAGCAATTCGGCGGTACGTCCACCCGGCCTCCCGCATGCCCACTGTACGCCCTCGCTCAAAGTCCGTCAACTGCACATACGGTTCACGTCCACGCTGTCGCGGCATGCTACCAGTGTTAAAGACTGCGATGAAGCTTCGTATGCCACGGCACACTGGCTGACACTGACGGCGGCGGTGCACAAATGCTGCGCAGCTAGCGCCATTCGACGGCCAACACCGCGGTTCCTGGTGTGTCCGCTGTGCCATGCGTGTGATCATTGCTTGTACAGCCCTCTCGCAGTGCCCGGAGCAAGTATGGTGGGTCTGACACACCGGTGTCAATGTGTTCTTTTTTCCATTTCCAGGAGTGTATCTAACTTTAACCTATCCATTTCCCTTTTTAAATTTTCTAACCTACCTGCCCGATTAAGGGATCTGACATTCCACGCTCCGATCCGTAGAACGCCAGTTTTCTTTCTCCTAATAACGACATCCTCTTGAGTAGTCCCCGCCCGGAAATCCGAATGGGGGCCTGTGTTACCTCCGGAATATTTTACCCAAGAGGATGCCATCATCATTTAATCATACAGTAAAGCTGCATGCCCTCGGGAAAAATTACGGCTGTAGAGTCCCCTTGCTTTCAGCCGTTCGCAGTACCAGCAGAGCAAGGCCGTTTTGGTTTTGTTACAATGCCATATCAGTCAATCATCCAGACTGTTGCCCTTGCAACTACTGAAAAAGCTGCTGCCTCTCTTCAGGAACCACACGTTTGTCTGGCCTCTCAACAGATACCCCTCCGTTGTGATTGTACCTACGGTACGGCTAGCTGTATCGCTGAGGCACGCAAGCCTCCCCACCAACGGCAAGGTCCATGGTTCATGGGGGGGGGGGGGAGGGGGGAGGCCGAAAGCTAGATTACCCATACATATTAGAGAGAAAGACTGATTCTCTGGATCTAGTGCAAGAAGACGCCAGAAAAAATTCTGACGTGATCAGCAATAATAATAGTCCTAATAGAAAAAATTCATGGAATGGAAATAATGGAAATAGGGGCGAAGGTAGTCCAAAGAAAAATAAAAGTAAAGCTTGTAATAATAGAAAATACAATAATAATAATAGTAGTAGGAATCCCTACAACCAAAATTTTGGTTATCCTAATAATAATAACGGTAATTAACAAAAGGCCGAAGAACACCAACAACCGAATGGTAATCAGAGGCCGTACCACAACGAAAACCCAAACAATAACAATAGCAACCGAGCAACCGAAAGAGACGAAATGACGACAGGTCACACAGTCCATATAAAGACAAGCCTAAAAATATACGGGGTGACAGTGAATATTGGCGACAGCCAGGGCCAAGTCATTGGCTGCCGCAGCAAAATTCTATCAATTCAGGTCAGCCAATAAATTATGTACAGGCTATGCCTATACCAAGCAATCAATATCCACTGTGGTGGGATACAAGCAGGCCTCCTCCGACTGAAAACTCACAAAATGTTAGAGTAGTGGAGGTACCTTCGGAAACAAAACAAAACACTCAGAAGCCAACAAACTAATTTCGGTCCCTGTAGGCCTTCGCCAGGTGACCGAGACCAACAATGAAGGCAATAGGTCGACAGAACAAAAAAATAAACATGATACGGTATCAGGATGGCAACAGGATCGAAGATGAGCTATATTAGGAACCTGCTGTCTCTGATAAGCCACAAAGGGAAAATATCCAAGCAAGTGTCACCGGAGCTGTAAATGGTGTGACAACTACTATTCTTCTTGACACAGGTGCTAATGTATCAGTTATGAACACGCAGTTTTTCAAGAAGGTATCAGAGATAAGGAGATTGCCGATTTTGCCGGTTGCAAATTGTAAGGTTATAGGGGCATTGGGGAAAAAGGCACAGAGTATAAAATACCAGACACAGGTGGAAGTTTCCTTGGGAAATGATCGCTTATTATGCACGTTCCTACTAATGGATAACTTGTTAGTACCGGTGCTTCTGGGTCTTGAGTTCCTTCGGGAAAGGGAAGCTGTAATTGATCTCGCCCGTGGGACATGTGCACTTAAGTACCAACAGCGACCCATAACATTAATGCTGAATCGGGAGTTCGGTGCGAACCTTCCGCTGATGAAAAAAATGAATCTTTCTGTCAGCAAACAGAAGTTGTTAGTGTTGGATCATAAGCACCCACAGATGTGTCACAAAAATCGAAATAACGATGCACCCAGCAACGTAAGTGACATCGTCACAACAATATAAGAGAAAGTACAGGAGGCAACTTGCATTAATGCTTCGGAGGCTAGACAATTAACAGAATTATTATCCGGATACCTCGAAGTATTCATTGAGCGCCCTGGAATCATAAAAGATTACCAGTATAATATGAAAGTACATCCGCACGAGACCTATTGCAGAGCATCTTACTCGGTCCCCTGGACTAAGAAAAACGATGTAAATATACAAAGGACCAATCAGAAGTGCAAGTGCACTATACCATAACTGTAAATATAATGTTTATGGTAAAATAATTAGCAGTAATAATGTGATAGTATTATGTATGTATTAGTTTATAAGCTTTTATGTCAAGTATTACTCTGTAATGTTCTTGAATTATTTGAACAAGGAGTAGAGACTCCCCATATTAAATGTATTTTTACTCTAAAAGGGATCAATAACCTGATAAACACTTGAGTGTTGTTGCATTAAATGTGAGGAATTTTACCTTTCTATACGTAGCATAGGAATGATTAAAATGCTTAAATAGTATATTTGTTCGTGTGTAAGAATGGATATAACAAAAATATTTTCATAAGATTAAGTCATGTAGTCCCACACACGTAGCGAGTGTTGGTGGTGTGTGAGCTGTGTGACTGAGAAAAAATAAATAAATAAATAATAAAATAAACTGCTTTCACCACTAGTGAAGCGAAATCTGAATGTGTACTGATTTACGTACGCGGTTTCATTACAAAGTCATTTAAAATGCTCTTATGAGCAACATTCCGGTTAGATAAACCGAACATGGACATCTGTCCCAAAAACATGATAAATAACAATCCCAATAAAAAAATAAAAAATATAAATGTATTAATATATGTATCTGTAATAAAAATGGAAATGTACTGTTATCTACGTGGATGTTTCAGTACCACATTAATGCAATAAATGCTCAAAATGATGTCCGTCAACCTCAATGCATTTGGCCATACGTGTAACGACATTCCTCTCAACAGCGAGTAGTTCGCCTTCCGTAATGTTCGTCCATGCATTGACAATGCGCTGACGCATGTTGTCAGGCGTTGTCGGTGGATCACGATAGCAAATATCCTTCAACTTTCCCCACAGAAAGAAATCCGGGGACGTCAGATGCGGTGAACGTGCGGGCCATGATATGGTGCTTCGACGACAAATCCACCTGTCTTGAAATATGCTATTCAATACCGCTTCAACCGCACGCGAGCTATGTACCGGACATCCATCATGTTGGAAGTACATCGCCATTCTGCAATGCAGTGAAACATCTTGTAGTAACATCGGTAGAATATGATGTAGGAAATCGATAAAATGGAGGAAAATTATCCTTCCTCCCATAATGCCGTACCGTGCATTAACCCGCCAAGATCGCTGATGTTGCACTTGTCGCAGCCATCGTGGATTTTCCGTTGCCCAGTAGTGCACATTATGCCGGTTTACGTTACCGTTGTTGGTGAATGACGCTTCGTCGCTAAATACACTCCTGGAAATGGAAAAATGAACACATTGACACCGGTGTGTGAGACCCACCATACTTGCTCCGGACACTGCGAGAGGGCTGTACAAGCAATGATCACACGCACGGCACATCGGACACACCAGGAACCGTTGGCCGTCGAATGGCGCTAGCTGCGCAGCATTTGTGCACCGCCGCCGTCAGTGTCAGCCAGTGTGCCGTGGCATACGGAGCTCCATCGCAGTCTTTAACACTGGTAGCATGCCGCGACAGCGTGGACGTGAACCGTATGTGCAGTTGACGGACTTAGAGCGAGGGCGTATAGTGGGCATGCGGGAGGCCGGGTGGACGTACCGCCGAATTGCTCAACACGTGGGGCGTGAGGTCTCCACAGTACATCGATGTTGTCGCCAGTGGTCGGCGGAAGGTGCACGTGCCCGTCGACCTGGGACCGGACCGCAGCGACGCACGGATGCTCGCCAAGACCGTAGCATCCTACGCAGTGCCATAGGGGACCGCACCGCCACTTCCCAGCAAATTAGGGACACTGTTGCTCCTGGGGTATCGGCGAGGACCATTCGCAACCGTCTCCATGAAGCTGGGCTACGGTCCCGCACACCGTTAGGCCGTCTTCCGCTCACGCCCCAACATCGTGCAGCCCGCCTCCAGTGGTGTCGCGACAGGCGTGAATGGAGGGACGAATGGAGACGTGTCGTCTTCAGCGATGAGAGTCGCTTCTGCCTTGGTGCCAATGATGGTCGTATGCGTGTTTGGCGCCGTGCAGGTGAGCGCCACAATCAGGACTGCATACGACCGAGGCACACAGGGCCAACACCCGGCATCATGGTGTGGGGAGCGATCTCCTACACTGGCCGTACACCACTGGTGATCGTCGAGGGGACACTGAATAGTGCACGGTACATCCAAAGCGTCATCGAACCCATCGTTCTACCATTCCTAGACCGGCAAGGGAACTTGCTGTTCCAACAGGACAATGCACGTCCGCATGTATCCTGTGCCACCCAACGTGCTCTAGAAGGTGTAAGTCAACTACCCTGGCCAGCAAGATCTCCGGATCTGTCCCCCATTGAGCATGTTTGGGACTGGATGAAGCGTCGTCTCACGCGGTCTGCACGTCCAGCACGAACGCTGGTCCAACTGAGGCGCCAGGTGGAAATGGCATGGCAAGCCGTTCCACACGACTACATCCAGCATCTCTACGATCGTCTCCATGGGAGAATAGCAGCCTGCATTGCTGCGAAAGGTGGATATACACTGTACTAGTGCCGACATTGTGCATGCTCTGTTGCCTGTGTCTATGTGCCTGTGGTTCTGTCAGTGTGATCATGTGATGTATCTGACCCCAGGAATGTGTCAATAAAGTTTCTCCTTCCTGGGACAATGAATTCACGGTGTTCTTATTTCAATTTCCAGGAGTGTAGAACGTGTGCAAAAAATCTGTCACCATCCCGTAATTCCTCTTGTGCCCAGTGGCAGAACTGTACACGACGTTCAAAGTCGTCGCCATGCAATTGCTGGTGCACAGAAATATGGTATGGGTGCAATCGATGTTGATGTAGCATTCTCAACACCGACGTTTTTGAGATTTCCGATTCTGGCGCAATTTGTCTGCTACTGATGTGCGGATTAGCCGCGATAGCAACTAAAACATCTACTTGGGCATCATCATTTGTTGCAGGTCGTGGTTGACGTTTCATATGTGGCTGAACGCTTCCTGTTTCCTTAAATAACGTAACTATCCGGCGAACGGTCCGGACATTTGGATGATGTCGTCCAGGATACCGAGCAGCATACCTAGCACACACCCGTTGGGCATTTTGATCACAATAGCCATACATCAACACGATATCGACCTTTTCCCCAATTGGTAAACGGTCCATTTTAACACGGGTAATGTATCACGAAGCAAATACCGTCCGCACTGGCGGAATGTTACGTGATACCACGTACTTATACGTTTGTGACTATTACAGCGTCATCTATCACAAAGCGAAAAAAGTGGTCCAACCAAAACAATCATATTTCTTTACGTACTACACGAATTTGTAATAAATAAAAAATGGAGGTTCCTATTTAAAAAAACGCAGTTGATATCCATTTGACCTATGGCAGCGCCATCTACCGGGCCAACCATAGCGCCATTTGGTTTCCCGCTTCAAGCTAGACGAGTTTCGTTCTTTGTAGTTTTTTCGTTTGATGCTTATTTCGTGAGATATTTGGCCCGGTCGCTATCAATGGACCACCCTGTATACTTAACTGGAAGTTTTTAGTTTTGGCTTTAATATGAAATAAATTAAATTATGCAGTTTCGTTTCTTTGCTAATTATGATTTCGAGTCTTTTAAAGCGTCCGTTGATGACGGAACACAATGGAATTATAATGAAATTATTCCTACGCAAGATGTCCGCCAAGAATGGTAGATTGTTCGGCCGTTCTTGTTGTTTATCCAGCGTACTGAAAACCTTGAAAAATAACCGTTATTTTTACTTCTGCACGAAGGTCACTATATACATGAAAGAAAAATGCGCAATTAGCATAGCATTACGATATATTCTTTAAAATTCACAACTTACAACGCGAAATGGTCGCCGTAGCGTGAGTTTTCTTCAAGGCTAGCACAGAGACTTTTTGTAATAATGCTGGTCTTTGTGGTTTCTTGCACCAGCGAGTAAAAGCTCATATACATTGCTACATAGACTGTATACAGTTATGGTATAGGGTCTTTCGCTTTTTTTGTTATTTCAGAGTGCCCGCGTGATATTTTCAATAATTTATAGTTTTACAATATTCATTTTACTTCGTTTTGTGTCCGACTTCTTGGCGTACGATTTAACATTTTGTACAGCGTAGCGGTAAATCCTGTACATTGTCCTCTTCAAATATTATCTGTCGAGAGAAAGTGCAATATTATCATCGATTTGACCAATCTAACAACAAGATTTGCAATAGCTATTGTGCTTTTGCGTGTTATTTATCTTTTCACAAATTTCGTGACAATGATGACTCAAAAGGAAAACATGTTCTTCATTAATGATATTTTTATTCAGAGAGGAAGTGTACAATACATTTGTGCTATACTTTGTTTAACAGTCATTGCTGTTACATTCTTCTCCAGTGCTGGCGAATAGTCGTGTCCACAGCACGTGGTACTCTTAAGACTTACTTTCTGGACATGGAAGCCAGGTCTATTAAAAACTCGTGTACCAGGCTGACAAAGGAGCGCCAAAGTTCAAGGTGTTTAGTTTGGTATTTAAATTTTGCTTCTTGCTGTATATGTATCCAGGTGACCACAACGACTGTCTGGGCAACGTTTACTGTGCTGTACTTGGAACTTTGTTATGAGCCCTATGTAGCTCCACATCGTACAGTAGTCAGTTTCCCAGATATACATGAGAAATTGTTGAAGAGTCTACTGTAAGAGCATGGCCTCGTGTTCCTGAAGACTTCGTGAAGTGCGTCAATTATATCTTAAACTGAGATTTAAATTGCACAATTTTGTATATGTAGTCTGCATTTCTTTTTAAATCCTACTGTTGTTTTGCATTGTTATTCTTTGTTTTCCTTTTTATTTTCTTCTAATCGTTACATGATATATAATAAAGCAAAAATAAGTATCTGAAGATCAAGCGTAATACTGTGAAACTCCACATCAAACTTGAAGAGCGTGATTACTGCATTCACAAAAAATCCGAAACTATGTTGCAAGGGATAACAGCCAGTCGCGACTATTTCGGAGATACTAGCTACCGGCATCGCATTTACATTACAGAATGCAGTGACACGTATTCTTTATGCAGTCTTTCTTTCGTACTATGATTTCTAAATTAAGTGTAAAGGGTTTCTTAAATATGAAGTTAATGTACTGCCTCGACACTTAAAGTGATGAGACTGCTCCCATTTGTAACGCAATATTTCTCTTGCCACTGTTTGCTTGCGGAGCGAGTGCGTGTGATGTTTGCGA
This sequence comes from Schistocerca serialis cubense, assembly GCF_023864345.2. Taxonomy (NCBI): domain Eukaryota; kingdom Metazoa; phylum Arthropoda; class Insecta; order Orthoptera; family Acrididae; genus Schistocerca; species Schistocerca serialis. The sequence continues at coordinate 703,779,412 of NC_064638.1, forward strand.
TTGTCATGTTTACGGCAGTGATCGAAGTGAGAGTGTGTCAGTACATAAATGAGTCTACACCTCTCAAAAGGCAAAGAGAGGGCCACCGATCTTCAAGTTCCCATCCCATTGACGGCTGACCATCAACGGAGTCCCATGCCTTCACTCCACGGGACCCCACGGAGACGTTTGGTATGCAACTATACGCAATAAGCACACCAACTATCGAGTGCCGTCACTTTTCATAGTTTTACAGCAAATTTTGATGCTGAATGCTTTTCTACTACCAATACACGAACCAGTTTCAGAATACTGACTCCCAAAATGTTACCACGTTAGGAGATCGCCTCACTAAGGCATGTTCCTATAAGGTTAACGAAAGCAATAAAATTTTCTTACACTTACGTCCTTCAGACAATGAAAGCTAGAGGTGGCCTGTAAGTAACTCAAATAAAATTTTTTGGACAAAGAGGAGATTAAGAAATTTCGAAGAAAATTTTTGTAAGACTGTGAAGATATTCTAGGTCATTAACAGCACCTGTGGTGTTTCTAATCTGTAGCACGTTGCAATATGACAACGATTGTATTCTATCAAAAACAGTACCTACTTCCCTCTGTCCTGTAACTAATAATGGAAAATAAAATGGAAAATAAAGAACTTTTATCTAAACTGACCACTCATGGGTGATATATTAACCACCATATTTATTCGAATCGTCTATATGCTTTTTGAGCTACAGTTGCTGAGAGGTGCTGGCACACAGTATCGAATCATTTCATTTCTCTATTTCTGTCAGTAATGTTATATGTGGTACAGCTAATAACGCACTAGCCTTCTAAGACAACGCCTTAACCTGAAGATAACAAAAATAAAAAGAAACTTACCTCTTTCGCATCATCGTACTATAAGACACTGGACTTCAACATAATTTCCGTAGATAATGCTCCTTACAGCTGCTGCCAAGCATTAAGTTTAGTTACTTTATTACGTGCGTATGTATGGTGAACAATTACTAGTATTTCTTTTTGCACCTTTAATGTCTATGTATTCACTGCACCCAGTTTGGTTACTGCTATTTGGTGGGATATTCAGTGCGCCGTCAGGTTGTATCGACACCCTGTGTCGCAGCTGTCAGATTAAAAAAAATCCACCTTTTCAATCCTGGTACACCCAGTCCAATTGACAACGAACAATGGATTGTACACAGCACTGCGTACGATGGAACTTGTAGGAAGATCAGTTACGATTTGTTAGACGAGCTACTTTTGTAATATCCTGGCCAAAAGTGAACTGTTGTCATTTCGTTTACAACGAAGAGTTCACCAACGACGTAACTAATGGCTGATCTCCGAAGGAAGAGTGCCACTGACAAACAATTCTAATCTGTACCTTGACACAATATGTACTAATTTCGGACTAGATGGCCTATGTTAAATATCGTGGGTGATAAAGTTTTAGGATAACGCACCTGATTTTAATTAGCAAAAAGAATTCCAGAGTTCCTACGATAACCACCACCTATGAGACTAGTTTGGCAGGCATTAAATAAATACAACGACGTTGAAACCTGAGTATGCTCTCCTCATTAGCACGTAACTTTTCGTAGTCCATAAAATACCAACTCACGTCGACACGTAGATACCTCGTATCAACGTCACTCTCCGAATATTATGATGAAACACACGCTAACAGCGATCAACTGATATGAAATTAACCAACAGCTCTATTTACTTTTCTATTATCTAGCACTGCTGAGTTTTAGTATGCACCACTACCACCAACAAACTTTTACTACTAGTGATAACAAAATGTAACTTTCACTGTGGCTGATTCCACCACAATGCTGTCGTCTGCTTAACTCGCACAAATAAAACAATGACGTCCTTCTAGTACGAAACTAAATTGACGAACACCAGTAGAGTACTGTTTCAATTCAATATGAACATACACAACCTTGTTTAAGAATCCTACAGGCGCATTGTACTTTCATGAAATATTATGCATTTTTATGCCATTAGTTTCTAATGACGCAACGATATTATTATTACGTCTTATATACAGTCCGTTGCGAACCAGCGACATTATTCGCAGCCTGAGAGTTCATCATTTTATTTCAGTGTTCCAAATCTATTGCGAACCTATTCTTTCGTAATGTCGCTTCTCTTTAAGTATTTGTACTATCTTTTGCTTTCCAAAGATTCCTTCTTCTCAATACAGTTACTATTATTTATTTCTCTCATAAAGTATAGCTAAATCTTTGGTTTACTACGTTTACGTAATATTATATTATTGGCCCTTGCCAAGTCCAATAAAAGGGATTAACTTTATTTTAATTAACTTTCCCTAAAGCAACTAAAAAAAATCCCCTTTTCTCTCGATTTCTTTCTTTAATTTAGTCTCTTTTTGTCGTTCTTTCTCTTTACTAAAAGAATAAAAACTTTCTTTAGTACTTTCTCTGTACTACTAAAGCCGTACGCAGAAAACAGTTTTAAACTTACGCATAACCAAACAACTTTATTTTTGTATTGAAAATCTCAATGGTCCAAGTGCTGTTTATAAACTAGTTCCCTTCGAATCGGAAAGCAAACGCAAAATATACAAACAAAAAACGTGTCACGACCACTTTGTATTCTATTTTAAGATTTTAGTAAAATTCAGATCTCTTCAGGCGTTGACATTCGCATACCCACTGCATTTTGAAGTTACTAAATCAATTACAGCACTTGAATCGTAAAAGATAATCACCTTTCGTCCCTCCTTTAAATGGTTCTTGATTGGATCGTTTTCTGTCTTGACTCTACCACAATATAGGAAGATAGTCTGTTTCCAAAGACAATCGCGGTGTATGTTAGCGTACAATGACATAAAGTTGCGCCGTACGGACCTCAAAACTACAAGTCTCACCTTAGTAGGTGGTCTTAGGATTCTCAACCGTTGTTCAAATACCTTAGAACACACAATAATAATAATCCTAATTGGCCGATACTCACTCCGTATTACTTTACACCCACTATTAAATCAGCTGTGTCACCTTCTATGGTGCACGCAACCAGTACTCCAAAATATTGGATAGTTAACGGATAAGTTCTCCAACATTCACATAAATTCCTAACTAAAGACAAGAAACCTCCACAATATCTAATAGGCGGCACGACCAACTATTCTTCAAAATTCATCAACAGATCTACCATATAATCGCGTACGGTATTTCCGTACTTATAATCCACAGTGCGTAGCGTTACACGGACGCCCACCTATCTATCTTCCAAATCTAAATTATCATGAGCTCCAGCATTCGCGTTGGGCTGCCACGCAGACACCAACACTTCTCAGTACTAATCCAATCGATTAAACTCCCGACCTCAAGACTGGTTGCCAAATCTTCAACAAATTAATTTCAATTAACTTGTCGGAGTATATCATTACTGATGACGAACGAGAATTTAGAATCAAACTATGACACGTTGTACCGCTACCGCTCCGGTCCGGACACCGTCTCAAGCATACTTACGGTGTACACAACGAATGTGACGAAAAGAGTGTAAGAAGATCTTACGGCCTAACTTCACTGATATTAACGCCCGGCAAGTGCGTGAACAGAGCACTTATTTGGCGAAGCGGACACAAGAAAGAACCATGATAATATGTGGGACCGGAATCTATATTTTCGTAAAATAGTTCTCTGAGCTATGATTATTCAGCACCGCGACTCACTGCCTTATTAATATAGGATAGCGCGAGGTCTTAGAATTTGTTAAAACTGATAGCGTGGAGCGTTCATAACGACAAAAAAACCAAACGTAATCTCAGGAGTTACATTTCGTGTTATCACATTAAAATACTGGTGCAGGATATCTTTACTGTAGTGAAATTTAATTAAAAGAAATCTTTTAATGAAAGAAAGTATTTCCCCCTTTTTTTAAAAAAAAAAAAATCTTCGTCTTGCCGAGAATCGGCCAATGTCTGAACTTAACTGAATGTTCTTAGTTTTTACCTTAATACAACATAAATTAATATATTCACTTTCTTTTACTTACTAATTAATTACGAGTCTTTTAAAGCCTCCGTTGATGGCGGAACGCAATGATCATAATGCAATTTTTCCTACGCAAGATGTCTGCCAAGATTGGTCGATTGTTCGACCGTTCTTGTAGTTTATCTCGCGTGCTCAAAACCTTACAAATAACATTTTTACTCCTTCATGAAGGTCACTAGGCATGTGAAAGAAAAATGCACGATCAGCATAAATTACCATATTTTATTTAAAATTTACAGCTTACGATGCGAAATGGCCGCCGTAGCGTGCGTTAGCTTCGAGACTAGAACAGAAAGTGAGTAATAACGCTGGTCTATTTCGTTTATTTCGCCAGCGAGTAAAAAAACAATTAATTACCACAAAGATCCTGTACAGCTATCTTATCACTTTTGTTTTTACTTCATTATAAATTACCGTTATGACAGCTAATTTCACGCGCATTTTAGAGTTTTTTTTTACAATTTTCATTTTACTTTGTTTTGTATCTGACTTGTCGTCGCACGATTTAATATTTTGTACCGTGTATCGGTACAATGTCAGTGTCCTGTTATACACCACTACGACAAACCGTCACCCGTCTGCGTCATAACAGCGACTACTCATGCTTCCTTCCTCGAGGATCGAACTAAGAACCATTTTTCGAACAATCTTAGAACGGTGATTATCCCTTGAACATGTGAAGTCCATTCTTCGTGACCTTCGGTAACGTTTCTGGTGGCCAGCTGCAGTAGTTAATAGCGTCACTTACTCGTGCTGCTAACCACTCGCTCTGGTGATGGAGCATCTCTGACTGCGACCTGGCTTCCGTCAGCTTTTTCTTTTGGTCTAAATACTATAACATATCAAAGGAATACACATTAAAACACATCTTTTACAAAGTTTAAACATCCATTTTCTTGTCGAGACTATGTTGAGTCGGCTCTATTACATAATGCACAACGAGAAAATCGCAACAAAATTTTTTGGCGTATTGCAGGTAGTTGCACCTATCATATTTTACATTGTGTTTCTTTAAGGTAGCTCGATTTATTTACTTGTATGTGTGTTTACAATAGCTAGGATCACCTGTCATATCTTAATATCGCACATATACTAGAACACGGTGAACGGCGGTTCACGTACGGATTTCTGGACCGACTGTCAACATGGGCATAGTCGCCTGGCTTAAGCTGTTCACCTTAACAACAGACATGTGACACTGATTGTTGCTGATGACACTCCTTCATCAGGCCGAGTCATCACAACTGGTGAAACTTGTGATTGTCTGATGTGTATAAAGGACTTGTCGAGATGATGATAGTCTAGTAACCGTCGTTGGAACACTAGTCAGACGCAGTCTTAGGCAAAGCGTCTTGTGAGGGATGTAGATCTCTTGATATTATTGCTACGGCCATCTCGAGAGTCTTAGAACACATATTGGGCCTATCTTCTGGCAAGGGATAGTCCTGAACTCATAGAGGGATTTCTTATTACTTGGTGCTCCTTTGAAAGGCCGACGAGTACCAGTGCAAACCTCAGTGACATCAGGGAAGAAACCTACGTGGGACTCTCATCCGAAATATAGAGAAGGCTCTTCTGACAGATTTTGGGGGCTTAGGTTTCAACCAACTGCAAACAGTGGTTCACATTCCCACTACGGATGTTATCACCTGCTTCCGGGCTTCAGTCTTTATTCCTTTCGACATTTAACAATAGTAACAACAGCTATCCTTGCTTGCAAGTTAGCGGCAAACCTTGCGATTTGTAGCATTAGCCACAAACCTCACCGAAGTCTTCTGTACCGCTAACAATTGAAATTGCAACACCAGGAAGAATACGAAATAGCGAAATTTTATTTATCGTACATGTAAATTGTAGTAAGAAGAATAGGCTACATTAGTAAATTTGTAGGTAATTTTGGAGTGTACAAGCTGCGAAACTTAGTACAAAGAGTTGCCACCCGTGACAGCAACAACAGGTCTATCCTGGCTAGGCGTAAAGTTGAACTAAGCTCGGATGATACAGGGGCATGTTATTCCATGCTACTTCAGCTCTGTACCAGAGTTGATTAATCGTAGTTCCAGTTTCTCCGTAACTCATGACCAGACGTTTTCAGTGGGTGAGAGGACAGGCCAAAAATCAAACACCTCCCTTGTCACGGCAGGTCGGGACAGCACGAGGATCATGCAGTCTTGCACTATATTGTTCAGAGATACTGTCAGGGAGACAGCAACAGAGGACACGTCGCTGGCTTTACATCAGAAATGTAACGGTTTCAATCCAAATTACCGGCTGTGTGAAAAAGAGGTGCCTTGTTGTATAACCAATGGTACCCCATACCATCACGCCAGATGCTCGGCCAATATGATGATGATCGCAACCCGGAAACCTTGATTCTCTTTGGAGCCTCCACACACACATATCCGTTGTGATGCTGTACGTTGAACCAGGATTCGTTTGTAAAGACGACGCGGTGATTCTCCTGCGTCCAGTGTTGTCGTTAGGCTCACCACTGCCTTGTCGAGGGAAGTTGCAAAAAAGTTCTCCGGGCTGACAATCCATGGTGTTCCTCACGCCGTCGCAAGGTCCGTGTCTACACTTTTCATGTTTCAAACAGTCCACTTCCTGACCCTAGGTGCGTGACATGGCTGTACAATTCTCAATTATCCATGACCGATCAACACTAGGTTTGTCGTCTCGGGTGTTAGTCACGTGGGTCAGAATTACAAACTGCCCTATAATCGTTCACGTTACAGGAAACAGTTTCTTGGTAGCAGACTAGACGTGACTTGGTCATTATGTTTTTAACACGTTAGAGAAATTGTTCATTTCAGAGGGTGCTTGGGGGTAGTAGATGAAGAGGTGACCACTTCTGTTTTCTTTTAATAGAGTAGTAACGACTTCTGCGCACTTCAGAAAGGGAAACATAAAGCTAATACTAGTTAACTGCAGAGGCTTTCAGGATAACATCCCGGAATTACTCTGACTTTGCTGACATAAGTATCGCCTGTAACATATTTTGAATAGAATTCTAAAAACTAAGATAAATATGGGTGTAATCTTAAATTTCAGATAGAGAATTTATCACGATGAGAGACTGCATACTACTGATGCTTTTATCGCCTTAAAGAAGTTAGTAATTTCTAATGAGATAAATACGAAGTCAGCTGCAAGTCATTGCAAAAGATGGGTCCAAAATTAATAAATTGATGTTGCTGTCCGCCGGTTACATCGAGTGTTGCAATGATGGAATGCTTCAGGGAAAACTTGGAATACAAGGTACTAAATTTTATGATCACGCTATGACAAGAGAGGGAAATCTCACTCTGTTAGTTATAGACTTTTTTTAGAATCGGTCCAGGGTCAATATTTATACTGAAACAGAACGCACTACACATAAATTTAATAGCAACAACACTACGAAGCTAGCACAAACTATGAAAAATGTTATTCTCATGAAATCAATATTTAATTTCAAGAGTGCTGTTACAAAGCACATGCACAATTCGCGCTACGATATTTAGTCGAGAGGTTCAAACAAATTAACAGAAATGTGAAGAACTCCGTTAAAATTGCTGCAAAAAAAAGAACAAAAATAAGACACGCACAATCAAATTGCCACATAGTGAACAAATATTGTTATAATGTTCACAAGAAAAACTGTCTGGAGAAGCAGAAATCGCTGTCTACGTCTACATCTACATCTAGTACTAGAAATAACTTTCACAACAAATTATAAAAATAATCGCAGAGCAAAGCTACATCCAACTGATAATTTCATCTACGTAAGGGATGCGTCACAATAGATATCTATTTTAATAGATATTTATCAGTATTTGTATGAACCATGCACAAAACAGAATTTTCTGAGAAACGAACAAAACTTTAAGAATAACATAAACCATGTCTTAAAGTTTAGAATGAAAGTATAAGCAGAAGAAATAGTAATGCACTTCAACTTTAAAATTATAAAATTCAACACAGTCACAGCTTTAACATTGGCACTATATTTGTAATACGTGAATGTAGACTTTCCCGGTGTATACTGCTGATGAAATCTTCTCGGGCTTCCATCCGGGTAGCTGCGTCGAAAATCCGCGACGTTTCGATGAGTGTCATTCTCATCATCCAGGTGGCATGTTGAGGACTCCACTCTAGACGTTCCCTTCCGTGAAGGCGCGTCAGAGGCACACATATAGTAAGTCTCCGACAATAAAAGCCACTCTGTCGGAGCCTTCTCTACACCGTTTGCCTCGATATAGGACGCCCAGTGGAGGCTGCAAGGTCCGATGCCAGTTGCTATGCAGTACTAAGCGGTACTGTCGTGATCTTAGAGCCAAATAACGGCCCTCTCTTTCTGATGTCACTCGTGGTCGGCCGTGCCTTGGTCTTTAGGATACAATTTCGGTCTCTATAAACTGTCGCCACATCCGAGAAACAACAGAACAGCTCACGTTAACCCATCGTGTCATATAAGTTTGCAAATGTCCTGCTTCCATTCTTCTTTTGGTCCTCCATTGCAGAGGCGTCTTCTCTGTGCAATACTGCACCGTCTGTGACTGTGTACACAGCGATTGTGGATGTGGGACTAAACCGACAATCACTACTCCGTTTGATATGTGCCCTGACATCATGGTTGGCATGGTTTTCCGTTGACCGAAATGCCATCTTCCGTGCAGAACACCCGTACGGACATCTGTTGACAGATTGTATGATCAGATCGTGATTTAAAAACAGGACGGGGAAACAACGGTTTGTTGCCATATTTTAGGACACCAGTCTATTTATCAAGTAGAACCGAATATATGGGCATCACTGTAATAAAACAGTGAGTACAATAGCAAGAGAATGCTCAAGATACATAACTTTTATATTTTATTTACTTGTTGCTTTCTGAAATCCTGCTCTATGGTTTTTCTACAGCAAGTGGTACAACACATTCAATATATTGAATATTCCCTACAGTCTACACAACTACGCTTCTAATTCTTAGCTCTTTAATACATGTAAAAAGACCAATAAAGGCTTCCAGTAAAAATCTTTCGTAATTTGCATTACATTTCAGAAAAAATAGTAATAATTAAACAGGAAATACTTACTTAGGCTACATTTTTAGAGGTGGATGTATAACACACATAACATTTCACTGATGTCACAGTGTGTCTCCATAACTTGTTAACCTATGTTCATTCACGTTTTCGCAATCGGCATGTCACATCACCAGTGATACTACCGACATCTAGTTATATCTCTACATAAGTGAAACCTAAATTTCCACTCACCTCTCCTCCTCTACTAACATCTTTCAAACTTATATTTTTTTCAACATTGTTGATATCCATTCTGAACTTGTTTAGTTTATTCCTAGATATTATGTTTGTTACATGGTTGAGTAAAGTGGAAATCTCGATACTCGTTAATTACTGTGTTTCGCCCTAAGCAGGGACTGCTTCCTAGCTTACGCTTGGGGAGTGCACCTGAAAACAACATGCTCAAGGGAATCTCAACTACTTCAATCACACAATGTTGACTATCTCTAACCCACTCAGTATAGTTTTGATGGTAGAGGCTATATTCTCTTATAAAATTAATTATACTCCTGCTGAGGTTGAAGTGACTCATTTGTAGCCTCTCTTATGTTATGAAGGAGACTGAGTACACAGTATACCGTCCGCTACGTTGGAGACATTCGTCATCCTTAGGTGGATTCACTGAAGTGCACGTCTTACGATTATTCTGTGTCGTCCCATTCACCTGCCGTAAACCCAACCACGGCAGTCAGGATTGTACTGTAGAATAGTTTCATAGGCATCAAGCGCAAGTTGTGGATGGCAGTGCAATCAACTGCAATATTGTGAGTGATTTTAGCCTCTGGCAAATGCTCCTAAATACCTGAAAACAGTGCTATGCGTAAAGGTACTGTTATCTAGATTGAGGTTTGGTTACTGTTACTGTTTCAGTTAAGCAACATTTGTGGTTTCTTCTTCTTCTTCTTTCGTTTCACCCTCTTTGGGGTACGCTGGATCAATCATTTCTTTGTGCGTTGTTCTTTTCTTAGGGCCCAGTATTTCTTCATTCTTTCTGATCTTCTTCTCCTCTCTTCTTCCGAGATGAAGGATTTGGACTTTTGTGTGGATTTGTCTTGGAACCTTATGTTTTCATCTTTAGTAATTAATTTAGCAGTTCGATCAATAAGTGAATTTTCTGAAATATTTAATTCCACTAGGTCTTTCTCAGTTTCTTTAAACCAGTTGGGCTTCGTTTTTCGGTTACGGAAGAAGTCAAAGATTTGTTTAGTTAATCTGTTGGAATTCATTCTGAGAAGATGACCATAAAAATTTATTCTCCTTTTTCGCATAGAATCTGAAAGTTTTTCAATTTTCTTGTAGAGAGTTTCATTTTTAATATATATAATCTTATTGTCTTGAAATTTTGGCCCAATGATTTTTCTTAAAATTTTTCTTTCCTTTATCTCAAGTTTCTCCATTTGGCCTTTGAAATTCATGTTAAGTGTTTCTGCTGCATACAGTGCTTCTGGCTTAATCACTGTATTGTAATGTGTAATTCTGGACCCCCATGAAAGGGATTTTTTGTTGTATGTATTTTTTGTTAGTTGGAAGGCCAATTCAAGTTTATTTTTTCTGGATTCCATTGCTTTGCTTTCCCCAGCATTCCAAGTAATCCATTCTCCGAGATATTTGAATTCTTTTACTATTTCAATCTTCTGTTCTTGAGCTTTGAGGTATTTACATGAGTGCTTGATGTTTGTCAATATCTTAGTTTTTTCAGAGGAGATGTGAAGACCAATTTTAGCTGCTTGTTTCTTTAGTTCAAGGATTTGCTCCCGTGCTTCTTCCATTGTTTCAGCAAACAGGGCCATATCATCTGCAAAAGCAATGCAATTTACTTTAAGGTTCTTCTTTTTGCAACCCAGTCTTATACCACTCTTAATATTTGTGTTCCATTCTCTGACTACTTTCTCAAGAGCACAATTGAACAGCAACGGTGAGAGCCCATCGCCCTGTCGCACTCCCGTTTTTATTTCAAAGGGTTCCGATAGTTCGCCCACAAATTTAACTTTCGAAAATGTATTCGTAAGGGTCGCTTTTATAATATTAGTTGTTTTCTTATCCAAACCCATTTCTTCCAGGACTGATAACAGAGATTCTCTATCAATCGAATCATATGCTTTTTTGAAATCAATGAAGGAGATTACGTATGTCTTTGCCCTTGATTTTTGGTAAGCAATGATGTTTTTGAGGTTTAGTATTTGTTCCGAACATGATCTACCCTTTCTAAAACCTCCCTGGTATTCCCCGATTTGCGGATCCAATTGCGGCTCTGCCCTGTTCAAAAGGACTTTAGAAAGAATCTTGTACGTTATATCCAGCAGTGATATTCCTCTGTAATTGTTGGGGTCTGTCTTCAAACCTTTCTTGTGGATAGGGTGGATGAGAGCTGTTCTCCATTCTGCGGGGATCTCTTCTTCTTTCCAGATTTGATCGAAAACACACTTTAGGGATGTAACTGCATTTTTGTCAGCCTTTTTCCATAGTTCGGCCACTATTTGATTTTCTCCGGACGCCTTGTTGTTTTTAAGTTCTGAGATGACCTTCTGTAGTTCTTCAGTCGTCGGTGGTTCTGAATCCGGCTTCTCACGGTTGTTTGGAATGGATTCAAATTTTTCAAGGATGGGTTCACAATTCAAGAGTTTCTCAAAGTAGCCTGCTAGTATTTTGCAGTTTTCCGTGTTGTTGTGAGCGATGGTCCCATTTACATCTCGAAATTGGAGGGTGGGTGCTTTGTATCTTGATAACCTTTGTTTGAAAGTTCTGTAAAAACTCCTTGTGTTGTTTTTAGCAAATTCTTCATCAATTTGGAGGAGAGTTTTGTTTTCATGTGTCTTCTTAATCCGTTTTATATTTTTATCTACCAGTTTTCTAACTGTAATGAAATTCAGTCTACTTTCTTCTGTTTTCTGTGATTGCCAATTTTGCCATGCCTGTTTTCTCGTTTCAATGAGGGCATCACATTCCAGCGACCACCAGGCATGTTTTTTACTTTTTTTGTTAGGTGCTATCCGTTCAGCTGTAGTAATGAGGTTTTCCTTGATATCCCCCCAGCTTTGTGTCTGAATGGTTTCTGTTGCTTTTGTGAATTCATCTGATTTTAATATCTTTTCTGTGCTATACTTCCGACCCTTAATTTGTTTCATGCTGCGTTTCCTGTTTGGGATGACTTTGAACTTAATTTTAGAAAGGTAATGGTCTGAATTCAAGTTTGCACCCCTGAGTACCCTAACGTTCATGATTTCTTTGCTAGAAATCTTCTTAATTGCCACATGATCAAGTTGAAATTCCCCAAGGCTAGGATTTGGGGATACCCATGTTTTTTGTCTTCGTGGTAGTTTTTTGAAAGCTGTGGATTTAAGAATTAAATTGTGTGCTTGGCAAAGTTCTATTAGTCTCACACCATTTCTGTTTGTTCTCTTGTGTGCAGGATAGTTTCCAACTATTTTCTTGTATGTTTTTCCTTTACCAATCTGTGCATTAAAATCTCCAAGAAGAATGATGATGTTTTTATCTGGAATTTTCTGAATAATGTCATCTAGATGATTCCAAAAGGCCTCCACTTTTTCTTTGTTTTTCCTGTTATCCTCGTTTATAGGGGCATGTGCATTGATAATTGTGTAGATTTTGTTTGTGCTTGTGAATGTAAGACTTGAGATTCTTTCTGATTGGGAATCAAAGCCAACTATTGAGTTCAAGATTTGTTTGTTGATTATAAAGGCTGTACCAAGATGTGGTACATTTTTCATTACTCTCGGTCCCACTTTCCCTTTGTATATCCTAAAACCTTCGGAATCGATGGTATCTGTATCCATGTATCGTGTCTCTTGAATGGCTGTTATGAGTATGTTGTGGTTCTTTAGCGTATCTGTTAGATGTTTTAGTTTTCCGGTTTTCAACAATGAGTTTGCATTGAAAGTTGCTAGGTACGTTGATTGCCTATATTGAAATTTGGATGAGATTCCAAGACACTCCGACTTGTCTTTGTGCAATGTTGCAGACTCCCCAGAATCCGAATGTCTGCTGACGTACTGGCGTACGGTGGATCGTCCACCTGGGGTAAAATAGTTTACACCACACACTTCCATGATTGATGAAAGTTATTTTGGGTGTGGCCCAAAGGCCACAAAATGTACAACCAAGATTGTGAGTCCTGGAGGTAGTTCTTCCGCTCTCTCCGCCGTTGGGAATCTGAACTTCCTCTTCCGCCTTTGAGACCGTTGACCAGGTTTCACCTAGTAACCCTAGGCAGGGGTCCTTACAGGGTGCTACCATCCGGAGCCAGATGGACCCAGGTTTTTTTTTAACGAGGTGTTACTCCTCCCCCTCCTCCTTCCTCATCACTTGCGAAATGAGGCCCCGGACTTGGGACCGGCAGTGGTGGTTTCATTTGAAGATTTTTTTTGAATTTTTGTTTATGAATCGCCAGAGACCAGTGCCAAGTACTAACACCTGTTCTGAGGTCCGTGTGGCGTGTTGCTCGGGAGGGGACACGAGCGTGTCGAAATGGAAGAAACAGCGCCAGTCATGGAAGCCGCATGAGCGGCAGCTGCCGATATAACGCGGCCCATCTTCAACGATCAGCCAGTTCGTCGAAAACAATCTTCATGGTTAGTCTGTACGTATCGCCGATCACTTGCGGTCACCTCTACTGGCTGCATTCGTCCCAGCAGCACGCCAGACTCAAAGCCCGGATACCAAGACTACCGCCGGCGCCCTACCACTCAACACAGCTCTCAAGCCGTCAGCCTAGCAGCCAGTCTTCCCGTGTTACGTCAGCCAGTGGGCAGATAGACAAATTAAGCTAATTTTTGTAAGTTATAGCCAATGACATCAACACTTCTGATCATTAAGGTGCCTTCCGGAAACAGAACCGCTATAAGGTTTTCATATGATTTCTGCCTTTGTAAATAACTCACCTTTACTGTACTGGGACAAACATGAATGAGCGCGCTGCATGAGTAGTGAATAAGATTCTTCAAATGGCTCTGAGCACTCTGGGACGAGGTCATCAGTCCTCTAGACTTAGAACTACTTAAACCTAACTAACCTAAGGACATCACACACATCCATGCCCGAGGCAGGATTCGAACCTGCGACCGTAGCAACAGTGCGGTTCCGGACTGAAATGCCTAGAGCCGCTCGGCCACAACGGCCGGCAAATAAGTTCTTGACTTGTATTGAATGTATCCTGTGGTGCGCTTGAGCATCATTCAGTTGTGCGCCTTTGGGATATTCTTATTATTTTGAAGCATACTAGCGAGCAGTTGAGTTATTAGAGAAGCAGATTTGATATTTGTGACTCAGAGATATTATCTGAAATAATTTATGATGGAAATGAAAGCTATATTATTGATTATATTTACGGATAAGAGTTTTTGGGACAATTTTTTAAGGTAACCAACGCATGCGCAAGACTGAAATTATTGTCAGAACTATTAATTGAAGGAAATGTTTGTCCATCAGCTAATTAATAACATTCATGATTAGCGCTAATTACATCTCTTTGTTTTCATTATGTCACAAGTCACAAATAACGCAACTGGTTGGAATGTGTTTTTTGACAATAATTAGAGTTTCAAATTTTCAGAAATGGCTTTCTTTAAAGCAAAATACTCCTCCGTCATTCTTAGTAAAGTTCTGAATGTTTTGGCCTGCGTGCATTGCACCTTACGGCACACGAAGCCACAGGTTGTTTCCTTTAGCTGCTGCATCTGTTGATTTATATTTACTTTCGACGTCTGTACTCCATACACATAACAAAAGGCTGAGCATGAGATAAGTTACTTTTATTTCAGAGCAAATCTCACTTTGAATTGTGATAAGAAAACTGTTCGCAGTCAGAATTATCAGGTCTTGTGCTAAATAAACAGATTAATTTACAGTGAACAATATTGATAACTGCAAACAGATATTTTTCTTCTGATGAGAGCAGTATCTTATTTTTGTGAACATTGCAGGTCGGAAATTGCGCTTCATGCCACGCTGCTTTCATAATGTACTTCAGTGTTGAGTTTCAGTTAAATAGTTTTCACTGAGCACACATTTAGTTACTTTTGGCATTTAATTAGATTAGTTTTCATTATTTCAAATTCAGTATTTCACTAAGTTTAAAATTTTGTTACATGACACTGTTCACATGCGCAACACAGGCCAACCAATAGTCCGTATTACTCAGCAGTTGAATACGATATCCAGAGCATAAGTTACATGAGGAGAAAGTTCTTCAAAAAAAGGAACATTCAGTATTTTAATTTGGAGATAAATTTTTACAGCAAGCGTACGCTGCTACTGCTCCCTCCGTCAGACAGCTATTGTCACTAGTCTGTGTGCTATGATCCACGAGGGAAATCTCTGGTGGAAACAGGTGCCGTGTATGGATCTTGTGTGTGGCGTTCACGTACGCTGACCGTTCAGCTACAGGCGCGTAATTTAAAAATGTTATTTAATACGCACGCCCACGAACTATGGACGCTGCAGAGTTGTTAGGGTGGCTTGCGGAATTCAGTGAGATAGAGGCAACGTAGGTGCAACCTAATCGGAGGTGTATCCGTAGAGAGGTCACACTAACATTTGATCTGTCAAGAGGGACAGCAGCCCTTCCAGAAGTTGCAGGGGCAGCAAATAGTCTGTATGATTGACGTACCTGCGCTTTTAAATTAGCCATTAGAGCCTTGCTATGCTCGTACTGCGAACGACTGAAAGAAAGGGGAAACTACAACCGAGGGTATGCAGCATTACCGAGTGGAGAGCTGCATCAATCTAATCTTTGGACTGAAGACCGCAACAGTAATATTTAATTCGTTATTTTCCTCCACTCTTGGTATTTTTTGGGAAGTTAATTTTTAACTTCTGAACGGAATTACAGCTGAGCGGTATTGCAGTTTAGTTGGATGACAGCATCCAAATTGTGCGGTAGAGAGGTACGTGGCCAGGTCGCAACACTTTTATGGACTCGGTGAAAGCGAGTATCGCGAGGGAATTCGGTAACAGCTCTGCGTGGGTGGGCTGCGAAGTAACGATCCACATTCCGTGGAAAGTTGCACAACGTGTTCTTCTGAGAGTTGGCCAGCGGTTTTGCTAGCCTCTTAATAGCGACTGTCCACCTGCCTCATTTTGCTGTCGACAAAAAAGTGACTGTAATTGGTGAAACTGAACAGCATTACCGAGCCACTATTGACAAACTTTCATAATGGAAGCTTACCGAATATTCATGAACATTTCGTCCCCCGTGAATAAACTGTAATAGATAAATGAGAATGCGCTGTGATCACAATTTGTCTCAGACCGGTTAGCGGACGTCACAATTTTTCGCTTTTACATCTACATCTACATCTACATTTGTACTCCACAAGCCACCCAACGGTGTGTGGCGGAGGGCACTTTACGTGCCACTGTCATTACCCCCCTTTCCTGTTCCAGTCACGTATGGTTCGTGGGAAGAACGACTGCCGGAAAGCCTCCGTGCGCGCTCGAATCTCTCTAATTTTACATTCGTGATCTCCTCGGGAGGCATAAGTAGGGGGAAGCAATATATTCGATACCTCATTCAGAAACGCACCCTCTCGAAACCTGGACAGCAAGCTACACCGCGATGCAGAGCATCTCTCTTGCAGAGTCTGCCACTTGAGTTTGCTGAACATCTCCCTAACGCTACCACGCTTACCAAATAACCCTGTGACGAAACGTGCCGCTCTTCATTGGATCTTCTCTATCTCCTCTGTCAACCCGACCTGGTACGGATCCCACACTGATGAGCAATACTCAAGTACAGGTCGAACGAGTGTTTTGTAAGCCACTTCCTTTGCTGATGGACTACATTTTCTAAGGACTCTCCCAATGAATCTCAACCTGGCACCCGCCTTACCAACAATTAATTTTATATGATCATTCCACTTCAAATCGTTCCGTACGCGTACTCCCAGATATTTTACAGAAGTAGCTGATACCAGTGTTTGTTCCGCTATCATATAATCATACAATAAAGGATCCTTCTTACTATGTATTCGCAATACATTACATTTGTCTATGTTAAGGGTCAGTCGCCACTCCCTGCACCAAGTGCCTATCCGCTGAAGATCTTCCTGCATTTCGCTGCAGTTTTCTAATGCTGCAACTTCTCTGTATACTACAGCATCATACGCGAAAAGCCACATGGAACTTCCGACACTATCTACTAGGTCATTTATATATATTGTGAAAATCAATGGTCCCATAACACTCCCCTGTGACGCGCCACAGTAATTAAATTGAGTCAAGCGAAGTAATTTTATCTAGCACTATCCCGATGGTAGATCATTTCTTGTACCATTGTTCCCCACAATAAATCATCATGCTTAATAATAGGATTTGAAAAGCCTTAGGGTATCATTGATACTGAGTTTATCTGGAGATTATGTTTGGATTCAAGGGGGAAAGCGGACGGGAGGGGCACTGCGAATGAAATTTTTTCAGGCAAAAGATCGTACTGAAAAATGCACATGTAGTGTACTATACTGGTTAACCAAAACGTTATGAGCAATGCCTCCCCGGTGGCGTTCCGGGCACGTTATGTGGTAAGGAAAGCATAAACGCGGGACAAGGACGAATGGGGAATCATTCTAGCGAGCATAGAGGCCGCAAATGTCGAAATCCACTGACATAAACGACTTTAGCAAAGAGCCTGGGAACTAGCGCCTAGGAAATGGCGAAGACGTGTGCTGGTGTCGTGAGCGTCTGTGGAAAGTGGTTGAAGAACGGTGACTTCACGAGTAGGCGACAAGGCGTTGGACGCCCACGTCAGATCAATGAACATGGAAGTGGGAGGGCTTCCCGCTCTGTTAAGCACGACAGGTGGCGATCTGTACTAAACATCACGACAGAGTACTGTGCAATTACAGCCACAAGTGCTTCAGAGCACACCTTTTAGCCCACGTTAGCGAACATGGGATCTGCTGCAGATAGTTCACATGTTGACCTAACGACATTGTCGTCACGACTGCACTGGGTACGGAAACATCGAGAATGGACCGTCGATCATTGTAAACGTGTCGGCTGGTCGCATGAATCATGTTTTTTGTCCTTATTTTACGAACTATAAGATGCATTTTTTTCTTCGAGAACTTGCCTCCAAAATTCAGGTGCGCCTTACACTCCAAATTAATGTAAGAATATCCAGTGTTTGATTTAAGACTCCCGACGGTCTTAAAATAGCCATATATTCGATTCCGCGATCTCCATCTGGCAAAAATGGGTACAACTGGCAGCAGGAGTACACCGATGCGACGAACATGAGTTAAGGGAATTCACAAGCTTGCTAACACCGTCTTTCCCCCACCCAGTCATCAAAAACCCAGAATACTGTCTAGCCTATGATGCGTCATTGCAGTCTACGTTACCAGTAAACTTGAATTAAAACCTAAATTATCCTAAGGACAAACACACACACCCATGCCCGAGGGAGGACCAGCCGCACAGTCCATGACTGCAGCGCCCTAGACCGCTCGGCTAATCCCGCGCGGCTTTTGATAGTAGCTAGTTACGTAACGGAAAGAGATAAAATGTATTCATAAAATAAGGGCTATAAATTGAAAGTAATAGCAATGCAGAAGAATATGGAAACAAAGCAGCTGAGCGGCATTTCGGCCCTTCATCAACAGAAAAAGCCATTCGCCATTGGGAGGATAGTAAACAAGAACTGAATAAATGAGGTAGACTAAATGTGCGATAAAGGACTGAATGAAAAATGACCAAAACGAGAAGATGAAGATTGAAATGGATTCAAGGACATCGTCAAAACGGTATTGGAATTAATACAAAAACGATTCAAATACCAGCTCCTAAGCTAGCGCTACAGTGGAACTTGACAGACTTTAAGGGTGGAGTTAGTTGATGCTACACGTTTATGAAGCGTGGTGGACTTATCACGCCAACCAAAACCAAAACAGTATGAAGAGGAAATATTATCTTTCTCTCTCTTTATTCTTCGACATCGAAAGAAATTCAGTGTGGAAGTAAGCCAAATAGCGAATATGGCCGAAACTCCTCTGACATTTAATGTACCCAGTAACAGAGCTGTTGCCATGAAAGATTCTAAAACTGTAACTATAAAAACAAGTAGACGAGAAAAAATGCACTATACTGTTGTCCTTTCATATTGTGCTGACGGTATTAAATTTAGTCCAGTTATCATTTTCAAGCAAAACAATGCCAAAACCTTTTGAAATTCAGCCAGGTGTTGCTGTTAACGTACATCACAAGGGTTGGATGGATGAGGCTGGTATGAAATTATAGATAAACGGAGTGTGGGAGAGAAGGAAAGGTGCTTTATCGAAGAAGAGTTCCCTTCGTGTGCTAGATCAGTTTAGCAGTCATCTGTAAAATTCTGTGAAAGAGAAACTGAGACAGGGAAATACAGAGCTTGCTGTTATTTAGGGAGGACTTACTTCACAACTACAATCTCTTGATGTCTCGATAAATAAACCATTTAAAGTGTATACGAGAGAGGAATGGAACAAATGATTGATGGATGAAACCCAATATGAATTTACGCCGAAGGTAACCTTAAAACGACCTACCATCAAACATCAGACATTATCGTTGAATCACTCAAGAAGTGCGGCATAAGTAACGCCCTCGGTGGTAATGAAGAGCAACTTACATGTGAAGAGGACAACGATGATGACAAAGAGAAAGAAGTAGAAAAAGAAAAAGAAGAAAGTTCAGACGACAAAAATTTTCAGGGATTTTAAAAGTCAGCTAGGTTTTATAAACCAAGAATTCATCCAGGCTACCCGCTGCTCGAAACATGAACTTCGCAAGTGGGGGGGGGGGGGGGGCAGTATTACGCTGTGGGTGATCTTCATCTGGGCTTCCATCGAACCTATGGTAGTAATCAAAGGCACTATGACAGCTGCGGACTACGTGAATGTTATTGCGGACCATGTCATCCATTCATGCTTGATGTCTTCTCCGACACAGAAGGCTTGTTTCAGCAGGATAATTGTACGTGTCACAAGGTCAGTACCGCGCTACAGTTGTTTGAGGAGTATGAGAGTAAACTCACATTGTGTCTTGGCCACCAAGCGTGAACTGTGCGTAGCTACGTACCTCCAGAAACCTGCCAAGGTCTTGTCGATTCCATGCCACGCAGGCTATAATGCGTTCTAAAGGTGGACCAACACGCTGATACGCATGCGGTCGTAATGTTTTGGTTCACCAGAACATTTTGGCGCCCTAGTACTGGGGCTTGGTCAGTCTCAGTAGTGGACTGATGGGTTAGTTGTTTTTACTATTCTGAGTTGAGCGACGTGTAGTGTTGATGTGAGTTAATTAAATAACATCTTAGCTCCTACCCCCATCCAACTGAAGACCCAAGATGTTGAGGGGCTACCAGTTACAAGCGAAGAAGAGAGTGCAGCTTAGAAACGATAGCACTTGCCAAGTCAAAAATCGGGTACGGCTACATCCGATGTTATGTTCAGAAGTTGGGCTACTAATTTAGACACCACAAGGGAAGGAAAGAATTTTTCTCTAAATGAAATTTTCTAGTATCGTATATTTTCTGAACTCTGTCATAAATCGGCACTTCCACAATTATTTAAAATACGTTTAGCAGCTTGGAACACTCTTTATGCAGGGAATTAGCTGAAAAGAAGTTTCAGAAAATTACATTTCTCCAAATGTTCATTATGAAAGTGAACCGTCGGTACTGAGAGTTCTGGAGGTTTTCTAGATATACGAAACTGCAAAAGAAGGTTGAAAATTAAGTTAGGAATTAAAGCACGGAATGAAGAGATTTGAGGCAGAAAGTGAGGAGTAAATTGTTTTGGAAAATTCGTATTACGTTTTATCTACAGACAAATTAAGTAACGAAGGAAATGAAGTACAAATACTACGAAGGCGCGTTGAAAAGTAACTACTCCGGCAGTGTGAGAATGGTGTAGTACTCATGAGTATTTTTTATGTAAATTATGTAATTTTAATCCAGTAAATTAATCGTCGACGATGAAAAGCTACTACTGTAAATACATCGCTGGCGCAAGTCCGTCGCCAAATGTTTGCCTTAAACGATGCGAGACTTTTTCGCGCTTATGTCGATATTCATCTTTCTGGTCTGAGAATTCGCATGCACAGGAAGCAAAATTCGACTGCTTCCATAATGGCATTTTCAAGTTACAAATAGATGTATCTTGTGCTGAGATACCGACTTAGGAGCGAGTCATCTGTGTATTACGATATTTTGAGAAGATCAAATAAGTTAAAATGTAATTGCGTATTGGAGCCGAGAAGTAGCCTCTAGTTAATTAGTAATAAACTGCAGTGCTGTTTTTCCTGTGATCTAAGCATTGTGTTTATATACTTTTGAGATGTTTCTCGTCCAGAACTCTATCTTTTATTCACTTGTTGCCTCAAACAACAGAAGAAAAAATGAATATTTCACAAAACTGAGTGACTTCTTGAATACTGGTCATTTCCTAAGGCTCTGCCTATAATCTCACAGACCATCGTCACGGCAATCAATGGCGAAACAGAAATTAGCGTCGAAAACTTGTTTCCCAGCTGACAACGAGGTCACTCGAAGGAGGATACTTTCGATCACGTCTGACGCGATCTCGGAAGTAGTGATCTAATTAAAGAAGTATATAATTCAGTGAACTGAAAGCAAGCCTTTCCAATCTTGATCGGTCTTCCGAAAGAAACTGTACACTACATTGAGGTAGAGACTGTGCTGAGACAATGGACTCCTATGTCTTTAGGTTCCTTATTGCTGTTGGCGATTCTTCTTCGGATACCGCAGGTGGACCTGCTGCGACGAAAAAACTGCCAGAATCATACGGTGGTTGTCTGATGCGATATTTGAGGCAGAGCAGTGTTACAGGCATCGAACATACATCGACAGTCATACAGAAATATTGAACATGGACTCCAATGTCTTTAGGTTCCTTATTGCTGTTGGCGATTCTTCTTCGGATACCGCAGGTGGACCTGCTGCGACGAAAAAACTGCCAGAATCATACGGTGGTTGTCTGATGCGATATTTGAAGCAGAGCAGTGTTACAGGCATCGAACATACATCGACAGTCAAACAGAAACATTGAAAAGAAGTGTAGAAATTTAAAGTTACATGAAAGGAAGTTTGTAGGAAGTGAAATCGGCTCACAAACCTGGATATAGTCATGTGTGGGTAACGGTAAGTAGGTAAGGCATCTTTCCGTCTCGGAGTAGACGATATGTGAAGGCCTCAGCTGTACTCTCATGTGTCTATTCTTGTCGAAAACACGTTCCAAGGCGCAAATAATGCAACATGAAGATTTTCATGTTTCGCCTTGTGATGCTGTATGTGCTTCCAGAAAGTAAACTCAGATTTATTCAAAATGGTTCAAATGGCTCCAAGCACTATGGGACTTAAATAACATCTTAGAACTACTTAAACCTAACTAACCTAAGGACATCAGACACATCCATGCCCGAGGCAGGATTCGAACCTGCGACCGTAGCAGCAGCGAGGTTCCGGACTGATGCACCTACAACCGCTCGGCTACAGCGGCCGGCTTCAGATTTATTCAGCTCTGTTGTGTGAAACATGGATTATTTTTCGCAATAGCACTTGGTTAGACGTTAGGTGTTCTCTGGGAAAGGGAAAGGTTTTTCAAAATCTGTTGAGATTACTAGTTAGTAGAGGATTACACTCGGTTGTATTGAATTGTGTATCAGTCCTCTTAAGAGACGACATTTTCGTCCACGAGATCAACATTATTTCATGAAGCAGAACATGAAAGAATCAGTTTACAAAAATTGTGATAAATTGTGCTCAAGAGTATTTCACAAATTTATTTTTAGATACATGTGTGCCGGCCGAAGTGGCCGTGCGGTTAAAGGCGCTGCAGTCTGGAACCGCAAGACCGCTACGGTCGCAGGTTCGAATCCTGCCTCCGGCATGGATGTTTGTGATGTCCTTAGGTTAGTTAGGTTTAACTAGTTCTAAGTTCTAGGGGACTAATAACCTCAGCAGTTGAGTCCCATAGTGCTCAGAGCCATTTGAACCATTTTTTTGATACATGTGTAAAGTGTGCCATGAAGGTTAACTGCGCGTCGATGTACAATAAAGGCCAATCATATGCTGCCTTGCAGCCCATAAAAAGCCAATGCATGTTTGCCTTTACATATTGCAAAATTACTCTTCATTGCAGATTGCCGAACATGGTGTTTGGATTTAAATATTTTTTGTATTTTTAGTTGAGATACGTGATAGAAAGTCAGAATTTCTTAATAGTACTTATTAACTACGGCGATGGTAAGAGAGAGAGAAAGAGAGAGAAAGATGTAGACATATAGACATTTCCCTCACTTAAAGGCGTATGAGATTTACGTGTAGGAAGCAGTACAAATACACTAAAGATAAACTGAACGCTATATTAGTGACATTATGATACTGTGAACTCAGTGGATGGCGTAATTTATATGGGATGTGAGTATGACGTTGCCCGATTTTTGCTCTATCCATCTAGTCACAATTGTGCGATCAATTGCTAAAAACGGGATGCAGTATTTTGTCTCGTAGTCGTGCCTATATCATCAGGGTGCAAATCCATAGAACAATCACCTGAACCCGTGTACATATCTGATTTGTAGGGGTCAATCAAAAAGTTTCCGTTACAAGGCCGTGCAGTCCTGAATGGGCATGCCGTTCAGGCAAAGTAGTGGTGATCATTGAGCAGGGGCGATTCTAGAAGTCGGTCAAGGAGGATGGGGGCGGGGGGGGGGGGCGCTAATGGCAGGGGGCAGCGGGCAGGGGGTAGGTGTATTGGGGGAATGGAATATCGCTAAACAAAAGGAGAGATGGGGTCCTTCACCTACAAATTGGTAAAATTTCGTTTTGCTTAAAGTAGTTTTTGGTAACTGTTTTGGAGTTAAGGGTAAAAATGTGTCTTCAGAATGTGTGTGCCCGGGAAAATAATATGATTTGATCCAGATGTCCGGCGATTTCCAAGTTTTTGTCTGGGGGTCAGCAATCTGAGTGTTTGTAGGCATACCCGGCATATTTAGCTTTCTTGAGTATTGTAAGTGGTAATCGTACATTAATGTCCATCCAGTGTATATTAATGAATAATAAGATGCCCATTTTAAGTTAAATGATATTTATTGGTTTAGTTAGTAAGCTATTTGCCACTCTTATTATTTTCTTAAAATGTTTGAAATAGATTGCAACCTATATTGTTACATAATTATTAAAAAAAATCATTGAATCTGTTGAAGTAATATATTCGCTGATTTCAGAAGTCATTTTATCTAGTGTAATATGATACTCCATTGGGCGGGGGGGGGGGGGGTCTATAGCCTCCATAGCCCCCCCCCCTTGTCACTGCCCCTCTCATTGGGCAATCATCCCACCGACGCAGCATGTTGAAGATACCCGTTTGGTAAACCACCGTGTCCTGCTGCGTAAAATAGTCCTTAACTGCCTGCAGAACATCCTCATCCGACAGGCAAAGTCGACCCTTCAAAGTCTTTTTAAGGGATCGAAGGCGTGATAATCACAGGTGACATATCAGGACTATATGGCGGATGCTCGAATGTCTCCCATTTGAGTTGGCGTAACTTCTGCGTTACGATATGTGCTATATGGGGTGGCAGCACCTCTAGTCGCACCATTCCACAATGGTGGTTTTCCACAGGCATGCTGCCTCATACACATTCTTCATTGTCTGCTGGATGTCTACCGGTATCTGTATTTAGGAAGCCAAGAAAAGAATTAACAGCGCGGTGGTCCTGTTTAGACGCAATTGGTACAATTGGTAATAACGTCGCCATAGTTCACGTTTCCGCATTTACTGTTCGTAGTTCGGAAAGACACGAATACCACAGTAATCCCTTGCCTACATGTCGTTGCTTATATACTTCTCATGTTATACTCTACGTTGCATGTACGCTGCAGCAACGGTCTCGAACGGAAACCTTTTTGAAACTTCCTGGCAGACTGAAACTGTGTGCCGGACCGAGACTCGAACTCGGGACCTTGCCCGCGAAAGGCAAAGGTTCTGAGTTCGAGTCTCGGTCCGGCACACAGTTTTAATCTGCCAGGAAGTTTCATATCAGCGCACACTTCGCTGTAGAGTGAAAATTTCATCCCCCAGGCTGTGGTTAAGCCATGTCTCCGCAATATCCTTTCATTTAGGAGTGCTAGTTCTGCAAGGTTCGCAGGAGAGCTTCTGTAAAGTTTGGAAGGTAGGAGACGAGGTACTGGCAGAAGTAAAGCTGTGAGGACGGGGCGTGACTCGTGCTTGGGTAGCTCAGCCGGTAGAGCACTTGCCCGCGAAAGGCAAAGATCCCGAGTTCGAGTCTCGGTCCGGCACACAGTTTTAATCTGCCAGGAAGTTTCATATCACCGCACACTCCACTGTAGGGTGAAAATTTCATTCTGGAAACCTTTTTGATTACTCCTTGTATACCAGTATTGTCAATACTGCACACAGACAGCACAATATTTCCCAGGTATCCAATAAAAGTACTTGATGTTCTCAGTATCATTGCGCAGCCTCTCAATCTCACCCTTAGAGGGTCAATATTATTGTGCATCCGGGAAATATTGTAAATATTATTGACCGTATACGGCTGCTTTGCTCCCATCACATACAACCTCTGTTTTTTCTGCATGCGCCACTGTGCACTGTTGGCATCATCGATATTACATACCAACTTGTAGAGGTTCTGTTGGTGGTTTAAGCCACAGTCTCATTTGCTGGTTTTTACTACTCGAAGTCGAAGAATGCGACGAACTTTAGAATAGCATTAGCAAAAATTCCAAAACATCCTGTCACAGAAACAAATGATTTTTGTATCTCATCTTTCATTCCGTCTCCAACAGCAGAGAGTGGGCGCTTGTAGAACTTTGTTGTTTCGAACATTGCGAAAGCTGGCACTGGACTATAAACGCAAACAAGCCTTAGCCATTTGTTACAGAAACTAACGAAAAGTTGCCTTCACTCCCAGAATGCGTCAACAATCTGCCACAGGACCAAACAATAGAAGTTGAAAACACAACCTTTCAGGTTGCAACAGACCGCAACAGTATCGTCAATCAAACGATATTCCGCTTTCCCTCCCAACTAATGGATCTCATGGTGATCTGTCTGCGTGGTTCACATATTCTTGTCAAACGCGCATTATAAATGTTTGTTCATTTTAAGAAGTGATGGATAAATTGGTTTTAAGGAAGAAAGGGGAAAGCTCGCAGCCCCAGTGAAACTGAAAATGAAAATACAAAACTTCCATTTGACTGATGAAGTCATCCATTTTTAAAATATATGACTATTCAGACTTGGCGTGCAGTAATCCTTTGAAAACGTGTTGATCGCTAAATACTTTATTTATGACGTGTTTCGAGTAATCATCATCAGACAAATGTGGTCAAAATTAACACAAGGCAAAATTAGAAATGCTTATATATAAATACTACAAAACCAATCAAACATCAAAAACGAATAAGTTCTTACAACACGCTTAGAAAAGCTCATACAATTGACCAATACAAGAAAAATGTACAAACTCATGTGCAATTGCCGTTAAACGTGTTTTCAAAAGACGCTACTTTGAGACGTCGCTTGCCAGACTGTGGGCAGCAAACTCGAGAACCATACTACTTCAGTTTGGCGTCAGATGGCGTTAATCTCAAAGATCGAAGAATACCAGGATACAGAGTTTACAATATACAAAACATAACAAATATCTCTCACCACATTACGTCCAGTTTTTTAATATAATAAGCATCATATCGTCAATGAAAGGATACAACAGTATAGCTTATGAATAGCTTGTCGTGGGACATATATGAAGAACGTAACCACACTAGGCATAATGTCCAAATATTCCATCGAGGGACACCAATGTAAAGACCATCGTTCTAAAAAGACAATATGCATTTTTTAATTATTACTCAAACGTTATTGTGATCATCGAGATCACAGATGGGCCATGTCCAGACAACCAAAACCTTATCATAAATAACAAATTCTCTAATCGTGTCCTAACCTGGTCCAAATTAAGGTTCTCTTCTTGATAAGGTACCTCCAGAATTTCAAGAAGGTGGTTTCGAGTTTCGTGGAAACATAGCACAAGATTCACTGCAGCAAAGAAGTATTATTAGGTACACGATTTACAAACCTTAGATAACTTGCTTATAAATTTAAGTGAGAGACTAGATAAGATAGTAGTATTTAGTACATTGTATCCTAAAAACCACAGAAATAACAGAGAAAATGGCAATAAGCAAATAACAGAAATACATGCACTAAATAGTTCTGCCACATTTATAAATTTAAATGATCTGGTACTGGAGTGAGCATTGTTTAAGATGGTGTTGAACAGTAGATGAAATGGAATGAACTTCAAAGAGCTGGTAGAGTTCATTTATGTTAGTAAGATGGGTGAACAAGTCCCTCTTATGGATTTAATTATAGAACACGCCACTAGTATTTCCCTACACAGAGTTCACAGGGAACGAAAGTTCAGTTGCACGAACAATATAAAAGCAGAAGTAATTAGTAAACTTCTGATGTTTAATAATGAAGGCCCATCTCGCAATGACTTCGATTTTGAAAAGGCGGTCAGTGTGTAGAGTATGCATGAAAACCGACGTATTGTAATGTGATATGATACAATGTAATGCAACATTTGCAAAACAACACTGACTGTTTCCTTTAATGTAGATATATATGGATTACGTGGCTCTATGTATTTAAAATTTATTTTTTAAAAATAATAAAATTTCATTTGGCCGGTTACTGTTAGCTTCATTTCAGTATACCAATATTTCACTTTTAAAACTGTCTTTAGTAGTATGATTTATAAAATTTGCTGCTAGTAGAATTATGGGCAGACTTCTCTTATTTTGCATAACTGTAAATTTTGATTTGTACATTTTTGCGACATTATTTTATTTAATCCTGGTACTCTTCCCTTACAACTGTACTGGGATTTAGCATCCCAAATGTGCTGGCACAAAGACGAAAGCTAACCAACTTCACTTAATTATACATAAGCAGAATTTCATATCGCATTGGATTCCTATTATAAAGCACTTATGGTTTAAAAGGGCAAATTAGTATTGTGACAAAAATTCAGCGTTATGTTTAAAATTCATCTGTAATCGTTAGAAATTATCAACGTATTTCTTTTGATACGGGTATGAAAAATGTGTGTTCCAACACACAATGATGAGTTGCTCGACTTGTCGAACAATGTCTATACGAGAGAATACAGATATCCTTAAGTACAAGACTTTTAAAACTCATACTTTTCCATAGGAACTGCGCCAGACAAACCTCGATAAGTATCGGCATGACTCGTTTGCAAAATTAAATTAGCCAAATTATAGCTGCAATGTCAAAAAACTACATATTCGTTAACTACACATGCCTGTTAGAATTTATGTTACGTATGTAGAGAAAGATGCAATCGATATCAAGCTAGTGTTTTTGGTGGGATGGATTGGGGAACTCGGAGGTTTGTTGACGTTTTACCTCTGGTTACTATCGTTGCTGATCGAGGATGGACAAATTCGTGTTGGTCGCCAGTCGCTTCGTCCCAAACTAGTGCTAAGCAACGGCATGGTCCGCTGCAGAGAGACCCCCTTCTATTGTTGAGAACTGAGTCACGTCACGAAATGTTGTTTACTCTATGAGGGTATGCAGAAAATAATCACCTTGCAATTAAGGAAATAATCCAGCGGTAATATAACGGACGTAACTAGGCTGGAGCAGTCGGAATAGTGGCCCCGACGATAAGATGTCCATGGAAAGAAATATTAGGAAAAAAGGACAGCTTAAAATGGCACGGAAAAGTGGAAAAACGAGTAATAGCAGTCAAGAGAAGTCTTTCGCTATATTAAATTAATCAGTGATTGTTTTGGTAACCATTCCAATGTAATGATATGCAAGATATTTCCCTCTTTTACGTAGGTCAAAGATCAATCTGCATTAGGTCTCGTATATCAGTTAATTGAACAAAAGGGATAGCCGTAAGTGTTCCGGCAAACGCTATCATAGAGCGTTCACCAAGCGTGACATCTACAATGGTGTGCAAAAATGAAACAAGTCACCAAATAGATTTAGTCCTTAAAGACTCTGTAGAGGTTAAGTGACTAATCGAGAAGCAGCCCCTTACTTAGGCACAGCTGAGAAAATCTACAATTTTTTTGACCACCTGAGGTGGTAGGTTCAAATGGCCTGAGCACTATGGGACTTAACATCTGAGGTCATCAGTCCCCTAGGCTTAGAACTACTTAAACCTAACTAACCTAAGGACATCACACACATACATTCCCGAGGCAGGATTCGAACCTGCGACCATAGCAGCAGCGCGGTTCCGGACTGAAGCGCCTAGAACCGCTCGGCACAACGGCCGGCGAGGTGGTAGGATTTAAAACTTGTTCTGTGGGTACTTCAAAGCTAACGCCAGAGACACCACATCCAACGTATTGGGCCGGTCGATAAGAAATCATCTCTACAGTTAAGAGAGATTCAGTGGCGTTCTGTAGGCTGTAATAAGCATAATTCATAAGCATAAGAAATGCAACAACCGAAGCAATAATTCATTTTTAAGATTCAATGTACATCAATACAGATCATTAATACGACACCTAAGCCCTGAACTATGGCAGTATAGACGTTGCAATAGCATTATGACCTCATATGAACGGCGCTATCACAAGTAAAGGAAGGATGTTTTAGGTAGAACGTTCCGTTGACGGTTTGGGCATTAGGAACGGAGCGTAAGTCGGGTGCGTGAAGGGTGGATCATAGAATTGGTCTTGTCCTTTCCGGAGGCGCCATCCGAGCAATTCCCTCACGCGACTTGGCACGAAAACATTGAAAAGCTCAATCTGGATGGGCGGAGGAGAATTTCAATCTATATGCTCTGGAATGTGAGTCCAGTGTCATACCATTATGCCACCTCACTCGGTTGCTGTCAAAAATAACCGGCATCAAAGGATCGTACGGCAAACTACATGACGGAACTTTCAACACCTGTGAAAGATGAACTACTGAGTGTAAACTGCCTAACAAAGGAATTAAAGCTATAGAGAAGCCCTTCGACAAGCGAGGTGGAGAGGGTGACAGAGTCCCTAACTAGCTTGAAAGTGATACTTTTTATCCAGTGATTGCCAACATTTATTTACAAGCAAATACCTGGTTTTAAGGAGTGAAGTATGTTATACAGGGTGACTCGGTGATGATGTTACAAACTTCCAGAAGTAATGGAGAAGGATAAATAGATCAGTTTCAAGCAAAGGACCCTCGTCCGATAACGAACGAGTAGAAAATTGTAAGCGAAAACCGTTCTGATATCTCTGACAGTGGAACGCATGTATCGATACGGTTGTT
This sequence comes from Schistocerca serialis cubense, assembly GCF_023864345.2. Taxonomy (NCBI): domain Eukaryota; kingdom Metazoa; phylum Arthropoda; class Insecta; order Orthoptera; family Acrididae; genus Schistocerca; species Schistocerca serialis. The sequence continues at coordinate 703,809,838 of NC_064638.1, forward strand.
GCTGAGATTGTATGGAAGGCAACACTCAGAGGTGGTGTAATGGAGCAAAACAAAACGAAAAATCTAATAAACATGGACACTACAATGCATACCTTAAGAGCTACGAACAATTGTTTACGTTCGCTACCGTGAGACAATCTGTTCTACTGAGCAAGTGCTCATAACTCTTAAGGGATTCAATTTAGAGCCCATGTTTACTAGCCTTTTTTTCCTTGTTTTGGTCCATACTATCACCTCTGGGACTTGCCTATCCTACAATCTTAGCATCAACGCTTACGGTACATGTATTCGACTGCCAGAGCTATCAGAACGATTTCGTTCATAACTTTCGACTCGGTGGTTTCCAGTACTGGGTCCTTTACCTCAAATTGATACGTTTATCCTTCTCCATGCCTCTGAAAATTTGTAACATCGTCACGGAATTACCCTGTAGATGCAAACGTTGATGTCCACCACCTGCGACGAAAATCTGAAAAATTAAGCCCTTCAATTTTCCAATGACTTTTTTTCAAGACATTTCTCTTGTTTCCAGCACAGCTATTATTGATAAGAACATTTTTGAAAGCCATCCTGTCGTATCTAAAATAACCTACGTTTCTATTAAAAACTGGTCGTTCTTTTCCCAATTTTTTAAAAGTACAATGAGGTAGGGTTGGTTACGTGGTTTGTAAATACTAGCAATAGAAAAAAGCTGGCGTGAATAGCCGAAGGCTTGTTTGGCTGGTGGGAGAGTCTAACAGAAATGTTGGAAAATCTTATCTGGCAGAACTCGAAGCAACAAGCCGTACATTTCTCAAGAACGAGAAGCATCTTTCGGAGAAGAAACAGCCAATGTTCTTCAGCTCCCTATGTATGTATTCTTTGGAGATCGTGCAGATAAAATTATAGAAATGACAGCTCGCAGAGGGCGCATAGACATCAATTCGTCACACGCTCCATTCGCGAATGGAACACGAACAGACTTTAATGCCAAGTTCAATAAAAAGTATCATCTGCCACGCTGTTTATAGTGTCAGACAGCATAAAGAAGATCTAGACGTATAAATCTATGTACAAACTGAATGAGCACGAAAACTTGATTTCCCAAAATAATGGACCGTTTTGCACATAAAAGTGAGAGGGAAAACTCATTTAAGTAAAAAAAGAAATTAGGTCGCTAAGCACATACATTTTATTAGCAGTTTACATTTTTAAATGGGTAGTCAAGCTTAAATTCTTCTTTGAAATTAGTTACTCGTTCTTGTGTCGTCTTGCAATATATGATTAGCTTTGTTTCATTTTTTGCGAATTTATTCAATTTTTAATTTATTAATATTTATCTTCTTATTCTGAACGTTAGGAGTCTGTCTTACTAATTAAAGATTCTCATAAGCAATAGTTTTATCTTATATGTAATTAAAATGTACCTGCGCTAGTGTGCAGTATTTGTCATGTGCAGTGATGTAACTGTCTCACATGTGGACAAATCATGGAAAAACTATTAACATTGTATTTCGCTTCAGCAAGTATTTAAAATAAAACAGACTGCTTCTTCCCTAAGTTTTTCTTACTTTTTTCGCTTTTGGACGCAAACGGGAGTGGAGCAGCTGGGGAAGGGGTGTTGGAGGGGGCAGAAATAGGCTAATGGTGTGATGTATTGTGTGTGGATGTGAAAGGAAAGGTGGTTGTCAATGGCTGGCTGTCAAAGGCTATGTGCGAGCGACGTCTTGACCTGGTAATGGGGAGGAGTGAGGGTAGGCATCTAGGAGGGGAGCTCACATTATGTACCTGCCCTGGGGCCCCCGTGGCTGAACTTACGCCCACGTTTCACATTAGCAAGTAAATATAAAAGACACGCAAGAAACATGGGTCACTAATGGGCTTAAGAGTATATTGGTGCACAGAAATCGGAAATTTATCTGTTAACAAAAGGAAGTAACGCTCTTGCTGAAATGTATTACTATAAAAATTATTTTATATTATTAAGAAATATTGTTGAAAAGTCTAAAATTGTGTACATTAAGTCTGAAGTTACTTGTCTGGATTACTTAATTAAAGTTATATACAACATAGTAAAACAAAAGAGAGGACAACAGGCCACAGAACAAATAACCTCCGTTGATTTCAGTGGAAGGTTGTAAGTATTAATGAAAAGGTGGCAGGTGTTTTTAATATTCATTTCTTAAATGTACTAGAGAAAATAGGATGAAATAATTCAACATAAAAATGAAGGCAGTGTGTTGAAGAAGTAACTTGTGTAAAATATAGTGATCAACTACTCTCACCCACCTACACATCTGAAATTGATGAAACAACATACTGTCTCAAAAAGAAGAGCACACACAGAGATTATAGTGTTTCCAATAAAATTCTGAAGTTGTTGTCACGAAATATGTACCACCTTGTCTGAAATATGTATTACTGCATTAAACCAGGCAAATTTTCCAGCGAGACTAAACTACGTAATTGTTAAACCACTTTACAAGACAGATGATAGGTCCGATGTCAGTAATTACTGAACCGTTTCACTGCTTCTATCATTAAAAAAATTAGGAAATGGTGTGCCCTAGAGTAGTTCCCAATATGGTAATAATAAAATAATTATCAACTCACAATTTGTGTCTCAGAAGGGTCGCTCAGCTGATAATACTATCTCTACATTCACTCACCAGATTTTACAAGAAATAAATAACAAATCAGTGCCAGTAGGTATTTTCTGTAACCTATCCAAGGCATGTGACTTTTTTTTTTTTTTTTACTTTATTGGTATTTTAAAGCCTGTACAACAGGCAGGCTGTCAGCAGCACACTACGCTGCTCTTCAGCCATAGAATATACAAGCAGAGAAAACAGGAGAAGACACATAAGTTACAGAATGTGGGCAATAAAACAGAAGACACATAGAGACAAACACGGAGCCGTTCACACTCGTCGATAATCCACGCTGCTAACTGATGAGACGACGCACAAACTCTGAAGATGACGAGGGCACTGGTGAACGAGGGAGTGTGACGGGGAACACTGAACACTAAACACGACGGCACGCACTAGACACTGATGGCGATGATCTCCGGCGCGTGAATGTTCACCATGCGTGTGCGAGTCCGGGGACCTGCCAAGAGAGGAGGAGGAGGAAAGGGAGTGGGAGAGGGAGAGGGGAGAGCAGAGATGCCACGGGCAGGGGAGAAAGGGGGAGGGAGGAAGGGGGAGGGGAACCCCGGGGGGAAGAGTGGCGGAGGGAGGGGATGGGGGAAAAGGAAAGAGAAGGGGAGGGAGGGGAAGAGAAGGGAGGGAAGGAGGGCGCCTAAAGGAAAGGACACCGGAAGTGGGTGGTGGGGCAGGGTCAAAGTTGATAGGAGGGGTAGATGGAGGGGAGGAGGACATCATCAGGGAGGGGGAGCTGGCGGAAGCCACCTTGGGAGAGAGTAAGGAGGGTGGAGAGATGGAGACCGGGCGGGACGTGGGAATACAGGCATGGCAGCGGGCGGGGATGGGAGAGGATTGGGGAGACGAGCGAGTGAGGAGGATCGAGTTTACGGGAGGTGTACAGGATCCGTATCCCTTCAAGGAAAAGGAGGAGGTGGGGGAAGGGGATGAGATCATACAGGATCCGCGTGGGGGAGGGGAGACGGATGCGATAGGCGAGGCGGAGAGCATGGCGTTCAAGGATTTGGAGGGATTTATAAAAGGTAGGGGGGGCGGAGATCCAGGCTGGATGGGCATAGCAAAGGATAGGGCGGATGAGGGATTTATAGGTGTGGAGGATTGTGTAAGGGTCCAGACCCCACGTACGGCCGGAAAGGAGCTTGAGGAGACGGAGTCGGGAACGTGCCTTGGCTTCGATTGTATGGAGATGGGGAGTCCAGGAGAGGCGACGGTCGAGGGTGACGCCAAGGTACTTAAGGGTGGGAGTGAGGGCGATGGGACGGCCATAGACGGTGAGATAGAAATCAAGGAGGCGGAAGGAAGGGGTGGTTTTGCCTACAATGATCGCCTGGGTTTTCGAAGGATTGACCTTGAGCAACCACTGGTTACACCAAGCGGTGAATCGGTCAAGATGGGATTGGAGAAGGCGTTGGGAGCGTTGCAGGGTGGGGGCAAGGGCGAGGAAGGCGGTGTCATCGGCAAACTGGAGGAGGTGGACGGGGGGCGACGGCGGCGGCATGTCCGCCGTGTACAAAAGGTACAGAAGGGGGGAGAGGACGGAGCCTTGGGGCACACCGGCGGAGGGGAAAAAGGTGTAGGAATCTGTGTGATGGATGGTGACATAGGAAGGACGGCGGGAGAGAAAGGAACCGATCAGACGGACGTAGTTAATGGGAAGGGCAAAGGTTTGGAGCTTGAAGAGGAGACCGGAATGCCAGACGCGGTCATAAGCGCGTTCGAGGTCAAGGGAGAGGAAGATTGCGGAGCGACGGGAATTAAGCTGTTCGGAAAGTAGATGAGTGAGGTGAAGGAGAAGATCGTCGGAAGAGAAGGATGGCCGAAAGCCACACTGGGTGACGGGAAGGAGACGGTGCTGGCGGAGATGCTGGTGGATGCGGCGGGTGAGGATAGATTCCAGGACCTTGCTGAAGACTGAGGTAAGGCTGATGGGACGGTAGGAGGAGACGGCGGACGGCGGTTTGCCAGGTTTAAGGAACATGAGGATACGGGAGGTTTTCCACAGGTCGGGGTAGTAACCGGTGGACAGGACGACATTGTAGAGCCTGGCCAGGGTGGAGAGGAAAGAGACAGGAGCTTCACGAAGGTGACGGTAGGTGGCACGATCGTGACCAGGAGCGGTGTTGCGTTTTGTGCGGAGTGTATCAATGAGATCCTGTGTAGTGATAGGGGCATTGAGTTCCGTGTGTGTAATGTTGTCCAAGTACTGGAAACCAGGAGCGAGGGGAGGGACAGAGGTGTCAGTTCGATCGCGGATATCCGGGAAGAGGGAGTAATCGAACTGGGGATCGTCGGGGATGGAGAAGACATCGGAGAGGTAGGAGGCAAAGTGATTGGCCTTACTAAGGGTGTCAGGGAAGGGGTGATCATCGTGGAGAAGAGGATAGTAGGGGGAGGGTTTAGTTCCGGTAAGGCGACGGAAGGCCGACCAGAACTTGGACGAGTTGATTGGTAGGGTTGCATTTAAACGGGTGCATGTCTGTCGCCAGTCCCGGCGTTTCTTAGCCGCGAGCAAATTACGAACGTGTCGCTGGAGTTGCCGGTGGCGTCGTAGTGTGTCCGGGTCACGCGTGCGGAGGAAGGCACGGTAGAGACGACGGGATTCACGGAGGAGGAGAACGGCCTGTGGGGGTAAGGTAGGACGGTGGGGGTGGATGGCGACAGCAGGAACGTGGGCCTCCACGGCCTCAGACAAGGTCTGCTGGAGAAAGGAGGCGGCATGGGTGACATCGTCAGGGTGGTGGTAGGTGAGAGGGTGGCTATCGACCTGGGGGCATGTGACTGTGTCAGCCACAATATATTGTTACGAAACTGAAGTTTTGTGGAGTGAACGACACACCTCACAGATGGTTAACGCTGTACCTAGCAAAACGAACGCTTTAAGTTGCGGTTAATAATTCATTAACTGCTGACAGATGATACATTTCTAATTGGGGGAAGGGAACCAGACGCGAAATTTAACCAACAGGAAGCAGATGCTGTGTTATGCAAATGATTAGCTTTTCAGAGCATTCACACAAGGTTGGCGCCGGTGGCGACACCTACAACGTGCTGACATGAGGAAAGTTTCCAACCGATTTCTCATACACAAACAGCAGTTGACCGGCGTTATCTGGAGAAACGTTGTTGTGATGCCTCGTGTAAGGAGGAGAAATGCATACCATCACGTTTCCGACTTTGATAAAGGTCGGATTGTAGCCTACCGCGATTGCGGTTTAGCGTATCGCAACATTGCTGCTCGCGTTGGTCCAGACCGAATGACTGTTAGCAGAATATGGTATCGGTGGGCTCAGGAGGGTAATACGGAACGCCGTGCCGGATCGCAAAGGCCTCGTATCACTAGCAGTCGAGATGACAGGCATCTTATCCACATGGCTGTAACGGATCGTGCAGCCACGTCTCGATCCCTGAGTCAACATATGGGGACGTTTGCAAGACAACAACCATCTGCACGAACAGTTCGACGACGTTTGCAGCTGCATGGACTATCAGCTCGGATACCATGGCTGCGGTTACCCTTGACGCTGCATCACAGACAGGAGCGCCTGCGATGGTGTACTCAACGACGAACCTGGGTGCACGAAAGGCAAAACGTCATTTTTCGGATAATCCAGGTTCTGTTTACAGCATCATGATGGTCGCATCCGTGTTTGGCGACATCGCGATGAACGCACATTGGAAGCGTGTATTCGTCATCGTCATACTGGCGTATCAGCCGGCGTGATGGTATGGGGTGCCATTGGTTACACGTCTAGGTCACCTCTTGTTCGCATTGACGGCACTTTGAACAATGGACGTTACATTTCAGATGTGTTACGACCTGTGGCTCTACCCTTCATTCGATCCCTGCGAAACCCTACATTTCAGCAGGATAATGCACGACCGCATGTTGCAGGTCCTGTACGGGCCTTTCTGGATACAGAAAAACTTCGACTGCTGCCCTGGCCAACGATTTCTCCAGATCTGTCACCAACTGAAAACTTCTGGTCAATGGTGGCCGAGCAACTGGCTCGTCACAATACGCCAGTCTCTACTCTTGATGAACTGTGGTATCGTGTTGAAGCTGCATGGTCAGCTGTACCTATACACACCATCCAAGCTGTATTTTTACTCAATGCCCAGGCGTATCAAGGCCGTTATTACGGCCAGAGGTGGTTGTTCTGGGTACTGATTTCCCAGGATCTATGCACCCAAATTGCGTGAAAATGTAATCACATGTCAGTTCTAGTACAATATATTTGTCCAATGAATACCCGTTTATCATCTGCATTTCTTCTTGGTGTAGCAATTTTAATGGCCTGTAGTGTAGGTCTTTTCCATTTGACACATGTATTAGGAGAAATCCCAAAAGACGAACAGCGACAAAAGAAATTATAATAATTTGTGGACACTGGCCTTCCTTCATGGTTTGCCTCCAGTTACCTTTACAGACACTATCATATGCCTGACGTTGAATCTCACACTCTGCAACAGCCTCCTTCTCTGATTATACCAGAGTTTGGCTCAGTCTCGCTCCGTCCTATAGGTCTCCATTGTTGTTATGTTTAACGCTTAGGTGCCTCATTATTCGACTGCCTCACAAAAAAGAATCATCAAGAAAGGAAGAAGGTAGAGAGGGTATGTGATGTTATTTCAGTGATTACAGCATCGAGTCAGATTTACAAAGAATTTTGCAGTATGAGCCCACATCTCAGCATGACGTTGCACGTACTAATGCTGACTGTGTGTTGAAAATGGCTCAAAGAACACATATTGATGATGTTGTAAGGGGTAGAATACTAGGGCGACTGGAAGCTGGTTAAACACAGCAGGTCGTAGCAGAGACCCTTCGTGTGCCACAAAGTGTGATCTCACGATTATGGCAACGATTCTGGCAGACAGGAAACAAGTCCAGGCGCTGCAGTACGGGTCGTCCACAGTGTACAACACCACAAGAAGACCGATATCTCACCATCAGTGCCCGGAGACGGCCACGAGGTATTGCACGCAGCCTTGCTCTGGACCTTACCGCAGCCACTGGAACAGTTGTCTCCAGACACACAGTCTACAGACGACTGAACAGACATTGTTTACTCGCCCGGAGACCTGCAAGGTGCATTCCACTTACCCCTGGTCACAGGAGAGCCCGTGAAGCCTGGTGTCAAGAACACAGTACATGGTCATTGGAACAGTGGTCCCAGGTTATGTTCATGGACGAGTCCAGGTATAGTCTGAACAGCGATTCTCGCCGGGTTTTCATCAGTCGTGAACCAGGAACCAGATACCAACCTCTTAATGTCCTTGAAAGGGACCTGTATGGAGGTCGTGGTTTGATGGTGTGGGGTGGGATGATGATTGGTGCGCGTACACCCCTGCATGTCTTTGACAGAGGAACTCTAATAGGTCAGGTGTACCGGGACGTCATTTTGCACCAGTATGTCCGCCTTTTGACGGGTGCAGTGGGTCCCACATTCCTCCTGATGGATGATAACGCACGGCCCCACCAAGCTGCCATCGTGGAGGAGTACCTTGAAACATAAGATATCAGGCGAATGGAGTGGCCTGCCTGTTCTCCAGACCTAAACCCCATTGAGAATGTCTGGGATGCTTTCGGTCGACATATCGCTGCACGTCTTCAAACCCCTAGGACACTTCAGGAGCTCCGACAGGCCCTGGTGCAAGAATGGGAGGCTTTACCCCAGCAGCTGCTCGAACAGCTGATCCAGAGTATGCCAACCCGTTGTGCGGCCTGTGTATGTGTGCATGGTGATCATATCCCATATTGATGTCGGGGTACATGCGCAGGAAACAGTGGCGTTTTGTAGCACATGTGTTTCGGGACAGTTTTCTCAACTTTTCACCAATACCGTGGACTTACAGATATGTGTCGTGTGTGTTTCCTATGTGCCTATGCTATTAGCGCCAGTTTTGTGTAGTGCCACGTTGTGTGGCACCACATTCTGCAATTATCCTTAATTTATGAGCATGAGTGTAACTGGCTCTCCTTGGTAGACTCGATATTGGCACGGGGACGGAGTGGACGTCGGAGCTGGTGCTACACGCACTCTATCGGGGGCAGATCTGGGAATATCTTGTATATATGTAAGTACACGTCTTAAAAAGATCTCCCTCACTTTTATTGTGAGACTCTTTGTTCTCGTTTCTAGCAACGGAGTTGCTGTAGCAGCGAATGAATCTGAAATCTTTGGGGAATTCCTGCAGTATATGTACTGTTAAAGATATTGAAATATGAACATGCTAGAACTCCAGAGAGAGATTTACCTATTACTGAACGAAAGTAGATGTGCTTGACTTAAGGAGATGAATTTTAGACGAACACACGATGCTTCCCACTTGTTAACGAATGAGTCGGCAAAAAGATTATACGTGGATGGGTTATTACTCGACACAAGCACAAAAAATTGCAAGTGGAAACTGTCGGTTTGGCCTCTTTTCGGATATTGGGTTGTAATAACACGAAACTACCGATAAAATATATCGTTCCACAGGTAATTTCCTTTAAAGTTTTGTATGATCGTACCGGACATCAAACCACTCCAAAAATTAGTTTAGCCATCACAAAGCTCTGCATTACGGCCGAAATGTTATCCTTTCCAGAACATATTGAAGCATAGTATTTAATTTGTTGTACAACTAAAGATAAGAAAACTACTTCGCCATCCGATCCGTATTGTAGAATGAAATGCAGCTTCGTCTAAAGTGATTGAAAAAACTTAAGATAAATGAAATTTTAAAATTCTTTTAGAGCTTTGTTTGTAAACTAATGTACGAGTAACTGTCACCCAGTCTCTGTTGCAGGTTGCCTGTCTAATGGCTTTCAGAAGCAGCTAAAATTTGATTTTCAATATTGCATGTAATTATCGACCGAATTTAAAAATTATAAATTCTTTCAGTATCCACCCATTAAGTGGTATAATCGTACATTACGGTTTAACACAATGAGAATATTAGTTACAAATCGTGTATATACCTTGTCGCAGCGTAGCCCCCAGAGCATAAACTACCCGGACTATATTCGTCCAGTATTTGAGAATGAGAGCACGTCCAACAAACTTTACACATAATTTCACACCTTTCCGAAACTTTTTCTCGATGAAACCCCACGCAAAACAATGAAATGAAAAAAACAATTTCGCTGTTTACGCAGTAAAACTTCAGCATCAGGCATGACGTTTTAATTTATTAATTGTTTACTGCCAACTAAATTTGCAATATATTTTGCACGCGGTATCCGTATACACCAGTGAATGCACCTGAAAAATTATAACAATGTGGCCCCAGCTCAGGAAATATGACGTCATAAACAGTGAGATATGTGAAAATTACCTTTTCTTAAAAATTTTGGTTTTGACATTGTCGTAGCGTACGGATGAGTCATTCACAACTAATGAAACTAACACAATTAGGGTTTTGCGTCTTCAGCCATAAAGGTTTTACTTGCTTAAGGTTAAACAGACGTTAGGCAAATATTACAGCTAAAATAGTAAAACTTCAGATTATTATGTAAACATAATACTCGATATTCTATGCAATGTTTGTTTGAAAATGTGCATCAGCTTACATTTTATAAGGATTTGAATTTTTAGTTACCTTTGTTTCTATATACTACCTTTTCTAGTAAACTAATCAAGCAATAAAACTGGAATTTCACAGTTTAAATCTGCATAAGAGGCTAATAAAACCTGTGGAACAGATTATTGTTTAAGGTCATAGTTGCTTTGAAAGTAATTTTTCAGTTTTGTGTTGCCCGGCACTGTCCTATTTTTCTCAGTTTCTAAAGGAGAACTTTTCTCAGAGAAATACTAACGGAAAAGTCCTGCGCATGATTATTCAGTAACTAATTCTTAAGAACTGTGCCCAATTTCAGGATGTTAGCTTTGATAGTTCCTGCGGAAAAGTACATTATAGCTCAAAAAAGTCAGTTTACAGCAATTCACATTTATAGTTTTTATTTCAATTTTTAACAGTATTGCTATACCTCTTAAGACTAATGCTATCCATACCCATAATCTTTGATCTCTTCCTCCTCGTCTTTCTGGAGAAATCTCTTCCCTGCCTCCTTTGCCTAATCAACTTTTGCATTTTCCTTCTGTTGCCTGGGCTTTGTTCAGTCAGCCTTCGTCGATACATCTGAGTATCTTCACCTGGATGGAAGCTTAATCTCTGCAGGACTTAATCCTATCTACAGTTTCACTACTGAGCACTAGACGGGCATCACATGCAACTATCTCCATAACAACTGACAGCATAAATACTGTTCTTGGACAATGCATCCATATAAGTTGATTGTAGCTTTCCTTTGTATTCTGTGTTTTCCCATGCACACATTTTTTCAGCAGTTCAGGATTGGATAGGTGCATGAAAGTTGTAAACTAAACCCACTGGAAAACTCATCTTTGGCACTGTACACAGCGTCATCAATTCCTTCACTAATTTCTTCCTCGATAACCTCAATGCCTTTGTCAAAAATTGTTCTGCACACTTAGGAGCAGCATCTTAAACACTGTTATTTAAATTTACTATAACTTCTACATGTTAAATTCGATATTTCCTCAATTTTTTTAATATACGTTCACTGTTGGGCCCATTTCGAGCAAATCAGGTTGATATATGCAAAACTAAAAACTGAAATAAGTGTGTAGCATGTAGTAATAAAAAAAACGGAACAAGCAAAGCTAATCTTTCTCACAGCCGTCTAGACTCATCTGCAGTTCGTTTCGACTGTGTGAACGAAAAATTAACGCACGAATAGATTCTAGCGTAGAGAAGTTGTGGATCACAGCATAGAAAGAGCGGGCATGGCAGGCGCAGGCGCCCAAACTATTCGCATTTTTCCAGTTTTATCCTGCATCTCGTTTGTAAAGTGATACGATGTTCGAAGCTGTTGTATACATGAGACTTCGACAACTTATAGAATCGGGGCTGGCGGGAAAAAGAGGGGAGGTGAGTTACTGGTTTAATATCTACACGAGATGCAACAAGTTAATACTACCCTTGTTTAAGGTATAGTAGGGACGATACCGTTACATTTACAACTCTTATAAGGTCTCTGTAGTACTAAGCAGACTGCGCCGAACGATGAAAATAAGTGGTCGGAGTTAGGTAACTCGACATTTCGTTTGCGTGGGTTACAGATTTAAATATATCAAGCACCGTACGACCTCCACACAGAGAAGGTGTCTTTGATGGATTCACGAAATGTGCGTTTTGAGAGCCTTTACGAACGACGAATTATGTGGAAAGTGTTGAGGTGCTTGTTGCAAGTAAGAGCGCTTCACGATTTTCATCGAGACAATTGTTTGTTGTCTCTAAAGCACGCGTAATGTACAAGTGTTGATTAAATGGCTTATTGGGTTACAGAATGACGAATGATTATAATATGTAGTTTACCACCAAGTTTTCCTCTAAAATGTCTTTATTTATTACTTGTTTGGACATGGCAGTTGTAAACTGAGGCAGGAATACTGGTTGGAATGAGGGGAGACAGAACTGTGACTAGCGAAGGACGTTGTCTGGAGCAACAGCTCATTGAGTCCGAAGGGAGAGTACATAAGTTGAAAGATCTTTCGAACGTTGCTCTGTTCAAACGTTGCTCTGTTCCAACGAAGCTCTGCTGATAGCCGTTGTACTGGAAAAAGTGCGCTGTCCGCGTACGTGAAGGCTGCCAACACGCAAGATAGGAGCGGCCGTTCTACTACTTCTTCCCATTAGCGGTTTTAATTCTACCAGGACAATGCATTAACGGCCGCTTTCGCGCTGTGTTTCGGCTGCCGTTCTGTCACAGATATCGATGTTGGTACGCTAGTTCACAGCTCTCACTACAATCTGCAGTGAAGGCACTCTCCTGCTGCTTGTAGCAGTTCTTTATTTATACGAGTGTAAGTCAATCGGCAGAAGCATTTTATTCTGCTCCGCAAGTTGACAGTGCTGACTCGACTATGAAGTACCTTAATGTCACTGTTGTTCTTGAGTGTTATGCGTGTTAGTTCAGATAATAGCTCTATTCGTAGTGATTTCAGAACATTTTATTATGTTTATTTGTCCATATACATCACGAAAGAAATTTTCTGTTCTCTTACGGGGATACAGCTGCGGAATGCAGAAGGCAGCAGCCGTAAGGAAATAGCTGTCTAGAAGGAAAACAGAACGAGAGGATAAATCCCTTTAAAAGTGAACGGGTATCTGTCTACGACAAATGTGAAAACGGACAAGAACATCGAAACAGCTGAGCGCGTGATCCGTATGGAGCTTCATGATCGACGATATTGTCCATGAGTTGAACATTACCCACGGTTCAGCATTTGTAATCGTCAATGAATCTTTGAAGTATCACAAAGGATGTGCTCGTTGGGTACCACTTCAGCTGGCAGACAAACACAAACAGGAACGTTAGGAAATGTCGAAATCACATTTTTCGCGTTTTGAGACTGTCTCAGTCGCATGGTAATCGTTTATGAGACCCACATAGTAGTAATGGGGCAACCGACTGGCCAATTGATTGCTTTTTCGCTCAGTTGGTTTTTCCAGTAGAATGAAACAACCGAATGAAACTAGTCTCAGCGGTCATGTCAGCTATATGAATATTTTCTCTTGCTCTCCGGCTTTGCGTAGTTTCACAAGTCTTTGACAGTTCCGGCACTTATTTGAATGTTTTCACTCAGTCCCCGGACTTTGGTGATTTCATTTGCACACTCTTTCAGGCTTTTCTGCTATATATGTACGACGACTAGGGCTGCCAAGTTCCTTGGAGGCAAAATAACGTATCTTCTTTTAAGCAGAGGTGAATAAAAATTGTATTTCTTAAACTGAAGTATTTTCAAAAAATATGTATTTATTTACTTAAATACGAATTTTTGTACTTCTTGCGTTAAAGATGGATGTTTGGTTGGTTTTAAAAGCTAATAAGTGGTAGTACATTATGAAGTCATATTTAAATAAATTAACAATGACTTTTTATTTAAATTTATTGAAGCTCTGTCTCTCTCCTATCGCTGGTTTGCACCCATCATCGATAATTCTGTTTCGGTGAATCCTGAGGTGACGTGAACAGGAAGCATATAGGGTGCGGCAGGGAATTATCCCTAACTATAAGAGTTGATACAAGAAAAACTAAAATGCTAGAAAAATATTTATTTATTATCTCAATAAAATGCAGTTGGAAGTTTGATTTTATTAAATTTTGAACATCAAATCCTGCAAGTGGCGTTCCTCGTTGTCAACACAGCTGCAGCCGTTTTCCAAAATTCTGTATCACTCTATGGAACATCTGTCGGCGGAACACGGCCTATTTCAAGGCGCATAGCATCCTTCAAGGATTCCAGGTCCTTGGGTGGTGTTTATAAACTTCAACTTTGAGATAACCCCAAAGAAAGAAGTCGCACGGACTTAAATCACGCGAGCGTGTAGGCCATGGAATGTCGTCGTACCGTGAGGTCAAACGACTATAAAAGATTTCCCTGAAAACATTCATCGAATGTCGAGCGGTGCGGCCATGGCACCATCCTCTTGAAAGCAAACGAGCCTCATATGCGTTTGTTGAAGTGCTAGTTGAAAAAAGTTTTGGATCACGTTCACATACCGTCCACTATTGAGGGTAACGGCTTAGTTGTTCTCCTCAAGAAAAGTAAAGTCCAAAGACTCCCTCAGTACTTATTACACACCAGACTGTATCTTATCACTGTAGAGAGGTCTCTCCTGAATTTTTACAGGCTTCACATAACTCGAATAACGCATATTCTGTTTATTAACACATCCAGAAATGGGAAGGTGTGCCTGATCACTGAAGAAAATGTGCGCGTCTTGAGGAACGCTTTCAATCATGTCTTCATAGGCTTGTCGTCGATTTTGGTTTTCCTGTCGTGACAGTTCTTGAGCGATCACCATTTTGTACGGATGAAACTGAACGTCTTCATGGAGAATCCAAAGCACATTACGGCTAGACAGTGCAAGCGACGACGCATGCTAGAGAGCGGAACATTTCGGAAACTCCAACACTAACCTTCTTACACGCTCATTGTTTTCAAGAGCTCTAAGGTCTTCTATGCTCTCTTTTTCATAGCACTGCGACATCGACGAAACTTCTCTACCCATAACAGAATCGATTTACGGTCGGGACACTGTTTCCAGGGGCGATTTGATATCGAGTGCGCATGGCACGCTCTACTACACCTGTAGTACGGCTTTCGGAAAAGTAGGTTTCGATAGTAAAAGCACGTTGTTCGTTCGACCACGCCATGTTTGCAAGTAACAGCGGTATGAAGTAAACGTTCACTGCCACTGTGACCTTGGACCTCATCCCCACTTTTACATTGCCCCCTCTTTCTTCGCAGTACCAACTTAAAATTAGGGATAGTTCCCGGCACCTTTCTGTATAATATACAACTGTTTAATTGTTTGGGAATTTAATCACTAGCTTGAGCATATACTGTCACTTCTCGCAAGTATTTTTGTGAGAAACATTTGTCATAATTCTCTAATTTTCTCTGAATTTCTTTACTTGATATAATTTCACAACATGGATCATCTTTGCAGGTACTGTAGATCGCAATGAATTTATCTTGACTCACTTTTTATCCAGTCAAATGATTTGTTTCTTTCCCACATTACTTAGCATTTCGGCATTATGATTCTGATCCAGACAGAAAGTTCGCTATTAAGAAAACGCCGATTCATAAACATACATGGAAAGCTGAACTCGGGGGGAAAGAAAATCGCAGAACGGCAATAACAATGAATAACGGAGAGCAGTCGAAAACAGTGATCTCACAACGGCAAAACGATTGAATGCTTCCACTCAGAACTGAATGCGCCGAACTGCGCCGACTGTTTTGACTGATTTCACTCGAAAGGAGTAATAATGCTACGGTTACGTAAAACGACAACTGACTGAATCGATTGTTCTCATTCGGTTGCTCACAGAGACTGGTTTCACTCAAAAGAGTGAATGAATATTCCAACCGGTACGTAAAACTACAACCAAATGAGTCGATTGTTTTCCAACGACCGACTGAATTGATTGTTTTTATTCGGTTGTTCCCATCACTTCCAGCGAAAAGTGGGAGAGCAGAGTGTGGAAACATCCATCTTCGAGTACAGAAAAAAAATTCACAAGCCAGCTATGTTGATGATGACGTGTTTGGCATTTGAAAGATCCATTGCTGATTCATTACATTCCTAAACGTCAAACAATGAATAGTGACAGCTACTGAGAAATACTGCCAGATATGAAACATAAAACCTAAACGAAAGGAATGTATAAGCTTTCGAAAGCTGCCATTTTGCATCAGGATAATGTCCGCCCTCATAGTCTGGGAAAACAATCCAGTGCATACATTCAAGAACTTGGTTTTGAGCTGCTGAAACACCCGCTGTACTACCCTGACCTAGCTTCAAGTGATTTTTCATCGTTTTGGTCAGATGAAGTAGCAGCTGTGTGAAACCAAGTGTCCATCGGGTGACGAGGATGTGGAGGAGGTAGAAGGATTGCTGCGTATCAGGCCACAAAGATTCTTCCAGAATGGATTTAGAACCTTGTCAAAAAACGGAGCAAGTGTACAGAGGTTGAGGGAGATTATGCGGGAAATGGTGTTACTTGTAATGCTGTTTTCCCAATAATACGTTCCTTTTAAAAATATTGCCTTTGGTTTTTGATTTAACTCGTATCTCCACCGAATTCTGTCTTTAGATTTTGATAATTCATAGAAATTAAACGATGTTTTCGCTACTGCCAATACGTGATACAACATTTTGTACGGTTGTGTTGTCGACTGTAATAGCGAGAAATCAATTAGATTTACGTTGACAATGGTCATATGCTACTGTTTAATATGACAGATTCCATATAATTGAACTATTTATGGTTCTATGTCTACATCTACATCCGTATCTGTAATCTGCAAACCTACCATGAAGTGCATGGCAGAGGGTACGTCCCATTGTAACCGTAATTAGGGTTTCTTCCCTTTGCTTTCATGTACAGAGTGCTGGAAGAATGATTTGAATATCTACGTGCCTACTGTAATTATTGTAATTATATCCTCGATCCCTATGTGAGCAGTGCATTGAGGGTTGTAGTACATTTCTTGAGTCATCCTTTAAAGCCGGTACTTGAGACTTCGATAGTATGCTCTCTCGGGATAGTTTGCGTCTATCTTCAAGAGTCTTTCAGCTCAGTTACATCAGTATCTCTGATACAGATCAAACAAACCTGTGACCATTCGTGCTGCCCTTCTCTGTATACATTCAAAATCCCCTATCAGGTACGAGTCCCGCATACCTGAGCAGTATCCTAGAACAGGTCGCACGAGTGATTTGTAAACAATCTCCTTTGTAGGCTGATTGCACTTCCCTGGTATTCTACCAATAAACCGAAGTCTGCCACCTGCCTTACCCAAGACTGAGTGTATGTGAACATTCCATTTAATATCGCTACAAAGTGTTACACCCGGCTATTTGTGTGAGTTGGCTGATTTCAGCAGTGACTCACTGATATTATGACCATAGCATACTATGTGTTTTCGTCTTGTGAAGGGTTGATTTGAAATTCGTTGTTCACAATGTAAATGGAATTCCTTTCCCTCCACGGCCTAAGAAGCTTATCTTCACCATTTTTTCGAACAAAAGCAACTAAACGAGCTTTTTGACAGACCTTCAGGCATTTACAAAACCTGACGATAACTGTGATTCATGTTACTAGGATAAAACCCTCATTCCTAGTTCATGGCAGAAATTTAGCCAGAAGGCAAGGGAAACGGGGTAGGTACAGGGGGAAAGGTAAGAGGGAAAGACTCTAAAAATTGTATTTTTTATACAACTGAGTTTGTGAGTTTAGAAACATGTCATGTCCCAAGAAGCCTACGTTACTGGAGGCATACGAAACTTGCTTTAACACAGAGGATTAATAACTGTCCACTCATTGCTTCTCGTAAAAGACAAGCGTGATTATCTTAGCACAATTAAAGCACGTCTTTTGTTATTATTAAAACGTTTTTGATCGTGGTACATTTTTTAAACTTCACATTCTGAAAAGTCCTATCATATGATTAAATCCAGAATTTATACATCGGAATCATCACGTTAATAAATAAAGCTAGATTATACTGATAAATGACTATAATAATCTGAACCCGAAAAAATGCTTGAAAACGTTAGAAAATCCCAATGGACGTTATCAAACATATTCAGTACCTTTAACTAATATAAGGTGATTCAGAAAGAAAGAATATAATTCAGTTGTTTATTCAAAAATGGTTCAAATGGCTCTGAGCACTATGGGATTTAACATCTGTGGTCATCAGTCTCCTAGAACTTAGAACTACTTAAACTTAACTAACCTAAGGACATCACACACATCCATGCCCGAGGCAGGATTCGAACCTGCGACCGCAGCGGTCACATGGCTCCAGACTGAAGCGCCTAGAACCGCACGGCCAAACCGGCCGGCTAGTTGTTTATTACAGACAAACTATAAGCGATAGAATCACATTGCACATGTCATTGGATAGAGGAAGTTTCGAAGTTTTGATACACCTACGCTGTTTGTTTGTAGCAACTTGGCGACTGTACCACAAGAGAAATCATTTTCTGTACTGAAATTTGCGCGAATTGAATCCATTGATCCAGTGCAACGTGCATTCCGTAGTTGCTTCAGCAAGAAACCACCTCTGCACAAGCAGATTTATGGCTGGCATACAAAATTCTTGGAAGTCGGTTGCATATACAAAGGGAAGAGAACTGGTCGGCCACGCACGTCTGATGAAAATGTCGGGCGTATCCGAAATACACTGATCGACCACAATATTATGACCACCTACGTAGTAACGGTATGTTCTCGGATAATAGCGGCGACGCGTCGTGACATGGAGGTAATGAGACTTTGGTAGGTCGCTGGAGGGGCTTGGCACTACATCTGCACAAAGTCACGTAATTTTGGGGAGGATGGTAATGGGCTCTTACGCCATGTTCAGTTACATCCCGGATGTATACGATCGGGTTCTGATCAGGCGAGTTGGGGACTAGCACCTCAACTGGAACTCGCCACTGTGTTCCTCGAAGCACTCCATCACACTCCTAGCCTTGTGACATGGCGCATTATCTTGTTGAAAAATGCCACTGTCGTGAAACATGATCGTCATGAAGGGGTGTACGTCGTCTGCAACAAGTGTATGATACTTCTCGGCCGTCATGCTCCACTGGACCCATATAAGTCCACGTGAATTTTCCCCAGAGCGTAATGGAGCCGCCGCCAGCTTGCTTCCGCCCCGCAATACAGGTGTCAAGGAGCTGTTCGCCTGGAAGACGACGGACTCGCGCCCTCCCATCGGCATGATGAAGAAGGCATCGGGATTCATCAGACCATACAACACTCTGCCACTGCACCAACGTCCAGAGCCGATGGTCAAGTGCCCATTTCAATCGTAGTTGCCGATGTCGTGGTGTTAGCATTGGAACATGCATGGGTCGTTGGCTGCTGAGGGCCATCGTTATGAGTGTCCGGTGCACTGTGTGTTCAGCCACAGTTGTACTCTGCCCAGCATTAAAGTCTAATGTTAGTTCCGCCACAGTTCACCGCCAGTCCTGTTTTATCAGCCTGCCTAGCCTGCCACGTCCGACCTCTGTAATGATGGGTGGCCGCCCAATACCACGACTCCTGGACGTGGTTTCACCTTGGTTTCGCCACGTGTTGAAGAGATTCACCACAGCGCTCCTCGAACACCCAACATGGCGTGCAGTTTCTGAAACACTCGTGCCGAGGTTATCACAATCTGCTCTCGGTCAAGCTCAGATAGATCGCGCGCCTTCCCCATTTTACACACGGACAGTGCGCTCATTGATACTACATGCTCCGTGCGTGTGTCTGACAAGCAGGCATCCCTCGCCAGGGGCGCTTCTATCGGCTGGACTGATTTGTATCGATAGTAGTTCGATGGTCATGTCGTGTATGTTCACATGGAGCTCTCGGAAGTCCACAAGATAGGCAGGATCCAACTTTGTCAAACAACGGTGTGGCGTGTTCTGGGACGACGCCTGAACGTGAAGCCTTACAAGTTGTAGTTATTACAGTAATTGCGTCGTGACGGCCATAACAGAAGGTACGAATTTTGAATTTCAGTTCCCAGGCTGTGGCAGAGGACATGTTTTCAGATCGGCTCATCTTTTCCGACGAATCGACGTTTCATCTATCGGGTACAGTAAACCACCACAATGTAAGAATTTGAGGGTCACAATATCCTGGCGTCGTCGTCGAAAATGAGACTCACCGAAACTGAATGTGTTTTGTACCGTTTGTAACCTCCCCACAAAAATTTTGCAAGAATATTATTTAAGACTGCTAATGATCATTGAGCTAAGTGTAACCTTTCCGGAGAATTCTTAAAAGGGACAATATTTAATAGAAATGGGAGCCAAACGTAACCTCCCTAGCAATTAAATGTACTGATAAAGGCAATAAAAATGTGAAATTCGCAATCTGACTCTGGTGTAAGCTCTCACGAAAATAATGAAAGTCAATTCAGTGATAAGAAAATCTCAGTGATAATGATAACTCAATTAAACCGAAATATCGGTCTTTGGCCCTGTGCAAAAAAATCATGATCAATTTCTTACCTCAGTATAACTGCATGTCAAATTTCTGCTCTTATTGTTGCCCACGGCTTGGAGGAAATGCATTGCAAATAATATTTTCTTTTTTTTTGAAATTTAACTGAAACTTTACTTTAAAGGAAATGGAAGGAAATCGTTGGTTCAATTAAATGGTTATTTTGTAAAAAAATTGCTTTGAAATCAAAATTATTATTGGGGCGATTATTGCACAAATTAATTACAGTTAATTTACATTATTAGCTGAGCATTGCTGATTCACTACCTTGTTTTAAAAAATAATATACCTCGTCCTGAATCTTGACCAGAATGCCATGTCGACGCCCGGCGACGCGTCACACACAACTGTACTCGACTGCTACTACCGACATACTGTCCACTGACAGACTGCTCGCAACTGTACTGCACGACTACTGACTGAGTACTGGACGCAACTGAACTGTGCTACTGCTACCGACAGAGTGCACTGCACGACGACTACTAGAGTACTGCTCGCAACACTCGCGCGGTCAAGCGCAGACTAACTACGATAAAAGGTTCTCTGGTCAAAGATTTTTTCATGCCTCACCATCGCTGCTACGTTACATACGTGTTTCACGTTTCTGTTGTCAAAGTTTGTAGACCGTCCTTTTGTGCGTAGGAAGCTGCAACGGGAACGTCATACCTGGGCATACTGCAAAATTAGTTGTATTCTCAACTTCACGCCGCGCGGGGTAGCCGCGAGATTTGAGGCGTCTTGTCACGGTCCGAGCGGCTCCTCCCGTCGGAGGTTCGAGTCCTTCTTCGGGCATGGGTGTGTGTGTCGTCCTTAGCGTAAGTTAGTTTAAGTTAGATTAAGTGGTGTGTAAGCTTAGGGACCGATGACCTCAGCAGTTTGGTCCCATAAGACCTTACCACAAACTTCAAATTTTCAATTTCAACTTCATGAAGATGCACTGTTATGTATGATGGCGCCCCGCCTCACTTTCACTTTGAGGTGCGGCGTTATCTTGACAACACCGTCCCACAACGCTGGATTCGAAGAGGTGGACAACAGGATCTTATTCATTGTTTTTCTCGTTCCATGTCACCAGACCTCGCTCGCACCTTGCGATTTCTCTTTTCTGTGGGACTACATAAAAGATTATTTGTCCCACCTATGGCAGCTGCTCTTTAAGATCTGAGAAATCGAACTGTTGAAGTTGTTTATTCAATAAACGAGACTTGTTGATTCGTGTGTGGATTGATATGAACTACCGTTTCGATGTCTCTCGAGCAACGCATGGTACTGATTTTGAGGGTATACGAACATAAAACTTTGAATCTTGCTCTATCCAGTGACATGCGCAATGTGTTTCCATCTTTATCAGTGTGTTTGTAACAAACAACTGAAATCTGTTCTTGCTTTATGAATCACCCTGTATTCCCGAAAAGAGCAAAATCATAATTTAATATTTTAAAAAAATATTTTTAAACTTTAATGACTTTTATAACACTTCCCTTGCATTATTATACTTTCTATCTCTTTAACGTTGATTGGAAAAATTCTCT
Organism: Schistocerca serialis cubense; assembly: GCF_023864345.2. Classification (NCBI taxonomy): domain Eukaryota; kingdom Metazoa; phylum Arthropoda; class Insecta; order Orthoptera; family Acrididae; genus Schistocerca; species Schistocerca serialis. Next base: position 703,831,608 of record NC_064638.1, read on the forward strand.
CACGCCTTACGTACCTCTACGTCAGCTTGTCAACTATGTTAGCACGTATGGTCGGCTAAGGGTTCGTAGATATGACTGATTTCCTTGTCATCGTGCACTGAAGACCGAAAGTTGCTCCCTTATTTTGATCGCCTCAACCAATCATTTTAACGGACATCCAAAGGATAGAGAAGTTTGCCAGCGTGCGCTGACGCAAAATTTAAACAGTGACGAAAGTCACAATTATTGTGGGATAAATTCTTGGACCAACAGTTCGCAATGTAGTTGCTGTATACCAAGACACGGCCTACATCAATGTTGGTAGACGAGTAACGGCGTCGTCTTGAATCAGTGTTTCGCCTTTATGTGGTGATGCTAGAGCTAAACAAAGACGAGTAAGTTGCTGTGGAAATATAGTTTCAACACGACGTTGTCACTCAGCTGCTAACCGTAGAAGATGTAAGCTGTCAAATGCACCGAGAATGCCTACTCTATCATTAGCGGACTTTCAGTTCTCTTCTACGGTAGAAGTTCTTTGCATGACACACGTAGTTACACATCGATAGTGGCAAGCGAAAGATCACTTACAATATACGTGCAACTTTCAGCACGCTGCAACAATGGTCCCCCAGCGATAAAGTTTTATTAACATATTAGTTAAATGAACACTGTGTATGATCTTAATCGTACACCTGTCGAAAGACAGTTTGCACACAGAGGAGGTAATGTTCCACGATACTTTCCTTCTATTTTCCAATTGGCGAATGGATGTTGCCTACTAACTATCTACATCTATACTCCGTGTGGATCTTAAGTTCTCTGATTTTCTCATCTTGATCATTTCGTGCGAGGAGGAGGAAGTAATATTGCTCGACTCTTCGTGAAGCGTACTCTCTCGGGATTTCAACAGTAAACTTCTCCATGATGCGCAACCCTCTCTTGTAGAGAATGCCACTGGAGTTTGTTGAGCATTTCCGTGACGTTCTTACGATTACTTAGCGCCGCTCTTCGTTGTACTTCCTCTATATCGTCTATCAGTCCTACTTGGGTCCCATACTGATGAGCGATACTTAAGAGGCGGCCGAACAAGCGTTTTGTAAGCCACTTCTGGCCTGTAATTGAAAAAGTGTCATGATGCTCAGTCCACGGGCAAAATATTCCGGATTAGCTTCCCGCGAGAATCTCCGGAACGGGACTGCCAAGAGGAAAATGAAAAAAGACGTAATAGCTAAAGAAAAGGTACCTTCTATGCACCAGATCTGGAATGTCGGAAGTTTGAACGTGGTAGGGAAATGCAAAGGCTCAATCTAGACGTTGTGGGGAGCAGTGAACTGAAATGGAAAGAAGACAAGGATTTCTGGTCAGACGAATAAAAGGTAACATAAACAGCAACATAAGGTGGTATAACGGGATTAGGATTCGTTATGAATAGGAATCTAGGGTAGAGAGTAAGTTACTGCGAGCAGTTCAGTGATATTGTGTTTCTCATCAGATTCGACAGCAAACCTACGCAGACGTATACATGCCGACCTCTCATGGTAATTCAGTATGTAAACGGAGATGAAAATGTAATAATCATGGGAGTTTGGAATGCGATTGTAGGGGAGGACTAGAAAAAAACGGTTGCGGGAGGATATGAGTTTTTTGGTAGTAGGAATGAGAGAGGAGAAGGACTAACTGAGTTCTGCAATAAATTCAGATGGTAACAACGAATACTTTGTCCAGTAACCACAAGAGAAAAAGATTTGCTAGGAAAAACGCCTGAAGACATGGGAAAATTCCAGCTGGATGACATCGTAATCAGGCAGCGATTACGAAATTAAATATTGGATTTTAAGGCGTTTATTAATAATGAAGAGTAAATTGAAGAACATAGAACCGTGCGGAAAGATCAGTATGGAAGGAAGTACTAAGGAACGATGAGACGCGTTTGTTGTTGATTATCGTTGTGGATATAAGCGACACGGAGTGACAGTGAAGGCAGTTCAGTTGAAGAGGAGTGGACATATCTGAAAAAGGGCAGATCACAGAAGTTAGGCAGACAAACATACAGTACTACGAAGGTAACCGCGAAGAAATCTTGGCTAACTGAAGAAATATTTCTACTGATAGACAATAGAAGGAACTATAAAAATGTTCAGGGGAAGACAGGAATACAGCAATATAAATCACTTAGGAATGAAATAAGTAGGAAGCACAGTACAGTCAAGGTGAGATGGCTGCAGGAAACTTGTGAAGAAACCTAAAAAGAAATTATCGTCGGAAGGACTGACTCAGCTTATAGAAATGTTCAACCAATCTTCGATGAAATTAAAAGCAAGGACGGCAGCATTAAAAATGCAATATAAACTCTATTCTCGACGCACAGGAGAGGGGATAGGTGAAAAGAATATGTTGAAGGTCTTTATGAGGGAGAGGGATTTTCTGATGTGATAGAAGAAGCTGGAGTCGGAATGTAAGAGGTTGGGGGTCCGGAATTAGCCAGAATTTAAAACTGCTGTGGAAGACTTGAGGTCAAATAAGAAAGAATAGATACATAACATTCCATTGGAACTTCTGAGATCATTGGAAGAAGTGGGCACCAAACGGCTGTTCAACGTGGTGTGTGACTCGCGATATCCCACCAGATTTCCGGGAAAATATCATCCACACAATTCCGAAGACGACAAGAGCAGATAAGGACGAGAACTATCACACAATCAGCTTAACATCTCATGCATCCAAGTCGCTAAGAAGGATAATGCTGATAAGAATAAGATACAGAAGAATGGTAAATGACGATCAGTTTGGCTTTAGGAAAGGTTAAAGCACCAGAGAGACAGTTCTGACGTTGTGATTGATAATGGAAGTAAGGCTGAAGAGAGTTAAAGACACGTTCACAGCATTTGTTGACATGGAAAAGTCGTTCGACAACGTAATATGGTGCATGATGTTCGAAATTCTGAGAAAAGTAGGGGTAAGCTGTAGGGAAAGACGGGTTGTATAAAATATGAGCAAGAGCCAAGAGGGAACAATAGGACGGGAAAACCAAGAACGAAGTGCTTAGATTGAAAAGGGTATAAGGCAGAGATGCAGTCTTTCGCCCCTGCTGTTCACTGTATTCATCGAAGAAGCAACGACGGAAATAAAAGAAAAGTTCAAGAGTGGGACCAAAATCCAGTATGAAAAGATATCAATGATAAGATTCGCTGATGACATCGTTATCCTCAGTGAAAGTGAAGAAGAACTATGGGAGCTGTTGAATGGAATGGACAGTCTAATGACTACGGAATATGGATTAACAGTAAACAAAATATAGGCGAAAATAGTGAGAAGTAGCAGAAACTAGAATAGCTAGAAGCTTAACATCAAAACTGGTGATCACGACGTAGACGAAGTTAAGGAATTGTACTACCTTAGAAGCAAGATAACCCGTGACGGACGAAGCAAGGAGAACATAAAAAGCATACTAGTGCAGGCAGAAAGGGCATTCACAGCCAAAAGAAGTCTACTAGCATCACAAATATGCCTTAATTTGAGGGAGAAATTTCTGATAATGTATACTTGTAGCACAGTCTTGTATGGACTGTGGGAAAACTGTAACAGAAGACAATCGAAGCATTGGAGATACGGTGCTACAGACGAACATTGCAAACAAGATGGACTGATAAGATAAGGGATGAGGAACTTCTCCGCAAAATCGGCAAAGTAAGGAACATACGGAAAATACTAATAAGAAGGGAGAGAATGACAGGACAAGTGTTAAAACATCAGGGAATAAATTCGATAGCATAGAGGGAGCTGTAAAGGATAAAAACTGTAGAGGAAGACAGAGGTTGGAATGCATTCAACATATAATTGAGGTTCATGGCGCTCCAGATGGTTACTCCTAGGTGTTTCATGATAGTTACTGTTTCTACTGATCTGTCGCCATGAGTGTAATCGTACATCGGTGAACATCTTCGCCTATTTAGACGCAGTACGTTAGAATTGTTTATGTTTAGATTCAGTAGCCAGTCCGTACACCAATCGTCGATAATCCACAGGTCTTCCTGCGTTTCAGACCAGTGCTCTGGCGCTGCAACCTTCCTATAGACAACAACGTCTTCCATTGTTGCCCACTAGTTCATTAAAATCGATTGTAAACAGTACCAGCCCCATAACGCCCTCTAGGGGCATTCCCAAAATCAGCTTTACGTCTGTCGATTTTGTTCCATTAAGAACGTAGGGTTCCATCTGCAAGGAAATCCTGAATCCAATAATAAAACCCGTTCGATACACAGTAAGCTCGTATTTTGTTGGTTAAGCGACACTGCGGAACTGCGATGCCTTCCAGAAGACAAGGTACGCGGCATCAAACTGGACACCCTTGTCTACGGCGCTTTGGATCTCATGGAAGAAAAGAGTGAAAAGTTTCGCAAAATCTCTATTTGCGAAATTTGTCTCGGTTTTTATAGAGGAGATGTTCGTTCTCCAAAAGGTTATAATGGTTGAGAGTAAAACGTGATACATAATTCTACACAAAGTTGACGTCAGCGATATTAGCCTATAATAATTAGCAGTTGTGACGTTACTACTAAGCCTTCAACATAAACCTGTGGATATCAGAAAAAGACGCATCAGTTGGACTGCCCGACAATCGGATCGTTCTACAGGTACTTACGATCTATTAATGGAAAAGGTGTCACGGAACTGCTAACTAACAAAACCGGAGTGACCCTAACTAACATGGGACACATATGCTGTATCTCACAAAAGACAACAAGCAGGGTGTTCCTGTAAGTATGAAAAGAAACAGTAGTCCACATTAATGCCTGTTATAAGTTCCTTGCTGATTTACATGGATAACAAATTACAAGCTATGCAAAGAATAAGAAAATTATCAGCTGTTAACATGAATGGATACGAACCTAATGTGTAAATACCTCAGCAACGTTCGAATCATTTGGGTAAACGGGACAAGACCTTAATCTACACATGAAACATATGAACGTAATTTCGCACTTTTCACACTGTGCCTGCCTGAATTTGCCAGAAGTGTGAAAGAACTATGCATGCGACTAGCATTTTCAAAGTAATGAGCCTTCAACTATTCCCGAAAATATTGGATTCTAAAGCGAGGATGACACTAACACCACACCTACAGACGCACGTTAGTTCCTGTCCCCTGCTCGCCTACGTTGCAATCTCTCATCACAGTCAACTCTCAGGTGCATGAAACGTAGTGGATGCCATGGTCTGCGACAAACTGCAAGGTATCAGCTCTGCCTCGTATCTCCACATGCAGTCTCTAAGTCAGGTCTTCTCATCCAAGCCACGACCAGAAGTCTCCTACAGCTTGTTCCGGGCTGAAGTTTGCCGTACCGCTGCCCGATCCGAAGTTTTCTCTGCCGAGATGTGAGTTCGTTCTCCACTCAGTAAATCTGCACAATGCACCAGTGAGAACGGCTCAGCAAATTACTGGCCAATGATCTATATTTTAGCAAGTCGACGATCTCCCCTCCGTGTGAAAGTTTTGCAACATTAACCAGTCATTACACATTCGGGCTTGTATTTCTTAGAAGATACTGAGTTATTCTCCCACTCTTCAGCCAGTTAGATTTTCAAGCCAGTGAGGTCACCCCCATATACATGCTTCCCGAAAACTGGCGTTTTGCCTTCCCCGACTTTGCTATTTGTTTAGGTTGAGCAGTGAGGGACCTCTTACAACTTGTCAGGGCAGAGGTCATCCACCTCGTGTAAGGTGGCAATAACGAGTTGCCCTGTCCTCTTCGAAAAGAAAGAAATTTCTGTTCACAAAGCTGGCACGGCGAGATGTTTGTATACCATGACTGTCTCTCACATAGCATTCCCTGGCGCAAAACAAAGTTCCTTTTGAAGTTTGTTTTGCCCAGAGGTCTCTGCTAGTAACAATTGCGGCTCTCTGCGGGTACAGGTGTTTGTCACACCACGTTAGCTATCTCTCGAATAGCTGGTTCTGGCAATCTCTGACACTTTCATAAAAATCGTTAAGTACTCACATAGTTGTGATTAGTGTAATTCAAATTAAGATTGGTACATGAGACGCACCAGTCCGACAATAGACGGCCACATGTCACATAGTCACATGTCACGGAAATGACTTATTTAATCATCTTCCGCACATACTGGTACACTGTGGAGAACAGGTCTGATGATCGTCCTGGGAGGACGGGGGAGGGTGGGGGAGGGGGGAAGGAAGGAGGGGGATTTGAGCATCAAGAAGAGAGCCTCAGTGAGGTGGCACATGCGTGTGCAGTCTTGTCCTCCACGTAGGACACGTCTCCCCGATGTTGCAGGAGCGACAACAGAATGGTGACGATCTAGTTGCACCCTCCACTGTACAGAGCCCGTAATTGGCGTATGCAGTCTAGTAATTGCCGATTCAGTCGCAGGTGATATCAGTTAAAATCACTAAACACAACTTCGCAGCATACGTCCGTCGCACTTTCCTTGGGACACAGGCGTCGACAGTGATACACAGATGATATCTCGTACCCAATGCGTTGGCCAGTTTCTTCAGAAGAACCATTCAGTCACCCGCTTGCCACAATATGAACTTCCAGAAATTCAGACAGTAAGATTGCAAGTGTAAATTGTTTACTAATCCCTTAGGATGCTTGAACGAATCATCGACGCTGTTAGCCAGATATAATTGTTACAAGCTCACTTTTTCACGTTTCATTTTACACTGATGTATACGAAAATGTCGAATACTGCGCCTACGACAGGTTACAGAAAGGGAAACCTACGTTTACAGTGCTTTTAGGTTTAGAGAAAGCGTTTGACAATGTTGAGTAGAATACAAATTCTGGATGTAGTAGGAATAGAACACAGGGAGTAAAATATTATTTACAACTCGTACAGCAGTCAGACTGTAGTTATAAGAGCCGAAGGGCCTGAAAGGGGAGCAGGGGTTGGGAAGGGAGTGATTGAATATTGTAGCCCATTCCCGATGTCATCAATCTGTACATTGAGCAAGTACTAAAGGAAACCAAGGAGAAATTAGGAAAGGAAATTAAAGTTCATGAAGAAAAGCTGATTTGGGCATCAAAATAACTGATAATGACCGAAGTAGAGTGGATATAATGTGCAGACTGAAAAAGAGAAATTTATCATCTAATATAAATTTAAATGCTGGCACTTTTCTTTGAAGGTATTTTCTGGAGTGTAACTTAGTACGGCAATCAAACATGGATGACAAACAGTTCAGACAAACAGAGAACCGAAGCTTTCGAAATGAAGTGCTACAGACGAATTCTGAAGATTGCTTCTAGATTATTAGATCGAATAACTAATTGGAAGTACTGAACCGAATTGGATAAAAAAGACATTTGTAGCAAACTCAAATAGAAGAGATCTTAAATCATCAAGGCATGGTCAGTTCGACTAATAAGGGAAGTACGGGAGGCGGGTGTCGGAGGGGGGGGGGCGGGGGAGGGGGTAAAAAGTTGTAGAGGTAGATCAAGGCACGAACATAACAATCAGGTTCAAATGGAAACAGATTACGGTAATGCAGATGTGGAGAGTATTTTAGAGCATAGGCAAATGTAGAGACCTGCATCAAACAAGTATTCTCTCTCAAGAGCGCAACAGCTTCTCATCATAATTTCATTGAAGTTGCTGTAATCAAATGGACAGTTTATTTGATTAACTACCTTAAAAATAACGCTCATCCTATAAGCGTTTCGCCTTCTAGGTACTACAGCACGCAATACCTTTCTACTGAAAGATTTCCAATAATTATAACAGTCACAGGAATAGGGTCACCGGGAAAGAGACGTTAGATACTAAAAAATGAAAAATATTTTTTATGTACTTGTCGACACCGTAGTTGCGTCTATTGTATGCAATAGGTGCCACTGTTCACTGGAGAACAGCTGTTACCTTGGCTACAAAAGCGAACTAAACATGATATCAAATGGCTCTGAGCACTATGGGACTTAACTGCTGAGGTCATCAGTCCCCTGGAACTTAGAACTACTTAAACCGAACGAACCTAAGGACATCACACACATCCTTGCCCGAGGCAGGATTCGAACCTGCGACCGTAGCGGTCGTAGAGTGAGATGTTTCGGAGCAACCATTATAAAGACAAGAGCTTTGCGTGAATGTAATTGAAGTCCCCGCAGTGTCGATCCATCAAAGGAAATGGTTGGTTTGTGTGCGGCTCTGTTACGAAGGCGATTCTCGTTTTGCATTTTTACTGATGTGCGTGCACACAGTGCAACACTGCTGCGCACCTAACAACATTCTGCTCCATTCTGCGCATTCTGCCTTGATGTGTCCCCTTCTGCGCTGCTCTGCGCACCGCTTTTGTGAGCAGTGTGGTGCTGCGCAGCACATCGCAATGGGTGTGGACGCGGTTTAGTATTAGGAATTAGCAGTACTAATACACTCCTGGAAATTGAAATAAGAACACCGTGAATTCATTGTCCCAGGAAGGGGAAACTTTATTGACACATTCCGGGGTCAGATACATCACATGATCACACTGACAGAACCACAGGCACATAGACACAGGCAACAGAGCATGCACAATGTCGGCACTAGTACAGTGTATATCCACCTTTCGCAGCAATGCAGGCTGCTATTCTCCCATGTAGACGATCGTAGAGATGCTGGATGTAGTCCTGTGGAACGGCTTGCCATGCCATTTCCACCTGGCGCCTCAGTTGGACCAGCGTTCGTGCTGGACGTGCAGACCGCGTGAGACGACGCTTCATCCAGTCCCAAACATGCTCAATGGGGGACAGATCCGGAGATCTTGCTGGCCAGGGTAGTTGACTTACACCTTCTAGAGCACGTTGGGTGGCACGGGATACATGCGGACGTGCATTGTCCTGTTGGAACAGCAAGTTCCCTTGCCGGTCTAGGAATGGTAGAACGATGGGTTCGATGACGGTTTGGATGTACCGTGCACTATTCAGTGTCCCCTCGACGATCACCAGTGGTGTACGGCCAGTGTAGGAGATCGCTCCCCACACCATGATGCCGGGTGTTGGCCCTGTGTGCCTCGGTCGTATGCAGTCCTGATTGTGGCGCCAAACACGCATACGACCATCATTGGCACCAAGGCAGAAGCGACTCTCATCGCTGAAGACGACACGTCTCCATTCGTCCCTCCATTCACGCCTGTCGCGACACCACTGGAGGCGGGCTGCACGATGTTGGGGCGTGAGCGGAAGACGGCCTAACGGTGTGCGGGACCGTAGCCCAGCTTCATGGAGACGGTTGCGAATGGTCCTCGCCGATACCCCAGGAGCAACAGTGTCCCTGATTTGTTGGGAAGTGGCGGTGCGGTCCCATACGGCACTGCGTAGGATCCTACGGTCTTGGCGTGCATCCGTGAGTCGCTGTGGTCCGGTCCCAGGTCGACGGGCACGTGCACCTTCCGCCGACCACTGGCGACAACATCGATGTACTGTGGAGACCTCACGCCCCACGTGTTGAGCAATTCGGCGGTACGTCCACCCGGCCTCCCGCATGCCCACTATACGCCCTCGCTCAAAGTCTGTCAACTCACATACGGTTCACGTCCACGCTGTCGCGGCATGCTACCAGTGTTAAAGACTGCGATGGAGCTCCGTATGCCACGGCAAACTGGCCGACACTGACGGCGGCGGTGCACAAATGCTGCGCAGCTAGCGCCATTCGACGGCCAACACCGCGGTTCCTGGTGTGTCCGCTGTGCCGTGCGTGTGATCATTGCTTGTACAGCCCTCTCGCAGTGTCCGGAGCAAGTATGGTGGGTCTGACACACCGGTGTCAATGTGTTCTTTTTTCCATTTCCAGGAGTGTAGTAATAGTAGTAGTGTAGTGTTTGCTGCTTTTTTCTTTCATTGTGTTACTGGAGTGTTTGTAGCTTTTTTTCTGTCGTTGTGTTACTGCTCTTAAAAATAACATGTGTTTAGATATAATTTAAACAGTTAAAGATGGAACGGTGTTAAACAACCAAGCGGTAAGGAAACAATAAGTTAAGGGAACGAAGTTGTAAGCTTTTGGAACAACAAATTAACTATAGGAAAAACTAGAATTTAGGACACGAATCACTGCTTCTATAAGAGAGACTTCAGACTAGCTAAATGTTCATTAAGTTATAGGAATTTGAAAATGATTCCTGAATGAATCATCCACACGGCAGCGGAGTGTGCGCTGTTTTGAAACTTCCTGACAGATTAAAACTGTGCGCTCGGAACCTTACATTACTCCGGAAACTAAGTGAGAAATTCAGTCGCGACCCGCGATCCGCATTGACAGCTCGAATCGTGTTTTCCAGACTTCACACAAATTCTCTTGTGCCACGAGCATTGCCCGCAAAACGTTCTCGGTTCGAGCCGCAGCCCGCCACATATTTTTAATCTGCCAGGAAATAAAAATTGATATTTAGATGAAACGAATCAGTGATTCGTTACGGTGTCAAGTCTGAAATGTACCAGCACACAATTTTGGCGAGTCATTTCGGTGTATCATTAGTTTTAGAAATTATAGTACGCATAAATTATATGAGATAGATTTTTATTGGTGAAAGATACAGGATACACATGAGGAAATGGTTATGAGTTACATATATATACAGTGAATGAATATTACTGGGGGTGTTGTGAGACCACGGGGCGAAGCAGCTGCAGGCTGGAATAGGGATGGCTGCAGCTGTACGACGCTACTGTAGTGTGGTGTAGCGCAGTGTAGAGGGCGCCGTCTACCAGTAGCTGTGGCCGCGGTAGCCGCCGTAGCCTCCGTAGTAGGGCCGGTAGCCGTACGACCTCACCACCACGGTGGGCCGGTAGCTGTAGTAGCGGCCGTATCCACCGTAGCCGCCATAGCCCCCATAGCCACCATAGCCACCATAGCCGCCGTACAGGTAGCCGGCCTCGGCTGCCAGCAGCACCGTAGCCAGGACCAGGAGGGCGATCTGCAACGAGAGACAAGTGTCACACACGGTGCACTGCGGTGGGCTACAACACTGTCCGTTTTCATCTCGTGTGTTACTCCGGGGCTGATGGTGAGCTGCTTGGATTTAGAAAAAAGTGCAGCTGTCAGAGGAGCGACTCCGATGTTTCACATAGTAACTGAAAAAAGGGCGAAGAAAAACCACGATACTTGAAACTTTGTGGGAGATTAAAACTATGTGCCGGACCGAGACTCGAACTCGGGACCTTTGCCTTTCGCGGGCAAGTGTTCTACCGTATGAGCTACCCAAGCATGGCTCGCGACCCGTCAATGGTTCAAATGGCTCTGAGCACTATGGGACTCAACTGCTGTGGTCATTAGTCCCCTAGAACTTAGAACTACTTAAACCTAACTAACCTAAGGACAGCACACAACACCCAGCCATCACGAGGCAGAGAAAATCCCTGACCCCGCCGGGAATCGAACCCGGGAACCCGGGCGTGGGAAGCGAGAACGCTACCGCACGACCACGAGATGCGGGCTCGCGACCCGTCCTCACAGCTTCAATTCTGCCAGTACCTCGTCTCCTACAGAGTGAAAACCTTATTCTGGACCACGATACCTTCTTGATTTTCGAAAATATAATGTGAAAGAAACAGTTCGAAGACCTAAATAGAACTGAGATAAAGTAGACAGACTAGTAGCCCACAAAATTTACAATACTGTGTGGGAAATATAAAAATGAAAGGTCGAGAAAGACGAGTTTATGGTAAGAAGAGCAGCTGCAGCTGCAAAAAGTGAAAAGTCTCACAAATCACCAATATCATCTGATATAGAAAGTTCACTTGTTCCTTTCACTATGATAGTACTCATACTACCAAAACACATCGGAAATTTTGTAAAGTGGTACGACAATAACGTAAACTCCGGCCACAGGCCCTGGCTGGCTTTCGGAACCGACCGACCACCGCGTCATCCTCTGCCAATATCGTCACTGGATACTGTATGGAGGGGCGCGGCGTTATCACACCGTTCCCCGGCCATTGCTACTCTTCGTGACCTGCAGCCAGCACTACTCGCTCTAGTGGTTCTTCAATAGCATCACGAGGCTGAGCGCACCCTATTATAGTCCGCCCACCAAGGTAAAACCCGTGGCAGTCCCGGGAATTGAACCCGGGTCTTCCGTATGGCAGTCACCCCCACTGACCACTCAGCCAAGGAAGCGGACGGTATGACAGAGACAATAAAATATTTAGAGCACATCCTCCAACACACAACTGAAAACCTGAAATAGTTATAAAGCTGCCACAATGCAGATACGAGAGGAGATAATCATTAGAGTTGCTCAATTCCAAACTTTTAATGCGGTATGTAAACTTAATTTTAAGCTTTGCTTTGCCACACCGTGAAAATCGACGATTAAAGAGTACAAAAATGTAACTCGTATCAGGTACGAGTATATACCTCTGGCTTCATATGGCAAAAATGTATGTGAAATTAACGTACTTTTCCCACGCGTGTTACTCCAGACATATTCAGTTCTCCTACTCTCTTATTGACCTTAATCAGATTTTCTTCTAACCGTTCTAATTAGAGAATGCCATTTTCCACAAACTAGAGAATATTGCTGGTCTCCAAACGGATCAGCACCGTACTGATATAACACCAGGTTGGCTGCTTATCTCAGGTGACACGTTATTAGTACAACGGCTGGCAGGCTTTATAGCAAAGCAGGTTCTGGTGAAGAGAAGGATGAAAAAGTATTTCCTTCAGTTTCGCTGTTTAAATATCCGTTTTCAACTCTCGGTTAACCGCGTTTTGTATGAATTTCCAAATCCACTCTCTTCGTATTCTGTGTACGTCAGTAATGTTACCAAACAAAATATAAAATCCATCTCGGTGCCTAGAAACTGTTTTTACATTACAGAAAATGCCCTGTTTCATTTTATACCTGAAAAGTGATTAACATTGTGAATGATTGCCTCTGAATTTTGTGGATAACAGGGAAAGAGAGTAACACAGTAAGTATTCACATGAGAAATACTGAAATCGTCATCTCGCTTGTGGATTTCATATGGGATTAGCAGAATTTTCCTACCTTCCGAAAGCCATAATATTTCGTATTACAACCGTTTCATGTCGACTACCACAGAATAAAGGGATAATTTTAGGAAAGAGAACAGTCTATAGGTTCCAATTTCGATCAGTGTCACTGTTTAAATTCTGAAAAAAAAAATCATCATTAATGGCAGTTGGAGAGTTCTTTTGTAAGGAATCACCGTCATTTTTCGAATGAAGTTATCGAAGAGGGTGGAAGAGCAGGTAGAGGTTCAGAGTATCCTCTTGATCTTAAGGTAGAAAATTACCCGTCATGACAGAGGTATAAGCAATGATCAACGACAAGAGGATCCAGAAGACAATGTAAGCTACTTCATTAAGAACACATAATGTGTATCAACAGAAATTGTGGCCCGTAATTGATGTGGTACCGCATCGTATACCTCAGAAGACTGATGTCCACAAGAAAACAGTCTCTTCTGCTTCTTTGTTGTCTGTTAATTCTTAATCGATAATGACTTGTCGAGGAACTCTGACATTGAAGGGCTTATATGATCTAAGCTCGCGGAATAATAAGAAAACAACATTTCACTTAGCACTGAATGTAGCCAGAAAATGCACATGAATTTGAGCATGTCGTATCTGCTAAAAGAATAGTTTGTACCCGATTGGTTGAAATATGCTCTTCATCAGCAAAAATATGTTGAAGGGAGCAGAAACATGCAAGGCATACAGAGCTACATTGTTAATTTTTTTGTATGTGCATGCATCTAGTCATATAACCTGGAAAGGCCTTTCTCATGTATTAATTTGTCATCACAGTTACAACAAAGCGCGACAAAACTATATCTTGTTTGACTCCTGATAAGTGTCCTATACCCCCGTCGATCCAGAAAGCTTCTTCAAGTGCTCTACACCGTAAAACTCATATAACGTTCATACAACCATGTGAAACTGTTAGAAAAGTTCCTCTTTGCTATGTTGCACAACTCGCGAGTCACGTTGGCTGGAACATTGATTGTGTCGTCAAAATGTACATCCTTTAAGTGAATTTCTGTACTTTTCGTTTGTGATAGGTTCGTATTGATAACATTAATTTCTCGTCACCTGTGGCTATTTTTGCGAGAGAAGAATTACCCTGAATCTGCATTTCAGTCAAGTCACGCCAGGAGTCCAATAGTCGTTGTTTTTGTTCTAGAGTCAAGATATGTGCAACAAACTTTGCACACACTTTTCTCTTCTTCGAAACATTCAGGAGAATGTCTTGGACACTTGGTTTAGAGATGTCGCTCCGTTGTGATTTATGACACAGGAACACAGACATACTTTGTTCGCACTCCACTGCTTAGCACTGCCTGCTCACAACTAACTGATCGAATAAATATCTGTATTTTATAACTGTTATTTCAAGCTGCCACCGCAGTTGCTGCGTTGGTATCGCTTAAACGACAGGAATGAAATCGGTGTCTGAACTTTTTGGACGGACTGTGTAGAACTTATGTTTCACTCTAGTGAACTTGTAGTCAGACGGACAGGACTCTTCATGAGCAACGGCCGGCGACAGCAGGAGAGAGGTGAGTGTTGTGCTATCAGCACTTGCGCGGCTCTCCCGCCGTCCCATGTCATCGCTGGCGTATCTCTGCCATTAGGGGCGGCGCACCCGCATCGCGTGTTGCGTGAGCGCTGCGACCAGGCGCGGGCTCTGTACTTGTGGCCGATCCCCCTCTGTGCTGGCAGCACCCAACACAGCGCGGCCCGCCCCAGTGCCACTAACGAGCTGGTGCTGTTCACGCAGCACACTTATAGCTGTTCGAGGCACAATTTGCGAAAACGTGTATGAAGCCGACCGAGCAGCGACTGTACCAACCCAGCATCAATTGGATTTGTGTCGCTTAGTAACTAATCTAAAATTTTCCCTTTCGATCACTCCTTCCTGAACAGCAGTGCTGAGGTGTGTGATCTACAGTAAAATATCTGTGTTCTGACTAACTGGTCTCTGCTGATATTTATGGAACTGTAAGGCAACGAATATCAAGACCGCTCCAGCAGCGCGTGCTTTACCCTCTACCTGTAGGAGCGAGACCCATGAAGATGTTGGTGCATGTCATCGCACCCAAATTTGTAAACATTCTACTTAAGTGACTCTCTATAGCTGTAGAGTTGAAAACTATGTCCAAACTTATAGAACATCTACCTGCTCTATTGCAAAACACGTAAAACTACAGCAGAAGTGTTGTAGGCGCAGCTAGACATGCAACAGGAAAGTGTAACTACTGTTCCACTCCCCCATCTTGCAACGGCCGATATCGACAAGCGTTAACAGTATCTCGCAGCTCCCCATAGATTTAAATTAGTTGGCATCTGGCAAGTACTCTCCTTGCGGCTTTATTGTGACTAGTACTGTGTTACTACTGTAGCCACTACAAGGTTCTGCTCTCCACTGCAGTAAAAAAGCTCTATAAGGTCTCTATCCCTTATTAAAAAAAGACGTAAAAATTTGAAATTCAAGAACGGTATAGATATGTATAGTATATTTAAGCGTGTCAAAAATCTGTTCCTAATTTAATTAAGGCAGGCGTTATGATAATATTTTGGAAATGAGTGAAATTCTACGGTCTGGGAAACAGCTTCAGATTATTGCGATATGTATAAAAAAAACCATTAAGCTCATTAAACTGTTTTTCTTTTCTTTTTTTCCGCTGATTAGCAAACTACCTCGCCGGCAACGGATACTTCCAAAGTTCCGCAACACGCAGCATATTGCGTTTGCTATATTTAAGCGCCGGAAATGCCGTATTTTGTTGTTTTCAGTATTGTCGATATTTAACTCGCTAGAAGTACGAAGCTTAAAGTCTCTATCTCCTATAAAAATCACATCAAAATTCTCAAATTCACATGTTGTGTAGACCTCTATAGTGCTCCTACGTATCTGTTTTTAATTCCATTTAGGGGCAAAGTTAAGTTTTTGCTCGAAATAGGAGAAATTTGCACGTCCGGGAAAGTTCGCTACCTGAGAACCAACTGTCAGGTACAACGATTTGCGCAGCGGAAATGGCAACACGGTGGGAGACGACAGCGGCAGCACAGCTATCGTTGGTGCATCATCGGAGCAGTCCAGCACGCCTGCTGCCAAATACCGGCTGCTTTAAATCGGACTGTGGCACTGTTACATGTAAAGGCACATAAATGTTCCCATAGCTACAAGAGTACCGCCGTGTCAGCTTCAGTGTGTCTGAGGCAGGGCGCTCAAGAGTACTAACTATTCCTTTTTATACACAGTGAGTTTATAATTACATAATTATGGCAAAGAAAAAGAAATACCTCTCTGCAGCGTCCCCTGGCTGGAAGAGAGGTGGATTAATTAGTTCGGTTTTGATATTTGCTCAACAAATCTAAAATCGAAAACAGGATCATGAACTTTTGAATTGGACCGCGCCGTTCGAAATTACGTGTTCCAACCAGAAACGGCAGCTGATGAAAGATACTCAGCCATCCAGACGAGTTACATGTGAAATAGTCTATTACGTTTCGAGGAGCGCCGTGATCATCATGTACTGGACAAGTCTGACTGTGTATACGATACTCCGCAAACACTGCAGCACAACAACAGAGACCGGCTAGCGGGATTCTATGTTTTTGAGTTCTGCGAGGTATTCTTGAAGCGCCTGTCAGTTCAGGTTTTTGAGCGTCTCCATGACGATCACCCGCGAGACAGATGAAATTGTGTCCATTCGCGCTGCCTCTCTACGCACACTTTTGAAATTCCCCGAGCGTTTTATTATGGTAAAGACTTTATCACTGTGCCGCTGTTAGCAAAGATAAGCACGCTGAAAAACCGCGAAAAAATGAATTAGTAGCGAATAATATATGTTGTTATACACGCAAGAGAGAGAGAAACCTGCTTACTCTATTTGCTTGATTTCCTAAAAATATTCAGGAACTGGAACAATAATTCTCTATGTGACTGAAAACTGATGTTAAAAGACCTAAAGCGTCAACGAAATGCCTTTCGTCTATGTGTGAGAGAGGAGTATATATACTCTGAAGAAATGGTGATAATCATTCGCAGATATTGCATAGCATTCAGGCGTTGCATCTACATGAATTTGTGGCGTTTGAAAAAAAATAGGAATACGGAATCCCAGCATAAAAATATCAATGTAGGGCCCACGTACAGAGTTCAATTTAAGTGGAGAGAAATAGTAGTGATATTAAAGGGAAAATGTGAATCATGGCTCAGCTCAAAACGCATTACGTAGAAGTATTTTTAGAGGCAGTGCGCATATTATGGAAGTAAACCCTTGTAAAAATTATAATGAGTATAATACTTCTTAGCAGGCCAGGCCATAGCTGCGAAAGAGGGTTATTAACTGAGGGGTCGTTGTACTGGCCCATAAGGTGCAAATAATTCGGATCGAGTCCCGCCGGAGTCAAAGCCTTAAACTTAGACGAAACTTTCAGAGAAGAGAAATTTTATGTCAGATTTGGAATAATTCGCCATTTTTCGAGATATCAGGTGATAAAGGGAGAAACTTAGTGATTTCAGGTGTTCATACTGCTGATTAATATCGCCTGATAATAGACGGAAGTATGATGAGCCTATTTGCTTACAGAGAATTGCAAAAAACTTCAAGGATATCCAGCATCCTTACCCCCAGTGCCTTTCGAAATTATAAGAGATACCTCTGCAATGGCGGTAATGCAAATCCCGTACAGTCACCTGCGCGGTTGGGGCTAAGTGTTTTGCCCTCCGGCGCAGTGGAGTACGCCGCTGGTGAGACGGCGTGTGCGCAGCGAGCCTTACCAGGTGGCGCATGTTTGCGGGTGTGCTTGTGGTTGGTTGCTACTGCGGCGGATGGGCTGCGAGTGCTGGACTGACGGTAGCGGAGTCGGCGGCCGCCTTTATACCGACGCCGGACGCGACCAGGAGGGGCGGGACAGCCCGGCGAGCTGCGGGCAGCGAGAAGCACCTTATGTCACGCGGCATCGCTTCCCGCTAGCCGGACACCGGTTTTCGCGACCGTAGCCTCCACAGCTGCGAGGGGCGGCGGCCGCTCACTCCGCTACGCTTCCGGCCGGACTGCCCGAAAGGAAAAGGAGAACCACTCTCGCCCGTAGCGCGGTCGCTGTGGACACTTTACGGGGACAGCCCGACTGAGTTCTCAGGGTACATCCTGCTCATGTAACACCGCAGAACTTCGATTGCAAAACTCATCACACCCCTTTTCTTCTCTGTCGATTTTTCGGTTTCTCCTTTTACAGCTTTGATCTTTGTTTCTAACTCTTTCTTCAGATTCCACAGATCACTTTTCATTTCTGCTTGCACTTTTATAACTCTAAATTGGCTGGATTACAACCGAGTTTCGCTGGTTTTTATCTCAGTTTTCACCTCTTTCATCATATTGAAAGTCAGATTCCACATGAAGTGGCCGGCCGCAGTGGCCGAGCGGTTCTAGACGCCACAGTCTGGAACCGCGCGACCGCTGCGGTCGCAGGTTTGAATCCTCCCTCGGGCATGGATGTGTGTAATGTCCTTAGGTTAGTTGGGTTTCAGTAGTTCTAAGTCCTAGAGGACTGATGATCTCAGAAGTTAAGTCCCATAGTACGCAGAGCCATTTTTTTTAACCACATGAAGTCTGTATATATTCCCCCAATCTGATTTCCTTTCATAGTTGCTGTCGCTTGTTCTACGTCATTCTCAGCGAGTTCACCTGTTTCTATTTCTATCTCACACTGGACTGCACTAGCTCTGACCACCTAGTCAACAGTTTCGTATATTGAAGTAATCTTGCCCACCTTTAGTTTTGCCTATCGTCTGGTAATAGTAAACTACCTGGCAGATTAAAACTGTGTGCCAGACCGAGATGATAGAGTATTTGCCCGTGAAAGGCAAAGGTCCCGAGTGCGAGTTTCGGTCTGGCACACAGTTTTAATCTGCCAGGAAGTTTCGTATCAGCGCACACTCCGCTGCAGAATGAAAATCTCATTCTGGAAACATCCCAGAGGCTGTGGCTAAGCCATGTTTCCGCAATATCCTTTCTTCCAGGAGTGCTAGTTCTGCAAGGTCTGCAGGAGAGCTTCTGTGAAGTTTGGAAGGTAGGAGACGAGGTACTGGTTGAATTAATGCTGTGAGGACGAGTCGTGAGTCGTGCTTGGGTAGCTCAGATAGTAGAGTATTTGCCAGCGAAAGGCAAAGGTTCCGAGTGCGAGTCTAGGTCCAGCACACAGTCTTAATCTGCCAGGAAGTTTCATATCAGCGCACACTCCGCCGCAGAGTGAAAGTATCATTCTGGAAACATCCCCCAGACTGTGGCTAAACCATGTCTCCGCAATATCCTTTCTTCGAGCAGTGCTAGTTCTGCAAGGTCAGCAGGAGAGCTTCTGTGAAATTTGGAAGGCACGAGACGAGGTACTGGTTGAATTAAGGCTGTGAGGACGAGTCGTGAGTCGTGCTTGGGTAGCTCAGATGGTAGAGTATTTGCCCACGAAAGGCAAAGGTCCCGAGTTCGACTCTCGGTCCGGCACACACTTTTAATCTGCCAGGAAGATTCATATCAGCGAACACTCCGCTGCATAGTGAAAACCTCATTCTTGAATAGTGAACTACTTCACAATCGTTACTACGCATCTACAATTCGTTGTTACGGTCTGTGTTTACACTACACCTGTCATTTCAATAGTAGCATCCTGTCATGGTCGCCAGATGTAACTGTACTTTTCTTCTTCACTGTATTTCTCTGTCAGATAATCTTTAATCCAGCACAAATCTGAATGCACAATACATATATAAAGTTTTTCCAAATACACAACACTGACAAATGTAAAATTTATGTAGCAGGAAACAGTTTCTGCTAGTAAATTTTTAATGCTGCAAATCATAATTCCGTGTTTTATAATTAAGTGCTATATAAAAGAAGGAAATGTGAAAATCGTAGTTTCAAATTTACACAATTGTACTTTTTTATTACGTCCTACCTCTAAACGCAGTGTGGGTTGTTCGGGCATGGTTCACTGAAGAGTCATGGTCTTAACAACCAAATAACAGGCGAGCAGGGACTGAAGCAGAGGAAATCACAATTGGAAACATTTGGGTCGGGGTTTCGGGGTCTGGCATTTTGGCTTACCACCAGGGGGAACGTCCCGAAAACCCCGGTCAGATATGGGAGATGGGACGATATGCCCTAGACAAAAATATGTAGTCTTATGTATGTCAGTTGGATTTGTTCATGTGTTTAGTGAGTAAAGTCGATGAACTGCTCTGCTAGTAAGGTGTACCTGACGTGAGAGAGGTGATGACGACCGGACGCTTACACTCCAGAATTTGCCATTGAATACAACAAATGTTCGTTTAATTTTACCTACGACAATATTTCTAGATAAGTATATTGTTTCATCAGATAAAGAAAAACATCTTTAAACAGTATTTTACTAAGAAATATAAATGGTAGAATTTTGCACAGAGTATAACTTAATCATAGCTAACACTTTGTTCAAGAATCATAAAAGAAACCTGGAGATACTGACAGGTTTCAGATAGATTATATAATGGTAAGACAGAGATTTAGGAACCAGGTTTTAAATTGTAAGACATTTCAGGGGCGGATGTGGACTCTGACCACAATCTATTGGTTATGAGCTGTAGATTAAAACTGAAGAAACTGCAAAAAGGTGGCAATTTAAGGAGATGGGACCTGGATAAATTGACTAAACCAGAGGTTGTACAGATTTTCAGGGAGAGCATAAGGGAACAATTGACAAGAATGGGGGAAAGAAATACAGTAGAAGAAGAATGGATAGCTTTGAGGGATGAAGTAGTGAAGGCAGCAGAGGATCAAGTAGGTAAAAAGACGAGGGCTAGTAGAAATCCTTGGGTAACAAAAGAAATATTGAATTTAATTGATGAAAGGAGAAAGTATAAAAATGCAGTAAATGAAGCAGGCAAAAAGGAATAAAAACGTCTCAAAAATGAGATCGACAGGAAGTGCAAAATGGCTAAGCAGGGATGGCTAGAGGACAAATGTAAGGATTTAGAGGCTTATCTCACTAGGGGCAAGATAGATACTGCCTACAGGAAAATTAAAGAGACCTTTGGAGAAAAGAGATCCACTTGTATGAATATCAAGAGCTCAGATGGAAACCCAGTTCTAAGCAAAGAAGGGAGAGCAGAAAGGTGGAAGGAGTATATAGAGGGTCTATACAAGGGCGATGTACTTGAGGACAGCCGACCGGAGTGGCCTTGCGGTTCTGGGAGCTACAGTCTGGAGCCGAGCGACCGCTACGGTCGCAGGTTCGAATCCTGGCTCGGGCATGGATGTGTGTGACGTCCTTAGGTTAGTTAGGTTTAATTAGTTCTAAGTTCTAGGCGACTGATGACCTCAGAAGTTAAGTCGCATAGTGCTCAGAGCCATTTGAACCATTTTTTGAACTTGAGGACAATATTATGGAAATGGAAGAGGATGTAGATGAAGATGAAATGGGAGATACGATACTGCATGAAGAGTTTGACAGAGCACTGAAAGACCTGAGTCGAAGCAAGGCTCCGGGAGTAGACAACATTCCATTAGAACTACTGACGGCCTTGGGAGAACCAGTCCTGACAAAACTCTACCATCTCGTGAGCAAGATGTATGAGACAGGCGAAATACCCTCAGACTTCAAGAAGAATGTAATAATTCCAATACCAAAGAAAGCAGGTGCTGACAGATGTGAAAATTACCGAACTATCAGTTTAATAAGTCACACATGCAAAATACTAACGCGAATTCTTTACAGACGAATGGAAAAACTAGTAGAAGCCGACCTTGAGAAATATCAGTTTGGATTCCGTAGAAATGTTGGAACACGTGAGGCCACACTGACCCTACGACTTATCTTAGAAGCTAGATTAAGAAGAGGCAAACCTACCTTCCTAGCATTTGTAGACTTAGAGAAAGCTTTTGACAATGTCGACTGGAATACTCTCTTTCAAATTCTGAAGGCGGCAGGGGTAAAATACAGGGAGCGAAAGGCTATTTACAATTTGTACCGAAACCAGATGGCAGTTATAAGAGTTGCGGGATTTGAAAGGGAAGCAGTGGTTGGGAAGGGAGTGAGACAGGGTTGTAGCAACTTGAGTCCTTTTTTCGTAGCGGCCATGTAAGCCACTGGGCCGATAAGTGTAATGTTCCTTGCGAGGTATACGACCCACAGGCCGAAAAGCTTTTAATTTTTGACTTGAGCATGTCTGCACGAAACTTTGACTGGAGCCTTCTCGAAATGCAATTTACTTAAGTAACCTTTCTATATTATGACATTTTCCATCTTTGTTAATGTTTCTGTTAAACTTATTTTCTACGTATTATTTTATAGGGTTGTTAAAATTTTGATTCTGATGAAGACATCCTTAGAGGTTTTCGAACCCTAGGTCATTGTATTAAAAAATTATTTGCAACCGTATGGCTGTGTTATTTCTCCGTTGAGACATGTATATGTTCTTTGACAGCACTGTTTATGTAAATGGGCATTCAAATTGTTACGTTCTTTCTTGTTTTAAGTGTAGCACACCAGATACTCTTGCTCTATAGTGGTTCGTTTTAAAAATTTCCCTTCCAACGCCGACAATTTAGCCTCACTTTAAAACACCTTCTATACAGATATTTTTATGTCTTTTCCTGAGGCTTTACGTATCTCTCGCATTCTTACAAATGAAATTATTCCCTGGACGCCACTGTTCAAATGGCTCTAAGCACTATGGGACTTAACATCTGAGGTCATCAGTCCCCTAGAAGTTAGAGCTACGTAAACCTAACTAACCTAAGGACATCACACACATCCATGCCCGAAGCAGGATTCGAACCTGCAACCGTAGCATCCGCGTGGTTCCGGACTCAAGCGCCTAGAACCGCTCTGTCACGGTGGGACGCCACTGTCCTTCAACTGTCTCCATCTCCCTGTTCCTCTGATTTTTACATCAATATTAATAGCAGCAGGCAGAGCAATATTATGACGTAAAATATACATGTACAACACTTAAATACTTTTCTTTGAGTCATCAGTTTTCTGACGGGTTTGATGCCCGCCATGAATTTCTCCCTTGTGCCGGCCTCTTCATCTCAGAGTAGCACTTGCAACTTACGTCATTAATTATTTGCTTTATGTATTCCAATCTCTGTCTTCCTCTACAACTCCCTCTAGTACCATGGAAGCTATTCCCTTATATCGTAACAGATGTGCTACCATTCTGTCCCTTCTTCTTGTCAGTGTTTTCCATACATTATTTTCCTCTCCGATTCTGCAAAAAGCCTCCTCATTCGTTATCTTATCAGCCCACCTAATTTTCATCAAATTTCTGTGCACCACATCTCAAATCCTTCAATTCTCTTCTGTTCCTGTTTTCCCACATCCATATTGCACTACCGTACAATGCTGTGCTCCAAATGTACATTCTCAGAAATTTCTTCCTCGAGATCTATGTTTGATACTAGTAGACTTCTCTTGGCCAGGAATCCCTCTTTTGCCAGAGCTAGTCTGCTTTTTAAGTCCTCCTTGCTCTGTCCGTCATTGGTTATTCTGCTGCCTAGGTAGCAGAATTCCTCAACGTCATCTACCTGGTGATCATCAACATTGACATTAAGTTTCTCGCTGTCCTCATTTCTGCTACTTCTCATTGCTTTCGTCTTTCTTTCACTTACTTTCAGTCCATATTCTGTACTCAAAATGTTCAAATGTGTGTGAATTCCTAAGGGACCAAACTACTGAGGTCATCGGTCCCTAGACTCACACACTACTTAAACTAACATAACGCTAACGACAACACTCACTCGAATCTCCAGCAGGGGGGGGCCGCACGAATAGTGACATGGCGCCTCTAACCGCGCGGCCACTCCGCGCGGCTTCTGTACTCATTAGACTGCTCATTCTGTTCAGCGGATTCTGTAACTCTTCTTCACTTTCACTGAGAATAGCAATGTTATCAGCGAATCTTATCATTGTTATCCTTTCACCTTGGATTTTAATTCCACTCTTGAACCTTTCTTTTATTTCCATCATTGTTTCTTCGTTGTAAAGGTCGAACACTAGGGGCGAAAGACTACATTCCTGTCTTACACCATTTTTAATTCGAGGACTTAGTTCTTGGTGTTCCAGTCTTACTATTCCCTCTTGTCTCTTGTACATGTTGTATATTACTCGTCTCTCCCTATAGCTTACCCCTATTTTCCTCAGAATTTCGAACATCTTGCACCATTTGACATAGTCGAAAGTTTTTTCCAGGTCGACAAATCCTACGAACGTGTCTTGATTAGGCACTTACAAAATATTAATTACAGGAAAAAATAAACACGTAGACAAAAGTATAGTCTTACGTTGTTCAAATACCATTGTATCACAATATCCCCTACGACTCGTAGGCAGCACACCATATGCGAGAAAAGCATCTATAAAGTTTGAAACTTTTGCATTTCTCTCTTCATTGTTTCAAGAAGAGTCAGTTACAATAAAAAGACGATCAGCAACAGCAGAACTATCACTATCATTCCTCTATCTTGAGTTTACAAAAAACATAAACAAATTCAAACTTTTCAAACTTGGTTTCCAGTAAGCTAAAGCTTCGAAATTATTTCCTTTTTCTGGTGTGTTTGTACTCACTGGGTTTACGCGAGAATTAAAGAAATAAAAACCACGAGTAATTCTCGGCCATTATAATTACGTCGAATGTTTAAATACACTGCCCTCCATAAGCTTGGAAACACCAAGTGATTGTGGGCAATCGAAAGGAAATAGATTATAAAACTGAGAATGAAAACATGATCTAAGCAGGCTGTATTCTTTTTGTTATCCGCACGACTGGCCAGTTTCAACCGCGGGTCATTTTCAAGCACCTGTAATATGTTCAGAATTGGTGACAATGGTTTATACATAAAATGTCTTCAAGCTCTTGTATACACATAAATTATAGTTTATAAACTAAGTTATATATCTTAAGCTTCCAGCTTCATTTCACATTGTAATACACCTTTGGTGCATATGGACAGGCATTGCAATTTATTGTTATCTGAATGTTTATTAAGCTCAAACAATAGATAAGTAAATGCAACCATCAAATTTCAGATTCCTGAAATTAGCCTCCGTTTGTTTTAATCGCGCCTTGCATACTCTCGTTATGCGATGGATCAATTTTGCCAGTGTTTCAGTTGGAATTAGTCTCCATTCTTGCTGCAGACCCTCCCACACGATTTCCTGTTTTCGGAGCCTCCTGTCCAACTCATCTCACAGTAGTTCGATTGGGTTACCAACAGAGAACTGGGGAGGCCATTCCATATTTTTTACAATGTTCTGAACCCCCAGAGACTTCGCATGGCAAGCAGGATGTGTGGTTCGGGTCGTTGTCTTGCTGTGAAACAAACCCTTCCCCAATCAGACCTATACCAAATGTCTTGATAAGTCGTTGGATAATGGCATGATAATCTGTTTGGTTCATTTTTCGATCTACTTTCACCTACTCACCGACTTTATTCCCTCTAAAAGATCCTCGTACTGCCACAGAAGCCCCTCCATGCATCACAGGTGGAATTACGCATTAAGGATTCAAATGTTCAGGGGTGAATGGAACACGATTTGACAGCATTCACTTCCAAATATTTCGAATTTGGATTCATCAGTGAATAAGACTCGTTCCCAACCCCTTGCTGTCCAATGCTGGTGTGTCGTAGCCGACCAAGGCTTTTTCATCTTGTTAACAGGGCGCAACAACGGTTTCCTCGCTGCTATATAACCCTGAGGTTGTTTTCTGCCAAGCACCGTTTCACTGTTGACTCGCTCACTGGTGTACCCTAGTTGTATTTAGTTGATCAGTCGATTCACGGGCTTTTTGAATCTATTACGTTTACTGATCACTATTAAATGCCTTTGCTGGTGTTCTGGTGTTTTTCTGGGTGCTCCTGAGCGAGGTGGAACATAATAGGAATCAGTATCTAGATGCCGCTGTATGGTGTTGACAACTTCGCTGATTGAGATTTTCAATTTCTCTATATTTGTCTGAAGCTATCGCCTTTCATAAGAAATCTGGCACTTTGGGATCTTTTCAATTACTGCGTATACTACCTTCTTTCGCGGCGTGTCCTACCTTCATACAAACGGAACTTAATTGAACGGAACAGTAAACAGCCTCTGCATAATCATGCCGTTTGCTGACACCACCTGGCCTGTTTAGTAGAACTGCTTGGACAGGTAAAGTCAGTTTATACACTGAAGAGCTAAAGAGACTGGTACACCTGCGTAAAATCGTGTAGGTCCCCGCGAATACGCAGAAGTGCCGCAACACGACATGGCATGGACTCGACTATTGTCTGAAATAGTGCTGGAGGGAACCGACACTAGGAATCCCACACAGTTGTCCGTAAATCCCTAAGAGTACAAGCCGGTGGAGATCTCTTCTGAACAGCACGTTGCAAGGGATTCCAGATATGCTCAATAATGTTCATGTCTGGGGAGTTTGATGGCCAGCGGAAGGGCTTAAGCCCAGAACCTGGAGCCACTCCGTAGCAATTCTGGACGTGTGGAGTGTCGCACTGCCCTGCTGTAATTGCTCAAGTCCGTCGGAATGCACAATGGACGTACTTGTGACCTGTCAGAGTCGTATCTAGTCGTATCAGAGGTGCCATATCACCCCGACTGCACACATCCCACACCATTACAGAGCCTCCACCAGCTTGAACAGTCTCCTGTGCAGGGTCCATGGAATCATGAGGTTGTCTCCATATCCATACACTTCTATCCATTCGATACAATTTGAAACGAGACTCGTCCTACCAGGCAACATGTTTCCAGTCATCAACAGTCCAATGTCGGTGTTGACGGGCCCAGGCGAGGCGTAAAGCGTTGTGTCGTGCAGTCATTAAAGGGCCATATCGATGATGTTTCGTTAAATGGTTGATGCTCCAGCACTGAAATCTGCATCAATGTGCAGAAGGGTTGCATTTTCGTCACGCTGAACAATTCCCTTCAGTCATCGTTGGTTCCGTTCTTCCAGGATCTTTTTCCGGCCAGCGACGTCAGCGATTTGATGTTTTACCGGATTCCTGATATTCACGGTACACTCG
The DNA here is from genome assembly GCF_023864345.2 of Schistocerca serialis cubense. Lineage (NCBI taxonomy): Eukaryota > Metazoa > Arthropoda > Insecta > Orthoptera > Acrididae > Schistocerca > Schistocerca serialis. The sequence goes on from NC_064638.1 coordinate 703,858,613, forward strand.
TGAAATGATCAAACGGGAAAATCCCAACTTCAACGCTACCTCGGAGATGCAGTGTCCCATAGTTAGTGCGCCGACTACACTATGACGTTCAAATTCACTTAAATCTTGATAACTTGCCATTGCAGCAGCAGTAACCAATCTAACAACAGCGCCAGACACTTGTCTCATATAGGCTTTGCCGACCGCAGCGCAGTATTCTGCCTGTTTACATACAGGGTGTTTCAAAAATGACCGGTATATTTGAAACGGCAATAAAAACTAAACGAGCAGCGATAGAAATACACCGTTTGTTGCAATATGCTTGGGACAACAGTACATTTTCAGGAGGACAAACTTTCGAAATTACAGTAGTTACAATTTTCAACAACAGATGGCGCTGCAAGTGATGTGAAAGATATAGAAGACAACGCAGTCTGTGGGTGCGCCATTCTGTACGTCGTCTTTCTGCTGTAAAAGTGTGCTGTTCACAACGTGCAAGTGTGCTGTAGACAACATGGTTTATTCCTTAGAACAGAGGATTTTACTGGTGTTCCACCGCCTAGAACACAGTGTTGTTGCAACAAGACGAAGTTTTCAACGGAGGTTTAATGTAACCAAAGGACCGAAAAGCGATACAATAAAGGATCTGTTTGAAAAATTTCAACGGACTGGGAACGTGACGGATGAACGTGCTGGAAAGGTAGGGCGACCGCGTATGGCAACCACGGAGTGCAACGCGCAGCTACTGCAGCAGGTGATCCAACAGCGGCGTCGGGTTTCCGTTCGCCTTGTTGCAGCTGCCGTCCAAATGACGCCAACGTCCACGTATCGTCTCATGCGCCAGAGTTTACACCTCTATCCATACAAAATTCAAACGCGGCAACCCCTCAGCGCCGCTACCATTGCTGCACGAGAGACATTCGCTAACGATATAGTGCACAGGATTGATGACGGCGATATGCATGTGGACAGCATTTGGTTTACTGACGAAGCTTATTTTTACCTGGACGGCTTCGTCAATAAACAGAACTGGTGCATATGGGGAACCGAAAAGCCCCATGTTGCAGTCCCATCGTCCCTGCATCCTCAAAAAGTACTGGTCTGGGCCGCCATTTCTTCCAAAGGAATCATTGGCCCATTTTTCAGATCCGAAACGATTACTGCATCACGCTATCTGGACATTCTTCGTGAATTTGTGGCGGTACAAACTGCCTTAGACGACACTGCGAACACCTCGTGGTTTATGCAAGATGGTGCCCGGCCACATCGCACGGCCGACGTCTTTAATTTCCTGAATGAATATTTCGATAATCGTGTGTTTGCTTTGGGCTATCCGAAACATACAGGAGGCGGCGTGGATTGGCCTCCCTATTCGCCAGACATGAACCCTGTGACTTCTTTCTGTGGGGACACTTGAAAGACCAGGTGTACCGCCAGAATCCAGAAACAATTGAACAGCTGAAGCAGTACATCTCATCTGCATGTTAAGCCATTCCGCCAGACACGTTGTCAAAGGTTTCGCGTAATTTCATTCAGAGACTACGCCATATTATTGCTACGCATGGTGGATATGTGGAAAATATCGTACTATAGAGTTTCCCAGACCGCAGCGCCATCTGTTGTTGAAAATTGTAACTACTGTAATTTCGAAAGTTTGTCTGCCTGAAAATGTACTGTTGTCCCAAGCATATTGCAACAAACGGTGTATTTCTATCGCTGCTCGTTTAGTTTTTATTGCCGTTTCAAATATACCGGTCATTTTTGAAACACCCTGTATCTCTGCATTTGAATACGCATGGCTATACCAGTTTCTTTGGCACTTCAGTGTATAAAACTGAGCAGTACCAATATGTATCTATATGTCCAATAATTATCTGCACAACAATGTAAGTGACATTATTAATCGTTTTTTCAGCGCACTATTTCGTTTTCTAATAACTCATAGAGACCACTCCCATCTTGCTTCCTTGTAATACGCAACATGGTATTTCCAAACTTATAGTGGGCAATATACGGTCAGAAACTTGCTCGTACGGGTTAACTCACCGCGCGTTAGCTTGGGTGTCAGGAAGGCGTGCCGTACTCCGTATCCAAACCATGCGGTAGATTGACGAACGCTGGCCCCGGTATACCGGTCAGCTTGATTATGGTTCCTAGGCAGTTTTCCACGTTCATTTAGGCGAAGGCCAGGCTGGACCCCAATCTCCCCGTGGTCAATTACGATACACAAACAACTAAAGTACGATAACACACAACATGATTCGCAGATTCACAGATAGATGATGCATGTCGCTTTCTTCTCATAGGTTAACTGACGACCTATCACAAAGTAAAAATAAAAAAAATTGTCATATCGTGGAAACAGCGGACGCTGTACGACGGGTTAAACGCTATGAAACAGTGATATTACTGTATGTTTAGAATATGCCTTTACTTATGTCCTCACAGACGCCATTTAGACTTTAAACATCTGAGGGTGAGGGCACGTGCTTCTTTTTATTCTACCATTGAAAATGCATTTCTTCTTTTCACTAAACTTTTAACACAGAAGGCAAATGAAATTCAAGGGGCCGAAAATCTGGACTGTGCGATAATTACCTCTCAGTGTCCCACCAGAAGATAACTTGCTCATACTGAGAGGAAAGGGGCGCTCTGTAAATGTTCAGCATGTAGGAAGACAACTTCTCAGCCAGGATCTTATGGACCTGTACTTACGATGACCGGTTTCTGTAAAACAGAGTCATCATCATCTGAGAGCGGTAAATGTCTGCAAGATTAGAACACCATACATGATGTGAAGGCTGCCTTTTTTGTGTGATAAAGAAAATAATCATAGCTGCACTTTCTACAGTTTGTTTGCAATAGTTCAACAAGGGATTTTGTAGCAGCGTCATTTCAGCGACTATCGCTTAACGCAGGTGTGTGCTGAACGACCCAAATGTAATCTTCTGTCCGCTGACGTCTCCTTGTTTCGTCAATGTATGCATTCTGCGGTATTTTGAATGTACTCCCACTTGAGCCTACTTTTCGGGTACTTCAATTAAGTTCTGGTGACTCGTTACGTGTCAGGCAGGGAATAGAGAGACATTGTCGGCGAGCTGCGTCACGCTTCACTGCTTTCAATTGCTAATTTCGGTCATATCGTAAGGTGATTCCTCTTACTAATTATTACACCGAGAGCGATACCGAATATTATATGAACTGATCTGTCGTTTCTTGAATCGAAGTGCCACTGGTAACAGCTCATCAAATCCTACCCTGGCTCATCAAATCTTACCCTGGCTATCATTTTCACTCACTGAATTTGTAGCAGAGTTTGTTTTTCAGCGCACATGTTATATCAATTACTTAACAGTCAGCGTAACCAATACGTTATTATTATATTTACGACAGTTTCATTTACGTGGGCAGTGCGATGTAACCTTCTATGTTCACCTTTCCTGCAGGTAGATAGCACCCGCTAAATTATTCGGTAAGCAGTAAGTGTAATATGGGGAGAAAAAGACACAATCTGTAACGCTTGTTAGCATACATAGACACACAGATGTTCATACTTCGAATAGGTACTAGAGAGATATTTCGATTTTATCTCAACAGCTGTTCTTAAATGCCTAATCAGTGAATCAACACTGGGAAATCCGGCTCTATTTGAACGCAGATACATTTACATCGTTACAAATAACGTAAAACCTTCCAGTCGAACTTGTGCAACACACTAGTATTCACCAAAGTGTCATAAAGAGACTGTGGTCTAGGAAAGAACAGTTCCTAATGGGACGGAAATCGGTAGATGTGATGTACATGTACAGACGAACAACTGATTATAATTCCTGAAAAATTGGATGATTCATCAAGAGAAAGAGTTTCACAAATTGAGCAAGTCAATAACGCATTAGTCCTCATCTGGTCCTTATGCAAGCAGTTATTCGGCTTGGCATTGGTTGTTAGAGGTGTCGGATGTCCTCCTAAGAGGTATCGTGACAAGTTCTGCCCAATTGGCACGTTAGATCGTCAAAATCTCCAGCTGGTTGGAGGGTCCTGCCCATAGCGCAACGTTCTAAACTGGGGAGAGATCCGGCGATCCTGCTGGCCAAGGTAGGAAGACAAGCAGAAGAAATTCTCGCCGTGTGCGGGCGAGCATTGTCTTGCTGAAATATAAGCCCAGGATGGCTTGCCATGAAGAGCAACAAAACGGAGGACAGCATATCGTCGACGTACCGCTGTCCTGTAAGAGATCTTGCCAGGAATTTAAATGGCACGCCAGACCACCACTCCCGCTCGTCGGGCTGCATGGTCGGCGACAGTCGGGTTTGTGTCCCACCGCTGTCCGGGGCGTCTCCAGACACGTCTTCGGCCTGGATTCTCATCGACTGGAGCACAAACATCTTCAGTGATGAGTCCCACTTCGCCCTGGACCCCGATGACCAGAAGGACACTACAGCTTAACTTCAGAAAACACGTACATATGGATGTAGTTTGCAGCAGTTATGCAGAGCTGAAGAAGCTTGAGAAATATATACTAGCGTGGAGAGCTGCATCAAACCAATCTTAGAACTGAAGAACTCAACAACAACATCACTGACGTCATTTAAAATGAACATTACCTTGCAACTGAAGGCTGAAAAAATTGTTTATTTTCTGAACATGTAAGTGACTTTTAGACGGACTTACACCGGTCTTTTACTGGGCGATGGTAGACAGTCCCGATCAGCAGAAAATTCAGGCATGTTGAAAACCAGTTATGTGGAGAATTTAAATACTTCCACACAGTCAATGATATCTTCCAATAGGCACTACGAATACCTACTGAAACCAGTACAAATACGGCGAAATGTTGATTTCTATTTTTAAGATTATTATGTAAACTGACACTTGGGTCACACTATTATAGTTGGCCGGCGGCGGTGGTCTAGTGGTTCTAGGCGCGCAGTCCGGAACCGCGGGACTGCTACGGTCGCAGGCTCGAATCCTGCCTCGGGCATGGATGTGTGTGATGTCCTTAGGTTAGTTAGGTTTAAGTAGTTCTAGGGGACTGATGACCACAGAAGTTAAGTCCCATAGTGCTCAGAGCCATTTGAACCATTATTGTAGTTGTTAGCATCTTTGATTGTTGATCAGAAGTCACGGTTTCAATTCCAGCTACTGCTTAGATGATGATCATGATGAAGTTCCATACGCCTTGATAGAGCGTAAGGGACGATGCGGGAGACACGCGCCGCTGTACTAGGCAAGGTCCTAGCGCAGGTGATTTGCCATTGGCTTCCTCCAACCGTAATGGGGATGAATGATGATGATGAAGACGACACAATAGCACCCAGTCATCTCGAGACAGGTGAAAATCCCTGACCCCACCGGGAATCGAACCCGGGACCCCGTGCTCGGGAAGTGAGAACGCTACCGCGAGACCACGAGCGGCGGACATGGAATAAAAACTATAAGCTGTATAAAGATAACCTCCCTCCTTCCAGTTCTGCCAATGGCCTTATCAAAAGCTGACTGGCGGACAGAGGAAAGCTCAGCACATCCCTCTGGCCTTAGCGTCCGCAATTGCACCTAAAGGACCTAATGATTGAAGGCTCTGCAATGATCGACGGTATGTAGATGAAGAAGACAACGGAACTCACTGCGCTAAAGATAAAAGTGGATAAACAGCGCACGACGTATTAAAACAGATATACCCTCACGAGGAACATTGCCACCACGAAAGCTCCTCGGGTGAACTAGCACTCATTCGAACCCCCGACTGAGAACTAACCAGGGTAGAATAAACATATCGAGACAAATCGAAGTGTGCTTTGTTAGAAGCTGGAATTTTTTGGGAAAATTGTAAAATATTAAGAGAGACAAGGGTAGGCTTAAGTCAACAAAGGTTAGCAACGAGAAATTGGAAAATGATTGTTGGGTAATAACAACACAAAGTATAACTGGTTTTGGCATTGTATGGATAACAGTAAGTTACTACAGACAACACAGTGACAAAATTATTCTTCTGAGGACTAAAACTAAATCAGTATCTACTACAATTGAATAGTTTTGCATTCCTATGTAATGTTCTGTTGATTAAAATATACAGAGAATACACGCGGAAAATCAGATCTTGATAAAATATTTTAGGGCTATTGCAATTTAACAATGTTAAGTGAACGGAACGATTAGCAGGGGAGAGATTGGTAGATCGAATTATTAGAGAATGCAGGCTGAGAGAATAAATCGTTTTTAAAAATCACTGGAGAAAGAGATGTACTTCGAATAAACCAATAAACCAGAAGACACAAAAAGACATCAGCTGAACTGTATACTGCCTACACCAGGACTTGTAACCTAAACATTCGAATGCAAACCAAACTCAGATGCTGACACAGACCCAACGCTCTCTCGAATCAGTGTAGTGAAGAAAAGCAGGCTGTAAATCAGAAGAAAAAGGATTACGTTTCGAAGGTGCGAATGAAGATTAGAGTTAAACGCCCCGTCGACGGCAACGTCATTATCAGCGGAGCACTAGTTAGCGCGTGAGAAGAAAAGAGAAAGAAATCGGCTGTGGCCTTTTGAAAAGAATCAACCAAAGCGCACTGGGTAAAAAAATTAGTCAACCCCAGAACGCCACCTCTAACCTTGATAATGGCTTCAGTTGTGAGAGGAAAAGTGTCAAGATGTTTCTTCATGTATGCCCTACCCTGTAGAATGTAGAGCCAAAAAAGTATGGGGATGTTTATTGCTATGCATTACCCGCAGTCACAAAAAGGCCCAGTCCTCCACTGTGAGATTTAGCGGAGCAGTCGAGGTGCGATAGAGCGTCTAACTGATCGTCAGGGTAGGAACGTATGCATGCAGCCCTGTGAACACGGTAGTTCTCATCTTGGAAGACGCGACTGTCCAGAACATACTCATCAAGGAGATGTAGAAGATGCAGAAGGAAGGTCAACACTCGGTCAGCGAGAAGTTGAAATAAATATCCTGGTTCACACGCACGGAAACTTGAAGCAGTGGGCCCAAGTCATGGTACGAGATTTAGTTTAGACCAGAGGTGGTTCGTGATGTTTTGGGGGTTGTTTTACCCCCAAAACATCACGAACCACCTCTGGTCTAAACTAAACCCTCCACAAACTTGATTTGGGACCGATGACCTCAGCAGTTTGGTCCCATAGGAACTTAGCACCACCACCACAAACTGGATTAAACGCCTCATTCCGCTGTCTTAGCACCTAAAACGTTGCATAATTTGAAAAGAGGCTACATCGTTACTCGGTAGATCAAAATTCACATCTTCAGTCCAGACACTTCCCAGTTTCTGCGTTTTCTGGCCCATTGGAGACTTGCGGTTTTCTGTGCTGCTGTGAGCACTGATTTTTTGTGAGGTTCTTGATTTCGTATGGCCACTCCATGCAGTTTCCTTCGCAGTGATCGCTTGGAAACTGCTTGAGCTGGGCCTACATTCACTGTCGTGAGCAATTCCTTCCGGGTATGAAACTGTCTGTCATTGACATGGCCTGACACTGATCTTCTGTACCTGGCAGTTAGGATCTGTTTACGACGGTTGTTATTACACCGTCCTCGACACGTTGGAACAGTTCGCGTTGATCCAGCGACAAATCGGGCAACTCTATTCGAGGTATCAGCATAGGAACGCCCAAAAACGGTATCTCATTTCTTCCATTTTGTCAGTTCTCCATATCGATCCATCTTACTGCGTTGATATAACAACTGACAGAAATACATCACTTCACTATCATGACATGTTGGAGATTGATACCAGTCCCACACCGTCCACAGAGCTCCAAAGCGATAAGTGTGCTTTTTGAAGGGGATGTCTAATGCTTAGTTCGGAGAACTTACACTTGTCTTAATTGGTTGTGAGAAATCATGGAACGTTCATGTCTTAGTGACGGCACGGAGACTCGAGGCACTCTCTTTCTGAGGTCGAGGTCTCAACTCTGCGTCACTTTGCTCGGCTGTACGGAAGCGTGGAATGGACAGTTTACCGTTGAGTAATAATCCAGGCAGTGAACAATAACATAAACAAAATCGTCCAGAAAAGTTCAGTAGAAATTCTTTACAATGTAATAAACAAGAAATAATGAAGCCAAGGTAGGTCCTTATAGGCAGCAAAAGCAGGGCCTGAAACTCTACGGATAAATTAATAAATATTTAAACTTCTTCATGAGAGAAGAAAACATAACGATCCAAAGAGTGACACAGGAATTAAAAGAAGCGCAAAAAAGCCAAATCAGAATGAATAACAAATGCAGGTAAAAAAGTTTAGGAAGGTAGAGTCGAGCGAAAAACTGATTCGGTGTCGTTCTGTGAGTTTAAACGTAATTTCGAAGTAAAACGCAAACCTATCAAGTCCAAATGAAAAAATTCTGTTATACGTAGAAGAAATGCCTTTTAGATGGCATGCACGCCTGTCCCAAACTGTGACAGCAGAACAGGAAGAGGCTGATTTGTAAGAAATACGCTGGTGTCCAAAAGTAAAGCAACAAACCTTTATTTCCCCGTCCTGTGCCTAATTCACGATATAATCATACAAACTGTCAACCAGATATCCGAATGATCTTGTTCTACATAGATGACATTTCGGTCAACGGACAACCATGCCAACTATGACGTCAGGGTACCTACGAAACGAGGTAGCGTTCGCCGGATAGTCCCACATCCACAATCGCTTTGTACACATTCACGGACTGTGCAGTATGGCACAGAGAAGATGCCTACTAGACTCTCTGCGGTGGACGGCCATAGCAAGAATGGAAGCAAGACAGTCGCAAACTCATGTGGCCCGATGGCTTAATGGAACCATCCTGTTGTTTCTCGGATGTGGCGAGAGTTTATAGAGACCGAAACTGTATCCCAAAGACCATGGCAGGACCGACTGCGTGTGACTTCAGAAGAGAGGACCGTCATTTGGCTGTAAGGGCACGCCAGTCCCGCCTTAGTACTGCATGGCACTGACATGTGAGCTCGCAGCATCCACTGGACGTGTTGTATCGAGGCAAACGGTGTGCTGACGGCTTCGGCAGAGTGGCCTTTATTGTCGGAGACCTACCGTATGTCCAACTCTGACGCGTCTTAACAGAAGGGAACGTCTAGAGTGGAGTCATCAACATGCCACCTGTGCGCTCGAACAGTGGGCCAATGTTTCTTTCACAGATGAGTCCTATTTAGTCTGGAGAGTGATTCTCGATGGATTCACATCTGGAGAGAACGTGGTACACGATTTCGGGATCCTAACATTGTGGAAAGAGACCGATGTCAAGGAGAATCCCTAATGGTGTGGCCAGGGATTATGTTGAGCACTCGAACACCTCTTCTTGACATTGTACGGGTATCGTGACGAGATCTTGGGACCTCATCTGCAGTTGTTGCGGGGTCTGTGGGCCTAGACTTTGTATTAATGGTCGAAATGCTCAACCCTACAGAACACGGGTGGATGATGTTTTCTTGGAAACGGAAGATATTGTACGCACGGCGTAGCCTCCTCGCTCTCCCGGTTTGAATCACTTAGAGCACGCCTAGGATGCACTAGGGAGATGGCTTGCACCATGTTAGTATCCACCAACCACTCCAAGACTTGCAAGCAGCTCTGCAAGAAGAATGGGCGTTATTGCCTCAACTTGAGACTGACGACATCATTCACAGTATGCCCCATCGTTGTCAGGTCTATATTGCTGCCAGAGGGGTCACACCCCATACTGAGCACATTAACCAGTTGTCGGAATGTGTGTGCAAATCCGTTAAGTTGGAAAAAGCGAAGAACATTTTTGTCTACCGTGATGCATGGCCGGCCGCTGTGGCCGACCGGTTCTAGGCGCTTCAGTCTGGAACCACGCGACCGCTACGGTCGCAGATTCGAATCCTGCCTCGGGCATGGATGTGTGTGATGTCCTTAGGTTAGTTAGGTTTAAGTAGTTCTAAGTTCTAGGGGACTGATGACCTCAGATGTTTAGTCCCATAGTGCTCAGAGCCATTTCAACCATTTTTCGTTATGCATGTTGCAGTTGTTTACTTTCTGAATCCTTTGCATTGTTTCTACCTTACTATCACCTGTTTGCATTGTTTTGTAACAAAATAAAGGTAACCTTCCAAAATTTCCGGTTGTTGCTTTAATTTTAGACACCAGCGTAGTCGCTTCAGCAATGCAGTCAGTCTGGGTACCCGCTCCACTGCAAAAAATAAATAAATAAATAAATAAATAAAAACGGAAACCACAGTCACGTGTAAGAGAGGAGTTTTGAATCATTAGCTACAGCTGATTTGCTATTGGCCAACAAACTGCGTTCAGTCAGCTGTTCCACCAGGTGTCGGACGAGCTGCGTAGAAGTCAAAAGGTCAGACAACTTGTTTTGGTGAGGTTACAAGCCTGTAACTGGGAAGAAGGTGCGGCTCTGCTAAGCGGATGAAAGGGCGACCCGGGCATAACTTGTTGCCGCTATGCGAGTGCTTCCCCGCCCTGGAAAGAGTTCAAGGCTGCTGAGGACTTTCTGCAAGTTGAGTCAGAGAAAACTACGGCCCGTCAAAGCAAGACTTCAGTTACGAAATACAAAGTTCAGACGCTTTTGCACAGCTATAGATGAGACACCGATGTATTCTAATCTGCATACTGGATGCTGCGAATATGTCATTGCAGTCCAGTTTCGGTTTCCTAAATGAACATTGCTTTCTACCAACTTTAGCTATAGTCAATTTTTTCATCTTTTACCGAGAGAGATGGCGCAGTAGTTAAGGCACTGGAAAAGAATTCGGGAAGAGAGGAATTCAAATCCTTTTCCTGCCGCTCAGGCAAGTTTTCTTTGATTTCTCAAAACCACTTAAGGAGAATACTGGAAGGATTCCTTTGCAGAAGCCACAATCGATCCCTACCGCTTCTTTGTCCAATGCTAATTTGTGCTCCGTAGCGTTTCTTCTTTGACAAGATATTAAATCCTCATATTCTCCTTTCATCTACGCTCACATCCATTGTAGAAGAATATATTATGGTTCTCACCAAGATAAAAATAACAATAGTATATTGCACATGTAGGTACTACTTTTTAAACATAAATGACTCGACTCCTTATCTTCTTATAGTGGCACAGGACCACATTCCTATCCCTCTACATCTGACACATCTATATGATAAAAATTTTTAAACAGGTGTGTGATAGTATTTATTCTAATTGGGATGATATTTTTTGACATCATCAGAAGTCTGTTCTCTGTAATCGCGGGATCAACCCTTTTCACCAGTTCCCGAATCACTTTTGATCGTCTCTCATTTTGCTCTTCATCATTCTGATTTGAACTTCAGTATTAAAGTACTAATCACTGATTCACGTTTTCTTCCGAACCCATCAAGCCATAAACTACACGGAGAACGTTCGTTTCGTACATTTAAAAAATGATTATCATGCTACACGATGTGATCATTTGTAATCGTTCATAGCTGACAACTAAATACAAATAGCGTGCATTCCCAGGCAGAACAACAGCATTTGCGTGTATGTGTGAAAATCATCGGCATCGTATTGTTGCCAAAATCTGTGGAACTTTTTTTCTATGTGGCCTACAATGTACGCGGAAGACGAACGTGTTATTAACGTTATCCCCGTCAGAGACTAGCAACAGTTTCTTGTTACCGCCTATCAGTCCAACTTTTCTTGACGTTCTATGTTATTTAAATTAATTTACTCGTAGTTAAACGACACACTTTCTTTTATGTCAAGAGATTTATTATTAATACACGACCGACTAAAGCAGTGCAGAGAGCAGTTTTGAGTTGTAACTAAATAAATGAAAAAATACCTTAGCAAACGAGGTGACCTGCGAAAAATTACCTATTTACTGATCATGAGTTCTGTTCACGGCGTATTGCACAGAAGCCCGGCTGTATGCATAGGCCCGGACATTACGCTATACATCCACTCGTTTCGACCAGTTCCGCTGACTCAAGAGCCGGCATTCGAGACATAAAAGAAGTTAACATATTACTAGTAGAAGTTAACATATCAATTTTAAGACGTAATGATGTAACAACGCGTATATCAGCCCAAGATTAAGACCTGATTTTGTCCGAGAATTCTTTTCTGGTACTTAGCAACGCTATCATTTCTGGTAATACAATCCCTAGTTTGAATTTAATGTCAAACATTACGTTCCTCGAAAACTTGGTGGGTGAGATTGGTCTCACACTGGAAGGAAAGATCAAACAACTGTCAGGAGAGCGTTTTCCACTAGCAGTGTGATGCTCAAAAAACTTTGGATTTTTGTCTGCTTGGAACAAATGTGTTTTGACATCGTTCCTCCTGCGTTTATTTATAACTTTAGTGGGTGCTATGATCACGTCTTCTACTAATATTGCCCTTCTCTTGGTTTCAGAAAGGGAATTCACATATTTTACATTTTTCCCCATCGAATAGTGATGATTTTGGTAACACGGAGGTTCTAGCATTGTTACTATTATAATTTTAAAACAGTCTATTTAATACGACGAGTGTAGTCTCCAGATCCCTAAGATGTTGAATTTTTCCATAAAATATGCTTTTAAGTTTATGGTACTGGTTCTTCTGGGAGAAATAATGAACAATCAATGATATTGATTGTATGAGTTCAAAATATTGTTTGGATGAGTTCAAACGATTATTCTTTCTCTTAGTATGTTACCTGTTCAAATACAGAATATCAAAACATTTTATTTATTCAAAGTGTGACCAGATTTTAGCCTCCTTGTGGACTTAGTAATGATGTATTCGTATACACACAAATCAAACGACAGGAATAGCTGCTGTCTAGCTGGTATATTCTAAAGAAAAACTTACGACAATAAGATATACTTTATACCTATACAGGGTGTCCCAGAAGGAATGATCAATATTCTGGGATATGACATGAACGATCAATCGAAACAAAACTGTCTAGTAAAAAATGAGCTCGGAAGTGCATATTTTAAGAGCTATGAACACTTTAACATCTTCGATACTGTGAAAGAAATCTCTTCTACTGCAAACTCTTTGCTTTCCATAATTTGGGAGGTGGTAGTACGGACCAATACAAGAAAAAAAATGTCCGGTACACATGAGCACTTGTTCATCTTCGCTGCTGCGAAACAGATCTCTTCTAGTGGACAAGTGGTTGTAGCTCATAAGGCACCCATTTTAGAACACATGTTTACTGGACTCCTTGCTTCGAATAATCGTTCCTGCCATATCCCTGAATACTGACCGTTCCTTCTGGGACACCTTGTATAGCTGTATTATAAACCATTGCAAAAGAGAAATACTATGTAAACATATGCTCAATTCTCAAAGGATTAGAGATGCAGCTATCTGAAATTCCCGACGCTTTATGTATCGACCAATGGAATCTGCACAGGTTAATACGAGATGCGCACTTGGTCTGGGAAAGTGAATGAGCTATGAACTTTACCATTCTGTCTAGTGTAATTCACATGAGCTCTAACTTTATTAAACCATCTTCAGAGGGGCAGAGTATGTCTGCACAAAGATTTCAATGGAAATGTCGTGAAGTGTTGCAAGACTACCAAAGATACTTGCCTGAACGAATTATACCTCATAGTGCAAGAAAGTCTTCGACACACTGCACGAATGTAATTCTCTTTCTGGCTGTTCATGAATCAGAACGACAAGGCTGATAAGGACATTTCCTGAGTAGATTAATGGAGTTGTAGAAGTACGAGGTGCGACAATAAAGTAATGAGACTGATTTTCTTTGCAAGATGTAGCAACCCTGCAGGCTTGTGTAGGCACAATATCTTTGACCTTGGTCTATAAGCTGCTTCTAGTCCAAGCAACACATCGATGCAACTGCTCAGTCGTGAGTTGTGCTGTAATAAGTTAACACGTGTTTGTGTCTCTCGTCACGGAAATGGAACAGCATAATATTGCGCAACAGTATGCCATTTCTCTTTGCGTTAAATTCGGAGAAAACGCGACGACAACTTATGGTAAGCTTCAGAAGGCATTTGGAAAGGAGGTTATGTCAAGAGCTCAACTTTTTCGTTGCCATAAAATGTTTAGCGAAGGCAGGACGAATGTTGAAGATGAAGACCGCAGTGGACGACCATCAACTTTGTGTCCTTCTTTGATTCCAAGGGAACTGTTCATAAAGAGTGGGTGCCTCCTGGACAAACAGTTAACCATTATTACTACAAAGAAATTTTAGAAAGACTTCGTGAAAGAGTTCTTTGTGCCCATGCCAACATAGCTGATAATTGGATTCTACATCACGATAATGCGCCAACCCATACTGCTCTGTCAATACAGCAATTTTTAATCTCAAATCAAATTTCAGCACCACCACAGCCACCTTATTCACCAGATATCGCTCCGTGCGACTTTTTTCTATTTCTAAGAATCAAAACGGTGGTAGACCATTTTCAAACAACACAAGATGTACAAAAAGCTGTGACGAGGGTCTTGGAGGATATTACAGAAGATGAGTTCCAGAAATGTTACCATCAATGGCAGAAGCGCTGGAAAAAATGTGTGCAATCAGAAGGGAACTACTTTGAAGGGACAACACTAAACTTGACTAAAACGGTAAGCAACATTTTTTTCACATCAGTCTCATTATTTAATTGTCACACCTCGTATATCTCTAGAGATGGGCACTGCTTGCATACTTTTTCTATGCATCTTTCTACTCTGCCCCTTCACATCTCCGCCTGCCATCAGAGAGCAACTAAACGACTCCCTAAGCGTCTTGAGCGGCCTAAGGCGCAGCAGTCATGGACTGTGCAGCTGGTCCCGGCGGAGATTCGAGTCCTCCCTCGGGTATGGGTCTGTGTGTTTGTCCTTAGGATAATTTAGATTAAGTTGTGTGTAAGCTTAGGGACTGATGACCTTAGCAGTTAAGTCCCATAAGATTTCACACACATTTGAACATTTTTGAACCTAAGCGTCATGTGTCATCCCACACGATTGGTTGGAGGCTAGCAGCAGCCAGGCTGAGGAATTATCATCCTACGCGTAGGTTCTTGCTAACACCACAACAAAAAAGTCTGATTTTGGAGTGGTGCTGTGACCTGCAAGCATGGACTGCTGATTAATGACGTCACATTGTGTCCACCAATGAACCACGGTTCTGCAGTGCCCCAAAAGACTACCGTCGGTGAATATGGTGGTACGCTGTGAAGAGATTCCATTCTTCCAATGTTTTTCAGAGGCACAATGGTGTTACTCCCAGTGTCATGGTGAGAGGAGCTTCCTGCACGAGTTCAGGTCACAACTTGTAGTGACTGAGGGAGTTCTGATGGCACAACGGTACGTCACGGTAATACTGTGTCCTCATGTGACATTCTTCAACTGGCCAATGCTCTTCAGCACATGGCATGTGCCTGCATTAATAGTCTGCGTGATGTTGAGGTATTCCTGTGGCCAGTAACATCCCCAGATCTGTCCCCCATAGAACGCGTTCGGGACCATGTAGGACGTCAGTCCCGTCCCAGTGCAGTATCCAGGACATGAAGGACCAGTTAAACAGTTGTGGGCCAGCTGTGCTCGATAGAAGACACCCTTCCCAACCGAATCATTGCATGCATCCAGGCCAGAGGGAGTGCAACGTCACACGGCTCATACTACCGTGTTCCTTGTAATTTGATTGTAATATCACATACCTTCCCAACCTGTGTTTCATTTCGTTTCCTTCTCCACTTCTGGCTGCTGTTTATTGTCAGATAACGTAAATTAACAATAAAACAATAAATGACGACCACCTGCACAATTCCCTATCTTGTCAGTTGCATAGGGCATCGCTGACATGATGTTCACTCACAGATATTGTTAATATCGATAGCCCTTCACATACTTCCATTTCTTCCAGAAATACCCTCTGGTTGTATCGTCTCATTAAATGTTTCCCATTATTGGCTTCTGACTTACTACAAACATATGAACAGCATTGGACGGTTGAGAGGTAAAATCTTGAATTTCGAAGTTACCTACCTAAATAGTATAATTCTGTACATTTTATTGGTTACTAGACAAAGTAGCCAGTCGAACAAGGTCAAACGAACGAATCGATCCTGATTAAGGAACTATCCCCAGATTAAAGTAACTGAAGGAAACGAGGAAAATCTATGGCACTAGAGATGTCTGATCCGGCATCATACATAATACAATTTCAGTAGCTTCACTATCGTAGAGTTGCGCTATAAATGTCTGAGAACAGTATCCATCGTAACAGAACACTGTTGATAGATTGGGATGTTACCAGTACACGAACACAAAGGGCGCGCGTATCTCCAATTCTTCCTGTCAGAAGAACAGGGGAAATATATGTTCCGTGAGATCAGAAATTCAGTCCGATATGCTCTCCTGCTATCGCCATACATGATAATATGCTCTATCTCCTCATTATGGAAACAACTATTTTCAGTTGCTGAACTGAAACATAAACTTGAGTGTGAGCTAATGTGAAACAGAGTAATCTACTTTTAAATTACATTCTGCACCTGCAGATGCATACACAACTGGCCATTAAAATTGCTACACCACGAAGATGACGTGCTACAGATGCGAAAGTTAACCGACAGGAAGAAGATGCTGTGATATGCAAATGATTAGCTTTACAGAGCATTCACACAAGGTTGGCGCCGGTGGCGACACCTATAACGTGCTGATATGAGGAAAGTTTCCAACCGATTTCTCATACACAAACAGCAGTTGACCGGCGTTGCCTAGTGAAACGTTGTTGTGATGCCTCGTGTAAGGAGGAGAAATGCGTACCTTCACGTTTCCGACTTTGATAAAGGTCGGATTGTAGCCTATCGCGATTGCGGTTTATCGTATCGCGACATTGCTGATCGCGTTGGTCGAGATCCAATGACTGTTAGCAGAATATAGAATCGGTGGGTTCAGGAGGGTAATACGGAACGCCGTGGTGGACCCCACCGGCCTCGTATCACTAGCAGTCGAGATGACAGGGCATCTTATCCGCACGGCTGTAACGGATCGTTCAGCCACGTCTCGATCCCTGAGTCAACAGATGGGGATGTTTGAAGACAACAACCATCTGCACGAACAGTTCGACAACGTTTGCAGCAGCATGGTCTGTCAGCTCGGAGACCATGGCTGCGGTTACCCTTGACGCTGCATCACAGACAGGAGCACCTGCGATGGTGTACTCAACGACGAACCTGGGTGCACGAATGGCAAAACGTCGTTTTTTCGGATGATTCCAGGTTCTGTTTACAGCATCATGATGGTCGCATCCGTGTTTGGCGACATCGCGATGAACGTGTATTCATCATCGCCATTCTGGCGTATCACCCGGCGTGATCGTATGGGGTGCCATTGGTTACACGTCTCGGTCACCTCTAGTTCGCAGTGATGGCACTTTGAACAGTGGACGTCACATTTCAGATGTGTTACGACCTGTGGCTCTACTCTTCATTCGATCCCTGCGAAACCCTACATTTCAGCAGGATAATGCACGACCGCATGTTGTAGGTCTTGTACGGGCCTTTCTGGATACAGAAAATGTTCGACTGCTGCCCTGGCCAGCTCATTCTCCAGATCTCTCACCAATTGAAAACGTCTGGTCAATGTTGGCCGAGCAACTGGCACGTCACAATACGCCAGTCACTGCTCTTGATGGACTGTGGTATCGTGTTGGAGCTGCATGGGCAGCTGTACCTGTACACGCCACCTAAGCTCTGTTTGACTCAATGCCCAGGCGTATCAAGGCCGTTATTACGGCCAGAGGTGGTTGTTCTGGGTACTGATTTCTCAGGATCTATGCACCCAAATTGCGTGAAAATGTAATCATATGTCAGTTCTAGTATAATATATTTGTCCAATGAATACATCTGCGTTTCTTCTTGGTGTAGCAATTTTAATGGCCAGTAGTGTATATCGTATTACATTTGTGTGAAGGTAGCTAACTACTTACTTACTTCCTTCAGCAAAAGACCGTCGTGCTATGAATGACAATGGCAGAGTTCTCGTTTCAAAGATAACATCAAAAGGGGTATTTGCGCGACAAATACCAAACTGAAGGACGTCGTCTGAAACAGATCACAACTGAGAAGTATGGAAAAATTGAAACCATCTTCTAATGAATCGATGAGATTGAGTGGTAAAATGAGCACTAGCCACGGCCCAGAATGTCAGTACTTTGTAACGGAATCTTCCAACGAGCGGTGGATTACACTCAAAGTACTCTATCAATTCTAAAGAGCATAGATATATTTGCCGTATCTGGATTTGAGTGGTTAGAGACATTTCTTCGAATGAAAAAATTTAAGTAACTTGCTGTGCGTGTCAAGGTCTTTTACGATTTCTATTAAAGAGAATTAACCCTTTTTCTTTTATATCACTTGCACTCATATAGAACAAGATGTTAATTTACAACGGAGACTATTTTCAATATCATACTCTTTCGATAGCGGGTTATTTTTGAGTTGTATTTGAACTGAGAAAGATGACAGTTTAATAATCCCTTCAACGTATAAGTCACTAGATATGGAGCTGTAGTTCAAGTGCATAGGGACGAGGCAGAATATCAAAATCCGTGGCCTCGTTGAAAGTGACGCCGCGGAATGCAGCTGACGTGATCTAGGCAAATCAAGGAAAACCAAAATAAGGAGGACCAAATGGGGTTTTTCAACCCGTTCCTCCAAACAAGTCTTCACTATTTGGTTCTCGCCCGGCTGTTGCAGCTGACAAAGACTAAAAGTGATTACTGATGACACTTACCGTAGCTTATTAAGATACTACATAGATGATTGCAGCTTCAATTATAAAGCTGCCCGTAGAGAGAGAAATAATGGTTTCTTTATGTCCATATGGTTTTCTTTCTATTTTTGTTTGCCGTATCTATGGCAGTTTCGAGAAAAAATTCCATAAGGAAAACACAATGATCACGTGTCCGGTGTTATTGCAAAGAATTTGCGCTGTATCACAAGTTCAGTTTACAGTTGTTTCCTTTGCTTAGCTGCAAACATGTTAGTGAACGACGGACTTTTCTGATGTTACCAATACTTGTAACGTAAAAAAAATCCTTTTTCTCTGTTTTGTAGTGAAAGTTTGCATATGCATAAGTTCGTAAACAGCGGAATTGTTACTCTAGAAAATCATTTTAAGATTGTTACATTAATTTATCTAAACTACTAAACCTTTACGTAAAATAATAGACATTACCCGATTAGTTTGCTCTTGATATGTTTAAGAGGGCTGTGTTCAGAACATGGACAGTACCCACAAAACCTTTTTTTAAAGTTTTGTCGACAGAGAATTCGATAGAGAGAAAGCACTACAGAGTTCGTTGGAATATTGGAGGAGGCTTCCAATACCCCGTGCAAAGAACTATTTAAGCAACGGTTTAAATAATTTGTATAAATCTATAAATCGCAGAGCATCTAAAAACAGTCCCATACGATTGCCGACTCGTCTGTTATAAAATAAAAGGTCAATATTAAACCACTGAATCGTATCATTGCAGTCTTGGGCACTCACTTATAACTTTTAGTTGTATTTGAACGACGAAACGATAGAAATGGGTCGCCCCGTTAACGAACACGCATTTTCAGACGATGTGAATAGGGCCTGACTGATGTATAGTTAGGAAATATTCGAGACCTTCTAGGTTCTACTTGCAACAGCCGAGGGAACTTGTTCGCGAATATCACAGCCTAAATCTACGGAGAAAAGCATAATAAGAAGTTAGTCCCGGGATACCGTGCACCGGCTTTTCTTGGAAACAATGAGCTCATTATCTGAAAGCATCCCGCAGTGGATGAAGACATTCTGAGATTCGTAAACTGTGAGACATGCAGGGAGATTAACAACGAGATAAATTCAGGAAAGCGTGAGACGACCATCCCAGAGACACTAAGATTCAGAGTCTCCTGTTCTTATGTCCGACCTGAGTTTAAGCCAATCTCACATCGAATCGTTGATAGTGTTGCTGCATAACTTATTAATACGTTAACGCATTTGTCTCACTTAGCCTTTGCGAGTAGCCCATGTACTACATCTGGCACGTCATCCAACTTCATCACAAGTCATAGCCTGCTTTTTCCTTTTGTCCATAATTTTGAACACAGCCCATTAATGACAGGTAGATATTCTTAGGCACAATATATCGGCAGACATACGATTTAGCAATTACGGTTATTTGTGCTTTTATTTTATGCCTCACACTTGTTCCAAATCCATTGCGTCATCATTATTCAGTGATCTTTATTTACTGATCTAAAATATCTTGCGAGAATAGTTTGCTTAAAACTAAAATAAAATTTTATTTTAGTTTCGTATCTTCAGTTATTAGTTACAACGTTTGTAAGGCACTATGGAGTGGCCGTCCTCAGATCTATTAATACACTTTAAGACAAAAAACCGACGCACCGCGATCGAATTATCCGAATGCGATGGAAATCGGTACATCTGATGTACATATACAGACAAAGAAATGATTACAGTTTCAGAAAAATTAAATAATTTATTCAAGAGACAGAGCTTCACAAGGTGAGCAAGTTGATAACGCGTTGGTCTACCTCTGGCCCTTATACAAACAGTTATTCATTGATAAAATTGTTGGATTTCCGCCTGATGTATACCGTACCAAATTCTGTCCAGTTGGCGCGTTAAATCGTCAAAATGCCGAGGTGGTCGGAGAGCCCTGTCCCTAATACTCCAAATGTTTTCCATTGGAGAGAGATTTGGTGATCTTCCTGGGCAAGGTAGGGATTGGCAAACACGAAGGTAAGGAGCAAAAACTTTCACTGTCTGCAGACGGCTATTACCTTGTTGAAAGGTAAACCCAGAATGGCTGCCGCCGGGATGGCCGAGCGGTTCTAGGCGCTACAGTCTGGAACCGCGCGACCGCTACGGTCGCAGGTTCGAATCCTGCCTCGGGCATGGATGTGTGTGATGTCCTTAGGTTAGTTAGGTTTAAGTAGTTCTAAGTCTAGGGGACTGATGACCCCAGAAGTTAAATCCCATAGTGCTCAGAGCCATTTGAACCATTTGAACCAGAATGGCTTGCCATGTAGGCAACGAAATGGGGAGTAGAATATAGACGTACCGCAAGAGTGCCGCGGATGACGACCCAAGGAGTCCTGCTACGAAAAGAAATTCCACCCCAGACCATCACTCCTGTCCGCAGCTCGTGGTCTCGCGGTAGCGTTCTCGCTTCCCCAACATGGGGTCCTGGGTTCGATTCCCACTGGGGTCAGGGATTTTTCACCTGCCTCGAGATGACTGGGTGTTGTTGTGTCGTATTCGTCATCATCATTCATCCTCATTACGGTCGGAGGAAGGCAATGGCAAACCACCTCCACTAGGACCTTGCCCAGTACAGCGGTGCGGGTCTCCCGCATCGTTCCCCTATGCTCTGTCAAGGAGTATGGGACACCATCATCATCATCCATCACTCCTGGTTATCAGGACATATGGCAGGCAAAAGTCAGGCTGTCAAGCGTGTCTCGAGACACGTCTTCAGCCTGGAATCTCATTTTCTGGAAAAGAATGGCATACGAAATGAGCGTCGATGACCACCGAAGACGTGAATGGAGACGTCTGGGACAGTGGTGGGATACCAGCCTGACTGTTGCCTGTCATACGGCGCGATAACCATAAGTGATGGTCTGGGGGCCCCATCTCATTTCATAGCAAGACACCTTTTGTTGCCATCCGCGACACCCTTACAGCACAGAGGTGCTTCGACGATATTCTACCGCCCGTTTTGTTGCCCTTCATGGCAAGCCAACTTGGGCTAACATTTCAACAAGATAATGCCCACCAGCAGACGGCGAGAGTTCCTGCTGCTTGTCTTCTTGCTTGCCAAACCCTACCTAGGCCAGAAAGGTCGCCAGATCTCTCTCCAATTCAGAACGGTTGGAGCAATATGGGCAGGGCCCTCCAACCTCCTCGGGATTTTGCCAATTGGAGAGAATTTAGCAGGGTTTCCCTCAGGAGCACATCCAACAACTCTGTCTGTCAGTGCCAAGCCGAATAACTGCTTAAATGAGGGCCAGAGGTGGACCAACCAAGGCGTTACCGAACTGCTTAAGTTGTGAAGCACTTTCTATTGAATAAATCAACCAGTTCTTCTGAAACTGTAATCATTTGTTTGTTAGTACGTGTACTCGTACTTCACATCTACCAATTTCCGTCCCATTTCGACTCTGTCTTCATTTTGCGTTTATTTTTTACACCATGTCAGCTGCAATTATATCCTTTTCTAGCTTGTTCACGCAACAAAATTTAGATTACCTTAAAATTTCGCAGTTGTAACATACATTATAGGACACGAGAAACAAAAATTCACTCACATTTTCTTTGATGAATCCTTCCAGAAACGCGAGAACACGCAGGGACTGCCACCCAACGTTCCGCAGACTATAACACTCCCTCTTCCGGCTTGAACCCTTCCGACGATTACTGTAGGGCCGTACACGCAACGGCCACCTGTCCTATGGAGTATAAAACGTGATTCACCTGAAAACACCACCTGTCGCATTCAGTGGATGTCCAGTTGCAGTATCGGTGTGCAAATTCCAGCCTTCGTCGCCGATGAACTGGAGTCAGCATGGGTGCACGAACCAGGCACTTGCTGTGGAGGCCGATAGCAACCAACGTCGCTGAACGGTCGTTGAGGAGACACTCTTGGTAGCCCTTGGTTCATCTGAGTGGTCATTTTCTCAACAGTTGGACGTTATTTGCCCGCAAACATCCCCGCAGCCGTCATTCAGCTCTTGTCATCCATGGCCCGCGGCGCACCACAGTTTCTCGGCGCCGGCTTCGGATAGCGCCAGTTTGCCATGCACGGTATCCTTTAACCACAGAGGCACGAGAAAAGTTTACAAACTTCTACTCTTGGCCCGAAAGCCGATGTTCAAGTTCTTTTGCTCATCAGATAAATCACTTCGTTTCCGCATTGCGAGAACGACTGCACTGTAATCCGCATCCCGCAGACTAACTTTATATACCTTCCATTGCCACAGCTGTCACCTGCCGTCTGTGAGTGGTTATTGTACGTTGACGTCGAATGTAGGCGGTGGTCACATTAAGGTGACTGGACCGTGTACATCTCACGACACCAGTGTATATATGATTTTTAGCGAAACTGGAAATAGCCTGGATAATTTTACATTTCTATACACATTTTTTTAAACTTGCAGTATTGTCTTGTAAAGTTTCATAGTTAATTCAATATAAGAAGTATTTCGATTTAAAATCATGAAAAGACTTCCCATTCCTATATTCATGATACTTGCACATCAATGTAATTCACAGCAGGAGGTCCATTGTGGCTGGATGTTCCTGAGAAGTCGACTCTGTATGGAGGGATGCCATGTTCGTCCAGCTACCGCAGCTTTATTCCTTCCCAGGTCTTGATGTTGATAGGAGCCGGTCGACTTGCTGTTGTTGTTAGGTAATTTGTTGGCCGACCTGGTTTCTGACATTCACTAAAGTATTTTTAAAGGCTGTATCTAGTGCAATTGTTAGAAAGTTCATAAAGGTTTCTTCACATTTTGGTGTTTTCCTTTTTTTGTATTTGTCTCACAGACAAGACAGAAACTGTAATTCCGCAGTGCGTCGTAGGTGCAATGTGGTATGCACTGTGCGAACTACTATCCGTATGGTAGCTAATCTCTTGCATGCAGGGAATGGCTTAAAGTCTGGTGCCCTGATTGTTGTGTCGGAATGGTTCGGCGCGGTTCTTTTTATCAAAGTGAGTGATTAACTTACTAGTTTGCCAAATGGCTGCGGCACAGAATCCTATACTCCAGAGTTTCTACTCCACTGAACGTGTCGCAGGCGTCTGTCTGAATTAGCCAGTTTTTCATTAGTCGATATCTTCTGTTAAGATCCTTGTACCACGTGCTGCCGACTTCCGGTGGTGACAAACGCGCCGAGACGTTTTACCATTCAATATTCCACCTGTCCTGCGGAAATTTTGACTTTTTGGTATTCTCGAGTGCGTTTCCTCTGAGAACGTCAATAGTTTCTTTGCAGTCTTCTCTGTGGGAGTGAAGGCACTT
Organism: Schistocerca serialis cubense; assembly: GCF_023864345.2. NCBI lineage: Eukaryota > Metazoa > Arthropoda > Insecta > Orthoptera > Acrididae > Schistocerca > Schistocerca serialis. Next base: position 703,882,572 of record NC_064638.1, read on the forward strand.
CCTGTTATGTAGCTCTTCTGCATGTAACACTGTCGCAATAGCCGAGAACACATGAAATCTTTGTGCAGTCAATGTTGGACGTCTCGAATCTTGTTTATATTTATCGAACTAGGCCAACGTTGGACCCGCTGCGTTGTTTTCTATGATTTTTAATGTCCCGTGTGTCAGAGGAGCAGCGCACTTTGACGTGAAGTCGATTACGTCGAGGCATGCCATGTTCGTTCGGCTGCTGCAACTCTCTTCCTTCCCAGGTCTTGAAGCGCTGTGTTATTGCGTCTTGATGTTGATACTAGCCGGTCGATTTGGTATTGTTGTCAAACAGTTATTTGACTAATCTGGTTGCTGACATACACCAAAATCGTCTTTCTTCTGCTTTTAGAGTGCATGTGGTCTATCAAAATTTTAAACTGTCTTTTCTCTACCGTCATTTGTCACCTCCTGTTATAGTAAGACGTCAGCTCTGGCGCAGACGATTAAGTCTGCTAGGGCCAGTATTGTATAATATGCTTCTATTGCGTTGGTTTTTTCAAAAACCGCTCGGCCACTCCGGCCGGCTAGTCCTGTACAGGTTTTCACAACAAGTGACGATACTTTAGCGATGTTAAAACGTGTGAATTGTCGGATTTCTTCTATCTTCGAAAATAACTCGTCTAAACGGGAGGAATCTACAATTCGTGTGAGAAATTCGCAGTGTATTGTCAACAACGTCGCTATCTCAAATTGGGCAAAGTGGGTTTTTTAAACTGCGTGGTCTACGTCGGGGTGGACTTGTTTAGAACTACCGTGTACGTCGAAGCTGCAGACGCTTCTGGCTGCATCGGTGGTCACGACGAGTCGGCAACCAAAGTAGCGGATTAGCTCAGCCTGTGGTGGGTACAAAGAATATGGCCACCTGTCTGATCTTGCCCACAGCAGCAACGGTTGGCGAAATGTTCGGTGCGCTGGGTGAGCGCTAAAGAAGCGGACGTGTTGGTGTGTTACAAGGGAGAAGATTCAAAATTATGGATGATTACGCTGGAGATATTGATAACATACGAATTCTTACCACTCTAGTCATCCCTACATGCCCTCCAAGGTCGGGGCTGGTGCACTCTGGCATGCAAGTGCGTCCGCGACTGCAGCTGTGGCCGTGGCAATAGTTTTCACCGACCTTATTAGGCTGCGCTGGCAGCGGACATGGGGCCTGCAGCGCTGCGTTTGGGCCTCTGGACAGAAGTGTGCGGGGTGTGCCAGTGTTTTCAGCTATCTCTGACATCTAGTCATTACAACTACTGCTACGGACTGGATCGTCCTTCAAGTGTGTAGTGTTTGGTGCTTCTCAATACACTGCAATGGACTCTGTCTGGTAAATGTATTTTGTAAGAGGTCCATGATTAAGGAATTTGTTGCTAGCGCACTCGAGCAGATGTAATTTCGATGGATTGCTCATGCGCTGCCTGCGATATGTAAGCTATAAGAGAATCTTAGACCAGAGAGCAGTGTTGTCAGCAGTAGGAACTGTGTAGCAGTTGTAGTAGTAGTAGCGAGCAGTCGCGTGCATGAAGTTGGCTGGGTCGGTCGTGGGGAGCGATGGCGGAGCCTGAGCGATATAAGGTAAAAGCAGCCTCGCGCTTATGTAGTATTGTTATATCAAGTCCCATGTAAATGGTAAAAAAAAAATCTCTTAATAATAATCCTTTTTATAAAATTTAACTTTTGACAATCATTCATCTCAGTTTAAAGAATTTACTAATTTCTTCAATCCATGGTCATCCCGATTATTGCAAAGAAAAATCAGTTGTTTCTTTTTATACATGACAAATCTATCGGCCAGCATTGCACTGGACTGTGGCAGAAAAATTTCTTGTAGGAGCAGATATATATGCGTTATCCGGCGATCTCATTGAGGTAAGAATTTTCAGTTTATTCAGAATGCATTTTCAGGGCCATGACGCAGCACTGCTGACGTCCAAAATTTACCAGTTTAAATTCACAGTCAATTATTGAAAGGTTATAACTGAGCCACAACTTTTTATTGAGAGATTAGTCACATTTTATTATTGATAGGTTACGCAATTTATTTATTGGAGGTTACGCTAAATGTCAATGTTATAGTTATATTTTTTACTGTTGGGAGGTTTCGGAACTTTTCTGTTGGGAGGTTACAATTTGCTGTTGTCTCTCTTCTATCATGCAGTAGGCTTTCCTTCTTCCGAATGTAACGAAGAGAACCAATTTAGGAATTCTATAGTGGTTGAAAAAGCCAATCGCGACGTCAAATTTCCCACTGTTAACGATCTCTGACATCTAGCCACGGCAACTAATACTAGTACAGATTAGATCGTGGTTTAAGCGGGTCGTGTTTACTCCTTCTAAATACATTGCAGAGGGCTCTGTCTTGCACCGGTATTTGCTGTTGTTTCTATTCTATCACGTATCTTCCTCTCTTCTTCCGAAAGTAGCAGAGAGAACCAATTTAGGAAGTCTACAGTACTTTTAAAAAGCCAGTCGCGACGTCAAATTCCCGTTTGATCGCTTTATTGTTTCCGACATTTGTATTGTGTGCACGCATGCGTTTGGGTGCGGGCCTCTCACCAGGCCAGTGACAGTGCTACGCTGTAGACGGTGAACAGTGCGCGCCTCGCGATCCCTCATTCTGTGATCGGTAGTTTTTTTTTTAAATCATATATGTTTAGTGGAACATTGGGCGGAAGAGGGTGTTTTTACTCTCAAACGTTGATGCGATCAATACCTAATATACAGAGTGTTTCAAAAATGACCGGTATATTTGAAACGGCAATAAAAACTAAACGAGCAGCGATAGAAATACACCGTTTGTTGCAATATGCTTGGGACAACAGTACATTTTCAGGCAGCAAACTTTCGAAATTACAGTAGTTACAATTTTCAACAACAGATGGCGCTGCGGTCTGGGAAATTCTATAGTACCATATTTTCCACACATCCACCATACGTAGCAATAATATGGCGTAGTCTCTGAATGAAATTACCCGAAACCTTTGACAACGTGTCTGGCGGAATGGCTTCACATGCAGATGAGATGTACTGCTTCAGCTGTTCAATTGTTTCTGGATTCTGGCGGTACACCTGGTCTTTCAAGTGTCCCCACAGAAAGAAGTCACAGGGGTTCATGTCTGGCGAATAGGGAGGCCAATCCACGCCGCCTCCTGTATGTTTCGGATAGCCCAAAGCAATCACACGATCATCGAAATATTCATTCAGGAAATTAAAGACGTCGGCCGTGCGATGTGGCCGGGCACCATCTTGCATAAACCACGAGGTGTTCGCAGAGTCGTCTAAGGCAGTTTGGTGGTGGCGGTGGTGGTTAGTGTTTAACGTCCCGTCGACAACGAGGTCATTAGAGACGGAGCGCAAGCTCGGGTTAGGGTAGGATTGGGAAGGAAATCGGCCGTGCCCTTTCAAAGGAACCATCCCGGCATTTGCCTGAAACGATTTAGGGAAATCACGGAAAACCTAAATCAGGATGGCCGGAGACGGGATTGAACCGTCGTCCTCCCGAATGCGAGTCCAGTGTGCTAACCACTGCGCCACCTCGCTCGGTTAAGGCAGTTTGTACCGCCACAAATTCAGGAAGAATGTCCAGATAGCGTGATGCAGTAATCGTTTCGGATCTGAAAAATGGGCCAATGATTCCTTTGGAAGAAATGGCGGCCCAGACCAGTACTTTTTGAGGATGCAGGGACGATGGGACTGCAACATGGGGCTTTTCGGTTCCCCATATGCGCCAGTTCTGTTTATTGACGAAGCCGTCCAGGTAAAAATAAGCTTCGTCAGTAAACTAAATGCTGCCCACATGCATATCGCCGTCATCAATCCTGTGCACTATATCGTTAGCGAATGTCTCTCGTGCAGCAATGGTAGCGGCGCTGAGGGGTTGCCGCGTTTGAATTTTGTATGGATAGAGGTGTAAACTCTGGCGCATGAGACGATACGTGGACGTTGGCGTCATCTGGACCGCAGCTGCAACACGGCGAACGGAAACCCGAGGCCGCTATTGGATCACCTGCTGCACTAGCTGCGCGTTGCCCTCTGTGGTTGCCGTACGCGGTCGCCCTACTTTTCCAGCACGTTCATCCGTCACGTTCCCAGTCCGTTGAAATTTTTCAAACAGATCCTTTATTGTATCGCTTTTCGGTCCTTTGGTTACATTAAACCTCCGTTGAAAACTTCGTCTTGTTGCAACAACACTGTGTTCTAGGCGGTGGAATTCCAACACCAGAAAAATCCTCTGTTCTAAGGAATAAACCATGTTGTCCACAGCACACTTGCGCGTTGTGAACAGCACACGCTTACAGCAGAAAGACGACGTACAGAATGGCGCACCCACAGACTGCGTTATCTTCTATATCTTTCACATCACTTGCAGCGCCATCTGTTGTTGAAAATTGTAACTACTGTAATTTCGAAAGTTTGTCCGCCTGAAAATGTACTGTTGTCCCAAGCATATTGCAACAAACGGTGTATTTCTATCGCTGCTCGTCTAGTTTTTATTGCCGTTTCAAATATACCGGTCATTTTTGATACACCCTGTATATTTAGCACTCCGGTCGATCTATTTGTGGTGGAAATTTCATACCTGATTTTCACAATGTTTGCGTGTGATACTCAAAGGTTCAAAATATGTTTTGTTACGAAGGAGGATCTACATAAGGCGGAGGTGAGTATTCTAAGCGATCTATTTGACTACTGCAATTTGTTAAATAATTAGTTTGGAAGGGTAGTGCAAATGGCTTATTTCACTCTATTTTTTGTATCGAAATTTTATCAGCTCTTCCTCTGGCTATAGCATTTGCCAATAGAAATACTGTATTCTGAGGAGAGATGCAAACCTCTGTCTGCATGTTCACACAGATAGTCAGGGAGTGGCCTCTTGAGAAAGACAGAGGCAGGAAGAGAGTCTGGAATTTCCTGGTCAACAGAATGCCGCCACTTGCTGCTCTGTTTGGAGGCCACGAAATGAAAGGGGTCGAATATGTGGTCCGTGGTCGCTGGTATTTAGTAACGTTATCTGTAATTAGGACATTCAGCGGTTCTGACCTTCGTTGTGGTGCGTTGGCGATACAGACACGCACGGGAGACCCCAAATGAGGATACTGTACTGCACTTCATTCCATTCACGATCTGTAGACCACTTTTGCAGGGCTTAACTGTCAGTGCTATGAGACTGCTGTATGTTTCTCGATATGTACAAAATAGTTTGTCGCTGAGATTCTGTAATTTGTCCATCTGCAGAAAGTAACGGTGGGATCCGAAATATCTCGCGAACTTTTAGATATGTAATTGTTCTGACTTTCCCATCTGTGATTAGACACCAGTGAGTAAAATAAACAGTAATAGCCTTAACGTCCCTTACTCTGGCAGTAAATACACTACCGGCCATTAAAATTGTTACACCAAGAAGAAATGCAGATGATAAACGGGTATTCATTGGACAAATATATTATACTAGAACTGACATGTGATTACATTTTCACGCAATTTGGGTGCATAGATCCTGAGAAATCAGTACCCAGAACAACCACTTCTGGCCGTAATAACGACCTTGATACGCCGGGGCATTGAGTCAAACAGAGCTTGGATGGCGTGTACAGGTACAGCTGCCCATGCAGCTCCAACACGATACCACAGTTCATCAAGAGTAGTGACTGGCGTATTGTGACGAGCCACTTGCTCGGCCACCATTGACCAGACGTTTTCAATTGGTGGGAGATCTGGAGAATGTGCTGGCCAGGGCAGCAGTCGAACATTTTCTGTATCCAGAAAGGCCCGTACAGGACCTGCAACATGCGGTCGTGCATTATCCTGCTTAAATGTAGGGTTTCGCAGGGATCGAATGAAGGGAAGAGCCACGGGTCGTAACTCATCTGAAATGTAACGTCCACTGTTCAAAGTGCCGTCAGTCGAACAAGAGGTGACCGAGACGTGTAACCAATGGAACCCCATACCATCACGCCGGGTGATACGCCAATATGGCGATGACGAATACACGCTTCCAATGTCGCCAAACACGGATGCGACCATCATGATGCTGTAAACAGAACCTGGATTCATCCGAAAGGATGACGTTTTGCCATTCGTGCACCCCGGTTCGTCGTTGAGTATACCATCGCAGGCGCTCCTGTCTGTGGTTGAGCCATGGTCTCCGAGCTGATAGGCCATGCTGCTGCAAACGTCGTCGAACTGTTCGTGATGATGGTTGTTGTCTTGCAAACGTCCCTATCTGTTGACTCAGGGATCGAGACGTGGCTGCACGATCCGTTGCAGCCATGCGGACAAGATGCCTGTCATCTCGACTGCTAGTGATACGAGGCCGTTGGGATCCAGCACAGCGTTCCGTATTACCCTCCTGAACCCACCGATTCCGTATTCTGCTAACAGTCATTGGATCTCGACCAACGCGAGAAGCAATGTCGCAATTCGATAAACCGCAATCGCGACAAACTACGATCCGACCTTTATCAAAGTCAGGAAACGTGATGGTACGCCTTTCTCCTCCTTACACGAGGCATCACAACAACTTTTTACCAGGCAACGCTGGTCAACTGCTGTTTGTGTATGAGAAATCAGTTGGCAACGTTCGTCATGTCAGCACGTTGTAGGTGTCGCCACCGGCACCAACCTTGTGTGAATGCTCTGAAAAGCTAATCATTTGCACATCACTACATCTTCTTCCTGTCGGTTAAATTTCGCGTCTCTAGCACGTCATCTTCGTGGCGTAGTAATGTTAATGGCCAGTAGTGTATAAACTAAGATTACTCAGCGTTACCAAGCGCGATTAGAATAAAAAAGCGCCACAGTGGTTTAAATGTTCCATACTGCGAACGATTTCCTGACAAATTCTTTAAATAAACTATTTTCGATGCACCATCTTGTATCCTGTAAATTGTTTAAATAAACAGAATTCCATACAATGCAGTCAATTTCCCGACAAATTCTTTAACTAAATAAATAAACTATATTCCAAACACCACCACGTATCACGTAAATTTTTTAAATAAACAATTTTCCACACATTGTCTAAATTGTGTACACCATATTCCATACACTACAATTGATTTCCCTCCAAATGACCAATCAACTGAGTCTTTTTCCCGCTAATTTCAGGGAGAGGAAGGGGAGGCCTGGGGGTTTCCCAGAGGGTGGATTTAATTAATTGATCGATTTTGTTAATTAGTCAATCAAACTGATATCAAAAGTGTGCTTGTATCAGTGAGGGGAGGTCCCTGAGTGATGGAGGAAGAGGAGGAGGGGGAGAAAGTGGTGGAGGAGGGGGGCCTGCGGGAGAACAATAAATTAAGGACTTGTCAATCAAAAGGCAGGATTATCCACAGGTGATCATAAACTGTCAATCAAAAAGTTTTATTATCCCCAGGGGGTCTTAATCCTCTTTGAACAAAATAGGTTAAGGACCTGTCAATCAAAAGAGAACAAAAGGTTTATCCCTGAATGTAAGCTTTCTCCTGATGTAGACAACCCGCAATTTGGGTTGACGCCGGCGTTGTCCCCCTACTGCCGGTGCAGGATTTTGTGCACGAATTGATCTCTCGATTATTCCCCGTAAATGTTCAATGGGATTGATATCAGGCGATACGGGAGGCCACATCAAAAAAAATGGTTCAAATGGCTCTGAGCACTATGGGACTCAACATCTTAGGTCATAAGTCCCCTAGAACTTAGAACTACTTAAACCTAACTAACCTAAGGACATCACACACACCCATGCCCGAGGCAGGATTCGAACCTGCGACCGTAGCAGGCCACATCATTCAGTCGAACTGTCCAGTATGTTCTCCAAACTAGTTGTGAAAAGCTGTGGCCTAGTGACATGTTTGGGAACACGAAATCCATGAAAGGCTGCAAATGATCTCAAAGCAGCCAAACATAGCCATTTCCAATCAATGATCGTTTCAGTTGAACCAGAGGACCCAGACCATCCCATGTAAACACAGCTCAGACCATTGTGGAGCCACTACCAGCTTGAACAATGCCTTGACAACTTGGGTGCGCCACACTGGAAGCCAACTAACAGCTCTTACCAAATGAAATCGGGACCCTTCTGATCATATCAATGTTTCCAGTCGTTTAGGGTGCAACAGATATGGATACGAGCCCAGGAGAGACGCTGCAGGTGATGTCGTGCTGTTAGCAAAGGCACTCGTATCGGTCACCTGCTGCCATAGCCCATTAATCACAAATTTCGTGTTGCTGTCGTAACGGATACGTTCGTTGTACTCCTAAATTGATTTCTGCGGTTATTTCACGCAGTGTTGCTTCTCTGTTAGTACTGTCACCTCTACTCAAACGCCAATGCTTTCAGCCATTAAGTGAGGGCGGTCGGCCATTCCGTTGTCCGTGGTGAGAGGTAATGCCTGAAATTTGGTATTCTCGGCACACTCTTGACACTGTGGATCTCTGAATACTGAATTCCCTAACAATCTCCGAAATGGAATGTCCCATGCTCCCAGCTTCAACCAGCATTCCGCGTTCGAAGTCTTTTAATTCCCGTCATCCGGCCATAATCACGTCAGAAACCTTTTCACTTGGATCACCTGAGTACAAATGACAGCTCCGCCAATGCACTACCCTTTTATTTTACTTTTTTTTTGTACGCGATACTACCGCCACCCGAATATGTGCATTTCGCTATTCCACTACTTTTCTCACCTCAGTGTATTTTTCGCTACTACACAAAGCGCTAGCAACATTTTCATCATTACTTTTTTCTCTCGTTTAGGGCCATTAGAGACCACGACAAATAACCGTAAGGTATTTCTGGGAGCCTTTTTCAGCCGAAAACCGTTGCATTCTCTCTCTGGTCTCCCGTCTCCATTCTGCTGTCCAGTCGCTGTTTTGTTTATTCTCCTCATGCAAGCCCTTAAATTTATTGATCAGTAATATACAGTTTTGTCCGATTAGAGATGTCATCCTGATTCACTTCAATGCTCATGAAGTCATTCCTTACTTCATTCAACCATTTGTCACAGGTTTCACGTCCGTTGTCGAACAGATTGCAAATCTGCTTCGTTAGTTGGTTTGCATCCATGGTTAAAAGACGCCTATCAGCCGTTTATAATGACTGTACAACTCTTGTCTTCCTGGATGTCTATACTATCCGTCTGTTACCCTAGGACCAATTATTTCGCGGGGCATCTTGCGCTCAATTATCTCGGCTTCTCTGAGTTCAGCATTTTCTGTCAATCTGAAGCATTCACTTTGGCACAGACATTCGGTTTGATTACTGTGTTAAGGCCGGTTCCCACTAGAGCGCGGCAGCGCGTCGTGCGGCAACGGCTGCGGCTCGCGGAATTGGCGTTCCCATCTGGAAGCGGCAGACGCTAGCGGTAGCCAATGACGGACAGCCACTGAGGTACGGGGTGGGACCCACCGAAACGACCGGTGTGTTTGAATAACTATATCTTACACCTACATGAAGGAAAGACGAAGTTGGGTGAAGACGTACCGATTTTTCATTTTCTGTACAATGTACTCTTTCACATATTTCATTATTCATGTTCGCTCATTTCAACATAAATAGATTTCATGACTACCGTTCATGATTGTTCACTATCTCCTAACACATTGAAACAGTGTACGATAAAAGAGATTATTCAGATAGTTAAGAGAGACAAAAATTTAAAATGTGATACGGTAGCAGGTACACGAAAACAGTAAGAACACAAAGGCTAGGTGGAAGGGATGAAAGTGGAAGCCACCTGATAGAATTTCCCACAGAGCATAATGTAATCATCGCCAGCACCTTGCTTAAGAATCGCGAAAGAATAATATGTATTTGGAACACAGTTTTCGAAACCAGATTTTAAATTGTAAGGCATTTCCTGGTGCAGACGCAAACCTGACTGAAGACTGTCAATAGCAAGAAAAGCGTTCTGAAAAAGAAAATTTGTTCACACCGAATATCAATTCTAATGGTTGGATACTATTTTACAAAGGTATTTGTGTGGAGTGCAGCCTTGTATGTAAGTGAAACGTGGACGATGAACAGTTCTGTCAAGAAGACAATGGACGCTTTCAAAACGTGGTGATCAACAAGAATGCTGAAGATTAGATACGAGGATCGTGTAACTAAAGAAGAGGTACAGAATTAAATAGAGGAGGAAGAGGAAATTACGGCACAACTTTGGCAACAATAGAGGTTAGTTGACAGGACATATTATGAGGCATCAAAGATTGAGGACAAAAGGGGTTGGGTGAAAGTATTCTGATAATAATCATCTGTTGAAATGCTATTCTACTATTTTATCTATTAATGTAAGCAGTGAATTTACTCTTCCATGCACTCCTCCACAAAACATTTAAACCAAAACTGAAATCAGCTGAACACCAAATCTTTCAACCACTGTCTGACAACTACTGCATTCACTTTCAACTTTCTATAACTATCACTGGCTAGCCACACACACATACAGATATAAGGAGAACAAAAATAAACAAACATTAGTTTTCAGCATATAATTCTTTAGATTGGCAACATGTACATAAACAAACCAAACAGGAAGGGACATGAGGTGAACACACTGTAGTTATGACTTCAAATCAGTGTTTTCAGTAAAATGTCTACAGCTAATGACAGAAGAAAAAAGAGTGAACATGAAAATGTGCTTATGTTTCATAATCTAAGTTCTAGTTCAACCTCCAGCATGTGACCAGGTGAGGGGGAACGCAGATGTCCGCCAAAAACTCGATTCACTGTAAGGAATCAGCTATTCACGTAAAAAAAGATGTGATTGTTTTATAATGTGCAAGTATCACATATCAAAACAAAACTGAATCATTCTAGATTCCACCGAAGATGCCTTAAAGTAAAAGGCGAAATGCATCTTGAACCAGTAAAGTACACTGGATAAAGAAAAAAACGTTTGTTACTTCCAAAGGAAATAATCAATAGCTGTAGATACTTAGCAAATTACATCTTATGACATACCAGCAAATTAGTCTCGGTTTAACTTCTCATTACACTTGCTATTAAATGCCGTTTAAAGAAATTCATCTATCCCTTCTGAAAAAACTGTAGTTTCTTTCATATCTCGGTAGATAAACAGATTTTGGATATTTATCATGCGACAAAATACATGACTTTTTACAAGTTATCGTTTGCAAAAAAACACGTTTCGATTTCTTGAGCCGTTTACGAAATTTCCAGTTGATACAACCACATGGTTTACGACGAGCAGGACGAAAGTATCGGTCGCGTAGCGAGCAACCTGCGCGCGATCACCGCACAGCCCGTCCGCCGACATATCATTCAATATCTCGAGAACGGTGATAGCTATCGTTCTGCTCTCAGCTTTAAAAACAATTTCGATATGTTGACTAAATTTCATACGCAATAATGTATTACCTAAAATGAACTGTACGCAAAGTCCACGCAATGCGTTTTTACCTCTGCACACTCATTCAAATTTCGTGTAAAGGTTTATGTAAATGCGATACAGCAAGTAACCACGACGAATAACGAAAAGAAATTCGGTCCTTTATCGAGAGAAGATATCAGGCTGTAACATGCCCAAGAATCAAATTTTTCTACCAAATAGTTTCCTTGGAATCGGTTGATAAGTATTTCATAGCTGCCGCCGCGTCCGCGCCAGCGGTTCGGCAAAAGTTCGTGTGGCCCGGGGTTCCGTACCTGACGTCACGCTCAGCGCGTTCTGTGATTGGCGGCGCGCACCTGGAGCGCGGCACGCGGCAGCGGAAGCGGTTCGACATGGTCAAACCGCGACGCAGAGCCCGCCGCGCCTTGCCGCTGACGCCATTTCCATGGCAACCACGCCGCTGACGCACGGTTTTGACGCGCCGCAGCCCTAGTGGGAACCGGCCTTTATAGTGCCTGAGTATAAAAGTTTCTTGAAATTGCTCTTTTCTTTTATGGGACATGTATCCTACGAAAAGCAGCGGCCATCTTCTCTCGTCTGCTGCAGTTGGCATCTTTTTCGCTAGTTTTCATCTGTACTACCTCACCATTGTGTCCGGAACTGTCCACATATTCTGTTTTACCGTATCTGTTGTTAGGTGAGGAGATACTGTGCAGACGTTGATTATAGACTTTGTTTCTTAGAAAGAAATTTGGAGGCCAGCTTTTCCAGCCCATTCCTTCAGCATGTTTATAGGCTTCATAGCTGACCCCGGGTATGTTGATGGGATCACCCGGTCATAGACGAAGAGAAGGCAGGTGATCCTAAGACCGTTCTTTAGTCCCTCAATGTGAACTTCGTTCAGTAGCACTTTCCCGGCTAATTACTTTTCCCATTCTCGTATGACCTTCTCTAAAACATAGTTGAAGTGGACTGGGGGCAGTGCATCACACCGTCACACTCCAGTTTTAATTAAAAGTCTTTGTAGAGTCTCCCATGAATTTCGCTTTTGAATGTGTTTGTTTTATAGTTTGAATGATGATTTCCTCTGTTCTAGGGTCCACACCAAATTATATTAAAATATCAAATAATATTCCCCAATCGACCGAATCATAGGCTTCCTTAAAGTCAACGAATGCCACTACCTGATCTGTAGAGAAGTAATTTTCGAGTACAGTCTTCAGGCTCCAAATCTGCTCGACGAATAGCGTTTCTTTCGATGGTGGTTATCTATCTTTGCCCATTCTTCTATGACCTCTAGGGTCGCATTTACATTCGTGTATGATACATTTATACCCCATCATCCCCCATGACCCTAATTAGGTCCATGTTACTGCAGCGGCCCAATCATTAAAGTGAGTGTTAATATATTTATGGGTAATGGATAATTAGGATGAGACTTATTTACGTTGTCATAGGTATGTTGGAGGAGGAAGGAGGTGACGTCACGGACGATACGTTATTGTTTAGTTTGTTAGCTTGCTTCCTAATCATGAATCTTTAACTCCAGTTATGCATGGAGGCGTCGGCATATCGACACTTTCGTGCGTCATATGGAGTGATTAATTAAGCAAGAATAATTACCCACTTCAATATACCGTCAAAAGAGACCTCTTTGCACAACTTCATACACTTTTAAGGGTAGGGAGGGTACACAATCCAGCAAACACAGGAATTCTCAAACAAACTATTCCTTAAGTGGTCCCTTAATAAACATTTAATGAAGGAAGATCAGTATCCTAATAGTAAACATAATCGTAGACATCCCGATTCCAGGAGTTGAGAGGCAACATGATAAAACGAGCAGGGAAGACTCAATTCACTTGCATACGGATACATGTTCAGGGACCCAATAAAATTTACATATACTATTTGCTACCATTCAGTCAGATCAGAAAGGAATCGGGAACGTCAGGGAGGGGGGGGGGGGGGTGTCGGGTCTGAAGAGACAAATCAATGACCTTCACGTAAAAGCGAACAAAAAAGAAATCAGAAACTAAGTGAAATTTTCCATGCAAGTAGATATTCGTAACACTCCCGATTACGGGTCCCATCAGGCACTCTAGAACGTTTACTTCTAGTGGTCGGATTCAAGACATGTGATAGATGATAGACTGAAGACCAGAATTCACCCTCTATCTTCAAGAAATTCAAAAGACGGAAAACGGACAGAAATTCAGCACACACGTAGGCATTCGTCAGACTCTCTGCTTTGTGATATGGAGTTTGAACAACACCATTTAACTGTGGCGGCAATGTATGGGATATGTTGTGTGCTGAAGACCAGACTTTACATTATCTTCAAGAAATTCAGAACTCGGAAGACGGGCAGAAATTCCTCACACTATGGCTATTCGTTAGATCCGCTGCTTTGTGATCTACAGCTTTGAACAATACCAATTAACAGTTAACAGCAAAGTATGAGAGATGTAGAGTGCTAACAGCCAAACATTACCCCAAAATATTCAAGGTTAACTTCGTCACAATATTGTAAAATCACGTCTCACAGCTCAGCATGTAGGCTATCAAAAAGTAGAATCACATCCTCTATTGGAATCGAGTATCATTCAGACTTCATCCAAGGACACGATATTACGCGAAAATGCACATAAAATGGGCATCGTGAAACACTTGCCAATCTACCGCAATTGAAATAGATGAAATTAATCACGGTCTCAAGTTTTACTAAACAAAACTAACACCTTTGTCCCTAATAATAGAGGATCGCTTATATAAGCGTCCAATACTTACACAACCCAGCGGAAGAGTTTCTGGCCAAGCGCTTCTAGGCGCTACAGTCTGGAACCGCGTGACCGCTACGGTCGCAGGTTCGAATCCTGCCTGCCTCGGGTATGGATGTGTGTGCTGTCCTTAGGTTAGTTAGGTTTAAGTAGTTCTAAGTTCTAGGGGACTCATTACCTCAGAAGTTAAGCCCCATAGTGCTCAGAGCCATTTGAACAATTTGAGTTCTAAATCCAGGGATCCAGGGGACTAATGACCTCAGCCATTTGATCCGGTTTTTTTTTTTTTTAAGAGTGCCGGAAGGTGCCCTCGTTTGAAACGTCCACCCCGCGTTCCAAGGTGGGGAAAGTACCTATTACCGCCGAGGCGGATTGCCAATCACATTCCAATGGGGTACTAGACAGATTTCCGCCCCTGTCACTGACCGAATCGCTCTGCTCTTTGCGCTTCCCATCTACGAAGTTGGTTTGGTAATTAGCTTGCATGGTCCTACGAACTCTGGACGTAGCGTGGGGGCAACTTCAAAATACTCTCACTCTCACTTCCACTCACTCACAACACTCATTTGTAGGTTAACGTGGGAATCAAATTTGATGTTCAGAGGTGAATAAGCAAGCAAAATCGCATCTCCCTTTTCCAGACGCTGCGTGTAGCTGCGACAGAGTGAAATGTCAGACAGACTGAACACTGCAAGCATGCTAAGGCGCAAAATGGGCTTAACATTTATGAAATGGATTCAACCAACCCATTTCATAGGAATCCAGTATCTTCAAATTGCAAATGGCTTTGAGCACTATTGGACTTAACTTCTGAGGTCATCAGTCCCCTAGAACTTATAACTAGTTAAACCTAACTAACCTAAGGACATCACACACATCCATGCCCGAGGCAGGATTCCAACCTGCGACCGTAGCGGTCGCGCGGTTCCAGACTGTAGCGCCTAGAACCGCTCGGCCACCCCGCCAGCATCTTCATCCTTCTGACTTTGCAAAAGAGAAAAAGGAACTAACAAAATTTACGTGCCTAATTATGTAGAAAAGAAAGGTAAGTAACGCACACTAGCGCAGAGAAATCATCTGTAAATATCACATGTGGGAAAAACTGTACACTGGCTCGATACTGCCCATCACCACTTCCTCTCTTTTGCCAATCTTTTCATTTCAGGAAGCACTTACACCAGACGTCCTCGATGATTTGCCAGGTATACACTAAAGCATCGATTACTAGCCAAGCGAGACAATAGTATTTCGAAGTAACTCGTCAAATGGAGCGGGCGTTGCAGCCAAAATCAAGAACGCCGACCGAGAAAGAGACTGAGTCAGAGGAAAAGAGGCCAAGAGTACCTGATCTACCTTATGCTGACCCAATATCCGGAAAGATCGATAAACTCATGAGGAAACATGGCATCATTCATTGTATTCCGCTCCCGTCAGCTAAGATAAAAAATCTTCTTTGTTGTGTTAAAGAGGATCAAGGTCTCCGAAAGTAGGGTGGACATTTAGAATAGTAGAGAAGAGGTGCAATCAAAATCAGCGACACAGCTGGCTAAAACAAGAAAGCAAATCAGTTGTCAAAGAACATTGCTTTGTACATAAACATGAAATGAGATATGATGAGACCAATATCGTCGTGCAAATGGCGTGTGTCTGGAACAGCCTTGTTAAGTAGCCTATCGTAATAAAGATGGAAAACGTAATAAACAGGGATGGAGGTTTCCTCTTAAACAAGGCTTGGGTCCGGCACTGAATTTATTAAGAGCTCGCCGATATTCACATCATTCAGAGTTGGGAAACGCTGAGGGAATGCACTTTTCACGGAGTATCAATGTGGGCTCTGAGAAAAAGAGCATCAAAAGGAGTTGTGAGCATGAGGTGTCGAACCCACAACCAGCTACAAATAGAGGCGCGAACCCAACTATAGTTCACAGGCTGGTTGGAGTCGACGCATCGAGTTTGTTTCTTACTTTCAGTGCTGATGATATGAGTGCAACGATTACTGATTTCTAGAGTTCGCAGGCTGGTGCAATGTTTGTTGCACTTGAGCTCTGTAAAGGGCTAATAGCTGAATTTAGAATATATAAGTGATTACGAATCGGATAAAGATCTTCCTGGTAAACGAGGTAGCACGTTCGATCTGTTACCAGTTTAAGCAGTTTTAATTTTTTCTTCGGCTTCATTATTATATTTTCTTTTTTTGCAGAATAGCTTTTGTTGGAAAGTTTGCCTTGGGAATTATAGCGTGTTAGTAAGACAATTGGTATGGTTGTGGATAGTGAGATATGTTAAGTAGGTGGAAGCACAGATGGTAAATCGTATAATTATTGCTTCGTCTTGCCGGATTCGATTTCAAGTTACCAGACAGTTCACTAGCAAGTGAATCTGTTGAGATGAAACTGAACAATAGTGTCGGGGCACTTCACAGGCGAAGTCATCGGGCACATAGGATCATTTGAAAAGCGTGAGGTACAGGTGTAATGTTACGTAAGAGGTGACAAATATTTTGTGGAAAAAAATTATCATTCTAAAAATCTGTAAGAAGAGTAACATATTTATTAGAGAAACCTCACTGAAATTTTGTATAATAAACACAGCATAATCATTTTAAATGTCGGAGAATCTTTTACTGGAAAAGAAAAAGTTAATCTTTATGATCTTTCCTTTTAACCTTTTCAAGATAGTCTATCCTCCTGTTATGATATATGTGTGAGCTGTACTAACCTTTAGATTTGTATTAGAAAATGAAGCAGTAATTTGTGTAATTTACACGCAAAATATACAGTACAAAACAAACAAATGTTTCTGAATTAATTCATCATAGACTACTGCAATCAGAGTCAGTTCTAAATTAAGTAGAATTAGCAACATTACTGTCCGATTCGGCTCCATTGTAGTTAACACTGGCATAACTACTGAAAACGAGTGGCAACATAGTAAGCCTTATAAGAATCACAAGAAACTAAAAGGTAAAAAGCCGAACTTTACAACATTTACGGTCATTTTACCGCGTTAGCGCGTCAGCGAACTGATATACGGAGATTCTCACATTAGACGACTCAACATGGCCTCATAATATTACGTAAAAATTACATTCCAATTAGTAGTGTATGGTTCCTTTTCATACACAATTTTTTTCCTTGTAAGGTCGTGCACAACCCTTTTTGTTATTTTATTAATTTATTATATAGGTATGGGGAGAGAACGGAGCATATGTGTGTGTCTCTGTCAATGGGTGGGAGACAGACTTTGTGGAAGACAAAGCGATTGCAAATAACGGATTTTCTTTTCTTATGTTGTGTGAAAAGTAGATAATTCGAAACGAAATCCACATTTGTTCTCTGAAAGTGTTGTTATACGTTTTTGTGTATTATACGCTGGGCAAGTGGGAATTCAGAAATACGTGCTACAAGAGTTTCTACTTCTAAAAAAAAAGAAAGACAGCTTTCATCTTCCTCTTCATAAGTGTTATTGGAATTTTGATATTATTTCACTGGCGGCTCCTTTTGTTTGTCTCCCCCTAACTGACACGTAACAAGACTCATTTGACAGCCCAACCGCAATACTGATGTTTAATACATTGTAATGGATTAAAAACGTAAACACCTCAGGACATACATCGTGGAGAAAAACTTGTTAATATGGTCAGAGATGGGAACGGAGCATCTATTCGATCCAACTTCTCCATTTACCCTTAGGTCTGCAATGCACCAATTTAGAACTACGGCCATAAAACAACGGCCAATCAGCGACGAGCTTTTACGAGGTGTGTGCATTTAAACTTACTTTCTCCAACCAGTGACTCTTGTGTTAAAGATAGGAGCTACTGATAAAACCAGCTGAACATAATGGTTCCATCTGAACAGTTACAGTTAGGCAAACTTTGAATTCACATTCGAGGAAGGTGAATCTTCTGTGATGCTAACCAGTTACGTTAAAAGTACAGTAATGCCCTTAATTTATTAAGATAATAAGCTGTACTGTAGAAACAGCAGTGTGGTAAGATATTCGAATTGTCCCACGGTACACTGTAAATCTAGTAGTAGCAAAATATAAAGTAAATAATCTTGATCATGCTGAGCACCACAGCTGCTACTAATGTTAATGATCAAGGAAACGCCCTCAGATGTGTTGATACACATTCGTTGTGTTAAGACCGGGTTAGTTCATTGAATATCTTCACGATACTGAGTCATACTAAAGTCATGACATAAATGGTCTGGCAGTCGTATGTGACGTTAAGACCGAATTCCAGGGGCACAGTTTATTAGTTATGAACTGTAGATATAAACTGAAGACATTGCAAAAAGGTAGTAAATTAAGGAAATGGGACCTAGAGAAGATGAAATAACCAGAGGTTGTTGAGAGTTTCAGAAGGAGCATTAGGTAACGATAAAAATCCTTGGATAACACATGAGATATTGGATTTAATTGATGAAAGGCGAAAACATAAGAATGCAGCAAATGCAACACGCGAAAGGAAATACAAACGTCAAAAAATGAGGTTGACAGCAAGTGTAAAATGGCTAAGCAGGAATGGCTACAGAACAAACGTAAGGATGAAGAAGCATATATCACCAGGAAAAAGATAGACACCGTTACAGGAAAATTAAGAGGGCTTTGGAGAAAAGAGGCAACGGCCTTGCCACAGTGGATACACCAGTTCCTGTGAGATCACCGAAGTTAAGCGTTGTCGGGCGTGGCCGGCACTTGGATGGGTGACCATCCAGCCGCCACGCACTGTTGCCATTTGTCGGGGTACACTCAGTCTCGTGATGCCAATTGAGGAGCTACTCGACGGAATAGTAGCGGCTCCGGTCAAAGAAAACCATCATAATGACTGGGAGAGCGGTGTGCTGACCACACGCTCCTCCTATCCGCATCCTCAGCTAAGGATGATACGGTGGTCAGATGGTACCGATGGGCCACTTGTGGCCTGAAGACGGAGTGCTTTTTTTTTTTTTTTTTTTTTTTTTTTTTTTTTCTTGAGAAAAGAGAAGCAGCTTATTGTCTATCAAGAGCTCAGATGGAAAACCAATACTAAGCAAAGAACGGAAAGCTGAAAGGTGGAAGGAGTATATAGAGAATGTTACGACGGAGATGAACTTGCAGACCATAATATAGAAATGGTAGGGGGCGTAACTCAAGATGAGATGGGAGATATGATACTGCGAGAAGAATCTGACAGATCACTGAAAGATCTAAGTCGAAACAAGGCCCCTGGAGTTGACGACATTCCGTCAGAACTACTGTTAGCGTTGGGAGGACCGAAAATCACAAAACTTTTCCATCGAGTGTGACAGGCAAATGCCTTCAGACTTCAAGAAGAATATAATAATTCCAATCCCACAGAAAGCAGGTGCTGACAGGTGAGAATATTACTGAATGATCAGTTTATTAAGTCATGGTTACAAAATGCCAACACTAATTCCGTACAGAAAGCGGAAAAACTGGTGGAAGCCGACTTCGGGGAAGATCAGTTTGGATTTCAGATAAGTGTAGGAACACGCGAGGCAATACTGACCCTCAGACGTATCTTAGAAGATAGGTTAAGGAAAGGTATACCTACGTTTATACCATTTGTAGACTTAAAGAAAGCTTTTGACCATGTTAACTGGAACACTCTCTTTGAAAATCTAAAGATAGCAGGGATAAAATATAAGGACCGGAAGGTTATTTACAGCATGTACAGAAACCTGACGGCACTTATAAGAGTCAGGGTGTGAAAGGGAAGTATTGGTTGAGAAGGGAGCGAGACAGTTTGGTAGCTTATCCCCGATGTTATTCAATCTGAACATTGAGCAAGCAGTGAAGGAAACAAAAGAAAAACTTGGAATGGGAATTAAAGCCCAGGGAGAAGAAATAAAAAATCTGAGACTTGCCGATGACAATGTAATTCTGTCAGAGGCAGCAAAGGACTTGAAAGAGCAGTTGAATGGAATGGATAGTGTCCTGAAATGAGAAAATAAGACGAAGGTCAACAAAAGCAAAACACGGGTACCAGAATGTAGTCGAATTAAATAAGGTGATGATGGGCGAATCAGATTAGGAAATAAGACAGCAAAATAACTGATGATGACTGAAGTAGAAAGGATATTAAATGTAGACTGGCAATGTAAAGAAAAGTATTTCTGAAGAACAGAAGTTTTAAGAACATCGATTATAGATTTAAGTGTTAGGAAGTCTTTCCTGGAAGTATTTGTAGGGAATGTAGCCATGTTTGGAAATCAAACATAGAAGATAAGCAGTTTAGACAAGAAGATAATAGAAGATTTTGAAATGTGGTGCTACAGATGAATGCTGAGGATTGGATCGGTAGATCACGTAACTAATGAGGGAGTACTGAATAGAACTGGGGAGACCCCGACTAGAGTAAAGGATCGGTTGATTGGACACATTCTGAGACATTAAGTGATCACCAATTTAGTACTGGAGGGAACTATGTGGGGTGAAAATCGTGGAGGAAGACCAGAAGATGAATACAGTTAGCAGGTTCAGAAGAATGAACTTGCCGTAGTTATTTAGAGATGAAGAGGCTTGCGCAGGGTAGAGTAGCATGGAGAGCTGCAGCAAACCAGTCTTCGGGCTGAAGACCACAACATCAACAATGACAACAGGCCATTTATGTCATGACTTTAGCACAACTCCGCAAACTGAAGATGTTCAACGAACGAAACCTGTCGTAACACAATAAATAACACAATAAACGTGTAATAATACAGCTGAGGTGGCGTTCATTAATCATTAAAATATAAAGGCCACATCTTTCAATTTTTGCTAATTTACAGGGAGCAAGATCGAACTTTTACTGTAACAAGTAAACTATAGCAGCACTGTCGCCTGATAAACAAAGTAAGAGCCTACGGAATATCAGACCAGCTGTGTGGCTGGATTGAAGAGTTTTTAGCAAACAGAACACAGCATGTTGTTCTCAATGGAGAGACGTCTACAGACGTTAAAGTAACCTCTGGCGTGCCACAGGGGAGTGTTATGGGACCATTGCTTTTCACAATATATATAAATGACCTAGTAGATAGTGTCGGAAGTTCCATGCGGCTTTTCGCGGATGATGCTGTAGCATACAGAGAAGTTGCAGCATTAGAAAATTGTAGCGAAATGCAGGAAGATCTGCAGCGGATAGGCACTTGGTGCAGGGAGTGGCAACTGACCCTTAACATAGACAAATGTAATGTATTGCGATTACATAGAAAGAAGGATCCTTTATTGTACGATTATATGATAGCGGAACAAACACTGGTAGCAATTACTTCTGTAAAATATCTGGGAGTATGCGTGCCGAACGATTTGAAGTGGAATGATCATATAAAATTAATTGTTGGTAAGGCGGGCACCAGGTTGAGATTCATTGGGTGAGTCCTTAGAAAATGTAGTCCATCAACAAAGGAGGTGGCTTACAAAACACTCGTTCCACCTATGCTTGAGTATTGCTCATCAGTGTGTGGGATCCGTACCAGATCGGGTTGACGCAGGAGATAGAGAAAATCCAAAGATGAGCGGCGCGTTTCGTCACAGGGTTATTTGGTAAGCGTGATAGCGTTACGGAGATGTTTAGCAAACTCAAGCGGCAGACTCTGCAAGACAGGCGCTCTGCATCGCGGTGTAACTTGCTGTCCAGGTTTCGAGAGGGTGCGTTTCTGGATGAGGTATCGAATATATTGCTTCCCCCTACTTATACCTGCCGAGGAGATCAAGAATGTAAAATTAGAGAGATTCGAGTGCGCACGGAAGCTTTCCGGCAGTCGTTCTTCCCGCGAACCATACGCGACTGGAACAGAAAAGGGAGGTAATGACAGTGGCACGCAAAATGCCCTCCGCCACACACTGCTGGGTGGCTTGCGGAGTATAAATGTAGATGTAGATGTAGCAGCAAGTGTCAACTAAAACAATGGTGAAAATGAAAACTAAAATTAAATTTTAAACTCCTATCCTGGCATATTGCATTTTCACAGAAAATTTCGAAGTGCCTACCTAAAACATTGCTGACGTTGCCGAAGAAACGTTCGCATACCCTCTCGAAAATTCCTAGAGTGTTGGAAGTGAGTTACTGCGGACGGTTCCTAACTGCAAGAACCTCCGCGCATTCTTCACTAGGGGGTTGCCGTTTTATGGTTATAGCTCCAGTCTGGTGGGTTTTCAACCTATGGTTATCTGCAAGCTTTTGCCCCACTTCGCTGCTCTGATCTTGTCATCATGTTGTTCTCCTCCACAAGTGAAGGCGCAGAGGGGGGGTCGACACTTTAGAGTCACTAGGGACTCCGCATAACACTTGTTGTCCCCTGTCTCCTTGAACTCTTTCAACTTGTCCAAGGTAAATTTCACCGCGAATAGCGTTACGCAATTCCAGTTCTTTGTTTGAGATGTGAAATCTAATTTTTAAAATTTTCTTATTGCTCTGCTGTCCATTGGAACTATAACACCAGGAAGGATAGGAAATAATAAAACTTTAGTTCAATGCGTTTACGATACATTATTAAATTTGTAGTCAATTTGGGGATATACAACGTGCGAAATTTAGTACATAGGGCTACACCTCTGGGGCAACAGTGGCCGTAATCTGGCTGGCATCGACTCTTGACCTTGGATGGTAGATACGGGTCCGCTATTCCATGGTGTTCCAGCTCTATGCCAGAGTTCAACAGTCGTAGTGGCTGACGAGAGATGGCGCGCAAATCTCTTCTTAACCCATGAATAGATATTTTCAGTGGGTGATACATCTAATAAGATGTTGGCCACGGCAACAGTCTAACACTGAACCTGCCCCCCATCTTGCAGCGGTGTATCGTAGGTGTCTAGCAGAGCGTAGCGTTCCAAAGGATTGTAAAAGGGCACATGTCATCCCCGTTTTCAAGAAGGGACGTCGAACAGATGTGCAGAACTGTAGACCCATATCTCTAACGTCGATCACTTGTAGAATTTTGTAACAGGTATTATGTTAGAGTATAATGACTTTTCTGGAGACTAGGAATCTACTCTCTAGTAATCAGCATGGATTTCGAAAAATACGATCGTGTGAAACCCACCTCGCGCTATTCGTCCAAGAGACTCAGAGGGCCATAGACACGGGTTCACAGCTAGATGCCGTGTTCCTTGACTTCCACAAGGCGTTCGATACAGTTCCCCACAGTCGTTTAATGAACAAAGTAAGAGCATATGGACTATCAGACCAATTGTCTGATTGGATTGAAGAGTTCCTAGATAACAGAACGCAGCATGTCGTTCTCAATGGAGAGAAGTCTTCCGAAGTAAGAGTGAATTCAGGTGTGCCGCAGGGGAGTGTCGTAGGACCGTTGCTATTCATGATACACATAAATGACTTTGTGGATAACATCGGAAGTTCACTGAGGCCTTTGCAGATGCTGTAGTATATCGAGAGGTTGTAACAATGGAAAATTGTACTGAAATGCAGCAGGATCTGCAACGAATAGACGCATGGTACAGGGAATGGCAATTGAATCTCAATGTAGACAAGTGTAATGTGCTTCGAATGCATTGAAAGAAAGATCCTTTATCATTTAGCTACAATATAGCAGGTCAGCAACTGGAAGCAGTTAGTTCCATAAATTATCTGGGAGTACGCATTAGGAGTGATTTAAAAGGGAATGATCATATAAAATCGATTGTCGGTAAAGCAGATGCCAGACTGAGAATCATTGGAAGAATCTTAAGGAAATGCAATCCGAAAACAAAGGAAGTAGGTTGCAGTACACTTGTTCGCCCACTGCTTGAATATTGCTCACCAGTGTGGGATCCGTACCAGATAGGGTTGATTGAAGAGATAGAGAAGATCCAACGGAGAGCAGCGCGCTTCGTTACAGGATCATTCAGTAATCGGGAAAGCGTTACGGAGATGATAGATTAACTCCAGTGGAAGACTCTCCAAGAGAGACGCTCAGTAGCTCGGTACGGGCTTTTGTTGAAGTTTCGAGAACATACCTTCACCGAGGAGTCAAGCAGTATATTGCTCCCTCCTACGTATATCTCGCGAAGAGATCATGAGGATAAAATCAGAGAGATTAGAGCCCACACAGAGGCATACTGACAATCTTTCTTTCCACGAACAATACGAGACTGGAATAGAAGGGAGAACCGATCGAGGTACTCAAAGTACCCTCCGCCACACACCGTCAGGTGGCATGCGGAGTATGGATGTAGATGTAGATGTAGAAAACTAAAACAAAAAATTAATTGTGTTCTATGAGGTTTCGGGATTGCAGTCGGATGAAGTTGACTTCTTGCCAAAGTCCAGCCATCTTCAGGTGACTGTCCGTCACTGGAGACTGCTACTTCCAGCCCAGTGACGGACGCTCACCTGAAGATGGCTGGACTTTGGCAAGAAGTCAACTTCATCTGACTGCAATCCCGAAACCTCACAGAATATTCAGTTCGCCGGGAAAACCTCCACGATTACAAAAATGAATTGCGTTTGCAGTGAAACATCGAAAAAATTTGATTGCCGTGTATTCGTGAAAGTAACTTTGAAATTATGAAACAGTCGTAGAAAGAAATATACATAATGTACAAATGTGTAAATGCATTATCCAAATTGACAGACATAATTCCCAACAGTTTCTGTACACTGGGTGCTGCTGCTTCGCGTGTCTACAAAGCGATTTTGTAAACGTCTCTACGGCGACGCCTCTTCATATCTGTACATACGCCTATCTTTTTCTCTATAGCTGTTTGCGACTCACATTTGAAAGCTGTCGACAGCGATGCCAGATGTCAGGATTTACTTAAGCTGACTCAGTTGTAGGAATGTCTTAAAAGTAGGGAATAAAAGTATTAAAACTTCATGCAAGATTGCGGCATTTTTTCACGTAGCTAAGAGTTTATGACGTCATATCTTTTACATTATCTGACGAACAATGATACATTCACCGGCATATGTGGATACTGTCTGCGAAATATGTTGTGAATAGAGTTAGTAGCAAAAAAAGTAATAAATGTAAACGTCAGGCATAATACCGCAGTTTTTCACGCACCTCAGTGTTTGTGACGTCATATCTCCTTAAGTATGTGTGCTAGCATGATATAATTTTGTAGGTGTATTCAGCGTCATATGGGGATAGTGACTGAGAATTTATTGTCAACATAGTTAGTAGCACAGATGTAATAACTTTTAATGTCATGCAATATTCGTCAGTTTTTTACGCATCTCATTGTTTAAGACTCATACAGGGTGTCCAGAAAAGGGCTCCCTGATTTCAAAATTAAATATCTCGAAAACAAAGATCGATAGAGGAATGCAGTAAACGGAATGTTTATTGTGAAAGCTGTAAGAAGTTTATACAACAGTTTGAAATAATAGTTACAAAAGCTGCTAACAGATGGCACTGTACAGCTCATATCAGCATACATAAGTGAAATAATCGTATGAAAACAATCTTTGCAAACAATCACATCACAATGTTTTCAAAATGTTCACCATTGGCACTACAGAGGTGGCGCAAACGAAGAATGTAATTCGCCATCACATTTCGTAGTGTCTCAGCCGAAATGGATTCACATGCCACAGAGATCGCCGATTCAAGCTCGTCCAGTTTGGCGGGATGCTTCGGGTAGACCATGTCTTTCACTGTGCCCCTACAAAAAAAAAGTCACAGGGGGTCAGATCCGGCGAATATGGAGGCCAATCCATGCCTGCACCAGTAAATTTGGAATATTCCAAAGCAATGACTCGATTCCCGAAGTATTCCTCAAGAAAGCGGAACACTTGTTCGGTCCGATGTGGTCGGGCTCCATCTTGCATAAACCATTCAGTACCTGGTCGATCCTCTAACACTTGCTGTGTGGCGACAAATTGTTTCAAAATTGCAACGTAACGTGCACCAGTGGCGTTTCTCGAATGAAAAAAGGGCCAATAATGCCTCTGCTGCATACTGCAGCCCACACACTAACTTTAGGAGAATACAGGGGTTTCGCTTCACACCAATATGGCTTTTAGGAACCCCAAAATCGCCAGTTCTGCTTATTCACGTATCCATTCAGGTGGAAGTGTGCTTCATCTGTAAACCAGATGCAGCCAACATCAAATCCTTCACTATCAATCATTGTGAGCATCTGATTAGCAAAGGCAACCCTTTGTTGCACAGCTCGTACGGGTACGGCCTGGTGCGTTTGAATTTTGAATGGAAACATGTATACGCTCTTTCTCAGTATTTTCTGCGTGCTTGGACGCTTCAAACCAGCCTCAAATGCAATTCTACGGACGGATGACATTGGATTTCGCTGAATAATTCCAGAAACTGTGGCGATATTTTCAGGCGTAACTGCGGTTTGCTTGCGGCCAACATGCCCCACTAGATCATCAGTTACGCTGTCTGTTCGTTAAAATTTTGCGAAGAGTGTAAGAATGGTTTTCGAGTCGGGTTCTTTTGGAACATTAAATCGTGCTTGAAAATTTCGCCTTGTTGCCGTAGGACTCTCTTCTAACCTGTGGTACTCTAGCATCAGAAAAACGCGTTGTTCAATGGAGTACATGGTTTTAATCTCTTCCTTCGGTACGCTAACCTCCTTTCACGTTTCAATAGTGGAACTGATCGCTCTGGGCTTCGGATCACTATTTATACTAGGCATTACGTATGGCTATTACAGCGCCATCTGTTAGCAGCTTTTGTAACTATTATTTCAAACTGCTGTATAAACTCTTACAGCTTTCACAATAAACATACCGTTTACTGCATTCCTCTATCGAGCTTTGTTTTCGAGATATTTAATTTTGAAATCAGGGAGTCCTTTTTTGGACACCCTGTATTTTCGGAACTATGATAGGAGGTGATTCTTAGCCCAGTAGCGATCGTTGCCTGACAGTGAGGGATACGTGTGCCAAGTTTCGTCGAAATCGTCCAGTGGTTTGAGAGCAGATGTGGAACACACACACACATTTTTATGATTTGTATGGATGTACATGGCATTACTTCTATCTGCATTGTGCAGTTGCGCTGACATGCTGTTGTTTACAGATGCGAGCCTTTAGTACACTTCATAGTAGTTTGACGTTTGTTGCACGCTGCCTTCATGGTGTCGCTATTTTAACGGCCTGTACTGTCTAATGTAAACAGTAGCGGCCCTGTACCATTCCGTTAATGAACTCACAATGTTACCTATTCTTCTTGTTGTTGTTGTCATCTTCAGTCCTAAGACTGGTTTGATACAGCTCTCCACGCTAGTCTATTTTCTGCAAGCCTCTTCATCTCTACATTGCTACTGCAGCCTACATCAGTTTGAACCGGCTTGCTGTTCAAATGGTTCAAATTACTCTAATCACTATGGGACTTAACATCTGAGGTCATCAGCCCCCAAGACTTAAAACTACTTAAACCTAACTAACCTAATGACATCATACACATCCATGGCCAGGCAGGACTCGAACCTCCCACGTAGCGGTCGCGCAGTTCCGGACTGAAGCGCCTAGAACCGCTCTGCCACAGCGGCCGGCCCTGCTTGCTGTACTCAGCCCTTGGTCTCCCTCTACAGTTCTTATACACACACACTTCTTTTACACGTCCAAAGCAACAATTTCTTGCTGCCGCGCCGCGCGGAGTAGCCGCGCGGTCTTTGGGCGCCTTGTCACGGCCCGCGCGGCTTCCCCCCCGTCGGAGGTTCGAGTCCTCCCTCGGGCATGGGTGTGTGTGTTGTCCTTAGCGCAAGTTAGTTTACGTTAGATTAAGTAGTGCGTAAGCTTAGGGACTGATGACCTCAGCAGTATGGTCCCATACGACCTTACCACAAATTTCCAAATGTCTTGCTGCCTCAGCCTTTCTTCAGCCAACGGACCCCTTCTGTTATGCAAATTGTGCCATACATTTTTCCCTTTCCCAATCCGACTGTCTCCCCGTTAGTAACTTGATCATCTCATTTTATCTTCAGTAGTCTTCTGTAGCGCAACATTTCAAAAACTTCTGTTCTCTTCTTGTCTGAAATCCTTTTCGTTCACCTTTCACCTCCGTACAAGATTATGCTCCAAGTAAACACCTCCAGAAAAGCTTTAATAATACTTAAATTTATACTGCGTATTAATAAATTTCTCTTTTTACAAATGCTTTTCTTCCTGCTGCCATTCTACGTTTTATAAACTCTCTTCTTTCACCACTGTCACTTATTGTGATGCCCAAATAGCGAAATCCATCTACTACTTTCAATACCTCATTTTCAAATCCATCAGCTTCGCATGATTTAATTCGCCTACACTCCATTAACCTTGTTTTACTTTTCGAGACACTTTCGTCACGTTCCCCTGCTCTTCCAAGTCCTTTGCTATTTCTGACACAGTTATAATGTCATCGAGAAACCGCAAAGATTTTTATTTCTTCTTCCTGAACTTTAGTATCCCTTCCAGCATTGTCCTAGGTTTGCTTTACTACTTGCTCAATACACTGAGTAACATGGCGGATACGCTACTACCCTGACTCAGTTCCTTCTCTGCCACTCACATCGTCTCATGTCCTTCGACTCTCGTACACTGAGGTGATAACAGATAAGGGGTAGCGATACGCACGTACAGAGATGGCGGTAGTATCCCGTACACAAGGTGTAAACGAACAGTGCATTGGAGGAGCAGTCATTTGTACTCAGGCGGTTCACGTGAAAAGGTTTCTGGCGTGATTATGGACGCACTACGGGAATTAACATACTTCGAACGCCGAATGCCAGTTGGTGCTAGACGCATGATACATTCCATTTCGGAAATCGTTAGGGAATTCAATATTCCGCCATCCATAGTGTCAAGAGTGTGCCGAGAATATCACATTTCAGGCATTACCTCTCACCGAGGGCTGCACGTAGCTGACGGCCTTCGCTTAACGATGGAGAGCAGCGGCGCTTGAGTAGAGTCGTCAGTGCTAACAGACAAGCAACACTGCGTGAAATAACCGCAGAAATCAATGTGAAACGTACGACGAACGTATCCGTTGGGACAGTGCGGTGATCTGTGAGTCCCAATTTCAGTTGGTAAGAGCTGACGGTAGGGTTCGAGTGTGGCGGAGACCCTACGAAACCATGCACCCATGTTGTCAACAAGGCACACTGTGCAAGCTGGTGGTGGCTCCATTCTGGTGTGGGCTGTGTTCACATCAAATGGACTGGGTCCTCTGGATGTTCAGCTACTTGGAGACCATTTTCTGGCATTCATGGACGTCATTAGAGATAAAGTTAGTGAACTGCTTATAGATGTTGACTATGAAATTATTGGTATATCAGAGCACCACTTAAATATCTGACAATTCAAAGGCTTCCTTTACTGGGCTACAGATTAGCTGGCTGTTTCTCAAGGAGTTCATTGCAGGGTGGGGGAGTAGCTCTGTACGTAAAAAACAGTATTCCATTTCAGTCCATAGAAGTATCACAACACTGCACTGAGCAGATACTTGAATGATGTTTAGTGAAACTAAACTGGTAATTGTTGTTGTTTATAGGTCCCCTAACTCTGACTTCAGAGCATTTCTGCTCAAGCTAGAGATGGTTCTTGATTCACTTTGCAGGAAGTACCAGAAACTAGTTATATGTGGTGACTTCACTATATTTTTTGTATATGATGGTGCAAGAAAAAGGATGTTGGTAGATCGCTTAAATTCATATGATCTGATGCAAACTGTGTTTCTTTCCAACTAGGGTGCAGGGGAACAGTAGCACAGCCATAGACAATATTTTTATTCATTCTTCATTACTAGATGGGCATTCTGTTAGTAAAAGCGTGAATGGCCTTTCAGACTATGATGCACAAATTTTAACACTAAAAGGCTTTTGTACTCAAACCAATGTCATATTTAATTACAAACTATGTGGGAAAGTTAATCCAACAGCAATAGAGAGATTTTTAAACCTTGTCAAGGAACAAGAGTGGCAGGATGTTTATAGTGCCGATAACATAGATGATAAATGCAACGCTTTCCTTAACACATTTCTCATGCTCTTTGAGAGTTGCATTCCATTAGAACATTCTAAACGGAGTACTAGCAGTAATAGGCAGCCCAGGTGGCTGACTAGTGGGATAAGGATATCATGTAGAACAAAGCGGGTATTATATCAAAATGTTAGAAGTAGTCACAATCAAGCTACAGTAGCCCATTACAAACAATATTGTAAGGTGCGTAAAAATTTTATCATGGAGGCAAAGAGTGTGTGGTATGCGAATAGAATAGCTAATTCACAGGATAAAATTAAAGCCATATGGTCAGTTGTGAAGGAAGTGTCTGGTCAGCAGCACAAGGTCGACGATATAAAGTCAGTTCGCAGTAATAATATTTCTGTTACTGATAAATCAGATATATGTACAGTATTTAACAACCATTTTCTGAGAATTGCTGGTGCATTAAATAAAAATTTAGTATCTACAGGAAATCATATAAATTTCTTAGCAAATGCCTTTCCGAGATTGACGTCTGAAATACTCCTCTGTGATACAGACAAGAGGTAGATTGAGACAATAATCAAATCACTGAAGACTAAGGACTCTCATGGTTATGATGGAGTGTCTAGCAGAATATTAAAGTACTGTGCTGCGCATGTTAGCCCTGTATTTAGCCATATTTGTAATTTTTCCTTTAGGAATGGTCAGTTTCCTGAGCGATTAAAATACTCAGTAGTAAAGCCACTTTATAAAAAGGGAGAAAGGGATAATGCAGATAATTTTAGACCTATTTCTATGCCATCAGTGTTTGCAAAAGTTATTGAAAAGGCTATGTATGTAAGGATAATTGATCATTTTGTATCACATGATTTGCTGTCAAATGCACAATTCGGCTTTAGAAGTCGTTTAACAACTGAAAATGCTATATTCTCTTTTCTCTGTGAGGTACTGGATGGATTAAACAAAAGCTTTCGAACACTTGGCATATTTTTCTATTTAACTAAGGCATTTGATTGTGTTGATCACAAAATATTGCTCCAGAAGTTGGACGATCACGGAATACGGGAAGTAGCTCACAGTTGGCTCACCTCTTACTTTTGCAACAGACAGCAAAATGTCATTATTCACAATGTTAATAGTGGCTGTGATGTGGAATCTGAATGGGGTACAGTGAAATGGGGGGTGCCCCAAGGATCAGTGTTGGGGCCACTCCCGTTCCTTATTTGTTGTTGTGGTCTTCAGTCCTGAGACTGGTTTGATGCAGCTCTCCATGCTACTCTATCCTGTGCTAGCTTCTTCATCTCCCAGTACCTACTGCAACCTACATCCTTCTGAATCTGCTTAGTGTATTCATCTCTTGGTCTCCCTCTACGATTTTTACCCTCCACGCTGCCCTCCAATGCTAAATTTGTGATCCCCTGATTCCTCAGAGCATGTCCTACCAGCTGGTCCCTTCTTCTAGTCAAGTTTTACCACAAACTCCTCTTCTCCCCAATTCTATTCAATACCTCCTCATTAGTTATGTGATCTACCCATCTAATCGTCCACATTTCGAAAGCTTCTATTATCTTCTTGTCTAAACTATTTATCGTCCATGTTTCACTTCCATACATAGCTACGCTCCAAACAAATACTTTCAGAAACGACTTCCTGACAAATCAATACTCGATGTTAACAAATTTCTCTTCTTCAGAAAAGCTTTCCTTGCCATTGCCAGTCTACATTTTATATCTTCTCTACTTCGACCATCATCTGTTATTTTGCTCCCCAAATAGCCAAACTCCTTTACTACTTTAAGTGTCTCATTTCCTAATCTAATTCCCTCAGCATCACCTGACTTAATTCGATTACATTCCATTATACTTGTTTTGCTTTTGTTGATGTTCATCTTATATCCTCCTCTCAAGACATTGTCGATTCCGTTCAACTGCTCTTCCAAGTCTTTTGCTGTCTCTGACAGAATTACAATGTCATCGGCGAACCTCAAAGTTTTTATTTCTTCTCCATGGATTTTAATACCTATTCCGAATTTTTCTTTTGTTTCCTTTACTGCTTGCCCAATATACAGATTGAATAACACCGGGGAGAGGCTACAACCCTGTTTCACTCCCTTCCCAACCACTGCTTCCCTTTCATGCCCCTCGACTCTTATAACTGCCGACTGGTTTCTGTACAAATTGTAAATAGCCTTTCGCTCCCTGTATCTTACCCCTGCCACCTTTAGAATTTGAAAGAGAATATTCCAGTCAACATTGTCAACAGCTTTCTCTAAGTCTACAAATGCTAGAAATGTAGGTTTGCCTTTCCTTAATCTTTCTTCTAAGATAAGTCTTAAGGTCAGTATTGCCTCACGTGTTCCAACATTTCTACGGAATCCAAACTGATCTTCCCCGAGGACGGATTCTACCAGTTTCTCCATTCGTCTGTAAAGAATTCGCGTTAGTACTGTATTTTGCAGCTGTGACTTAGTAAACTGATAGTTCGGTAATTTGCACATCTGTCAACACCTGCTTTTTTGGGATTGGAATTACTATATTCTTCTTGAAGTCTGAGTGTATTTCGCCTGTCTCATACATCTTGCTCACCAGATGGTAGAGTTTTGTCAGGACTGGCTCTCCCAAGGCCGTCAGTAGTTCTAATGGTATGTTGTCTACTCCCGGGGCCTTGTTTCGACTCAGGTCTTTCAGTGCTCTGTCAAACTCTTCACGCAGTATCGTATCTCCCATTTCATCTTCAGCTACCTCCTCTTCCATTTCCATAATATTGTCCTCAAGTACATCGCCCTTGTATAAACCCTCTATATACTCCTTCCACCTTTCTGCTTTCCCTTCTTTGCTTAGAACTGGGTTTCCGTCTCAGCTCTTGATATTCATGCAAGTGGCTCTCTTTTCTCCAAATGTTTCTTTAATTTTCCTGTAGGCAGTATCTATCTTGCCCCTAGTGAGATAAGCCTCTACATCCCTACATCTGTCCGCTAGCCATCCCTGCTTAGCCATTTTGCACTTCCTGTCCATCTTATTTTTGAGACGTTTGTATTCCTTTTTGCCTGCTTCTTTTACTGCATTTTTATATTTTCTCCTTTCATCAATTAAATTCAATATTTCTTCTGTTACCCAAGGATTTCTACCAGCCCTCGTCTTTTACCTACTTGATCCTCTGCTGCCTTCACTACTTCATCCCTCAGAGCTACCCATTCTTCTTCTACTGTATTTCTTTCCCCCATTCCTGTCAATCGTTCCCTTATGCTCTCCCTGAAACTCTCTACAACCTCTGGTTTAGTCAGTTTATCCAGGTCCCATCTCCTCAAATTCCCACCTTTATGCAGTTTCTTCAGTTTTAATCTACAGTTCATAACCAATAGATTGTGGTCAGAGACCACATCTGCTCCTGGAAATGTCTTACAATTTAAAACTTGGTTCCTAAATCTCTGTCTTACCATTATATAATCTATCTGATATCTTCTAGTATCTCCTGGATTCTTCCATGTATACAACCTTCTATCATGATTCTTGAACCATGTGTTACCTATGATTAAGTTATGCTCTGTGCAAAGTTGTACCAGACGGCTTCCTCTTTCATTTCTTTCTCCCAATACATATTCACCTACTATGTTTCCTTCTCTCCCTTTTCCTACTCTCGAATTCCAGTCACCCATGACTGTTAAATTTTCATCTCCATTCACTACCTGAATAATTTCTTTTATCTCATCATACATTTCATCAATTTCTTCATCATCTGCAGAGCTAGTTGGCATATAGACTTGTACTACTGTAGCAGGCATGGGCTTCGTGTCTATTTTGGCTACAATAATGCGTTCACTATGCTGTTTGTAGTAGCGTACCCGCACTCCTATTTTTTTATTCGTTATTAAACCTACTCCTGCATTACCCCTATTTGATTTTGTATTTATAACCCTGTATTCACCTGACCAAAAGTCTTGTTCCTCCTGCCGCCGAACTTCACTGTTCCCACTATATCTAACTTTAACCTATCCATTTCCCTTTTTAAATTTTCTAACCTACCAGCCCGATTAAAGGATCTGACATTCCACGCTCCGATCCGTAGAACGCTAGTTTTCTTTCTCCTGATAACGACGTCCTCTTGAGTAGTCCCCGCCCGGAGATCCGAATGGGGGACTATTTTACCTCCGGAATATTTTACCCAAGAGGACGCCATCATCATTTAACCATACAGTAAAGCTGCATGCCCTCGAGATAAATGACGGCTGTAGTTTCCCCTTGCTTTCAGGCGTTCGCAGTACCAGCACAGCAAGGCCATTTTGGTTAGTGTTACAAGACCAGATCAGTCAATCACCCAGACTGTTGCCCCTGCAACTACTGAAAAGGCTGCTGCCCCTCTTCAGGAACCACCTATGGTACGGCTATCTGTATCGCTGAGGCACGGAAGCCTCCCCACCAACGGCAAGGCCATGGTTCATGGGGGGGTTCATTTTTTATATAAATGATATGCCCTCTAGTATTACGGGTAACTAAAATATTTCTGTTTGCTGATGACACTATCTTGGTAGTAAAGTATGTTGTGTGGAACATTGGCTCGGTTTCGAACAGTGCAGTACATGACCGCAGTTCATGGCTTGTAGAAAATAAACTAACTCTAAATCACAGTAAGACTCAGTTTTTACACTTTCTAACACACAATTCAACAAAACCTGAATTTTTAATTTCACAGAATGGGCATATGATTAGCGAAACTGAACAGTTCAAATTTCTAAGTGTCCAGATAGATAGTAAGCGGTAGTGGAAAGCCCACGTTCAGGATCTGGTTCAAAGACTTAATACTGCCATTTTTACTATTCGAACGGTATCGGAAGTGAGTGATCGTTCGACACGAAAATTAGTGTACTTTGCTTATGTTCATTCGCTATTGTCGTATGGTATTATATTTTGGGGTAACTCTTCCCATTCTAAAATGATATTGTTGGTTCAGAAACGGGCGGTTCGGGCAATAAGTGGCGTTCGTTCACGAACCTCTTTTCGACCTCTGTTCACGAGTCTTGGTATTTTGACATTGGCCTCTCAATACGTATATTCCTTATTGTCGTTTCTTGTTACCAATACTAGTTTATTCCAAAGAAAAAGCAGCTTTCACTCGGTTAATACTCGGCAGAAATCAAACCTGCATTTGGATCGGACTTCCTTAACTCTCGCGCAAAATGGTGTGCAGTATACTGCTGCGTCCATTTTCAATAAGCCGCCACTCGAATTCAAAAATCTTAGCAGTAATCCACGCGCTTTCAAATCGAAACTGAAGAGATTCCTCATGGACCACTCCTTCTATTCTGTCGAGGAGTTCCTTGAAAAAATAAGCTGATTTTTATTGTACTGCTGATAGCGTTTACTTAAACCTATGGACTGACTTTTTTAAGGTTCATGAACATTTACTTTTATCTGTTATTACGTTTATGTTGTAATTTCATGTACTGACACGTTCCATGACCTTGGAGATTTGCTCCTCAATTTGTTCCTACGGAACTTGACGAGTATATAAAATAAATAAATCTTCCCAAACAACGACGAAATGTTTATGGATGACAATCCGCCAGTCCCATGGCCATAATTGTTCGCTTTTGGTTTGAACAACATTCTGGACAATTCGAACTAATCGTCTGGCCACCCAGATCACTCGACATGAATCCCATCGAAAATTTATGGAACATAAATAATCGAGAGGTCAGTTCATGCACAAAATCCTGAACCGGCAACACTTTCGCAAACAAGGACGGCTATAGAAGCACAATGGCTCAATATTTTTTGCAGGGGACTTCCAATGACTTTTTGAGTCCATGTCACGTCGAGCTGCGCGAAAGGAGGTCCGACACGACGTTAGGAAGTATCCTACGACTTTTGCCACTTTAGTTTACGGTAGTCTGATTTCTGTACAAGTTGTAAAACGCCTTGTGTCACCTGTATGTTATCCGTGTTAGCTTCAGAATTTTCAAGAGTGCATTCCAGTACACTATCAAAAGCTTTCTCTACATCTAGAAACGCTATAAAAGCAGGTTTACATTTTCTTCAACCTCTTTCCTAAGATTAGTCGTAGGGCCAGTATCACCTCGCGTGTTGCTATGTTTCTCCGGCATCCAAACTGATCTTCCCCGAGGTCGACTTCTACAAATCTGTCGAATTTATCCCATCAAGAACAATGTGTTGAATTATTCCGGAAGGAAAACTTGAATCTAATCACTAATCTGGTCCGGTATTCTACAAGCTCGTACTTTATCACTAATCTACCGTGTGGAAGTGTGTCGAAGTCCTTTCGGAAGTGCCGGCCGTGGTGGCCGAGCGGTTCTAGGCGCTACAGTCTGGAACCGCGCAACCGCTAAGGTCGCAGGTTCAAATCCTGCCTCGGGCATGGATGTGTGTGATGTCCTTAGTTTAGTTAGGTTTAAGTAATTCTAAATTCTAGGGGACAGATGACCTCAGTAGTTAAGTCCCATAGTGCTCAGAGCCATTTGAACCTTCCGGAAGTCAAGAACTGCGTTATCAACATAGATCTCGTGAACGAACTGATCGAGTTTAATTTTACAAGAAGTCTGCGTAATGATCTCATCTTCACTTTTATCAATTTTATGGTGGAAATTTTCGTTCTCCACACCCATCATAATAGTTGAGTATAACACGTTCCATAATTTTACAACAGACTGACGTCAGCGATATAGCTTATAATTATGTGCAGCCGTCTAACGATTGTTCTTGAAAGTGGGAATGGCCTGGTTTTTTTCCCCCTATTGTTTGGCACTCTTCGTTGCAGCAGCGACCTACGATAAACTAGTGTTAAAAGGGATGCAGGTTCTTCCTCATCGTCGGTGTAGAATGTCTTAGCCGTCCCATTCGTTCCAGATCCCTTTCCACTGAAAAGAAATTTTAGTTGGTTTTCTATTCCGCATTCGCTTGTCTCAATATCTGCCATTTTGGCGTATGTGTAAATATAACCTCTGAGCTGTACAACAGAATTCAACAACAAAACTGTCACAGAGAACTGCCGGTCTTGCAAAAACAGCAGCCAATCTCCCGTAAAGCGCTGTCCAACAAGCGCAATTAGTATTCTACTAAGGTTCCAAACGTATCACTTTATCCTCCAGGAGAGAGTGGTTGTATAACAGGTGTACAGTAAGAAAATGTCCCGATCGTACTGAAACCTGCGCAGCGCAATGAAAGTAAAAAAAAGAAGAAATTCTTGCGTCACTTGCTCTGCTTTGGTTACGTTGCAAACTAGTTTCCGCGTGCAGTGACGCTTGTAAACCGTAGGTAGAACCAGCTGCACTAGACGGTGAATGGCTCTGAGCACTATGGGACTTAACATCTATGGTCATCAGTCCCCTAGAACTTAGAACTACTTAAACCTAACTAACCTAAGGACAGCACACAACACCCAGCCATCACGAGGCAGAGAAAATCCCTGACCCCGCCGGGAATCGAACCCGGGAACCCGGGCGTGGGAAGCGAGAACGCTAGACGGTGAATGCACACTGTGTCTCTCTGCCCTTCGTTATAGCTCCCTCGCTCCCTCCTTCACTCATTCTTTTCTCTCTCTCTCTCTCTCTCTCTCTCCCTCCCTCCCTCCCTCTCTTTCTCTGCGCGCTAACGAGCAATGCTTTTAACACACACATTTATTGCAGTCGTATGAGTGTGCCGAGTTATTGCAGCACCCACTTTTCGCAGTGCACTTTGTAAGACATACTAGACACATTCGCATGATTAGGCCGCCGCCGCAGGAGTAACTGAAACTGTATATTCCTGAATTGACTCAACCTTGTGATCATTCCCTTATCGCTTCAGTACCTGAGAAAAACAGTTACTGGAGATGCGTCTGTTTTCCAAAACATAAAATACGACCATCTTTTGCCACTTATGATTAGACTGGATATATAATAAAATTTAAAGAAAGTACCCGGCAAAACAATATTTTATACTGCGTTTAATGGCACTAGACCTGACGCTCAAAGATTCATATGCTGAAAGCGGAAAGAATTTTCCGATTAGAAAGTTTTGCGTCCCGATGGGCGGCACCCCTACCTATATGCCGCTCAAAAATCAGCACTAAACTTCTCCAGAATGCCCTATAATGCAACGCTAGACTGACAAACGACTAGATTAGAGATAGAAGCCGTTTCTGAGGTTTCGTTCTTTAGCCGAGCGGTCTAAGGCGCTGCAATCATGGACTGTGCGGCTTGTCCCGGCGGAGGTTCGAGTCCTCCCTCGGGCATGGGATGTGTGTGTTTGTCCTTAGGATAATTTAGGTTAAGTAGTGTGTAAGCTTAGGGACTGATGACCTTAGCAGTTAAGTCCCATAAGATTTCACACCCATTTGAACATTTTTGTTTTGTTCTTGAAACTTTGGTCAGTACGAGGAATTGTTTATCGCGGCGAATGGCCGTAATGTCGATGGATGTCTGAATGTATATACTTGTGTTTATTATTTATTTATTCATTATAGACCAATTTCTCGAACTGACAGTTTAATGAAGTGACTCGATACAACTGTCAGGGATTTGAACAACAGTATGTTGGCTGTCAGCTGTACAAATTTATTATTTATTTTCTACCTTGTTTCGGTCGTAGCGACCATCTTCACAGGAAGAAGAAAAGCTGTACGTTAGATGCATACGCAATCCATCAAAGTCATAAAATGTTTTCAGCACCACATATAACATGTCATAGTTTCGATACTGCACAAAATTGACTCACTATTATTAAACAGAATGCTGAGTGTTTAATTGTAGTGAACTCACTATTATTAAACAGACTGCTGACTGTTTAATTATAGTGAACTCAATTTTGTGAAGTATCGAAAGCATGACATGTTATATGTGGTCCTGAAAACATTTTATGACTCTAATGGTTTTGAATTTACATACGAACTGGGGAAGGATGTGATCAACCGTGCCGCCATCGCCAGGTGCGCTGACGAACTGAGCTCCTGAGGGCGCGTGGCCAACTAATATTCCCTGCCCCCACGAGCCGCTCCGTCGGCGGTCCGCGCCCGCGGCCATTGCGACTCCTCGGGCAGGCCACTCTCGCCTGTGGTCACGAATTTGTGTATGAGGTACTTCGAGCAGGAAGCCCTGGCGTCATCCAAATGGAATGCTTTTTCAGTTACGTAAGTGTAATCCAAATGAAATGTTTTCCCGTTATTTAGATGACGCGTTCGTCATCTGACCGCATGGAATGGACAAACTCCTTGACTTCCTTACACATTTGAACTCCAGAGAACTCAACATCAGATTCACTATAGAGACCGAAGCAGAAGCTGATGGCACCCTGGGCCACAGTGTGTGTCGAAATAAAACAAACACCGACCTGTATTTGCATGCAGAGAGCTCCCACCACTCTTCGCAGGGGAATGGGATAGTAAAAAACACTAATAAACAGGGCGCGCACCATTTCAGACCCAGAGAGTCTGCCCCAGGAGCTGGAACACCTCAGAACTGTATTTCGAAAAAACAGGTACCCAGTACGGCAAATTAGGCGCGCTCTCAGCCTCACCACGACACAGTCTATGGAGAAAGAAGAAGCCACGGAGGAAGAAATAGCCACTGCCTTTACACCGTACACTGCCGCACTATCGGAAAAAATAGGAGGCATATTGAAGAAGCGCTGAGAAAAACCGTCTTTTGTCCACCCATTATAACACGAGCATTGTAGGAAAGTGTCAACCATGACCCCGGTTTCTGGAATACGGCGTATACCAGATTTCGTGTCCATGTGGGAAGACGTACAGGGTGGCCCATTGATAGTGACCGGGCCAAATATCTCACGAATTAAGCTTCAAACGAAAAAGCTACAAAGAACGAATCTCGTCTAGCTTGAAGGGGGGAAACCAGATGGCGCTATGGTTGGCCCGCTAGATGGCGCTGCCGTGGATCAAACGGATATCAACTGCATTTTTTAAAAATAGGTTCAAAATCGCTCGGAGCACTATGGGACTTAAGATCTGTGGTCATCAGTGCCCTAGAACTGAGAACTACTTAAACCTAACTAACCTAAGGACATCACACACATCCATGCCCGAGGCAGGATTCGAACCTGCGACCGTAGCAGTCGCGCGGTTCCGGACTGAGCGCCTAGAACCGCATGACCACCGCGGTCGGCTTAAAAATAGGAACCTCCATTTTATATTACATATTCGTGTAGTACGTAAAGAAATACGATTGTTTTAGTTGGACCACTTTTTTCGCTTTGTGATAGATGGCGCTGTAATAGTCACATACGTGTAAGTACGTGGTATAACGTAACATTCCGCTATTGCGGACGGTATTTGCTTCGTGATACATTACCCGTATTAAAATGGAGCGTTTACCAATTGCGGTAAAGTCGATGTCGTGTTGATGTATGGCTATTATGATCAGAATGCCCAACGGGCGTGTGCTATGTATGCTGCTCGGTATCCTGGATGACATCATCCAAGTGTCCGGACCGTTCGCCGGATAGGTTATTTAAGGAAACAGGAAGTGTTCAGCCACATGTGAAACGTCAGCCACGACCTGCAACAAATGATGATGCCCAAGTAGGTGTTTTAGCTGCTGGCACGGCCTATCCGCACATCAGTAGCAGACAATTTTCGCGAGAATCGGGAATCTCGAAAACGTTGGTGTTGAGAATGCTACATCAACATCGATTGCACCCGTACCCTATTTCTATGCACCAGGAATTGCATGGCGACGACTCTGAACGTCGTGTGCAGTTCTGCCACTGTGCACAAGAGAAATTACGGGACGATGACAGATTTTCTTGCACGCTTTCTATTTAGCGACGAAGCGTCATTCACCAACAGCGGTAGCGTAAACCGGCATAATATGCACTATTGGGCAACGGAAAATCCATGATGGCTGCAATAAGTGAAACATCAGCGACCTTTGCGGGTTAATGTATGGTGCGGCATTATGGGAGGAAGGATAATTGGCCCCCATTTATCGATGGCAATCTAAATGGTGCAATGTATGCTGATTTCCTACGTAATGTTCTCCCGATGTTACTACAAGATGTTTCACTGCATGACAGAACGGCGATGCACTTCCAACATGATGGATGTCCGGCACATAGCTCGCGTGCGGTTGAAGCGGTATTGAATAGCATATTTCATGACAAGTGGATTGGTAGTCGAAGCACCATACAATGGCCAGCACGTTCACCGGATCTGACGTTCCCGGATTTCTTTCTGTGGGAAATGTTGAAGGATATTTGCTATCGTGACCCACCGGCAACGCCTGACAACATGCGTCAGTACATTGTCAATGCACGTGCGAACATTAAGGAAGGCGAACTACTCGCTGTTGAGAGGAATGTTGTTGCACATATTGCCAAATGCATTGATGTTGACGGACATAATTTTGAGCATTTATTGCATTAATGAGGTATTTACAGGTAATCACGCTGTAACAGCATGCTTTCTCAGAAATGAAAAGTTCACAAAGGTACATGTATCACATTGGAACAACCGAAATAAAATGTTCAAACGTACCTACGTTCTGTATTTTAATTTAAGAAATCTACCTGTTACCAACGGTTCGTCTAAAATTGTGAGCCGTATGTTTGTGACTATTACAGCGCCATCTATCACAAAGCGAAAAAAGAGGTCCAACTAAAACACTCATATTGCTTTACGTACTACACGAATATGTAATAAGAAATGGGGGTTCCTATTTAAAAAAACGCAGTTGATATCCGTTTGACCTATGGGAGCGCCATCTAGCGGGCCAACCATAGCGCCATCTGGTTTCCCCCTTCAAGCTAGACAAGTTTCGTCTTCGTAGTTTTTTCGTTTGACTTTTATTTCGTGAGATATTTGGCCCGGTCACGATCAGTGGACCACCCTGTATATTGGACAGACATGCGCACCGTCGAAGATCGTTACCGATAACAATCGAAGTTGCGCTATAATCTGAGCAAGGCTTGGCAACCAGCACTGAGTTTAATTAAGGAGACTGTCGGCAAACAAATCGATCTAGCGACCATGGCGGACAGAGAACTTACACCAACGTCAGCACAGACGCCGACAGGCCCCGGACCGCGGGCGGAGCTGCTCGTGGGGGCAGGGAATATTAGTCGGCCACGAGCCCTCATGAGCTCAGTTCGTCGGCGCACGTAACGATGCGAGATGTTTGATCGCCGAAATATTGCGCCAGTTCGACATAATGAACGGGTAGTACATCAGTAGACTGTTTGATTAAACTTTACTTTCGATTTCTAGACTGTCGTGTCCGTCATTGGGCACTTTGAATATGCCAACGTAACTCTGAACCTGGGAGCGACCTGCGCGCTTTGCGAATTTGATCTTTTATAGAAGGGGTGATCAGAAAGTTCCCGTTTGATGGCGTTGCTGCAGCGTATGTACCACGTAGTGCGACTCCGATGAGAGTATATAAGCAGCGACAATGGGCATTCGTGTCTTTCCGACGCGCGTGCGGTAAATGGGGAAACATGAACTATGGCCACGTAATTGCCAAACGCGTCCAAACAGGACCAACGTGCCATTATTCTTCTCTTGGCCGCCGAAGTACAAACACCGCTACACACCCGTCGGAGAAAGAAGAATGTGTATGGAGCAGCATGTCTGTCGAAAACCATCGTTGTTGAATAGTACACAAAGGGATGCTGCTCCTTCGTGGAAACGCACGTCCCCAACATGCAATTGTCCTAACGCAGAAGTTACGCCAACTCAAGAGGGGACACTCGAAATCCCGCCTTATAGTCCTTTCCTATCACCATCCGATCTCTTAAAAAGGGCATTGAAGGGACGACGATTCCTGTCACACGAGGATATGGTGTAGGCAGTTACTAACCTCTTCACGCAGCAGGACACGATGTTTCATCAAACGGGTGTCTTCAACCCAGTGCTTCAGTGGTGTGATTGCCTCAGTGTTCACGACGATTTTGCCTGATTAGCGTACCGATTCTACCAAAATGAGATTTTCACTCTGCACTGGAGTGTGCGCTGATATGAAACTTCCTGGCAGATTAAAACTGTATG
Source organism: Schistocerca serialis cubense (assembly GCF_023864345.2). NCBI lineage: Eukaryota > Metazoa > Arthropoda > Insecta > Orthoptera > Acrididae > Schistocerca > Schistocerca serialis. The sequence continues at coordinate 703,925,555 of NC_064638.1, forward strand.
CCGGACCGAGACTCGAACTAGGGAGCAAGTGCTCTACTCGCGAAAGGCAAAGGTCCCGAGTTCGAGTCTCGGTCCGGCATACCGTTTTAATCTGCCAGGAAGTTTCATATCAGCGCACACTCTGCTAGAGTGAAAATCTCATTCTGGAAATATCCCCGAGGCAGTGGCTAAGCCGCAATATCCTTTTTTTCCGCAAGGTTCGCAAGAGAGTTTCTGTGAAGTTGAGAAGGTAGGAGACGAGGTACTGGCAGAAGTAAAGCTGTGAGGACTGGGCGTGGGTCGTGCTTGGGTAGCTCAGATAGTAGAGCACTTGCCCGTGAAAGGCAAAGGTCCCGAGTTCGAGTCTCGGTCCGGCACACAGATTTAATCTGGTAGGAAGTTTCATATCGATTCTAGACTGAACGGCGTTCGAACGGAAACTTTTTGACCACACCTTACACAATTTCCCGGAACAGGTCACCATTGATACCATCCCGCAGAATGCTCCAGGCGGTACTTTTGCTCGACCTGAATCTTGAACAATTCTTCGTGGGAGGCACTTCATTGCAGCAAGTATCTCTGCACATGTGTCGTCTCTAACTTATCTTTCGATTTACATGTTTTGATAATGATTTGGTTGCATCAAGTGACTATCGTGAATCCTTGCTTTCAATAGTGGAAAAATATGTCTTTATCGGCGTGGACAATATTGACTTTGTTTAAATTGCAGTTCCATTCCCCTTTGGGGGCGGGCTGTGAATACCTACTTCCGCTTTTCAACTATAACTATATACTTTACTGAGCAGACGTTAGAATATAATGGAAGTAACAAATGATAATTCTTTAAAGAAGCGTTTGTTATAATGTGTGAATTGGTTCATAAATTTTTCTGATAGTCGTTGATTTTGCGATCTGCAAGCGCCGATGAAGAGCTAATGTGTATTCGACGATCCTGATCGCTCTATGCATAAGCCTACTCTGCTACTCACTATTTTTGGCGACATGCTTCTAATACCACACCAAATGCTTCTTCGTCTGAATAAGGCAGCACTGAATGAGTAAAATGCGCACATCAATAACCGTGACAGAAATCTTTGACGAAGAAACTGTAACAAGATACTGCTGTAGCAGTGCAAGTTACAATATCTGTTGTTAACAGTTCCCTATCGCCTCGCTTGAGCTGCCGTGAGTTGACGTTGTATTGTACGAGGATGATTTGAAAAGTTCTCGGAATCACCACGAGAGGTCAGGGTTAGTGCAACGAGTTGTTCACGTGATATTCATTGGACTGTTGCCTGTAAACACGTGCCACGTAAGTGCTCTTGGAAGAGAGCTGTAGCGGTGATGTGGCTCTGTTGTAGTGATTTGCGAAGATGAAAAAAAATCGAGATTCGAGTAGTGATTAAGTACTTCGTAAGGAAGCTATGTCAGTGGAAGTTGCAAAAAAAAAGTAGAGTTTTCTTGTTTGGGAAAGCAAATAAAAGTGTCATTAATGAATATCTTCATAGTCAGCTCCAAGCATTCACTTCGGGACACAAAGATATTGAGCATCTTTGGTCGGAATTTAAAGGTATTGTCCACCATGTGCTAGAGAAGTATGTGCCTAGCAAAAGTATAGGGGAGGGAAAGGATCCACCTTGGTCCAACAAACATATTAGGAAGTTGCTGAGAAAGCAGAGAATTTTGCGCAGTCGTTTTAAATGTAGTCACTGCCACGCTGACAAACAGAAATTATGCGAAATGAAAGCAGCTGGCAGAAGGATAATGACAGACTCTTTTAACGAATTTGAAAGCAATATTTTATCTGCAAATTCTAAAAATAACCCCGAAAAATTTTGGTCGTACGTAAAACCTATGAACGCTACAAATAGTTCAATACCTTCTCTTGCTGACAGTACGGGTAATGTAACTGATGATGATAAACAGAAGGCCGAAATTCTAAACCTAGCTATCAAAAAGTCGTTTACCGTAGAGGACTGCAGCACCTTTCCCCCTTTCAGTTATCGAACAAACGAAACGATGACTGACATAGTGTTTAGTGTATCTGGGATTGTAAAACGGTTAAAATTCTTAGCCACCAGAAAGGCATCTAACCCAGACGGTATCCCCGTAAGATTTTATATTGACTATGCTACAAATATAACACCATTCTTATCCGTCATCTATCAGAGATCATTGGCACGGGGGAAAGTTCCACGGGACTGGAAGAACGTACAGGTCATAGCAATCTATAAAAAGGGTAGAAAATCGGATGCACATAATTACCGGCCAATTTCACTGACATCTATTTGTTGTAGAATCATGGAACATACACTACTGGCCATTACAATTGCTACTCCAAGAAGAAATGCAGGTGATAAACGGGTATTCATTGGACAAATATATTATTCTAGAACTGACATTTCATTACAAAAAAAAATGGTTCAAATGGCTCTGAGCACTATGGGACTCAACTGCTGAGGTCATTAGTCCCCTAGAACTTAGAACTAGTTAAACCTAACTAACCTAAGGACATCACAAACATCCATGCCCGAGGCAGAATTCGAACCTGCGACCGTAGCGGTCTTGCGGTTCCAGACTGTAGCGCCTTTAACCGCACGACCACTTCGGCCGGCATTTCATTACATTTTCACGCAATTTGAGTGCATACATCCAGAGAAGTCAGTACCCAGAACACCCACCTCTGGCAGTAATAACGGCCTTGATACGCCTGGGCATTGAGTCAAACAGAGCTTGGATGGCGTGTACAGGTATAGCTGCCCATGCAGCTTCAACACGATACCACAGTTCATCAAGAGTAGTGACTGGGGTATTGTGACGAGCCAGTTGCTCGGCCACCATTGACCAGACGTTTTCAATTGGTGAGAGATCTGGAGAATGTGCTGGCCAGGGAAGCAGTCGAACATTTTCTGTATCCAGAAAGGCCCGTACAGGACCTGCAATATGCGGTCGTACATTATCCTGCTGAAATGAAGGGTTTCGCAGGGATCGAATGAAGGGTAGAGCCACGGGTCAGAACTCATCTGAAATGTAACGTCCACTGTTCAAAGTGCCGTCAATGCGAACAAGAGGTGACCGAGACGTGTAACCAATGCCACCCCATACCATCACGCCGGGTGAAACGCCAGTATGGCGATGACGAATACACGCTTCCAATGTGCGTTCACCGCGATGTCACCAAACACGGATGCGCCATCATGATGCTATAAACAGAACCTGGATTCATCCGAAAAAATGACGTTTTGCCATTCGTGCACCCAGGTTCGTCGTTGAGTACACCATCGCAGGTGCTGCTGTCTGTGATGCAGCGTCAAGGGTAACCGCAGCCATGGTCTCCGAGCAGATAGTCCACGCAGCTGTAAACGTCGTCGAACTGTTCGTGCAGATGGTTGTTTTCTTGCAAACATCCCCATCTGTTGACTCAGGGATCGAGACGTGGCTGTACGATCCTTTACAGCCATGCGGATAAGATGCCTGTCATCTCGACTGCTAACGATACGAGGCCGTTGGTATCCAGCACGCGTTCCGTATTGCCCTCCTGAACCCACCGATTCCATATTCTGCTAACAGTCATTGGATCTCGACCAACGCGAGCAGCAATGTCGCGATACGATAAACCGCAGTCGCGATAGGCTACAATCCGACCTTTATCAAAGTCGGAAACGTGATGGTACGCATTTCTCCTCCTTACACGAGGCATCACAACAACGTTCCACCAGGCAATGCCGGTCAACTGCTGTTTGTGTATGAGAAATCGGTTGGAAACTTTCCTCATGTCAGCACGTTGTAGGTGTCACCACCGGCGCCAACCTTGTTTGAATGCTCTGAAAAGCTAATCATTTGCATATCACAGCATCTTCTTCCTGTCGGTTAAATTTCGCGTCTGTAGCACGTCATCTTCGTGGTGTAGCAATTTTAATGGCCAGTAGCGTATTTTGTGTTCAGATAAAATGAGCTTTCTAGATTCTGAGAAGCTTATCTGCAGAAACCAGCACGATTTTGGGAAACAGCGGTCATGCGAGACCCAGCTGGCCCTCTTTGTGCATGATATACAACAGGCCCTAAATACCGGCTCCCAGGTTGATGCTATATTTCTCGACTTTCGAAAGGCGTTATACTCAGTTCCGCACTGTCGCTTGCTACAAAAAGTGCGCGCTTACGGTCTATCCACTGACATATGCGGTTGGATAGAAAGTTTTCTGACAGACAGGGAGCAATATGTCGTCCTGAACGGGGTAACTTCAACAGAAACAAGAGTAAATTCAGGTGTGCCCCAGGGCAGCGTATTAGGTCCTCTGCTTCTTACGATTTACATAAACGATCTAGTTGATGGTATTGAAAGCGGCCTTAGACTGTTTGCCCATGATGCTGTAGTCTACAGGAAAGAAGTATCACACGAAAGTTGTGAACAAATCAATTAGGAACTGCAAAAAATAAATGCGTGGTGTAATGACTGGCAGTTATCTCTCAATATTAGTAAGTGTAACCTACTGCGTATAACAAGGCGAAAATGCCCATTAATGTATGAGTACAAAATAAACGATCAGTCTTTGGAAGCGGTAACATCAGTCAAGTATCTGGGTGTGACTATTCGAAATGATCTCAAATGGAATGATCAGATTACACAAGTAACGGATAAGGCGAACTCTAGTTTGCGGTTTATTGGTAGAATCCTGAAGCGATGCAGTCCTTCAACAAAGGAAATTGCTTACAATACGTTAGTTCGTCCAATCTTAGAGTATTGTTCGTCTGAAAGGGATCCTTACCAGTTGGGTCTGATTCAAGAAATTGAGAAGGTCGAAAGAAGAGCAGCAAGATTCGTGACTGATACATTTAGCCATCGCGAGAGTGTTACAAATCTCATAGGAAGCTCATGACACATTTGCAGATAGACGACGCGCTAAACAGAAAGGGCTGCTCACTAAATTCCGAGATCCAATCTTCACCGAGGATGTAGAGCATTTATTATTACCACCAACTTTCAAATCGCGTAATGATCATCATTCAAAGATAAGGGAAATAAGAGCTCGTACTGAGGCGTTCAGATAGTCGTTTTTCCCTCGTGCGATCCGCGAGTGGAACGGAGAGGGGGGGGGGGGGGGGGGGGGGGGGAATATGACTTTGGCGCGAATTGTGCCCTCCGCCACACACCGCTTGGTGGCTAGCGGAGTATATATGTAGATGTAGAAAAGTATAAAAGCAAAGGACATTCATGCAGATTTACAGAATACACTGGGGGACTCTGCTCCTTCATATTCGACTGTTGCCAAGTGGACAATTGAATTTAAATGTGGTCGGGATATCTTAGATGATGATCTGCGCAATGGTCGGCCAAGATGTGTCACTACTCCAGAAATCATTGCAAAAGTGCACAAAATGGTCGTGGAGGATCGCCAACTGAAAGTGCGTGAAATTGCTCACGCTTGCCAGATGTCATCTGAAAGGGTATATCACATTTTAACTGAAGAATTGGAAAAGAAAGAATTATATGCAAGATGGGTACCGTACCTCTTGACGCTGGATCAAAAACGCATGAGCATGGACATATCGGAACAATGTTTGGCCCATTTTAGGAGAAACGAACAAGATTTTTGCGGCAGTTTGTGATCATAGATGAAATCTGGGTGCGCTTCTATACCCCAGAGACAAAACAACAGTCAAAGCAGTGGAAACATGCTGATTCTCTGCCACCAAAGAAAGCAAAGACAATACCGTCGGCGGGAAAGGTCATGGCATCAGTGTTCTGGGATGCGAAGGGGATTCTGTTTGTAGATTATCTCCCCACTGCGCAAACAATTACTGGAGAATACTATGCTAACCTCATGGACAAATTGCAACAAAAGATACGCGAAAAAAGGCCAGGTTTAGCAAGGCAGAAAGTCATCTTCCATGAAGACAATGCGCTCCCGCACACATGTGCCATCGCCATGGCAAAATTACACGAACTAAGATATGAATTGCTGCCACACGTGCCTTATTCACCTGATATGGCTCCATCAGGCTTCCATCTTTTCCCAAAACTGAAAATTTTCTTGGTGGACGAATATTCACTTCAGACGAATACTTGATAGCCAGAGTTGACAACTATTTTGCAGGCCTTGAGGAAACTTATTTTCGAGATGGGATCAAGGCACAAGTGCATTAATCTACAAGGAGACTACATTGAAAAATTAATAAAAAGTTTCAGTGATTTAAGTACTTTTTTCCTGTTTTGTAGCGACAGCTTTTCAGACCACTCTCGTATATTGCCAGGAAGAGTTTTTTAATATCATTTAATCAGCGTAAAATACTGAAAACCTATCAGAGAAAATGTGTTTAGTTTTCCATCTTTATTCAAAGATAATAATTTTGACTACATTCCCATCTGAGATGTGGAGTTTGTTTTGGGGTCTGCCGCCAGATACGATACACAGCTATACAGTGATCAGCCAGAACATTTTGACCACCTACCTACTAGCGATATAAACCCGTCCAGACGATAGCAGCGTCACCTGGCGAGGAATGGCTGCTAGTCAGACACGCGCACGGTGTATGTAGTATCAGCCAGCGTGCCGTCCGTGTGTAGAAAGGAGAAGGAGCGCAGTCTAACTGCACGACTTGTCGGGTGTTCGAGGAGTGCAGTGGTGAGTGTCTTCAACATGTAGCGAAACCAAGGTGAAACTACGTCCAGACATCGTGGTGTTGGGCGACCACTCATTTCGGACGTTGGACAAAAAAATGTTCAAATGTGTGTGAAATCTTATGGGACTTAACTGCTAAGGTCATCAGTCCCTAAGCTTACACACTACTTAACCTAGATTATCCTAAGGACACACATACACCCATGCCCGAGGGAGGACTCGAACCTCCGCCGGGACCAGCCGCACAGTCCATGACTGCAGCGCCTAAGGCCGCTCGGCTAATCCCGCGCGGCACGGACGTTGGACGTCGTAGGCTGAGCAGACTGGTAAAACAGGACATTTGGCGAACTGTGGTGGAACTTACATCAGACTTTAATGCTGGGCAGAGTACAAGTGTGTCAGAACACACCGATCATTTCTGACGAGGGGCCTACACAGCCACGACATCGGCAACTACAACTGAAATGGGCACGTGACCCTCGGCACTGGACGTTGGCGCAGTGGCAGAGCATTACATAGTCTGACGAATCCCGAGACCTCCTTCATCATGCCGAAGGGAGGGTGCGAATCCGTCGTCTTCCAGGAGAACGGCTCCTTGACACTTGTACTGAGGGACGGAGACAAGCTGGCGGCGGCTCCGTTATGCTCTGGGGAACATTCATGTAGGCGTTCATGGGTCCAGTGGAACTCGTGCAAGGCAACATGACGGCCCATTTGTATTGTACACCGGTTGTAGACCACGTATACCCCTGCATGACTATCATGTTTCCAGACGGCAGTGGCATTTTTCAGCAACATGATGCGCAATGTCACAAGGCCAGGAGTGTGATGGAGTGGTTGGAGGAAAGCAGTGGCGAGTTCCAATTGGACGTCGTAGGCTGAGCAGACTGATAAAACAGGACATTTGGCGAACTGTGGTGGAACTTACATCAGACTTTAATGCTGGGCGGAGTACAAGTGTGTCAGAACACACCGATCATTTCTGACGTGTTGGCAATGTAGATGTAGAATGTAGATGTAGATGTGCTGGCCCCCAACTCGCCAGACCTGAACCCGATCGAACACACCTGGGATGTGACTGAACGTGGCGTCAGAGCTCATCGCCCCCTCCCAGACGTTTACAGTAGTTAGGTGACGTGTGCGCAGAATTTGTGCCGACTCCTTCCTGCGACCTGCCAAAGTCTCATTGCTTCCATACCACGACCCATCGACGCTGTTATCAGTAGCAAAGGTTGACGTACCGGCTATCAAGTAGGTGGTAATAATGTTTTCGCTGATCAGTGTATTCAGTGAGGGCGAAACACTGAGGGCCAGTTTCTAGCGTGACGGCACATAGTTATGGTTAGTCGCCGAAGGGGGCACACCGAAGAGGTACCACTCACAGTCTGACTCAGCCACCATAGTTATTCTCTGGCGCCACTGAGGGCGCTGATTACAGAAACTTCATCCTGCTTTTACAAACGAACCTTCATCCGCCAATAGCAAGTAGAAGCAAAAAGCTTCATTCGACCAGTTGCCACCACTTTTGACTGGTTGTCATGAGTCGCTCCAGTCACCGCACGATGTCGCAGTAACCGACGAGTATCACCGTGTATCCCAGAACTTAGATATTGTCACTGACAGGAGTTAGGTTTACACCAATGATCAGAGCTTTAAGATCAGTGACACGCCTTCTAATCATCACCACCCTAAATCTGAGGATTTGTGCATATTCTTTTAACAAATGATTGTTAGTTGTTACTTATTGTATTGCCAACATTGTATTTGTTGTAGTTCCAATGTGCCCTGCAACGAGACAGCTGCTTTACACAAGTACAATATCTCAACACAGCAACTGCTTCCTGTGATAGGGGGTCTCTTCTTTGTACCTTAATGTTGGGCGCCAAGGTCATTTGGTGAATACAAAAGTTTTCTCCATTTCCCTACAGTTTCCTACCAGTGTATAAGGGGTAGTCGAATGAAAACGAGATAGATGAGAAAAAGTAAGTAAACTATTTACTACTTCAAAAAGTAATTGCTAGAACTGTTAAACATTTATCCCACTGTGAGAAATGGCGATCAATGCCTTCAATGAAAAATGTTTGCGGTTGTCTACGGAACCATGATTGTACCCAGGCATGCACCTCTTCGTCCGAAGCAAATCGACGGCCACGAATGCCTTTCTTCAGGACTCCAAAAGTATGGAAATCGCGTGGGAAGAGGTAGAGTTTGCATGGAGGATGTGTAAAGGGTTCATAACGAAACTTCCGCAGCTTAGTCGACACTGTCTTGGCAGCATGTGACCGGGCATTGTCCCAACAGAATGATTCCTTCCGTTAAAATTACTGAGCGTTTGGACTTGGTGCGCATCAATTTTTGCAAACTGTCCACGTACCGCTGTGAGTGAACACCTGACGCCGTATTCCAGAAAGTCAATGGGCAGACTGTGACGAAAAAATCATCATGACTTTCCCAGAGCTGGCATACTACGCTGCACAAGTTTCGCTGGGAAGCCCCTAAAAATCTTCCATACAGTCCCGATCTGCACTACTGGCCATTAAAATTGCTACACCACAGAGAAGATTTGCTACAGACGCGAAATTTAACCGACAGGAAAAAGATGCTGTGATATGCAAATGATTAGCTTTTCACAGCATTCACACAAGGTTGGCGCCAGTGGCGAAACATACAACGTGCTGACATGAGGAGAGTTTCCAACCGATTTCTCATACACAAACCTGCCTGGTGAAACGTTGTGATGCCTCGTGTAAGGAGGAGAAATGCGTACCATCATGTTTCCGACTTTCATAAAGGTCGGATTGTAGCCTGTTGCGATTGCGATTTATCGTATCATGACATTGCTGCTCGCGTTGGTCGAGATCCAATGACTGTTAGCAGAATATGGAATCGGTGGGTTCAGGAGGGTAATACGGAACGCCGTGCTGGATCCCAACGGCCTCGTATCACTAGCAGTCGAGATGACAGGCATCTTGTCCGCATGGCAGCAACGGATCGTGCAGCCACGTCTCGATCCCTGAGTCAACAGATAGGGACGTTTGCAAGACAACAACCATCTGCACGAACAGTTCGACGACGTTTGCAGCAGCATGGCCTATCAGCTCGGAGACCATGGCTCAACCACAGACAGGAGCGCCTGCGATGGTATACTCAACGACGAACCTGGGTGCACGAATGGCAAAACGTCATTTTTTCGGATAAATCCAGGTTCTGTTTATAGCATCAAAGTGGTCGCATCCGTGTTTGGCGACATCGCGTTGAACGCCCATTGGAAGCGTGTATTCGTCGTCGCCATACTGGCGTTTCATCTGGCGTGATGGTATGGGGTGCCATTGGTTACACGTCTCGGTCACCTCTTGTTCGCATTGACGGCACTTTGAACAGTGGACGTTACATTTCAGATGTGTTGCGATCTGTGCCTCTACCCTTCATTCGATCCCTGCGAAACCCTACATTTCAGCAGGATAATGCAAGACCGCGTGTTGCAGGTCCTATACGGGCATATCTGGATACAGAAAATGCTCGACTGCAGCCCTGGCCCGCACATTCTCCAGATCTCTCACCAATTGAAAACGTCTGATCCATGGTGGCCGAGCAACTGGCTCGTCACGATACGCCAGTCACTACTCTTGATGAACTGTGGTATCGTGTTGAAGCTGCATGGGCAGCTGTACCTGTACACGCCATCCAAGCTCTGTTTGACTCAGTGCCCAGGCGTATCAAGACCGTTATTATGGCCAGAGGTGGTTGTTCTGGGTACTGATTTCTCAGGATCTATGCACCCAAATTGCGTGAAAATGTAATCACATGTCAGTTCTACTATAATATATTTGTCCAATGAATACCCGTTTATCATCTGCATTTCTTCTTGGTGTAGCAATTTTAATGGCCGGTAGTGTATTCCCATGAAACTTCCAAATTTCTGTAGCGATGAAGAAAGAAATTCGTGGCCATCGATTTGTTCGGAAGAGGAAGCGCACGCCTGGAAACAACCATTGTTCCTTAGGCAACTGTAAACTTTTTTTCAGTGAAGACATTGACCGTCCTGTAATGTATTAACAGCGGTTAAGTAAGACATAATAAAGTAAGAAATAATAAACAGTTTACTTATCTTTCTGTCTCGTTTTCATTTGAATGTCCCTTAAACACTGCTTCGAAGGTGCCAGAAGTGGAGAAGTGTTGCCAAGATGTTTAAAAACCAGAGGCTGCAGTGTGTGTTACCCACCAGATTGCCTTACAGCGGTGAGTCATGGGCTCTTAATAAGAAAGCCGCACAAGAACTCAGAGTTGCTTCGCGACTGTGAAGATACGTATGTTGGAAATTAAACAACTAGAAGACACAGGAATGAAAGTAAATTATTGGAAAACAAGAGCGGGAAAAGTAATTATGTCTGCAATAAAAATGAAATCGACTTGAGCATGACTTGTAACCAGGCGAATGGCGGTGAATTGATATGAAAGTTCTTTGGTTGTTGCCAAGAATCGTGAAATTACAGATTCGACGGTCTGTTGAGAACTGAGTAGATAACATTACAAAACGTGGAGGAGCAACGTATGGACAGATGAAGACACTAGCACATGGAGAAGCCTGGAGTAGGCCTTTAATCAGCAGTGTTAGTCATGAGGCTGATGAAGTTAAAAAATAAAACAAAAGAAATCTGATCTACATGAGTTATTGCTTGCCGCGAACCAATATATACATAAAAAATGTAATCAATATGTAGAACACTAAGCAAATTTACGTGCGAAACCATACATGAAAGACTGAAACACAGTCTTGAAAAAAGAAGTTCTTCGTATGTCCGACTTCAAAGATGTTCCAGACGTCCAAAATAAATGTGTAACTCTAATGAAGATCATCTAGCGTCAGTACGGAGTGCCATTATCAAGACGACATTATGCCACTGACAGTAGTGAGTGATGCGTTTACTGATGCAGTCTGTGAGCTCCTCTGGGGTTTAACGCCAGTCTTCACGCACAGCTATAATATTAAAGTGGTGGTGGCCTGAAGCAGTTGAGAGCTTCCTTCCCAAGCTGAGCTCAAGTCACGAAATCGAGCTGGCGATTCCAGTCGGTTTTTGTTGTTGAACGTGCCGTGCGAAGAGCTCTGTGACATTGAACATCGTCTCGTTGAATAAAATCGTGACCTGTAGCACCGGTGTCAGCACGCACAAGAGCACCAATTGTATCGTCTCTGTCAGACTTCCAGCTGTCAGTTAGAGGTTATAACCACTGCATCTCCCCTCGGACAAATCATTCACTACGACGAGTAACACAGAAAAAACTTATAATTCAGTTATTAAAAAATAATAAGAGCAACGCGGAAGTGAAATGAAAATAAAACTTTATTGACTGACTGTCAGCTTGTGACAATATAGAAATCTTGCAAAAATAATGATTTCGTGAGAGATTAAAAAACTCCACAATAATACACTCCTGGAAATTGAAATAAGAACACCGTGAATTCATTGTCCCAGGAAGGGGAAACTTTATTGACACATTCCTGGGGTCAGATACATCACATGATCACACTGACAGAACCACAGGCACATAGACACAGGCAACAGAGCATGCACAATGTCGGCACTAGTACAGTGTATATCCACCTTTCGCAGCAATGCAGGCTGCTATTCTCCCATGGAGACGATCGTAGAGGTACTGGATGTAGTCCTGTGGAACGGCTTGCCATGCCATTTCCACCTGGCGCCTCAGTTGGACCAGCGTTCGTGCTGGACGAGCAGACCGCGTGAGACGACGCTTCATCCAGTCCCAAACATGCTCAGTGGGGGACAGAGCCGGAGATCTTGCTGGCCAGGGTAGTTGACTTACACCTTCTAGAGCACGTTGGGTGGCACGGGATACATGCGGACGTGCATTGTCCTGTTGGAACAGCAAGTTCCCTTGCCGGTCTAGGAATGGTAGAACGATGGGTTCGATGACGGTTTGGATGTACCGTGCACTATTCAGTGTCCCCTCGACGATCACCAGTGGTGTACGGCCAGTGTAGGAGATCGCTCCCCACACCATGATTCCGGGTGTTGGCCCTGTGTGCCTCGGTCGCATGCAGTCCTGATTGTGGCGCTCACCTGCACGGCGCCAAACACGCATACGACCATCATTGGCACCAAGGCAGAAGCGACTCTCATCGCTGAAGACGACACGTCTCCATTCGTCCCTCCATTCACGCCTGTCGCGACACCACTGGAGGCGGGCTGCACGATGTTGGGGCGTGAGCGGAAGACGGCCTAACGGTGTGCGGGACCGTAGCCCAGCTTCATGGAGACGGTTGCGAATGGTCCTCGCCGATACCCCAGGAGCAACAGTGTCCCTAATTTGATGAGAAGTGGCGGTGCGGTCCCCTACGGCACTGCGTAGGATCCTACGGTCTTGGCGTGCATCCGTGCGTCGCTGCGGTCCGGTCCCAGGTCGACGGGCACGTGCACCTTCCGCCGACCACTGACGACAACATCGATGTACTGTGGAGACCTCACGCCCCACGTGTTGAGCAGTTCGGCGGTACGTCCACCCGGCCTCCCGCATGCCCACTATACGCCCTCGCTCAAAGTCCGTCAACTGCACATACGGTTCACGTCCACGCTGTCGCGGCATGCTACCAGTGTTAAAGACTGCGATGGAGCTCCGTATGCCACGGCAAACTGGCTGACACTGACGGCGGCGGTGCACAAATGCTGCCAACACCGCGGTTCCTGGTGTGTCCGCTGTGCCGTGCGTGTGATCATTGCTTGTACAGCCCTCTCGCAGTGTCCGGAGCAAGTATGGTGGGTCTGACACACCGGTGTCAATGTGTTCTTTTTTCCATTTCCAGGAGTGTAAAAGTAGGCCTACTGAAGAACGAGACTGAAACTTACTCACTGCCAAGCTCACTCACAAAACCGTACAAATTATGTAACAATAGTAGTGGCTCACGTATGTAAGGCCGTCTGTGAATTGCTCAGGAAATACTATAAAGCCGGCCTGTGTGGCCGTGCGGTTCTAGGGGCTTCAGTCTGGAACCGTGTGACCGCTACGGTCGCAGGTTCGAATCCTGCCTCGGGCATGGATGTGTGTGATGTCCTTAGGTGTGTGATGTCCTTCGCCAACGTAAGAACAGAATTTCCTGTAATAATTTCACTCATTACAAACTGTCTTTGCTAAAACATGTTTCACATAAATGACAGTTTTGCATAAAGTATTTAAAAAATTTCGCAATTATAAATCAATAATACAAATAATATTAATTTTTAATGAAAAATTGAATCTTTAAAATATATCGCTTAAATACAGACATTTCTTCATTCCTAGGTGGCTCTGTGTGTCTGCTCAAAGTAGCTTACGCTCGGCTTAAAAAAAAGCGGTTCTATAATATAGACACTAAAACAATATAATGACTTTAATAACAATGTTAAGTTTGAGATACCACTCCACAACGCCACCTACTTGATGATGATGTGTTCTCGGACCTGCAGCAAGGCCAGATCGTATTCGGGACGGAGAGTCGGTCCTGTTCCTTAGAGACTAGCAGCGAATGTCGGTCGTCTGTGCGCGTCGACACTCTTCGCCGTCTCAACTAATCCGTCTACATGTCGAGGACACAAACTCGGGGACAGAGGACGAAAATCTAGACACCTCACCACATGCATCACAGTTGGAGGTGCCTCCACCCTGCAATTACTTTGTAGGAAATCAAAATTATTTGTCGACGTCATCCATCATAGTTGACTCTCTCAGCTGACATGTTCCCTCTCCTCTTACGGCCCGACGTACCACTTACCTTCAAACATGATGCTGCGTACGGATGCCGTTAACTTGAGCCCATCGCCACTTGTTTACATTTAGCAGTGTTCTGCAGTGCTACCTTGGTAACAATGTTATTAATCTTTGTGTCAACTGTTTCATTTTTTCCCACGTTATATTGGTCTTGTGATCCTCTAAATTATGAAAAATAGCTATGCGTAACAGATTATGAGAAGTCAGATTATGAGTGACTCCCGTAGTTTTTAGTTTGTCCATCATTTGTCAGAAACGTTACACTACTTTCTAATTACTTTCAATGTTATAGAGATTACTATTACCTCACGTATGAGGGAAATAAATGAGTAAATCTGCGTATAGCGTGCAGATATATTTACAGCATCAAAGAAGGAAAAAAGCACTTGTATTAAAGTAGTCTCTCACGCGAAATTCCGTCCGGGGAGACTTATGTAACAGTTTGCTACCGTCAGTTGCGTGCACGTAGGCCACACTAGATCGATCATAAGGAAATTAGGAGAAAGCGGCAGTAACTTTGCTGTCTGGTACTGCTTCCGCGACAAGGACGGGGGACGTGGAAGGACGATTTCTCGTGCTCTCCTACTTCAACTTCTGCTGGAGTGCGCAAGTTACAAAAACTCACTTTCAATATGCGGTTCGTGAATCCGAAACTGCCGGTACTTTTGAAACAATTTTTACTTTTAGAAAATTTTCCACGTCCAGGGAGCTCTTTTATTTACAAACGCATACTCTACGGCGATATGTTAACCAGTAAGGCCAAATGAGATATTGAATTTAATTGAAATACTGAAGTTATCTGACGAAAGGAGAAAATAAAAAAAGCGTAATAAATGAAGCAGGCGGACGGGAATGCAGACGTCTAGAAAATGAGATTGGCAGAAAGTGCAAAATGGCTAAGCAGGAATGGCTAGAGAACAAATGTAAGGCTGTAGAAGCATTTGTGACTAGGAGAAAAATGGGTACCGCCTACAGGAAGGTTAAAGAGACGTCTAGAGAAAAAGGCTGAAACAATGTGAATATCAAGAGCTTGGACGGCAAGCAGAGAAGGGAAAGGAGCAAGGTCGAAGAAATATAAAGGGCACTACGAGGTAAATGAACTTCTAGACAATATTATAAAAGAGGAAGAGGAAGTAGATGAAAATGAAGATGAGTTGTCTGCACGCAGTCGCTTACAAGAATTACATCAATACTGCATGTATTTGGTTTTTGCACAATGTACTCGGGGTGGATTTCGGCAGCTTCAGCACCAGCGGTGTAAGAAATCTTCATGCTGTCTCCTCCTACTTCCTAACTTTCATCATTACTTTTCTGCACACTTTTCATTATTTCTCCATGTGTTAATTTGATCTATCTCACAGTTTTCTTCATTCAGCTACTTAGCAACATACTCTTCATCAATTTCTCCTTTTCCTAATATATGCAGCATTGTTTAATATTGTAATTAAGTAACAACATTTTTACATATGATACTTCACTGTGGTGCATGTCATTTCTGCTTGACCGTCTAGAGGCTGGATGTGGGCCAGATTACTGAGAGGGCAGACTCTGAGGGCCGGCTTAGAGAGAGTTTAGCGTACTTCCAGCAAAGACTTCCAACCTTTTAAATTTCTATGCGATGTTGGCAAATTTGTCTTTTTAGAAATGCTTTTCTTGCTATTATCAGCGTGCACTTTATATCTTCTACTTCGGCCATTGTCACTCATTTTTCTATCCAAATGACAAAATTCATCCACTGCTTTTAGTATTGCATTTCCTAGAGTAATTCCCTCAGCATCGCTTGGTTTAATTCGACTACATTACAGTACCATTTTTTTACCTTCAACTTCTTTATGCACGTTACAAATTCTTTATAAGACACTATCCATTTCGTACACTGCTCTTCCAAGCCCTTTGCCGTCTCACACAAAATTATAATGCCATCAACAAAACTCAAAGTCTCTATTTTTGCTCACTGAACTTTAATTTCCTATCCAAATTTCTCCTTGATTTCCTTTGTCTACTGCTCGATGTACAGAGTTAATAACATTGGGGATAGGCTACAAGGCTGTCTCACCCCCTTTTCAAATACTGCTTCCCTTTCATGTTCTTGGGCTTTGTAGAAATTGAACATAATCTTTCGCTTTCTATATTTTCTCTCTGCTTCCTTCAGAATTTCAAAGAAAATATTCCAGTCAACGCCGTCCAAAAACTTCTCTAATCTACAAATTCTATGCGTAGGTTTGGATTTTTCAATCTATCTTCTAAGGTAAGTCATGGGATCACTATTGCCTCGCGTGTTCCTGTATTTCTCCGCGACTCAAACTGATCTTACCCAAGGTCTGGTTCTACCAGCTTTTCAACATTCAGTAAATAATTCGTTTCAGTATTTTTCAACCATGACTTACTAATTTGGTTGGAATATTCAATTCTGTAAGCATCTTCCTTCCTTATATTTGTAACTACGTGGTGCCTTCTCTCTCCGAAGATTACTCTTTCCCATTTTTTACTTTGACCTAATCGAAGAGGAACTAGCTCCACAATAATGTCTGATTTTATTCAAAAAGTGAGACTTGCGTTATATCCCTGCAGAATGTAAATCACAAAACATAGAAATAGCCATCTGCAATATCCCTCACGACCAAGCAGAGGAGATACCGACCGAGAGCTCTAACCCAAACTGACTTCAAATGTGAGCAGAAAAGAACTGCAAGTAATCTAGACTCTGATCACCGACAAAAAATATTGTTCTTGGCTGCAAGCAAACATACTGAAACTCCAATCAAGAGGCGCAGAATTTATGAACATAAAATCAACAACTTGCAGTATCCTTAAACAGGTAGCTTGTTAGGGAGTATAAAAGCTGTTTATTCTCTTTTATTGGAGGGACATTATAAGTAATAAAACAAGGGAACACAGCAGGAACACAGCAGGAACTTCCCACTTGGTATACCAAACGCACCTTAACAAACTGGGGGTTGGTACCTGTCTGGAACGGTGTTTCCTCGGCTAGTCAGGTTCTTCGCGCCAAAAATGGTGGTGAAGCGGCTCATTTCGATTGGATGGCCAAAATTTTGGAGCGAAAGCAAATGTCGTTCTCACGCTGGCAAGGCGGTGCAGCAGCGTCGCGGTCTTTGGTGTTCACGCAGAAAACGCAAAAATGTCAAACTCAAAAACAATGTGTGTGAAATCTTACGGGACTTAACTGCTAAGGTCAGCAGTCCCTAAGCTTACACACTACTTAACCTAAATTGTCCTAAGGACAAACACACACACACACACATGCCCGAGGGAGGATTCGAACCTCCGCCGGGACCAGCCACACAGTCCGTGACTGCAGCGCCTCAGACCGCTCGGTGTCATACTCAGTTATTCCCTGGGGAGAGTTGTTGCAGCACGGCAACCACTGGCTGTAGCCAGGCCAGGATGCCGGCTCTGTCCACACTAGCATGAAGCAGGTAACAGCATCACATCCGCAGAAACCTTCTGTCTCCCCGGGGAGGTGCTCCTGTCCTAATGAGCTTCATTGACTGTCTTCTGCCGCCAATAGGACCCTGGGACCAAACCGGTAGTGCACCGTCCCAGCAAGAAAAACGCAAATTTTTTCTCCCAAGTATACATGTCCAATAAGCACAAAATATCATGAAATAGTGGCAGAGAATGGAACAATCGTATAGCGTATGTGACAGTAATATCACGCAATAATGGGAAACTTGTATGTAGTGAAGCTTGTTCACCAAGGAGTCGCTAAAAAGAGTCCATGCAGATCACAGACGCTATCTTTCCTGAAGATCACAGCATACATTGTTTATAACCAGCTGTTTTGTGGTAAATAGTGAGTGGTATGAACAACAGAGTATCTGTGGGAAGAGGTAGTTCTCAATTTTTCATGCGTGTTATCGCAGTAATTACTGAAGATTCTGCATCCTGAAAATGCGCAGTACGTATGCTATCATGGCGATTAACTGAAATTCCTCAGCTTAACTTTATTCACCTCAGAGTTCTGTTAACTATGACAATTAAGAGCAATTGTCAAAAGAAGGTATAAAAGTTGTAGCACAGTAATTTCTCTAATTACACTTTAAAATTTCATTTTGAGAGAAGTAAACCATTAGAAAGTACGCGCGATTTAATGTCTAATACGTAACGTACACTACTGGCCATTGAAATTGCTACACCAAGAAGAAATGCAGATGATAAACGGGTATTCATTGAACAAATATATTATACTAGATCTAACATGTGATTACATTTTCACGCAATTTGGGTGCATAGATCCTGAGAAATCAGTACCCAGAACACCCACCTCTGGCCGTAATAACGACCTTGATACGCCTGGGCATTGAGCCAAACAGAGCTCGGATGGCGTGTACAGGTACAGCTGCCCATGCAGCTTCAACACGATACCACAGTTCATCAAGAGTAATGACTGGCGTATTGTGACGAGCCAGTTGCTCGGCCACCATTGACCAGACGTTTTCAAGTAGTGAGAGATCTGGAGAATGTGCTGGTCAGGGAAGCAGTCGAACATTTTCTGTATCCAGAAAGGCCCGTACAAGACCTGTAACATGTGGTCGTGCATTATCCTGCTGAAATGTAGGGTTTCGCAGGGATCGAATGATGGGTAGAGTCACGGGTCGTAACACATCTGAAATGTAACGTCCACTGTTCAAAGTGCTGTCAAAGCGAACAAGAGGTGACCGAGACGTGTAACCAATGGCACCCCATACCATCACGCCTTGTGATACGCCAGTATGGCGATGATGAATACACACTTACAATGTGCGTTCACCGCGATGTCGTCAAACACGGATGCGACCATCATGATGCTGTAAACAGAACCTGGATTCATCCGAAAAAATGACGTTTTGCCGTTCGTGCACCCAGGTTCGTCATTGAGTACACCATCGCAGGAGCTCCTGTCTGTGATGCTGCGTCAGGGGTAACCGCAGCCATGGTCTCCGAGCTGATAGGCCATGCTGCTGCAAATGTCGTCGAACTGTTCGTGCAGATGGTTGTTGTCTTGCGAAAGTCCCCATCTGTTGACTCAGGGATCGAGACGTGGCTGTACGATCCGTTATAGCCATGCGGATAAGATGCCTGTCATCTCGACTGCTAATGATACGAGGCCGTTTGGATCCACCACGGCGTTCCGTATTGCCCTCCTGAACCCACCGATTCCATATTCTGCCAACAGTCATTGGATCTCGACCAACGCGAGCAGCAATGTCGCGATACGATAAACCGCAATCGCGATAGGCTACAATCCGACCTTTATCAAAGTCGGAAACGTGATGGTGCGCATTTCTCCTCCTTGCACGAGGGATCACAACAACGTTTCACCAGGCAACGCCGGTCAACTGCTGTTTGTGTATGAGAAATCGCTTGGAAACTTTCCTCATGTCAGCACGTTGTAGGTGTCGCCACCGGCGCCAACCTTGTGTGAATGAACTGAAAAGCTAATCATTTGCATATCACAGCATCTTATTCCTGTCGGTTAAATTTCGTGTATGCAGCACGTCATCTTCGTGGTGTAGCAATTTTAATGGCCATTAGTGTATATTGTTGGAAGCCGAAGGGAAATAAAGTGTTTTATATTAGGATGTTTCCATAATGCAAGTCATTTAAACACGGTACGCTAACACTGCTGCGGACTATATGAGAACTAGAAAAGAAGAAAATTTTAGCTTTTGAGGCGTAGTGTTACAGAATAATACTGACAATTAGGTGGACTGATCACATAAGAAATGTGAAAGTTCTACACGGCTTTGACGAAGAATGGAATATTTGGAAAACACTGACCAGAACATAGGCTAGGACGACTGCCATGTTAAGACATCATGAAATAACTTCTATGGTAATAGAGGGAGCTGTAGACGGCAAATGAATAAAAAAAGAGAAAAAAGTTTGGAATATATCTAACAAGAAGTATAACGGATAATGTTGACAAAGCACAATAGCAACAGAAAATGCAGGAAACAAGATCACAGTTTAGCGTTCTATCGCTGATTATGTCATTAGAAACAGCGCGTGAGGTTAGACTGGACAGAGGTAGGACAGACAATCAGTTGTTTCGTTCTCAAAGAAATCGTTACGTGATGTTTCAGGAAAATCATGTCAAACTTAAGTGTGGATGGGTATTAGAGGCCATTCCGTCCCAAAGTGGGTGAGCGATCTGGAGAACGTGCTGGCCACTGCAACAATTGAACACACTCTGTATCAAAGCAGGTCAGGACAGCAAAGACAGCATTGGGCCTTGCATTATCTTGTTGAAAGATAACGTCAGGGAGACCTCGAATATGGGGAGCATTCACCGGCCTCAATACGGCAGATACGCAACACCTGCTGCCCATAACAGCGGTTTCGAACAGACAGGACAATCTTTAGACGGCTGTTCACGTTTATATTAGCTGTGCGCTTTTTCTAACATTTAATGTAAGCAACAACAAAGGTAACAGTGAACAACCGTCTGCAGCTGAACCTGTCGGTAATGGATGACCTTCTCACATTGAACGCGATACAATCTTCTCGGGAACAACCAATATTCAAACGCTATTTGTGAATGAGAAACCCGCTGCGTAATCTTCTTTACATAGAGAATGTTGGTGGCTTTGCTGTTATCAGTTTAGTGTGGTTGCACTGAAATGCCGATCATTTGCATGTCCAAACATGTGGAACACACCACGTCATTTGCTGCATACCATCTTCACGGTGTTGCAGTTGTAATTGTCAGCAGTATATGTCGCCCTTTCAGTATCTTTTGCCATGTAATAGAGATGACAGGTGCCTCTCTTCAATTAAGTAAAGAAAGTAAATAACTTCCTGGTCAGTCCAGTGCTAGTACTACTTAATACGGTTTTCCGAAATTCCTAAATTCCTTCGTCCAAGAACACGAAATAAATACACTCTACGCAATAAAAGACGCACCACGAAGGACGATTTACTCAAGAGAAAGAGCTTTAGAAATTGAGTAATTCAATAACTTGTTGGTCCACCTCTCACCCTTATCCAAGCAGTTATTCCACTTATCACGGAGTGACAGAGTTGTTGGATGTCCTCCTGATGGGTATTGTGCCAAATTCTGTCCAATTGGCGCGTTAGATCGTCAAAATCCCGAGTTTTTTGGAGGTCCCTGCCCATAATGCTCCAAACGTTCTCAACTGGGAAGGGATCCGGTGATCTTGCAAGCCAAGGCAGGGTTTCGCAAGAACGAAGACAGGCAGTAGAAACTTCCACTGTGTGCGGGCGGCCATTATCTTGCTGAAATGTTAAGGCCAGGATCGCTTGCAATGAAGGACAACAAAACGGGGCATAGAATATCGTCGACGTACCGCCGTGCTGTAAGGGTGCCTCGGTTGACAACCAAAGGGGTCTTGCTATGAAGGGGACGGCATCCTAGACCGTCACCCGCCAACGGTATCCCATTCCTGTCTGGGGCATCTCCAGACACGTGTTCGCTGTTCATCGGGGCTCAGTTCGAAGTGAGCCTCATCACTGAAAACAATTCTACTCCAATTATTGAGAGTCCAGACCGAAGACGTGTTTGTAGACGCCTCACGTAGCGATGGGTTACCAACCTGACCATCGCCCGCTATACTGTCTGATAATCAGGACTGATGATCTGAAGCGCCATTTCTTTTCAGAGCACGACCCCTGTGGCTGTCATCCGCGGCACCCTTACAGCACAGCGGTACGTCGACGACATCCTACGCCCCGTTATGGTTGAAATGGCTCTGAGCACTATGCGACTTAACTTCTGACGTCATCAGTCGCCCAGAACTTAGAACTAATTAAACCTAACTAACCTAAGGACATCACACACATCCATGCCCGTGGCAGGATTCGAACCTGCGACCGTAGCGGTCGCTCGGTTCCAGACTGTAGCGCCTACACCCCCTCGGCCACTCCGGCCGGCCGCCCAGTTATGTTGCCCTTCGTGGCCAGCTATCCTGGGCTTAAATTTCAGCTACACTCCTGGAAATTGAAATAAGAACACCGTGAATTCATTGTCCCAGGAAGGGGAAACTTTATTGACATATTCCTGGGGTCAGATACATCACATGATCACACTGACAGAACCACAGGCACATAGACACAGGCAACAGAGCATGCACAATGTCGGCACTAGTACAGTGTATATCCACCTTTCGCAGCAATGCAGGCTGCTATTCTCCCATGGAGACGATCGTAGAGATGCTGGATGTAGTCCTGTGGAACGGCTTGCCATGCCATTTCCACCTGGCGCCTCAGTTGGACCAGCGTTCGTGCTGGACGTGCAGACCGCGTGAGACGACGCTTCATCCAGTCCCAAACATGCTCAATGGGGGACAGATCCGGAGATCTTGCTGGCCAGGGTAGTTGACTTACACCTTCTAGAGCACGTTGGGTGGCACGGGATACATGCGGACGTGCATTGTCCTGTTGGAACAGCAAGTTCCCTTGCCGGTCTAGGAATGGTAGAACGATGGGTTCGATGACGGTTTGGATGTACCGTGCACTATTCAGTGTCCCCTCGACGATCACCAGTGGTGTACGGCCAGTGTAGGAGATCGCTCCCCACACCATGATGCCGGGTGTTGGCCCTGTGTGCCTCGGTCGTATGCAGTCCTGATTGTGGCGCTCACCTGCACGGCGCCAAACACGCATACGACCATCATTGGCACCAAGGCAGAAGCGACTCTCATCGCTGAAGACGACACGTCTCCATTCGTCCCTCCATTCACGCCTGTCGCGACACCACTGGAGGCGGGCTGCACGATGTTGGGGCGTGAGCGGAAGACGGCCTAACGGTGTGCGGGACCGTGGCCCAGCTTCCTGGAGACGGTTGCGAATGGTCCTCGCCGATACCCCAGGAGCAACAGTGTCCCTAATTTGCTGGGAAGTGGCGGTGCGGTCCCCTACGGCACTGCGTAGGATCCTACGGTCTTGGCGTGCATCCGTGCGTCGCTGCGGTCCGGTCCCAGGTCGACGGGCACGTGCACCTTCCGCCGACCACTGGCGACAACATCGATGTACTGTGGAGACCTCACGCCCCACGTGTTGAGCAATTCGGCGGTACGTCCACCCGGCCTCCCGCATGCCCACTATACGCCCTCGCTCAAAGTCCGTCAACTGCACATACGGTTCACGTCCACGCTGTCGCGGCATGCTACCAGTGTTAAAGACTGCGATGGAGCTCCGTATGCCACGGCAAACTGGCTGACACTGACGGCGGCGGTGCACAAATGCTGCGCAGCTAGCGCCATTCGACGGCCAACACCGCGGTTCCTGGTGTGTCCACTGTGCCGTGCGTGTGATCATTGCTTGTACAGCCCTCTCGCAGTGTCCGGAGCAAGTATGGTGGGTCTGACACACCGGTGTCAATGTGTTCTTTTTTCCATTTCCAGGCGAGAGTTTCTGCTGCTTGTCTTCGTGCTTGGCATGCCATACGTTGGCCAGCAAAGTCGCCGGATCCCACATCAGTTGCGAACGTTTGGAGCATTATGGGCAGGGCCCTCCAACCAGCTCAGGATTTTGGTGATTTAAAGCTCCAGTTTGACAGAATTTGGTATGATATGCGTCAGAACTACATCCAAAAACTTTGTCAATCATTGACAAGCCAGATAACTGGTCGCGCAAGAGCCAGAGGCGGACGCGTTATTGAGTTGCCCAATTTGTGAAGCTGTTTCTCTTCAATAAATCATCCAGTTCTTCTGAAATTGTAATTATTCATTTGCCTGTACATGTACAGCTCATCTACCAGTTTCCGTCCCATTCAGAAATTTCTCGTGATGCTTCGGTTCCTTTTTTTCGTTTTTTGTTTCTTTTTTTAATGTACTCAAGCATTCGAATCAAGAACTGCTGCCAACATGAGCAAATTAGAAATAGATATCCTCGGCGTAGCGAAGCGGTTCAAATCACTTAATAAAGGCAAGTCTCCCAGTCCAGATGGTATACAAATTAGATTCCTCCCAGAGTATGCTGATATAATAGCTCCAGACCTAGCAATCATACACAACCGCTTGAGCAACGAAAGATCGGTAGCTAAATACTGGAAAGTGGCATAGGCCCTACCAATACTCAAGAAAGGAAACAGGAGGAGGAGGAGGAGACTAGTGTTTAACGTCCCGTCGACAACGAGGTCATTAGAGACGGAGCGCAAGCTCGGGTGAGGGAAGGATGGGGAAGGAAATCGGCCGTGCCCTTTCAAAGGAACCATCCCGGCATTTGCCTGAAGCGATTTAGGGAAATCACGGAAAACCTAAATCAGGATGGCCGGAGACGGGATTGAACCGTCGTCCTCCCGAATGCGAGTCCAGTGTGCTAACCACTGCGCCACCTCGCTCGGTAAGGAAACAGGAGTAATCCGCTGGATTGCAGACTCATATCAGTGACCTAGATTTGCAATAGTATTCTGGAAAATACACCATGTTCGAACATTATGAATTATCTCGAAGAAAACGATTTATTGAGAAGTAATCAGCACGAATTCAGAAAATATCGTTCCTCTGCGACACAACTAGCACTTCATTCTCATGATGTAATTAGTGTTATCGACAGGTGACCTCAACTTGATTCATACTTCTATATTTCCAAAAGGCTATTGATATCGTTCCTCACAAGTGGCTTCTAATTAAATTGCTTGGCTGTGGACTATCGTCACGGTTATGCGACTGGGTGCGTTATTTCCTTTCAGAAAGGTCACTGTTCAAAGTAATTAACAGAAACGCATCGAATAAAACGGAAGTGATTATCTGGCGTTCCACAGGGAAGTGTTATAGACGCTCTGGTGTTGCTACTGTATGTAAACTATTTAGGAGACAGAGCAACCCTCTTAGATTGTTTGCAGATGATACTGTCATTTATCGCCTAATAAAGCAATCAGAAGATCAAAACCAATTGCAAAATGATTTAGACAAGACATCCGTATGCTGCGAAAAGAGGACATTGACTCTAAATAGTGAAAAATATGAGGTCATACACATTAGCTGTAAAATTAATCAAAAATATTGGGTACACAATAAATCATACTAGTCTAAAGGCTGTCTGTTCAACGAAATACCTCTGCATTACAAGCAACTTAAATTGGAACGATCACATAGATAATGTTCTTGGGAAGGCAAACCAAAGTCTGCGTTTCATTTAGTGGAAGATCCACTAAAGAGACTGCCTACACTATGTCTGTCTGTTCTCTGCTAGAGTATTACTGTGCAGTATGGGATCCTTATCAGATACGATCGACGGAGGACATCGAAAACTTTCGAAGAAATGCAGCTCATTTCGTATTGTCAAGAATATGACACGTGAATTTGCTGTGGTAATCCTTAAAACAAATGCGAGATCTTTTCACGAAATTTAAATCTCCAATTTTCTGCTCCGAATGCAAAAATATTTTGCTGTCACCCACCTGCCTAGGGACCAATGATCACCGTAATAAAATAAGAGAAATCAAAACTTTCAGAACTCGCATGGAAGATTTGAGTGTTCGTTTTTCATGTGCGCTGCTTGCGAGTGGGACGGTAGAGAAACAGTGTGAAAGTGTTTCTATGAACCCTCTGTCAGGCACTTAAGCGTGAATTGCAGAGTAGTCATGTAGATGCAGATGTAGGTGTTCAAATGGCTCTGAGCACTATGGGACTTAACTTCTGAGGTCATCAGTCCCCTAGAACTTAGAACTACTTAAACCTAACTTAACCTAAGGACATCACACACATCCATGCCCGAGGCAGGATTCGAACCTGCGACAGTAGCGGTCGCGCGGTTCCAGACTGTAACGCCTAGAACCGCTCGGCCATCCCGGCCGGCAGATGTAGATGTACTTCTTTCCTTCACTCCGCACAAAATTGTTTGTTCCACATTGAACATTTGGAAAACAAGTAGCAATCTGACAAGCTGCTTAACATTAAAGTGCGGTAGTGCCTTTAGATGAAGGGAATTCCGTTTACACTGAAGTGACAGAACTCATGGAACAGCGATATGCACATATACAAATGGCGGTAGTATCGTGTACACAAGGTGTAAGAGGTCAGTGCATTGGCGGAGCTGTCATTTGTACGCAGGTGATCCATGTGAAAAGGATTCCGACGTGATTATGGTAACGCAACGGGAATTAACACACTATGAACGCCGAATGCTAGTTGTAGCAAGACGCATGGGACATTCCATTTCTGAAATCGTTTGAGAATTCAACATTCAGAGATCCACGGTGTCAAGAGTGTGCCGATAATACCATATTTCAGACATTACGTCTCACCACGGACAACGCAGTGACAGACGGTCTTCACGTAACGACCGACAGCAGCGGTGTTTGTGTAGAGTTGTCAGCACTAACACTGCGTGAAATAACCACAAAAATTAATGTGGAACGTACGACGAACGTATCCGTTAGACAGGGAAGCAAAATTTGCCCTTAACAGGCTGTGGCAGCAGATGACCGATGCGAGCGCCTTTACTAATAGCACGACATCGCCTGCAGCATCTCTCCTGGACTCGTAGCCATATCGATTAAACCCTAGACGACTGGGAAATCGTGGCCTGGTCAAGTGAGTCCCAGTTTCACTTGGTAAGAGCTGATTGTAGCGTTCGAGTGTGGCTCTGACCCCACGAAGCCATGGACTCAAGTTGTTAATAAGGCACTGCGCAAGCTGGTGGTGGCCCCATAATGCTGTGGGCTGTTGAATGGATTCGATCTTCTGGTCCAAGTGAACTGGTCGTGGAGGAAATGGTTATCTTCAGCTTCTTTGAGACCATTTGTAGCCATTCATGGACTTCATGTTTCCAAACACCGATGTCATGTCACCAGCTGACAGGTGTTTGAGATTTGTTTGGAGAACACTCTGGACAGTTCGAGCGAATTATTTGGCCATCCAGATCGCCCAACATGAATCCCATCGAACATTTATGGGATATAATCGAGAGATCTGTTCGTGCCAAACGTTCTGCACCGGCAACACTTTCGCAAAGATGGACGGCTATAGAGGCAGCATGGCTCAATATTTCTGCAGGGGAAATCCAATGACTCGTCGAGTCCATGCCATGGGGAGTTCCTGCACTAAGCTGGGCGAAAGGAGGTACGACACGATATTAGAAGGCATCTTATGATCTGTGTCACCTCATTTATGCGAATTGAAATTCGGCAGCCAGTCGCGCATTTCCAGAATCGATATAAAAAGGGTTTACACGACCAGCTAGTGCCATAATTGGGAAATCGGTCAACAGAAAACCTGATTTGGGGACGCGTGTAAACACAGTGACAGACAACACACACACTCGCGCGCGCGCTCGCTGCTGTAGCAGGTGGTTTTGAAACGTGGTCCGGCCTGTCTGCCGCTCTCACGCATATGCCAGCGTCCCCCTCCACAGAGGTCTGTTGCGCGAATTCTGTGGGCGAGGCACAGCGTCCGGAGGCTCCCGCAGCTGCGGCGCGGAGCCGGACAGCGCGATGGCCAGGATCCCGGCGGGACAGATGGGCGGCCTCGATTACACAAACGCCACGCAACCAGCGTGACACGCGCAGAGTGAAAGTGCGGACCGCACGCACTCACGCACTGCACTACTCCGGCGACGATAAAAGGGAAGAGCCGGTGCCCACTGCTGCCTGCCGATAGACGCACGTAGAAAGCCTGCCTCTTAGGACGGCACGCGCCTGCACCGGGGTTGAATGAAGGAAAGGAGGAACGAACAGTAGTGGTTTCCGTGCTGTCCATTTCAAGACTGGTCGATAGGTCAGCTGAATAAGGATGGGATCGCGGGTCGGCATTGGCCTTGTTTAAACAGCCAGCCGACATTCTAGAAAAATATAACTTGGGAAAATTTCAGATGTCTTAAATCGAAGAGGGTGTGCGACGATTTGAAGCCCGCTCCTGCCGATTGCGAGTGCAGTGATCCCAACAGTGAACCACCTCGCTCGGTCGCGTAAGTTTCCAGTCATGGATGAATACGTCTTGATGCAGATACGTTGGAATACTGTTCTGAACATCTCAGGGAACCATTACTTTTGTCAACATTAGGTATCGTTTCTCCGCCTTTATGAACAAGTAATTAGTTTTAACACTACTCAGGGTGTATCACGATGTTAATAGTGAAAACTGACAAGAGTGAAACAATACGAAAACGGAAGCAACAACCTTCCAGTATAAAAGGATCCACATGCAATCCGAAATGACACAATCCGAAATGTGTGGTTACGGGTCACCACTGATTTGATTCCAGTATGAAATATTCCCCCACTTTAGCAAAAATCTATTTGAAATACAAACTACATAGTCTCCATCTGACGGAGCTCAAATTTCATCTATAGTCCACGTTAACTTCAGCACGTTACCATACCCTCTAAGTTGTTAAAAAAAGGTTGCCCATGTGTCATCCCCGCATTTACATACAATACAGCCTTGTCTCTCCAGTTAAAAATTCTTTCAACAAACCCAGATCGCCGGCCGAGGTGGCCGAGCGGTTCAGGCGCTACAGTCTGGAACCGCGCGACCGCTGCGGTCGCAGGTTCGAGTCCTGCCTCGGGCATGGATGTGTGTGATGTCCTTAGGTTAGTTAGGTTTAAGTAGTTCTAAGTTCTAGGCGACTGATAACCTTAGAAGTTAAGTCCCATAGTGCTCAGAGCCAAATCCAGATCACATTGGAAATCCAGACAAGACTGTACACTTAGCTGCTGAAGTTCTTCAACCATACCAATGGGAGTGCTGCCCATTTTACTTGTTAGATGGCTGTAGACTTAAAAAGCCAGAGTACTGACGAGTGAGTTCAGGTGTTGGAGTCCAAGGTAAAGGCTCTGCTCGATCTATCCATCTTGGTCCTTACTGCCGCGTTAGATATCGTCTTACACCACCAGCGAAATGTTTCGGTGTCCCATCTTGTACACACCACATTCCCCAACCATAGATAATGGGTGAAATTAGAGCCCAGTTACATGGGGAATTAACTGAAAAGTTTACACGTCAAATACAGTTGTGCAGAGTAGGACAATACTCCATACTGAAGTCAATTGTGGCTCGTAAGCACACATTTGCATTTGCAGGGCAAGGGGTGGGGGGGGGGGCGAGTGGGGAAATATGGGAACTCCACAAACCATTCATTTTACGATGCCTAATACGGTGTAGGGAAAAATGACATACGAGACAGTTTCCAGTCCTCTCGGTATAGATAAATACAGGTCCTGAGGTCCCGTATGGGTTCAAAGGGAATCTCAGATCATTCTTCCTACAACATAAGGCAGGTTCAGGTGACAATGATGGAAATGGATAGCGATCAGCACTCTTCTCTCCAAAGTAGACCATAAAAGACTCAATATTAATGAGATCAGGTGACTTTGGTGGGCAGGGGAGATGCAGCATTTCATCCTCGTGTTTACAAAACATGTGCCTGACGAGGTGAGCTGTGTGAGCAGGAGTCCTGTCGTCTTTGAATGCAGCAAACACAGAGAACAAACACTTCGCCATGGGGTGAATCTGATCAGCGGAAATGGTCACTTAATCCTACGCAGTGATACGATCTTGCAGGGTAACCATAGCACCAGTGGTATACCGCTGTATGACTGCCCAAATCGTCATCGAATCCCAGCGATGTTTCACTCCTGGGACGTGCAATCTGCCAAAAGTTGGAAAGAGTGTGAAACAAGACTCATTCGACCAAATGCATTTCTTCCATTCCTCCATAGACCACGTTCCACGGCTTCGGCGCCACTGTTTGCTGCTACAGGCATTGACAGGGTTCGCAAGTGCGACATTCGCTCTGTAGTGACTTTTACAGCTGTCGTCGTCTTATTTTTCTTCACAGTCCTCTTCAATGATCGGCTGTAATGATCATGCACCACACATTTTCGTTCGTGTTGGGACTTCACGGATGATGTTTTCCAGCTTTCTCTGTAAGCGGTATATACTACTGACCATTAAAAGTGCTACACCACGAAGATGACGTGCTACAGACGCGAAATTTAACCGACAGGAAGAAGATGCTGTTATATGCAAATGATTAGCTTTTCAGAGCATTCACACACACCTACCACGTGCTGACATGAGGAAAGTTTCCAACCGATTTCTCATACACAAACAGCAGTTCACCGGCGTTGCCTGGTGAAACGTTGTTGTGATGCCTCGTGTAAGGAGGAGAAATGCGTACCATCACGTTTCCGACTTTGATCAAGGTCAGATTGTAGCCTATCGCGATTGCGGTTTATCGTATCGCGACATTGCTGCTCGCGATGGTCGAGATCCAATGACTGTTTGCAGAATATGGAATCGTTGGGTTCAGAAGGGTAATACGGAACGCTGTGCTGGATCCCAACGGCCTCGTATCACTAGCAGACGATGTGACAGGCATCTTATCCGCATGGCCGTAACGGATCGTGCAACCACGTCTCTATGCCTGAGTTAACAGATGGGGACTTTAGCAAGACAACAACCATCTGCACGAACAGTTCGACGACGTTTGCAGCGGCATGGACCTTCAGCATGGACCTTCAGCTGCGGTCACCCTTAACGCTGCATCACAGACAGGAGCTCCTGCGATGGTGTACTCAACGACGAACCTGGGTGCACGAATGGCAAAACGTTATTTTTTCGTATGAATCCAGGTTCCGTTTACAGCATCACGATGGTCGCATCCGTGTTTGCCGACATCGCGGTGAACGCACATGGGAAGCGTGTATTCGTCATCGCCATACTGGCGTATCACCCGGCGTGATGGTATGGGGTGCCATTGGTTACACGTCTCGGTCACCTCTTGTTCGCATTGACGGCACTTTGAACAGTGGCCGTTACATTCCAGATGTGTTACGACCCGTGGCTCTACCCTTCATTGGTAATACGGGACGCTGTGCTGGATCCCAACGGCCTCGTATCCTGATGAACTGTGGTATCGTGTTGAAGCTGCGTGCGCAGCTGTACCTGTACACGCCATCCAAGCTCTGTTTGACTCAATGCCCAGGCGTATCAAGGCCGTTATTACGGCCAGAGGTGGTTGTTCTGGGTACTGATTTCTCAGGATCTATGCACCCAAATTGCGTGAAAATGTAATCTCATGTCAGTTCTAGCATAATTTATTTGTCCAATGAATACCCGTTTATCATCTGCATTTCTTCTTGGTGTAGCAATTTTAATGACCAGTAGTGTATATCTTCGATGCAGTTACTCTTGAGACACCAAAAACTTCAGCTACCTTGGTTACGGAAACACCCACACAATTTTCCCACATTCAAATGCACTGAGTTCCGACATAATGCGCTCACAACTACACAGAACACTGTTCTGACCGCTACTGAGACTTGCAACGTATTGTCAGCAGTTCACGCCGGCCGCTGTGACCGAGCGATTCTAGTCGCTTCAATCTGGAACCGCGCGACCGCTATGGTCGGAGGTTCGAATCTTGCCTCGGGTATGGATGTGTGTGATGTCCTTAGGTTAGTTAGGTTTAAGTAGTTCTAAGTCTAGGGGACTGATGACCTTAGATGTTAAGTCCCATAATGCTTAGAACCATTTGAACAGCAGTGCACCAGTGCCGTTCGTGGTCAAACGCAACAGCGCCACCTGCAGGCTTGGGTAGCATCTGCATTTATGTTGAAGCACGCCTTACACAATTTTTCTATCCCGAAATATGTTAGCAACCGTATAGTTTCTCTGGGTCTTAACAGTGCAACATTTCGATAAACTTGATGTATTTTTGCGTATATTATTTAACGTCTCATTTGTCTTTAATATAATACACACAACATTAAATATACATGATAAATACATTACAGGCAAATGATATACTAAACCCTCTAAAGATGTGACGTACAAAGGGGCAATAAAACAGATTAGTAAAAAAAATGATTAATGGCGCTATGCAGTTTACAGAATACGAACCACGTACTGAACATCAAAACAATGAGCCCTTAAGAGCCTTACTGGAATGGCTAAAAAGAGTAGCCTATTGTTCTGTCAACATTTTGGTTCAAATTCAAATGGCTCTGAGCACTATGGGACTTAACATCTCAGGTCATCAGTCCCCTAGAACTTAGAACTACTTAAACCTAACTAACCTAAGGACATCACACACATCCATGGCCGAGGCAGGATTCGAACCTGCGACCGTAGCGGTCGCGCGGTTCCAGACTGAAGCGCTTAGAACCGCTCGGTCACCAGCGGTCGCCTCAACATTTTGAATGAGTTAGTAAATAATATGATCACCAACACAGATCCCCAAGTTAACTGAGTCTCAGTAAGATCATCGGCCTGCAGTAATCCGAATGGACCCACAAGAGAATTGTCCAGCTGGTGGGATTGGGATGTCATCTGTGCTTCAGCAGATACCAGTATCTACATGACTATCTTCCTAGTTCTTGACAGCATTGGTGTGCAGACTGACGCTGGACCAACGCACCAAACGGTAAATTTCTAACAGCTCAGCGGCCAGAAAACGAGTTAGAACCGTTGATGATTTCAGAGTGTCAGATAAGACTGGTCAAAACAGATTGCTGAAGGCGCGGCTACGAACAAGATTATCGCTCGCTGGACTACTTTTCACTGTGTAGTCAGTCACAGATGGAGACCCTGCTTCAGGTAGGAACAGTACAAAAGTTTATTCAGTGCTGACAATAACTTGTGTGTAGATATCGGTGATGAGTGGTGCGAGATCGACTTCGACCATTCAAATATAAGTTAAACATAATAGAGGCAAAGAATTTCATTTATTGATAAGGCTCACTTTTGTTCAAAAATGGCTCTGAGCAGTATGGGACTTAACATCTGTGGTCATCAGTCCCCTAGAACTTAGAACTACTTAAACCTAACTAACCTAAGGACATCACACACATCCATGCCCGAGGCAGGATTCGAACCAGCGACCACAGCAGTCGCGCGGTTCCGGACTGAGCGCCTAGAACCGCTAGACCACCGCGGCCGGCTCTCACTTTTGTAATGCCTTATTGGAACATCTTAGTAAGCTAGCTTTTGCTTCAACTTACAGTGTTGTTCACATAGCTAGTTGGGTAATTTTTCAGTATGTTTACCTTTCCTTGCACCCTGAAACAAGCGCTGTCTCTAACAAGACGTGTGGGAGCCATAGGGAACAGAGAATTCTTATTTCAGAACGGCTTTGCAGAATACAAGCAGCTGCAGGTGCAGGCACGCCAAAGTACTGTTCTACATCTTACCGAGCGAGGTGGCGCAGTGGCACCACGCTGGACTCGCATTCACGACGACGACGGTTCAAATCCACTTCCGGCCACACGGATGTCGATTATCCTTGATTTCTCTACGTCGCTCCAGGCTAAAGCCGGGATGGTTCCTTTGGAAAGACGGGCGGCCGATTTTTTTATCACCTCCTTTCATAAACCGAGCTTGTGTTCCGTCTCTAATGACCTCACTGACAACGGGACGTTAAACTCTTATCTTCCTTCCTTCCTCTATACCGTAGTATGACACACACTTGTGTTTCTCCATATTGCCCATATAGCAGCAATATTCTTTCAATGACAGTAGGAAACTTTGCTCTGAGTGGGAAGTATTTTTCAGGCTGGGTTTACTTCGACAATTTCCCTAGGAGTAGTGATAGGGAACGCATTATCGTAACCAAGTTAGATACAAAGCCAACACCCACTACAGTAGCCGATTAGCTCCACTGATGATGAGAATTGAGAGAATGATGAGATAAAAGAAACTATTCAAATTGTTAGAGAGGAAGAAAATTTAATCGTTACTGGTGACTGGAAAATAGTAGGAGAACATGGACTGAGGAAAAAGGAACGAGAAATGATGCCGCCTCGTACAATTTTGCACAGAGAGCAATTTAATCATTGCTAATACTTGGTTTAAGAATAAGAAAGGGTGGTTGTATAGGTAGAAGAGACCTGGAGACCCGGTAGGTTTAAGATATGTTACATAATAGTACGACAGAGTTACCGAAATCAGATTTCAAACTGCAAAACATTTCCAGTGGCGGATGTGGACTACCATAATAATTTATTTGTTATGAACTGCAAATTAAAACTGACGTAATTGCAAAAAATATGAAATTAAGGAGATCGGAAAAGGATAAATTGAAAAACCACCGGTAGTGGAGAGTTGTAAAGAGGGCTGAAACAGAGGACGGAGACGATCGGGTGTCTTTGAGCGATGAAATAGTGAAAGCTCCAGAAGATCACACAGCCAAATACTAGGCTGAGTAGCAATCCTTGATAAGTAAGCAAAGAAGGAAAAGTTGAAAGGCGTAAGGAATATGGAGAGGGTCTACTGAAGGAAACAAGCTTGAAGACAATATTACACTAATAGAAGAGGATACAGATGAAGATGACATGAAAAATATGATGAGGTAAGAATTTACAGAACACTGGAAGACGTAAGTTGAAACGAGGCATTCGTACACGACACTCCCTCAGAATTATTATTGAGACCTTTGCGAGAGCCAATTATGATAAAACTATTCCACCTAGTGTGCAAGATGTCTGAGACTAGCGAAATGCTCTCGGACTTCAAGAAGAATGTTGTAATCTCAATTCCAGGGAAAGTAGGTGCTGGCACTTTAATAAGTCATAGTTCCAAAATAGTGAGACAAATCATTTACAGAAAAAAGAAAAAGATGAATAAAGCTGACCTCGGTGAGAATCAATTTGGATTCCCGAGAAATGTAACAAGATGTGAGGTAGATATTGACTCTATGACTTATCTTAAAAGATAGGTTAAAAAAAGGCAAACCTACTTTTATAGCATTTGTAGACTTAGAAAAAGCTTTTAACGATGTTAACTGGAATAGTCTCTTCGAAATTCTGAAGATAGTGGGGGTAAAGTACAGGGAGCGAAAGGCGTGCATAGAAACCAGGCGGCATGAAAGAGAAGCATTCGTTGAGAAAGGAGCTAGATAAGGTTTTAGCCTATCCCCATGTTAAGCGAACTGTACATTGAGCAAGCAGTAAAAGAAACCAAGGACATATTTGCGGAGAGAGTTGAAGTCCAGTAAGGAGAAATATAACTTTGAGTTTTGCTGATGACACAGTAATTCTGTCAGAGACAGCAAAAGGCTTGGAAGTTCAGTTGAACGGAAAAGAGTAATGGAATGGAGTCAAATTAAATTAGGTGATGCTGAAAAAATTTTATTAGGAAATGAGACGCTGAAGGTTGTAGACACGTTTTGCGATTTGGTGGGCAAAAATCTGACAATAGACGAAGTAGAGGATATGAAATGCAAACTGGCAATTTAAAAAAGAGGGAGAGAAAATTAGCCATGTGCTACAACGTCTCGGATGACAAGCAAAGAGGTCTTGCTATGAAAAAAAAAAAAAAAAAATAGCATCCCAGACCACCACTCTGGGCTGTCGGGCCGATAGGAGGCGACAGTCAGGTTGCTATCCCACCACAGGGGGCAACAGTCATCTTCGTATCCCACCACTATCTGGGGCGTCTCCAGACACTTCTTCGCTGGTCATTGGGGTTCAGTTCGAAGTGGGACTCATCACTGAATACAGTTCTACCCCAGTCTGAGAGACTCCAGGCCGGAGGCGTGTCTGGATAGACCCCGGACAGAGGTGGAAAACCAATCCGACTGTCGCCCGCCATACGGCTCGACAACCAGTATTGATGGCCTGGAGTGCTGTTTCATTTCATAGCCAGACCCCTTTGGTTGTCATCCGCCGCACCGTTACAGCACGGTGGTATGTCGACGGTATTCTACTCCCCCTTTTGTTACTTTTTGTGGCAAGCCATCCTAGACTTACATTTCAGCAAGACAATGTCCGCTGGCGCACGCTGAAAGATCTACTGATTGTCTAAGGCTACGGCCACACTTGCGTTTTTTGAAGCTGGACGCTCAGCGTCAAAAGACGCCACAGTTACAGACAGGCTGGAGAAGGCCGGTAGTGGCCACACACAGTGTCTTTTGCTGCCAACGTCCGATGGGAAGGCGCATCCTCAAGGTCAGACGCCAGTCGGATGGGCCTGCGGGGTGGAGGGGGGGCATTCCCTGCGTCCAAAGACGCTTCTCACATTGCGTTCCCATGTGAACTTAGTAGTAACTTTGCA
This sequence comes from Schistocerca serialis cubense, assembly GCF_023864345.2. Classification (NCBI taxonomy): domain Eukaryota; kingdom Metazoa; phylum Arthropoda; class Insecta; order Orthoptera; family Acrididae; genus Schistocerca; species Schistocerca serialis. The sequence continues at coordinate 703,961,877 of NC_064638.1, forward strand.
GTGTGTCAACACAAAGTAGTGTGTGTAGTCAAGTGTTTCATTACAGTTTTTTCGATGTGTGAGATGGAAACGACTTTCAAAATGCGGATTATAAAAACAGACAAAAAAGAATAGACAGTTGGCTAGCTGTGACATCTAATGCTGTTGATGAAGGTTGGGACAACATGGACAAAGAAACAAAAGAAGTCTTAGGTAAGTGTAGTAAAAACATTTAATTTGGGTAGTATAAAAGATCAAAAATACAATAAAATATTTAAATTTTATAAAAGACATCTGGTGAATTACATTTGTTATATTAAGTAAGTACAACAAGTCACCATATATGCGCTTTATTGTAGAATATTAGAGGTGTCTTGTTATGCCAGAACTTTTTCACTCAGCGATGTTTGCATATCGATTTTGCCAGGGTACCGAACCTGCGGTAGAACAGAAATATTCAGCAAACTGATCTCTTGTGTGTGTGTTCCTTTCACGGTCCCTCTTGTCCCCTCGGCCGGAATGCTGTCCAAAGGATATGATGATGTGTCTTCAAAGTTGTACCCATCGTTTTCCAACACAGAGTTGTGCAGTACACAAGTAGCTTTAACAATGATGCCAACCAAATAGATATTGACGTCAATCGGACGGTGGAATATACGCCATTTATTGGCTAAAATACCCAATGTACATTCCACTTACCGCCTGGCAGTCGATAAACGGTAGTTAAAAATTCTTTTAATGTTAGTCATGTCCTTACCGGGGTCTGGTCTCAGGTTTCCACACAGACCAGATGTATCGTTTGGTAATTAAATTGTTAGAATAGAGTTTCTTGCCAAAATTAGTACTTTTCAGGATGTTTGAATCACCCTCGTGTCCAAAGGCCCCAACGTCTGTATATCTGAAGCAGTAATTTGCATCAGCTACTGCCATTAAAACTACTGAGAAATATTTCTTATAGTTAAAGTATTCACTACTCCATCCCCATGGATTGATCACGCTAATATGATTACCATCAATACATCCCATGCAATGTGGAAAATTGGCTTTTTTTTTTTTTTAAACTGTAAACTAATATTCAACCGATCTTCAGCAGTTAATTGTTTCATGTATTGGCCTTACATTGTTACCCAGATTGCTGAGCATGTCTCACGAATAATCTTTGAAATTTTTGAACGTCCAAGTAGAAACTGGACGTGTAGAGATCTGATGGAATTGCCAGTTGCTAGATACCTACAATGAAACATTGATAATGGGTTAAAAGTAAAACCAATATTTATATTAAGTGTTTTTTTTTTATTTTTTTAGGGAAGGATGTCAAAAAAGTGGAAGAGCATTAAGGATTGCTACTACAAAAATGTGAAAATGCACGAAGGAAAAGTGGCGATTCATTAAAATCCAGGAAACATTACATTTATCACAAACAGTGGTCATTTCTCCGATCTTTATGTGTAGAATGAGAGTGAGTATTCCATATTTATAATGTTCGTGCATTTTTAAGTTCCAGACCGAGCAATGCATGGCCACAAATTCTAAAATTTTACTATGGACAATTACAGTTTTCTCTTTTAACCACGGGACATCTGGGAATATGACTGTCGATCTAACAGAAAGTACGCAAAACGCTGGAAACAACACTGCACAACAAGAAGCAAGCACAACACCGGAAATACAACATACTACATCCAAGCCCCTTGCATAGCGCAAAGGGAGAAATAAAGTCCTTTTCCGAAGAAACGAAAACAGGATGAGTTTGAAAAAAAGTTGTTGGGCGTTTTGGAAACGAGTTTGCAACAATCACATCCAAAGGAACCTAGAACTAATGATCCATATTAAATGTTCTTACTTTCGCAAATGCCCCTTATTAAGAACTTTAGCCCAGCTTACAAGATGGATTTTCAATTGAAATATTGGTTCAGTCCTACACACATGCACAGCCGTCCAGAATTACATCTGAAAGTGACCAACAATCATCTCAGACCATAAGCAGCTCACCTACAATGATCTTCGAGGAAAAATCATAAGATTCAATCCTGTCCTTTTATGCATTGTAAACAAATAATACAATAAGTAATAAAACTTCACTTACCTCAAAGAGTAATGATAGTTTTTCTTCAGCCCTTATACAATCACGTAGTCGAGTTTTTCTTCCAGCAATAGGATTCGACACATGAGACAGTAGAGTTTCGTATGACTTAATATACATCCTGTAGTACTCAAAAAAACTTTTCAGGGTTTTCTTTAAGTTTGTTGTGTAGCACATTGAATGTTCCACTCTCTGATCTGTCCTCAATTATTGGATGAGTCCAAAAACGTCTTTTTTGTCTACGTCGTCTCCGTCGAATCAGTAACAATGCAGCACATATTATTAGTGCAGATTGTTTACTTAATACATTCATTTCTCAATGCTGCGATGTCACCCAGGCATGGCTTGAAACGCTACTGAGCCATATATGGCTACATTCACGTCTTTTGTCGCTAGGACGCGTTGCGCTGAAAGAAGCTATATACACGGTCGATTGTGGCCACAACTAGGCGACTTTTGAAGCTGCTTCTTTAAACGCTGAGCGTCCAGCTTCAAAAAACGCAAGTGTAGCCGAAGCCTTCGTATTTGCCACACCCTACCTTGGCCAGTAATGTCGCCGGATCTCTCCCCAACTGAGAACGTTTGGAGCATTATGGGCGGAGCCCGACAACCAGCTAGGGATTTTGTCGATCTAACGCGCCAATTGGACAGATTTTGGCACGATATCCCTCAGGAGAGCATCCAACAACTCTTTCAATCAATGTCAAGCCAAATAAATGCTTACACAAGGGCCAGAGGTGGGCCAACGCATTATTGATTTGTTCAATTTTTGAAGCTCTTTCTCTTGAATAAGTAATCGAGTTCGATTCCTTCTGAAGCATTTTCAACCGTTCCGCGCTCAAGCAAGTTGTACCGAGTTCCGTTGCATTAGATGTGTCTCGTTCACAATTCATAGAGTGATTATTATGTACTCTTTCAAATGGTTAAAATGGCTCTGAGCACTATGCGACTTAACTTCTGAGTTCATCAGTCGCCTAGAACTTAGAACTAATTAAACCTAACTAACCTAAGGACATTACACACATCCATGCCCGAGGCAGGATTCGAACCTGCGACCGTAGCGGTCGCTCGGTTCCAGACCGTAGCGCCTAGAACTGCACGGCCACTCCAGCCGGCTGTACTCTTTCGAATAGTCCTGTTCTCGCTTACTATAAAAATGCGGTAGAGTGTAGCAAGGTTAACTATAGTAACTTTACATTCAGGTGTGTGTGTGGGGGGGAGGGGGGGGGCGGAAGCGGGGGGGGGGGGGGGGGGGTCACCCGGTGGGTTTGTCGTCATCAATGAGTAAATTACTACTTTCCCCTCTTATGGGAACATTTTTTCTTTAAGAGACGAAACTAACAATGTGATAATTTACAAATGATACAGCACAGCAATCAGTTGTCCTTTTTTTGCAGAGAGTTGAAAGAACTGTGACAGAGGCCTGAACAACAGGGAACGGACATGCATTGCTACTACGTTGTCACTAACCGAAATCTAGATTTGCCAAATAAAACCTGCAAAAATGGCCGACTGATTAATGTTTTCCATCATTTATATATCGTATCACAGTCGCTGAGTGCACCCACATTCCTAATGGAAGGTAACCTAATGTCCTAGTTGTTATTAACCAGTATGCTTCAGAACAGCTGTAAAAAACGTGAAAAATATGTGGAGAAAGGACATCCAGTAAATAAAGCATCAATTCACAGATTACATCAAGTGCAGTTAATTCTCTTAAAGTGATGTGTAATAGATTTCCAGCCTTTTCCAATCATCAAATAGCTCAAACTCATTATTATCTGCAAAACAAACACAGTTTCTGTAGGCACGGATAAAGTATATACCACATGCTGGAAAACTAACTGTAGCTCAGAATGGCCTGGTATTAATAACAACATCGCTCACTGAAGATGCTACAACGAGATGAAACTCCACTTATTACATCCTTCACCGTTTAGAATAACTGCTGGATGCTGTGAACACAACTGTAGCAGTTATAAATGAAGACTTTATAATTTTTTGGGTGCTTCACTTTTTTGTCCGTGTGTATCATCACATACACAACACTAAAACATATAAATAGTCTTTGAATTTTAAAAATAACTAAACCATATATAGAGAATGTACTTTCCGAGCTTCAGTATTCGCATAATCCTTGACAATTTCACCCTAATTTCAATTTAGTTTACAGGAGGGCCCAGTTAAACAAGTGAGTCTGAAGCGCACAGAAGTCTGTCACTCAAGTAAAATGAATCTGTTGCTCATGTTTATATGTGTTGCCCATGTTTCTATGTAGCATAAAATTAGTATTACAGTAGCTTCGAATGCAACCATCCAATCCCTAGGTAGGGACACCTCTGTGTTTCATAGGTGTCTTCAAGAAAACAGAAAATGAAATTTCCCTTGTGTGGTCTAGTGTAAACCACTTTGTCTTACTGCATTTGTATATAGCACGTGGAAAAAGGAAATACGTTCTCGTGGTCTGTAAGTGAGACGCGTGATGGAAGTAACAGAATTGTTACTGTCAGACGAGAGCACATGTTCTGCGTTTCCAACTGACATTCTGCTGACGTAGTATCAACAGATGCCTCACAGTGTACGTATTAAATGGTGCGGCAAATGGGAACTTACTCCAAAGTTGAATTATGTGGGACAGTGCAATTCCTGTGGGCAGAAAGTCACAATTGCACACAGATTCACCATGAAATTCTGGTGATACATGCACCAAATGTAATGTTGTGTCCACCCGTGGTGAAATGGTGCCAATCATTTGACCAAGGCCACACAAAGTCCAGGCAATCATAGATGTGATTTGCAGCAATCGCACATTTTCCAGGAATGAGAACATTCCCACAGCTATTCTCAAATAGTTACACGATAAAGGAGAGGATTTCTATCTTCGAGGTACTGAAAGACTGGTAGAACATTTCGACTGTTTTTTTAAAGAGACTTGGTGATCGTGTTGAAAACCAGTGTCATGTATTGATGTCAGTTCGAGTACAGCATTCAATAAGAGCTACCTGGCCTGCCAAAATAATATGTAACTTACTTTTTGAATTCCTCCTACATTATTCGAAGTGTCAGGATATACTTTTCCAGAGACAACTGTGGCTTCAGCCTAGTGGGAATTGTCTCCCCCTGTCCACCTCGTTGATAAAATAAATTCATATTATCTATGTTCATTTTGGTACAAAATACTCTATAGATGAACTATAAGAACACATGATTTTGGGTAATGTGTCAAAAGGGATCAAGAAAAAAGTCTTGTGACAAACGTCAAAACCAATGTATCAACAACATAGTTTGAAAGATTGACACACTGTGAGACTCCAACACAGCTTGTCAAAATTGTTGCCATTGATTTGTGAAGAGAACTGACTAGACATTTATCATCCACATTTTTACAATACATTTCAAGCAAATGATTTACACAAATATTACTTTATTTACATTTATATTACAGTAGGTGACAACATGCTGCTCTTTTTCAGGAACGTTTTTTCCTCCTAAGGCCAGTCACACCATAGAAACACCTGAAGGGTACATGTGCAACTTTTCACCTATTTACACACCAATGATGCTGTTAAGATGATCAAGAAACTAATTCATCACTTGCCTGCCACATGGTCTGCCTATCCACTGTGTCGATCATCATACGGCTGTAGTGTGGGAACAAGGCAGACAGGTGTGGGATGAACTTCTGGACCACACACACACCATCCATTAAAGCATTGTAACCACTATGGAAGTAGAGGATAATGGATGATTGGTAGAGGGCAAACATATCTGTACCAGCTAGTAATGAGCTGTCACATCCAGCACAGAGGTGGACAGTGTTAACCATCCTGGTACATAAGGTGCACATCCCCTGTGACAAAAGAAAGCCTGCCAGCTCACAACAACACACAAAGGAGGCATTATGAAAAAATGGGTAGTGAGGTACAGATTAGAAGGGTGTTCAAGAAAAGAAAAACTGGGAAGAGGAGGAAGGAGGCAAGAGACTCACTTTCCTTCCTTACTTGGAGCCACTCTTAGCCAAAATTTCGAGGCTGCTCAGAAAATGCAACATCAAAACTGACTTTCATCCACTGCCTAAGATGAGTAACTTTCCTTGATGTGCCCATCAATACAAGGGGCAAATGCAACACTGTTAATTCAAAACACTGCAAGGAACACATTATGTATGTATGACTAGGACACAGCAAAATCAGCAGTGGCAGAGCCTAGTGTAGATGAAGATTGCTCTTTTGATTTTGAGAACACCAAGTTGAAATGCCAAGCAACCAGCTATTAGGACAGCATTATCAAAGAATCCACTGAACTAAGGTTCTGTGAGAATTTTGTCAATAGGTACTTAGTTTGGCATCTAACTGAGAGCCCTGATCTAAGGCTTTTAGGATGTCATTTGAAAAAGTGAAAGTTGGGATATGTTCTAAGATTCTACAATGCACAGAGGTTAACAAAGTCACCCATAGTTCTGTGGATCTCTTTATGTTACCCTTCTTGTAAAACAATGCTGACTTGTGCTCCAAATATTGGCCACAACATTTTGTTTGGGGACCTACGGAAGATTATGGTTAAAAGAGGAGAGAATTAAATCACAGGTTGTGTGACAAACTGGAGCAATACTGCAGAGTCCTCCTTTTTATAGGAACATTTGAAAATGTTCAGCCTTTCTCTATTTGCTTCACTACCATCAATTTCAGTTCCTGTGTCATCCATGAATGTCTGGATACTAACATTAATGTCATGGATGGCCTTTACATATGACCAGAAGGTCTTCACATTTTGTGACAGGTTTCTTGATAAAATTCTACTACGGTAGTCGTGCAAGGCCTGACGCATTTCCCTGTTAGCCCACTATCATTCTTTTGTCACTGCTCTTAACTCTGGCCCTGTCAGTGGTTTATACTTATTGAGCAGTAGTTGCTGCTTCTTTAGAGGTTTCTTTAAGGAGATTTTATACCTTGGAGCATCCACACCATCAGTAACTGTTCTACTGGGTACATATCTATCCAATGCTCGGTCACGCATTCTTCACAACCTGAGCAACAGTCCCTCTACATGTTAATACCTACAGTTAAAAGTTTTGTTTTTCCTTCAGATGTGACATTACAGCCTCTATCAATGCTACTGAACATGTAAATCTTTGTAGTTGTTTTAGCTGCCATTTGCACATCAGAAACCGTTGTTGCCACTGCTTAGTTATGAACACATACTAGTTCAATATGGGCAGCCCAAATAAGAACAGTATGTACAGCCATCTGATATTTCCATAATCAATGGGCTTCCAAGGAGTTTCCATGAAAGACATTTAATATTGTTTTCTAGATCTCTTGTCACACCTATTTCCTTTTTTGAGGCATCAGACTTCTGAACAGTTTGATATGGCACACAATGAATTCCTCCCGTATGCCAGCCTCTTCAACTTATTAAGCACTCACACCCTACATCCTCAATTATTTGTTATATTCTAGTCTTTGCCTTCTCCTAGACTGTAGCCCTCTACATCTGCCTCTAGTATGTTGCCAAGAGAGTTATCCCCCTTATGTCTTAACATGTCCTATCAGCTTGTCAGTGTTTTCTTTATCGTCTTTTCTTCACCGGTTCTGTGGAGAACCTACTCATTCCTTATTAGTTCACCTAAATACCAATGTCCTTCTACAATACCACATCTTGAATGCTTCAGATCTTTTCCAATTTTCCCACAGTCCATGATTCACTATCATACAATGCTGTGCTACAAACATACATTTTCAGATTTCTTCCTCAGATTAAGGCTGAAGTTCAGTCCTGCATAGAAAACTTCTTTTGGTAAGGATGCCCTCTTTTGCCTATGCTAATCTGCTTTTTATAGCCTCCTTGCACCACCTGTCATGCATTATTTTGCTTCCAAGTTAGCTTCATCTGATATTAAATTTATTGCTCATCTCATTTCTACTAATCTTCATTACTTTTGTCTTCTTTTGGTTTACTCTTTATCCACATCTTGTACTCAGACTTTTCATTCCAATCAACAGATCCTGTAATGACAATATATCAGTGAATATTACTGTTGATATTCTTTCACCATGAATTTTACTTCTGCTCTTGAGTATTTTATTTCTGTCAATGCTCTTTCAATGTATATATTCAACAGTAGGGGCAAAAGGCTACAACCCTGTCTTACACTTTTTAATCTGAGCGTGTCGTTCTAGGCCCTCCCTTCTTTTTACGTATTCTTGGTTCTTGTGCATATTGTACATTATATGTCTTTCTCTGTAGCTAACTTCTATTTGTCCCAAAATTTTTAACACCTTGCATCATTTTATATTGTTGAAAATCTTTTCCAGTCTGAAAATTCTGTGTGTCTATTTTTCTTAATTCTTGCTTCTATTATCAATTGTAACTTTAGAACTGACACTCTGTGTGCCTACTTTTCTGAAACCCAAACTGATCATCTAACAGTCCTTTACTTTCTTTTCAATTCTTCTGAATATTACTTTTACCTACAACTTGAAGGCATGAACTGTTCATTTGATTACGCAATAGTTCTTGAACTTATCCACTCTTACTACAATCGGAATTGTGTGGATGATATTCTTCAGAGTCTGACAGTACGTCTCCAGACTCATAGATTCTACCCGTCAACTTGAATAGTCACTTGGTTACCATGCCTTCCACCCTCCCAATTACTTTAGAAATTCTGAAGGAACATTACCTATTCCTATTGCCTTATTTGATCACAAGACTTCCAAAGTGCTACTAAACTGTTAACTCTATTACTTGAACTCCTACGTATCCTACGCATGCAACCATTTCATCTTAGCATACATGCACTTACTGTTTATTTCTTTCCTAACTGACTTATGGTTCTGTATTCATGAACATTTCTGCACTCCCTTTTTCCAACAATCAGTTGATGTGTTTCTTCTATTACCTATGGTGTTTTCACAGTTACCTTCCTTGTACATATATTTGACTATCCAACTTCCGTTACTGCTGTTTTTAGAGCTGTGAATTCCTCTTCAACTCAACTGCCTACTGTGGTAGTCATTATCACAGTATCCATAGCCCCCGATGACTTAAAATGCAGCTCACAATTCCTCAGTGTTTCTGTATCCCACTGCTTTGCAAATTCTAAAGGTCTGTACCAAAATGATGCTGAAAAACATCACAACTAAGCAGAAAGACAATCAAAGAAACTTGTGCATTGATCATCTTGACAGGAAAGCCAATGACCATGAATTGTTCAGCCTTGTGACCACACATCGAGAACCATGGATTTTTTCGAACGAACCTCAGACAAAGCACCAAAGTGAGGAGTGGCACACTGAGACATCTTCTCAACCAAGAAAAGCTCAAATGAGTAAATCAAAACATTGCCGATTTGCTTTTATGACAGGAGGGGTATCACACATATAGAATTTGTTCCTCTAGGACAAACTTCAAGATGTCCTTGAAAAGCTCATGAAAAGAATCAATTGAGTGAGACCGGATATTGCAGATAAGTGGATGCTGTATCATGAAAAAATGTCACATGGTCACTTCTACCACAGAATTTTTTTACCTCAAAAGGCATTTTGATTGTTGCACAGTCCCTCTATTCACCCAATCCGAGTAGTCGTGACTTTTTTTCTTTTCCTGAAACTGAAAAATGTCATGTTGGGGCTCCAGAAAATATTCAAAGCAATGTGAGTGACATTTTAAAGGTCCTACCAGTTGAAGGCTTTCAGCACTCCTACTGAGACTGGGAACAACAATTATGCTAGTGTACAGCTGCCAAAGGGAACTACTTTGAAGGGGACCAAACTGTTTGAATAATAATAATAATAATAATAATAATAAAACTTTTGATAGATAAAAAAAATCAGTCTCAATACTTTTCTCACACATCTCGTACTTACGAGCTAACAGAAAGCTACGAATGTGTTTGATGGATTGTACAGGATGTCACGAGAAACAAATTGAGAACAGCACTCCTGGTCTGGAAACAAATTCAGTGACTGGATGAGTGTCACAGTTACATGGACCCATGGTATAAACCTGGCCACCTCTTCAGCAGCAAATGCGAATTTGTAGCCCGGTGGACAAGTGGAATTTCTTGCTAGGGGTCAAACAGTGTTCAGAGCATTAAATGGTGTTGAACATGCTCGCACCTCTGACAATGCTGTAGAGCCCACTAAGCCCAATGTCAAAACTTAAGTCTGCTACTGAAAAGGTAACCATATAATTTTGACCCTCAACAGTTTCATTTTAAGACTTTTTGGAAATGGGTTGTTCAATATACACTCTACAATTCCTCAAAGTCTGTCAGTATAATTTTGTTACAACCTCTATATGTAAATTATGATGTCTTTCTAGTTTGTTTTGCCACTCTTGCACCAGGATCCTATATGAAGCTCCTTTTAGACTTTATTCTAGCCTTGTTCTTAGACAGAAAGGAATTCATATCTCTCTCTCTCTCTCTCTCTCTCTCTCTCTCTCTCTCTCTCTCTCTCTCTGTGTGTGTGTGTGTGTGTGTGTGTGTGTGTGTGTGTGTGTGTGTATTTCGTTGAAGTTTGATACTTGATCCTTTTTTTATGGCTGGTGCCTGTAAAGACAAAATACATATAACAACTGGTAAAAAATGCTGCATACTTCCAAAAAATGTTGAATAATTATGAAGAGAGAATAGAGAATTACTTGTGCATTAGCATTTAAGGAGTCAGGTCTCCTTGCAATATTTTCTTAAACAACTCTGCAATGATGTCTTCTATGTTTCTGTTGATATAACAAGCATAAATAAGTTCTTCACTATTTTTTTGCTTTACTACTTTAAGGTAGGCAGTTTCTTTACAGTGAGGGGTAAATTGTAAGAACTAGACAAAGCTCTTGAGAAAATGAATGCAGGAAACCAAAAAGCTTAAAAATATAAATAATTTCATTATTAACAAACACACAATACTTACATAAAAACAATAATTGTTAATACAATAATTATCAAAATTACAGTTTTTATTGTTGGTCTAAACACGAACACAAAAATCATAAAATTTATTTGTATTTCCTGAAACAATACTTGTTCCATTTCTTAAAGGGAAACATGGTAGTATGTTAACTAAATGCATTACAAAGATATTTCCTTCCTGGAGGAATGCCAACTATAAGATTGTTTTTAGGAGTACATGTTTCTGGTATCAACTTTCCTATGTGTGCAGTATAGCCATGTTCTTTGGCATAAAGACAACGGTCAGTATCTATAACATACATGCACATATGTCCCTGAACTGTCTTAGCATTTTCAGATCCATGTGTCTGGTCTGCACAATGGCCTAATACTAAATAATCATGAACATTCAAGCTTGAATTGCGAAATTCTTTACTGCGAGGATAACACAAGACATGATTATCTTGGACACCTCCATAACAACACGGACAACATACAAATGCAGCCTTCTGAGTAATACAGCACTGAATTACTAAATCTGTTGCTACACCACATGCATGCAGAGATACACCAATATCAAATGATGCATCAAAGTAATCTAGATTTGTTTGACAAAGGTCAATATTTGACAATCCTAAGAGAGAGACTTTTTCCCAGGCACGATTCAAAGACTCCTCCTTATTTTCTAACAGGACTATGCGGCAACGTGGAAGCATATAAGCAAGTATTATACCCAAATGTCCAGTGCCTGAACAGAAATCAACTATAGTGAATCCAGGTTTTGCAATTTTTAAAACGGCTTTAGCTAAATTTTCCAACTGCTGTTTCTTCCTCAGCATTCTTGATGGTGGGATATTGCCACCTTCAGGCAGTGATCTGTATGGGAGGCATGACCAGTCAAATGGTACTTCATTTCCAAATGGCATCTGTGCTTTACGAGGGAATATTCCCAACTGTGAAACTATTCTCAATGACTCTTCAACTTCCGTTTGATGTGTAAATATCCTGCTCTTTGGTTTGTAACGTTTAGGATCACTTTTGTAAAGGCTGTATTCTTCCACCTGAGGAAGAACGTAACTGATATACGAGTAATCAGACACTCTACTTGTAATGTCTTTAATAACAGAGAGCGCTTCTCTCACACCATTCTGCAGCAGCATATTCTCATACCATTTTATCATTAAGGGAATGTGCTGCTTAAGATAAACCACATTAAGTGCTTGAAATAAAATGTGGATGCATGGCAGCAACATGATGTCTGCAAGTGTCATGTTTGGTCCTTCTGAAAATGTGTGTTCAATCACATTCGCCAGGTTACACTTAAGTGCATCATTTTTTTGCTTCCCAATATTGTGAATACGAACAGGTTGGCTCATGTGAATCTCAAAACGTGCCAAATCAAGAGGAAGCATTACTTCTCCTGACTGCAGTTTGGACCTAAGAATATGCTTAACAGTACCAACCATATCCACTTCACAGAAGCGTGTCCAAAGTGAAGACTCAGCTGAAGCTACAAGGCAGCCCTGACGAAAACCTAATAGCTGTTGTGCTCCAGAACTGGCAGGGCACATCTTAACAAGTTGGCGCAAAACACTGCATAGACCTGCTACACAAATTCTGCCAGAAACAGTTAGTATGAGTGGTAAGCGACACAGCTTAGAGGTAGGTGGAGGCTCACTGACTACACAATACTGTAATTTCGATATGTCAATGAGGAGCAGTTCATGATCATTAGTCTTCTTCACTATAAATGCCACTGACACTTCATTGTGCAACTGCAGGTAATCCACAGCAAACAGGCATACAGCTGTTTCCAGTGGTGCTAGCACATTAGCTGAACTTCCGGGCTCCTCTGCTACTTCTACATACAGTCCATCCATTTCTGTGAAAATAAAATAAAATAAAAATTTACATAGTTCTGAAATTTATGAACATACCTGCTATTGGTATTAGTTTCCAGAAATAAAGAACAGGAAATTTCATAGATTAAAAAAATGATTTAATGTTATTTACATCTGGATAAATTTTACTCTAAGCAAAAATGTTTTATTTTAAAAATGATAGTGAAGTAGAGCAGCACATATTTTACAATTAAACAGCCTAATCTGCAGCCTTTCTACAGTCTTGCTATAATTTTTTATGATATTAGAAATGTTGTTTACAAAACTTCTTAATTATACTTCCATGAGTAAAGATGTTCTCAACTGGAAATTATTCAAATTAACAAATCATTGCCAGAGGTGGAAGAAGTGAAAACCAACAGAAAATGTACTAGTACCAACTGAGGATTAATCTCATAACATACTACCAAGTTCTCTCTCCCTCTCCCTCGATGTAAACTTAAACTTATGAGTATACATGGCAACATAAGAAGAAACCTCTGAAAAAATAAAACCTTGCTTGTCATTACTTATGTCCGTCTCAGTGCTAGAGTGCATCCAGTCCTGCATTTGTATCCTTGCTGTTATGTTTTGAGTTGATGTGGTTGTCAGTAAATATTACCTATTCTATGTGCAGCTTTGGATATATGACAGCAAAATGCGCACTTTCAGCATCTGTCCTGTATTGTTGTTTAAGCAGCGCTTCTAAAAGTGCGTGGCTATAGTGATCCTGCGTTTGAAACTCAGTTTAGCAGATCAGAAAGTGGAGCAGAATGTGATGTTAATTCCATGCAAACTGGTGGTGATGACTGTTCATCAGCTGACACAGTTTGAGATGTGCCCACTAGTGGTATAAAATAAATCACAGCTATAAACATTTGAAGCTATTCTGAAATTCATGGTATGACTTCACATCTATAAAGAAAGTAAAAAAATCAGTCAAAGCCCAGTGCACAAGTATATTTACAATTTTATTTATGGTCACCTTAAAACATTTGTATCTCGTTATTGTAAGCTTTAAGGACTTTTGTTGTCTAGAACGTATTTTGCTAGCTACAGATCCACACATACTGGTATAATAATTCATTTCTTTAAATAAAATGTTACTTTTCTACAGCACTACTCACATCAAAATGACTGTGGAAAGTCTATCAGGGTATATACATGGACAAGAGAGAGAGGGGGAAAAAAAAATAATTAAATGACAACATAGTTTCCTTGGAAGCTGTATACATATCAATTCTTCACGTGCTTGCGGTTTTATACACTGGCGTAGAACTTCCTGACATTTTAGCAAATGAAATCCAGCAACAAACGACTCATTTTGGAAATGTCTTTGATGCGCAGCATAATGTACACTTCATATTTTTGCATTATGAAAGTATAAATACAAATTCCACTAAATACAGCACGGTAGCTTCTGAAGTGCAGAAATTGAGATTATGATGTGCTTCAGTCAGCCAGCCGTAGCTCATGTCACGTGATTTCACCTGCCAATGACAGCATATATGATATTCAGAGCAAGAACATGTGATGTAGTTGGCCAATAGCAACATTACTGTTAAGTAGTTTGAACACATAAAAAGAAAAAGTTAATGTTTTAAATGAAATATACGAGGGTTGGAACTTTAATAGTGGCAACTATTGATTTACAGCTCGTAAATAGACACGTGTTTCAATGTTTTACTGATCTTCAAAGTAGTCACCAGCATTGTGTATAACCCACTGCCAGTGATGTGGAAGTCATTGGATACTCTTAGCAGTGCCAGTTATGTTTTCAGTTTAAGCAGCGCGGTCTATTGCCCGACGATTTTGTAGCAGTTCTGAAGCGAATGCCGTGAAGCGTTTCCTTCAGTTTAGAAATTGAGTTGAACTTACGAGGGTTTAAGCACTTTGCAGTCCCATCAGTTAAACAAATCAGTAACAGCTTGCACTGCACATGCTTGAGCACTGTCCTGTAAAATGATGGTCAGGTCCTGCAGAAAGTGTCATCACCTCTGTCTCTAAGCTGGTCATAGGTTTTGTTCCAAATATGAACAGCATAGAGACAGAAGTGACAACGCTTTCTGCAGGACCTGACCATCATTTTATAGGACAGTGCTCAAGCATGTACAGTGCAAGCTGTTACTGATTTGTTTAACTGATGGGACTGCAAAGTGCTTAAACCCTCGTAAGTTCAACTCAATTTCTAAACTGAAGGAAACACTTCACGGCATTCGCTTCAGAACTGCTACAAATTCACTGGGCAATAGACCGTGTCGCTTGAACTGTCAATACAACTGGCACTGCTAAGAGTATCCTACAACTTCCACATCGTCGGCAGTGGGTTATACACAATGCTGGTGACTACTCTGAAGGTCAGTAAAATTTTGAAACACGTATCTATTTTGTACGAGCTGTAAATAATAGCTGCCACTATTAAAGTTCCAACCCTCGTATATAACAGTGTAGCTACAAGAAAGGCTAATATATATTTTCCCTTTAAATATGTGAAACACAAATGTGCAAGTAAAATTTTGAATAATGAAAAAAATGGCTGGTCTTCTGGATAGGAAATTCTTCTATGTGGCTGGTCCTCAAAGTGTTAAGTTTTGAATAAGAGTCAAACGCTCCGTGATTTGAGATCATTGCACATTCTCACATGTAACGTAATTAATTTTACTTAAAACAAAACTTACTTTGAAAGTACCGCTTCTAGAACCATCATTTGCAATATTTTCCTGCAACTTGTTAAGAGCCCAACATACAAGCGACAGCAGTCATCCCTTAAATGCGATATCGCCTATAATCACTCACTTGCCTTGATATTCCACACGAGCAATTTGCCAAGCATTTTCAATCAGTATTATGAACGCCACTGTATCATGAAGTACTGCTATGGAAAATGAAGTGCTATGTTTAATAGCAGTTGCAGCTGATTTCCATATCCCCATTAATACTTCTCAAAGATAAATATTAAATAAATAAACATTATAATTTATTAAACTTGTTTTGAAACACTTTGTCCTCTTAACATTACAGTAGGTACATATGTCACTCTGTTTACAAGTTAGAAACTTTAATAATGCGTGTAATTATTTCATAAAATAAATTAGAATCATGAAAGGGAGCCCACTATATCATATCTGTGAACTTCTCACCAATTCTATTTCTATAGTATAAGCTTTACAATGCTAATTTTTGCAAAATTAGAGGGTGTATTTTGTGTTACTTCTTAATGTAAATGGTAACATCGGCTTCCACTTCACTTCCTAGAGCAGTTCGTGGCCCACAGGTAACTTTAAATTCCAACATAAATTCCTTACTCAATGTGTGCAAAGTGAAACGAAACAAATCCGCACAACCATGCTTCATAAACAGATAAATGAGTCACTGCAATATTGCCACGTACCACTGCTAACCAGCCAGGTAGAAATAGCGCATACATGAATTGATCCATCAGCTTGCCTGGGATTTTCACCTGACCAGCTATCAGCAACTTATTGGTGTGATTTGCCCACTTACACGCAATCTACGAATCGATTCGTCACCCATGCAATGGACTGTTGCAAAAGGGTTGCTTGTGTGTGGGGCCCTTCACAAATGTAAATAGTTGTGACATCAAAAAAAAGTTTATTGTTGCAAAGTTTGCATAGTCTTTGTCCTAAAGTCTTCGATGCATTTTGCTGTCAGCAAACACTTGTGTGTGCACTGTGTTTTGTTGTTGTAAACTGCACATTTTCTTTGCAACCAAAGTTTTATTTTCATGTTAATTCTATTGTTTGTATTTTATAGCTGCAGTAGTGGGCAAAAGCAAAATTCTTTGTTAAAGTATTAGTTCTTACCAGTCAAAATTACAAAAATTTATCCCAAAACTAAAACAATGAAAAATTCCTGTGGTTTTCCCAGATGAAAAAATTTGCGTATTTACCCTGGTTCCCTCAGGGCATATACACCCTGCTCTAAGTTTACATTTGGTATGGTATAAACGTTTCATCTGTATTCCAATGCACATTTCCAACCAGCAGCTGAGTCTGGTTCATATTCTATGAAAAATCTCTGTCCTTAATTGTCATCAAAGCAGCACCGATGCATTCAATGCTCTACTAGTATTCGTACATGTGGAAGTTCACAAACAATCTCTCTGGCATATCCCCAAATGAAAAAATCTCTGAAATCAGATCACCTTGGATGATATGTAAACAAAGCTAATTCATGCATCTAACTTAACCAAATCTGTTTTTACATGTAAGTCCCCCAAAGTTAAAATTGTTTTATTTTTTTCTATAAATGCCTGGTGTGTAACAAAGTGATTTTCAAAACCATTTTAGAAAGTAAACCACTCTCGACTAGACAAAAATTGATATTTTACTGCCTGCTGCAGGTTCTTTTCATTTCAAAATTGAGAACAAAACAATATTTCCTGTGAATCTTAATGGTAGCCCAATTCATTCATTTCACACTTGATAGAACCACCAGAATAAAAAGCCTCCATACATCTGGAAAAAGAAGATTGAGTGTTTATGGAAAAAGTTCAAGGCAATCGTAAAATGCGTTTTAGACAGGTACGTGCTGAGTAAAACTGTGAGGGACGGGAAAAACCCACCGTGGTACAACAACAAAGTTAGGAAACTACTGCGAAAGCAAAGAGAGCTCCACTCCAAGTTTAAACGCAGCCAAAACCTCTCAGACAAACTGAAGCTAAACAATGTCAAAGTTAGCGTAAGGAGGGCTATGCGTGAAGCGTTCATTGAATTCGAAAGTAAAATTCTATGTACCGACTTGACAGAAAATCCTAGGAAGTTCTGGTCTTACGTTAAATCAGTAAGTGGCTCGAAACAGCATATCCAGACACTACGCGATGATGATGGCATTGAAACAGAGGATGACACGCGTAAAGCTGAAATACTAAACACCTTTTTCCAAAGCTGTTTCACAGAGGAAGACCGCACTGCAGTTCCTTCTCTAAATCCTCGCACACACGAAAAAATGGCTGACATCGAAATAAGTGTCCAAGGAATTGAAAAGCAACTGGAATCACTCAATAGAGGAAAGTCCACTGGACCTGACGGGATACCAGTTCGATTCTACACAGAGTGCGCGAAGGAACTTGCCCCCCTTCTAACAGCCGTGTACCGCAAGTCTCTAGAGGAACGGAGGGTTCCAAATGATTGGAAAAGAGCACAGATAGTCCCAGTCTTCAAGAAGGGTCGTCGAGCAGATGCGCAAAACTATAGACCTATATCTCTTACGTCGATCTCTTGTAGAATTTTAGAACATGTTTTTTGCTCGCGTATCATGTCATTTCTGGAAACCCAGAATCTACTATGTAGGAATCAACATGGATTCCGGAAACAGCGATCGAGTGAGACCCAACTCGCCTTATTTGTTCATGAGTCCCAGAAAATATTAGATACAGGCTCCCAAGTAGATGCTATTTTTCTTGACTTCCGGAAGGCATTCGATACAGTTCCGCACTGTCGCCTGATAAACAAAGTAAGAGCCTACGGAATATCAGACCAGCTGTGTGGCTGGATTGAAGAGTTTTTAGCAAACAGAACACAGCATGTTGTTATCAATGGAGAGACGTCTACAGACGTTAAAGTAACCTCTGGCGTCCCACAGGGGAGTGTTATGGGACCATTGCTTTTCACAATATATATAAATGACTTAGTAGATAGTGTTGGAAGTTCCATGCGGCTTTTCGCGGATGATGCTGTAGTATACAGAGAAGTTGCTGCATTAGAAAATTGTAGCGAAATACAGGAAGATCTGCAGCGGATAGGCACTTGGTGCAGGGAGTGGCAACTGACCCTTAACATAGACAAATGTAATGTATTGCGAATACATAGAAAGAAGGATCCTTTATTGTATGATTATATGATAGCGGAACAAACACTGGTAGCAGTTACTTCTGTAAAATATCTGGGAGTATGCGTACGGAACGATTTGAAGTGGAATGATCATATAAAACTAATTGTTGGTAAGGCGGGTACCAGGTTGAGATTCATTGGGAGAGTGCTTAGAAAATGTAGTCCATCAACAAAGGAGGTGGCTTACAAAACACTCGTTCGACCTATACTTGAGTATTGCTCATCAGTGTGGGATCCGTACCAGGTCGGGTTGACGGAGGAGATAGAGAAGATCCAAAGAAGAGCGGCGCGTTTCGTCACTGGGTTATTTGGTAACCGTGATAGCGTTACGGAGATGTTTAATAAACTCAAGTGGCAGACTCTGCAAGAGAGGCGCTCTGCATCGCGGTGTAGCTTGCTCGCCAGGTTTCGAGAGGGTGCGTTTCTGGATGAGGTATCGAATATATTGCTTCCCCCTACTTATACTTCCCGAGGAGATCACGAATGTAAAATTAGAGAGATTAGAGCGCGCACGGAGGCTTTCAGACAGTCGTTCTTCCCGCGAACCATACGCGGCTGGAACAGGAAAGGGAGGTAATGACAGTGGCACGTAAAGTGCCCTCCGCCACACACCGTTGGGTGGCTTGCGGAGTATCAATGTAGATGTAGATGTAGGTAGATGCAAATCAGCAAACTATAATTCGACACTGCAAATATTTGATGGAGTACAATTCTTTGAAACACCTTTCATGCAAAGAATTCTTCCAAAAACAATATACTACACAGCTGGATGGGGGTTATTCACCAGCCCCATGTAGAGAACTACTTCAATGTACTGGAAGCACTCAGCAAAATGGCTATTAGGAATGTTGTTAAAATATTCAGACATAAAAGAGGTTCAAACAGTCTCACTTTTGTCCACCCAAGCATACAGAATGTAAATCTGTTAACTGACGTTTAAAACCAAATTTCAGGAATGTGAGGGTGAATGGTCACAAACAAAAATTTATGACCCAGCCATCCAGATAATTCATTAAGAACTCTGTCCTATAATTTCTGTAGGGAGCTGGACATCTCATAACATTTAAAAATCTGAACCTCAGTCACCTCCACACCATCCAAGTGGGCAGTTAAACAAGTTATTTCGTCTTTCATGAATATGAAATGTAATCAGTTAAAATTTGGATCGGTAAAATTTGTATTCTGTAATTATTATACACTGGAGCATCGTACTGCAGGTGCGGGAAGCCATTGATCATTACTATGCCGTATCTGCACTTAACGGCCAGAACATTTTGACCATCTACATAATAGCTGATATGTCCAGCTTTGGCACAGATAACAGTGGTGACACGTCATGGCATGGAAGAAATGAAGCCTTGGTAAGTCACAGGAGGAAGCCGGCACAAGATCTGCACACACAAGACACCTAATACCCATAAATTCCGGGGGAGCGGGTGATGAGCTCTGGCACCACATTCAATCAAATCCCAGATGTGTCTGATCGGGTAGCTGAGTCGTCAGCGTGGCAGAATGTCAATCCTAAGGGCCCGGGTTCGATTCCGGGCTGGGTCGGAGATTTTCTCCGCTCAGGGACTGGGTGTTGTTTTGTCCTAATCATCATCATTTCATCCCCATCAACGTGCAAGTCGCCGAAGTGGCGTCAAATCTAAAGACTTGCACCAGGCGAACGGTCTACCCGACGGGAGGCCCTAGCCACATGACATTATTATTATTACCTTTAGGAAACAAGGTCATCATGAAGGGATGTACAAGGTCTGCAATCTGTGTACAGTACTCGTTAACCAATTCTTTCCATGCTTACTAGTGTTATAGGAATGGATAATGTGCTTTTGGGTCTTCTTGATCTTTAGTTTATTCTTTACTTTGTTTTCAAAACATTCTGAAAACGTTGAAGAGGACTTTATTTTTTTTTTCATGTGAGTGTTCTCCCACAAGAAAGACAAAATATCTGGCAGCAAAATGGTACTACAGTTTTACATAATGTGGACAAAGAAAAAGCGTACATTGTACATTATTATGTTGCAAATGTTTGTTTAATTAAACTGTTTCAACAGTGTGAAGTCAACTCTATTGGAGGAGAAAGAGTTCTGATGTTATTTGACACTAAGAGAGCACAAGAATACACAAAGAATAAAGTAAACAGGCATATGTACTGCCTTCTAAATATTGTTCAATGTGTTTGTAAGTAAATATTTTCTCAATCAAATAAAAGTTGATGTTTTGAAGTGTTTGGACAACTCTTTTGCCATTCTTTCTGTTCTCAGCTGTATGAAGAATTTATCACAAGACCTTTGTGAAAAATATCCACTATGAAAATTGTTAATGAACTAGTATTATTGCTAGATCCTTAATTCTATTATTCTGGTCTTACATTTTGTAAGGATGTCTACCTTTTAACCAAACTTTCACTACTTATGTGCCAAACTGTACAACACTCAGAACTCCTATTCAATTTTCACAACAAAGCATAAACAAAAGAGCACACTTGTCAAATGAATGAATGTTGGAGATTGATTGAACTTAACTATTAGTCAAAATTTTTGAGGTGTTGACAATTTATGATAGATATGTTTTCTGAATTTATGTACTACACATTTCAATTCAAAGACTGTTATCATTTACATTATGCCAATAACAGAAAGTTACAAAAACAAAATCAATTTAACTTTGTTAATTTGCAGTTACTGAATTTAAAAATGACATTGAAATTCAAATATTAGTCCTTTTTTTGCAGCAATTATGTATAACTACAATTTTCTGATAAATATTGAACTCCACATCTAAGCAGCTTGCCAGTAATGTCTGAGTGTGTCTAATATCATCGCACAACAAGGTACATGCTCTGCATGCGTTTAGAACATGATCAGTAGTGTTGTTGTGTTAAATTACATCTTTTGTTTTAAAAAAGGGCTTTAGTCTAGTGTTCTGGCCTTAAGATAGGCGACCAGGGCAAAAAATGTACACTACATGTATGCTGTACTACAAATTAATCCAACCTCAATGTGTAGATGTCATTGTGATGGATGCCATTTGGCCGGCTGATGACACTTACTGACCACACTAATGAATTACTTATATCCACAAAGGAATACCTTTAAAGAAGAACAAGACTTGTATATCCTAATATACACACTGTCACCCACCTTGCACCTCATTACAAAGAATGTCCAATCTGAATCTTCAGAAAAGGTTCTTCTCAGCCCTAATAAATGCTAAACAGAAAATTTAGTCCTCCTACAGTCATAAATGACAAAAGGGGAGCTCAATTACCTCATCAGGCAGCTGATAATTTTTCATGTATTTTCATGTTTTCTCGTATGATACATACAACACGAACCACACTCTCAAAAATGAGAGCCAATCAAGAAATTTAAGCTTCAATTTCAGATTATGTGACTCAAAAAATTACAGAAATCATATTCTATTCAGCATTCCAAAATTCTAAAACAGTAATTTGTTGTTAGCTTACACCTCTCACACAATACATAGCTTGCTGCCTTTGAAGTGTTTACAACTAGCAGAGTACGTACCAAATTAATCTGTCTATTCAAACTCCACTTGCCAATTGCCTTTGAATTCGGCGTAGCATTCGATGATCTAGTATTTTCTGCCTTACATACACAACAGTTGTAGAGACAAATCCAGTAGCAAATGCCAATCCTTCAAATATCCAGAAGTTTCTTTCCTCAAGCCAAGTTACCTTGTCACAACTGAAACAAGATTCCAGGAAAAATACAAAACAATCAGCACAAATCATAAAAGTAAACACTGTTTAACTTCTCATGGCTGGGGTTCAAATCATGTAGAATTTTTTAAAGAACATCATAGTTCACCAATGACTGTATAAATTAATTTCAATATCAGCCTTAAGGTCAAAACTGCAACTATGAAATAAATACCTCCTGCAGTCAACAGTGAATATAACAAGTGCACCTGTAGTATAGGAGCAGTGTAGTCAAATGTCAAAGTTAATAGTCAACTGAAGTGGGCAAATAGTTTGGTGACACTATTAAAGTTACTAATGCTACTAGAATACTAACGCATGAAGTTCAACAAATAAACACAAAAGGTTTCTGGGTATAGTGACATGCCCCATCACACAATAACAATATTTCTCGATTTTCAAAAAGCATTTGACTCAGTGCCACACCTACACTTATTATCAAAAGTTCGATCACATGGGGTACCAAGTGAAATTTGTAACTGCAATGAGGACTTTTTGATAGGGAGGATGCAACAGTTTATTTTGCATGGAGAGTCATCGTCAGATGTAGAAATAACTTCAGATGTGCCCCAGGGAAATGTGTTTGAACCCTTGAAGTTCATGTTGTTTATTAAAGACCTTGCAGACAAATATAATAGTAACCTCACACTTTTTGCAGATGCTGCAGTTATTTATAACAAACTACTATCTGAAAGAAGCTGCATAAATATTCAGTCAGATCCTGATAAGATTTCAAAGAGGTACAAAGATTGGCAACTTGTTTTAAATATCCAGAAATGTAAAATAGTGCTCTTCATGAAAATCCTACGACTATAATATCAATGAGTCATTGCTGAAACCTGCAAACTCATACAAATACCTGGGTGTGACACTTTTTAGGGATATGAAATGGAACGATCACATAGGCTCAGTCATGGGTAAAGCAGGTAGTGGATTTTCGTTTCTTGGTAGAATACTGGGGAAGAGCAATGAGCCTACAAAGTAGACTGCTTATAAATGACTTGTGCAACCAGTTCTAGAATACTGCTCAAGTGTGTAGGGCCCCAACCAAATACGACCAACAGGGAATATTGAACATATACCGAAAAGGGCAGCATCAATGGTCACAGGTCAGTGTGATCAGGGGGACAGAGTTAATGAGATAGTGAAGAAACTGAACTGGCAAACTGTTGAAGACAAACATAAACTATCACGAGAAAGTCTATTAGCGAATTTTTAAGAACCAGCTTCAAATGATCATTCTACAAAAATACTACAATCTCCTAAGTATTGCTCACATGTGGATTGTAAGGATAACATTACAATAATTACTGCTTGCATAGAGGCATTCAAAAAATGCTCCACACGGTAATGGAACAGGCAGAAACCCTAATAACTGGTACAGTGGGATGTACCCTTTGCCACGTACATCACAGTAGTTTGCAGAGTATAGACGCAGATGTAGAACAGTCACTGAATAAAACAAACATTTTGACCACAGCTGCGTGGTGTTCCTCTCAGTCTGGTCGTAATTTCGTTGCCCGGAGGCCATTATATTTCTTCATGACTCTTCCATTGAGCACATTACATTGCAGGGGATGTAGAAGCACAAGATTTTGAGCGGTCATTTAAAAATTAAAACATCCTAAAAACATGAACAGAGAGGGGATTGCTTTAGCTTGCACCATCCTGGCTGACACCCATCAGAACCCAACCAGGTGCATAAGCAACTTGAGACATGAGTTTTACCAAGAAAAAACAGCAATTGCACAACCTATTTCTCGCATGAGGAAAATGTTTATCTACAAACCATTTGGTGATGACTGCCAGTTGTGGCATCTACTGTATGGGCAAAAACACTATAACCCACTCTCTCCGTCAAAACAGTAACAATTTCATGCTCCGTGCACAGTGGACAATGTGGATGGGACAAGATGTTTGAAACCTTGCGTTCAGGCTTGTAAGCATAGGTCAAGGTCTAAAACTTAACATGACAGAATTATTTCCATATAGATTAACTATCTTATTACAAAACTTCTTGCTGAACTGAAATGCTAATGCATTTCAGAAATAAACACAAATATCAAAAGCAAATATTCAAAAACTACTCCCAAGCTCAGACGATGTTCTGAATACAACTTACCTTCTAATGACATTTGAGCCAGAGTTTGTGCACCTTAAAACTTCCTTATAATGTGTAGGCAGGCATGCAGCTATCATCCTGCTGCGTATTTCAAATGCTGAAATGCACAATACACATCCATTTCACAGTTAATTGACTTCCTTAATTAAATTACACTGTTGCATAAGTTATAATAGTTAAAACACTATGACGAATTCTAACACTTCACTTCAGCCTGACAACATTAAGAAAATATCACAAGAAATTATGTACAAGCAAGGAAGAGTCATGTATTATCAACGAATACATAAATTGTGAATGTCTAAAATGTTCATTTCAGTTGTGGGCTAGTTTTTGGTTTACAAGAGGACTGTTAGGTTATTGTCTGACAATAGCGTCTTCAAGATAAAAACCAGTATTCATTGATAAATATGAAATTGTTACGGCAAGAAGAGAGAAGAAACCACCAAATCTGTTATCATGTGATTGGAGATGACTGGTTATAGATGTCCAAATGTCTAATCCACTCTATACTGTTACTTTTAAAATAATTTAAATTTTAATGCAGTAATATCAGTTCTTAATGCTATCATGTTAATTCAGTATCTGCCTAAAAAAGTTTACATTACTACAAACAAGCATTACACACATTAAATTTACATAAAATGTGAAGTTGATGAAATAAAATCTGTGAATTGTCCTTAACTGTTATTTAATTTCCATGGTAGAAGTATGCTTATAATTCACTGAAGAGTTCAGTTATCCTCATGGTTGCAGGTTTAGAAGAAAAAGGGAAAGAGACCATCCTTTGCTGAGGTCCTACTTAAATTTATGTAAAAAACGTAAGCTGTAGTAAGCTGTAAACTTTTTTCTTTCATTATTTTGTTGGGAGTCTCGGCAACAAAACTTTCAAAAAGGTTTGACTTTAAGTGTAAAATTTGTTTTGGAAGTCGAAAAGTGCTCTCTTTTGCAAATACTGGATGAATGAAGTTCATGTATTTGTGTGCCATCGGATACACTGCCTCAAGACAACACACGACTGCTAACTGTAATATTTGACTTACTATGTTACGCTTTTAACATAAGATTATTCCTCTCGATGAGTAGATTATGACAGATTTTAAATTTGGTCAATAATCATGTGAAATACAGAAAATTGAAATTTTGTTGCCCTTGCACTGCAACTGGTATCTTACTCTGAGACAGCATTTTAGTAACATAGATATGAATTCCACATTTTCTCTAATGACTAAACAATATAAAAATCCACATGAAAATTTTATATCTCCAAGTTCTCTCCAGCCAAATATGTTGAACCAAAATCAATTTTTACACCCTTACATAATTATAAAAAATTTAACTGTTGCAACAATGCCTGTTACACAGCATGGTAACTGCAGAGATTGGTTGGTTGGTCTAAAAGAGGGGGAAAGGGACCAAACTGCTAGGTCATCAGTCCCTTGTTCTGAATAAAACAATGCCACAAGGGTGAGAATAAAACAAGCAAGACTGACAGCACAAAACAGAGGGAAAGAAAAAACCACAAGAACAACGGAAGGATAACAAACACTTACATGGACAAAAGGGGAGAAGAAAAACACATAAACGCAACAGGTAGAAAGAGATTAAAATGATAAAACAGATTACCATAGCTGGCTCACCATGAAAATAAAAAGGAGAAGCCAGCTACTCTGCAACACATTAAAACCTCCACCCTAAAAACACTAGGGTGGAGGACACAGAGGGACAAAGGACATGCGCTAAAACTTAGGTCAAATGACAAAACCCACCCTCACAAATAAAACATAAAACTAAATCAGCTGATGAGGTGTTGTCAGATACAATTAGCGGCAATGAGTCCGGTAACCAAAGATTTTGTCGCAGGGCAGTCAAAACGGGACAGTGCACCAGAATATTGGCCACAGTCAACCGAGCGCCACATCGACACTGAGGCACGTCTTCACGGCACAGGACGTAGCCATGGGTCGACCAAGCATGGCCGACGCAGAGCTGGCAGAGACCCTGTAAGACGCCCGCATAGAGGACTGCCACACATTCGTAGCCTCCTTAACGGCATGCAGTTTGTTGTGTGTACTGAAACTATGCTATTCCATCTCCCAAATCCGAAAACCTGGCAGTGTAAAAACGAATGCAGATCAGTTATTGGAATGCAAATCTCCATAAGTGGTTTCCGTGTAGCCTGTTGGGACAGCCTGTCACCAAGTTCGCTGCCTGGGATTCCGGCATTTCCCGGGATCCACACAAACACCACTGAACTACCGGACCGTTCCAGGGCATAGATGGACTCCTGGATGCTCACTACCAAAGGATGACGAGGGTAGCATTGGTCAATAGCTTGTAGGCTGCTCAAGGAGTCAGTACGCAGAAGAAACGACTGCCCAGAGCATGAATGGATGTGCTCAAGATCGCGAGATTAGCCACCAGCTCTGCAGTGAAAACACTGCAGCCATCGGGCAAGGAATGCTGTTCAATATGTCCTCCATGGACATATGCAAAGCCGATGTGACCATCAGCCATCGAGGCATCAGTGTAAACCACTTAATGGCCTCAGTACATTTCAATAATTGAGAGGAAGTGACGACGGAGAGCCGCGGGGTGTATTGAGCCCTTTGGACCATGTGAGGGATCCAGGCGAAGCTGCAGCCTAGGTGTACACCATGGAGGTGTATGAGAATGAACCTCGAGTTTAGGTAGTAAACGCAAGCACTCCAGTTCAGACAGAAGAGATTGGACGTGACCTGCAATTGGAAGCCCTGACCTGGGCCGCCGATGTGGGAGACGAACCACCGTGGGTGGGAAAAGGAGACGGTAATTCAGATGCGCAGGAGAACTACGAACATGTGCAACATAACTGGGGAGCAGTTGTGCACGCCTGACCTGCAGTGGAGGGACTCCAGCCTCTGCCAGGACGCTGGTCACCGGACTCATCCTAAAAGCTCAAGTAACTAGTCGAATGTCACAGTGGTGAACCGGGTCGAGTAAACGCAGCACTGAGGGTAACGCAGAACCATAAACCAGACTCCCATATTCAAGGCGTGAATGAACAAGGGCTCTGTATAGCTGCAGCAGTGTAGAGTGATCTGCACCCCAGTTGGTTGAAAACAAGTCCTAAGAATCGATATGTCTCCACTACAGTGCGGGGAACATCAACGAGATAAAGTTCTGGTTCCGGATTAATGGTACGATGCCAATAGAAGCGCATAACACACGACTCTGCGGCCGAAAACTGGAAGCTGTAGGCTAGAGCCCATGACTGCACCTTGTGGATGGCTCCCTGTAGGTGCCGCTCAGCAACACCAGTACTGGTGGAGCAGTACAAAATGCAGAAGTCATTTTCATACAGAGAGGGTGAGACAGACAGCTCTACAGCTGCTGCTAGACCATTAATGGCCACTAAAAATAGAGATACACTCAATACAGAGCCCTGCAGGAACCCATTCTCCTGGATATGGAGGGAACTATGGGAGGCACCAACTTGGACACGGAAAGTACAAAGTGACAGGAAATTCTGGATACAAATCAGGAGCTGGCCTCAGAAACTCCACTCGTATAATGTGGCAAGGATATGATGCCGCCAGGTGGTATCATATACTTTACGTAAATCAAAAAAGGCAGCAACAAGGTGTTGGCATCTGGAAAAGGCTGTTCGGATGGCAGACTCGAGGGACACAAGATTATCAGTGGTAGAGCGACCCAGGTGTAAACCGCCTTGGCATGGAGCCAGTAGGTCACATGACTCCAGGATCCAGCCCAACCACCATCACACCATATGTTCCAGCAGCTTACAAAGAAAGTTGGTGAGGCTGATGGGCCGATAGCTATCCACACAATCAGTTTTTGCCAGGTTTGAGCACTGGTATGATGGTGTGCTCCCGCCAGTGGGATGGAAAGGAGCCACCACACCAGATCCGGTTGAAGATTACTAGGAGATGTCACTTGTAGTCAGACGAGAGATGTTTAATCATCTGACTGTGGATCCGATCTCGCCCAGGAGCTGTGTCAGGGCAATGAGGAGCTCCCACTTTGTAAATGGGGCATTATAGGGTCCACTGTGGCATGTACTGAATGAGAGGACTTTCCCTTCCATCCGTCGTTTGAGACTACAGAGGTGCGAGCATAGTGCTCAGCAAAGTGCTCGGTAATCGCGTTTGTGTCGGTGGATAACATGACATATATGTTAACACCAGGAACACCTGTTGGGGTCTGGTACCCAAAAACTCATTTGATCTTTGCCCAGACTTGGGAAGTTGATGTATGGCACCCAATGGTCGACACATACCTCTCCCAACATTCTTGTTTTCATCGTTTGATAAGCTGGCGAACGCGGAGCTGTTTAAAGGGTATGAGGTGCTCCAGGGAAGGGTGCCGCTTATGCCGCTGCATAGCTCGCCGACACTCTTGAATTGGCTCAGTGACTTTTGGTGACCACCAAGGGACTGTCTTTTGCCGGGGGCACCCTAAAGAACGAGTGATCGCATTGTAAGCCGCATAAACGATAATTGTAGCTGCTCAGCCACCAAATCAATGTTACCATGTGGGAGAGATTCAACAGCAAGTCCATGGGCCTGATGCCGGGGAAGTGACAGGAAGATGGGAAAGTGGCCACTACCACACAGGTCGTCATATGCTCTCCAGTGGATAGATGGGAGAAGGCCAGGACTGCAAACCAAGAGATCAGTGGACGAATATGTGCCATGTGCCACACTGAAATGTGTGGGGCCACCTGTATTTAAGAGGCAGAGGTCGAGTTGTGACTCGAAATTTTCAACATTTCTGCCTCGGCCAGTAAAAACTCTGCCACCCCACAAGGGTTATGACCGTTAAAATCTCCCAAAAGCAGAAGAGGTTTAGGGAGTTGCTCAATCAGTGCAGGCAATGAGTTCAGGGGTACTGCACCGTCTGGAGGAAGATATACGTTGCACACAGCTATTTCCTGTGTCGTCCTTATCCTGACAGCCACAGTTTCAAGAGAGGTTTGAAGGGGCACAGGTTCAGTGCATACTGAGTTCAGGACACACATGTGAACTCCACCTGACACTCTGTTATAGTCACTACGATTTTTGTAATATCCCCTATAGCTGTGGAGGGCAGAGGTTCTCATTTCCGGGAACCAGGTTTCCTGAAGGGCGATGCAGAAAGCAGGTGTAAAACTTAACAGTTGCCGTAGCACAGCCAGGTGGTGGAAAAAACCGCTGCAATTCCGCTGGAGGATAACGTTACCATGAGGCTGGGAAGGCATGACGTGTGCAAGGAGGCAGGTTATGCCTCAGGATCACCTGCTGCCACAGATTGAGTAACTGTAGCCATTTCTATGGTGGACGAGGCATCAGTGAGAAGCAGGTCCACAGGGGACGCTAAGATCTCCACCACATCCTCAGATGCAGAATTGATAGGAAGTGGTGGTGTTGGGGCCACCAGAGGGTCCTGTTTCTTAGCAGACTTCTTATTAGTTTGCTTGCTCTCTCTCTCTTCTCTTTACAGGCTTTCTGTGAAGACTTCTCCAAAGCAGCTCCAAGGCATGGAGGAAGACCATGGAGCTCTTTTTCCAGCAGCCTTTGGCTCCTTGAGTCTCTGATGAGTGTCTGCCATGGCATGTGGCACAGAGTGATGAACCACTGGCACTTGGGACGGCAATGGTGACGTAGCTGCAGCATATGTCAACGTCAACCAAATGGGGTGTAATCTTTCGAATTTACGTTTAGCCTCTGTGTAAGTCAACCGGTCCAGGGTCTTGTACTCCATGATTTTCCACTCCTTTTGGAGTACTGGGCAGTCTGGCGAGCAGAAGTAGTGGTGCTCTCCACAGCTGATACAAGTGGGAAGAGGCACACATGGAGTATCTGGATGCAGTGGATGTCCGCAGTTTCGACATGTGGCACTGGAAGTGCAGTGGGAAGACATGTTCCCGAACTTCCAGCACTTAAAGCACCACACAGGGGGAGGGACATATGGTTTAACATCACAGCAGTAAACCATCACCTTGACTTTTTCAGGCAATGAATCACCCTCAAAGGCCAAGATGAAGACACCGGTAGCAACCCTGTTGTCTTTGGGTCCCCTGTAAATGTGCCGGATGAAATGAACACTGTGGGGAGGTTACAGCTCAGGCATCAGCAGTGCGATCCCTGTGTTGTCAGGGGGTTACCACCAAATAGGTACATGATGGCCCCACCACAATGGAACGGCTACCCTGCCGGATATGGGTGCAGAGAAATCCAATATTGGCATCGGGGCGAAAGAAGGCAGAAGATAACGGAAGAAGATGACATACCCCAGAAAGTGTCTTCACCCAAATTGTTGAATCGCAGGTGGAGATGCAAAGCCATGGCAAGAGATTCAGGAGATCGAATCTAAGTACATTATGGATAACTCGTGCACCACGTAAGGCGTCCTTCCCCACATGACCCACACTTGTGTAGAATTTTGAAAGTGGCGGGTCAAACCATAGAATGGGACCTGAACCCATAGGGCCAAAAAGCCTGAGACTCCTTTTAGTCACCTCTTACGACAGGCATGAATACCTTGGGCCTATTCTAACCCCCAGACCTGCAGGGGGCTAACTGCTGAGACATTGCTGCTGGGATGTAACGTATTATCACCTAATCAGATGATCTAAGCCGAGGGCTTTAGGTTGGTGGTGCTGAAAGGTGCTGAGGGTCACACAAGTTGCTTCCACTGAGCTGAATATTTCACAGTGACTGTAACTCATTCAGACAGTTCATTTCTGACCAAGTTTTTATATAATGAGCAACTGTATTGGCAAACACATACAAGTTAAATTGCTTTCTTAACTAAGAACTGCACCTTCATTTCAATATTTCTTGTTTTGGAGACGATGGTCAGGAATTTTTTTTTTCTGTGGCACATCTCAGAACACAGTACAATACAGAATGGTATACTGTACATTTTGTTTTCACATGGGTTTTCATGGCGCACTTCATATTTCAAGCGAATACAGACATCTTTGTTGGAATTGTCCCTTACAAAACATTTTCAAAATGTCTCCCAGTAGGAAGTAGAATATTCTCATTATCAAAGCCTCCTCCACTGCCACACTTTTCCCAGTCTTTATCAGTTCTCATACCAGAGACAGACTAAACACTAAACATTGTCCTGTTATTATCCAACATAGGTTATGAGAAATAAAAATTCACAGTTTGAGGATGTTAAAAATGAACTATCAGTGCTGTTATTCCAATATGATTAAGGTCAGAGGGAGCACCTGCCCCATACTCAAGTTGTAATCAATAGAAAATTGCAGTCTATTGATACTTACTTCCAGCTCATCCTTTCTAGTTCAAGCGTATTCGAGATACAATAGGTGTCACCATCCAGGTTTTTCTTCTGTCACTCAGCTTGATTTCTAAGTGCAGTATCAGTTGACAAACTGAATTTCTTCTGAGTTCAGCTTTTTCCCAGTTATTCTGACATGTAGTGCCCATTTCTTCCAATAGTTTCACATGCAGTTGTTCTATGGCTATGAATCTAAAGAAGTTTGTCTAGGCTTGATACTTCTTGGCAGATTAAGACTGTGTGCCAAATAGGGACTCTAAGCTGGAACTTTGTCTTTTACAAGCAATGCCTTTACTGACTGAGCTGTTGGTATCTGCCCTTAAAGTTTCAATTCCGCCAGTACCCTTCATTTACTACTTTTTTTGCTCTGCTGGACTAGCACTCCCTGAAGGGCAGATACAGCAGAGAAAGGCTTACCCTTAGCTTAGAAGTGGTTACGGGCAGAATTCAAGCTGCTTCAATATCGCAGTTAATAAGAACATCGTCCTCAAAAGGAACAGTTCTGGGTTTGAGTTCCTGTCTAGCACACAGTTTTAATCTGCTTGAAAGTTCAAACCAGCCTGTACTCCACTGCAGAGAGAAAGATTCATTCAAGTCTAGGTTTGAATACTACTGGCTTCCCCCATCAAATGTGTCACTAAAACATGAGCAACAAATGTGGGCAATTTTTGTGCCACTCCTGTGTTTGATTTTATGCCTGTGGTGTAATTTGTCATTCATCACATTGGATTCTGTGAAGGAGTGCCCCCGTGAATGAGCAACATGTCAAGTTACACAAACAATACTGACCCTCTGCTTTTTGTCATGAAAGTATGAACTTATCTCTACATCTACACATCTACATATAAGTAATTACTCTGCTATTCAAAATAAAGTGCCTGGCAGAGGGTTCAATGAACCACCTTCAAGCTGTCTCTCTACTGTTCCACTCTCGAACGGCGTGCAGGAAAAACGAGCACTTAAATTTTTCTGTGCAAGCCCTAATTTCCCTTATTTTATTGTGATGATTATTTCTCCCCATGTAGGTGCATGCCAACACAATATTTTTGCAATCGGAGGAGAAAACTGGTGATTGAAATTTCATGAGAAGATCCCGTCACAACAAAAAATGCCTTTGTTTTAATGATTGCCACTCCAATTCATATATCATGTATGTAGCACTATCTCCCCTACTTCACGATAATAAAAAACGAGCTGCACTTCTTTCTATTTTTTCGATGTCATCCGTCAGTCCCATCTGATGTGGATCCTACACCACACAGCAATACTCCAGAATATGGTGGACAAGCGTGGTATAAGCAGTCTCTTTAGTAGACCTGTTACACCTTCTAAGTGTTCTGCCAATGAATCGCAGACTTTGGTTGGCTCTACCCACAACACTATCTATGTGATCGTTCCAATTTAGGGTATTTGTAATTGTAATTCCTAAGTATTAGTTGAATTTACAGCCTTCAGATTTGTGTGACTTATTGTGTAATTGAAATTTAGCAGATTTATTTAGTATTTGTATGATTAACTTCACACTTTTCTTTATTCAGGGCCAACTGCCACTTTTTGCACCATACAGATATCTTATCTACATCACTTTGCAATTCATTTTGGTCATCTGATGACTTTACAAGATGGTAAATGACAGCATCATCTGCAAACAATTTAGGAGGGCTACTCAGATTGTCTCCTATGTCGTTAATGTAGATCAGGAACAATAGAGTGCCTATAACACTTCCTTGGGGAATGCCAGATATTATTTCTGTTTTATTCGATGACTTTCCATCTATTACTACGAACTGTGACCTTTCTGACAGGAAATCACGAATCCAGTCACACTAATGAGGCGATATTCCACAGGCACATAGTTTGGTTAGAAGATGCTTGTGAGGAACGGTGTCGAAAGCCTTCTGGAAATCTAAAAATATGGAATCAATTTGACATCCCCTGTTGATAGCACTCATTATTTCATGAGTATAAAGAGCTAGTTGTGTTTCGCAACAGCGATATTTTCTGAATCCCTGCTGACTACATGTCAATAAATTGTTTTCTTCGAGGTACTTCATAAAGTTCGAATACAGTATATGTTCCAAAACCCTACTGCAAATCGACGTTAGTGATATAGGCCTGCAATTCAGCGGATTACTCCTACTTCCTTTTTTGGGTATTGGTGTGACCTAAGCAATTTTCCAGTCTTTAGGAACGGATCTTTCTGTGAGCGAATGGTTGTATATAATTGCTAAATATGGAGCTATTTTATGAGCATACTCTTGAGAGGAACCTGGCTGGTATACAATCTGGTCCGGAGGCCTTGCCTTTATTAAGTGATTTAAGCTGCTTTGCGACACTGAGGATATCTATTTCTATGTTTCTCATATTGGAGTTGTTCTTGATTGGAATTCCAGAATATTTACTTTGTCTTCTTTGGTGAAGGAGTTTTGAAAAATCATGTTTAATAACTCTGCTTTAGTGGCACTGTAATCAGTGACTTCACCATTGTTATTGCACAGTGCAGGTACTGACTGCATCTCACCACTGATGTGCTTCATGTATGGCCAGAATCTCTTTGGGTTTTCTGACAGATTTCGAGACACAGTTTCATTGTGGAAATTATTGAAAGCATCTTGCATTGAAGTACGCACTATATTTCGAACTTCTGCAAAACTTTGCCAGTCTTGGGGATTTTGCATTCTTTTAAATTTGGCATGCTTTTTTCACTGCTTCTGCAACAGTGATCTGACCCGTTTTGTGTATTGTGGGGGATCAGTAGCATCACTTATTAATTTATATGGTATATATCTTTTAATTGCTGTCGATACTATCTCTTTGAAATCATTCCACAACTTTTCTACGTTTACATGATGAGATTGGAAGGAGTGCAGACCGTCTCTTAAATAGACGTTAAGAGCATTTTTATCAGCTTTTATAAATAGATATACTTTGTGATTCTTTTTTATGGTTGTAGGAGCTACGGTATTCAGCCTTTTGGTCGCTGATCCCTGTATTTGTCCGACACTCACTATTTGTCCAGAATTATTTGTCGCTAAGAGGTCAAGTATGCTTTCGCAACCATTTATGCTTCGAGTGGGCTAATGAACTAATTGTTCAAAATATTTTTCTGAGAAAGCATTCAGTACAATTTCGGATGAGGTATTATGCCTGCTGCCGGCTTTAAACATATAAGTTTTCTAGCATATCGAGGGTAGATTAAAGTCACCACTGACTATAATTGTACGAGTGAGGTACCTATTTGAAATGAGACTCAAGTTTTCTTTGAACCGTTCAGCAACTATATCTTCTGAGTCGGGAGGGGGGGGGGAGGTCTCGGTAAAATGACCCAATTAATTGTTAGGTCCGATTGTCAAGTATAACCTCTACTCACACTATTTCGCAGGAACAATCTACTTCAATTTCACTACAAGGCAAACTACTTCTGACAGCAATAAATACTCCATCACCAAATGTATTTAATCTATCCTTTCTGAACACTATTAGATCATTAGAAAAAGTTTCTGCTGAGCTTATTTCTGACTTTAGCCAGCTTTCTGTATCTATACCTATTTCAGCTTCAGTGCTTTCAATTAGGGCTTGGAGCTCTGGTTCTTTCCCAACACAGCTACGACAATTTACAACTATAATACCAATGGTTTCTACAACTAACTTACTGTGTTTTACCTGCCCCCCTTTAGACAGACACCCTTTTTGTGGTTCCCTGAGGCCCTCTAACCTAAAAAACCACCCAGTCCCTTCCACACAGCCCCGCTACCAGTGTAGCCACTAGCCACTTCCTGTGTGCAGTGGACTCCTGACCTATTAAGTGGAACCCGGAAACCCACCACCCGATGGCGCAAGTCAAGGAATCTGCAGCCTACATGGTCACAGAACTGCCTGAGCCTCTGATTCAGACCCTCCACTCGGCTCTGCACCAAAGGACCACAGCCGGTTCTATCGATGATGCTGCAGATGGTGAGCTCCGCCTTAATCTCACAAGCAAGACTGGCAGTCTTTACCATTTCCACTAGCCGCCCAAAACCAGAGAGAATCTCCTCCGATCCAAAGCGGCATACGTTATTGGTACCGACATGAGCCACCACCTGCAATTGGATGCACCCTGTAATTTTCATGTCATCCGGAAGCAGCCTTTCCACATCCGAAATGACTCCCTCTAGTATGCACACGGAGTGCCATTGGCTTCCTCCCTCCCCCCCCCCTCCCCCCCCGTGATTCCCCTTGGCAGCAGCCTCAAGCTGTGTGACAGAAGCCAACTA
Source organism: Schistocerca serialis cubense (assembly GCF_023864345.2). NCBI lineage: Eukaryota > Metazoa > Arthropoda > Insecta > Orthoptera > Acrididae > Schistocerca > Schistocerca serialis. The sequence continues at coordinate 703,997,959 of NC_064638.1, forward strand.
TTCAGCATAAAAAAACTTCTAAATACAGAATGAAACATATTTTTAATAAAAGAGAAGCTAATCTTAAAATTAGTGTGAGAACCGAAGCATAATAAAGTCTCACAACATAAACAAACTGCCAGGAGTAAAACGCAGTTAGCTAATGTAACATCACACTCACACACAGAGAAGAAATTCAGGTCACTTGCTATGTTTCAGATTCTTAAAACATTCTAATGATCAACCATCAGTAAAATTACTGTATTATGACTTATCAAATAAACGATTACACACAAACTTATAATGAAGTTCTAATTTCTTTGAACAGCAGGCAACAGTACAGACTAACTCATTTCCACAAGAAATAAGTAGGAATTGGTTGTTCTTATGAGCGTGAAAATCGTAACATACCTGTACAGGGATGGCATGATTCAACAATTTCATAGTCTTCTTTTAACCAGCAATCATTTGTAGAATTTCTTGTAACAGGATTTGAATGGTTTGCACCTGAGCTCGATGTAAGATGGCTTTCTATTATTAGTACAAACAAAGTCAGCCTGAAACAAATCCTTCAGTGATCAAAATGTTCTCTGAAACTGATGGTGAAACAGTATTTCTAATTAAAAACTTTCGTTCTGGTTGATGACAAGAATCACAACAAAGTCCACCATATAAACACCAATCCATGGAGCAGTAAATGAAATGTCTACAGTGATCACCATGTTTTTCTGCAAATTAGCAACTTTCATGAAGCAATGTTCACGCTGTTCTGTATCTGACAGAAGGAAATAATTGAAAAATAAATTTTGAAAATTTTGTAAACAATGGTTTATAAGTACTTTAATTGGAAGTATTGCCTCCCAAAGCCAATGAAACTATCGAATGTTAGTTTACTTTCATATTTGTATTCATTAATGCCATATACCATTTTTTATCTAAAGCTATGACTGCTATGTTTCACCTACAGGTTCAAATAGTCTCGGACATCATCTATGGGATTAAGACTGGATGAGATAGCAGACCAGTCAAGGTGCAAATGGTGCCTGAGTGTTCTCAAACCAGAAAGGTGTGCATGCAACCTCGTGATGATGTCCGTTACATTGTAAAATAGAAGTGTCAACTGCATATTCATCATGAAGATGTAGAAAAAGGGCAACACTTGTTGAAATAAATACCCTGTCTCACGTTCATGGTAACATGAATGAGAGGGCCCCAAATCATGGTACAAAAAACACTCCAAAAACAGCACAAAATCACACTCCCAAAACAGCACAAAATCACTTTCAGCCTGAACTACACCCACCATGCACTGTGGTGCTTCACTGGGCTACTGATGCATTCTATGCCTAGCATCATTTGAAAAGAGGCAAAATTATGTCTCATCTGAGTACATTACAAGCCTCCAGTCAGTTACAGTCCCAATGTCTGCGTCATTTGGTCCACTGCCCCCCCCCCCCCCCCCCCCACACACACACACACACACACACACACACACACACACACACACAGAGAGAGAGAGAGAGAGAGAGAGAGAGAGAGAGAGAGAGAGTCAACAAGCATTTGACGAAAGCAGCAATCCAGAATGGGGGAGGGATAACAGGATACAGGTGGGGAGAGAGAAGAGCACACTCTGGAGCAGAGTGTGCAGGACAAAGCTGCCAGATGCAGCATCAAGAAGCTTTGAGAGGTGAGGACGGGGAGGGGGAGGCAGAAATGGAGAGGAGCAGAGAGGGGAAAAAACTGGTGGGTGTGTGGCCAGAAACACACAGACAATGAAGGTGAAGGGATGTGAATTGGGAGGAGGTGATAGGAGAGGGGGTGCAGAAACTGTTGAGTGTAGGGTGTGGAGACCTGGTGTAAGGTGGTAGGATTGAGGCTGTGTGGGGATATGGCATGGGAAATCTGTCTGTGGACTAGATCTGGAGAATACTGCCTGCCTATGAAGGCTTTTGTGAGACCTTTAGCATACTTGGCAAGGGGGTTCTTGTCCTTGTAGACACATCGGCTCCTGGTGGAAAGTCTGTATGGGTGGGATTTTCCGGTGTGGAAGGGATGGTAGCTGTCAAAATGCAGGTGCCACTGCTGATTGTCAGTTTAATGTTGACAGAGGTATGCATGGAGCCATCAGAGAGGAAGAGGCCAACATCTAGGAAGGTAGCACGCTGTGTCGAGCAAGACGAGGTGAAGAGGCTGAGGGAAAAGGTGTTAAGGCTCAGACAGAATTAGGGTTGGGTGTCTTTGCCCCGAGTCCAGATCATGAAAACAGCATCAATGAATTTGAGCCACACCAGAGGTACCAGCATGGCACCTTCCTAGCCTCCAAAAACCCCAAAACCCTGGTCTTGTTCAGGTTCATTGATGATACCAACATGATTTAAATTCAGGATCAAGGCGCCCTATCTTATTCTTTCACAATCTCGACACCTTCCCTCCCATCCATTTCACCTGGTTCTCCTTAACCCAGTGTACTATCTTCCTTGACGTTGACCGCCTCCTCTGTTATGGTTCCATCCACATCTCCGTCCACTTTAAACCGCCCAACAAGCAACAGTACCTGCATTTCGACAGCTGCCTTCCCTTCCAAACCAAAATAAACCCTCCCATACATCCTGGTCACCCAGGGACAGAATATATACAGTGACAAGAACTCTCTTTCCCAGATACTGAAGATCTCACAAAGGTCTTCACAGGCAGGCAGTATCCCTCTGACCTAGTCCACAAACAGATTTACTGTGCCCTAATCCCAAACACCTCCAATTCTCCCACCACCCACGAGAACAGGAACAGAGGAGCACCCCCTTAGTTACCCAATATCACCCCAGACTGGAACAACTGAACGACATCCTTCGTCAGACCTTTTATTATTTACCTTCACACCCTGAAATGAGGGATATCCTGATCAACATCTTTCCCATACTTTCTAAAGTGGTGTTCCATTGCCCACCCAACCTCCACAACACCCTAGTCCATCCCTATGCCATTCCCAGTCTTAGCCCTTGCCAGAGGGATCATATCCATATGGAAGACCAAGGTGCATGACCTGACCAGTCCAACCACCCACCAGTTTCTATTCCTGTCCAGTCATAGGCTTATCCTACTCCATTATAGGCCAGGCCAACTACAAAAGCAGCCATCATAATGTGTAGGCCATGCCGGCTGTTAATGAAACATCATTAGTTAAAACTTCAGGGCTGAGAGACCATAGCCAATCTGTAAAACTACTGCTTCTTGACGTTTCGTTGCCAACTGCGGGGAACATCTTCTGAGGTGAGTCAATGACTGGCTGTCAGGCTATGGAGGACCCGTTTATATTGAGCACAATGAGGGCACCACCATATGTCACATGGGGCCAACTGCTAGTCTGTCTCTGACTAACGTCATTATTCTCAATTGTTACATCAGTGCAAAGTCGACCACCATATCTTGTCTAAGCCTTCCTCTTTCGTATTAATTTTATTGTAGAGTTTCTGAATCTCTATAGCTTCCCTATACATACATGCACAATAATGCAATGTCCTGGCTACCACGCTCGTCTCACTAAATTTTATTTCATGATCACCATCTTTAAAAACATGTTCCACTACAGCTGATTTGTCAGTATGTCCTACTCGACAGCTCCTTTTGTGTTCGGTCAAGTGTGGTTGGTTGGTTTGGGGTATAAAGGGTCCCAACTACAGGGTCATCAGTCCCTTTTCCCTAAAGCAAGCAAGACTCAAGGTACAAAAACACCCAAAGTACGTTTGAGAAAGTGAAAAGAGGGGAAAGAAATGAGGAACCACACCTAAAAAGAAAATGAATGGAACAAACAAAAAATGGGGAAAACATACACCACAAGGAAAAGTAAACGAAGGTATTAAAACCAGAGAGCAGATGGTCTGGGCTGGCTGATCACAATAATAAAAGAGGATGAGCCAGCCACTTTGCAACACATTAAAATGTCCACCCCAAAAAGACAAGGTGAGATGAACACATGTGGGGAAAAGACGACCATCAAGACAAATGCAAAGAAAGTGTGACAGAGTTAAAATGGAGGGAGGGTGGCAGCCTCTGAGAGAATGCTAAATGCCCACTGTTAGATGGTACGATTAAAACCACCCGCACAAATAAAACATAAAACTAAATCTGCTGTTGAGGCATTGTCGTCCAACATCGAAGGCAGGGTGCTGGGAAGGTTAAAAGCCCACCGCAGAGAGGCTAAAAGTGGGCAGTCCAGCAAGATGTGGACGACAGTCATATGTGAGCCAAAGTGACATCGAGGCGGGCGATGGAGGGGGTAGCCATGTGTTAGCCACACATGGTCAATGAAGAGCCGGCAGAGAACCATAGAGTTCCTGCAAGAGGCCCACATGGAGGTCTTCCACACATTCGTAGTCTACTTAATGGCACACAGTGTGTTGTGCATACTGAGATTATGTCATTCCATCTTCCAAAGCTGAAAAACCTTGCGGTGTAATAATAATCTCTAGAATCAGTTTGCGTGTACCCTGTTTGTCAAGCCTGTCGGCAAGTTCATTTCCTGGGATTCCAATGTAGCCTGGGGTCCACACAAACACCACGGAACGAGTGGACCATTCCAGAGCATAGATGCACTCCTGGATGGTTGCTACCAAAAGATGGCAGGGGTAGCAGTGGTTGAGAGCTTGTATGCTGCTCAAGGAGTCAGTACAGAGAAGAAACAACTCGACAGGGCATGAGCAGATGCGCTAAAGAGCATGAGAAATGGCCGCCAGCTCTGCAGTGAAAACACTGCAGCCATCTGGCAATGAGCACTGTTCAATATGTCCTCCATGAACATATGCGAAGCCAATGTGACCACCAGTCATCGAGCTGTCAGTGTAAACCACTTCATGGTCCTGGTACATATCAAGAATCGAGAGGACGTGACAGCGGAGAGCCGCGGGTTTAACTGAGTCCTTAGGACCATGTGAAAGGTCCGGACAAAGCTTCGGCCTAGGCGTGCACCATGGAGGTGCATGTGAATGGACCTCGAATGCAAGTGGTAAAGGCAAGGACACCACTTCAGACAGAAGAGATTGGACACAAATCTCAATCGTAAGCCCTGACCTGGGCCTCCGATGCGGGAGATGAATCGCTGTGGATGGGAAAAGGAGATGGTAATTCAAGTGCTCAGAAGAACTACGAATGTGTGCAGCGTAACTGGCGAGCAGTTATGCACGCCAAACCTTCAATGGAGGAACTCCGGTCTCCACCAGGATGCTGGTCACTGTGCTCATCCTAAAAGCTCCCGCTGCCAGTCAAAAGCTACAGTGGTGCACTGGGTTGAGTAAATGCAACCCTGAGGGCACTGCCGAACCATAAACCAGACTCCTGTAGTCAAGGTGGGGTTTAACAAGGGCTCTGTAGAGTTGCTGCAGTGTAGAACAATCTGCACCCCAGTTGGTGTTCTTCAGGCAGAGGAGGGCAACGAGGTGCTGCCAGCACTTCCACTTCAGCTGACAAGCATGAGGAAACCAGTCCTAAGAATTGATGTGCTCACTACAGTGAGTGGATCGTCATTAAGGTAAAGTTCTGGTTCTGGATGAACGGTACGACGCCGACAGAAGAGCATGACACACAACTTCACGGCTGAAAACTGGAAGCCATGCGCTAGAGCCCATGACTGCGCCTTGTGGATGCCCTGTAGGTGCTGCTCAAACAGCTGCTGCTAGATTGTTAATAACCACTAAAAATAGAGATACACTCAATACAGAGTCTTGTGGCGACCCATTCTCCTGGATATGGGGGGGGGGGAACTATGGGAGGCACCAACTTGGACTCGGAAAGTACGGAGAGATAGGAAATTTTGGGTAAAAATCGGGAGCAGGCCCCAAAGACCCCACTCATAGAATGTGGCAAGATATCTACATCTACATACATACTCCGCAATCCACCATACGGTGCGTGGCGGAGGGTACCTCATACCACAAGTAGCATCTTCTGTCCCTGTCCACTCCCAAACAGAATGAGGGAAAAATGACTGCCTATATGCCTCTGTACGAGCCCTAATCTCTCTTATCTTATCTTTGTGGTCTTTCGCGAAATGTAAGTTGGCGGCAGTAAAATTGTACTGCAGTCAGCCTCAAATGCTGGTTCTCTAAATTTCCTCAGTAGCGATTCCACGAAAAGAACACCTCCATTCCTCTAGAGACTCCCACCCGAGTTCCTGAAGCATTTCCGTAACACTCGTGTGATAATCAAACCTACCAGTACCAAATCTAGCAGCCCGTCTCTGAATTGCTTCTATGTCCTCCCACAATCCGACCTGATTGGGATCCCAAACGCTCGAGCAGTACTAAAGAATAGGTCGTATTAGTGTTTTATAAGCAGTCTCCTTTACAGATGAACCACATCTTCCCAAAATTCTACCAATGAACTGAAGACGACTATCCGCCTATGATGTCACCAGGTCGTGTCATAAGCTTTTCGTGAAACAAAAAAGCCAGCAACCAGGTGTTGACATCTGGAAAAGGCTGTTGGATGGCAGACTCGAGGGAAACCAGATTATCAGTGATAGAACGACCCTGGCAGAAACCGCCCTGGCATGGAGCCAGTAGGCCATGTGACTCCAGGACCCAACACAACCATCAACTTTTGATACGTTCTAACACCTTACAAAGAATGTTGGTGAGGCTGCTGGGCCAATAGCTATCCATATCAAGCAGTTTTTTTCCACATCAAGCGGGTTTTTACCGGGTTGAGCACTGGAATGATGGTGCTCTCCTGCCATTGCGATGGAGAAAAGCCATCGCACCAGATCCAGTTGAAGATGACGAGGAGACGTCGCTTGTAGTCGGACAAAAGACGTTTGATCATCTGACTGTGGATCCGATCTGGCCCAGGAGCTGTGTCAGGACAATGTGGAAGAACACTGAGGAGCTCCCGCTCTGTAAACGGAGCATTATAGGGTTCACTGTGATGTTCAGTGAACGAGAGCGCTTTCCTTTCCATCCGTCATTTGAGGGTGTGAAATGCTGGGGGATAATTCTCCGATGCGGAGACTCGAGCACAGTGCTCAGCATTTGCGTTTGCATTGGTAGATAACACACCATTGATGTTTATGCCAGTAACACCTGTCAGGATCTGGTACCCACAAACACGTCTGATCTTCGTCCAGATTTGGCAAGGTGACGTATGGTACCCAATGGTCGAGACATACCTCTCACAACACTCCTGTTTCACTCTTTTTATAAGCTGGCGAACGCAGGCACAGAGCCATTTAAAAGCTATTAGGTGCTCTAGGGAAGGGTGCCCCTTATGTCACCGTAGAGCTTGCTGACACTATTTAATGGCCTCCGTGATTTCCGGTGACACCAAGGTACTGACTTTCGCTGGGGGCACCCTAAAGAGCAAGAGATCGTGTTTTCCGCCACAGAAATGATCGCTAAAGTGACCTGCTCAACTATCACGTTGGTGGTACCATGCGGGGGAGATTCAACAGCGACAGCAGAGGTGAAAGCTTCCCAGTCTGCATTGTTCAAAGCCCTCTTAGTACACGTTTGGGGAAATGACGCTGGGGGAGTGACAGGAAGATGGGAAATGGTCACTACCACACAAGCCATTGTGGGCTCTCCAGTGGACAGATGGGAGAAGTCCTACACTGCAAAGTGATAAGTCAATGGCTGAGTAAGTGCCATGAGCCACACTGAAATGTGTGGGAGCCTCAGTATTTAAGAGGAGAGGTAGAGTTGAGATAGGAAAGTTTCGACATCTCTACCTCGGCTAGCAAGCACAGTGCCACTCCACAAGGGTTTATGAGCATCAAAAAAAATCTCCCAAAAGTAGGAAAGGTTTAGAGAGTTGATGAATCAGTGCAGCCAATGCGTTCAGGGGTACTGCACCAGCTGGAGGAAGATGTATGTTGCACACAGTTGTTTCCTGTGTCGTCCTTATCCTGACAGCCGCAGCTTCAAGAGCTGTTTGAAGGGGCATAGGTTCACTCCATACTGAGTTCAGGACATAGATACAAACTCCCCCTGACACTCTGTTATAGTCGCTAAGGTTCTTGTAATATCCCCTATAGCCGCAGAGGGCAGAGGTCTGCATTGCTGGGAACCAGGTTTCCTGGAGGTCAATGCAGAAAGCAGGTGTAAAACTTAACAGTTGCCGTAGCTCAGCCAGGTGGTGGAAAAAACCGCAGCAATTCCACTGGAGAATGACATTATTGTGAGGCTGGGAAGGCATGAAGTGCGCAAGGAGGCAGGTAACGCCTCAGGGTCACCTGCTGCCACCGATTGAGTATTTGTATCCATTCCTATTGTGGATGAGGCATCACTGAGAACCAGGTCCTCAGGGGACGCTAAGATCTCCACCTCATCTGCAGGTACAGAACTGGTATGGAGTGATGGTGTTGGGGCCACCAGAGGGTCTCTTTTCTTAGCAAACTTCTTTGTTTGGTTGCCCTCTCGCTTCTCTTTAGGGGCTTGCTGGGAGGACGCCTCTGAAGTAGCTTCAGGCACAGAGGAAGCCCGTGAAGCTCTTCGTCTAGCAGCTTTTGGCTCCTTCAGCCACTGGCGAGTGTCCGCTGTGGCGCCTCGGAGAGAGGGACCCCTTCTGCATGAGAGGCTGTTGCTTCTCCAGCTCCCTGCATTTGGAGGGGGGGGGGGGAGGTGCTTGCTCCAGAAGCACGTACTTTGGTATCACGGAAGATTTTCCCCCTACCACCAAGGGAGCAGATGTATTCGGGAGGCCCGAAGGGCACAATGTTCGTGGCATAGTGTGTGGTGTGACTGGTGCTTGAGACAGCAATGGTAATGTAGTTGCAGCCTATGTGGATGTAAACAGAATGGGGTGTAATTGTTCAAATTTAGGTTTAACCTCTTGGTAAGTCAACTGGTTGAGGGTCTTGTACTCCATGATTTTCCACCCCTTTTTGAGTACTGTGCAGTCTGGCCAGCAGCAGGAATGCTGCTCTCCGCGGTTGATACAAATGGGAGGAGGCACACATGGAGTATCTGGATGCAGTGGATGTCCGCAGTCTCGACATGTGGCTCTGGAAGTGCAGCGGGAAGACGTGCCAGAACTTCCAGCACTCAAAGCACCGCACATGGGGAGGGACATATGGTTTCACATCACAGCGGTAAACCATCACCTTGACCTTTTCAGGCAATGAATCACCCTCAAAGGCCAAGATGAAGGCACCGGTAGCAACCCTGTTGTCTTTGGGTCCCCTGTTAACGCACCAGTTGAAATGAACACCCCGTTGTTCTAGGTTGACGCGGAGCTCGTCGCCAGACTGCAAGAGGAGGTCGCGATGGAAAATAATCCCCTGGACCATGATGAGGCTTTTATGGGAAGTGATGGAAACAGGAATATCACCCAGCTTGTCACAAGCGAGTAATGCTTGGGATTGGGCTGGGGATTCTGTCTGAATCAAGACTGCACCACTTCTCATCTTTGACAGTGCTGTCACTTCTCCAAACTTATCTTCAAGATGTTCAACAAAAAAACTGAGGCTTCATAGGTAGAAAGAAGTCCCCGTCCATTCTACTACAGCATTACTCATTAACAGCTCAGGAATCAGCAGTGCGATCCCTGTGTTGTCAGGGGGGGGGGGGGGGGGGCTACCACCAAATGGGTACATGGTGGCCCCACCACAACAGACTGGCTACCGTGCTGGATATTGGATGCAGAGAAATCCAATATTGTCTTGGGTGTGAAAGAGGACAGGAGACGACGGAAGAAGATAACATACTCCGGAAAGTGTCCTCACCCAGATAGTTGAATTGCAGGTGGAGATGAAAAGCCATGACAAGAGGTTCAAGAGACTGAATCTAGGGGCTCTATGGATAACTAATGCACCACGTAAGGCGTCCTTCCCCATATGGCCTGCACTTCTGTAGAATTTGGAAAGTGGTGGGTCAAACCATAAAATGGGCCAAAGATTGTGAGACTCCTTTTAGTCGCCTCTTACAATGGGCAGTGATATCTCGGGCCGATTCTAACCTCCAGACCTGCAGGGGGCAGGGGTTAAGTGTGTATTGACACTTCTTTTCATTGTTCCTTTATAAACCTTCCCACAGCTACAAAGAATTTTATACACCCCAGGAGTTGCTAAGGGGTGACGTGTGTCTTTCGCTGATCTAAAAGTCACTGATCTTCTTGGTGGGTCTAAATATTGTTTCAACTTGAAACTTGGCTGTAACTTTCCCAATATGGTCCACAATATTGCAAATAAATGGAAGAAAAACTTTTCCAGCTGACAATTGTTGTTACTGAATGTTGTCAGACACTTTCCTTCTGGGATGAAGTGCTCGATCTATCTCGTTTTCAGTGAATCCATTTTTCTTAAAAGCCATCCGCAAATGATTTACTTCATCTTGTAAATAAACTGGCTCACAGATCTTATTAGCTCTGTCCACCAATGTTTTAATGACACCTCTCTTCTGCTTGGGATGATGGTTCGAATCGTTATGGTCGTAACGGTTGGCGTGTGTGTCTTTTCTATAGACTTTTCTTAGGGCATAAAGACTCCCGTCTGCCCGTCTAATTCACAATATTACGGACCGTATTGGGAAAGTTCTGGCCAAATTTCAAGTTGAAACAATCAAGAAGATTAGTGAGTGTTTAAGATTGGCGGAAGATGCACAACACCCCTTAGCAACTCATGGGAGTGTATAAAATTCCATGTAGCTGTTGGAAGGTTTATATTCGAACAATAAAAAGAAGTGTCAACATCCACTTAACGGAACACAAAAGGAACTGTCAAAGGGGACATACCGACAAATCAGTTGTAGCGGAACATGTTTTTAAAGACTGTGATCATGAAATAAAATTTAGTGAGATAAGTGTGGTAGCCACGACGTCGCATTATTATGCACGCATGTATAGTGAAGCTATAGAGATTCAGAAACACCACAATAATTTTAATAGAAAAGAGGAAGGCTTAAAGTTAGACAAAATATGGTGGTCGACTTTGCACCAACGATGTGACAATCGATTACCTTCAATTGAGAATAAAGACATTAGACAGAGAGAGACTTACAGTCAGCCCCACGTGACGTATGACGGTTACCTCAATGTGCTCTATATAAACGGGACCTCCGCGGCCTGGCAGCCAGTCGTTGACTCACCTCGGAAGATGTTGCCCGCAGTTGACAACTAAACGTCAGGAAGATGAAGTTTTACAGACCGACCATGGCCTCCCAGCCCAGAAGTTTTAACTAATGTAAAGCAGCCATGTTATGTACTGTCTCTGCTGCAACCATTGTACAGCTTTTTATATTGCTAGGACTACGAACCAGCTGCCCCTGAGTAGGAATGGCCTCTGCCAAATGGGGGCCAAAAGCAGCAAAGTGGACACCCTTCGGCATATCATGCAGCTGAACTTCAATGCCCGACTTCAATGAGTGCTCCACAACCTGAACATTTTCTGCTACCGAAACTATCCCAGCCTCAACCTACAATAACCCAAGTTCTCCACACCTTCCACCTAATAGTATCTGGCCCCTCTTTCCTATCACCTCCCCCCATTGTGTACCGCTCTCTAACAATGTACCCACCAGCCCTTTCTCCTCTCTGCTATTCTCCTTTCCTGCTCCTCACCCCCTCCCCTACAGCATCCTGACACTGTAATTGGCAACCTTGTCCTGCCGCCGTCTAGTCCCTGCATGCTCTGCCAGAGAGCACACTTATCCCCCCCACTTGTACTCTGTTACCGCCCCCCCCTTCCCCGCCCCATTACACACAACAGTTGCAGTCTGGTCAGAGTGGATGGAGGTATCGGTCATGTGCCCGTAAGGTGCGCCTGCTTGTGTGAATGTGTGTGTGCGTATGTTTTCTTTCCTTTCTGAAGAAGATTTTGATCGAAAGATCAGTGTGTAACAGTGTATTCATTAAGCCTGTCTGCATCTAAGTGTGTAATCTTTAATGTGAGTAGCAGTCTATCCTTTCCATAATTGCTGAAATTACACATCATATCAGCTCCAAAACTTGGAATAAACAAACAGAGGAAGGAATTAATGCTGGAAGCAGCCATAGCCACTCTAAAACACACTAAAATTTCCAGTTTCAAAGTTTAGGCTGGAGCCAAGACACTACACAAAATTTTAAAGGTTTTCCACGCTCCTTTTGACGTCAGCTACAACAGAGGTCAGATTCCTACCCAATTCGCTTCAGACCTCTCATCGCAATGTAAAATTCACTCACTGAAAATGTCAGATATAGTGAATTGTACGTCATACACGTCACAGATGGAGGTTCTCTTGCATGAGTATGAAGCCAGATGTTATGAGACAGTGCCCTACTCAGAGGCACATCAGTGTTACTTCATCTTGCCACAATAACTGGTGTGACGTACACCACAACTGGCTGTTGAATTCACTGTCTGCAGCTTATAGTCTCTCACAGCAAGCCTCTCCTTCCCCCACAGTTGTATGACTGTCTCAACAACAAAATGAAAGCATGCCAGGGAAGCAGCATATTCTGTCACCTCACGGATTCAGCAGGTCTCCTTGACTGTTTGCACGTTTCCCTTGTTTGCCACATTCTGTGATACTCAGCAGAATGATACGTATTTTTCTTGTAGTTCAGGGACGAAAAAGGATATCAACAATATTTTGCATCAATTTCTCTACTATGTACATTTGCTTCAATGCCAACAGAGCATAAAGGAATATCAACAAATGGACTTTTTGCTGTGAAGACCCTGTATCTGCTCCAGTGTCTTCAGGACTGCATAGAGGTCTGCAGTAATGACGACATATTCATTAGAAAGGTGAATCCAGAAGATTTAATTAGGAAACATGACTGAACAGTCAAGGAATCCCCTTGCTTACAGCCATCTGTGTAACTATTTTAAAACCACACTGACTATCTAAAATATTATAAAAAAAGATTTAAAAGTTAATCTGAAGTGTCACCTTTATTAATTTTTTTATAACATAAATCGAAAATAATTTTAGAATCTGCCACACCTATCTCCAAAAGGCAATTCCTCGTGCAATCTCACAGGGCCTCGTTCCCACATGGTCTTGTTGCTTGATGTCAGTTATTAAAGAGTCTTTCCATTTGTAAGTGAGCAACGGCACAGTATGCAAGCACCTGCAGTGTGGTAAGTTCTCTTACAAGCCTGTTCACTATGAGGAGCTGCCACGTAATGTTAAGTGGTGGCTCCTCAGCCTCAGCCCAGAGGCTTGTTATGATGATTGGTAGGTTGGATTGGGGCAGGCGACCAAACTACGCAGTCATCAGTCCCCCCAACCTTGGAATAACTAAAACCGATAAAACCTCACACTATAAGAGGTAACTACAATGGCCATAAAATTACAAACTATTGACAGAGGAGGGAAAGAAAGTGACTAATGACAGGTGCACGAAGGAAGAAGCACAGGTGAACAAGATAGACACTCAAGATAAAACAGACCCCATAAGGAAAGGAGTGGGAAGGCAGAGGGCGGGGGTAAACCACCAAGCCAGTCCAATCGGAGGGGAAGGGGGGAGCGAGACAGAGGCTTGGTATGAGGCTAGTTGTAATGGCCTTAATGGTCATCCTATTCCCTCAGGGTGTGCCACATCCAACATTTATAAATACCAGGTAATCAAAAAGTCAGTATAAATTTGAAAACTGAATAAATCACAGAATAATGTAGATAGAGAGGTACAAATTGACACACATGCTTGGAAGGACATGGGGTTTTATTAGAACCAAAAAAATACAAAAGTTCAAAAAATGTCCGACAGATGGCGCTTCATCTGACCAGAATAGCAATAATTAGCATAGCAAAGTAAGACAAAGCTGTAGTCGAGGAATAATGTTGTGAACAGCACTGTAAAGTATGTCCGGAGTTATGGTGAGGCATTGGCGTCAGAAGCTCCCTTTCAGCATCCCTAGAGATGTTGGTCGATCACGATACACTTGTGACTTCAGGTAACCCCAAAGCCAATAATCGCGCGGACTGAGGTCTGGGGATCTGGGAGGCCAAACATGATGAAAGTGGCAGCTGAGCACACGACCATCACCAAACGACGCACGCAAGAGATCTTTCACGCGTCTAGCAATAATTCCTTTTTTTGTTCTAATAAAACCCCGTGGCATTCCAAGCATGTGTGTCAATTTTTACCTTTCTATCTACAGTATTCCATGATTTACTAAGTTTTCAAATTTATACTGACTTTTTGATCACCCGGTACATTGTTAGCCCCTTAATCAAACTGAGATCACATTAAGTCTCTATAAAACTGGAACAGACAAGTTTGGTCTACTTCCCATTAAGTATGGCTAGTAGATTTTAAAATATTTAGTGTTTTAGAACTTGTGCTTTATGTCCTTAAGGTGTAGCACCCGCCACACTTAAAATAGAGTATGAAGCCCAGAAACCTTGTTGTTTTCTTAAAATTAAGACCGGTGTCATATGTACTCAATTTAGAAAAGTTAAAAACAGAACATTAGCATTTAAAAAAGACAAAAACAGGCTTCTCAACTGAGAAATTAAAACCTATCTCCTTCATCGATATCTCCAACATTAAAATAGTCAGCTGAAATTGAATGGTTATCTTTGCAAGGCTGGAATAGGAACACAAGATGGAGAAGTCATGCATAAACACTGGACAGGACTTTCTGCTGCGATGTTATACTGCTGATTACTGTGGCAAAAATAGTCACACTTACAACAATACCTTGAGGACACAAAATGGCGTAAGAGGACATCACTGACTAGATAAAAAGTGGTGAGATGAAGTACCATATAAAGACTGGAAGACATCCCTGGAAGCCCCGTTCATGGAGCTGTCCCAGGATAGTGGCACATATACTACAAGAAGGGACATACTAACAAAGACAGAGTGATACCAGACTGTCTGAATTCTAAGAAGATCCAGATACGGCAGCAGCTGTCCAGACACTCTGTGACCAAAATGGTACTGAAACAGAGGATGACAGACTAAAGGCCGAAATACTAAATGACTTTTTCCAAAGCTGCTTCACAGAGGAAGACTGCATTGTAGTTCCTTCTCTAGATTGTCGCACAGATTGCAAAATGGTAGATATCGAAATAGACGACAGAGGGATAGAGAAACAATTAAAATCACTCAAAAGAGGAAAGGCCGATGGACCTGGTGGGATACCAGTTCGATTTTACACAGAGTACGCGAAGAAACTTGCCCCCCTTCTTGCAGCGGTGTACCGTAGGTCTCTAGAAGAGCCTGGCGTTCCAAACGCTTGGAAAAGGGCACAGGTCATCCCCGTTTTCAAGAAGGGACGTCGAACAGATGTGCAGAACTATAGACCTATATCTCTAACGTCGGTCAGTTGTAGAATTTTGGAACACGTATTATGTTCGAGTATAATGACTTTTCTGGACACTAGAAATCTACTCTGTAGGAATCAGCATGGGTTTCGAAAAAGACAGTCGTGTGAAACCCACCTCGCGCTATTCGTCCACGAGACTCAGAGGGCCATAGATACGGGTTCACAGGTAGATGCCGTGTTTCTTGACTTCCTCAAGGCGTTCGATACAGTTCCTCACAGTCGTTTAATGTACGAAGTAAGAGCATATGGACCATCAAACCAATTGTGTGATTGGATTGAAGAGTTCCTAGATAACAGAACGCAGCATGTCATTCTCAATGGAGAGAAGTCTTCCAAAGTAAGAGTGATTCCAGGTGTGCCGCAGGGGAGTGTCGTAGGACCGTTGCTATTCATGATACACATAAATGACTTTGTGGATAACATCGGAAGTTCACTGAGGCCTTTGCAGATGCTGTAGTATATCGAGAGGTTGTAACAATGGAAAATTGTACTGAAATGCAGGAGGATCTGCAGCGACTTGATGCATCGTGCAGGGAATGGCAACTGAATCTCAATGTAGACAAGTGTAATGTGCTGCGAATACAGAGAAAGATAGATCCCTTATCATTTAGCTACAAAATAGCAGGCCAGCAACTGGGAGCAGTTAATTCCATAAATTATCTGGGAGTACGCATTAGTAGTGATTTAAAATGGAATGATAATATAAAGTTGATTGTTGGTAAAGCAGATGCCAGACTGAGATTCATTGGAAGAATCCTAAGGAAACACAATCCAAAAACAAAGGAAGTAGGTTACAGTACACTTGTTCGCCCACTGCTTGAATACTGCTCAGCAGTGTGGGATCCGTACCAGATAGGGTTGATTGAAGAGATAGAGAAGATCCAACGGAGAGCAGCGCACTTCGTTACAGGATCATTTAGTAACTGCGAATGCGTTACGGAGATGATAGATAAGCTCCAGTGGAAGACTCTGCAGGAGAGACGCTCAGTAGCTCAGTACGAGCTTTTGTTGAAGTTTCGAGAACATACCTTCACCGAAGAGTCAAGCAGTATATTGCTCCCTCCTACGTATATCTCGTGAAGAGACCATGAGGATAAAATCAGAGAGATTAGAGCCCACACAGAAGCATACCGACAATCCTTCTTTCCACGAACAATACGAGATTGAAATAGAAGGGAGAACCGATAGAGGTACTCAAGGTACCCTCCGTCACACACCGTCAGGTGGCATGCGGAGTATGGATGTAGATGTAGACCATCTGCTCTGCTCTGAACACCCCCCCCCCTCCCCCCTTGCAGCTGGTGAGGACAACTCTACAAAAATCTACTCAGGCATGTACGGTCCTTAGTAGATTTTAAAAATGTTATTAAAATGGCTTCTCTCAACAACTTGGAAAGATGTCCTGAAGCCCAAATGAAGTTAAAAAGGACAAGATGGATTTCTTTGCATGCTCTGTGAGGTGGTTGTGGTATACTGTAATCCTACCATGAGCAGACGAAGCATCATGAGGCGTAAATAATGCAGAATCCATCTCCAACATAGAAAAGTGGAAGTTGTATCGTTCATCATTGGCCACCAGCAACCACTCTGTAATGCTGGAAAGCTGGATACTGCCTGCAGTGGGAGTAACTCTGTCAAAATATTCTACCATTATCTGAGTGATGTCTTTTGAGTTTGGAGATTCCCATTCCACATTACAATAGCCAATGGGCACCTCCAGAAATCCTCTTCATGAACTCTCATCTGATTGAACTTCTAGTGGAATGGTTTACATTGGCCAGAAAATGTTGCCATGGTATCTTCCTGTTCTCTATAATAATTTACGAGAATTTCATTCTTGCTACCACCAAAGCTGAGAGGTTTTCTGCAGTTGGCTGGCACTTGAACTCGTTCACAACAACCCACCTCCCCCTGATTGTGGAATGGCTTCCACTGTTCCAACAAGGGACAATTTGCCTCTTAAGCAGGTCCATGGATTGGTATGAATGTTTCAGCAGAATGGTGGATAAATTTGCTAATACAGTACACCCACTGCTGGGCTTTATCACAATGTTCAAACTCAGAATGTTGTCTGTATGGTGCCACTTGTCTTATTCAGCATCTATTGTGGTGGTTTTCTCTCTGGCACTCCACCTGGAAGGTGAATCCAGAGTAGGAAGAGATCCGTTGAGTGCATGTCTTCGCCCACTTCCCATTGAGCAAAGTGTGTGGGAGCTGAAGACCATACTGACAGATCGGTAACTGTGAACAACCCTGTGGCTATGCTCATAAGTATGTGCTCTGCTTCCTGTCCAAGAGATGTGTATGGCAACATTAAGGTATTCTCAATAACTCTACATCTGGGGCACATGACTGGACAGCCGCAAACACACTGTGTGCATTAAAAGTTCCTTATAGGAGGAAGGGTTGAGTAAGCTGTGTAACAAGTTCTCTGCCTATAGCCTCATGCGGAGAAATTCCTGTTTGAAACACTGTCATTCACAAGATGTGATAGTGGTCTCCAGTCCTGTCCATTAGGATCTTTTAACAATCACTGTTCTCACTCTGTGTTACATTGCCGCAGGTGGTACACCAAAGAATCACATACTTTTATTCATAGTGTAGTCATGGGCAGTCCAAATACGATAGCTCCTTTCAGCCATCCTGTCACCTCTCCATGTTGAGCCATCTTAAGACACTGATTTCATATAGCAGACTTGGACATACCACATCCTTTCACTCTGATGACTTACATCAGCAGCTGAGGGTCATATGACTGCTTGATACTAGTTCTATGTCATCTACAGCATTTAAAAGTAACCAGTGTGGCTTTTTAAGAGGGAGACCAATATTACGCCCACTGAGGTTTAGTTTACCCTCGTACCAATTTCATCACCTCTGATCTACTAGATTTCAAAAAAGCAGGTTTTATATAAATCAAACAACAATAAAAACGGCCTCCAAAACATATGGTGGAATTTAACTGAGACTTACAAAAAGGGGGAAAAATACTGCAACCATAACAATTTTACTGTGTTAATGCCAGGCATCAGTAAACTCTATGTAACTACCTGCTACTTGAAAGTGGTTTACTGACAAACCTCCCATGGTGTCATTTGAAAACATCATGGTTTGTATACTACCCTCCGCATAGTTAAAGTTGGCTCTCAGTTGTCCTCCATATACTGTAGAAAACTCACGAGCTCAGGACAATTTGCACCAAATGTTAATCCCCGGTGAAGTAGTCAGACATGGCTCAGAGGAGGACACTAACAGACCACAAAAGTAACATTTTAAAAAACTGATTATTTATGATCTTCAGTCACTACTTTACAGACTTATAGGTCTATTTATATAGAAACAATCTGCATGTTTCACATTTTTAGCAAGTAGAGTGTAAACCTGGCCAGATTGTGAAGCTGTTTGTGAGAGTGAAGAACAGATTTTTTCCAGAGTTGTGGAAAACTTGGACTTTTCAAGTAAACAGTTTTATATGCATAAATCAAGGACTCCAAAAAGACTCAGCAAATTCTTCGAGACATTGTAGGAACTTCTACTGTCCATTAAATTACACTGATGTACTGAGACTCTTTTCTTATTCACTGCTTGAAATTCTGCCTTTGAGGCCAGTCAGTAGCAGAGTCTTCACGAAAGAGAAGGCATGTAGTACACAACATTAGCTGCTCGGTTGGGTCTGTGTCTGGCATACTTATTGAAATAAACACAGCAACCAAGTAGTCTGATAGTGCTTCTGAAACTGCTAATATAGTAACCTCAACTTCTGCAAATTGTTGTATGCATCAAGCTATCGGTGGGAAACAAAATGATTAAAGCACAAACATCCCTCCTCCAAAAGCTACTCGTCAGAATAGTGAGACACAGCTTCCAGGTGTAAAATGGGAAGCAAAATATTCCAAAATGGTGCAAGATTTCAGGAAATTATTTTGTCCAGACAGTGCAACTGATCATATTGTAAAATACACAAACTACAAACTACGCAGAATGGCAGCAGCATATTCATGTATGTCCGAGACTGCTCACAGACAGACTATGAACAATTATTTGCTTTCTTTGCTGTTTTATACCTCACAACTGAGTGAAAAAGTAAAAAAACATCAATACCAATTAACTATGAGCCTCCGGCGGGGCTACAGTCAATGACCACTACAGTCAATGACCAAATGGAGGTTCTATGCTCTTCTCCAATTTGATGACAAGTGTATCAGGGTACAGAAGAAGGCAACACACAACCTGGCACCAGTTAAAGAAATATATGAGATGTTACAGTCTAGAAGCAGTGACAAAATTAGACAAGATACTGGAAGCATTCTGTGGATGTTGCAAATTCAGACAATATATCCAAATAAGCCATCAACATATGGTAGAAAAGTACATGCACCATGTGATTTTAGAATTTTTATGCCACAAATATGGAAGCAGATGCAGGCAAAAACCCTACTGATCCTTATAAAGTACCCAAGATGCAAGGAATATGGTGTTACAACTAATTCAACCATTGACAATACAGGCTGAAACTCAACAATGGGCAACTATTTTGCAGCTATAACATTCACTAACAAACTGTACACTAATCATCAACTCACAGTACTTAGTAGCTATCCTACAGATGATTTAGAGGATAGTCCCACCACCAGAACTGAGATCAATAAAGGTTTTGCCAGTAAATAACAGCACTTTCACATTTAGAGAGAAACTTTGTAATAATGGCCTCCTTTGCTCATATGTTCCAAAAAAGAACAAGAATGTAATAATGGTATTACCATACATAGTGATGACAGAACAGATACTGACATTGCTGAAGCAAATAAACATAACATGATTACATTTTACAATCTCAAAAATGGAGGCACAGATGCTATCAACCCTTTAAAATTGGGAGCAATACATTTCAACTAATATACAAGATGAACGCTAATTACTTAATGCCAAGGAGAAGATTCCTTACAGAACCAAGTATGGTACTTAAAAAAGCACATGTGTCAATGCCTAGAGTATGTAAATAAAACTTACTGTCGGTATCAAAAAACTAACTACAGCATGAATCAAGAGAAAAGCCAAGATATCACTATTGCCCTAAAAGATAAACAGATTCACACAACATCGCTAACATCTTTGTTCCAGAACTATTTATAAAGAACATACAGCAACAAATGTTCTTAGTTGCTATGTGTGTATGCCATAAGAAGTTGGACTTCACTCTGATTAGTAACACAGGAATAAAGTTAACCTTGGCCCCTCTCTTACCATAATTACTTCGAAGCACTCTTGGAAGAGTGGTGTGAATTTAATGATGAACTGTGTATCCCTATTGCATAGTGAAATATCTTTCAAAGTTTAAGAAAGATAAGATAGATATTTGTTCATTTTATGATTCTAAGTATTTATAATGTGTTGGTAATAATAAACAAGTAATTTACTCAGTAAATGTATATTTCAATGGATCCTGTTGCCAAAAAACTGCAAAGTTACTTTAATTTGTATAAAACTAATATGGGAGCCATCACATCACAACAGATGCGAGTGTTGGGTGGGGCTATGCTTTACGGTAACACTTTCCAAGGAAAGAGAAAACATACAATGAAGACATTATTGACTAATACCTGCAAACATCTGTATATATCACTAGCGTTGAAGACCAATAGCCTAACTGCTGTTATGGGTTACAAGAGAAAATGTGAATGACGCAGAAGGTGTCAAACGTAACCTCTTTTATAAGACTTCTAGAGTAGTTCCTAATACGGAAACTAAGCACATCTACAAAATTAAAAGGTGTAATAAACCATCATTACTGATGGTCAAATAACAAAGCAGTTCATTAAGATAGATAAATTTCTCAGAAATACGAACAAAGCACGCGTACATCAAAGCCTAAACAGCAATATTAATTCCACCCGAATAGCTATCATGACGAACTGAAAACGAATGAACGTTTACTTTTCATCCGTTATCTACAATAAAATATGGCTAAAAAGATCCACACGTCTACAGTTATCACAGTTGATTGTTCCATATATTGATGATACAGAATCAGCTACATACGCTCCACATAAACGCAAGGGGCAAAACTGCAATAGACACAATGATGAATACCCTCTTTTAAATGATGAAAGGAGCGAAGTAAGTCCGTACACAGACAGGAAATTCAGTAAACATTTAGTATCGAAACTCAGATTTCACTACAGATAATGTGGCAGACTCACTGTCATGTATCAGAAGAAAACCCACCCGCCGAGACATGTAACAGCAAAAACCATACGTTTTTTAGTGCAAGATTCGATCATTCTCCTTTCCACACGTACTTCCACCGTAAACACAACACATAAACACACATTGCCAATGAGCAGAAATCACGTCTTTTCTTTTTTCAGTATTGCCAATGCATCCGCAATTGATGATTTGTAGGTCGCTGCTTACTTACAAAACAATACACAGAAAATCGCTATAACAACGCCAGATTATACACAGGTGACTTTGATTATATAGTAAAGGACCGAATTAAAGCCAAAATAATATCAATCTACAAAATGCATAAACACAAGCATTTACAACTGGCGCCAAATATAACGTGCGATAAGCGATTGCACTTTACATACCAAGCCGTGTTCCCACACTTTTAAAAGAGCTTCAGACTTTCATACTTTGTAGCAATGCTTTCGCAGCTGTTCACTAGGATATTAACAGCTACATCAATTGGGGCATTTCTTAGTATCATACAATAATATGCTATAGCTGGCATTATCGAGACTGGATGCAGCATCGTCCAAAGGCGCGTTTACACCGAATTCGAAACACGTTCTGCAACATTGTCCGCGGCTATATAGTACTGATCTGCGGACTACCGATGCTCGCAATATGTTGGTAACACAATAGAGGTGTTACACGGCTGGATCTGCACCATGGTCGGCACAAATCAGAGGAACCTGTTCCTGGCCTGCTACCACTAAATGTTGTTTCGCAACGTTAGTGTTAACCCGTGTCCTCTATGTAGTATTGCATGTTGTCTGTTGCCTCTCTGTCTGCATCTACATCTATAGTGTGCAGACCATCGTGACGTGCATGGCAGAGGGTACATCCCTTGTTGCCAGTTATTACGTTATTTTCCCATGCCATTTACATACGCAATGCGGGAAAAGTGCATCCACGCGCGCTCTAATTAATCTAGTCTTGTTCTTATGATGCCTATGGGAGCGATATGTAGGTGGGTTGCATTATATTCCCGAAATCATGATTTAAAGACAGTTCTTGAACCTTTGTAAGTAGGCTCACAAACCTGTGAGCATTTGTGCTGCCCTTCTCAGTATATGACCAATATCCCCTGTTAGTCTTGTTTGACGTGGGTCCCACATCTTTGAGCAATACTGTAGGATGAGTTCACTGGTGATTTGTAAGCAATCTTCTTTATAGAATGACTGTGTTTCCCCAGTACTCTACCAATAAACCGAAGTCTACCACCTGCTTCACTCATGACTGAGCTTATGTGCTCTTTTCATTTCGTATCCCTACAAAGCGTTACACTGCGGTATTAATTCCAACTGTGACTCACTGATTACACAGTCATAGCACACCGTTTAGTATTTTGTGACATGCACAAATTTACATTTTTGAAATTTGAAGCAAGTTGCCAAACTTTACAGCACTTTGACCCCTTACCAAGATCTAACTGAATATTTATGCAGCTCCTTACAGACTGTACTTCATTATAGATAAATGCATCATCTGCAAAATGTCTGAGGTTACTATTAATATTGTCTGCAAGGTCATCAATATGCAACATGAACAGCAATGGTCCCAACACGCTTCTGTGTGTCGCACCCATCCAAGATAACTTTTTGCAGCCTCCCAACCAAAAATCTCTCAATTCAGTCACAAATTCCACTTGATAGCACCCACATACATCTTACTTTCTATAATAAATGTGGATGTAGTACTGAGTCAAATGTTTTTCAGAAATCAAAATGCTACCTCTACTTGACTGCCTTGTGTGAGAAAGGAGCCAGTGGCGTTTCACGATTGATATTTTCGGGCTACATCATGGCTGCCATGGAGGAAGGTATTCTGATCGAGATAACTCATTATGTTTGAGTCCAGACTATGTTCCAAGTGTCTGCAGTAAATCGATGGCAAGGCTATTGGACAGTAGTTTTGTGGATCCCTTCTACTACCCTCCTTGTAAATGGGAGTGATCTGTGTCTCCTCGCAACAAATGGAGCTTGTTTTTCATTTGAGGGATCTACGATAGATTATAGTTAACAGATGGGTAACTTATACGCAAATGCAGTATAGACACTAATAGGGATTCCATTTGGGCATGGAGATTTGTTCAGTTTAAGTGATTTCCGCTGCTTCTCGACGCCACTGACACTAACAGTTACTTCACTCTTATTTTCAGAAGTAGAAAGATGAAATTGGGATTATTCTCCCAGGTTTTCCTTTGTAAAGGAATATTTGAAAACGGAGTTAAGCATTTCTGCTTCTTCTTTGTTATCCTTGACTGAGTGGACACTAACCTTAGTACCACTAACAGCCTTTACACATGACCTGAATTTCTTTGAGTCTCGTGAAAGATCAGCTGATAATATTCTGCTGTAGTAGTCATCGAATGCTTCACACTTTGCTCTCTTAACTGCCAGACATGTTTCATTTAGTATCTCTCTGCCTACTCTGCCTATAACTCTATATGCCGGCCGGGTTGGCCGAGCCGTTTTAGGCACTACAGTCTGGAACCGCGCGACCGCTACGTCCGCAGGTTCGAATCCTGCCTCGGGCATGGATGTGTGTGATGTCCTTAGATTAGTTAGGTTTAAGTAGTTCTAAGTTCTAGGGGACTGATGACCTCAGAAGTTAAGTCCCATAGTGCTCAGAGCCATTTGAACCATTTTTTATAGCTCTATCCTTTGTTTTGCTCCTATTATGCAGTGGTCTCTGTTTCTTCAGCAGTTTCTTTACAGGGACTGTATACCATCGTAGGTCCTTCCCATTACGAACTGTTCTGCTGCATACATCTACATCTACATAATTACTTTACAATTCACAATCAAGTGCCTGGTAGAGAACTCATCGAATCACCTGTAAGCTATTTCAACATACTTTCACTCTTAAACAGTGTGCAGGAAAAGCGAACACTGAAATCTTTCAACTCAA
Organism: Schistocerca serialis cubense; assembly: GCF_023864345.2. Taxonomy (NCBI): domain Eukaryota; kingdom Metazoa; phylum Arthropoda; class Insecta; order Orthoptera; family Acrididae; genus Schistocerca; species Schistocerca serialis. The sequence goes on from NC_064638.1 coordinate 704,022,323, forward strand.
GTTCTGATTTCTCTTATTTTATTATGATGATCACATCTCCCAATCTTGTTGGGCACCAACAAAATATCATCGCATTCAGAAGAGACAGTTGGTGATTGAAATTTCATGAGAAGATCCTATTGCAACTAAAAACGCCTTTGTTTTAATGATTACCATTCCATTTCGCGTATCATAACTGTGGAACTCTCTCCCCTACTTTGGCTGTCCTTCGTTGAACTTTATCGATGTCCCCCATCAATCATATCTGATGCTTATCCCATACCTCATAGCAATACTTCAGAAGATTACAGACAAGCATATTGCAAGTATCTCTTTACTACACTTGCATTTTCTAAGTTTTCTGTACATATCTGCACAGTGCATAGTCAATTATACTTTTAAACTTGATCCATAGTTCCTCTACATACTTCTCTTCTATGCTAAAAGTTTCCAGTTCTTTATTGAGCTATGACACTACTGCTTTTTTATCTAATTTGTTGAACATATATATATATATATATATATATATATATATATATATATATATATATTTCTACTTGTTGTTTTAGTTGCCCTTTGTACTTTGCTGATCATTGTTGACACAACTGCCTCATGGTCACTGATACCAGTTTTAATGTGGACACCTACAAAGAGGTGAGCTCCATTTGCTGCCATTTGTCTAATGGGAACCATTATTCGTTGTATGTCTGAAGTGCCAGTGGTTAATTGACCCACACCTTTTTGCATTTGCCTTGTCTCTACACGGGAGAAAACTGGTTTCCCAACAGATGATGCGAGTCCCGCTGGTTCACTTTCAGTGGAAGACAGCACATTGAACATGTTGATTAAGGGGGACATCCTGAGTCCTCTCTAGTCCCTGTCTGACCTGTACAGAACGCCTATACCTACCACTGACACGTTACTTGCAGTCAAATGGATAAATGGTGAAAGATCCCATACTTCCTAGAGGATCCAACATTCACAGGAGAGGATAGGACTTTTAACTCTGGCAAACGACTCTTAGGACCTCTCCCAATAAACTGATTCACAGCAGCTGCCGATCGTTTGACAGTAGTCTCTCATTTCTCAATGCCTATGTGAGAAACTAATGTTGGAATAGTGCGGATTTTTTGTGTATCAGTCCAAGTGTTTTGGTTTCAGTTGTCCATAGTTCCTGTAAGAATCTGAAACAACAAATACAATGAATAAAGAGGTAAACAAGGATATGCTTGCTTATGTTTATTTGTTACCTGTACTATACCACAATATTCAGCAGAGATTATTTTGCCATGGAACAACTCTTTGTGGACTTAACAAGTAGTTTGCAAATTCGTCATGAATTTCTTTTCATATGTTTGGAATTCTTCATGGTATATTTGGGAGTTCAGTAATAGGTGATGCAGCAGCATCTCGTCTATCTCATCTCCACACTACTGGGATAACTTCACCTGTCTTTAGGCAATAGGAATCGAAGCTTCCTTGTGTGCTGTAATAGCTCCTTGACTTGGCGTTTCTCCTAAACAAGTTACAGAATACATTGCTGTTATGGTGACACTTAATGCCTTCTCAGGTTGTAACAACGTTGTTTCTGGAAGACACAAAACACTGAGACCATAATACCAAAAGCACTTTATACAGCCATTCTTTCCATAGACAATTGGTAGGTAAATATCTTTGCTTGTGAACCTTGGTTGTTCCTTTCTGGATATGGCTTCATGATGTTTTCCTGTAATGGAAAAGCAGAACCTGCCCTGAATACATATGGTAGTGGCTTGTAAATATTCAAGAGGTGGCAAGTTCAATTTTTTTAAAGAATAGTTTACTTATAGATTTATTTTTAAAAAATCCTCTGCCTGAAATCCTTCCTTGACAGCCAACATCAGCATAAAAAGTTACAATCGGCATCAGCAACAGTAAGCAACACAAAGCTAAACGACCCTTTATAATTGTAAAACTCTGTCCCAGTAACAACAAGGCACTAGGATAATATGCTTGCCAACAACTGCTTCCATGCAATGGGGAAAATGGAGTACCTGACTGAACACACTTTCTTTTTCAAGGCTTTCATCTGCAGTCGCTGGCATCTAAAACAAGTAATTTGATGTCAGCTTCCACAAGAGTTACCTACAGAAAAAATGGTAGAAACTGTGGGTATGGAAAACCAGGAACTACGCCTCCTTCACGAAAATGGGTGAAGAGAGGAGGTGGAAAAAGCGGATCTTTGAACACAGCAAAAGAAAAGTTACAGAGTACGCTGCAGGAACTACAATGAAGACAACAAGATTGGATAAATGACTTTGGAAAATATGTCTTAAGTAAATTACATGAACTGCCACCTACGAAAGAACTGTGAGGAAAAAATAAGTGAATGTGTGCAAGAGAGAGCAGGCGGTAGGAGTAAATGTGGATATTGCACAGGGATCATGAAATGAAGATTACCCCGTCACATTCAGTGGAAGAGTGAGTGACACTGAGGCTGATAGAATTTTGTTATTGAAAATGATAATTTCGAATAATTTTGATTAATTTTAAAATGCAAATAAAAACAAATATATGAACAATAAAATTACTGTGTTTCAGTGCTATTAAAATAAATGAATTACCTTTACATACCAGCAATCTTCAACCAAAGCTTCACAAACTGCAGGACGTATATGAGATAAGCCTGGCTTTGAAATGTAGAATAAATGTGTAAGGCATTGATAGTGACCTCCCACCGCCAAAAAAACGAAGAGTAACACCAAGTCTCTACTTCACAGAAACTGCTCTTTCTGATTTTTGTATCTTTCTTCGAAACAGCTGGCCTTCCAGTATTCATCAGAATTTTTAAATCAGACGATGACATCCTACTAATGTTACGAAAACCACAACTACCTTCCAAATTCAGCTTACACAGTGTGCCATTCCCACCATGTCTTCTTTGGTATACTTGTCATAGCATAGTTCTTGATACGAATACAAAATGTAAAATGTTTTTGCCAGTTCAGTGTAGTAAATGATGCGAATACATATGAAGACATATTTGTCGCTAATGTGGAGGGTGACGTGAACAACAAACAATGTTGCCAACATGTTGCTGACTTTGGTGGAACAATGTTGCAAAAAGAAACATGTTTTTAAATTCAGTGTAAGTGCAGTTTAATACAAAAACAAAAATCCACCTGTGTGTCTGTACCCCTCACACTGTAATATTGTTGAGCACTAATCCACAGCCCTGGTTCCACATGCGATAGAAACTTCCACAGGCATCTCACACCACCACTCTGGCCAGTAAACTGGCCTGTGGAAACACCATACCACCTGGCCTGAACCTGGGCTTGCACTCGAGTGGTATCACAGAAGTTACATGGAAACACCCATATTCGCACAGCGCCAATCTAGTGACGCCTGTTTTTGCGATGCTACGAAAATTAAAGTCGCTTTAACATCCTCCACGATCGATTAATGTCTTTCGACTGCCATCTCATGGGTGAATTTCGAATCACCATCACAGTACGTTGGTTTTCATGTCAACAATTTAGCTGTGTGTGTGTTTCACAGTACTTAAAATGTACAAAGTGTGTGTGTACAGTTTACTGAACTGTACAAGGAGCGAGTTTATTTATGGAAATACAAAAAGTGTGCTACAAATGCATTGCTTGACATTATGGATTGTATGAAGGAACACAGCCCCAATTGTGATTTACGAGGGTAATCCAAAAAGTAAGGTCTCCTATATTTTTATAAGTACAGAACTTTATTTTGTGGCAGTTGGTCACACTGTTATGAATATTGCTTTACGCGCTGTGTGTAGACATGCGCACGCCGCCCTGAGGCGCTCAGTTTGGCTTGACAGCCGTTGAGAATGGAGGTCCCGTTAGATGTTACCGCCAAGTGCGAACTGCAATCAGTTATTCGGTTTTTGAACGCAAAGGGCACTGCGCCGATTGAAATCCATCGCCAATTGGCGGAAGTGATGGTGAGTCGTGCATGGATGTCAAAAATGTTCGTAAGTGGTGTAGAGAGTTTGCAGCTGGTCGGACCGAAATTCATGACGAACAAAGAAGCGGAAGACCGTCAATTTCTGAGGAGACAGTGTTCAAGGTTGAGCAAAGCATGCGTGAAGATAGGCAGATCACCCTGGATAATCTCTGCACGTTAGTTTCTGAAGTTTCCCGAAGCACCGCTCACAGAATTGAAGTACCGGAAGGTGTGCGCAGGATGGGTGCCACGCATGCTGACTGAGGACCACATGCGGCAACGAGTTGATACTTCCCGCGCATTTCTTCACCGCCTTGCAGCCGAACAGGACAACTTTCTGGACTCAATTGTCACGGGTGACGAAACCTGGGCATACCACTTTACACCTGAGAAAAAGCAACAATTACTCTAGTGGCGGCGTCCTTCTTCGCCGAAGCCGCGGAAATTCAAACAAACATAGTCTGACGGTAAAGTGATGACAACAGTTTTTTGGGATCGGAAAGGGCTATTTTTGTCGACTTTATGCCCACTGGGACCACAATTAATGCTGACAGGTACTGTGAGACTCTGAAAAAACTCAAACGGGCAATTCAGAACCGGAATGTTGAGCAAGAGTGTACACATTCTCCATGACAACGCTCGCCCACACATCACTCGGCAAACCGTTACTTTCCTGCAAAAGTTCCAGTGGAACATAATCACCCACCCACCCTAGAGTCCTGACTTGGCGCCCAGTGACTATCATCTGTTCTCCAGGTTAAAAGATCATTTGGCCGGAAAGCGATTCAGCTACGACGACGAGGTGAAAGAAGAAGTTCATAACTTTCTGAACAGCATGGCGGCGAGCTGGTATGACATGGGCATACAAAAACTGCAACAAGTATCTAGAAAAATGCATCGACAGAAATGGTGATTATGTCGAAAAATAGCTAAATGTTCCAGCTGTAAACTGATGTAAACCATTTTACAAATAAACAGGTCTATGTACCTATAAAAAAATAAGAGACCTTACTTTTGGGATTACCCTCGTATTTATAGAAAAAGCTAAAAAAAGCATTCTCAATGCTTTCATCAGTGAACACAGCAAAGCGTTAAAATCTTATAAGAGTAATGTGTCTGCACGTCCATCTGCAACAGAAAAAGTTTTTTGAAAAGTATGTAGCAAGTGTATACCGCTAGTTGCAAACAATATAAATTATGCTAAAAGATTTGTCACTTTCTATCAAGTGAGTGTATAAAAAATTTACGACGGTTAATTTAAAATACAAGTGAGGTAATTTGTGATAGTTAGATGAAAATAGTTTTATTACTATACATCGTCAATATAAAAATTGATCATTTTTTGCTGTAGGCCCTATTGTAACCTTACAGCTACAATGACAAGAAAATGATATGGCACAAGATTTCATTCTACACTCCTGGAAATTGAAATAAGAACACCGTGAATTCATTGTCCCAGGAAGGGGAAACTTTATTGCCACATTCCTGGGATCAGATACATCACATGATCACACTGACGGAACCACAGGCACATAGACACAGGCAACAGAGCATGCACAATGTCGGCACTAGTACAGTGTATATCCACCTTTCGCAGCAATGCAGGCTGCTATTCTCCCATGGAGACGATCGTAGAGATGCTGGATGTAGTCCTGTGGAACGGCTTGCCATGCCATTTCCACCTGGCGCCTCAGTTGGACCAGCGTTCGTGCTGGACGTGCAGACCGCGTGAGACGACGCTTCATCCAGTGCCAAACATGCTCAATGGGGGACAGATCCGGAGATCTTGCTGGCCAGGGTAGTTGACTTACACCTTCTAGAGCACGTTGGGTGGCACGAGATACATGCGGACGTGCATTGTCCTGTTGGAACAGCAAGTTCCCTTGCCGGTCTAGGAATGGTAGAACGATGGGTTCGATGACGGTTTGGATGTACCGTGCACTATTCAGCGTCCCCTCGACGATCATCAGTGGTGTACGGCCAGTGTAGGAGATCGCTCCCCACACCATGATGCCGGGTGTTGGCCCTCTGTGCCTCGGTCGTATGCAGTCCTGATTGTGGCGCTCACCTGCACGGCGCCAAACACGCATACGACCATCATTGGCACCAAGGCAGAAGCGACTCTCATCGCTGAAGACGACACGTCTCCATTCGTCCCTCCATTCACGCCTGTCGCGACACCACTGGAGGCGGGCTGCACGATGTTGGGGCGTGAGCGGAAGACGGCCTAACGGTGTGTGGGACTGTAGCCCAGCTTCATGGAGACGGTTGCGAATGGTCCTCGCCGATACCCCAGGAGCAACAGTGTCCCTAATTTGCTGGGAAGTGGCGGTGCGGTCCCCTACGGCACTGCGTAGGATCCTACGGTCTTGGCGTGCATCCGTGCGTCGCTGCGGTCCGGTCCCAGGTCGACGGGCACGTGGACCTTCCGCCGACCACTGGCGACAACATCGATGTACTGTGGAGACCTCACGCCCCACGTGTTGAGCAATTCGGCGGTACGTCCACCCAGCCTCCCGCATGCCCACTATACGCCCTCGCTCAAAGTCCGTCAACTGCACATACGGTTCACGTCCACGCTGTCACGGCATGCTACCAGTGTTAAAGACTGCGATGGAGCTCCGTATGCCTCGGCAAACTGGCTGACACTGACGGCGGCGGTGCACAAATGCTGCGCAGCTAGCGCCATTCGACGGCCAACACCGCGGTTCCTGGTGTGCCCGCTGTGCCGTGCGTGTGATCATTGCTTGTACAGCCCTCTCGCAGTGTCCGGAGCAAGTATGGTGGGTCTGACACACCGGTGTCAATGTGTTCTTTTTTCCATTTCCAGGAGTGTATGAGTGAGGATCGGATAGTAAAGCACAATAATTTTTTTCTCCTCTAGTATTGCAGCTGGAATGTTGATATTTGACGACGATATAGTTTGAAGTTTGCGCTACATAGGTTATTTTGTTTACATGTGCAGCTCTAGTGAGAGAAGCTTGTAACACGAAACAAACATTGCGGGCATTAGGATTCTGAACAGAAGTGGTTACGTGATTTCGTAGCTAGTGGGTATTAAACACAATTTTCCATTATTACTGTGCTTTCTCCAGACAGCGAAGAAGTTCGAAATAACTACAAGTGGCACTGCATAGCAGGACCACAACTTCAAGAAGCGAGACGAGTGCAGAAAGATACGAACATACGTCTGGCTGATCACATTCATGGAATTGGTATGAGGGGTAAGTACTCTCCAACAGCGAAAACCAGTAATAACATTCCACTGATCACTGACTCATCATCGCCCAGCCCAAACCACTAAGGACAGAAACTTGAAATTTTGCGAGTTTGTGGATCTTATATTGTATGATCGTTTAAGAATGGGTTGTTCGGAATTCCACTCCTAAGGAATTGAAATAGGCGATGAAAGTTTTTTGAAACTATGTCGTTATTAAGGCAATTTTGAACCTAGAACTACGAAAATTGGTACCTGGTTTCTCAGTCAGAAATAAAAAATACATCAAATGTTTTTTATTCCAGTCTTTGATTGCAATATCAATTCTTTTGACGATGACTGGTTTCAATCTGTAATACCCATCCTCTGATCTACAATACAAAAATAAATACACCTAGTGGGCAGTGTGTCTTTCAACACAATACATCATAACCTATCACAATATACTATTATACAACCAGGGAAATGTACTGTGGGCTTAGATATAGTCATCATTTACGTAAGAAACATAATCTGATAAAAACATATTAGTTAAAATACATGTAGCAAAATTTTAAATATTGATAACTCTTATAGAAACCAATTGTGATACAGTAAAAGACGATTACAGTTACCCATATAATATTATAAAGTGTCTGCAGGTCTGTTCCATATACACAACCTTCTTTCAAGATTCTCATCAAGTGTTAACATAGGTTAAATCATTTTCTGTGCAAAATCCTACCAAACTGGTTTCTCTTTCATTTTCCCCATGGTCTGTATTCTTCTACTACTTTTCCTTCTCTTTCTTTTCCTATTACCGAATTAAAGTCTTCCATCACAATTAAATTTTCCTCTCCATAACTGTCTGAATAATTTCTCTTATCTCATCATACATTATTTCAGTCTCTTCTTAATCTGCTGAGATAGTTGGCACACAAACTTGTACTGCTGTGCCAGTTGTTGGCTTTGCGTCTATCTGGACTATGATAATGCATTCACTATGCTCCGCACAGAAACTTACCTGCTTTCCTGTTTTCTTATTCATTATTACAGGCATTTGGTTTCGCGATAACTTCAGCAGCCATATCATGGTATTCAATAGGCTCATAGTCACTCTGCAAGACTGAATTACTGTCAAGTATTATGTGACCATTTTGACTGATCATGTCCATCCCATAGTACAATGTTTGTTCCCCAATGGTGAAGCAATGTTCCACAAAGACAGGACCCCTGCTCACACATCTGTGATCGTCCAGTACTAGTATTGTGAGAACAAGAATGAACTATCACACCTCTCCTGGCCACTACAGTCACCAGATCTCAATATTATTGTGTCATAGTGATCTACTTTGGAAAGAAGGACACGTGATCGCTATCCACTTCCATCGTCGTCAGCTGAATTTGCTACTATTTTGCAGGAATAGTGGTATAAGATTCCTTTGAAAACCACACAGGATCTGTACTTGTCTGTTGCGAGACGACTGGATGCTGTTTCCAATGACAACGGGTTTCATACACCATATTAGGCATGGTAATGTGTTGTGTTTTCAATATTTTTATCTACCCCCTGTAGACCAGCTTCTGCATTACCTCTATTTGATTTTGAATTTTTAATCCTATGCTCACTGATCAGAAATTCTGTTCACACTGCCATCGCACTTCGTTAATTCCCATTATATATGTCTTCAACGTATCCCGTTCCATTTTTAAATTTTCTAACCTCTCTTTCTTGATTTATGAAACCTTAAAGTTTGTATTGCTTCTTTTCGAACTCTAATTCCTTTTTTAAACTTCTCCTTGGTTTCCTTTACTCTTTGCCCTGTGTACACACTGAATAGAATGTGGGACATACTACACCTCTGCCTCGTTACCTTCTTACTTTTTGCCTCCCTCTAATATTCTCCAACTCTTCTTTCATTTGCAAATTTCAGATCTAAATTGAATTGTCCTGTACTATTTATCAGTGACATACGAAAATTTATGGCAGACTGGGACTCGAGTACAGATTTCCCACTTTACGTGAGCGGCCGCCTTACCCACTCTGGCTATGTTAGAGTGCCTCCAGGTCTGACCCATGCCACACCTGTCCATATCTCCTTATGCTCGCGCACACGAACTATGTGAATCCCTCCAGAGAGAGACATTCCATATAATGGTCGTTCTAACCTGTCGAGGCACGTGCAATAGTGTGTTACGAATTACATGCCTTGATGGGTTAAAACTACAATCACATCGAAAGAGCCTCTTTGGTGGAATCACATAACATATGCGTGAACATTAGGAGATGTGAACAAGTGTGGCACATGAAAGGTTGGGTCGGTTCTGGAGGCGTGCTGAGGTGGCCAACCTGCTTAAGGCGACATTTCGTGCAAAGTGGGAAATGCAATTTCGATTCTCGGTCTGGCACAAATTTTCATATGTCACCGATAAACAGGACAGCTGAACTCACTTTAGATGTGCAATTTACGAATTACATTTTTTTAATATTTCAGAAGCAGCTGTGAACTGTAATGCACTATAAAATAAATTGCATAATGTGAAATGTCACCATGGACATTGCACAATAATATAACAACTCTCTTCACTGTACTAAAGTTTTTGTACGGGTTGTAGATAACACGCAACTTTCTCTATTTTAGCCTGATGATGCAGAATATTAAAGAATTACTCTGTGTGTGTGTGTGTGTGTGTGCACTTTATACTTCACAACTGTGAGTTGCTAGCTAAAGGAATTTACCAGTGTGTTAGCTGCGCAACGGAATTACTTTAAAACCAGATCTTGAGTGGTAGCCCTGTCACTGTTAAATACCCTGGCGAGGTGTATCAGAGCACCATTATTTGAAAATGTTCACTGTTCTGCAAGATCACAACTATGCTGATACAGATTACTTACTTTCTTCAACAGTATATAATAATCTCAAAACACATACAAACTCAAATGATGAATGGTGAACTACACTTCTACGTAAAGGGTAAAATTCTCTGTTTCGACTATACAATTTATTTCAATCCAACCATTCAATCAAAGTGAACAAATAACAACTAACAAAATGTCCATTTGATGCATAATAAACATGAATTGACTGAAATAAACTAATAATGGCTATCTTATGCCTAATTCTGCCCATTTGTGGGTAATGCGATCTGAAAATCTCTTATACAAAATGGCTGACTTCGCTTTCAAACTAGAAGAATCTACTTCAATTGAATGAGTGACGTAAACCCCAGTGGAGATGCATTTACAAGTGATTCCAGCAATTTACGTTATCTACCTTGATGCTAGAGTGGGTGGCTATTTCGCCATTGTAAACAGCATGCTTAAGGAGTGCAGTGGCGACTCTCGTAGTATCATGTGCTGATACCAAGGCTACAGCCCCGTAATGTGCAGTGCACTGAACTCTAAACCTTTAAACAGCAGACTACTGTCCCGAAACTGCTGATTAACAACTCTGTCTACCATTTCACCGCTAACAATTAACGTCAGATGTGAACTTCCCACCGACGGCAGAATTCAGTAACGTCTTCAACGAAAGTGTAGAATAGAGGAAGATCTCCCCCTGATAACTGTTTGCCAGGCACAAGACGAGAACTCTCAGCCAAAAGGCGAAGTTCATATTCGTCTTAAACGAATGACAAAATGGAGCGCAGTACCTAGCACCTGAAACAGAAGTTCTGTCGGACGAAGAGACTCAAACGGAGGCCCAACGAGAGTTCCTCTCTAAAGAATGCTGGCTCTCAGCTCCCGTTTCCTCTGCCCCAAAAAAGGCGAATGAATCATATTCTCAGTACACTCAGATCACACTCACACTCTCCTTCTCTTAAAGGCTGTGGCAACCACGGCAAACACAAGTGTGCCTTCTGCCGTAGAACTTGCTGGAACAAATTCCCTCTCCAATCACTTCATATGAATAGACCATTCAGAAACCTCTACATTTAAAAATCGCAGGAAACTGGGTGGCGCCAGCCGAAGTGGCCGTGCGGTTAAAGGCGCTGCAGTCTGGAACCGCAAGACCGCTACGGTCGCAGGTTCGAATCCTGCCTCGGGCATGGATGTTTGTGATGTCCTTAGGTTAGTTAGGTTTAACTAGTTCTAAGTTCTAGGGGACTAATGACCTCAGCAGTTGAGTCCCATAGTGCTCAGAGCCATTTGAACCATTTTTTGAAACTGGGTGGCGTACGTGTAGGCAAACCAACGACTGCTGGCGCCGTGGTGCTGCCTGACACGTTCCAATCTGCTGCTACATTGATGTATCCGCAGTCTGCAAGTCGTCTGGGGTTGCCTTTCCTCCACTGAGCCCCCTTTGAGCGCTGTGCTGCCACTCGCCTTGGAATCTCCTGGTGTCTGCACGACTGTTCACCCAGCACTGATGAAACCAGTTTTCGTTCTCTCCTCTGTGTATTACACATCCACGTTTCATTAAATCTGATTACCCAACGTACAAATGAAATTTAATTATTAGTACCAAGGTGTACCTCACGATGTCAGTCGTACTCCATTTCCATAACAAATGACTCTACTACTATCAAATGATTTCAAAATATATCTAAATAAATGTCATTGTGCGTGTTGAAAACATTGTAAGGTACAAAAATCTTACCACCTTACAAATTCAACATTACAAAATCTTCTTTTAAGTCTAGAAAAGTTATAAATGTGTGCTTACCTTTCTTCAACTTAAGGTATCTTCTAAGATAAATCATATAGTTAGTACTGCTTCACTGTTTCTGCATTTCTCTGGTATCCGAACTGTTAATACTTAAATTTGACTTCTATCTATCATCCTTTCTTCTTTAGATAATTTGTGTCGAAATATTCAATCCACTCTTCTGAAAATGTTTCATTGTGCAAGTTCGTAATATGTTCCCTCCTTTCAGTCAGCGCATAAATACGAGAGTGCCAGATGTCCAGATAAATAGATGTAGATAACAGAAAGGCAACAACAATCGCTTAGTAGTGGAAAGGCATCTGGACCAAATGAGATACCTGTAAGATTCTGCAGAGATTATACGAAATAACTTGCTCCTCTTCTTACTCTCCAGCACTCCCATTTAGTCTTTTTAATTAAAAAATACCTCGCTTACTTGGTATTCGACCAGGTTTTTGACTCGATTCAAGGTTTCTTCGCAGAAAGTACTCAAAACGTCGCTCTTAACGGGACAAAATGAGGAGATGTAGAAGTAATTTCATGAGAGCCCCAAGTAAGTGTGGTAGGGCCATTACCATTAGAAATGATCTAGTAAATAACGTTGGAAGCTCCAGAAGGCTGTTCTTAGTTGATGTGGTTGTCTATAAGAAGGTAAAAATGTGAGCAAATTGTAGCAATTTGCAGGAAGATCTGCAGAGGATGGATGAATTGCGCAGAGTCTTGCAGTTGACCCTGAACGTAAATTAATATAACGTAACGCGCATACATAGGAGAAGAAATCCAGTACTGTACAGTTACGCTATTACAACAAATTACTGGACTCCTATAGTAAAACATGTAGGACTATCCATCCAGAGAAACCCTAGTCGAATGAGTGCATAAAACAAATGGCAGGAAAAGCAAATCCCAACCTGAGAATCATGGGCAGAATCTTAAGGAAATATAATTCACCAACGAAAGCAGTAGCTTACAAAACGTTTGTGTGAGACCCATTCTTGATTATTACTCACCAGTCTGGGACTCTTATCAGATTAGATTAATAGAAGGTATACAAGAGATCCGATTTAGAGCTACGTGTTCGTCAGAGTATAGCTTAGTCGGCGAGATAGGGTACAGAGATACTCTAACAACCTCCAGTGGTACTCGCTACAAGACATTGTGCATCTCGGAGAGGTTTGCTATTGAATTTCTAGGAGAATACGTTGGTGGAAGAGTTGGAGAACACATTACTTCCTCCTACATATGTCTCGCGAAATGATTACTTGAGAAAATTAGGGAAATTAGAGCTAAACAGAGGCTTACCGCCAAACATGAACCATTCGCCTATGGAACAGGAAGGTGGGTGGAGATCAGTTAGTGGTACCAGAAGTAATCTCTGCCATACACTGTCAGGTGCCTTGCGGAGTGTAAGTTCTGCAATCATTACTTATGAAACTGGTGGTTTGGTAAGAATGACACCAATCAGCTCCTGTCTTCTTTGGAAATGGAATGGATGCATTCTTTTTGAACAGCGAGGTCTTTTCACCTGTCTCATATATCTCACATATCAGGGACAGCTTTTTTGAACGTGCTGCCCCACAGCTTTTAAGTACACTGAAGGAAAAAAATCGCAACACCAAGAAGGAGATGTGCGACATAAACGGAAGTTGGCAGGCGTGTTTCGACACCAGAAAGATGATGTCTACTCAAATTTCGCGCCAGTCACATAAGAGTGGTGCTAGTAGCGCAACTAAGAGGATGCAAGTTAGGTTTGCTTCAAATACACGCTGTAACGGTTGTGAGAGCGTTAGATGCCTTTGAGAGTGAGTAGATTTCAGTCCAAAATGCCTTTAAGCTGACAAAAAGACCATTATCAACACCCCATTGGGTTTGAAAGAGGGCGTTTAATATGGATACAAGAAGCTGGATGATCCTTCTGCGATATTACAGAAAGACTTGGTTGGAATGCAGTCACTGTCCATGATTACTAGCAGCGGAGGTCACGAGAATACACGATCTCAAGAAGACCGGGCTCCAGATGGCCACGTGGCACTACCAGGCTGGAAGACCATCGTGTTCGACGTACAACTCTGGCGCATCCTACTGCATCAGCAGCAGCAATTTGAGCAGCAGTTGGTACCACAGTGACACAATAAACTGTTACAATTCGATTGCTTCAAGGAGAGCTCCGAGACAGGCATCCTGTAGCATGCATTCTACTGACCACAAACCACCGCCATTTGCGACTTCAGTGGTGTCAAGCGAAAGCCCTCTGGAGGGCAGGATGGAGGTCTGTTGTGTTTTCCAATGAAAGCTTTTCTGCCTCGGTGCCAGCGGTGTCCGTATATAGAAGGAGGGCAGTTGAGGACATCCAACCAACCTGTTTGAGTTAGGCACATTGAACCTTCACCTGGAGTTATGGCCTGGGGAGCGGTTTCATATGACAGCAGGAGCACTGTCGTGGTTATACCACTCGAGGTGACTGCAAATTTGTACGTCAGTCTAGTGATTCGACCTATTGTGCTGCCATTCATGAACAGCATTCCAGGAGGTGTTTTCCAAAATAACGCTCGCGCACATACCGTTGTTGTAACCTAGCATGCTCTACAGAGTGTCGACATGTTGCCTTGGGCTGCTCGATCACCAGATCTGTCTTCAGTCGAGCGCGTATGGGGTATCATCGATAACATCGAATGATAACTCCAGTGTCAGTCACAAGTAGCATTAACCGTCCCTGTATTGACCGATCAGATACTACAGACATAGAACTCCATACCATAAACTGACATTCCGTACATGTAAAATTCAATGCACGCACGTTTGCATGCTGGCATTCAACATTCTGACGTGTACACCGGTTATTAAGGTACCAGCATTTCACATCTGCAATGATTTATCTAGCACTTACATTAACCTGCGATTAGACAATGCTAATCAGTTACATATATTACCTAGGCAAATGTATTCCGAAAATTTCATTATTCTACATTAATTATTTATTGTTGCTGGAATTTTTGAGCCTGTGTATTTAAGAAGTCGTAGTTCATCACCAAGAGCCGATAACGTATATTTCTTTATTACAGCCGTTTCAGTCCTTGAGACATCATCAGGTATCATAAGAACAGCTTACATAGCGATATAGAGTCTATGGCGTAAATTAGCAAAGTATCCAGCGTAAGTCATTATTGTCAAGTATGTATTAGCCGCCAAATGTTTTCTGTCGCCATGTAAGTTGTTTGAAATGTTTTATTGTACCTGATGATAGTCTGAGAACTGAAACCTGTTGTAATAAAGACATACTTATTATCAGCTCTCAGTGATGAACCATAACTATTTTTTGAAACAATTTTGTCGTGGTGATGCCCCCTATGAGCTCAGTTATTCTAATAGAATTTCATCTACTCCATATGTCGTGTTATAAGAAATTATTCTTATGCAATCATATCTTCTATCTCGTTTTTACCTGTTCATATTCCCTTTGCACAATATTAACTTCGATTTGCTTTCTTTGTATAGCCCTCTCATATACTCCTTCCAGCTTTTAACTGCCTCAACTTTGATTAATTCCGGTTTGTCATCTGCATCATTAATGCTCCTAAGTTGCTTCTGTTTTCTGTAAAGTTTTCTTTAATTTTCCTGTAGATGGCATCTTTCTCCCAGTTGCACATGCTTCTATAGCTTTGCATTTATCTTCTAAGCATTCTTTCTGATTTTTTAGACATTTGCACACCTTTTGCTTGATTCATTAACCGTTTTTTAATATTTTACTCTTTCATCAAATTAATATCTTAGGTGTGAGCCAAGTATTTCTGCCGTGATGTTGAGTTTTTGCTTAATTTTTCCTGTGCCACCCTCACTAGTTATTTTCCCAAAGCTTCCTTTCAATTTTTATTCCTTTCGCCTATTCAGATACTCAATGCCTAACGCCTAACTCTCAACAGCCTTATGTTTTCTCAGCTTATCCAGGCCTCATCTCTTTAATTCCTTGACGTTCTGCAAATTTCTCTGCAGTAGTCTGGTTTCCATAACTAAGAAATAATTGTCAGAGACCACAATTAAAAGCAGATATTTTGCAGTTTAAGAACTCGTGTTTAAATTTTTGTCTTTCTATTATATCCTTTAAGCCATTGGTCTTGCCACACTGGTAACACCAGTTCCTGTCAATTCACTTAAGTTAAGCACTGTTGGGCTTGGCTTGCACATGGAAGGGTGACGCTCCGGGCCTGCCAAGTGCTGTTGGCAAGTGGAGTGTACTCAGCCCTTGTGAGGCCAATTGAGCCAATTGAGTAGCTACTGCATCCAGCGATGACTCTCAGCTGAGGATGACACGAAGGTCAGTTGGTACCAGTGGGGCTTCTGAGGGATTTTCAGATGGAGTATTATATCCTCTACCTGAAATTTAGTGGAATGCGTATCTAACTTTGGTTCAAGTGTTTTCAATCCTTAATTTGTGCTCTGTGCGACCTTTTACCTTCTCATTTGTTTCCTCTCCCTCAGTCCACATTCCCTTTTTATTTCTTTCCCTATTAACGAATTCCAGTCCCACAACACAATTAAATTTTCGTCTCCCTTATTATACTGAATAATTATCTCACTATATATTTTTCTCAATCTCTCTCACCATATGTGGAGCTGCTAACCAAGTGCCCATGTACAGTGTTAGTGAGTTGTGGATCTGTGTCTATCTTTAAAACTACAAGCCAGTCACTATTATCGTTCACAGTGGTTAACCTGCTTTCTTACTTCATTGTTAATTATTAGAAGAACTACTGAATTACCCTTTTTTATTTTGTTTTGCGAGACCTGTACTCAAGTGACAATAAACAATTTCTTTCTGGCTAATTGTTTTAGAGATTGAAATATATTCACATCAAAAAAGTTTCGCTTCACCCCGGTTCCCAGAACTCCTACAGATAGAAGTTGACTGTGGACTGTGGACTGTCGCAAACACAGTCCCTTTGACTGTTCAGAGATGTCACTAAACCTGCCCAAAGATGTAAACAACCATGCATGGGCAGCGCCCATTAGACGGAGGGGGTCCGACAGCCGATCAGTTCCAGTCATTCCCCCAGGAAGGAGGTACACGGCTCGTGTTGTCTGTAGTTGAACCATGCCTAGACGGTCAAATTTCCGTCCAATTTCACTGTTACCAGCATTCTCAAAAATTTTCGAAAAAGTAATGTACTGTCGTCTTTATAACCATCTTATCTCAAATAACATACTGTCAAAGTCACAGTTTGGATTTCTAAAAGGTTCTGATATTGAGAAGGCTATCTTCACTTACAGTGAAAATGTGCTTAATTCATTAGACAAAAAATTGCAGGCAACTGGTATATTTTGTGATCTATCAAAGGCATTTGACTGTGTAAATCACAATATCCTTTTAAGTAAACTAGAATATTATAGTGTAACAGGAAATGCTGCAAAATGGTTCAAATCTTATATCTCTGGCAGGAAACAAAGGGTGTTATTAGGAAAGAGCTTGATACATGTCTATCAGGCATCATCCAACTGGGAACTAATTACATGTGGGGTCCCACAAGGTTCCATTTTGGGGCCCTTACTTTTTTCTTGTGTATATCAATGACCTTTCATCAGTAACATTACCAGATGCCAAGTTTGTTTTGTTTGCCGATGATACAAACATTGCAATAAATAGCAAATCAAGTGTAGTCTTAGAAAGATCAGCCAATAAAATATTTGTGGACATTAATCACTGGTTCCTAGCCAATTCTTTGTCACTAAACTTTGAAAAAACACACTACATGCAGTTCAGAACTTGTAAGGGGTGTCCCAAGAGTATATGTCTAACATATGATGACAAGATGATAGAAGAAGTGGACAGTGTTAAATTCTTGGGATTACAGCTTGATAATAAATTCAATTGGGAGGAGCACACCACAGAACTGCTGAAGCGTCTTAACAAATCTCTGTTTGCAATGCGAATTTTGTCAGACGTAGGGGATATAAAAATGAAAAAGCTGGCATACTATTCTTACTTTCATTCCATAATGTCATATGGGATTATTTTTTGGGGTAATTCATCAAGCCAAGCTAAAGTTTTCCGGGCACAAAAACGTGCAGTAAGAATTATATGTGGTGTGAACTCAAGAACATCCTGCAGAAGCCTGTTTAGGGAACTAGGGATACTAACTACAGCTTCCCAGTATATTTATTCCTTAATGAAATTTGTCATTAAAAATATATCACTTTTTCAAACCAACAGCTCAATTCATGGAATCAATACTAGAAATAAAAATAATCTTCACAAGAATTTAAAGTCACTTAGTCTTGTACAAAAAGGTGTGCATTATTCAGGAACACACATTTTCAATAACTTGCCAGCAGCCATAAAAAGCTTAACAACCAATGAAATTCAGTTTAAGAGAAGCCTAAAGGATTTATTGGTGGCCAACTCCTTCTACTCCATTGATGAATTTCTTAGTAAAACCAACTGATTTGTATATAAGTACAACATAACTTCTGCACAATTTCAGTGCAGTAATGTGTTCACTGAAAATTTGTGTGTGTGTGTGTGTGTGTGTGTGTGTGTGTGTGTGTGTAAGTATAATCTAACTTCTGCACCATTTCAGTGCAGTAATGTGTTCATTGTAAATAAGTATTACAGTAGTTGTATTACATGTTTACCTTATAAATAAATAAAAAACGTTTTTTATTTTAAATTCAGTGCATTAGTATTTGTAAAATGACTCTTAGTGTTCATTAAAAATGACGATCATTCCACTTGGGACCTGTGGAATGGTACATTAGTTTATTTGTTTTAGTTGTAAATATTTGTCATGTATTGTTGTTTTTCTGACATGTTCCACATCCAGGAGGACCTCCTCACTACGGATCAATTGGAATGAAAGTAAATCTAATCAAATCTAATCTAATTCGATCGCGTCCGCATTGTTACTCTGTGCCAGGAAGGGCCTTCAACGAGGAAAGTGTCCATACGTCTCGGAGTGAACCAAAGTGATGTTGTTCAGTCATGGAGGAGATACAGAGAGACAGGAACTGTCGATACCATGCCTCGCTCGGGCCGTCAAAGGGCTATACTGCAGTGAATAACCGCTACCTACGGATTGGCTAGGTGGAACCCTGACAGCAACGCCATCATGCTGAATAATGCTTTTCGTACAGCCACAGGACGTCGTGTTTCGACTCAAACTGTGCAAAATAGGCTGCATGATGCGCAACTTCACTCCCGACGTCCATGGCGAGGTCCATCTTTGCAACCACGACACCATGCAGCGCGTTAAAGATGGGCCCAACAACATGCCGAATGGACCGCTCAGGACTGGCATCACATTTTCTTCACCGATGAGTTTCGCATATGCCTTCAACCAGACAATCGTCGGAGAGCTGTTTGGAGGCAACCCGGTAAGGCTGAACGCTTTAGACACACTGTCCAGCGAGTGCAGGAAGGTGGAGGTTTCCTGCTGTTTTGGGGTGGCATTATGTGGGGCCTACACACGCCGCTGGTGGCCATGGAATGCGCTGTAACGGTTGCACGTTACGTGAATGCCATCCTCTGACCAATAGTGCAACCATATCGTGAATGACTTCCTTCAGAATATCGACATCGCTCGACTGTGGTGGCCATCATGTTCTCCAGACATGAGCCCCATCGAACATGCCTGGAATAGACTGAAAACGGCCATTTATGGACGACAGGACCCACCAACCACTCTGAGGGATTTACGCCGAATCGCCATTGAGGAGTGGGGCAATCTGGACCAACAGTGCCTTGATGAACTTGTGGGTGGTATGCCACGACGAATACTGGTATGCATCAATGCAACAGGATGTGCTAATAGGTATTAGAGGTACCGGTGTTTACAGCAATCTGGACCACCACCTCTGCACGTCTCGCTGTATGGTGGTACAAAATGCAATGTGTGGTTTTCATGAGCAATGAAAAGGGCGGATATGATGTTTCTGTTGATCTGTATTCCAATTTTCTGTATAGGTTCCGGAACTCTCGGAGCCGTGGTGATGCAAAACTTTTTTTGATGTGTGTAGTTACTCAAACTTTGAATTTAATTTCAATAAATGTAACGGATTCTTTCCAGAATGAAGGCTTCACACTTGAAGTGAAGTGGGTACTGTTATGAAACTTTCTGGTACGTAGATTGAACCTGCGTACTGGACTGGGACTTAAACTTAGAAACTTGCCCTCTTACCAAGTGACCCATCACAGGTTCGACTTGCATCCTCACCCTTCCCCCCTCTCTTACAGCTCTAGCTGAACTATTTCTCTACAATATCCTTTCTTCCAAGGGTATCTCACGAAAGGCTCAGCGCGACTGAAGGAAAATATATTTTCCTTGTCTTTTTGAATATGCTCTTCTGCAGCGTCATTCAGCTAGCATCGATACAAAATAATTGAACAGGTCGATAATTAATGCAATGATTAGTTGCCAGGAGATTTAAGAGGTAAAATCTAATATGTATTCTCCAGTTAAGAATTCAGACAGGCAAAGCCTAGAGTCGGTGAACAAACCACCAGCCAATCATAAGGGCCATGGTGACCAATCGCTGAAAGAGTCCGGAAAACAGTGTGAGAGAGAGAAGGAAGAGGGAGGGAGAGCACCTCATGTTACGCAGGGAGCCGAGGCACGTCTCTGCAGGGAGCTCGTGATTCCCTCCTGCCGCTCCCTCCTGACCAGTTAGATGTGGCTTGGGGGAAAGCTTTGTCTGTCAGCGACCTTAACTAGAATAAACTGCACTTTTGCTGAGGTGGTGGTTAGATACAGCACATAGGCCATCAGAGGTGGTACCGGAGTGGATGTGAATTTCAGTGTGAAGAAAATTTTTTGAACTGACTATAAAATATTCCCGGTACCCCATAGACTGGTGGTGGCGTGCATGGTAGTCCACGCCGTCTGTTTTTTTTTTTTTTTTACTCAGCACATATTTCGCAAAATCTGTTAAAAGGAAAAAGAAAAAGCCAAGAGCGTTCCTCTCTCTACATCCATTCAGTTCAACATCCACCAGTAGAAGACAAATTAGGTCTGTCCCTCTTCATTCATTCTGAGACACTGAAATCGAGACGGCAACAGCAATAAAACTGCGGAAATAGTACAAGATACGTGACGAGAAAAGTAACGATGAAGCGCTGCATAAAACCACGAAACTAAAACGAAAGAGTTAATTACATATTGGAACGATTCTTTTA
Source organism: Schistocerca serialis cubense (assembly GCF_023864345.2). NCBI lineage: Eukaryota > Metazoa > Arthropoda > Insecta > Orthoptera > Acrididae > Schistocerca > Schistocerca serialis. Next base: position 704,043,270 of record NC_064638.1, read on the forward strand.
TCATAACGATATGGAATGAGTCGGTCTGAGGGATATGTATACATTTTTGGTGTTAACATTAATGAAAACTTTATTTTTTAGTCCTCTTCATGCAACTACACTTAAAGGCTATCAGTTTTTAAATAGAGATTTGACCATGGAATAGAACAAGTTGTCCAGTAGAAATGATTGTGCGCTATATTTACGACTTGCTACCTGTCAAATATTTTATGTGATGGGAAAATTATAAAAATATTATGTTGCTGCATATTCATCTCCTTTCAGAGCCACTGACAGCTTTAGTAATTGGTAAAAATGTTAGTTTTGCCTCTAGAATCGTAGGTGTGGAAATCAATATCCTTTTCAAATTAAGATAGATTATTTATGATGAAATTCGTTAGTGAGTGTATGTGTTGCGATGGTGCTCTTAAAATGGCTAAGTCCCTAAAGAGGTGCCTACATGACGACTGCAGATGGACATCGCCTATTATTTTTACTGATCGCTTTTGTGCAATCAGTACTTTCTGTGTAATGAGTTACCCAAGAAAATTATTCCACAGACATCATTCATTGGAAGTATGCTAAACTTATCAGGAAGTTGATTCGTTTCTTTCCAAGACTAGCAATTATACGAAGAGTAAAACTAGCTGAATTTAACTGTTTGTGAAGCTCAGTAACATTCTTCTTTCAATTAAAGTTTTCATCAGTATGTATACTCAAAAATTTGGAGCGTTCTACCCTGTTTACCGACTCCTGTTCATGTGCTGTATCAAATTACTCTGTGTGTTGGACGGAACTGAATATATTGTGTTTTTCCTAAATTTATGGAGAGTATATTTTCAAATAACAACTTAATAATTCTTAGAAAAATATCATTAGCTATTTAGTTAGTTACTTCAGTTCCATGAATCACTTGCATGATAAACATAGTGATGTCATTTTAAATTCATATCACAAATTAATTTTCAATTATGTCACAGCCAGCAGAGGTGGGATAAATGGCAACTGCTGACCCCGCAAGGTATGCAGCAGTACTTCTATGAACTTTGGAAGGTAGGACAGAAGCCTGGGGAGGGGTGTGGGGGAAGCAAACCATTGATGCAGGTTCATAGCTGATTTGCTCAGTCAGTAAGATCATTACCGCAAAAAGCACGGTTGTGAGTACAAGTCCCGGTCCGGCACAAAGTTTTAATCTGCGAGGAGATTTCAACGAAACGGATATTTACCAATGTAAATAGTGAAGAATTAGAACATTCTCTGTTTCTGTTGTCAGGCAGGTGGAACAAAGAACTCGACAAGGATGGCGCTATAATGCACATGCTTTGACTACGAATCGATAATTCTTTGTAACAGGATACAGAACACGAGTTGTATTCCAAATCCCGTTATTGCTATGTTAGCAAGCAACCTGCTTCATGGAGCTGCAATTTCTCAATAGCCTGACAGAGAGTAAAGTGTTACAGATTTCTTTACCTTCAACGGAGACGAAGATAATAAGGTTTATATTCCAGAATATTCTTACATCTGCATCTATACTGTACAAATCACAGTGAAGTGCACTGCAGTGGGTGCGTCCCACTGTACCAGTTATTAGGGTTTTCCTGTTCCATTCACGTAACCAGATATACGAACAGTGGGAACAGTTTCAAGGTAAATCATTAACTAACAAAATGAAAATGAAGTGAATTTTTAACTCTTCTCCAGTAATCAAAACTGATAACTGCTGCATGGATCTATCTACGATCTTATCATTTCCTCTTCAGTTATGGCCACTGATAATCGTTGGATAACGTTGTGGGGTTATCATTTCTTTGTCTTGCTGTATTTAATTACAGCAATGACATCACAGACAAAGTTCCTGCCAGCACTTCACGAATACTGGACGGAAATTGGTTCCAGAGCTATTCAGCTTTATGTTCTACTGTTCGTCCAGCCAAGTGATGAAGAATGTATCATGTTGTAGCTTCACTCCCACTCCATCAGGGATTCGATGCTTACATCCTGCAGTGTATCGTTTGTAATGACGTCAGGAGAGGTCCGGATAACAATGTTCTCTCTAAAAAGCATTATCACCAAGCACACTGCATTGGTACCTCATGAAGGCATATTAATGCCTCTTTTCTGTGTGACAAACGTTTGTTCTTACTGCAGTACTGGATAATAGTGTGACGTCACCACCTTATTTATTTTTATATCCCTACCCTGTCAGTGAGGATGAAATGTCATTGGCATTCTAACTAATAAGCCAACGAACCCTTTGTATGTGACACTACTATCAGCCTTTTCGACCATTTATCATGCCTACACCTTCTTACCCACATCCCACTCTGATGGAAAGGTGCTAGGCAAGCCTTACCACTTGAATTTTAGTAAACTGACATGGGAACCAAGTCCGTTTGAAACTGCTCCACACTTATTGCACAACCATTACGCTCCACGCGTTACATGGTTTGACAAGAGGCAAAATTATTACTTGTCGGGCCACAATACATGCCACTAGTCAGCTATGAATCCTGTGCCAAACACTTAAGTGTGAATTGCACAATAACCATCTAATCTAATGATCAGCCCCAGACCCACCCCTACGAGCCAATTGTCACAGGGATTATTACCATTCAGCTCCCCGATCCTTAGTATTATAGATTCTACAGTAACATCGACAATAACATTACGACACGTCACACCTTTTCCGAAGGTACCATCACCAAACCATTTTCGTTGCATTATACATTTCTGTAGCGAAATGGCCACTATTGCAGACGACGCATTTAACATAAATTTGATAGTTCATAGTTGCCTTAACCGCTTCGGCCATCCGGACACGGCCCCTAACCAACACAAATTTTCAACTTACCACATGCTGCAATGCATCGTTCCTTGTCATTAACATCCTACGGGTAAATTACTGATTCCCATAGTAACTCCCATGGAGACAAACTAATGCCTTTCAGCGAGTGCCATTTTCCTCCACTACCGACAGCACCAGTAAAATCACTAACTTATTACAGACAAGCTCTGCAGAACGATAATTTGAGGATCGCGGGGGTCGAGTCCTTACGCATAAACATTCTTTATTTTTTATTTTCAATTTTTACCTTACTTACGTTGCAAATAAACTGAAATAATGTTCAGTATATTGCCTTATCAATATTTTCATGACAGGCAAGAAAGGAAAGGCAAAGGAAAATTTGGGATTGCAATTCAGTTTACAGGAAGGGGTTGTAAAGTGGAAAGGAGAACTTTGTGTGTAAAATTGGATACTTTTATTAATTTTCAAGACGAAGATGGATTACCATTGTACGGTATTACACTCCACTAGTACAAGTCTGCAATATCTCTTATTAACATTAATGGTCAAAAAGCTTCTAAAATGCTCTTATCTCATCAAAAGAGAAAAAGAAATTGCATCCTGAGAAAATTGCATCAAAGTATATTCCATTGTGTATCACCAGCAATCCTCGCCAATTTTTAGTGAAATGATGTGTTAAACGTGGTATACTGTCAAACTGTGCTTTGAGAGAGAACCTTTTATGAATGTAAACCAAGTGCGCTTTTTATATAAACTTAAAAAATCATTTAATTATAAAAAATGCTGCGTTTATAACATGTTCAAGACGCTACAACAATTACTGCTTCCCCTGTTTCTCTGATATATCACTCCAGCACATACAAACCATCAACTGTAAAATAATAAAAGTATCTAATTTTAAATATGAGGTTCTTATGTGCGCCTTAAAATCCCTTTGCATTTCCTTTCCATGCCTTTTATGAAAAAATTATTGAATATAACATATTGGGCCTTATTTCGATGTATTTGCAGCATGAGCTTCGTAAAAATTGAAAATTAAAAACGTTGGCACATGGGAACTCGACACACACCCTCAGATAACCATTCCGTGTTCATTCCACTGTACCAAACACCGCCTAGAAAGTCCGCTAGTAGTTACGCAGTGAGAGTTCTGGCTGAAACATCGATATTATCATGTGGACACTACTAAGCACTTCCAGTATCAGGTTACACCTGAGGCAATTGGGTGAGGTATATATAAGTTACCATCCTTGCCCTTCCCCCCAAGGCATGCCCACACACTTAAGGCACTGCTGGTTCTAGATGACTTTGACCTCCAGAATGAGATTTTCACTCTGCAGCGGAGTGTGCGCTGATATGAAACTTCCTGGCAGATTAAAACTGTGTGCCCGACCGAGACTCGAACTCGGGACCTTTGCCTTTCGCGGGCAAGTGCTCTACCATCTGAGCTTCCAAAGCACGACTCACGCCCGGTCTCACAGCTTTACTTCTGCCAGTATCTCGTCTCCTACCTTCCAAACTGTACAGAAGCTCTCCTGCGAACCTTGCAGAACTAGCACTCCTGAAAGAAAGGATATTGCGGAGACATGGCTTAGCCACAGCCTGGGGGATGTTTCCAGAATGAGATTTTCACTCTGCAGCGGAGTGTGCGCTGATATGAATCTTCCTGGCAGATTTAAACTGTGTGCCCGACCGAGACTCGAACTCGGGACCTTTGCCTTTCGCGGTCAAGTGCTCTACCATCTGAGCTTCTGAAGCACGACTCACACCCGGTCTCACAGCTTTACTTCTGCCAGTATCTCGTCTCCTACCTTCCAAACTGTACAGAAGCTCTCCTGCGAACCTTGCAGAACTAGCACTCCTGAAAGAAAGGATATTGCGGAGACATGGCTTAGCCACAGCCTGGGGGATGTTTCCAGAATGAGATTTTCACTCTGCAGCGGAGTGTGCGCTGATATGAAACTTCCTGGCAGGTTAAAACTGTGTGCCCGACCGAGACTCAAACTCGGGACCTTTGCCTTTCGCGGTCAAGTGCTCTACCATCTGAGCTACCGAAGCACGACTCAGGTAGCTCAGATGGTAGAGCACTTTCCCGCGAAAGGCAAAGGTCCCGAGTTCGAGTCTCGGTCGGGCACACAGTTTAAATCTGCCAGGAAGTTTCGACTTTGACCTCGATTGTCAGGTGCATACTGCCAATACACCCTTCCCCAACCCTCCCACTGGACAACTAAGGTTCAAGCCCCAATCCCCATTCTTTATGATTAGAGTGATTATATGGGTAGCATTATTCTTATGCTGTGCCCCATAGCCAGAGAATCAGGTTTGTTATAAGGAAATTATTATTAACAATAATTTTTCTAATCTTATAGTTCAACTGCACTTTCTGCAGGAGAGTCAGGAAATAATAACAATGATATAAAAAATTATCTTTAAGTTTATTATTAAGAAATTATCTCTTTGTAGTACAAAAGTTGTTGCTTATTAAAATTTATTTTCTTTTATGTTTTTATTTACATTGGTATTTTACACTAAAATTTCTTTATGATGACTTATATTCATTCCCAATACTATCAGGTATATAATGTATGTATAAATTTTACACCCTGAAAAATAGTAGACAGAGGAACTTTAATAATATGTTTCCCATTTTTTGTTAGTTTATGTATACACTATTCACTCATTTTTAAACAATGTTCACACTTAAATAATTCCTTACTGGTCGTTCCTATATAGAGTGTATGGGATACAGAGACTAGAAGAAGCAGTTGAAGAAATGTCACACATGCTTGCAAATATGTACAGTATGTACATGCACACATAGTGTGAAGTTGTGTTCGTAGTACACACAATTTTCACACACACACACACACACACACACACACACACACATGTTCACATATTGTCCTGTCAGGCACATATACTCACACACAAACCTATGATAATTAGTTCATCCAACTGCTCTGCATACACACAAATCCTCTATTTACAAATAAATAACTGTCCACATGCTCAATCATTCTGAAGTGAATAGTGTGGCTACTGGAGGCTCCCAGTCCCATCCCCACAGATAAACTGCTTGTTGTCATGATGCAGCATCAGCATGACAGAAAGGCTATTTGGCACACCATATGATTATAGGCTCCAACGCCCTCACGTAGGCACCTCATGCAATCGTCTATCGTGAGACCCTATGAGGCCACATAAAGCTCACCCTTAGCACACATTTGAGTGGTTCCTGCATCTATGCAGTAAGCATGCACTTTTGATCTGAGCTCCACAAACTCTACAATCTGCAAACCAATTGCCTAGTCTTTCATGAGGCTGATAAGAGATATTATTGCAAAATAATTATGGGCTGCATATCTAGACATGATGAATGCTTTGGGACTGCACCTGATTACTTCATATGGATCACAGCTTTTCATTCAGTGAATGAAACTGTTTGTATCCATATAAATTAATTTGGGATCAGTGTAGTTTGACTTCTTAAACTCATAGCGAAATCCATACACATGGAGATTGGAGAGGTTCAGAGCACACATATCAACATATACATGCTTCATGAAATGTACTGAAACATTAGCCATTTCCACAACGGCAAGTACTTGACTGAAGGTGTTGGCCTACTTAAAATTTGGGCTGGCAGTGTAATCTCTTCCGCCATAAAGCCCCTCCCAACAGTAAACTAAATTAATTTGGCGCTATTCTCTAGCATTATCCCCGGTTTTTCTTAAAACTGAATTATTCATTAATTTACAAAAACTTTTTCAAAGTCACTCATAATGACAGCTGTATGTGCAAAGCAGCTTGAAGGACATCCCATGGGACATTATAACAAGTTCCATACCCAGACTGAGACACTGCTGGAGATATCTGCAGTGCAGAATATATTTCTGCTTATTCTCCAGATTTGTCATCAGCTTAGCGATGGAACCATTGCGTGGGACTAGGCACTCCAGATACAGTGGCAAGTCGCTGTGTGCACCATACAAATGAGTAGAATATGTCAGTTCTGCCTCCAAGATATATCCTTCAACAGAATCAGCAGCCACATTATAGATCTTTTCCTGCAGTCTGGCGATTTTTCTCTTTTTGGACATCTATTGAAACCCTCCAGATGGCAGAGATTGGTACATGATAAGCCTATAAAGGTTGTTTACATCCAAGTAAAGGATGCAGTTTAAAATGTCAGATGGCCTGTGCTCCTCCACACCCATTTGTGGGTTATTTGCTTTTGTGTACTTGTGGACACACTGACAAAGTCCCCCTACAAACACTGCTTTTAAGGAAGAGCAGAATGTCAACATTGGTCAACAGTTCGATGCTGACTCATATTATACTTACCACTGTGTCACATGATATCCCTGGCGCAATGTATTAGAAGGCATGATCCAGAAAGTATGCGCTTAGGCAGACACTTTGGAATTTCTCAGAAATGTTTGCGAGCGGGTGTACATCAGTGTTCATGTAGAACAGAGGTGGCCATAATTTGGCTCACAGACCATGCCCTGGCATGAGTGCCGCAGTCCTTAGCGTGGTTAGCACGTTTACCCCTACGCCACACCATGCTTTCTAAGTGTGAGGAGGGAAAACAGCACATGCGCCTCATTTCAATAGCAATGCAGTGGCACTTTGTATAACATGGTTTTATATTTCACTTTTCCCAATAACATAGATAAACAAACAAATTTTCAGTATTGTTTAATTACTTTTATCACGCTGGAGATACGCATATATATAGTTCTTATCTGGTACAGACTGTCTGCATGCATACAGATGTGGACAACTCACATATTTTCGCACTCAAGTTCCCACGTAATCGTGACTTATTTAGTTTCATACATGTATGTTGATTGAAATATAGTAGCACTTTTACAACTGTATTATGGAGACGTGGAAACTCTACCTGAGGAAAGCAATGTAGACGTCCTGGACAGTTTCATCGTTAAATAATTTTATCTTTACAAAGGAATTACCTCGGAGATCAGTCCGTTACATCAACACACGTACAAGTGCAATTTCAACTGAAATGGCAAACGCTCTGGAAAAAAAGCTCGAAAACAGACATGAGACTGGCAGTGCCGTAAAAACGTTTAGGAAACTGTCCTTATAATTCTTTCAACGCATCAGTGAATTCTTCAGACCTTGCCAGTGAGCTTAGGGAACAGCACTGTGTGTCAGAAAGTGTTCCTTATACAATGTGCTTTTCTTTAATGCATCCCCATCAAATTATAAATAAGTTGTATCTCTCCTTCCAGTATCTTATTGTGGGCAGTGTGCAGTCAATTCCACATAATACGCATGGTCATTCTGGATGTTCTAATTTCCGTTCCTGCTCTCCTTTTTCCTTCACAAATTCAGCATTAGCGAGTTTTAAATCGAAAAATCGTTCCAGGCAGACCCCTTGACCTTACCAACGTACTTTGCAGTAATGTACAAAGTCTCGATACTCTTCATTCAGTTGCATGAAAAACAGTTGCAACTGTCAGTGGAGTAGCATGTCTGATGTCGGAAATTTTACTATTTGTATCATCAATTTCTTCACATGCTGCATGCCTGCAAATTTAGCACAAAATGATTTTTGATGTAAAGAGCGACGAATTCCATCTGCCTATCATTGTAAGTTTTTGCTCTTTCATTGCCAACTCCATCCTTAAATTCTTTGTGCATGGTATTGTAATGTTCTTTCATAGAGAATTTGCAGTGCCCTCCACTTATTCGACAGCGTAATATATATTGAAAATTATCATATCTCTCTTCCGTTATTCCCATTTATTTTTAAAGGCCTGTGGTTATAAGAGTGCTTGACTGCTTCTTTTGTGCAAACAGCCACTGTACTTGTGTATGTTCTCCGTATCATTAAGAAATATCGAAGGATAAACAGCTTTGACACTACGATTCTGCCGAACTCAAGAGAGTTGTGCCAACTGAAAAATACCACAACGCAGTAATAAATTATGAGTCGCATTGTATCGGGTACTTCGAGAGCCCGCCTGCTTAGCTGGTGATAACGTGCTTGCCGTCCATGCAGTTGGCGGGGTTCGATCGCCGGCCGGGTTGGAGATTTTCTCCGCTCAATGACTAGGTGTTGTGTTGTCTCATCATCACACAAATGTGAAGCTTCTGCTTAACTATCCAACGGTTGCCAACAAATATGACAATCAACTGCATGTGCATAAAAGCCATCATCCTCCTATGAGTTTATCATGGGACTGTGTTGACTTGATAAATGCAGACAGCTTCCGACACAAGTCTGTCTAGGTTAAAGAGCATGCAATGGTACAAAAATGTTAATTGGTGATATAATTAAAATCGGGGGTAGAGAGTTGTACCCTGAGCGACAAACTCAAATTGCTTTGGTTGAATGTTATTACTTCGACGTCACTTTCTTCTACAATGTAAGAGAAGTTTACTTACTTTCAAAAAGATTCAAATGGCTCTAAGCACTATGGTACTTTAACATCTGAGGTCATCAGTCACCCAGGCTTAGAACTACTTAAACCTAACTAACCTAAAGACATCACACACATCCATGCCCGAGGCAGGATTCGAACTTGTGACCGTAGCAGCAGCGCGGTTCCGGACTGAAGGGCCTAGAACCGCTCGGTCACAGCGGCCGACTTTTATAAACTGAACAACATTAAAACTGAGAAGTGGCAGTCTATTATATCTTCCACAAAACAATTATTGAACTAATTAAAATATTTAGCACATCAACATTGTGACATGAAATACATCTCATATTTTTCATGATTTCTACTGGTGTGAGCATATGGAGAGTATAAAAAATTTCCTACCCTGCCACATATTACGAAAAATTTAGTACCCAAAACCAGGTTACATTACAAGCAACCATCTCTCAGAATTATCCCCGATGTATGATTAGAATTTGCTGAGGGTGGAGTCATACGAGCATATAACTCAATATGCTGCTGCGTAAGGTAGGTAACATTAGAAGCATTGGTATTAGACATTCTTAAACTTTAAGAACTTTTTAGCTTTGGTAGACATTTCCACATGTACCAGGTCCTGTTTCTAGTGATCAATGAGATGCCTTTCTAGATATTCACACTTGGAAAATGAGTTGAGGCGCCTACACCAAGAACACTAAGCACCATGAGATTTTGATAACTTTGGGGGGGGGGGGGGGGGTGAGTAGGTGGGACGTGTTCTTGACCCACATGTAGTGTTGCTTCTCGGGCTTGGAGAATAGCAACCAACCTATGTGTTTGGGATGCTAACTGGCAAATTTTAAAAAATAGAGGGATTAAACTACTTTACACTTTATTTATTTCTGGACAGTGTGCTCCTCGTCACCTTTGTGCTCGTTTTTATCTACATCCAAGCTGTAAAGTGAATTGAATAGTCCGAATATTGTTCCCGAATTTTGCAAGTCCTAGAGTTTTATGGGAAATGAGATGGCTTTGAAATAATAATGCCGGCAGATATTAGATGTTCGTATGTTTTCTTATGCACTACTTCTTTCAGGTAATGTCTCTCACAAGCCAGAAGCAACCATACAAAGCAAAATTCATCTCCCCACGTCTAAATACTGGCCATTAATAAATGCTTTATAGCTGCAATGTCTCTTGGAAAAGGGATGAAACTGGGCTCACATTATGGGGACCAAAAGCATGCGAGCACACATCGAGGAAGAGTATGCATCTGAGTACTTTACCAGACCCTCTTTCCTGCATTTCATCATAGCAGCCTAGTACGGCACTCTGGGTAAAAGTTCTGAATCACTTTGTGACTGACATACCCTGCAATGTCACGGCATTTCTCCCCAAAATGTAGAGCATGCTCTTTTCTTCAACAGCATCAATTCTCGTTCGGTAAGATGTGAGTTCCAGGGACAGAAATACATTGCACTTAAAGGCAGAATACTGCAGAACGTTGACTATTCCGAGGAGAGCCCTTTCCAACATGGCTTGAAGACCATTAAAGAAAGTATCAAGAACTTCGAAGCCCCTGTGATCCATAACAGACTGGATTGAGTAGATACTGCTTCTAGCCCAGGCTGTTGTCGAGTTGATAGCCAGTGCCAGGAAGGTCCATGATGATTGTGTGATCGTCCAGGACGTGGGAAGCAGTGTCTATACCATGGTAAAAGAGATGGAGTTGTAAGGTCATGGCGTGATATTGACGGATTATGCTGCGCCGTTTGCTGACGTGGCGAATGCATCACTGACAGACGGGCTGGTTCGATGAAGCCATCATAGTTCAGTCAGATGCTGAGGTAATGAGAGTGCATTCCCGTATCTGCACACGTCCGTCACATCGGCAAAGAAAGAATATCAATACTGATAATTATCATTCATGTGCGACAAAAGAATAATTTTGTATATTTTTAACTTACACTCAAAATTATGGGTGCCTGGATCAGACTACTGGACACTCACCACATCATTATTTATCACAATGTTTTGTAATACTTTATCTATTTCATTCTGAGGATCAATATTCATCTGACTCCTTGCAATATTACCATCCTGTGCACCTTGAAATAAAACCTCATGTCAGTAAAACAAACGAGACGTCACATAAGCAATGCTTGCAAGTGGGCATGTGTAACAATCATATTACTGTAGAATGAAAATAATAGTAAGCTCCTTACATATTTGCTCCTCAGTGACTAGCGTGATCCCCCAAGAGCTGACACTGGAGAAAGGCGCCCTCCTCCACGGTAGGCACATCAGTTTCAATGACGGACTCCAGTATAGAGTTAATAGTTATTGGGCTTATCTGTATATTTTCCATGCCCATTGACACAATGTCATAGAAAAATTGTACAACAAACAGAAAAAAAGAGATCATTACGTTAGATAACTGCATTTTTCACACACACACACACACACACACACACACACACACACAGAGAGAGAGAGAGAGAGAGAGAGAGAGACAAAGAAAGGAAACGAGCATTTATGTTCACAAAATTTGCCTGTTGGTCATGCACCATACTTTGGAGTGCCATAAGGTCCACTGGATTCTCCAGTGCATCATGCATCAGAGAGGCTATGTGTCACTTCCATTTACAACAAAAGAAATTCATCATCAGATTTGTAACTAAAATACGCACAATAACAAGATGGAAAGAGATCATAATAAAATATACATATCTTCAGAATGTGAGGTACTTTACAATTAATTGTATCAGAAGAAGAGTGTCTGAAATTTCTACGTGTATTGAATTCTGGAGTTCAGCTGCCATTTAGTTTCCTTTCATGGGGGCTCTATGAATATACAGTTCCTGTGACAAAATTGAGACAGGCGCACGCGATAAAGACATCACTTCAACTAGAAACCATCCGATTCATTATTCTGGTGCCGTAAACAGAAAGGAGAGAGAATGGGAAGAAGGATTTCAGCGTTTTCGAGAAGTGTAAATGAACCACTGTAGGACTGTGCCTGAATTCAGTTCTATTACCCGTACGGTAATCTGCAGTTTTATTGGAACAATAAAAATATCAGTCTACTGAGCAATATGTACACGAGGTTTCACTCTTCGTACTATGCGGGAGATGAATTTGGAAATCTGCTCAAACCACAGAAGTTTAAGCAATTAGTGCCAGGTGTGTGATCGACAACTTGAAGCAAAACAAAAGTATAAAAACAGAATTTATGTACACTGAAAGTTTACCGTCTAACCTCCTTGCCTAGGGACGCCAGATGAAAGTTGATGTAGTCAAGCCCTGAATGAAAAATTGCGCAACGGATAACTGGGGAGGGGAGCTTGAGAGCGCTACCTAGAGAGCGTGCCCTTTCTGTACGATACTAGGCAAGGGGCTGGAGGGCTCACTCGCTGATGTGTGGGTCCCTGCATTCTATATCTCCTATTTTGAAATGAATTCCTTTAACTGGACTCCTATGTGATCTTTAAGATATGTTAAAGATTGATGACAATTGATTACGTATTTATTTTAAATATTATCACTCGATTTTACAGCGATTGCAGCAATTGTTCCAGTTTACAGATATTACAATTTTACAACTTATAGCTCGGGTATATTATATACTAATCTGCACGCACATTTCTGAGGGCATGACGGAATTGCGTTGGCAAATGTATGCCACCAAAGCCTCCCAATATTTTACATAGGACATCCACTACGTGAGGAGGATAACAGGCAAACTGGGGACCAGATACGTTAACACATGGGGTCAAATTTCCTAAATTAACGGGATCATTCATTTCCTTACACAATCCGAAGCTGGAAATAAAAGAATTAGTACAAATATTCAAATACCTCTCTTCCATGCGTGAACATTGAGACAGACGCACTGAGGGCACGTCTGCTCACTTACCCATCTTCTGTAACACTCCCTGAATATGGCGGGCACCAAGAGGTCTTCCTGGGCCCCGGTGGAGGGGGTGGTCGAACCACTTGGCCGTGACCAACCTCTCCACCCCAAATCTTGTGACATTGGAAAGTCTTTGACTTTTACCTGCCTGTGCTGTCTCTCTGATCGCCCACCCAGGAGTATGGTTGGCACTACTATACTACAGAACTACTTCCCAACAAAGATTTGGCCATGTTTTACGGAAAGGTGTGAGGAGGATTAGGAAAGTTCATGTGCAGATTCACATTCACGTACAAGAAATGCATAATACACGATACATACAAATACGTATTATGAAGCCTGACACATTTCTTTCCACCCGTCCACATGGGTTCTGTTGCACCCGCGGCCGGCCGCGACGTGTAATAAAATTGGCTGCGGAGCCGACTCTGTTTCTATATCCTAGTGCGAGCGAGCAGCGAAACCTGTTGCTTATAGAGCGGAAACTACTGTACCGTTTCAACACCTGTACTGTATTTGAATCATCAGATAATTTCCTTCAGAGCACCGGGGTGTGTACAATATTGTTGCATGAGCAAGTGATAAATTACTTACCTCTTATAGGCATTATACAGTAATCAGTATGAATAATGACATGTTCCTTCCCACCTGAGGCATTTCACAATGGCACACCAAAGTGTGAGCATCGTCACAGATGTACAATGCTTCTGTGAGGAGTATGGACAATTTGCGTTTAGAGATGTTCCATTCATTGCATTCAGTAACACAGAACGAATACTGACAAGGTTCTCCACAGTCATCGCTTCACCCAAAACCGTTTAGATCAGTACAGACTGCCAAGGCTCAATGAACAGCAGCATGGCTGACTCGTTTTCAGCATGGAAAGTGGTAGGATGGAGATAGACAACAACTTGAAGATATGGCGGCATCACTCAGAATATGTGATCACACAGACAGCATAGTTCACATCAAAGACCGCGGAAAGTGTGACGGTTTAGTGACATCTTCAAAAGACCATCAGTAACAAAACTCGAAGAATGTAACTGCCCCTCTGTTCGAAGACTCAGGGAAATGTATGGAGAAGATGTGATTATATTTGTGATTCAGAGAATGTACGGATGCTTTTCAGTAGAGTTATTAACAAAAATATAAGTCCAGAATCCTCTTCAATACATTTCTGGAAGTGACACCTATTCATGGCTGCCTGTATCCAGGGGCCCATGCGAGCTTCTCTCTACGTGGCAAATTCCCAGTCATTCAATGTGTGAACTGAGATACACACAGCATCTGGAAAGTGAACTTTGTTCATCACTGTGCTCACATTCGACACATATATCCCTGTCTTTTAATATACATATGCGGAGTCGTGTGCTGCAGGGGATCGCATTGTATTGTAGCTTTAACACAGAAAGCACCTGCGTTGAGCTGTACTGCCTGTCACAATGCAGGTGCCAGCGCTCGTAACCTGGTTAGGCCTTATTTCTCGTTCGTAGGCGCTGCAGTACAATGGAAGCAGCTGCATGGTTGACACTCTTCCGATAATGTCCACGAAATGTTGTAATCCACAAAGCATCGGAAAAAATTCTTTTCTTTTATTGCTGTGTGCACTGCATTTCACCACCGCTTACATGTGGCCTTGAAAATAGAATAGCACACACCTGCAACATTATACAATGCTATGTTCAAAGAACAGCGGCAGAAATGGGGTGTGATAGTCTCGCCAAAAGCTGGTACCGATCTGCCTGTGCCTATATACACAATGTGATCAAAAGTATCCGGAAACCTAGTTGAAAATGACTTACAAGTTCGTGACGCCCTCCATCGGTAATGCTGGAATTCATTATGGTGTTGTCCCACCATTAGTGACGATGACAGCTTCCACTCTCGCAGGTATATGTTCAATCAGATGCTGGAAGGTTTCTTGGGGAATGGCAGCCCGTTCTTCACGGAGTGCTGCACTGAGAGAGGTATCAATGTCGGTCGGTAAGGCCTGATACGAAGTCGGCGTTCCAAAACATCCCAAACGTGTTCTGTGGGATTCAGGTCAGGACTGTATCCAGGCCAGTCCACTACAGGGATGTTACTGTCGTGTAACCACTCCGCCACAGGCCGTGCATTATGAACAGGTGGTCGATCGGGTTGAAAGATGCAATCGCCATCCCCGAATTGCTCTTCAACAGTGGGAAGCAAGAAGGTGCTTAAAACATCATTGTAGGCCTGTGCTGTATAGTGCCACGCAAAACAACAAGGGTTTCAAGCCCCCTCTATGAAAAACACGACCACACCATAACACCACCGCCTCCGAATTTTACTGTTGGCACTACACAAGCTGGCAGATGACATTCACCGGACATTCGCCATACCACACCCTGCCATCGGATCACCACATTGTGTACCGTGATTCGTCACTCCACGCAACGTTTCTCCACTGTTTAATCGTCCAATGTTTACGCTCCTTGCACCAAGAGAGGCGTCGTTTGACATTTACCGGCGTTGTCTGTGGCTTACCAGCAGCCGCTCGACCACGAAATCCAAGTTTTCTCACCTCCCGCCTAACTGTCATAGTACCTGCAGTGGATACTGTCGCAGTTTGGAATTCATGTGTGCTGGTGTAGACAGATGTCTGCCTATTACACATTACGACCCTCTTCAATGTCGGCGGTCTCTGTCCGTCAACAGACGAGGTCGGCCTGTACGTTTTTGTGCTGTACATGACCCTTCACGTTTCCACTTCACTATAACAACGGAAACAGTGGACCTAGGGATGTTCAGGAGTGTGGAAATCTCGTGTATAGACGTATGACACAAGTGACACCGAATCACCTGACCACGTTCGAAGTCCGTGAGTTCCGAGGAACGCCCCATTCTGTTCTCTCACAATCTCTAATGACTACTGAGGTCGCTGATATGGAGTACCTGACAGTAGGTGGCAGCACAATGCACCTAATATGAAAAACGCATGTTTTTCAGGGTTCAAATGGCTCTGAGCACTATGGACTTAACATCTGAGGTCATGAGTGCCGTAGAACTAACCTAAGGACATCACACACATCCATGCCCGAGGCAGGATTCGAACCTGCGACCGTAGCGGTCGCGCGGTTCCAGACTGAAGTGCCTAGAACCGCTCTTTTTGGGGGTGTCCGGATACTTTTGATCACATAGTACCAATTTGTCTACACTCACATAACTAGAGATAAGCGTACTCCATTACTACTGGTTGAAGTTAAGAAAGCAATGCGGTTCTCGCCTACAAATAACGAATGTTTCGACGTGGAGACTCATTCTGAAAGCTGACAGGAGACCCCTTGTTTGTGTTATTGTCTAACCCTTGGGTCTCCAAACTACAGCACACAGACCAACACCGGACCACGCACGCCATCAATCCGGCCCTTGGTAACTGCGCAGACATGCGGTAGTATCCGGTTCGCCATGGTTTTTTCTTTATTGCAGTCGAACCTTACTACCGAGTAGCTCCCACATCGAGAGATTCACACAACAAGGATAAGAAAATGTAAGAAACTGACTCTCTTATCGAACGATGTTTTGCATAAAGGGGCTGTTTAGCGTTATTTTTTCAGTCTTTAATAATCATTTCAAAAACTACTTGCCGCCTGGGTCTGTCTTTTTGGCCACAATAAATGAACACTAAGTCACTCCGTTTTCCTCTAAACTATCGCTCTGTAAAACAAAAGCTCCGACAACGCCATATTCAGTCAGCCATGCTGATCGCATTGCGCCTCACACCCCAGTTGTCGTCACCTGTACAGGTTCTCCGCGACGATATTGAAAGATCTTTTCTTCGCCAGCGCATGGTAACTCCTTCCCTTGCAGTATCTGTTTATGAATTCCGTTTCCGATTTGTTGTCGTCAACTAAGACGATTTCATTAAAGATGCCCATAAGGCAACAGCTACGCATGCTACCACTTTATTTAATGATAATTCTGTGTCTCTTTTTCGACAAATGTTCAAGCACGTGCGTAAACGAATGTCTTTGGACAACTTTCTTCCAAAACAAGAGAATGAATACTGTGCTTGAGTACCCATTTTTTCGGGATGGAACGCACTGACCTATTCTTCATATATTCCTACGCAAAACAGTGGTTCATATAACGAGTGTTAACTACGAGTGAGATTCAGGAACGACTTATACTCATTAACTGAAGTAACACTGTACTGTGTAAAATTTACAATGCAAATAAATCATACAAATGCATACAATAATCAGTTGTTTTTATTTTAAGACCAATTAAGATATACATTAACTGCCATATGTAATGTAAATGAACATTTTAACTGTAATTAACTGCATTATATTTCCTGAGAATTGACCCTACCTAAGTGACATACATAGGAAATTCATATAATACAATTAAGAATTGTAGTTATGATTAATGATATTCCTGTAGCAGTAACTTGTTTGCAGTTACTGATCAAGTTTACTAGTCGAAATTATCAGCAACGACTTCAAATGCTCATCAGTTAGTTTAGATCTGCAAAATATTTTTTGTATGTTTCATTTGGGAGAATTTTGTTCACAGAGATAAGTAGTGCCGAAAATGGAAAATGACCATCAGCAAAATTGTGCATATGATCAACTGTGTGAGTGGAAGACTCTCACAAAATTTCAGCAATGATGAAATATTTATCTTTATAAAAATCGCTACGTTGCAAATCAAACATTTATATTTGCCGTTCTGGGGCAAGTCTGTCTATATCTGCGATAAAAGGATTTTGAAAAATCTTGATATCATTTGCAGTTGCGTTAAAATCTGAAAAAAGAGTCTTAAAATTTATTTTTAAAGTACTCAAAGTTTCCGTTGCGAAATCTACAGGAAATGGAGTCTCCGATTGCTAACTGGTTGTTTAGCATGTATTAAAACGCGTGGAACATGCTTTGTTGTATTGAGACTGAAACAGAACAATTTTTTGACGAAAGGTTTTAATATGAGTATACAAACTCGGCAGTAGCTGGTGTTCTCCCTGTGATTTTCAATTAAGGTCGTTCAAATGGTTAGTTAAAGCTGTATAAAATGATAACATCCACAACCAGTCATTATTTTGTAACTCAGCCAGAAGACGATTCCTTTCATTCAAGAAAATTTCGATTGTTAAGCCAGCATACTGTTGTCATTTTCTTCAGTCCCTTCAGTAAACTCAAGGGACTGATGATGACTGAGAGTGTATGATCTTATGTAGGCCTAATTAACAGCTGACGTGACTGGCTTTAATACTTATAGCATATTCAAGCACAAAGACTGTTGATGAATGATGCAATGTTTTATTAATGGTTTTGATCCACTGCCATTTTCTACTGCCATTGACATGAAAGTGACGACACCTTTAATTTTCCAAGCATGTTTTTGCCACCACCTGTTGTGATACACATTAAGTTTTTCCATTGAAGATTGTTTTACTGAACATCGTTTTCTACTCCTTTCAAAATTTATTCTCCGGTGCCCATGTTGTTTAGGTTATGAAGATCAAGACCCTCATCATACACTTCGTAATTTTTTTTGATCCCTCGGATAAAAATTAATACCTGTGAAGCATCTGAAATACATGTTGTCTCATTCAGAGCCAAAGAGAACCACTGTAAGTGTCGAGTTTTCTCAGACAATTGACTTAATATATTTTCAAAACATCATTTCCTCTTTGAGCCACAGTGTTTGCTACAAACCGAAATTTTCAAATAAAATAGCTTTTACTGGACTCAGGTCTTCAACTGCAGCAGTCATGCAATCCTTTATTAATTCGTCAGTAAATGTTTTCATGTTTTGCTGTTGAGTGAGTCACCCAGAAACTAGCATGAGTTTCTACTTCTTGTTCAACAGATACTTTCTTAAACATTTTTTGAAAGACTCATATATTTCTAAAGGCTGGTTGAAGGTAAATTTGGAAAAACTCTGAGAAGTTTAGGCTTATAATGGCGTTTTATATTGTATTTTTGACAACTAATATTGTTTCATTACAAATTATTCACTTTGCTTTATTACTTGACTCAGTCATGAAATACTGTTGTCTCCGTTAATCTTTACAGTTTCTGTATTTACTATCTAGCTTCCATTTCTTTTCCGTATCTACACAAATCCACACAAAAGGAATGACTGCAAATGAAAATATTGCTAATTATTAGTATTGAGAGCAAGGGGTATGAGTAAACAACTGCACTGGATTTATCTTTAAGGCAACTTTTATTAAATTAAATACTCACTGGTTAAACACACTGTATCTTTACTAAGAAACTGTAGTCACAAAATACACTAGTCCCACCATCAAGATGGTGCTGTACTACTGCACTTGACTTCTCTGCTCTCTGAAAGACGTCTCCGCTACACACTTAGCATTTTCGGAAACGGTCGTAACAATGTGCGTTAATGGAATGACCTAGAGATCGCCCGTAAGTGCCAGCAAAAGTTGCGGAGTGGAATCCCCTCCCGTTCTGTGTGTCATAGATATCTCAATCACCGTCCTGTCTTGAAACGAAAATTTGCGCGTAATCCAATGCTACAATATGTTGGTTTGATGAGCTATAGTCCTGCTGACTCGAGGCATGCTGCTTCGCGATGGTAGGCCTCCAACTGTATAGTATTGAGGATATTCGATAATTTTTATTTTGTATCTCAGTTGTCGTAATAAATGTACATACATGCAACTGAGAGGAAAGAAACAAAAATTATCTAGAATGAGATTTTCTCTCTGCAGCGAAGTGTGCGTTGATAGGAAACTACCCGGCAGATTAAAACTGTGTGCCGGACCGAGACTCGAAGTCGGGACCTTTGCCTTTCGCGGGAAAGTGCTCTACCCACTGACTACCCAAGCACGACTTACGCCGTGTCCTCACAGCTTCAGTTCCGCCAGTACCTCGTCTCCTACCTTCCAAACTTCACAGTAGCTCTTCTGCGAACCTTGCAGAACTAGCACTCCTGGAAGAAAGGATATTGCGGAGACATGGCTTAGCCACAGCCTGGGGGATGTTTCCAGAATGAGATTTTCACTCTGCAGCGGAATGTGCGCTTCTATGAACCTTCCTGGCAGTTCAAAAATTATCTAATTTCCTCAGAACTATAGTCTGTCCAACTTTTCTTGATGCCAGAGGTGACAGCAGGGAACGAAGAGGTAACTCACTATTGCCACCGCGTACCGTGGAATGTTGCGGCAGGCAGATATCTCGCAATACTGATAACCAGAGATCGGATTATATGCATCATAAAACTTTAAAATATGAGTGCAAATATGCATTAAAAATTCTTACACTGCATTGCTACTAGTGGGTCTCCTGGACCGTGATTTGTGTGAGCGATTCGTTGTTGTTAGGTTCACAACACTGCACACGAGCAGCGTTCCTTGTAGCTTCCTAAGTTACATAGCTGTGCTAGTTGCACGTCAAGTGATGGCGGATGTCCACTGTCTAGGAGCGCTCGTAACGTGTTTGGGACTGCCAAACAGAACATAGCAAGTAGGTAAGTACTTGTTGGGACTATAGGAACCTGAGTAACAATGATGGTATCGTATGTCCCAGCACAAATACGTTTGTTGCACACACTCAGATTGCTGAATTAGCCTATTTACTTGAGGTGAGGGCTATAATGGCTGTAACAGAAGATCTGTGTAACGATGCACTGCGAAATGAAATAGTTAGTGACGAATCAGATGACGAAGATGGAGATGTAGTCGTTGAACCATAGTGAACACAATACGGAAAGCGACGAAAGTGGGGATGACAGTGATAGATATCAGAACAATAAGAAATATTTTGTTGGTAAGGACAAGCTTACTAAATGGATGAAAGACCTGCCTACTCCTCGTATCAGAACGAGGTCACATAATATTGTGTTACATATTCTCGATGTGATGGGAATGGCAAAGAGAAAAAGGACAGATGTAGAAATATGGCGGCTGTTTTATACGGATGAAATAATTGATGAAGTAGTGATACGTACCAACCAATGTATCGAATCCGCTAAGTCGAGATACTCTTCGCCTCAGACCTTCATTCATGAGACATATAAAGGTGAAATTGAAGCATATCTTGGTCTGTTGTATTTGGGCGGAATCTACAAGGTTGGTAGGGTTAATTTAGGAGAACTTTGGGACAGAGATGGAACAGGATTGGAATTATTCTACTTTACAATGACCCTATGGAGATTCAGGTTTCTGACACAGTGTCTGAGATTTGATGATAAGTCAACGAGGTCCGACAGGCGAAAAGAGGATAAATTGGCCCCTATACGAAATGCAGTTGATTTGTTCACCAAAAACTGCATAGTACACTATTCTCTTGGAGACTATGTCACTGTAGATGAAATCCTTGTCAAATTTCGAGGACGATGTACTGTTCGAATATACATTCCCTCAAAACCTCGCAAACATGGAATAAAAGTGTTTAATTTAGCCGATGCAAGAATGGCGTACACGCCAAATTTGGAAGTTTATTTAGGTGAGCATCCAGATGGACCGTGTAAGTTGAGTAATCGTGCAGCTGATGTCAAAAGGTTGTGTAATCATATTTCCAAAACATCAAGGAACATAACAATAGATAACTGGTTTACGAGCTATGAACTGACCCTGTTAGTTCTGAAAGAGCATAAATTAATACTCTTTGGAACAGTAAGGAAGAAAAATATGGAAATTCCCCCAGAAATCGTGAACACAAGAGATAGAAATGTTTTTACAAGTATCTTTGGCTTTCAGAAGACGTGCACGTTAGTGAGTTACGTACCAAATACAAAAAAGGAGCCTACTTCTAATGAGTCTTATGCACCATGACATAGATGCAACAACTGGGGAAGAAATGAAGCCAGAGATGATAATTCTGTATCATGCTACAAAGGTTGGGGTACATTTAGTAGTTCAGATGTGTACCATCTATAATGTACCAAAAACAACTAGAAGGTGGCCATTGGCCTTATTGTTTTGTTTACTGAATGTAGCAGGCATAAATAGTCTCGTCATCTTCAGAAGTAACAACCTGGGGGAGACCAAGAGGGGAGACTTTCTGAAATCGCTTGGGAAGGCTCTTGTCAGAGGCCAATTACACAGGGCTGGCAGTAAACATATCAATAGACCTATCAAAAGATCTGTCAACAGACTGGCGGGGGTCGAACACCAAGACGATGCGAGCGTGAACCAGAGTACGGTGCCTAAGAGAGGACGGTGCTATCAGTGTGAAGATAGCAAAACGCAATATATTTGTTACAAATGCTCTTGTGGCGGTTATCGACTGCACGAGTCGAACGCCTCATCTTTGAGAACGAACTCTTTGAAAACTGTTGATCTCAGTGTGTTCCGAACTCCGTATTCGAGCGGATGTGTTTGTACCTACATGACAAAAATAAAGTTAATTCATTATAAACTTAATTACCGCACTCTAAATTTGTGTGTCTCAAAAAACACTCACGTTTAATTTGTAAAGACGGCATATAGTGGCCAAACAGTTCGTTCAAAAGACATTGTGGAGACTCTTTGTTTACGTAAAACGTTTTCGTACATGTTTTCTGCTCATCTATTCATACCTGAGTTTGATTTTCGTAGCTTTCATTGTTCTACTTTGTGTGCTATGACACACGACAGTCACAATGTGTAACCATTTTTTCCTGTACGCCATGTAAATGTTAGAATCACTTTCTAATTTGCTTACCTAGTAATAAAGGACAACAATGTACTCAAACCCAAAGCTAAAGGCGTTTGTTTGCTTCATCTAGACAACATACGTGAATGTGAAGCCCTTTAGTGCTCCCTATCCTTAAAAAAATCAGACTGACGAGCAGATCGGGTCTGTGAGACCCCTTGAAGCAACGGTCGTACAAACGAACACAGTACCAACGCAGGGTTAAAAATGCATTAAAAGTGTCGAAATACGCAAGATCAAATAATAAAATAACATGGTAGTTACTTCATGCATAATATCTCAAAGTCGAACCTGTGCATATCAGTTACGAGGAAGAGCGCCAGCTACGCGAAATATCGGTACATTTAGAACGCTGGTGTCATTTTCTGAATACTTTCTGGCAGAGGTTAGGAGGGCACCAGCCTGGGATCATTTTCTAAAAATTTGGAAAATGATGACGTATCCCGTGTTTCAAGAATTGTTCCTTCTTTGCTATTGTCAAGGAACATAGAATAAAAAAGGTATGCCAGATTGGCTTAGTGCGCTGTCATTGGTCAGCGACTTGTTACGTCACCTGGCAGCCAGACGGCAGCAGTCTCCGTTTGTAGAATATGAGTGATTGCAAAATAACTGTTTTCACGTCTCTTCTCTTCTCATATAACGTAAAGTTTCGAGCTCACACGGTTGAACACACTTCATGTTAATATTATATACAAGGTTTCCGAAAGAAACGCGTTAAATATTAGTAGCAATGATGATATATCGCCACGCAAAACTAGTGGCCGATGTTCGCATCCGCATTCATGCTCGTGTTTTAGGCATCTGACTATGGTAAATGTTTTACAGTTGGGTACTGCCGATTTTACACATGTTTTTGTAAATAAAAAGATAGTAATCGTCGAACTTACCTTACAAAGCTGATGCAGAAGCTACGTCGAAGATGCTGAAGGCGACGCTGACCAGAGCCGATTCTTCCTTGCCGAATTCCGTTTCATTGCATCAATTTTGGCTCTTTTGTTTAAATGTCTAATCCGTATAAAAGTTCTTGTTCTGACATATAACTCAACTATTTTGCTATTAAGTTCGGGAAATTTCGCACTTATATGACCTGCTAAGGTTGCCATCACTCTATTACAATGAGAAATATTTGATCCATGAAAAGCAGCAAATATAATTTCTAACTCACGTATTTTAGCAAACCAGTCAGTAGAGGGAGAAATGAGGCCCCCTTTTGAAATAATGGTAATCCAGTCTTGCTTCAGACTTAGTTCTGTATCAACAACACACTGCCCTGCTGTATTTCCCAAAGAACTGTCAACGTTTTTGCACTTGAATGCTATATATCCTGCTAGATATTTTAGAGCATCCTCATTCACGTCTTCACTGGTACACACTGAATCACTGAGCTCGAAATGTAAGAGCAAGTTTTCGTCATCTGTAGCGACGTCAAATGATTTATCAATTACTCTTATACATAATTCACTCGAGAGAAAACGTGCAAAATCTTCCTCAGTTTCATCAGCTGGTGTCGGGTAGTTTTCAGAAACAGAATTCTCATTTCTGTCCTCTGAAGTCGAAGCACCTGAAGACAAAGGTATTTCACTTGCACTTCCAGTCAGTATCAATAAACGAATTCTGTTTTTCACCTCAAAAGGAGTGGGGTTGTTGTAGAAGACACCAAGGCCACGGATTCTGGAAAAGAAATTTTCCAGACAATCTTGATTAAGTCTGGCTGTCAATATATAAGTAGCTCCGGAATTTTTCATATCATTGTACAATCCAAAAAGTGAATTTATTGATACAATGAATCCCTTCTGAAATGGGAGAAGACTGTTTCTTTTTCCTACTCGCATACTAGAGCACATTTCAAGAAATCTTTTTAGAGTGTTTTCCTGACTTCTGATATGAAACCCGTAACCACTTCTAAGGGGAGCTTTCTCATCTTGAGGGTATCTCGAGTTCAGCACATCGAAAACATCGTTCACCAACTCAATGAAACTTCCTTCGCGATTTTTCTGCAGAACGTATCTCACAGCTTGGGCAGTGCGACGTGAAAATATCTGTGCAGCCCTTCGGACATTCTGACGATCACGTCCACTAACGTTGAGATGAACCTCCGATATGTGGTGATTGATCGAAAGGTCGCCTTTCTGATATCGAAGAAGATCTTCTATAACCATTTTTGTAATCACAGTACCATCAGGCAAAGTGATTCCGTCATCAAGAAAATGATTTCTTAATAACTTAAGCAAATGTGGAACATCAAAAATAACCCAAACTTTTCTGCTGTGATCAACAGGGTTTGAAAAGAATGTCTTGGATGTAGACACACCAAGTTGCTTCCACACATTCATATTTTTTGGTCCCATGTCACACGTAACAGCTACAATACAGATTCCTGCTGTTTCAACTTCTTTTATGACATTCTGCAACAAATCGCTAGACATTGCAACATCAAAGTCATAATACACTGGCTGCTTCCATTTTGAAAACAAGCTGCGAACCATGACAACTTGGACATTGTTGTGTGGTCCGAGTACTACATCGTCGGACGAATCATAAGTCACACGACCGTCAATGCTCATCTCGTCGAAGCTTAGGACACCAATCGCCTCTAATGATGTGAACATTTCTGACCTACTTTTAATTAACTCCAAAACTGGTTTCAAAATACCTGGTCGGCACTTGAACTGTTTCGTCCATATCTGGAGTGTTGACCTGCAGGGAAAAGGATAATTCTTCCTCCTCAGGTAGGCATATGCTTTAGGAGACAAAGCTCTCAATGTGAGAGCATTTGCAATGTCCTGTGAGCACCACTTTACTTGCTTCCTCTTCTTTAACAGACAACGAATTTGTCCTGGTGTGAAACACTGAGAAAGTGTACTTCTCACATCCGAGCATACACATTTGTGCTTCTTAGTGTGAGACACATTAGGTTTTACAGATGTAGCTTGCTTTATAACTTCTTTCATGGACTTAATTCTTTGTTCCAGTCGAACATTTTTAATCTTCAAACTAACCAATTCTTTCTTCAGTGCTTGAATTTCCTGGTCTTTAAATGAAATTAGCGGATCAGTAAAAACGTCTGTGTTGCTGGATTTGTCCAGCTTACTTTTCTTGGGAGATAAAGTTTTCAACGTTGAGAGAGCTCTTTTTTTTACTGTTCTAGTGTCACAGCGACGTTCTCTCTCTGTTAGAACACTACCGGTAACATTCGCGGTGCTGGGACCTGGAACTTCGAATACATTTCCGTGCCAGTTTGGTATTTTTAGAGACGGAACAGCATTATCCTGTAGCAGTTTCCGTGTAGGTAGACCTAACAATTCATTCTGCAAGTCTCGTTTGTAATCGCTTTCACAAAAATGTTCAGAACAAACTCTTGCATTATTAACATTAATTTTGTCCTCTCGTTTACAATGAGCAATCCACTTACGCTGTAGTTCAACATTTTTTGGAAAACGATGATAAATTACGCCTTCAGTCTTACGTCCACTATTACTACATTCAGCAACTGCACAATACGACGTATTTGTAGACATAATTCCAAGAACGAAGCTACAAGACTCACGGAACAATTCCTTTCCAACTGAACACTCGGCAGGACAAGAATTACACACAAACTAACGTGTAACACGAACTCGCATGCACGCCTTCGATAGAAACACTGAGAGACACTGTTGTAAACAAACTGCAGTAGCTGCCAGGTGACGTCACAGCTCGAGATTCATCATGGCGGAAAAAGGAGTGGGAGGTCGCATTTACACTCCCCTGGCTATTGTTGTTGGTAACAAGCGCATGCTATGCGTGTGAGTCACAGCGAAACAATCGATATGTACAGGACAAACTTCGAGATATTTCGTACACAGGGGGGAATGTTCAAAAACTCCGTAATATTTTATTTAAAAAACGACATACAATCATGAACGATTTTTTAAAAAAATTAACTTTTAATTAATACTATTGGACCAAAGCATCATTTACAATTTATTTTACATTTTTCTACTATCGTCAACATAAACGACCAAGTATTGTTCCAAATTTTCGGTAGTAAGATTGTGTGTTCGATCGCTCAAAACATTTTTATAAGGAGAAAAGGGCCGATCTACATCAACTGAGGTAACTGGGCAGTATTTGAATTTGGATGCTATGTTGACACTTATTGTTTCTGGTAAAAGTTCGCCTGTCACATTAAAATAACTATCAATTTGGCTCAAGGGTTCAAAGCCTGGGTTATTGTTGAAAATCTTTTCAAACTTTTCTTTAAGTTTTCTTTAGAATACCTTCGGCAATGAGGAATTCACTAGAACAATTTTATTCATTAATTGGATAGATTCATCAACGCCAAACCTTGCAGGTATATGGGAAAAATGAGTTCTAATCACAGTAATGTTCTTTTTAATACCGGAATCATTAAAGCTTCCTTGCACTGGCAAACTGCCAAAGCTTCTGCGCTATCGAAGTCGTTTACTACCCCTCAAAATGTTTATTGTAAAACAACACAGCTTCAACCCACCAACCGCAACGAGTTACCACTGGTTGTGGAAGTATAGGCAGTTTTGGTAGCTGTTCTTTGTAGGTCTTGATGCGAGCAGGAGCCTTTAGGAACGTTTTGTTTGTGGATGAAATCAGTTTATTTACAGTGACAAACGTGAAATGTACTTCTTGAGCAAGGCGAAGTACCCTATGAGCAAAGCGCGTCACATGAATCAAATTGGGATAAAATAATCGGAGGGCTTTTCCTGCTTTGATCATATAGGGAGCAACATCTGAAATAAACACCCTTTCATCTGCAGTAGATTCTGGAAATATTTTTCTGATACCCTCGTTCACAAATCTGGCGATCATAGAATGATTTACTTTTTAAGTTCTTTGCAGGCTGCTAAATAGAAGAAGGAAGCTCTTCTTTTAAAGCACCAACAATTTGCAATGTAACTGTCACAAGTGCCTGTAGTTTTCGTCAACCGAAATCCAGTTAGTGCTGTCCTTGAGTTCACTGCGCTTTTCTTCCAGAACATTTACGTAAATTGTCGGTATATAATTTTTACGCAATATTCATTCATCTGGTATATTTTGATTTAAGCAATATTTGCGCAGGAAGCCTCTGAGGATAGGGTTTGTAAGTTTGTGAAGAGGAATATTGCTTGCAATAAACGCTTCTCATAGATCGATGTTAAAATGACTTTTTTGGTTACTTTTGGACAAATCCCTGCTACTGCAGCTTGTTGTTGTGAGAAGTTGTTGTCGAGATGCTTTCTTCTGCTTTCCTGTGATATGAAGACTAGTCTTGACATGCTGGTCTATTTGAAACTTTTTTTTTTTTTTTTTTTGCACGAAACGTTTCTTTTGCAAACTCGACAATATGAACATTCCGTCATATGTAAATGTTCCATAATGGTCAGCTATCCACGAAACGACGTTTCTTTTTGGGGCGACATGGCGCACAACACGCTACTACACTCTACATTCCGTAAACACGTTCAACTGTGCACAAGTAAATAGAAACTAAACTGAAAAATGGACGTGCGACTAAAAGCTTGCGTACTTTAATTGTTGCAAACGCGTACGGTAAAGACAGCGGAGGGGCCTGGGAGGCGGCCGCAGGAATATGACTCTTTGTCTGCCTATCCCTATTCCTCTCCTGTAATGGTTTCGCTAGGCAGTGACCTCTTGGTTAGCGATTGTACTCAGT
This sequence comes from Schistocerca serialis cubense, assembly GCF_023864345.2. Lineage (NCBI taxonomy): Eukaryota > Metazoa > Arthropoda > Insecta > Orthoptera > Acrididae > Schistocerca > Schistocerca serialis. The sequence goes on from NC_064638.1 coordinate 704,071,660, forward strand.
TCTACGTCGCAGTCGATCTGTGAGACTTCAAAACTAGATCGAGCGGGAAACCGTCCGTCTAAATTTTTAAAATATTGTAAACACAGAGCGATAATATGCATCGTCACTAGCTTTTAGTTAAAATATGCAATAATCGATGAAAAGGAGCCAAATATGTAAATACATATGCAATATGCAAATGCATATAATCGGGTCTCTACCGATGACATAAGCATATTGTCTTACACAACGAGCACTTGCTGTGATGTTAATGATGCATGAAAGTGACAAAGTTTCGTGAAAGAACGTTAAAACGACCTTAACGAGTGGTATTTATTTGTAGCACTGCATATGAAATGAAATTAAGACCACAGCTCACGGTGGTCAAACAATAAGCAGTTCACTGCATAATAACTCTAGCAATGCCACTCAGTGTCAAGTGGCAAAGACTGACAGCACTGGTAAGCGCCACGAAACCTTCTGAAACGTAACAAGGAGCTCCAAACAGCACTGGGTTACCAGGCATCACGAAAACATAGACAGGCTATAGCTACAACTTGGTGCTTGGGGTTTAATGCAAGATCAAGTTTGGCCCGAAGACTAAAATGTTTGGAGACCCCTGGTCTAGACTCACCTGGGCTAATCCATGGTGCTTCTCAGTACCACTTATCCTATCCTTCCCTTATCCTAGCATGTACTACATAGAGTAGCTATCCTATATAGTAGCTATCCTAGATCCTAGCAGCAGATACCGAGTACACTGGTCACTGCACTGTGTGTTGCTACATTAATAGCAGCTGCTATCCTCTCACCTCCTGATTTGGCAGCCAGTACCTGGTTAGTGTTCTCAAGACTGCTTTTGTGTTAAATATGAAGTGTCATCCATACTGGAAGTATTGATGCTGCATCAGGGGCTAGTAAGCGTCCTCGATTGAATTCTGGTGGCTCTGCAGATTAAGGATGTTTTACTATGACTTCTTTCCATGTTGTTGTTGTGCATATTTTCTTCGCCTGAAGATAAGATAATGAATTTCTTTTCTTGTAGATGGGAGCCTCCCTTCGCCCCTGATGCAAGGTAGCGTAATGGTGGATCTGCTGGACTTCACTGGCGTTTCAGTGGATGGCTTATAGCCAAGAGCCGAATGTTGTGAATGTAAATACTCGTTTCCCTCCCTCTCTCTCTCTCTCTCTCTCTGTGTGTGTGTGTGCGTGTGCGTGCATGTGTGTGTGTGTGTGTGTGTGTGTGTGTGTGTGTGTGTGTGTGTGTGTGTGTGTGTGTGCGCGCGCGCGCATAATGCAATTATCTAACGTAATGCTTTCTTTTTTCTGTTTTTTGTAAAATTTTCAACGACGTTGCGCTGATGAGCACGGATGATGTGCGGACAAGCCCAAAAACAATTGACTCTACACTGCAGCCTGTTACTGAAACTGATTTGCCTATAGCGGAGGAGGTTCAAAGTGATAGGCCGACTTCTTGTCCATCCCTCTCCAGAGGGCACCATCTTGACGAAGCACTGTCCGTGCTGGTGGAGAGTCTTGCATATCTGCGTGAAGCTGAGGGCTATGCTGAAGGTAGAGGACCTACTGCCGGAAAGGCCTTAGCTGATGGATCAGACAAAGAGTGTCCCACAACGTCCTGTCTTCCTTATCCATTCCTAGTCCTTACCTAATTCCCTTTCCCAACCCAAGATGTGATGCGATCTGTGCCGAGGGGTGCACAGTACACGGGAAGATGTGTCGCAAACGGAGATTCAGAGATACTGGGCGACCTCCCTGGGTAAGTGGCCTTACACCATGTGGGGTATTCGTGGTGTGGACCGTGTAGATCCCCAAATCTCGTGGGACCAAGATGGACACGACAAAAGAAAATAAATTAAAATAAACTGAGGGGCAAAGCGAGACCTCAGATACCCAAACATCGGGGTCAGGACTGATGGAATGCATTCCTACCACTGAATAAGGGTCTAGACCTGAGCCAGAAGTGGGAACTGTAACCGAGAAGTTGGACCAGATTAAGATTAATGCCTTGTGTGGGGCCCATAGGAGGAAACTCCTCAGGGAACAGAGACAAAAAGAAGAAGGGAAATAATGGCTTCCCAAACAAAAGTGGCGAGAATTAAAAGGGCATGAGCCAAAGACCCCCAAGAAGAAAAAACTGTCTCAGGTTGAAGGGGATATGCAGGCCCCCTCAACGTCGAAGACAGGCAGCAACAGGATAAGGGAGGAATCAAGATTTCCCTCCTCCCTGGATAAGTGGGCCCAGAAGAAACTGAGGCAAGAAATAGGGAAACAGACCTATAGTACTGCAGTCTCGGTTTATAAGATGGCAGTTACCCAGGAAGGCTATCCACTGGTAGCCATTACCTCACAGTAGGAGGGACTTGTACAGATAGCCCTCTTTGGAAAGACTGGGGGGGGGGGGGGGGATGCTGGCCCAGGACCCAACTTCTGGGGGGTCTATCTAGATCGTGGTGCCCTCATTTCTGTCTGTGAGGGTGTGCACATGGTGGAATGGTTTAAGGACAAGGTGCTCATGGTATCCCCATGGCAGGATACGAAGCTGCTGGTCAAGATAGCAGTGAAGCTTTAAGACCGCAAAGGTAACAAGAGGGGTACCAGAGATCCTTAAGGATGTCTCTCCTAAGACTCCGTTCGAGAAAACAGGGATCCAAAACCCAAAGGTCTCAACAGAGGACTGGAGAGTAATCAACCAGAAGGTTGTACCAGAAGGACGATTCCTGGTGGTGGAGGTTGGAGAGAAGTCCCTGAAGATGATGTGAGAGCAAGACCTGAAATGGTTTTTAGGGTTCTCGCAGGTCACTGTTAGGGTTATTAAAGACACCAAAGGCAATGATGGCAGCAAGACGGAGACTACAAGTGCTGCAGATTAATCTGCAGCACAGTAAAGGGATCTCTGTTGCCCTGAGCCGCTACCTGGGGGGACAGGAAGTGGATGTGGCCTTGATACAAGAACTCTGCTTATATAAAGGGGGTGTATCAGGCCTCGGTGGCACTGGAGGTAAAAGGATTTATGCTAGAAATCTGAGAAACTCCAGAACAAGCATCTATGTAAGAAATGGAATTTCTTTCATACCAATGATGGATTTCTGCTCCAGGGACCTAGTGAACATCACAATGCAGCACTTTGAGGAAAGTATGACGAGTAAAATTGTTGTGGATTCAACATACCTTCCTTACAAAGACTGCTCTCCTTCTCCTTTGGAGTTGAGGGGACTGATAGAAGTTTGCCATCGGCAAGGGGACCAACTGTTGGTTGGATGTGACGCCAGTGCCCACAACCTAGTGCGGGGCAGCAAGGACACCAATGGTAGAGGTGAGCACCTTCTTGAATTTCTCTTAGCTAACAACTTGGAGGACCTGAATAGGAGCAATGAACCCACATTCAGGAATAGCAGAAGGGAAGAAGTAATTGACATAACTTTTGGTTCCATGATGATGGGTGGCTATGTCAAACAATGGCATGTGGCATTGTATCCATTCTCATTGGACCAATGGCTGAAAGCAAGGGGAAACTACAGCCATAATTTTTCCCAAGGGCATGCAGCTTTACTGTATGATTAAATGATGATGGCATCCTCTTGGGTAAAATATTCCGGAGGTAAAATAGTCCCCTATTCGGATCTCTGGGCAGGGACTACTCAAGAGGACGTCGTTATCAGGAGAAAGAAAACTGGTGTTCTACAGATCGGAGCATGGAATGTCACATCCCTTAATCGGGCAGGTAGGTTAGATAATTTAAGAAGGGAAATGGAAAGGTTAAAGTTAGATATCGTGGGAATTAGTGAAGTTCGGTGGCAGGAGGAACAAGACTTTTGGTCAGGTGAATACAGGGTTATAAATACAAAATCAAATAGGGGTAATGCAGGAGTAGGTTTAATAATGAATAAAAAAATAGGAGTGCGGGTAACCTACTACAAACAGCATAGTGAACGCATTATTGTGGCCAAGATAGACACGAAGCCCATGCCTACTACAGTAGTACAAGTTTATTTGCCAACTAGCTCTGTAGATGATGAAGAAATTGATGAAATGTATGATGAGATAAAAGAAATTATTCAGATAGTGAAGGGAGATGAAAATTTAATAATCATGAGTAACTGGAATTGGATAGTAGGAAAAGGACGAGAAGGAAACATAGTAGGTGAATATGGATTGGAGGGAAGAAATGAAAGAGGAAGCTGCCTGGTAGAATTTTGCACAGAGCACAACTTAATCATAGCTAACACTTAGTTCAAGAATCACGAAAGAAGGTTGTATACATGGAAGAACCCTGGAGATACTAAAAGGTATCAGATAGATTATATAATGGTACGACAGAGATTTAGGAACCAGGTTTTAAATTGTAAGACGTTTCCAGGGGCAGATGTGGACTCTGACCACAATCTATTGGTTATGACCTGTAGATTAAAACTGAAGAAACTGCAAATAGGTGGGAATTTAAGGAGATGGGACCTGGATAAACTGAAAGAACCAGAGGTTGTACAGAGTTTCAGGGAGAGCATAAGGGAACAATTGACAGGAATGGGGGAAAGAAATACAGTAGAAGAAGAATGGGTAGCTTTGAGGGATGAGATAGTGAAGGCAGCAGAGGATCAAGTAGGTAAAAAGACGAGGGCTAGTAGAAATCCTTGGATAACAGAAGAAATACTGAATTTAATTGATGAAAGGAGAAAATACAAAAATGCAGTAAATGAAGCAGGCAAAAAGGAATACAAACGTCTCAAAAATGAGATCGACAGGAAGTGCAAAATGGCTAAGCAAGGATGGCTAAAGGACAAATGTAAGGATGTAGAGGCTTATCTCACGAGGGGTAAGATAGATACTGTCTACAGGAAAATTAAAGAGACCTTTGGAGGAAAGAGAACCACGTGTATGAATATCAAGAGCTCAGATGGAAACCCAGTTCTAAGCAAAGAAGGGAAAGCACAAAGGTGGAAGGAGTATATGCAGGGTCTATACGGTGGCGATGTTTTTGAGGACAATATTATGGAAATGTAAGAGGATGTAGATGAAGATGAAATGGGAAATATGATACTGCATAAAGAGTTTGACAGAGCACTGAAAGACCTGAGTCAAAACAAGGCCCCGGGAGTAGACAACATTCCATTAGAACCACTGACAGCCTTGGGAGAGCCAGTCCTGATAAAACTCTACCATCTGGTAAGCAAGATGTATGTGACAGGCGAAATTCCCTCAGACTTCAAGAAGAATATAACAATTACAATCCCAAAGAGAGCAGGTGTTGACAGATGTGAAAATTACCGAACTATCAGTTTAGTAAGTCACAGCTGCAAAATACTAACGCGATTTCTTTACAGATGTATGGAAAAACTGGTAGAAGCCAACCTCGGGGAAGATCAGTTTGGATTCTGTAGAAATGTTGGAACACGGGAGGCAGTACTGACCCTACGACTTATCTTAGAAGAAAGATTAAGGAAAGGCAAACCTACGTTTCTAGCGTTTGTAGACTTAGAGAAAGCTTTTGACAATGTTGACTGGAATACTCTCTTTCAAGTTCTGAAGGTGGCAGGGGTAAAATACAGGGAGCGAAAGGCTATTTACAATTTGTACAGAAACCAGATGGCAGTTAAAGGAGTCGAGGTGCATGACAGGGAAGCAGTTGTTGGGAAGGGAGTGAGACAGGGTTGTAGCCTCTCCCCAATGTTATTCAATCTGTATATTGAGCAAGCAGTAAAGGAAACAAAAGAAAAGTTCGGAGTAGGCATTAACATCCATGGAGAAGAAATAAAAACTTTGAGGTTCGCCGATGACATTGTAATTATGTCAGAGACAGCAAAGGACTTGGAAGAGCAGTTGAACGGAATGGACAGTGTCTTGAAAGGAGGGTATAAGATGAACATCAACAAAAGCAAAACGAGGATAATGGAATGTAGTCGAATTAATTCGGGTGATGCTGAGGGCATTAGATTAGGAAATGAGACACTTAAAGTAGTAAAGGAGTTTGGCTATTTGGGGAGCAAAATAACAGATGATGGTTGAAGTAGAGAGGATATAAAATGTAGACTGGCAATGGCAAGGAAAGCTTTTCTGAAGAAGAGAAATTTGTTAACATCGAGTATTGATTTAAGTGTCAGGAAGTAGTTTCTGAAAGTATTTGTTTGCAGCGTAGCTATGTATGGAAGTGAAACATGGACGATAAATAGTTTAGACAAGAAGATAATAGAAGCTTTCGAAATGTGGTGCTACAGAATAATGCTGAAGATTAGATGGGTAGATCACATAACTAATGAGGAGGTATTGAATAGAATTGGGGAGAAGGGGAGTTTGTGGCACAACTTGACAAGAAGAAGGGATCGGCTGGTAGGAAATGTTCTGAGGCATCAAGGGATCACCAATTTAGTACTGGAGGACAGCGTGGAGAGTAAAAATCGTAGAGGTAGACCAAGAAATGAGTACACTAAGCAGGTTCAGATGGATGTAGGCTGCAGTAGGTACTGGGAGATGAAGAAGCTTGCACAGGATAGAGTAGCATGGAGAGCTGCATCAAACCAGTCTCAGGACTGAAGACCACTACAACAACAACTCATTGGACCACATGTACACTAAATTCAAGGTTGAAATGGCAATCAGACAGACCATGACCTATAGGAATCCCAGGAAAACAGACTGGGAGACATATAGGAGGGACCTTGACTTAACCTTATTGGAAATTAGAACCTCGATAAGGAACCCAGTAGAGTTCGAGGGAGTAGCAGAGGCTGTTACCTGTGCCATAGTGACCTCACATCACGACAACTGCACAATCACCAAGAAGTGCACAAACAGGAGTGTGCCTTGGTGGAATAATAGCTTGGAAACGCAAGGAAAACAGGTACGAAGACTGTTCAGCCTTGCAGTATGTAAAGGACTATGGGCAAAGTATCGTGACACCCTTGTCAACTTCAACCTTGCAATTAGAAAAGCAAAGGAGGCATCCTGGAAGGCATTCTGTGAGGAATTGGAGAGTGCAGCTGCTCAAGCCTGACTTCACAGTATCCTCATTAGAGTACAAACCAATCCAGGAGGTATGTTGAGGAAGGAGGATGGGGAATATACAAAGACAGCACATGAGATCCTGGAACTACTCCTCAAAACTCACTTTCCTCAATATGCTCTGCCAGACAACACAGACCAGAATGTGATCCTGGAGAGACAATGGTTCTCAGGCACTCGAAGAGAGGACTGGGAATCGGCCAACATGTGTATGGACTTCAATAAAATCCAATGGGCGGCGGGAATATTCCAACCGTTCAAGCCACATGGCCCAGATGGAATCTTTCCAGCTCTCCTGCAACAGGTAGAAGAGAATCTCCTAAGAGTCCTATGCAGGTTATTCAGGGTTAGCCTAGCAGCAGGAATCATTCCCAATGCTTGGAGGGCAGTGAAGGTTGCCTTCATTCCAAACCAGGGAGAACTGATCATAACAAGGCCAAGGATATGAGACCAATCAGTCTGTCCTCCTTCATTCTCAAAACATGGGAAAAACTGGTTAATGTATACATTGGATAGAAGAGACTAATTAGGGCCTCTCTGCTTTCAAACCAACACGCATCTCAACCAGGTAAATCATGTGAGACAGCTCTACATCAACTCGTTTGGAGGATGGAGAAAGCACTTCACTTTCAAGAAATAGCCCTCTGCATCTTCTTGGACATCGAGGGGGCCTTCACTAACATGACCTTCGATTCCATGGTAAGGGCAGCAGAGGTGCATGACCTAGGGACTACTATATGTAAGTGGACCAGGGCCATTCTTAGTGGAAGGAAGGTAGAGGCTACCACGATGGATGAAAAGATGGTAATTAACACCACTAGAGGCTGCCCACAAGGAGGAGTTCTGTCTCCTTTATTGTGGAATGTAGTGACGAACGAACTCATTGAGGAACTTATCTCCAGATAATGCTTTTACCAAGGATACGCAGGTGAATTCCAATCTCCTGGAAGTTTTGCTTGCCTGACGTACTAACCACTGATGTAAGCAAAATATAAATTTTAAATATTTCATTGTTTTCTTTAGTCATCAGTCTTCTGATTCTTATCACTTTACCCTACGCCCTCTGTTAGATGAGTACCAATATCCGCCTTCTCCTGCAGTTTTTACCCTCTACAGTTACCTCAAGTAACATCGAAGTTGTTGCCTGAGAACTTAAAAACATGTCCTATCTTCCTGCCCTTTTCCTTCCAGAATTTTCATATGTTCCTTTCTTCGCCGATTCTTCAGAGAACCTCCTCATCCCGTATCATATCAGTCCACCTCATTTTCAACGTTATTATGATCACCACATTTCCAGTTTTTTGTGTCTGTCTTTTCCTGGTTGTCCAACAGGCCATGATTCACTACCATTCAATTTTGTACACCTGTCAAATTGGTGTCTAAAACTTGATTGTGAACTCTCAGATTAAGAACCCCAACGCTATTTCCACGCTTAAATAGATAAAAAAAAACAGATGTGATTAAAATAATCATAAACAGGTAACTGTAAAGTCAATTCATTGTGTAACACAATGGAGCTTCAAATTTAATATTTCCACGACTGTGTTCTGTGAACCTTTTCAAGTGTTTCAGTGGTATCTTCACATCTAAAAGAAGTAAAGGATGTTGACATTTTCTTCTATGGAAAAGTTATTAGTGCTTCATAGAACAAACTGGATATCACTTAGCATTAATACAAGTTTTTCAGTAATAATTCATCTTAGCAAGCTCCATTTTATGGGAGACTAACATGATGTATCATATTCTACTCTAGAAAATAAAACTGATGTTATTAACAGCCTAAGATAATGTTTTATTTGTATTTCTAGTAGACATACTAGAGGTTATGTACATTACGAATGCTACAATACTAAATGACGAGAACTATGGTGCCTAGGCTCCCTAAAACATTTACAGACATTGTTTCCTACCACAGCTACTAAATCATTTCAAAAGTAACCAAAATACATTATGTAGAAACATATACCCAATATACAGCGAAAAGACAAATAAACTGATTAAACACGATTTTAGGAAAGAAGGAAGAAGCAGCCTTGATGATTTTTTTATTGCGATATAATATTTAACTTGCATATTTTCATAAGTAGACAAGGAAACGTCGGAAATATTTACATTAATTGCAATAGGACAAGACTGTCGTTACCTTATTGAGAGGGGCAAAAATGGTCAGTGGACAGGGTGATGTCAAATGAAAACGAGACAGGTGAAAAAAATTAAGTTGTATGATTATTATTTCAAAAGTAATCAGCATAGCTCTTAAGAAATATATTCTTCAGTGAGCCAATATAATAAATGCCAAATATATTCTTCAATGAGCCAATATAATCAATGCTTTCATGGAAACATGTTTGCAGTTGCCTGCAAAAACATGATTGTACCCAGGCAAGCTCATTTTCGTCTGAAGCAAATCGATAGCCATGAATTTCTTTCCTCAGGGCTCCAAAAACATGAAAATCACTTGGGGAAAGATTGGGACTATATGAAGGAAGTGTAAGGGCTTCCCAGCGATACTTCTTCAGTGTAGTTGAAACAACATGCCAACAAGATGCCTACCCACATTTTGCCAAGACTGTTTCGACTGCATTTCAGAAGTTTCGCTGAGAATCTCTCATCCATCCTCCATATAGTGTCGATCTCACCCCATGCGATTTTCATAGTATTGAAGAAAGACATTCGTGGCTGTCAATACACTTTGGACTAAGATGTGCTTGTCTGCGTACAATCATAGTTCCTTAGGCAACCGCAGACATTTCCTTGGAGGCGTGAACCATCTTGTCTCACAGTGGGATAAATATGTTAACAGCTATGGAGATTACTTTTGAAATAATAAACAGTTTACTTACCTTTTTCCATCTGTCTAGTTTTCATGGGATAATGATAGTAACTTACCATGTTGCCTCTGCATGTGAATTTATCTCTAGGAGTATGCATATGGAGCAATTTAAAGTGAAATGACCTCATATCATTAACTGCAGGTAAGGCAGATGACAGACTGAGATTCATTGGAAGAATCCTCACGAAATATAGTTCAGCAACAAAAGATGCAGATTTCAAAACCCGCGTTCAACCAGTGCTTGGATACTGCTTGTCATTATGGGTTCCTTACCAGATAGGATTGACAGAGGAACTAGAGAAGTTCAAAGAAGGCAGCACATTTCGTTACAGTTTCATTTCGTAAGGACGAGAGCATTATAGGGTTGCTCATATGCTGTTAGAGAGGCATTCAGCATCATGATGTGGTTTACTGTTAAAGTTCCAAGATTGTACGTTCGTAGAAAGTCAACAATAATTCTGCTTCATCCTACTTATAACTCACACAAGTATCCTCTGCCACACACTGCAAAGTGACTTGCCGAGTATAGGTGTGGATGTAGATGTATCTCGACTCTGCGAAATATGTCATCTTTAGAGGTTGCATCAATGTAAATGAGCAGATGTCATCAAATCTAACCAGGCGTAAATAAAGCACGTTGATAGCAGTTACTGCAAACTGTGACTGGTTCCAACAAGCAAAAGCTATTAGTCAAGAAGCTGAAACGTGTCAAGGTTTGTTTCCATACTGCAGTGCATGTCATCTACAGGGGATGTTAGCTACTGTAGGTGCAGGTGTGTTGGCTACTTGGGGTGTTAGCTACTGGGGGAAGCTGTATTCCTTTCATTCCCTCTGAAATATGTTACAGTGTCGTCGCATCATTAATGTAAGCATTACACAGGGGTATAGATAGATACATAGTTAGACTTAGGGAGAGAGAGAGAGAGAGAGAGAGAGAGAGAGAGAGAGACAGAGACAGAAGGGAATTTACTATGCTGTGTAAATCAGGTAGTTGAAATTTATTGATTATGATGATGATGTAGCAGATGTGGAAATATTTAATGAAACATTTTAATACTGTGTACATTTGTAAGTTGTATCATCTTGCCCTGAAACTTCATCAGCTCGTCCCACAAGAGTGTATCAGATTACCCAACAATGTAAATCTTGCCCTGCAACTGTAGCAACTTGCCCCCAAAAACGTATCAGCTTGCCCCCCAAAACTATAAGAACCTGTCCTGAAACTGTATCGACTTGAGACAAAACTGTATCAACTTTCCCTCAAACTGTATCAGTTTGCTCCGAAAACTGTAACATCTTGCTTCCCAAAATTGAACAATTTGCCTCCTAAACTACGTCATTGATCATGCATATCTTGAGGGCACACGTGCCTCTGAAATGATGTTTCTTGGAAATGGGGAACAGAAAGATGATGCATATATTTACAAGACAGGATTTGTCTCTGTTTTATCTCTCAGAACCTGCCTGGAAACTGGTGGGAACTAGTTCAGCAGGCGTTTCACGCGAGATAATGATTTCCAGCGAATTCCCTTCCTTCCCAGTTTTTTTTTTGGGGGGGGGGGGGTAAGTTGACACATTTCCGGTATGAGTTGATACAGTTTCAGGGCAAGTAGATCCAGAGCACATGTGCACACAACGACAAAAAAATTATTTATAACATTTCCACACATGCCTCATCATCAACATAATCATTATATTTTCTCTCTCTGATTTATAGATCAGAGTAAATTTCCTCTCTGTCACTCTCTCTCTCTACTCTATAATGTTTATTTAGCATCCCCACCTATGGACATCGAGATAGAAATGGGGGAGTTTGCATGGTTATCGCAGTGGAATAGCACTGAATTCTGTTACAGAGGGCGTGTGCAAATTGTGGCATGAGCAGAGACCATTGACAGAGATATTTACCTGCCACAGCACAATGCATAGCTGGGCACTTACACTGACTTCAACATCTACAAACTAAGCATTCGCTTCACACAGTGGTCCGGTTCGTGTGCTCAATTATTAGTCACTTGCACAGCCACATGTTGTGTTTTCCTCAGAGCTCGATCTTTATGTGGTGTTGAGACTCTCTGCTCCTTGTAGAATGGCTCGTATGTCGATTTTTGTTCGCTCTTTTAGGTTTCAGCTCCCAGGCTATTGTCAAACCACCATCGGCTTCTATAGTTTACATTCGAGCCGACAATGATGGTTCGCAGTTTTGTTACAACCCATATGTATACTGAAGTGGCGATATCGAACGCTATACTCATGTGACAGTTTTTCCTTTTTTCATTCCATTAAGCATACAGGGTACTTATAAATGGTGGAAAATTCGAAATTTTTATGACTTTGTAAAATTCTACAGTGTTTCCTGATTACACTGATGTATACATTATAGGGTTTCAAATGAAAAATGACCTATATATACCAAATTTTAAAGTTACGGTCTTGTATGCCCCCACGCCCCCGTTATTTCTGTTACAGAAACCAGTATTATTTCAAAAAGAACTATGAACTTTCTGTCTCCAGCGATTATACGTATGGTACATTGTATATGTTGGTGACAGTGCAGGTTTATAGTGTCTGTTAATGATTATCTTTGCTAGTATTTACTTTTGTTTCGCTGAAGAAGTTTGTTGACGTGTCACTGAATGTTTGTTGCCCAAGTGCTACATATATTTGTCGAAGTGCATATCCTTCAGTGTGCAATACATACGAATTATCACACGCATCTAGAAATTCGATAAAAGGAAATTTCGTGGTAACCAGTTCACAAACAAAGCAAGCCACACTGTTGAAAGTAACCTATGTATCAGTTCTTCAGGGAAGAAACTCCCACATGGCACGCCTCCTGGTGATTCAAATTTTTACGTTAACAATGACACTGTTTGTATTGGAATTGTTGTTGGTGATGTGGGCATCTTATCTTCTTTGATAAAGGAAGTGGTGAAATGTAAACAATATGATGGTGTAGGCTCTCTGGAAATAACTGAAGAACAAAGTAGCAGGAAGGGTTTAGCGTAAAAATTAGTTGTTCTGTGTAGATCCTGCAATAAATCTACCTCGAAAATGACTTCGAACACTGTTCATTATTCATATGATGTGAATTTGAGGTTAGTGTATGCAATGCGTGCAATAAGAAAAGAATAAAGGCTGCTCAAACGTTTCGTCGTTTGATGGACCTTCCTCCTCCTCCTCCCAGAAGGTTCAGCAAGATCATAAAAATACTTTTAGATGCCTTGACGGTTGTGCTTAAAGCGTCTATGAAACGCTCAGTAGAAGAAACTGTAAATATTAGTGGAACCAGGGACATTGCTGTTGCACTTGATGGGACACAGCAACGTCTAGGACATCATTCCTTGAATGGTGTTGTAGGAGTTACTTCTCTGGAGAATGGAAAAGTTGTTGATGTTGAGTGCTTAGCTAAGTACTGCCACACCTGCCATGGAAACACTGAAGGACATATTGAACATCAATGTTCTAAGAATTATGGTGGTTACAGTGGAGGTATGAAGTGTGATGGCGCTCTACAAATATTTCAGAGATCGGTGCCGTTTATAACTTTAGACATACAAAGAACCTAGGCGATGGGGACTCTAAAGCTTTCAATAAAATTAGTGAGTTCAATGATTATGGTGATACCTTGGTAACAAAACTGGAGTGTTGTAGACATGTGATGAAGAGGATGGGTACCTACTTTCATAAGTTGTCCATAGATGACCACCCTATTCTTGGACTTTGCCCTAAAGCAGCAGATTCTTGGTATGGTCACCAACAAGCAAAAGAAAGTGGTCAAATATACCAACATAAGCATTCTCTTCCTGAGACTGTTATGAATGAAATAAAACCAATTTTTAGAGACCTGAGTGATCCTGTTTTGCTTAGTAAATGTCTTCAAGGGGCACTCAGAATACAAATGAAAGTTTCGATCATTGCATATGAGAAATATTACCCAAGAATGTTTCTGTAGAACTAAATACCAGTACATTAAAAGTTGATGTACTAGATGCAGTGATATGTTTCAATGATGGAGTGATAGGAAGGTTGAAAGTCCTGAGAAATTTAGGCATAAGATGTGGCTCTACTATGGAAGATCAATGCTTGTGTGTGAAAGACAATGCATGCATGAAGCTGAAAGATTCGCTCTACGAGTTACCAAAGAAGCAAGAAGTGCTAAAAGGAATGCCAAGAGGACGCTTGAAGATGAAGAAATGCTGCAGGGTGAAGACTATAGTTCAGGAATGTTCTGAGGCACAGTTTAATTGGACTCATATCGTCATTTGCAATTCTCCACAAGTTGTATTTTTCAGAATTCAGGTACAAATATTTCCTAAAGCTTATAAGCATTGCTCAAATTTTATTCTGTAACTTACAATAGTCCATACTTTTGTAGTAGACCTAAGATTTATTGCAGAATCAACTAAATTATAGAAAATATAACATTTTTATTAGGAAAAAAATTATAAAAATTAAAATGTAAGATGTGAAATTTATTTATCCTTGTAATATACATAATAGTTAGAATTAAATAGGCCTAGTAACTCATCCATCATGTCATGCATATCTGGTAAAAATTTTGTCTCCTTCAAATGTATAACATTGGATTAAATGGTACTTCAATTTGAGGAAGCATTTTGGGAAAAAAGTTCATTAATTTCTTTGTAATTTTTTTGATAACCCTAAGCAGGTTCAAACATATTCAAAATACTTCTAATTTGTTTCAAAGTGTGCTGCATTACCTGATATCAACAAAAAATCTGTAAAAAATATATATTATAAACAGTACCTGAAGAAAATAGGTGTTGATTTTTACATAATATTGAGCCAGAAAAGTACCCCGTATCCTTAAACTATGGCAGTCGTGGACCTGACTTTTTGCAATATCAGAAAGAACAGTTGCGCCTCCAAGAGCAGCAGCAAAAGCTACAGCAGGAGCAGGTGCAGGAACTGCTCAAAGGAAATCCGGGGTTACTCTATATTCACGCCACGCTGATAGTGGAGAGACACCCACCAAGTGGCTTTCCCCTGCCCCCATTGCCAGTGGCTGATCTCAACAAGCCGATAAAAGATGGGAGAATTACTTGCAATGGTTCTCAGTGCGCTGCCAGGTAAGATGCATTGTCAATTCAGTTGATGTGGCTGTCTTGTTATTGTGCAGCAAGCAGCAATGTGGGATTATGAGAAATTGTCCTGAACTTGAAGCACTCTACTGACCCTAAGAATCTTGACTTTGACAATCTTTGTCAGTTGCTCACCCAGTATTTTGGTCATCAAACACATATGATGGCAGCACAGTTACAGTTTAGCCAAAACCACTATGGCCCTAGGCAGTTGTATGCAATGTGGATCACTGACCAGTACGGCCTCTCATGCAGGTGTCCCAAATGTGCTACCTCCTATGCATACTCGCTGAATGTGGAACTACTCATTCCATTAATACCTGACCTGAAGATCCCAACTAGGGCATTGACCTTGTCTGACGCTTCTCCAGCTAAAGTTGCTAAGATTGCTGCAACACATGAGCTTATGGCAACGGCACGAGATGTACTTTCTGACAACTGGTAAGTGGCAAAGTTAGACGTGCGTAGTAAACAGCCTCCAGTGATTCAAGGGGTGAGCTGTTGGCCTTGCCTTCCTCTGAGCTGCTGTGTTTTGACGCCGTGGGTGATGGAGTGCTGTGATGTCGCAGCACTGGCTGTCTCTGCCCATGTCAGGCTCCATGGGTGCATCTAAATGAAAGCATTATAATCCCCTCACATGATTTATTCAGATTCCTGGCATTGCTACCATTCTGCACCTGTTTTCGCTCATCATACAAGCAGGCAGTCCTGTCCCAATTGTGTGTGTGCGACGGCATTTCCTGCACATAGATGTTGTGTGTGGGGTATTCTTCAAAATAGGCTACTTGGCAATGGTTTGTAAAAGGGAGTGAGCCACCAAAGTCCCCATTGTTTCCCGTGGATTCAGAGGTGGTCGCTGACAATTTCAGTGTATTCTACTGACATTGGTATTGGAAGGGCGTCCAATCGAGTTTCAGGTAGCCATTGAAGTGTCAGTCAGCCTAATTAACTTAGATATGTACTGGTCCTTGAGCTGCCCTGTGTTGCAGTGGCAATTTGGCAATTACGTCCACATCTACATCTACCTACGTACTCTGTATGGTGATTGGCAGAGAGTACCCTGTACCAATAATAGTTGTTTTCTTTCCTATTCCACTCGCAGACAGAGCGAGGGAAAAACGACTATCTATGTACCTCCATTTGAGCCCTAATTTCTCATATCTTATCTTCGTGGTTCTTACTTGTAATGTATGTTGGTGGCAGTAGGATCATTCTGTAGTCGGCTTCAAATGCCGATTCTCTAAATTTTCTTAATAGTGTTCCTCGAAAAAGAAAGTCGCCTTCCCTCCAGGTACTCCCATTTGAGTTCCCAAAGCGTCTCTGTAACACTTATGTGTTGTTCGAACCTACTGGCAACAAATCAAGCAGCCCACCTCTGAATTTTTTCGATGTCTTACTTTAATCCGACCTGGTATGGATCCCAAACACTCGAGCAATAGTCAAGAATGAGTCGCACTAGCGTCCTGTATGCGGCCCCCTTACAGATAAACCACACTTTCCAAAAATTCTCCCAATAAACTGAAGTCGGCCATTTTCCTTCCCTGCCACAATCCTCACATGTTCGTTCAATTTCATTTCACTTTGCCCAGGTATTTAAACAAGGTGACTGCTTCAAACAGGACACTACTAACGCTGCATCTGAAGATTAGTTGCCATCGAGCACAATGTATTGGGTTCTATTAGTTAAGAAGTCTTCAAGCGACTCACATATTTGGGAACCTATTGCATACGCTTGTAAATTCGTTAACGCTCTGCAGCGCGGCACCATGTCCAACGCTTTCTGGAAGTCTAGAAGTATGGAATCTCCCTGTTGCCCTTCATCCATAGTTCGTAATATATCATATAAGAAAACGACAAGCTGAGTTTCACACGAACAATGCTTTCTAAAACCGTGCTGGTTCGTGGTCATAAGCTTTTGAGCCTCTAGGAAATTTATTATATTCGAACCCAGAATACGTTCTAGAATTCTGCAGCAAACCGATGATAAGGTTATTAGTCTGTAATTTTGAGGGTCCACTCTTTTGCCCTTATTATATACAAGAGTCACCAGCTAATCACTTGGGACCTTGCACTCGGAGAGAGATTCGCGGTAAATGCAAGCTCTGTGATGGGCCATAGTCTTAGAGTACTCTTTGTAAAACTGACATGGGACCTGAATTAATTTTTTTTAAAATTCTTTAGGTTGTTTCTCTACACTATGTTGTGTCTTATAGTCAGCAGTGTGTTGTTTTGAGGTTACTGTTCTCCATGTCTTCACATTATAAGACTATGAATGGCAATATACGTTGTTGGTTATTAATTCACTGTTGGTGCAGAATACTTTTAGATTACAGGCCTTTTCTGTTTTTGGTTTCCAGACAGTTGACAAAATGTATTTAGTGTCTAAGTCAGTCCCCTTCCAAAATTTGGACTTTTCACTATGGTACCTTGGGGCAGGTGGAACATTTCAGGGGACGCCTGCCCCTTAAGCCGTCTGTAATACCTAAATTTTGTCGCCCCCACCTCATTCCCTCTGTCATGCTTAACAAGGTCAAGGCTGAGGTTCAGCATTGGCAGGATCTCGGCGTTGTTTTTTCTTGTTTTGAGTCAGTGGCTCACTGCTGTGTTCGTGATTCAAAAGCAAGAGGGTGCCATGCACCTTTGTGGCGATTTTAAATAGACAATCAACTTATATCAGAATTGTTGATGAAGCTGTTGTGGGACCAGTATTGCTCATGGACTAACTTGTTTGATGCATACCTGTAGTTGCCATTGGATGTTGCATGGGGGCTTAATTAAATATGATTGAAAATACTTTTTAAATTTTTCGTAGCTGTATGTCCGATTACGCTGTGTCTCGTAATCGGTTGACCCTGACTAGTATTATTATGCTATCTGACTGCAAAGAACAACAACAAAGAATGAAATGAAAATTTTCGTAAACACAGTTAATTAATTAAGTCCCCAGCAACTATAAAACCTACTAAACCAAAGCACAAGTATAACTGTTCTGTATGTGGGAGTGTGACTCAACGTTCATCTGGCACGGCTCTTCTTCAACAAGACAAGAATTTTTAAATACCAATTATACTGACGTGATAAAAGAAAATTAGAAATACCATAATTGCTCAAGGAAAGTAGAATTACACTCTAATACAAGAACACACGCCAGATGCTTTCTTGACTGAACCTGTAATGACGCATTATTTAGGACACTAAAATAAAAACAAACTGAGTTAATTACCTCATTTATATTGATGAAAATCATTCTAATCCTTACATTATATCTCAACCAGAACTCTCCAATATCACATCTCAGCAAGCACTGCCTAATAGCACATCTCAACAAACACTCTCTGCTACAACATCTCAGCACAGACTACCACGAGACCTCGACAGGCACTGACTTCTACGAGCTCTCCACAAGCACTGACTTCTACGAGTTCTTAACAGGCACTGTGGAGGCGGCTTAATAATACTCTTTGGCGCAATCTCTGGCGCAGTGGCTCAGTGTAGCCACCTTTCAATGTAACTTTTTTTAGTTTCTTAGTGCTCAACACCTCCTTTGGGCTTTATCAGATTAATCACTTACCTTTTGGAATTTCGTGTGCGCCTGCACTTTACCAACAATATTTTGAGCCGCTGATTAAGGAGGTTCCTTGTTGTGTGAACTACCTCAGTGGCATCTGGGACACAAACTCAACAATTTCGGAATCTGCAGTCGTTTTGCCAATGCCTTCAGGAAAATGGCCTTCCTTGCAAATTGGAAAAAATGTCGTTTTCTTCCTGAAGGTGCATTTTTTATTGCATTTGCTCAGCCAAATGGCCTTGTCCCAAAGAATGAGCATGTCAACGCAGTCATCAACTTGCTGGTCCACAAGAACCTGAAGAACCTCAAGTCTTTTTTATGCAAGGTTTCGTATTATGCTAATATCAACCCCCAGACCATGCACATCTGGCGTCTTCTTAACTGGCTTCACCAAAAGTGAGAGAAATTTGTTAAGTATGTGGGTTGTCAATTGGCTTTTCAGTCCCTCAAGCAGCATTTGTGCTGTGCTCCACTTTCTGCTTTTTTTTACACCAGGAAAACTTTTTATCCTGCCATGTGATGCATTTCAGTATAGCAGTGGTGCAGTCATGTTACATCAGAGCTCTGATGACACTGAGCTGCATAACGTAATTACTCACATGTAGAAAAGAAACAATTGGTTATCATTTTCAGAATTAATAAGTGTACAGTTTTCTTGTATGTGGCAAAGTTCCCACTCATCACTAACCAAAGGCCTCTAATTTCCTTATTCGGCCCTCATTGCAAGTTCACATGTAGGACTACCCAGCAGTTGCCAAGGTGGGCCCTCCTTCTCAGTAATTATTGTTATGATACTCGATAGCAGTCTACTGCACAGCATGCAAATGTGGATGCCCTATTGTGTTTCCCATAGGGACCAGATCTGGAGCTCGACCAACTGCAAGTTCCCGTTTCCGCCTTGGAAGACGCCTTACGTTGGACTGTGCTGGATTTTCCTCTAGCGGTGTAGGGTGTAGCGGTTGCCATGCTCGCTGACCCTCGTGTGGAAAGTCGTTTCCGTTGTCCAGGTGGAATGGCTAGAGCGCAGTCTTTCGGGAGTGGCTCCGGCATGGCGTGCATTTCTTCTCCTACGTGATCATCTCAACAATATAAAGGGGTGTCCTCATGCTTTCCACAGAGGAGTAAAGCTGTAGAATGGTCACCCCTCTGGCATCGCATCCATGCATACTCTAGCTCCTACATGTGTTGCTCTGGAGTATGACCTGCATAAAGGTTTTGGCGTGCCATCACATCTACTGGCTAGTGACTGATGGCGATATTGAGCATTTTGTATGGTGATGCACAGCCTGTGCACAAAACCAGGCTGTGCAGCTGCATCGGTTTCCCCCTAGGCCAGTCTCACAGCACCCTTTGGACAGAGAGCATCTCGACATTGCAGGCTTTTTTTGTCAATGCATTGTCTAATTTCCCAGTAGTCACCAAATTGTCTTCCACAATGTTGACGGCAACTGTTCACATGTTGTCACAGGTGGAGCCCTTCCACGCCCACACCGGCATGATGACCAACTCAATAGGTCTACTGCCATCTCTGCATGAGGGTTAGTTTTCACTAAAGAGAGGTGTCACAGGATGCGGGTAAGGTGAAGTCTGCATACGTCTGGTTAAGGTTAACCATTAATACGCGCTCATCTGGCGATAGATTGGGTCGAAGTCGAACGAAGGGTAGCTGTTTGAAGGACAGAGGAAAAAAAGTGCCAAGGCAAGAGCCAAGGGAAAAAAAAACCCTGCGATAGTTAGGTCGGGTGGTAAGAGCAGTAGCGGATGTCTTGCTGCCTGCGATAGGTCGTGCAAGGGTAGGCTTTGTTAGTAGTGAGCATTATGCATGTCGATACCTTTGACGTTATGCGGTGCTGTTGCTCGGCGGCTGCCGCTGGGTGCCGGTGTTGAACTCTCGATCAGCGCCAGCAACCTGCAACAGTTAGGTTCATCATCGTTTTTGTGTCCGATAGGTGTCCGATAGGTCATATATATGAGATGTACAGTGTAAGGTGATGTTGGCTAATTGTTTATGCGTCAGTGGGCGAGCTCGTCGGTTTCTCTTCTGTGGCCTGTTGGTCAGCTCTAATAGCAGCTGTTAATTTCCAGTCAGTGTTGCTGATATGCAGGGGCTTGCCGACGTTTGTCGCTTGTTGGTGTATGTTAGCTTACCATAGGTGACTATGCCCTAGCTAGCAGTGTCTTTGGCCGCTTGTGCTTCCACCTATGGTTGTGATCGTAGTTTCCCAGAGTGAGGATGAAAGGAGTGTTCGAGTGTCTCGAGTTCCTGTAAAGTCGTGTGGCGTGTTTTTTGAATACTTCCTTGAGGGTTTCAAGGCGGTATTCTTGGTGAAGATCCACGGTGCGTGTGTAGCGTGGAGCGTTGCTAATGATTCGTAGCACTTTGTTCTGTATGATCTGTAGGCGGCGCAGTCATGTAGGAGCTGCATATCCCCAGACGGGAACTGCGTACGTCATCAGAGGTCTAATCAGTGTCATGTATATGGACCTCGACGCCCTCCTATTCAGTGTGCTTTCCCTGTTGAGCATTGGGTAGAGCTGTTTGAGCCTCGCGTGCGTTCTGTTTCGATGTGGTCCCACCATGTAAGTTTCCGGTCCAGCCAGACACCAAGATATCTGACTTTCTCTCGGAAACGTATTGGGCGTGTATGTAGTGTTATCTGTCTACTTTGTTGATGTTTGCGCAGTAGTTTCGGTCTGCGTGTAAACAGAACTGCTTCGTACTTGTCGACATTTTCTTTAATATATCATTGCTCCAACCAAGGCTCGGCAGTTCTGAGTGCTGTCTGTATTCGTGAATTAATGTTCGACGATTTCGAATCTTGCGCAAGGATGGCAGTGTCATCCGCGTAGATGGCTAATGTCGTGTTTTGTGTTGCTGGGAAGTCGTTAATGTACAGGTTGAACAAGATGGGTCCTAGGATGCTTCCTTGGGTACTCCAGCTTGGATACCATGGTGTGTTGATTGTTTGTCCTGCACGTCAGTGTTGAAACACCTGTTATATGGGTGTATGAGACTACGAGTCCGTCCAGGAAACCAGCTTCGCTTAGTTTTCGTATGAGGCCGTTGTGCCAGAGACGGTCGAAAGCTTTTTCGATGTCCAGGAACACGGCCCCTGTGGCTTTGTTCATGTTGTAGCCGTGTGTTATATGTTCCACTACGCGGAGGAGTTGTGTTGTCGAGTGGTGATTCCTATGTGTTGTCGAGTGGTGATTCCTAAGAGACGGTCGAAAGCTTTTTCGATGTCCAGGAACACGGCCCCTGTGGCTTTGTTCATGTTGTAGCCGTGTGTTATATGTTCCACTACGCGGAGGAGTTGTGTTGTCGAGTGGTGATTCCTAAAGCCGAATTGCTCCGGTCTTAAGGTGTCATTGGCGATGCAGTGCCTAGTGATATGTTTTAATATTACCTTCTCAACAATCTTGCTGAGCGAGCGCAGCAGACTGATGGGTTGGTAATTTTGTGGGAATGAGTGGCTTTTCCCTGGCTTCATGAGCATCAGGACCATGGCCACCTTCCAAAAGTCAGGGAAATGTTGGTGTTTCAGGATGGCATTCGTTATGTGTGGAAGGTATTCTATGGCTTTATTTGTGAACTCCTGGAGGACACGGTTTTGAATGCCATCAGGCCCAGGGGCTTTCCTAGCGTTGGTATGCTTGAAAGCCCATGTGATTTCGTTTGTGCTAGTGCATCTAATTTCGTTGCCCGTGGGCTGGGCTACAAGTCGTGTAACCTCCTGGTACGTTTCAAGTGCGAATACCGGATCTGAGGGAGCCAGATTCGGCATGAAAGACGCTGCAAGTGTTGTGGCCATAACCTCTGCCTTCTCCATCGCTGAGTAAGCTGGGCCGTCTGGTCCTTGTAACATGGGAATATAATGTTTCTCCCTGGTGAAGTATCTGGCTAGCTTCCACACGCCAGGACGTGTGGTATCTAGCCCAGCGAGTTTCTGTCCCCATTGTTCTTTATTAAATGTTTGTATTTTATCCCGTATTATGCCCTGGAGTCTGTTGACGTGCAGTTTATAGAACAGACGCCTGGTACGCTGCCAGTCTCTCCTGAGGCAGTTCCTCATCGAGATAAGGCCCAGGATCTCCTGGGGCAGGGCCGTCGAGTGTTGTTTTGGTGTTTTATGTGGAATGGCGCCAGTTATTGCATCTTGGACGGTAGTAGTAAGAGCCTCCACAGCCTTATCGATTTGCTGCTTATTGTTAATTTCATGGTTGTCAGGAATACGACTATTAAGCGTTTCCTTGAACAGTGCCCAATTCGCGAGCTTGTAGTTCAGTATCCGGCGTGGTTCTATGCCCTGCAGTGTTTCTTCCGTGTGCAGTATTAAAGGCATGTGGTCTGAGTCCAGATCGTTTTCAACCATAAGACTGAGTGTGCATGTGATGTCCTTGATGAGGGCTAGGTCTAACACGTCTGGCCTGTGTCAGGGCTGTGTAGGCACGAACGTGGGGACGTCCGGCCCAAATATAATGTAGTTTCGGCCCAGTGTGTGTTCGTATAGTTTCTTGCCATTGGAGATACGTATTCGTGTGTTCCAGTTGGGGTGTTTTGCGTTTAGGTCTCCAGCGGTGATTACCCGCGGTGCTATGTTGAGTACTGTGCTGATATCGCGTGTTACTATGTTTTTAGAAGGATTGTACATCGAAAGCAGTGTGGCGTTGGCTCCGTTGAACTTGACCCTGATGGCCGTGGCCTCTAGTCTTTCAAGCGCAGGGAGCTCGAAGCTCGTGTGTTCTATGTTTCAGTGTATGATGACTCCAGTGCCGCCTCCCCTCCTGCCATCCGCTCGGTCGGTACGATAAAAGTAATAGCCTGGGATGTTTAACTGCCGGCCTGTGTGGCCGAACGGTTCTAGGCGCTTCAGTCTGGAACTGCGCGACCGCTACGTCGCAGGTTCGAATCCTGCCTCGGGCGTGAATGAGTGTGATGTTCTTAGGTTAGTTAGGTTTAAGTAGTTCTAAGTTCTAGGGGACTGATGACCTCAGATGTTAAGTCCATAGTGCTCAGAGCCATTTGAACCATTTGATGTTTAGCTCTTTACGAGGCGTAAGCAGTGTTTCGTTCACTAGAGCGATTCTGATACCCTTTCGCTCCATGAACGGGACCATTTCGGCTCTTTTGTTTGCGGTTTGTGTTAGCGTCTGCGTTTCGGGGCTGGTGTGGTGTATTATCGATGTAGTAGTGTAAAAAGTGATGTGACCGTGAGTCCGGGGAATAATGTCTCCATTATTCTCCTGAATGTTGAAGTAATGTTGGGCGTGTCGGCCTGTGTGTTGTTGGTCATGTTAGCGGCCGCTGGTGCCTGTGTTGGCATCTGGTGAGGGCTGGTTTGTGTGTCAGCTGTTCGGGTGAAGATTGTGGGCGCCTGTGTGTTCTCTGTGGTGAGTGGGTGCGTTGTGTGTGTTGTTGTGTTGGTGTCCGGGTTGTGTTCGTGAGGATTGGTGTTCTGTTGTCTGTGTGCTTGTTGTGGTGTGGCCGTGTTCCTGCTGTTTCGATTGTTTCTCCTTCTCCGTCTCTGATGCTGTGGTCGTCCCTGTGTTGGTGCGTCTTCTGTAGCCTGTGGTGGACTGCAGTCCGCGACCTCATGGGGTAGGGTGGTGTTGTTACTGATGTTGTGTGGTGTACCCGATGTGGGTGTGGTGTTAGGTGTGTGTGTCTGTTGCGGGGGGTGTTTGTTGTGCGTGTACTGAGATCTGGGGCTCCTCTGACCGTCCCGCGCTGCTGGGGCTGCCAGTGACCACTCCAGAGAAGGATATTCCACTTCTTACAGCGCGCGGGGGCGGTTTCGGAACTGTGATGGCGGTGGTTTTGGTATGTTAAGCTACTTTGCGCCTCAGAGCTTCTTTGTACGCCCGACGCGCAGCACCACAGTTGGCGCACTTGCGAGGCGCTGTGTTGGGGAGTTTTCACTGTTGGGGTGTGTGACCACCAGCGCATTTGCGGCAGCGAGGAACGAGACTCCATCGGATACCCGCATGCGCAAAGCGCTGGCAGTTGTGACATTGTTGGGGGTTACGCGGCGTATTGTATACATACATCTACACTGACGACCATGTGAAGAAATAATTTTAACTTCAACAGGTCGCGGGACTTGGTCGTGTCGTCCAATTCCGCCATATAGTTGAGCGATGGTCTCGCTGCGCCGAACTCTGCCATTCGGTTTACCCGAATGCACTCCCATCCGAGAGCAGCGAGTTCTTGGTGTACCGTCACGATTGGGGTTCGTGTGTCTATCCCCTTGTCTTTTCTAGGACTGTCCTGTACGTGATATTTTCTACCTTCCTTTCTTTAAGAAAGTCCAGCGGATTGGAGTAGTCTGTTTTGTTTGCCACGTGCAGTGCGGCGTGGTCCCCGGTGAGTTTTGAGTAGAATGTTGTGGGGTTGTGTTTTTTACTAAACTCTTTGTTTAGGAAACTAAGGTCTCCATAGTTGTGTATAATGACTGGTGGGAAGCCAGCCGAGGATTTGTTTGGGTTCTGTGTAGCTGCTTGTAAGTTTGTGAGTGCTGCAGTGGCGGGGTTGTTCGTGTTGGTCCCTGTGTTGCTGGTGTTGTTAATTTGCGATGTTGTTGGAGTAGGCAACAGCACTCGGCGGTTGCCTCGTGAATTTGTGGACTCACTTGTTTGTGTGTTTGGTGGCTGTTTGCGTCGCGGGCCGACCTGCTGCCACGGTCCGTCTTCTGTGTTGATTGTGTCCTGTGTCGGCTCTGGCTCCGATTCCGTTGGTGCCTGGACCGCCAGAGGTGAAAGAGAGGGCATATTTCTCGAGTTTTCGGCAGGCGCTTGTGAGTAGGGGGTGTGTGTCTCTGTTTGTGAGTGTTCACTGCCCATCAGCAGTTCGATCGGCTGTTGCTGATGTGCAATCTGCTTGTCCTCCGAGGCGACTGCCTCTTGGAAGGTGGACAGTGGGACGGAAATGCTGGCGGGAGTAGCCGGCATCCCTGCCTCTTGTGCTGCAGCTTTTCTGCGGGTTAACGGTGGGGATATGCATGAAAGATCAGACATCTTTGCTGCTTAGAGAAGTTTTATTCGGATAGGGAAGGGTGTACGACAAGTTTGCTCTTTTTCGAGACTACAGTTATTGCGAAAGTGCAGTATATTGTGTCCCTACGGAAGAGGGCAGTCCCTACGACCTATCTGCGCGATGTGCAGTGCGCGACGCAAGAGAGCGCGGCTGGAAGAGAGCGGCCTACAGTGCGCGGGGTTATCCGACGTGAACGGGCCCGTGACACGGAGATAACCCTACCAAATAACGGGAGAGTCCCGCTGGGGGGGTTTGCAACCGAAGTTGCGGGAAGTTGAAACGAAGCTCTTGCCGCTTAGCGCCCGGAAGCGTAAAGCGGCTTTCGCTGATTCGTGGCGCTCAGAAGAGCGTCACCGGCAAAATGGTTCAAATGGCTCTGAGCACTATGCGACTTAACTTAAGGACAACACACACATCCATGCCCGAGGCAGGATTCGAACCCGCGACCGTAGCGGTCACGCCGTTCCAGACTGAAGCGCCTAGAACCGCACGGCCACACCGTCCGGCAGTGTTACCGGCAGCTACGCCAGTTGTAGCTCGTTTGAGACCACTCCGAAGAGCTATTAAGCGGGCGGCTACGCCAGGTGGAGAGAGCAGCGGTCCGCTCGGGTCGGCTGTTCGACTGCGAGTGCCATGTTGTCAGTCATCTTCGCTGTCAAGGACCCCTGCTGGACTCTCGTATCCAATAACAGTTGGCAATTTGTGTCACAGGAGTTTGAAGATTTTTGTATTCAGAATGGTGTCCAGCATCTGACTATTTCCCCATTTAATTCAGCGTTAAACATGGAGGTGGAATGATTTCTGCGTTCTTTGAATACTCAGATGTGAACGTCTGTGTCAGCCACGTCCTGAATCGATGCACTGACAAATTCTGTAGCTATGTACAGGGCAATGCTGGTTAACAGGTATAGTCTGCATGAACACTAGTGCAGTGTCTTTTGGATTTGTTGCATGCTGAGTCTCTTGCCTCAGGCCATTGCATGGCGCCATACTTTCCTCGTGGGCTTCCATTTCGGCCTGGTCTTTCGGTTGCTGGCAGGACTGACTGCCGACTGTAGTTGAGACCCTCAAGGGCTGGCAGTTTTGTGATAGATATCACTCAGGACGACCTGTTCTGTCGTTCCAGCCAGTTGTGGCTGTGACTTTTTGAACCAACTGCAGCAGTAAACTCAGCCACTGCGCCCTCACTGTTCCCTTACCTGTCCTCGACACTGAAATGGGCAACAGCAGTACTGGGCCCTGGGTCTAATGTTGCAGTGTCTGTCATAGTCGAATGAGTGCCCTCTTTTTCGTGCTCACCGGTGACAGATCCTTGGTACCTAGTTTTGTTGGTGGACCAACTATTACCCTAGCCTCTGCGATCTTTCAACCATTGATGTAACCATATGTGTCAGCGTTGTCTGCCTTGGTGGTTGATCCTCTACCGAGAAATCTTGGGTAGCCTCAGGTCTTGCAATGGAGGTCATGGCACAAAATAAACCATTTTCGGCCCTATGTGCCCTTTTCAGGGCGGGAGGGGTTTAGTATCCCTGCCAGCAGACATAGAGATGGAGGCAGAAGAGCTAGTATTGTTACTGGAGTGGGATAGTATCGAGATCTATCACAGACAGCACATACAAGCGCAGGGTGGATAGAGTCACTATGTGAAGTGTATACCCGCTGGGGCACTAGGCCTGGAGGGCAGTTCTTACATTGATTTCAATGCCCACAGAGCAGTTCTTCACCTCGCACAGTGCTCTGTTTAGTGTGCTGAGCCATGTTTTGTGTTTTCCTCTGTGCTCGATCTCTATACAGTGTTCGGGTTCTCTTCTGCACTATAGAGTGACTCGCACATCGAGGTTTGTTCCCTCTTACAGGTTTCAGAATCTGGATTGCTGTCAAGCCATTGTCAGCAAGTATAGTTATGTTTCTGCAGATAGTGACGGTTTGCGGCTTTGTCACACGCTTTACAGTTATTACAGCAACAACATTATAATACGTTACGGAGCACATGGAAGGAATATAGTTTTCGCCAGTAGCTGACACCCTCACACACCCAATACCTGAACCCTCCAATAGCTGACATCCTCCTTGGCTGGCTCTCATTGCCTTGTGGGAACAAGCATTGGCTTCATAAACCTCAACTTGCTAACTAATTGCTTTGTTTGTTGGTACATCTCGCAAGTCTTAACTTGCTTAGTCGACTTTATGATTAAATATGCTGATGTCTGTTCATTAAAATGACACAATGTCCACGCATGTCGTATTTCACTGAGTCAAGATAAATTCACGTGCAGGGTAATGGCACAGCCCGTGTCAGCTGACCTTCAGTGCCCCAACCAAAAGTACATGGGGGTAATAGAGGTCACTATATTGCATGTGTGGGGCAAATAAAATCACCATGTCAACTGACTACCATTTCCTCATTCAGCAGGCACCCACAAATTAGAACAAATCAGTAGTCGAAAGTAGTTTAACCTATATGGAACTTGTTGAGTGATGTCCGGGAGGTCTGCTAAGGCGTATACAGGGTGCTACAAAAAGGTACGGCCAAACTTTCAGGAAACATTCCTCACACACAAATAAAGAAAAGATGTTATGTGGACATGTGTCCGGAAACGCTTAATTTCCATGTTAGAGCTCATTTTAGTTTCGTCCGTATGTACTGTACTTCCTCGATTCACTGCCATGATTTCATACGAGATACTCTACCTGTGCTACTAGAACAGTGCCTTTACAAGTACGACACAACATGTGGTTCATGCACGATGTAGCTCCTGCACATTTCAGTCTAAGTGTTCGTACGCTTCTCAAAACAGATTCGGTGACCGATGGATTGGTAGAGGCGGACCAATTCCATGGCCTCCACGCTCTCCTGCCCTCAACCCTCTTATGGGGGCATTTGAAAGCTCTTGTCTACGCAACCCCGGTACCAAATGTAGAGACTCTTCGTGCTCGTATTGTGGACGGCTGTGATACAATACGCCATTCTCCAGAGCTGCATCAGCGCATCAGGGATTCCATGCGACTGAGGGTGGATGCATGTATCCTCGCTAACGGAAGACATTTTGAACATTTCCTGTAACAAAGTGTTTGAAGTCACGCTGGTACGTTCTGTTGCTGTGTGTTTCCATTCCATGATTAATGTGATTTGAAGAGAAGTAACAAAATGAGCTCTAACATGGAAAATAAGCGTTTCCGGACACATGTCCACATAACATATTTTCTTTCTTTGTGTGTGAGGAATGTTTCCTGAAAGTTTGACCGTACCTTTTTGTAATACCCTGTATGTATGCTTATCTGAGGTCATACTAGTCACCCGTAAACTGAACATCATAGCCCCCATCCTGTAAATTAAGCATCATTGTCCCCACAATGGTGTCAACCATGTGTTTGGGGTAGTCACCATCAGCGAAGTAATCGCGATGACCATCTAATGTTTAGTATACTACATCATGGAAACTTCATGTGGTTTCCATTGTTTGGCAGTATGACTTAACATTATCAGCAGACGTTTTGTACTGCAAGATAAAGTTAATACTCTAGCATGGAGTTGCTATAATGTTTGGAAGATATTGACAGCATAGCAGCCCCGTTTCTTACTTGTATGAATATTTACTACTGCTGCTCAGTATGACATTTCATTGAAGAGTCATAAAGCTTCCACTGTGTGACAACAGAAGATAACAATGTTCTGAACTGCAAGATACAGTTAACATCCTATTATGTGGTCGCTGTAATGTTTGGCTGACTTTCAGTTTTAGAGACGAGTTTTTTGACAGATATAGAAGCGGAAATAACATTGTTTACTTTACTAATTCTCGTCAACAAGTGCATTTTTTAGACAGCCACAGTGCTCATAAGAGTTCTGCAGTGTTATAGAGCAAATTTTTATGTATTTTGATTAATTTAATGTGTGGTATTCACGCTTGGTACAGTGATGGAATTACACTCATCTACTAATCTATAATTTAATTCAGCAGTGCCAATAAGCAAGCTGTGTGTATGTTAATAAGTTTTAAAGACAATGTAGATGTGAAAATATTTAACATGAAGTCTATTGTGCTGACCAGGTAAGGTACAGCAATCAACTTTTGCTCATCAACAAGTGCCCCTTAACTCAAATGTTGTATCAGTAGCGTCAATATCCAATGCCATTTGTATTTTTTTTAATCTTATAGAACAGATAAATTACGATAGTAGGGCCACGTGTTGCATGTACTAGCTGCCTTCCATATTTTAACGAATAATTTCGTTTTGCTGCAAAGTTCAAATTTTATTGATGGGCAGAGATCTGTAATATAACATGTGCATTATTGTAAGCAGCCTGTGTATGCGTGTATGGCGGTATGTGTGTGTATGTGGGTATACAAACAAAAATGCATGAGTTGTTCTTTCATTTGATGGTTTCTTTTCGCATCACCAGTCTTCTGAGTAATTTGAAATGGCCTGCCACGAATTCCTCTCCTGTGCCAATATTTTCCTTTTGTAATAGTACTTGCAACCATAGTCCTCAAATATCTGCTGTATGTAATCCAATTTCTTTCTTCCACTACGGTTTTTACCCTCTACAGCTCCCTTTAGCACCGTGGAAGTTATTCACTGATAACTTGAAAGATGTCCTATCACTCTGTCTCTTCTTCTTGTCAGTGTTTTCTGTATATTCCTTTCCTTGCCGATTCTGCAGAGAACATCCTCATTCCTTATCAGTCCATCTAATTTTCAACATTCTTCAGTAGCACAACATCTCAAATGCTTCGATTGTCTTCCCATAGTCTATGTTTCACTACCATACAATGCTATGCTCCAAACATACACTCTCAGAAATGTATTCCTCAATAGAGTTCTCTTGGCCTTGAATACCATTTTTGGTCAGCGTTAGTCTGCTTTTGAGGCCCTGCTTGCTCCATCCATTATGGATTATTTTGCTGTGCAGGTGATAGAATTCTTTAACTTCGACTACTTCGTGATCCCCAATTCTGATGTTAAGTTTCTTGCTGTTCTCATTTCTGCTACTTCTCATTATTTTCATCTTTCTTCGGCTTACGCTCAGTCCATATTCCGTTCTCAACAGACTGTTCATTCCATTCAGCAGATCCTGCAATAAGTTCTTCTTCCCTTTCACTGAGCATAGGAGTGTCATCAGGGAATCTTATCAGTGATATCCTTTCAGCCTGAGTTTTAATCCCACTCTTGACTCTTTTTGTATTTCCATCGTCGCTTCTTTGATGTGTAAATTGGACAATGTAATGTAAGACTACATCACTTTTTAACCTAAGCACGTCATTTTTGGTCTTACAGTCTAACTGAAGACATGTGCGGAAAAATGGGTAACCCTCAAATGTAAAAACTTTGAGGTAAATGTTGCCGTCTGTTACTGGGTACGGGAACTATCAAGATTGACTTTGGTCTCACCCCTAAATGTCCTAATGTGACATTTAGGGGTGAGACAAACGTCAATTTTCGTAGTTCCGGTACCCAGCAGCAGATGGCAACACTTATCTACAAGCTTTTACATTTGAGGGTTAGCCCGTTTTTCCACGCATGTCTCCAACTGTTCCCTCTTTCCTCTTGCACTTTTGTATATTACCCATCTTTCCCTGCAAATTACCCCTATTTCTCCCATCATTTCAACATCTTGCACCTTTTTACATTGTCGAATGCTTTTTTCAGGTCGACAAATCCTGTGAACTTGTCTTGATTTTTCCTCAGTCCAGCTTCCATTATCAAACACACCGTCAGAACTGCCTCTCTGGTGCCTTTACCTCTGCTAATGTTCGCCCCCGGTGGCTGAGTGACAGCCGGCACGGTAGCTCAGCGTGTTTGGTCAGAGAGCTGGTTGGCCTCTGTAATAAAAAACTGAGTGCAAGGATCAACAAACGAACTTTAACAGATGTCATGTGACGTCCGCAACGACCAATACAACGATCAACAACGAACAAAACTGGAAAAAAAGTTGTCAGCGCGACAGAATGTCAATCCTAAGGGCCCGGGTTCGATTCCCGACTGGGTCGGAGATTTTCTCCGCTCAGGTACTGGGTGTTGTCTTGTCCTAATCATCATCATTTCATCCCCATCGACGTGCAACTCGCCGAAGTGGCGTGAGATCGAAAGACTTGCACCCGGCGAACGGTCTACCCGACGGGTGGCCCTAGTCACACGACATTTACATTTTTACCTCTCCTAAGGCCAGACTGATCTTTATCTAACAAATAGTCAGTTTTCTTTCATATTCGTCTGTATACTAGTCTTGTAAGCAATGAAATGCATGAGCTTTTAAGCTGATTGTGCGCTAATTCTCCCACTTGTCGGCTCTTGCTATCTTCGGAACTGTGTGGATGATTTTTCCGGAAGTCACATGCCATATCGCCAATCTCATCCATTCTGCACTCCAACGTGAATAGTCGTTTTGTTGCCACTCCTCCCAATGATTTTAGAAATTTCGATGGAATATTATCCATCCCTTCTGCCTTATTTGTTCTTATATGGTACAAAGCTCTTTAAATTCTGATTCTAATACTGGATCTCCTATCTCTTCCTTGTCGACTACTGTTTCTTCTTATATAACGTCATCAGACAAGTCCCCCCCCCCCTTTCATAGTGGCCTTGGACGTACTCTTTCCACCTCTCTGCTCTGTACTCTTCATTTAACAGTGGAATTTCCATTTCACCCCGAATGTTACTGGCCTTGCTTTTAATTTCACCGAAAGTTGTCTTGTTTTTACTGTGTGCTGAGTCACTTCTTCCGACAATCATTTTCTTTATTCAGTTTCTTCACGTTTTCTATGTAGCCATTTCGCTTTAGCTTCCCTGCACTTGCTATTTATTTCGTTCCTAAGTAAGTTGTATTTCTGTACTTCAGAATTTTCCGGTACATTTTTGTACGAGCATCAGCTGAAGTATTTTTTTCTGTTAGCCATGGTTTCTCGCAACTACCTTCCTTGTACCTATTGTTTTCTTTCCTACTTTTATGATTGTCATTTTTAGAGATATCTGTTCCTCTTCAACTGAACTACTTACTGAGCTAATAATTATCGCAGTATCTACAGCCTCATAGAGCTTCAAGAGGTCTCTTCATTCCTTAGTACTTCCGTATCCCACTTCTTTGCGCATTGATTATTCCTGACTAGTCTCTTAAACTTCAGTTTACTCTTCATCATTATTAAATTGTGATCTGAGTCTATATCCGCTCCTGTGTGCATCTTGCAATCCAATAACTGTTTTCAGAATCCCCCAGGGATCCAAATGAGGGATTAGTCCGGAATCTTTCGCAAATGGAGAGATCGTGCTGAAAGTTTTTCAATTATAGGCCACATTTCCCGTGGGCACACCTTATGTCTCTTTAATGCCGTGGTTTCCATTGCGTTCTGCATCCTCATGCCGTTGATCGTTGCTGATTTTCCACCTTTAGGGGCAGTCTTCTATCCCAAGGGCAAGAGAGTGCCCCGTAACTCTATCCGCTCCTCCGCCGTCTTTGACAAGGCCTTTGGCAGAACGAGGGTGATTTTTTTTATGCCTGAAGTCTTCGGCCATCCTTGCTGAAGACTTTTATTCAGAATTTAAGCAGGGGCGAGATTCGAACCCGGTATGGAGGACATATTGATTACTAATCAAAGAACGGTGCAAAGACGTAAGCATTACAACACAACAAAAACTCGTCGAAGCTACTTCTTCTTCCCTTCCTAATATCGTGTTTAGTCAGTTAATTTGTCTTTGGCTATGTTGTTCGTGTGTGTTCCTACAATGTGTATTTTGATTAGCTTTGATATTAATTAGTAGCGGACTAAAGGAAATACGGTCTGTAAATGTATTAGAGAGCCTTGGTACTATGGTTCCGGGTATTAAGCGCTACAGCATTCCTCAAAAGTCCATTTTGTTCATAACATTTGGTACGTCTAATTCGAAAGCAAATAAAATGCAATTTCAGGCTGCTAATAACATAGATTATATTCTTGTGTATAATCGGAAACGACGTATATATTGCTAGACTAATTGGTGACAGTTGGTTTTTTTTTATTTTTTAATTTTTTTATTTGGTTTCCGGTAAAGCTCGTTTCACCAGATACATTAGTGACAGTTCCGATGACGTTTCACCCCTTGGAGTTTGTTGGGAGCAGGGGTGGCAGTGGGAAGGGGACCACATAACAGTGGTCGAAACGACGAATATTGGTGTCCGATCGATATGATTTGTGGTTGAATAATACTAAGAGTGAAATTTCCTGGCGTATTAAAACTGTGTGCCGGACCGAGACTCGAACTCGGGACCTTTGCCTTTCGCGGGCAAGTGCTCTACCAACTGAGCTACCCAAGCACGAAATCTCATTCTGGAAACATCCCCCACGCTGTGGCTAAGCCATGTCTCCGCAATATCCTTTCTTTCAGGAGTGCTAGTTCTGCAAGGTTCGCAGGAGAGCTTCTGAAAGGTTTGGAAGGTAGGAGACGAGGTACTGGCAGAAGTAAGGCTGTGAGGACGGGGCGTGATGAGTCGTGCTGGGTAGCTCAGTGGGTAGAGCACTTGCCCGCGAAAGGCAAAGGTCCCGAGTTCGAGTCTCGGTCGGGCACACAGTTTTAATCTGCCAGGAAGTTTCATATCAGCGCACACTCCGCCGCAGAGTGAAAATATCATTCTGGAAACATCCCCCAGGCTGTGGCTAAGCCATGTCTCTGCAATATCCTTTCTTCGAGCAGTGTTAGTTCTGCAAGGTCTGCAGGAGAGCTTCTGTGAAGTTTGGAAGGTAGGACACGTACTGGCAGAATTAAGGCCGTGGGGACGGGTCGTGAGTCGTGCTTGGGTAGCTCAGATAGTAGAGTATTTGCCCGCGAAAGGCAAAGGTCCCGAGTTCGAGTCTCGGTCCCGCACACAGTTTTAATCTGCCAGGAAGTTTCATATCAGCGCACGCTCCGCTGCAGAGTGAAAATCTCATTCTGAATACTAAGAGTGCTGGTGACAGTTGACCCATAGAGCTGGCTGTGGGAGTGAGGGGTTAGTGGGTGACATGTAAGATATCTGTGTGAAATGCATGGGACAATTTTAGGCAAACGTTGAGAACAGGACCCCCGCATGGGGACGGGCACAGGGATTACCTTTGTTATTAGTTCTGTGTCATTCAGCAGCCATGGCTGGATAAACAGCATCAAGTTTACAATAATATATAAAATAAATGCAATACTACAATCTGATTTGTCCCACGCAACAAAATTAAATAATAAGACAGTCAGTACTAGAAGAGGTTACCTGGGAAACAACTGATAGTAGATCATATTTGTGCTTTATTTCGTCGTCATTGACGAGTTAGAGGTGGGAATGTGTGACACAAAAGTAAATAATGGGCTAACAACGAGTAATCAGCCAGTAATGCAAAAAAAAAATCATTTGTTGCATTGATATCGCAAGTGCATTGACGTGCCTTCACAAGGGATCTATATTATGTGCTTCCTCGTAGTATTCGTTACAGATAACGGCGTTATCAAACCTTTCCTGATAAGGTTACAAACACGACAGTGCAGCATGAAACTACCCAATTCCTAAACGACAGGGAGGTGAGCTACGATAGCTGGTGTCCTTTCTCATTTGGGTTTTCGAACTGTGAAGCAGTAAGCTGAATTGCTCTAGAGTAAATTTATTTAGCAGTAGACGTATAGCGCACGTAACAACTTTGTTTACGGTTGTACTGTCATCGTTAAACACAAGCAGACAAAGAAATGATAAGCCCACACCGTTATTGATCGATTATCACTATCCATAAGTGAACAGGAAATGATAATATTGTACGTAGCTTCAAGTAGCTATTACCATTTGAGACTTACTGGAGAAGAGCGTAAACAACGGCATTCCATTTTCATATTCATAGTTAATGATTTACATCAAAACATTCAGTGGTGCTGTGCACTTACTGCTTTCACACGTTTTCGTGTTTCCAACGATGTTTTCTGCTTGGTGATGGCTGTATTACAGTGTTCAGTATCAATTTTCTTATGTTTTCATGCCAGCAATGGCGTATACTTTCCTGGTTAAATAGCATGTATGCCACGTGAAGTTTTCACAACAGACATTTTTCCACTGTGAAGATAGTTCGTGATCGAAACTGGTAGCGAGTAAATGTATTGTAAGACAGTATAGTGCGTGTCATCTTACTTTGTTTGTTCCACTTGGGTGAAATAAACACACTGGGCATGATATTTGTCATCGACAGAGGATGCGCGCAAGTCTTAGTACGGGAAATTGCAGCTTTGTCGGGTCTCAATCCATTGCTGTCTTTTCCTTATCTTAGCTTAAAGAACCATTTCTAGTCACCAGTAACGATACAGAATGGGATTGTTCGGTGTTGTTCACGAGCCAATTGCTGACGAGCAAGCAAGATGCACACACGACCACCCGCTGACTTTTTTGTTTGGAGCATGCGGTACCCATACACAGATTTTTAAATCTTCCCCATTGTATGCAAATGTCATGCGATGGTGGAAAGATCACAGTTCGTCATACACTACTGGCCATTAAAATTACTACACCAAGAAGAAATGCAGACGATAAATGGGTATTTATTGGACAAATATATTATACTAGAACTGACATGTGACTACATTTTCACGCAATTTGGGTGCATAGATCCTGAGAAATCAGTACCCAGAACAACCACCTCTGGCCATAATAACGGCCTTGATGCGCCTGGGCATTGAGTCAAACAGAGCTTGGATGGCGTGTACACGTACAGCTGCCCATGCAGCTTCAACGCGATACCATAGTTCATCAAGAGACTGGCGTATTGTGACGAGCCAGTTGCTCGGCCACCATTGACCAGACGTTTTCAATTGGTGAGAGATCTGGAGAATGTGTTGGCCAGGGCAGCAGTCGAACACTTGCTGTATCCGGAAAGGTCCGTACAGGACCTGTAACATGCACGAGCATTATCCTGCTGAAATGTGGGGTTTCGCAGGGATCGAATGAAGGGTAGAGCCACGAGTCGTAACACATATGAAATGTAACGTCCACTGTTCAAAGTGCCGTCAATGCGAACAAGAGGTGACCGAGACGTGTAACCAATGGCACTCCATACTATCACGCCGGGTGATACACCAGTATGGCGATGACGAATACAGGCTTCCAATGTGCGTTCACCGCGATGTTGCCAAACACGGATGCGACCATCATGATGCTGTAAACAGAACCTGGATTCATCTGAAAAATGACGTTTTGCCATTCGTGCACCCAGGTTCGTCGTTGAGTACACCATCGCAGCCGCTCCTGTCTGTGATGCAGCGTAAGGGTAACCGCAGCCATGGTTTCCGAGTAGATAGTCCATGCTGCTGCAAACGTCGTCGAACTGTTCGTGCAGATGGTTGTTGTCTTGCAAACGTCCCCATCTGTTGACTCAGTGATCGAGACGTGGCTGCACGATCCGTTACAGCCATGCGCATAAGATGACTGTCATCGCGACTGCTAGTGATACGAGGCCGTTGGGATCCAGCACGGCGTTCCGTATTACCCTCCTGAACCCACCGATTCCATATTCTGCTAACAGTCATTGAATCTCGACCAACGCGAGCAGCAATGTCGCGATACGATAAACCGCAATCGCGATAGGCTACAATCCGACCTTTATCAAAGTCGGAAACGTGATGGTACGCCTTTCTCCTCCTTACACGAGGTATCACAACAACGTTTCACCAGGCAACGCCGGTCAACTGCTGTTTGTGTATGAGAAATCGGTTGGAAACTTTCCTCATGTCAGCACGTTGTAGGTGTCGCCACCGGCGCCAACCTTGTGTGAATGCTCTGAAAAGCTAATCATTTGCATGTCACAGCATCTTCTTCCTGTCGGTTAAATTTCGCGTCTGTAGCACGTCATCTTCGTGGTGTAGCAATTTTAATGGCCAGTAGTGTATTTTACAGATCTAGAGTACACTGACGTGCAGCATTGCGGATTAATGCGATTAAACGATCTTCATGAAACCTCGAAGGTCTTCCTGAACATGGAGAATCACTAATGTCAAAACGATCGTCCTTAAACTGAGAAAACTAGTTTTTGCCTTGTTCTGCCCAATGGCATTATCCTAATTCACAGCGCAAATGCTTCTGGCTGCCTCTGTTGCCGCCACCCCTCTACTGAACTCTAAGAAAAATACGTCGAATATGTTCCGATTTCTCGACTTGGCACTCCATTTTCTAGCGTCCACAGCCCTGTTCGCGATCTCCAAATTACAAAATGACAATAAGTTAACTCAAATAGCAACAGTGAACTACAATAAAAAAATGACAATTGATAAAAAACCCACAGCAACCTGAATATCAACATGCAAAACAGAAAAGCTACGAACTTATGCACAAACTTAATCGTTACCATAAAGCTACGGAATTGTTATAACGTTCATTGCTTCGTTTCGCATTCTGCTCCAGATAGTGCCAGGCATTTGGAGTGAGCTTAAGCTGGGTAGTTTAGTGGGCCAGTCAAGGTGAGAAAAGGCACCTAAGTATTCGTTAAATTACGGACGTATGTTCGAAGCACTGTGAGCATAGCTGTTGTCATCTTGGAAGATTGGATTTTCCACGTCGCACTCGTCAAGAAGATATAGAACGCAGGCCAACGTTGGGTCACTGAGAATGTTAAAGTAAACGTCCTTATACGTGTTCACGGTAAATTGAATTAGTGGGCCCAAATGATGATACCAAAAACATCATAGAACATCTGTGGACCATCTCCGGCCAGAACTTCAGATGCACGTACTGCGGCCTCCTTGAGCCGTCGGTAATATCTTCGCCTTCTTCCTTTCGTACAAGGCAAAATCGCAAATCGTCGGACCGTGCCATACGCATCAAGTCAACTGCTGTCCAGTTTCTGTGTTGATTGGACCAATGAAGACGTGCTGTTGAATGTACCGCTGTGAGAAATGGCCGTTTGCGAGGTACTCCACTTCAGATGTCCATCGCATCCAGTTCCCATCATAGTGTTCGTTCTGAAACTGGTTGACATGAACCTACATTCACGGGCAACATCAATTCCTGTCGTGTTTGAAACAGATTATCACTGATAAAACGTGACACTCGTCTCTAGTGCTGTATGTAGGCTGTTTAGGTTTTTATGTTGGTAACGCCACGTAGCGCTCTGTATGAAAATCACTGGTTGTGCTGTGTGCAGTCTGTGGCTGGGTGGCATTGTTGTATTATTCGCTATTGTAGTGTTGGGCTGTTGGTTGTTAACGGCGCGTAGCGTTGCGCAGTTGGAGGTGAGCCGCCAGCAGTGGTGGATGTGGGGAAGTGAGATGGCCGATTTTTGAGTGCGGATGGTCTGGACGTGTGTCCATCAGAAACAGTACATTTGTAAGAATGGATGACATGAACTGCTATATATTATGAACTATGAACACTATTAAGGTAAATACATTGTTTGTTCTCTATCAAAATCTTTCATTTGCTAACTATGCCTATCAGTAGTTAGTGCCTTCAGTAGTTTGAATCTGTTATTTACCTGGCAGTAGTGGCGCTCGCTGCATTGCAGTAGTTCGAGTAACGAAGATTTTTGTGAGGTAAGTGATTTGTGAAAGGTATAGGTTAATGTTAGTCAGGGCCATTCTTTTGTAGGGATTTTTGAAAGTCAGATTGCGTTGCGCTAAAAATATTGTGTGTCAGTTTAAACACAGTCATTTATAAATTTTTTCTAAGGGGACATTTCAGTGCCTTACAGTTGGAAACCTATTATGACCACTGTTCATACGCCGTTTTTCAGGGCTCCGACTGGTACAACGTTCTCCATAGCCACGTTGCACAGTCCGTGCTAGTACATTAACGAATCTGGCAGCTTCATACACAGCGTGGTCATGAACATGGCGGTAATAATTTCTTTATGGCATTCTGTCACGTTCTTGCGTAGGTCATCTTACAGCGCTCATTCCACACAACCATCAGGCACGTACAGGTCAAATGGTTCAAATGGCTCTGAGCACTATGGGACTCAACTGCTGAGGTCATTAGTCCCCTAGAACTTAGAACTAGTTAAACCTAACTAACCTAAGGACATCACAAACATCCATGCCCGAGGCAGGATTCGAACCTGCGACCGTAGCGGTCTTGCGGTTCCAGACTGCAGCGCCTTTAACCGCACGGCCACTTCGGCCGGCGTACAGGTCATTTCATTGCCGTAAACTACGTCAGTGGTAGAGGATAACCTGACTGCCTGGTACCACCTTCACATCATTTCCGTGTCTAAAACACCCAGTGTGCTCTTTCTTGAAGGTGACTAATATTTTGTTCAGTCAGCTTATTCAGACTGTGGCCTTGAGACAGCCCAAGATGCTGATCGCTCCATCGACTAGAAAAGACCTGGTAACCATGTATGTGTACTAGAGTGTCCATTATTTTCCGAGTAGGCATGATTGTTTATTAAACACATAGGATATACAGCGAAGCTAAGAAAAAAATAGAAGATTTTGAAATAGGATGTTACAGAAGAGTGCTGAGGATTCGATGGGTAGATAGGATAAGCAATGAAGAGGTACCGAATCGAAGGGGGCAGATGACGTCGTTATAGCTCATCTTGACCAAAACAAGGAATAACATGACAATACTTTTGAGGAATCACGGAATATGGTATTGTATGTAAGAGTCGGCAGATAAAAATCGTAAAGGAAGGCCAAACTCTGAATACAGTACCGCGTGTTCCAAAATGAATTTCGGGGTTTTAAGGCTTTGTAGCAAGAGGGAACAATAAGACTGGAAGACCAAGAACGAAGAGCTCGGATTGAAAAGGGATGTAAGACACGGATGCAGTCTTTCGCCCTTACTGTTCAAGAAGAAGCAACGACGGAAACAAAAGAGTAGTTCAAGAGTGGGATTAAAATTTAAGGCAACAGGATATCAACGACAAGATCCGCCGATGACATTGCTCGTCTCAGTGAAAATGAAGAAGAACTACAGTATCTGTTGAATGGAATGAATAGTCTAATGAGTACGGAATATGAGAAGTAGTACAAATGAGCACAAACATTAAAATTGGTGATGATGAAGCAGACGAAGTTAACGAATTCTGCTATCTGGATAGCAAAATAACTGATGACGGACGGGGCAAGGAGGACATAAAGAGCAGATTAGCACTGGCATAAAAGGCATTCCTAGCCAAAAGAAGTCTACTGGTATCAAACATAGGACTTCATTCGAGGAAGAAATTTCTGAGAATGTACATTTCGAGCACAGCATTGTATGGTAGTGAAAAATAGACTATGGGGAAAGAACCAAAGTATTTGAGATGTTGCGCTACAGATGAGTGTTGAAAATTAGGTGGACCGGTAAGACAAGGAATGAGGAGGTTCTCCGCACAATCGGCAAGGGAAGGAACATATGGAAAACGCTG
The DNA here is from genome assembly GCF_023864345.2 of Schistocerca serialis cubense. Classification (NCBI taxonomy): domain Eukaryota; kingdom Metazoa; phylum Arthropoda; class Insecta; order Orthoptera; family Acrididae; genus Schistocerca; species Schistocerca serialis. Next base: position 704,112,512 of record NC_064638.1, read on the forward strand.
ACAAGAAGAAGGGAGAGGATGATAGGACATCTGTTAAAACACCTAGGAATATTTTCCGTGGTACTAGAAGAAGCTGTAGAGGGTAAAATCTGTAGAAGAAGACAACGATTAGGATACATCCAGCAAATAACTGAGGAAGTAGGATGCAAGTGTTTCTCTAAGATGAATAGGTTGGCAAAAAAGAGAAATTCGTACTAGGCCGCATCAAACAAGTCAGATGACTGAGGACAAGAAAAAAATTCATCGCAGTGAACTTATAATTAAAAATAATACTTCAAATGAAAGAGCAACTCAAGAAGTTTTGTTTGTATACCTGTGCACATGTCTCCGCAAAGGGAAGAGTACAGGACGACCAAGAGTGTCTGAAGAGCGCACTGAACGAGTGAGAGTCTGTCACGCATAGCCCCAAGTAATCAATTCAGAAGGCTGGTCTTGAATTAGCAGGTTCAGTGATGTCTATGCGGAGACTTTTAAACAGACTCTTACTACTACGTCTTTATCGTTTGCAGTTGTCACAAGCTCTAAAACGTACAAACTACTTTTACGTGCAGACTTTGCAAACGAAATGCTGCTGTATGACGATGAAGATATTCTGGATCGTACCGTCTTCAGAGAGGAATTGACATTTCACCGAAGTGTCAATGTGATCACACTTAATCTGCGCATCTGGGGATCAGTAAATCCCCATCAGATGGCAAAGTTGCCGTGAGATCCCCCTAAATTGTATGTTTTTATGCCATATGCCCACGGAAGGTTTTATAGGTCTTTCTCTTTCGGTGAAGCAACTAATTGGTGCTTCTTATGTAGATACTCTAGAACTATTGCTCTTTCCTCAACTGAACGAAGCTGAACAACAGAATTTTATTTGACAGCAAGACTGTGCGCCGTCTCACTGGTATAACTCAGTACTCGATTGGTTAAACGATGTTCTACCCGACCGCTGAATTGACCGCAAGGACGAACGACAGAGCTTGATTCGCATGGCCTCCACGTTCAGCCGCTGTGACGCCATGAGATTTTTACCTACGGGAGGTCATAAAGGTTGATGTGTACGTGCCTCTGCTGCCAGACGATCTGCTCGACTTAAGAAACAGGACTGAAGTAATTGTTACAACGATTAATCCAGACTTACCGATCAAGGTTTGGGAAGAAATCGCCTATCGTTTTGATATGTGCCGTGTGACGAATGGCGCACACATTAAACACTTGTAAGATAAACTGTTTGAGTTTCTTTTTCATTTGATGTATTATTTATAATTGTAAGTTGTATGTAATAAATGCTACAAACTCTTAAAAGCCCGATGTTCGTTTTGAAACACCTGGTATTCAGGTTGCAGTAGATACACAGAGGAAGAGGTTTGCACAGGATAGATCTGCATCAAACCAGTCTTTGTATTGAGACCTGCAGCCTTAATATGCTTTCAAAACAATTTGAGCTGTCTATGGCGAGAGCTTGCGCCGGATTGCATCTTAAAATGTTCGTACGCAAAGAGCGGGAGGAACACGTTATTTTGATTTTCTAAGACACTGTGGTATTAGGAAATGCCAAGAAATACGTCTCTTAGTCGCAGACGTAAAGAGCCAAACAATAGGCACAAAAGAGCTTTAAAATCCACAGGTTCTGGCAATAGGCTTTCGGGAGGTGAATTAACGGTGAATGAAAGTGATAAAATTGTATAATACGTTATAAAAACAGCTAACAACCACTAATAACTCCAGCGTGCTGAGTGCAGTGGGACAACTCTGATGCAAAAAAAAGAGACAGCCAAAGTTGCGACTAAAATGGATGTTTATTCAGTCGGTGATCGGTTTCGAGCTTTGTTCGTCAACGAACATTGGTTGGATCCGTACACATATGTATCCACTTTATTTACTACTGTTTTGGATGAACAAAAAAATGGTTCAAATGGCTCTGAGCACTATGGGACTTAACATCTGTGGTCATCAGTCCCCTAGAACTTAGAACTACTTAAACCTAACTAACCTAAGGACATCACGCACATCCATGCCCGAGGCAGGATTCGAACCTGCGACCGTAGCGGTCACGCGGTTCCAGACTGAAGCGCCTAGAACCGCACGGCCACACCGGCCGTCTTAGATGAACATTTTACTTGGTAATCATTAGTTGGCTCGAGGATAGGCATAGCCCGAAAACGGTTACCGTCTAAATAAGCACTCATTTTAGTTGCAACTCTGCGTGTCTTTTTTTGCGTCGTATTTAAAGACGTTTTTGTTTAACCCTCCGTTATTCGCGCGAAAATTCCGGACTGTTCACTCGGTTGGATGACAGGTGTCATTTGTATATACGGTCTATTTTGTAACATCCAAGTGATAAATTTTTGGCTACAGTGCGACGAGAGGAAATTATGCTTGTAACAGTTATAAACATCATCTATTCAGCATATGAAAAAATAGTGAATTAATTATTTATATAACATTCTATGTTGTAATTAGACATATCGATGTGTATCATACAAAGACAATGATAATTGTAAATTCCTTTTATGATCTGCGTTTGTCTTCCTTTGTTTTTACCTTTTGTTGGTTGGCTTTTGTAGACTGCGGACGCATATCAAACTGAGGTCTGTTAAGAAATTGTAATTATTTGTTAATTATTACTTGAAAATAGAGTTCATTATTATTATAAACATGAGTGAATAATTATTTGTAACTTTAAATCCTCTCTCAGTAAGCATGATCTGTGTTAATTATTTCTTTCCTCTGCAAGGAGCGCAGCCATTGATGGTAGCGATTTGTATCACGTTCTTGTCTGTGTTTTCCTTAGAAACAAATCAAATGTTTGCTTGATGAGGTCTAAATAGTGCACAATATGAAAGTATAGTTTATAGAATTTAATAATCATTTCAAATACTGACTTATTTGGTCTAACAATAGAAAGTCTCTATCAATTGTCTGCCGCCATCTTAACAATTATCTCAGTGGCAAATTCAAATTACGCAACTCTGCAGACATAAATGCTGAACATAATACAAATCTGTAAAAATAAATGTGCACCGGTGGTCCCGAACTCATTTTAATGAAAATAATTCGAATCAGATTGGTTGGTTCAAATGGTTCAAATGGCTCTGAGCACTATGGGACTCAACTGCTGAGGTCATTAGTCCCCTAGAACTTAGAACTAGTTAAACCTAACTAACCTAAGGACATCACAAACATCCATGCCCGAGGCAGGATTCGAACCTGCGACCGTAGCGGTCCTGCGGTTCCAGACTGCAGCGCCTTTAACCGCACGGCCACTTCGGCCGGCAGAATCAGATTGGTTCTTTAAAAACAGTGCTCATAGCACGACCGTTATAACAAACTTTTCTAGCTGATGTATGGCGCCGAAATTAATTACGCACGAGTTGCGAAGAATATTGTTTCAGGTAACATACGTCAGTGTTGCGCGCGGCTGATATTCTGTGGTTTTAATGATCATTTTGCTGAAGATAACTGTTTCCATCATAATCCATAGTTGTATAGAATCTGTTGTATCAACTGTGATTTAGTGACACTTACACAACTTACAGACAACACTTTAACACGACGTTAACTTGGAGTTCTTTAGCAATTTGATCAAATCTTTAGCCCGGAGAAAAATTATTTAGTAATTTCTCAATGTAATAAAATAAGATTATCATTTCCATTTACAAATTAGTTAAATACCAAACCACTGAATAACACAGCGAACGCCACAATTTGTATACTTTGAACGGTCTTTATGACTGTTTTTATGATTTTTTAATTAAATCTAAATATAATACATTTAATATTCGTATACAGTATAATATATTCTAACGTTTGAAATAGTTCGACCATTCGAAGAACAATATCTTCAGCTGAATTACTGGCTTTACATGGTCCCTCTGTTTGCTTACCGAGGTACGGTTCTAAATTAAAAGCGTAAACTGGTTTTACATCAACCAAAGCAAACACTTTTAACCCATACTTTGCTGGTTTGCTAGGATGTAATGTGCAGTTTCCTCTAAGTGCCAAAAGACATTCCTCAACAATAAGATATTCACTAAGTGAAAAATACTTTTGGCAATTGTTCGTGAATAGTTCAAGTACCTCTCTGATAGGAGCCAACTTGTCAGCCTCTCTTTGAACACCTCAATCACGAATATTATCGAACCTAAGATCCCAAAGAGAGCAGGTGTTGACAGATGTGAAAATTACCGAACTGTCAGTTTAATAAGTCACAGCTGCAAAATACTAACGCGGATTCTTTACAGACGAATGGAAAAACTGGTAGAAGCTGACCATGGCGAAGATCAGTTTGGATTCCGCAGAAATGTTGGAACACGTGAGGCAGTACTGACCCTACGACTTATCTTAGAAGCTAGATTAAGGAAGGGCAAACCTACATTTCTAGCATTTGTGGACTTAGAGAAAGCTTTTGACAATGTTGACTGGAATACTCTCTTTCAAATTCTGAAGGTGGCAGGGGCAAAATACAGGGAGCAAAAGGCTATTTACAGTTTGTACAGAAACCAGATGGCAGTTATAAGAGTCGAGGGGCATAAAGGGGAAGCAGTGGTTGGGAAAGGAGTGAGACAGGGTTGTAGCCTCTCCCCGATGTTATTCAATCTGTATATTGAGCAAGCAGTAAAGGAAACAAAAGAAAAATTCGGAGTAGGTATTTAAGTCCATGGAGAAGAAATAAAAACTTTAAGGTTCGCCGATGACATTGTAATTCTGTCAGAGACAGCAAAGGACTTGGAAGAGCAGTTGAATGGAATGGACAGTGTCTTGAAAGGAGGATATAAGATGAACATCAACAAAAGCAAAACGAGGATAATGGAATGTTGTCGAATTAAGTCGGGTGATGCTGAGGGAATTAGATTAGGAAATGAGACACTTAAAGTAGTAAAGGAGTTTTGTTATTTGGGGAGCAAAATAACTGATTATGGTCGAAGTAGAGAGGATATAAAATGTAGACTGGCAATGGCAAGGAAAGCGTTTCTGAAGAAGAGAAATTTGTTAACATCGAGTATAGATTTAAGTGTCGGGAAGTCGTTTCTGAAAGTATTTGTATGGAGTGTAGCCATGTATGGAAGTGAAACATGGACGATAAATAGTTTGGACAAGAAGGGAATTGAAGCTTTCGAAATGTGGTGCTACAGAAGAATGCTGAAGATTAGATGGGTAGATCACATAGCTAATGAGGAGGTATTGAAAAGAATTGGGGAGAAGAGGAGTTTGTGGCACAACTTGACAAGAAGAAGGGACCGGTTGGTAGGACATGTTCTGAGGCATCAAGGGATCACAAATTTAGCATTGGAGGGCAGTGTGGAGGGTAAAAATCGTAGAGGGAGACCAAGAGATGAATACACTAAGCAGATTCAGAAGGATGTAGGTTGCAGTAAGTACTGGGAGACGAAGAAGCTCGCACAGGATAGAGTAGCATGGAGAGCTGCATCAAACCAGTCTCAGGACTGAAGACAGCAACAACAACAACAAGACATCTTAACAGAAACCTGAATCGGTTTTCACTTATGCGTAAATAACATGATTCAAGTCCGTTTCCCCTTGAGTTATCCCACAATTTCGATATACTCTTCCTAGAACATCTCAAAGATCCACACAGATATAACAAGCCAATGAAAGCTCTGATGTCTATCGCATCTGTTTCTTTAGCATCCCTTTCCCTAGAGAAGTTACCATGAACTTCACTGATGGATATATTAGGGCATGCTTATTATGTTTTCATCCAAGAACAAATTCAGAATTTCTATTTCTGGCTTTTTTATACGAGCTTGATTTTTTGGTCCAGGCAAATGTGTAATAATATTACAGGATCTGCTTTTAACAATGGCAAGATATTTATTTTTCCTCTGTTTAGTTAATCCACTTTTCTCTAAAAGAAATGCATCCACTTGAGTTACTTCTTCCTGTGACTCACATTCATCATTCTCTGGCACTTCTTGTTCTGTTCCTGAATCAAGACCGCTTTCATTAACACAGTCCTCAATCTCTGAGTCAGCGCTATCACTGTGAGCATCTTCATCACTCAGCTCATTGAACCATTCCAACCATACATTAGGATCTCTACCAAACTCTGTCCGAGGTTTTTTGCTTTTGACATTTCTTTCACAATCTAAAAATAAAGAGAATACTAGGTAACACGGAAGGTAACCGCAGTCAGTATCATTAAGTCCAAATTTACGCACATGAAAGATCGATTGAATCGAGGAAACCAATAAGTAATACAGACTTACTTCGTTTCAGATTGTGGCAGCAGAGCTCGCGCGGATGACTGGTGTCCTCCAGACTATAATAATGTTTCATAAACAATGTATCTTTCTTAACTGAAAGCCAATAATGATTGGAGCTAACTGCTGGAGAGATAACAGTAAGGTACTGAAAATGGCGCGATCTCAGTCCTGCTCTGTCAGACAAAATTGAGCGGGAAAGTCATGTGGATGACGAGTGTCATCTGCGCGAGCGATGGAGGGTTAACACATTTTATTGTTCCTTGCCATTACTGGTTTCGAACTTTTTATTCATCATCAGATGTCTGCACTGCGGGAAGAAATGTCAATCAGATGTTGGGTGTTTTGCGTTCCATGGTGCCCTGTAATGAAAATATTTTAACTGATAGATATTCACGAACGGAATGCATAATATCTGTTTAGCATAAGTACTTACTGTTGTGGGTTGGCAGGAGAGCCAACACCGGGTACTAGAGGAAGCCGAAAGGCACGCGTTTTAGCTCACGCAGTCTGGCGTGAGGTCTGGAACAGGACAAGGAATTTAGACTTTAGAAAAACGGACGTAGCTGGTGGAATACTTAACTTTAATCCATTAATGATGAGCGTCGCTCTTGACGGTACATGATTACAGTATCAATAGTAACTGGTACTGGCGCCTTGCTAGGTCGTAGCAAATGACGTAGCTGAAGGCTATGCTAACTATCGTCTCGGCAAATGAGAGCAAAGTCGGTTGTACAACTGGGGCGAGTGCTAGGAAGTCTCTCTAGACCTGCTGTGTGGCGGCGCTCGGTCTGCAATCACTGATAGTGGCGACATGTGGGTCCGACGTATACTAACGGACCGCGGCCGCTTTAAAGGCTACCACCTAGCAAGTGTGGTGTCTGGCGGTGACACCACACTTACTGTGAACGTGTCCTGATTACTTCGACAGAACAGTAAAATGTGTTAAATAAAAACATCTTTACATTAGTGGTTGGTAGCTGTTATTATAACTGCCTTCTAATACAACCACAGAGCTCTCACAATGTCAATTACTAATAAAATAATTTGATAATATAACATTACTTTCTGAAGAAATATTAAGGCTAACATCCCACTGAGAATGAGGTCATTATAGATAATAATAGGAGTGCCGTATGGCCCAGCGGGCAAGTCTTTCAATTGGACTCCACTTCGGCATTTCGGCAACTGGGATACACAGAGGGTCACACATCCAAGCTCTGACTGGGCCCTGTGATGCTTAACTTCAGCGACTGGTGATGAACCTATGTTTCCGAAGCCGCAACGCCGTTGGCTTTCGTGAGAGATGGTGCAAAAGCTCGATTTGGAGATAGCTGAGAACGGAAATCAGAGGAACCATCCAGAGATCTGCCGAAAGAGGTGTAGGAAAAGCAGGTAAAACTTAAATCTGGATACCAGATGGGAACTTGAACCATCGCCCACTGGATAATGAGTCCATTGTCATGTCACTGCATTACCTCGATCACTGCATTACTTTGTGTGAAAAGGGAAGGATACCAGCAAGATTACTGACAACTGGTTTATAAAGGTAGTTGATTTTTACTGTGCACCGTTCGTGACTGGGACAGGAAAAGAGGGAAGTGACAATGGTAAACAAAGTACACTTCGCCATGCACCACAAAGTTGATTCTGGAAAGTAGATGCAGATGTATATACTTATAAGCGCCACGAGGAAGATTTTCAAAATGTTCTCTTTTATGTATGTGGTACTGCACACGCCAGTACCTTCGACGGATTGTAAGTAGAGGAGAATGAAATATTCTTACAGCGTCAGGGAGAATGAGAACGTCCGGGCTGCTTATCAGAAGTAGATAATGAGCGAAGACGTCGGTTGTGCGAACTCAGGAAACTGGCGGTTAATCTCCGCTCCCGGAATAGCGCGGGAAATGCTTTCTGCCTGCTGGGAATAACGCCAGACAGGAGTATTAAACTATTGACAAGCTACCCGGTGATTTCGGGCTGGGTTAGAGATGTTATCAGGAGAATAATATTGACAAGTGTGTTAGAAATAACTAAAGAATCAGAGAGTGATAATGAGATTTTATAGAACTGTTCGTCACAATGAAAATGGATAGAAAACGTTAGCTGTAAGCATAGAACACGCCTCACTACTGACTACTAGTGTTAGACACATACGGTTGCTGTCAACAAGTATGGGCCTGAAGATGATGTTGAAACAACATCGAAACTAGTCGCCAATAAAACAAACACCTTAATACAGCTAGAGGATTTTCGTCTTTTTTTAACATATAATTATAGCGAAGGTGTATCGACTCAGCATTTCTAATTAGTTTTCGTCTTTCGAAGGAAGATATACTCAGTCTTTTGACCTTGTACGTAAGAAACTAGATCACTTTAATGGAAAATGAGTTTACAGCTGTAATCCATAGCATAATTGTACTGTTTACTACATCTGTAGCATACGACGTTAACCGAGACAAAAGTTTTTTCCTTCATGTATTCAAAATTTCGTAGCAGGTCTTAGTGAGGCAAAGAATAAAACAACACTTTTTCGTTTTATTTGCTAAACAAACCGGGTGGATGTTCATTGGTACTTAAAGTGTCTCAGATTTGTCTCCTGTTTAACATTTGCGAATCGCTGTGTCTCCATTATTACAGTATTTTTGCAGTTCGTCTTTTTATTTAGCAATCAGTATTGACGAATAGTCAGTTCAAAGAATTCGTTCACAGCGCTGGAAAGAATAATCGATGATTTTCAGGACAAGCTTCCTGAAGTGTTAATTATCTTCTGGGATGCCAAATTGTTACCTCTATGGGGCGTAAGAAGTTCGGTGGAAGAATGACTGCCGATTTTTATTACTTACGAACACAAATAACAACTTCTCACTGGGCCGTAACGAGACAGTTCCTCAGGAAAGCAAGCTTCAGCCGTTTTGCCAGCTCTTCAAGATTGGGATCTAATTTACTAGGTACAAATGAAGAGCTGTGACAGAACAGCTTCCAATTCATGTCGTCTTGCGCGATTTTAGAAAAAAGAGCTATTACTCTTTGCATTTCCCTATCATGCTTAGTAGCTATTTAGTAGTTTTGAAATCTTCATTGGAAGCGAAAAATCATGAATTTCCGAGAGCCCCACATCTTCCATTTTTAATAAGATTAAAAAAATTGTAGATACATTGCTCTGCAACACTTAAGGAAGAGATAAATAAAGTGACGTATTAACTACTCGGTGGAAATGAATGAAAGTGCAGGAGCATGTTGCCAGAGGTCTACTAATCGTGCACAGAAGTTTAGATATCACCTTGCGGGAAGTCACGGTGACTATAGGGGGCTGGCCCCAGAACACGAGGCAGTTGAAGGAACGAGAAGAAAAGTGTCAATTAGCCAACACTATGATGGTGTTCTTTATTACAACGTGGCCAGAGACAACATTTGGATGACTTCTCGTGGAAGAATTATCGGGAAACTCGGAGCAGGACCACTGAAACCCAGAAGTTTGCTACTGCTCACAGTGCTGTTTCACGTGCATGGGCAGCGTTCCGAGCCCCCACAGGCACTGCTGTCCGAAGGAGGACAACACTCAACTGCAGCAGCAGATGGCCACTGCATTGTGAAACAGGTAAGAAGGGGCCCAGATCAAACAACGGGTGCAACTGCGACCACATTTAACAGGAATGCAAAGCACGAAATTTCACGCTTCTCTGTGGCACAGCGAATGCATGAGGGTGGTGTCTTTACCTGACGACCAATACGTTGTGTTCCGTTGAGAATCGCACGTCAGTGGCAACTTTTGCAATGGTGCCAAGTGCATAGGGGCTGGGCCAACGAGGAGGGGGGCGCGTGTTCTTCTCAGATGAGAACAGATGCACCTGAATGGTGATTCTGGACGTACCCCCATATAGCGAGAGGTGGGAACGCAATGCACCCAGGAACATTCTCGAACATATTGTTCTGGTGGTCCAGGTGTTATGCCGTTGGGAAGCATAGTTTTGCACCGTTGTATGCAGTACAGTCACCAGTCACCATTATTGTAATACTGTACTCCTCACTGAGTGATGATTCTGGACCTAACCTCATATATCGAGAGATGGGAACACGTAATGCACCCAGGAACATTCTCGAATATATCGTTCTGGTGGACCAGGTTTTATGGCATTGGGAGGCATAGTTTTGCACCATTGTGTGCAGTACAGTCACCAGTCACCGTTATTGTAAAACTGTACTTCTTCCTGAGTGGTGATTGTGGACCTACCCTCATAGAGCGAGAGGTGGGAGCACATAATGCGCACGGGAACATTCTAGAAAATATCGTTCTGGTGGTCCAGGTGTTACGGCGTTGGGAGGCATGATGTTGTATCATTGTATGCAGTATAGTCACGAACCACTATTATTGTAATACTGTACTCCTCACCCATATGCACTCGGCTCTGACTTCATCTTTATGGATGACAGTGTTCGACGGTACTGAACAGCGCAGTGGAGGAGCTCTTGGAACGAGAGGATATTCGGCGAATGGGCTGGCCTGTCCATTCCCCCATCTTAAATCCCACTGACCAGGTGGGGAAACATATTGCACCGTGTCCACACGCATTGACGACCATCCGGCAGTTGCCAACCGTGCTGCTGGAGGAATGGAAAGTCCTACTATTAGAACTCCTTACTAACTTCGTGGCCAACCTGGGAACACGTTGCGAACTGTACACCAATATCCATGGTGATCAAACATCGAATTACGAATCATGCCCTGACTTTTTTAATGTTGTCGTGACTTCAATGTAATTCTTGCCTTTGAATATAATTGCGGTTTTTGTTCGTTTCATTGCGTATTTCAATTACTCGTTCCTTCTGTACTATACTGCAACGGTTCTTTCCCTGTATGGTCGAAGTTTCATAATGCTGTGTTACTTGGCAGTGACACATCATGCGCTAGTTAATTTCATCCTTAAGTTTTGCCCACTAATGTATACTGACACACGTGAAAAGGAATTCGTTTAATATGACTGGCTGGGAGTCCCTAACGAGGGATGTTCAGCCGCCTGTTCGGAAGTTCATGCAAATGGACACCACTCTGGTGACTTGCGAGCACTTAACCTACCCCAGAGCTGCTGTCACGGAAAGGGGCCCTATAGTTTGACGCGGAATTCGAACCCAGTGCCATTCCTGGCATATCTTCTCATCATTAAGAGGTTAATGCTAGCGTAAAGGCAGACTGAAAAATTTTCCTGATCCGAATGGGGTTTCGATTACGGAACCTCCTGGTATCCAATAATTTGTGCTACCACTTTTTTCCCCTTGTTTTCTTTATACCCATATATCTAGCCACCTGTCTATCAACCAGTTTCTTCATCTTCCGCCAGTAGTTGTGTGCGGGTCGCACGACCCACCTCAAATTACATTGATGAAAACCTCACTTTCATTTTTTATTACAGACGGCGATTAGAGCCCTGACCAAACACGTTGAGCTGTTTTGCGTCCCCAGTAAACTATTAACTCCGACATTTAAATGATAAAAAAATAACCGAATCTCTCGCATTATTTTTTTTTCTAGGTGTCCCGCTAAATATGCAGGAGAACTATTATGAAATTTGAGAAGTAGGACTTGCCAGTAGAAGTGAAGCTGTGAGTATGGGTCACGAGTCGTGCCCGGATGGCTCAGTATTTGAGAGATGATTAAACCGATTTTATCTAAATTGCTTTAATATCGTCGGGAACGTATCAAGAAGACGCATATAAAATCAATCTCTTAGTGGAACACCGAAAAACGAGGTAGACAGCAATATATTTGGTGTAAATCAGTGCTATAGGCAAAGAAGCGCTGCAAGACATTCATTTGGTCATTGTGGCATCCCAAGTAATATTCTAGCTTGGACGCAGACGTAAATCGAGAGTAGTTCTTTTACACTGGAGAGCCAAAGAAACTGGTACAGCTGTCTAATATCGTGTAGGGCCCCCGCAAGCACGCAGAAGTGCCGCAACAGGACGTAGCATGGACTCGGCTAATGTCTGAAGTAATGCTGGAGGGAACTGCCAACATGAATCCTGCAGGGCTGTCCATAAATCCGTAAGAGTGCGAGGGGGTGGAGATCTCTTCTGAACAGCACGTTGCAAGGCATCCCAGATACGCTCAATAATGTTCATATCCGGGGAGTTTGGTGGCCATCGAAAGTGTTTAAACTCAGAAGAGTGTTCCCGGAGCCACTCTATAGCAATTCCGGACGTGTGGGGTGTCTCTTTGTCCTGCTAGAACTGCCAAAGTCCGTCGGAATGCACAATGGACAAGAATGGATGCAGGTGATCAGACAAGAAGCTCATGTACGTTTCACCTGTCAGAATCATGTCTAGACGTATGAGGGGTCCCACATCGCTCCAACTGCACTCGCTCCACACCATTACACCTTGAATAATCCCCTGCTGACACGCAGGGTCCACTGATTCATGAAGTTGTCTCCATATAAGAGGGAAATGGTATTTCTATGCCTTCACCCTAAAGGTAGTAACCTTCATGGATGTTTTCAAACCAAAAGCACGTTCCATCAGCTTTCTAGTTCACAAAACTTCATAGCGGTTGCAGCCTCTATGGTTGTTAGGTTTCATGGGTTTTCCACTGCCCTCTGTCGTCAAGACGCCGATCCAAGATGGTCGACTTGGTGATATGGGTACAACATGTCACACTGCCAGACCAAAATCATTGCTCCAGTTTTGGTGGCCGTGCAGTCACTTACTCCACCATTCATCCGAAGTCCAGGCCTACTAGTTATCCAGTGGACTCAGCAATAATGGTCTGTACCCCATAATGAAAGGTTGACAATCATGAAGCATCATAACAAATCTGCAGCCCTCAGATCAGATGAAAAACAGGCTTATTCATTATGTGTATTCCATGCACTGCATGTTTATGGCTGTGTATCCCTATACAGCAATGTGCACAGCATAGTACTGGCACTGCATTTGGATAATGTGTCAAGTCATACTATACCGTCAAGATATAGTGCTGTACTATCTCGTTTGCAGGGGTGGTACTTGCGGAGGGGCAACGTGCTCCATCCCACAGGCATCTCATTTTGTTCACCCGTGCATACTTTAATTTTGAGCATCCACATTCCCGCAGCGAGCGCTGACTACCTCTCATTACATACCTCAAGTGGTGAGGAGCAAATAACGGAATTCGAAATTGGTAACTTTATAGTGACAGCTTTCTTCTTACATCACTGCCCATCTGTGGAGAGAAAATGTGCTCATATATGGTAATAAAGACATGTCAGAGTTATAGCTAAGCCAGTAATATGATATAAACAAAAAGTAGATTGCATCTATTATTACTCTCTCAGCTGATCAGAATTGGTTGAGATAGATTCATATTAAAAATCGTTTACCATTCCCCTAATGGGCTGGGCTATAATGACTACACATATTTTGTCTCTTCTGATAATGAACTGTTAAATCCAACAACAACCGAAAATGCATGAACTGTCAAGTCTCTCTACCATAACATTGTAGCAACTGAACTCTTATATTTCATCTCATTTAAAATGTGCTAAATCTCTTTAAAATAGCAACAACAGGATTCGAAAGTCTCTCTCTCTTTTTAGGTATAGTCTTATGCTTTTACACCTATTGTGGATGGTGCCTCACATCTAGAACTTTTCTATTAGGTATGTATGTATCCGATGTATGGATATCTATCCAATTGAACTTGAGCTATAGTTCTGCTACATGCTCCTGCTCATCAGTACATGTTTCCAGTTCCCCCCTGAGATATGACTCAACTTCATCTAGGTTAATGAAAATTTAAATCATTCTAGTTGCCATCTATACTTTAGCATTCACAGCTGCAAATTTTATTCAACATGTCTGAGGTTTTTGGCGAAATGAAACACAGTTGAGAGAGACAGACATTCATTTACTAGCAATTTTTTAAATTCAGTTTAACATAGTGGGCTATACAACTAAGTTAAAAAATGCATGTAATTCTGCAACAACACACAGCAGTGATGCTGATGCATAATACATACTGCATACGGGATCACAGCACGCATCGAAATTCAGCAGAAACTGAAGTATTGTGACGTTTAAGCTCTGTAAGGCCTGCCAGACATTTCTATAAAATCCATGCAGGTAAGTGTGCCACCCATGATACTCATCCATTGCATACTGGATGGCGTTGCCAGCATACATAAAATTTCTGAATGTAGGTTCTTGAAAATGAGTGCACTACGTGGTATTCTCGTTGCTGTATATTTTCGCTGCTCTTCAGTAGCCTCCACCATATATTGTGTGACAACACAGCAACACTGTCAGTGTTTGAGAGTGGAACATACGGTTATTTGTGTTGAATTCTGACATAACATATACCACTCATAATCTGATTCCACTACTTTCATGTCACGGAATAGTGGATATGTAAAAATTACCTGTACATTGAACTCTCGTTCTGCTAACAACCCTATAACAACACGTTTACTCTCACTCGTATTTAGTTTATACATCACCAAGAATAACACCAGTATCATAGGTGCAGTATGCAATGCTAGTGCCTCGACGAGTGGTGCAGGCATTGGAGATAATGAAGCCCCAAGTTTGGAAATAATTCTACATGCTGACTTTAGTTCCTGATAAGGAAAATGGCTCAAATGGCTCTGAGCACTATGGGACTTAATTGCTGCGGTCATCTGTCCCCTAGAACTTAGAACTATTTAAACCTAACTAACCTAAGGACATCACACACATCCATGCCCGAGGCAGGATTCGAACCTGCGACGTAGCGGTCGCGCGGTCCCAGACTGAAGCGCCTAGAACCGCTCGCCACATCGACCGGCCCTGATAAGGAAGACAGTGTGACGTTGATGACTCAGTTATCAGTGCAGATACCGGACATAGCAGGAGCAAGAACTCGGGAAACAATTCTTTTGTGTGCTGAGTTTATTTCTGCTGCTGTTTTTAAAGTGTATCAGGCGTTGCAGAAGGACACTGTTGTGCTGAAGCTGAAATAAACTAAAACTATGAAAAGACTCATTTACATATACACACATAATGAATAATAACGAACATTGAGATGGATTAATATTATATCTTACTTTGTGAACCTGTCTTTTTTTTTTACCTGAGAGCAGTGTACCTCTGATGGCACTTCATGATGGTCAGTCTTTCACTGTCATGCCCAGACAATTAGCGCTGAATCAATTGCACAGCTTGTAAGCCTGGGTGAATGGCGGGTCACGGAAACTGTAACAACAATTTAGATTGGCAGTGTTCCAGGCTGTACCCTTTTACCCAGATCCGCCATCTTCGATCGTCATCATCGATGCTGATGTCAGGAGGATGGGAAAACCCATCAAACCTGACAACTATGCAGACTGCACCAGCTATGGACTGCTTATGAGCTGGAACGCTGATGAAATTTTCTTTTGGTTTAGACGTGTGCATGCAGATTATTACCTTCAGGATGACAGCATAGAAATGTCGTTTCCTTGCTATGTGGTTTACTGTGACATGTTGGTGACAACTGAATAACATGTTTGCACATTTTTATGTTAAAATATAGAAATAGTTTCTGGAAAAGTAGGTCAGCTGTATATAACTAACAGAAAGTACTTCTCGGTTAGATAGGTCCATGCAGGTCCTGCTGGTTAACAGTATAGTGTAAAGTAGACCAGAAATAGCATGTCTGTACATAACTAAGTTGTTTCCTCTATTGTAATGTCATATCCCTACCAAGTGAATAACATGTTCGAAACTCACGCTAAAGATTTCTTCTGGAGAGTTCTGATGACTGAGCTCTATAAGCGTTTGTCAAATAATAGCGTAAAATCTGTACATGTAAGGATACCATTCAACACTCGTCCTCCACACTTGGGATGGTTTTGGTAGCTTACGTTAACTTTCTGAATGTGAACTTCTGAAAGTGAGAGCACTACATAGTATTCTGTTGAAATATATTTTCACTGTCTTTCGGTAATCCCATACGTGTTACATGGCAATCCAGTAACATTATCAGTGTTGGAGAGTTGAACATTTACGTTATACATATTACTACTAATTTTGAGAGTTCTCTATGTAAAACTGTACAATATCTGCTTATACCCAGAGGCAATTTGTTACAAATTTTCTGTAACGTGGTGTAATCTGCTACAATTTTGCTTTAACATTGAGCAGTTTCTTGCAGTTTTACAATAACATGCAGCATTTCTTGCAGTTTTGTTCTAATATACGCTAGGCCATTTTGTTACGATATTTGGTGAAACATGCAATAATTTGTTATAATTTTCGTGGTAACATAGAGTAGTCTTTACAGTTTTACTCTTACAGCCGTTATGATAATTTTGCTGTAACGTTAGGTGCAGATATGATTTTGTTGTAATGTATAGGAAGTTTGTTGCAGTATTCTAAAAGTCGATGTACTGGGTGAAGTGTCATGAAGTGTTAACATAAGTTGGAATATAAATCCACTGTATTTATTAGTTTCGCAACAGATTCACATAACGCAAGTTGCACGTAAGTGTACCTACAGTCGAGCAAATTTTAATTATCCGCAACCTAGCAGACACAGAATGCCCCTCAAGTCTGCACACACCTCACACCTCCATTCCACATCTCATCTCATCTACCCACAGTCGCTATCATGATCATTTGCAACAGTGATTAGCACAAGACTTCTCACATAACTACCCTTACAAATGTCTGTGGTATAAGGTTCAAATGGTGCTACAGTAGTTTGAGTAACATTGCAATTGGTTGTCTTAACCATAAAATTCATCCGATATCAACACATTTGGATGTCAGGTCTACTTCTGTAATTTACAGGAATTGTGTAAACATGAGGAGCCAGATACCTCCAGAAATCTGGAAGAATCCACTGTAGCACTGATTCATTAGCACGCCTGTCCTTCCAACAGTCCTAAGCTGTCGTGTGGAGAGCAGTGTAACTTGTAACATGACCAACCGCAACCTTGGCCAGCAAAAGACTTCCCACACGAGCGCCTTGTTGAAGGAACTACACCTGCACTCATCAGAAATGATTTACAAAACCCGTGCAAACTTGTGATATCTATGTCTGATAATTAACTCACTGCATGTCTTCTGCCGTACTATGAGAATTGGTGTATGGTGCCGCCAGTTATCTTCAATCACAAACTTGTGTCTCTCGTCATTGTTCATCTAGTTTCTTGCACGGCAGGAGTTCCATCAACCGAAGGGTTTCTCTGCCACGTCTAGAACTATTAGGTTGGTGCATAGCGTATTTCCATAAGTTTAATAAACACTACAGAAGCATGTAACAGAGACTTAAGTCATCAATACCATATTCTCCTTGCCTGTTTACAACAGTCTGCCAACGGTGGGGTAACTTTTGAGGTAAAGACGTCGTCGAGCCGTGTTTGGAGACGTTTTCATTCGGAAAGGAAGCTCCTTGATGGTTGTTCGATAGAGAGCGGAAATTGCGAAAATATGAGGGCGCAGGTGAATAAGGAAGTCGCGATGCAGAATAACTTCCCATTCCAACTCCTGTACAATACCTTAGCAGAATGCGTGTGAGTGTTATAGTGGAGTAGCAACACTTCACACAGTCTTCCTGATCATTTTCCTTGAACTGTGTCTGCAGGATGTCTCATTTTGGCGAAACGATTCATTCTGCACCACACAGTCGCTATTTCACGAGATCCATAACATTATTTTTTGTGGATGCGTGAAGGTCTTTGTACGGGGAGTTGCTGCTGGTTTGGGTTCAACCATACCTTTCTTTTCTTTATGTTAGCGTAAAGATACTATTTCTCGTCACCAGCAACAATACAGGATAGATATGGTCGGTGTTTCATTGTAATTTTGGCTTGTTAGAGCATGCGATACCAATACACTGGATTTTTTAACCTTCCCCATTCAATGCAAATGTCACACAATGGTGAAATGATCACAGTTTATCATCTTGGCAGTTCCTGAGTACATTGACTTGGATCATTGTGTATAAATTTTTTTTAAACGGTCTACGTCAAACTCTGAAGGTATTCCTGAACGTGGAGAGTCACTAATGTCAAAACCATACTCCTTAAAACGATAAAACCGTTTTCTTGCCATGCTCTGTCTAATGGCATTATCCCCACGCAAGCTCAAATCTTTCCGGCTGACTCCACTGCTGTCAGCCGTCTACTGAACTCAAACAGAAGAACGTGTCGAAAATGTTCCGATTTCACTACCTGGCACTCCATTTTCTAGCGTCCATAGTTACACTCAGTATCTCCAAATAACAAAATGATAAAATGTAAACTCAAATAGCAACAGTGAATTACAAATAAAGAACGACAATCTATAAATGAACCGATAGCAACCGGAATATCAACAAACAAAACAAAAACAATTCAATTCAATTCAATTTATTAGCGTCCTTGTAGTACATCATCAAACTGACATAGGACTTGTCAATAAACATTACAATTTAAAATACATGTACATGAAAATTTATAATTGAATTTACTTGTCACTTAGACATTACAATTTTAATAGAACTATAAGAACATTAACATAAAAATATACGAGTAGGATAACAACGTACAAAAAAAGCTAGTGATTCTCACATCAAAGATTATTTCCTTTCTTACCTTAACAGTGTTTCACACTTTCATAGAAACAGCAAGTATTTAAATGTGAGCAATTACACATATTTATTATGTCAAGGAAAACGATACGAACTTATGCACGTACTAATACATACATAAAAAAAAAAGTTTTGCATCACCCCAGTTCTTAGAACTCCTGAAGATAGACGTTGATTGTGGATATTGTATCACAACACAGTCCCTTTGACTGTTCAGAGATGTCACTAAAACTGCCCAAAGATGTAAACAACCATCCATGAGCAGCGCCTATTAGACGGAGGAGGTCCGACAGCGGATCAGTTCCAGTCACTCCACCAGGAAGGAGGTACACGGCTCGTGTTGTCTGTAGTTCAACCATGCCTAGACGATCAATACCGCGGTGCGATCGCGTCAGTGTTGTTACTTTGTGCCAGGAAGGGCTCTCAACACGGGAAGTGTCCAGGCGTCTCGGAGTGAGGCAAAGCGATGCTGATCGGTCATGGAGGAGATACAGAGAGACAGGAACTGTCGATGACATACCTCGCTCAGACCGCCCAAGGCCTACTATTGCAGTGGATGACCGCTACCTAAGGATTATAGCACGGAGGAACCCTGACAGCAACGCCGCCATGTCGAATAATGCTTTTCGTGCAGCCACAGGACGTCTTGTTTCGACTCAAACTGTGCGCAATAGGCTGCATGATGCGCAACTTCACACGCGACGTCCGTGGCGAGGTCCACCTTTGCAACCATGACACCGTGCAGCGTAGTACAGATGGGCCCAACAACATGCCGAATGGACCGCTCAGGATTGGCATCACGTTTTCTTCATCGATGAATGTCGCATGTGCCTTCAACCAGACAGTCGTCGGAGACGTGTTTGGAGGCAACCCAGACAGGCTGAACGCCTTAGATACTGTCCAGCGAGGTGGAGGTTCCTTGCTGTTTTGAGGTGGCATTGGCCCAACGTACGCCGCTGGTGGTCATGGAAGGCGCCGTAACGGCTGTATGATACGTGAATGCCATCCTCCGATCGATAGTGCAACCATATCGGCAACATATTGGCGAAGAATTCGTCTTCATGGACAACAACTCGCGCCCCCATCGTGCACATCTTATGAATGACTTCCTTCAGGATGACGACATCGCTCGACTAGTTGCCAGCATGTTCTCCAGTCATGAACCCTATCGAACATGCCTGGGATAGTTTGAAAAGGGCTGTTTTTGGACGACGTGACCCACCAACCACTCTGAGGGATCTACGCCGAATCGCCGTTGAGGAGTGGGACAATCTGGATCAACAATGTCTTGATGAACTTGTGGATAGTATGCCACGACGAATACAGGCATGCATCAATGCAAGAGGACGTGCTACTGAGTATTAGAGGTACCAGTGTGTACAGCACCTCTGAAGGTCTCGCTGCATGGTGGTAAAATATGCAATGTGTGGTTTTTATGAGCAATGAAAAGGGCAGAATGATGTTTATGTTGATCTCTATTCCAATTTTCTGTAGAGGTTCCGGAACTCTCGGAACGAAGGTGATGCAAAACCTTTGTTGTTGTTTGTATTTGCAATCCTTGAAGGTATGAGGCTTCCGTGCTGTGTATTTCTGCCAAGCTAAAAGCTGTGATCTTAGAAATGCGTCTATATGTAGTGCTACTGCCTTAGGTTGGATTAAAACTGCTTCTATTCTAGAACATATAATCTACTAAAATTTAGCAAATGATATCAGCATGACACATTTTTAATTATTTACTTCTATCTTGCCACATTTCTGTAAGAAAATTTAAAAATATTTACCTAAAAATTCGACCACAGTTTTCATACGATGGAGACAATTACTGTATGTGAGATAATTTTGTGGAAACGAATATACTCAGAGACAGCTAATTTGGATACATAATCAGTTTTCATTACTAATTGTGGTGTACGCTGTATTCAGATCCCGCATTGGGATTCCTCTCTCAGCATGGAGCCCCAGTCGACCGCTAAAAATTGTGATACATCCTGAATAGAAATCCCGCGATTATGAGGTGACTCTGCTGCCCCACTCAGCCTGGCACACCAAGCGGTAGCTTGCGTCACTTGGGACATACATCAGCCCTGAGAATATGTGGAGTTACAACTACAATAACGATCTGCCACGGCCACTTGTAAATCGGAGCATGTAGAACCGTGAAAACTGTAACTGCTGTGACACTGAAATCTCCAGACGATACTATGTTCCTCTCCCCAAACCCCACACCATTATCGGTTATGGCAGATTTACGTGACATTGTGGAAATGACCGATGCAGATGCAGTTGAAGAGGCAGTGAGTGTAGCTGTGGCTGGTGATGCCTTACTGCTCGCTCACTGGTATCCAATATGCAGGCGTCTGGGAACATCTACCAGAAAACCAGATGCAGTGCACCTGTCCGCATCCAGAGATGCAGACACTGTTGTTGGCTATACGGTGAGAGGATCTTTCGAAGAGGTGTTATGATCTTCCTGAGGCGGCACATCCACACATATTGATTCAGCAGCTGGTCGGGGACCGGTGCCGGTGACATCAGTGGTGGTGGTGGTGGTGGTGTGTCGATCTTCATGGGCGCCACAAAGGAGGGTGCCCGCCGCAACAGATGAAGAGACAGCTCAGACCGCAAATGAGGAACCCTGAGACGAGTTAGGTCTGTCGACAAACATTCTGTGGCAGAATCACTGTCGTACTCATATCACATGCAGCTCGATTTGCTGGTGATGCAGTAACCCGGCAGAGCCATGGGCAGCATAAGACGAACATCCAATTGCTTTGGTAATAACTCCACATTCGAAACGCTGTTGCTTGTCAGAGACTTTGTAAGACTTCATCCTGCAACAGAAATTTTGACCGACCTAGCGCATTGAACCGTTTCCTTGGAGGCCATAGAAGAAATGACAGGGAATAGTGCCTTATATCACATAACAATTCTGCCTGTGACTACCTATCACGTGGTAAGGAGTGGTAGCAGGACAGAAAAATTGTCAGTGCGTTCTCCCGTGTGTGGGATGAATGAAGTTTCTTCATGTAACTTTTGCACTCAAACGAACCATTCAGCTTCAGCGTTAGACAGTGGGTGAAAAGCTGCTGTGGTGACATGGAGTATGCCATTGGCAGCACAAAACTATTGGAAATCGCCTGACATGAATTGTGGACCGTTATCCAGCGCAATGACCTCAGGAAGACATTCAACACAAAACATTGGCGACAAAACTGATACCGTACTTACAGTAGTGGTTGGTGTCACGGGGGCAAACACTTACTGTAAGCATCAACCACTAATACGCATCGCTTATTCCATAATGAACCCATGAATCAATATCAATATACTGCTATGGTCCAGACGGACATGGCCGCTCAAAAAATCGTTGCAGTAGAACTGACTTATTTTTCACACAAACTTTGCAACTAGTCGTCATTTGCTTAATCTGAGAGTCCATGCCCTGCCAACTACAATAACGACGGGCGAGTTGCTTCGTGTGAAATGCACCCTAATGACCGACCATGCATCGCCGTTGTCTGTATGCAATACCAAAACAGCTGACTGCACGGAAAGCAAGTGATGATGCGAAAAATAGCATAGCGCCTCTGAGTGGGGAATTTCTTCTAAACTGCGTTATCACCCTTATGCACATCTTGTAAAACAGCCTGAAGAGCTGTGGGAGAAGCAGCAGCATGGAAACACGCCGAAAGTCAGGAGGAAAATTCTGAAGACATTCAACATCCTGAGAATGATTCAAAAACGTGATTCCTCAGATGAATCAAACGCTGTGTCGGTACAGACCGGTAATCGATACAAAACGTCAGCATTCTAACATTGGGCAGTGGGCCTGTACAACAACTCATACTGATAATTAATTAGACAATATGAGAGCCCAACTTTGCAGTCCGAGCTGAGGCAGTCTTGGCAGGATTGAATAAAGTCATCAAAGGCCAAGTGTGTTTTCACATCTGTTTACTGTTTGCGTGGGCTCATAAACTAGCTGATCGCAATGCGTTTAGCACAGTTTCTTTCATGCGTACCTCCTGATTTAAACATTTATTTTCGCCAATATATCGAGGGTAAATTAAAATCACCAACAACTATAATTGCGTGAGTCAGGTATGTGTTTGCAATGAAGCTCGAGTTTTCTTTGAAACTTGTAGCAATTGTACCATTATTCTGGTTTCCAAGAATGACCTCGGCCATACTAACTCACAGGAGCTACCTACTTCAATTTAGATAGAACACAAACTTCTTCTAACAGCAACAAACACGCCACCGCCAACTGTGTTTAGCTTACCCTTTCTGAACACCGTCAGGTTATTCGCAAAAATTTAGGCTGAGCCTATCTCTGGCTTTAGCCAGCTTTCTGGTCCTATAACGATTTGAGCATCAGTGCTTTCTATTAGCGGTTGGAGCTCCCGTACTTTCCCAAGACAGCTACGACAATTTACAACAGTTATAGTGACATAAAAATAAAGTCAAAAGGCGGTATGTACTGCACCCTAGATGTTGCTTGATTTGTTTGCAGGTATATGTTTTCTAGAGCAAGTAAATGTATATGTGTGTTTCACGAAAACGAGATCAAATCTCAATCTTCTCCATAACAAGAACATCTGAAGCAACTGCGTTTTCTTATACGTCTTACACATGAGAGAGGTTATAATCATACTAGTTTGCATGTAATTTGTGGGAGGTATATGCCCCCAAAAAATTCATAGAATGTAGAAAAAATTGGCATGTGATACATCAAAGTTATCTCCAAATTCGTGTGCATTATTTCCTGTTTATAACTGTTTTCAGAATAAATGAATTGTGGTACCAATTTGTTATATTGTCTTCCACATTTGTGGTCCAGATAAATCACTCTAAAAATAAAATTTAATGAAAATCCTAGGCTCATAAGAAAACATCGGCTTAGTTAGATCTTTGAAACACATGTGTCCCAATCATTGATTTTCAACATTGGTAATAACTCCACATTCGAAACGCTGTTGCTTGTCAGAGACTTTGTAAGACTTCATCCTGCAACAGGAATTTTGACCGACCTAGCGCATTGAACCGTTTCCTTGGAGGCCATAGAAGAAATGACAGGGAATAGTGCCTTATATCACATAACAATTCTGCCTGTGACTACCTTTTTGTCATAAAAGTGTACCATTGATCATAATGGAAGATAGTTTGTACCTTTTATTTTTGAAATACATTTGACACAGATTTTAGTCATGAAACGGTTAAAACTACATGCTACTCATTAGGACTAAAATAAACTGAGCACACCTTCTCTTTAGTTCACTCTATAAAATTAACAAGTGACCATTGCTTTAAAAACATAGTGTATTCACCCAGTGAGAGTACAAGCACTGCACCTCCTAACATTAAAATTCCTAATACTTTCCTAATAAATATCAGTGATAACTGCAGTGCTTACAACACCACAAAACACTGAAAGGAAAAAGAAGTTTATCGCTTATTATGTTTTAGATGTTCATGCATTAAAACTTCCTGACGTTTTAATTTATTACTTCTTTACTACTAACTATATTCACGACACAATTTGCAGACAGTGTTCTCATATATCACTGAATATACCTGCAAAAAATTTGTCATTGTTAGACAAATAGTTCAGGATATAAGACGTCATAAACACTGAGATGCGTGAAAAACTGCCGCATCATGCATAACGTTTAAATTTATTATTACTAGCCTTCTAAACCGATTTCAATGAAATTTGGCAGGGAGACAGTTTGAAGCCTATGGAAGAACACTGGCTATTGTAGAAAATGTGTACCATAAGATACATATTAATTTGAAGAATATTAACGAGTTATGGGAAAATATTGACTCTTTCAAAAAGCTGTTTACTCTTTGACTTGTGAGCTCTATCATATTTGTGAAAATGCTTTTATTCGTTGACATATGCTGCATGATACGATTTAAAATAATGAATACAATGCTTATACAACGTTCAGTGTGTTTAGTCCATACTGCCACACTACTTGAATATCATGGTGCATAAATGTGTAATCCTGCCCAGACCTCTCTGCATACACTAGGAAGTGTGGGGAGCACATCATGAGCTATGGTTACCCAAACAGGTAGACACATGAGGGCAGCTGATGTCATTGTGTGTACAGTAGCTCACTTACTCAATGTTACTCATCATAACAAAACTACTAATATGCAAGGACAGCTGCAGGTAGCAGCAAGTCAATAATTTAGAATCTGCAGCTCCTGATAATCAACTATTATTATTTACAGTCCATCATGTGTGCTTCCTTCAAAGAAAAAACATGTCTAGTGCTTACAAGAGTTCTAAAAGCACATTGGAATTTTTACTTCCATCCAGGCCGCCATGCGCTGTTGCCATTCTTCGGGGTCCACTCAGCCTCGTGATGCCAATTGAGGAGCTACTCAACCGACTAGTAGTGGCTTTGGTCAAGAATACCATCATAATGACCGGGAGAGCAGTGTGCTGACCCCACGCCCCTCCTATCCGCATCCTCCATTGAGAATGACACAGTGGTTGGATGGTCCCGGTAGGCCACTTGTGGCCTGAAGACAGAGTGCCTTTTTTTAACACCCGCATTACATTTCTGTTCTGTTAGATGTCACAAATGAAAAATAAAGTCCTTGATTATTCTTTCTTCTCAAGTGGTGAAAATAGCTAAAGTGACTGTCAACAAATCTGCACTTTGTAATGCTTCTTCTCTCATTGTACTGATTTGCTGAATTTTTACATAGATCTCAACTGTAATTGCAATATATTCAAAAGTAACAAGTTCATTATAATGTACTTAAAAATTATTCAAGTACAGGAAGTGAAACATAAAATGCACTTGCCTTTTTCGATCGACTATTGGCAATTGTTGATTGCAGTCATTTCATTAATTTCCAGAACCTTTTCGATTTTGTGTGTAGTGTGTAGAACTGGGGATGTGTGAATTAACTGCAACAGACAGTTTTAATAGCTCTTCTACTCATCAACATTTTCTTGAACACTTAACACTTCTAGCTGTATTACTGCATTCTAGTACATTTTTACATTCAGTTTGCTCAGGCACAATATTACAAATATTTTGTTGTGATACAACTATGTTGTAGCATCACCCTCCAACACTTTACACCAAATAAATTACACTAAAGTCATTACTGCATTCTCAATGTTAACAAAAGTAATTCATTCATATTACGCATTTTTCTGTTGTTTTACAAATGTTTTAATGATAAATAATTGTAATAATTATTATTTTAACAATTAAAGATGTATTTTAACAACAAAAATATCAAAAACATCAGACTGTAAAATGCAATTTATATACACATTTTGTATTCATACATTTTTAAAAGTGGTGATAATGATACACTGTTTATAAATGTAGATAAAAACTGTATGTGAAATGATAATGTACTATATTATGTAATGCAACAGTGCATTGTGTCATATATTAACAGTGAGAGAGTTGCACTGATCAGTTTCATTACAACTTACAACACAGCATTCTTCAATTGCACATTTAATTTATTTTTTAATCAGTGTCTAAGAGACGTTGTGCCATCGATATAAATACTTTGTTCATCTATGGGGAGCCATAAAGGAACTTCAGGGAGGAACATTGCCTTTGTGCTCTGTTAATAACTATTTGAACTCTTATGCTTTGTTGTTTGTTTGACAAGAAAATGCCACACCTCATTGTCAACTATTCAAGGTATTTTAGTAATGGTATTGATATTTTCCCGGCTATCTATCTGTTACCAGTTCCATTCTTACATCTGTTATCTTGTTTGACTTTCATGTTTCGCTAGACGAATTCTGGCTTTGTACTCCACCATTCCTTAAGAGAATGGACGGCGAGATCCCAGGCCTCATTGATAGGGGGCCAAGGTAGTCTTAATAACATTTTCTTTGATTTTAATTGTAATAAATGCTTATGTGACGAAGTCCCAGGCGTTGGAAGTCGAAGTCACAAGTGTGGAGGCTCTGGGTGGGTGGCATCTGTAGTGGCAGCGTTGAACTGAGGTGAAGGGTTGTTGTCTGGTGGTGGCTTAAGAAAACATCATTAACAGTCCCACATTTTATTAAAAAATAAGCTACAGCAATCATGTCGTCGTTCTCTAGTAGCACCACCCCCTTGGCGCCTGTTGACAATACGAGGTTGTTGGCTGAGGACACATTCAGCAGGCTGGTGGCAAGGTTGGAATGCTGACATGTGAGGTCCATGGCAGTGTGTGCACTATCCTGTACCAGCTCTGCAGCTCGGGGCAGGGCATGCCTGAAGATATGGAAGTGCTTACAGAAGAAGAGAGTCCCCAACAGCAGTGCCAGTGTGTGAGCTCAGCTGTACAACGCCAGTTTGCCTGCAGAAGTACAGATGTTTGGCCAGCTGTATTGCCCCACTCATGAAAAGCTGCCTTCTGAAACAGAAGTCAATCAGCATCTAAAGTGGTGCATCAGCTGGAAGGCGCCAAGTCCATTAGAGTGGACTTGAAATCAGAAGCTGGCTTGTCAGTGGCAGAGTGCAGGTCTTTGCAAAAACATGCGGCATTCCTCTTGTAGTAGGTTCCTCTTGTAGTAGGTTCTGCCAAGCTGCAATACCTTTGGTTAAAGGTATTGCAGGAGAGCTTCTGTAAAGTCTGGAATGTAGGAGACGTGGTACTGGCAGAAGTAAAGCTGTGAGGACGGGGTGTGAGTAGTGCTTGGGTAGCTCAGTTGGTAGAGGACTTGTCTGTGAAAGGCAAAGGTCCCGAGTTCGAGTCTCGGTCCGGAACACTGTCATAATACTGTTTTAGTCAGCTCTGTGCAAGCTGTCTTCCACAACACTTTTACAACAGCCATAGCAGTGTTGCTATTTTACTCCGTATTGCCGAAAAATAGTGGCAGCACTAAACAAGAATCGTTGGTGGATGTCCACAGAGTGCCCAAACACCAATCGTTCCTAGGGATAATGATGGTTGTAGAGCAGGGACTAACAACGAGACAGCACTGAACCCTTCTTGGCATTCTACTGAGATTGTGCTATCGCATGCAATGCTACTATGCATGCGAGATGTTCCAGCACATGACCAAACACTATGACAGTTGGAAAATGGGCACCAAATGTGTTGACGCTCATGCCATACAAGCTTGTAGCACTAAACATTCCACAATAGCGCTGCAAATCTGGCTGTTACAACGTTGTCAGCTGACAAAAACTGCAGTATCTTCCGTGAGTTCCGGGAGAACTGTGTGCTAGTGAAGAAGAAACTGGACCACCTATGTGCTTAAAATCCTCAATGCCCAACAGCAATGGCATTGACCCCCATCTAAGCAGCAGTAAAGGGGAGGAAAACGAACATGCAGCAACCAGAGGAAGGCAGTGAAGTAGAAGGGGTCACAACCAACCTGAGGCCTGTTGCTGGCTCAGTCATCCAACTGATAGGGAGGATGGGAGGATGTAGGAGAGCAGACTGTTGTGTATGAGCAACCACCATTTTGTTGGTTTTGCACATACACTCATATGTGATGTAATTAACACAGTACAATGCTGCATCACCTGGAGACCAATTCAAACTCTGAACTGAGGATTCGCCTTTAAGCAGCAAAAACACCCAAATGATGATTTAGAAAACACGTATGAGGGGTAGGAATAATTTGATAGTTGTAGTGTACAACAGAAAGTGTAGAGATTAAAAGATCATGAAAGAAAGAACCATTCAGCTGGAGGATGGCTGCAGCTAGTATATAATGGCTTCCTGCATGTTGTCAAGCTGTCTGGATTCTCTGATGGCAAGTGATGTCTCTCCAGCTGTGACACTGCTCCACTAGCCTGATATGGGACAAAGTGCTCTGTTCTACTGAGTTTATTATCAGTGTTCTGGTCAGTTCCTCAGTGCCAGATCTGAAAGATGCACCATCACCTCTCCTCTGCCCCCCTCCCCATCCTCAAAAAAAGGGGCACACATCATCGAAAAAATGTCATTATGTGTCTGATTCTGCAGGGAAGCGACCAGCAGGAAGGTATATTTATTCAGAACTCCATTTTCTGGTCAGCCTCCACAAAGTGCAGATCTGATAGTGGAAGATTGATGGCCAACAGCTCTCAGGACTGGCAGTTCTGGCTTGCTTCTGGAGATTCTTTCCTTTAAACTTTGGCGGTAGATTATGTCCTCAGATGAACAATAGTGGAGGCAGAAGCAGTGGAGGCACAGACAGCCGCACATGTGGCAACTAAATGCAGCAAGGACGAACCTGATTCTGATGACAGGTCCACCAACTGAACTGAATATATATATATGGCTCACACATTTGTATATGATTACAATCTGCGCCGAATATGTTCACCAGCGCACGCATAGGTACATAATTCAAATTTGATGTTGTGCTGTTGCCTGTAGTAAGCAGCCACAGAGGAAATCTCTCCATGCACATTCTGTTCATATTTCTACCTTCGCTTTAATCGATTTGGGGGAACAGTATAAAATCGAAATCTGGATAGGGTATGAGGAAAAGAAACCCAGACTGCACAACGCGCATTGGGATCTTAAGCGTTTCATCACTTCGTTTTGTGGGCGTTAGGAGATGTTACGAACATTTTGAACACTCCAAAAATTTAACATCTAAATTGAGGACAACAGTTACATACCATCACTTTTGGAAGCCTTCAATTGACAAAACTCTTGCCGTCATGGATATTGTGGCCTTGGATGTGTTGCTGTGCAGTGGCACTACAAAAAGGAATTTATGAAATGCATGAACGACTTCACCAATATGGCATGTGAGTAGAGCTCTACAATGTGGACGTGCAGCCACTGCCATGGCTCCATATGACGGTCCATGGGGAAAGCATATAAAGTGTGGCCATTGTTGCAGTGTGCTGTCTTGGCAGGAGTGGGTTACGCTTTTGATATTCTTATTGGTGCAACACCAATAGGAATGGTGACAGAAAAATTATTTCGTTGGAGAAACCTCCCACTTGTTTTGGTCTAACAACTGCAAAATGCGAGAATATAGTACCACTATCGATCGAATCATTATGCAAAACTCTTTGTGAATAACAGTAAAATAACTTGTGTTTTTAGGAGGCGAGATCAGCTAAATTTTGAGATTGTGCAAGCCACTTATCCTGAACATATCGAGTCATTCTCTTAAGGAGAGATTCCTGATTCGAAATGGTAGCATTTGGACATTTCATTTTCAGATTTGCTACATTCCCTCTGGTGATACCGACTGGAGAAACATTTGAAACATAGAAATTTCTAACACCAAGAGGATCACATGAAGACAGGATTCCCACAGTGACATTTCTTCGTCTTTAAGTAAACGTCCTTAATATTGCCGAAAATTTCACGTTCTGGCCATAATTTCGCAGCAAACAACGCATAACGGATCAGTTTAGCGTAAACTGGCGCTTGCAATTGATTATGAATCGGGATACACTGCAGGAATTTCACTGAAAACGATAAAATAGTTATTGCATTCATTTAATGATTTCTTTTTTTAAATTCATTCGCCTGATACACAATATAATTAGTTGACGAATAAGGATAACGTCATTTCAATACAAACTTCAAAAATTTATGTAGTAATCTTCTATGGACATGGGCAGATAAATGAAAAATAAAAATAATAATCGGGTTTCTAACATGGCTGAAAAAAATGTAAAATGCGACGTTAGCCACAGGGCCACATCTTCAGTGCAACAAATTTGCTCGCCACAAGGCACATAGAGTACATACAAAACATGGCCCAGTATCTATGGATAAGCTGTGACACATGGTCACTTGTTTTGACCCTTCTTCCACTGACTGAAGTTCTGAGAAATCGGGTTAAGGAACTCGCTTTGTTCTCCTTATCATGGCTTTTTCATCTTTCAGTGAATCACCATGTCAAAACCATTCTGTGAGGCATCTATGGTTTCAGTTAACATCCTTTCATGTCACTAAACATTCTGAAAATTTGAGGAATGACTCAAGTTGTGGTAAAGAACTGTTGTTCAGTGACATGGGACTAACAATAAATTAAGCAGCTATTTGTGCAACTGTTTAAGTGCTTGAGATATGTTAGCTATAATAGGAATAAAGAGTGTATAGTAGTTAATATTTCCAAGAAAATATTGTAATGCCTTCAGAGATGAAGGTTCTGCCAATATCTATGGCTGTATGTGTTATTGGTCTGCCACAATTCCCCAATTGTTTACAATAAACCACAGATACTGAGCACTGGGTTTGAAAAAAGTTATATTATTGTTTAGAGCACATTAGAACTGCCTCTTGCAAAACAGTGAGTTTCAGAAATAAAACATTGACCTGATGATATCTGTATCATGCATAACTTTTTCCCTAGTCAGATAAAAATGTCTTTAATGTGTATATTACTACCTAAAACAAGACTCAGCTTTGTTCTTATTTATGCAGAATATGCAAAATGAAAAAATGTTTCTATTTCACATGAACATGATCCAAGAGGTTCCTTACGCAGTTGTGGCCCAGTACATCAATTTTAGATCACCATCACTGCTCTGTGCATTAAGTAGTTCACTCCTACCACTACATTTGAACTATGGGATTGCGTTCAGACATGCTCTCTTCCACGAAGACAGCGCTATAACACAGAATGCCCATGCAGCCTTTGTTAATATTCAAGCTCCAAATGGTCCTCCAAGATCTATGATAAGAACCAGACCTTGAATGGCTGACAATCAATTATTATGTATTGAGATGTAAATTCCTTTTTTTTTTGCCCATGTATTTCTTGAAACATCTAATCTGCATGAGTGCTGGACCAATAAATGGATTCTTACCAGCACCTGTAAATAAATGTTACAAAAAGATGTACAAATTTTTATTTCTGTCACTCTGAAACATTTTGTTCAGGTGTGTAGTGTGATTCGTATGAGTTTAACAACCGATAAATAATAAGTTTCACATCGTTTGTTCGACACTTCCACTTATTTTAGAAGAGGAATGTTAATTTAAATTTTATTCACACAAATCTTTTCCCTATACTAGCCCAAAAATTTAATTAAATAAATTTTTATCCTCAAACCTAAAAATTAGTAAATTTATTACAATAATTCATTCTGGAAATTAAATATGTCATTAGAGCAGCATTGTTGAGAAAACATTATAACTTTGCTACCAGGATGTCTATGTTACATCAGAAATCTGATTTATAGACATTGTAGAACATCTTTAGAATTTCTTATGTAAAGAAACCAGTAATTTGTTGTAAACACTGTTATTTAGATTCATTTAACCCTTTCAGATTATACTAAATTTGAGTTTATCTTAACACATGTTCTAACAGTTATGTAGCTGACACACAAGTTTTTCAGTAATCTTAAATGGGTTTATAAAAGTCATCTGTATCTGTGGAACAGTGCAAGGTGCCAATATGTTCCAAAAAACAATAAACAAAAATGCGATTTTTCAGGATTATATATCAGCTTCTACAGATCTCAGAGATAAGAGGTTAAACAATTACATTGCCCTTGGCAAAGCGACCATTTTCATACTTGTCAGAAGATCGGGCATACTGTAGTTAACCTACAGTACAGGATCAAAATTTAAGCATTACACATTTCCTCCAACCCAGACAAACTGAGAAAACTGATTGGTTCTTTTGCATTATATAACAAGGGTGGACTTTATATGGCTTATAAATTTACCATTTTTTCATGGGCAGTTCATGAGAAAACCCCAAGAAACTACGATTTTTGGGATAAAAAAGTACCAATTGTCAGGATTGTCAATTCTATAGTTTCCATGACAGATCATTGAAATTTTTGCCATATGTCTATAAGATAGTGTTCTCAAGGAACGTTGAAACTTGTTTTGATATGATTATTTGTTACTGAGATCCAGAGGTTCAAACGTATCACACATGTGCACGTAGAACACACACGTAATATCAATTGTGAGCCATAAAGATAGCTTTTAACTTATATAATGAACACATGGCAATGGCTCTAAGGTCATCGCAAATATTCTGATGTCACCAAACTGTGCTTTTAGTCAGCATTTTATCACCAATAAAACTTTATGATAAGCTATCTCTGTATAATTGGCACTTTACACCTTTACAAATATACCCAAAATGATACTACAGTGACAAGAATCGTACCTGAAAAGAACTTAAAGTTATTGCCAAAAATTATGTAAAACTGGAAAGATTGCAATTTCAGTAAACTATTTCTAATGACATTATTACTGTTGGAAGATACAAATCATAAGATGGGCGTTTATGATAAATTGTGATCGTTGAGTGAAGTATATTAAAAAATAAAAAAAAATAAAGCAAATTATTTTATATCGTAATACTTATTTGTTGCTTATGTGTGTCAAAGTACTTAAATCTATCGAGGGATATAAATAAGCTATCGAAACTTTATTGACTTATAGGATTCGTTTAAGGTAAGCAGCACATCCTGCTGTAACAGGGGAGAAGGGAGCCAATGGGAAAATGTTCATGCCAGAGCACAAAAAAGGTGAGTATGTTTCTCTTTCAAGGACTCTGAGAGCAAAGTGCTTTCTCAGTTCTTATTCCGACTTTCTAAACAATACTTTTAGCATGCAAATATATTCTAGCTCTTATGCTGAAACAGAATATCAGAGAGACACTGAGAGTGGAAGAGAGAGGAGACAATGCAAGTGGGAGAGACAGAGAGACGAGACAGTAATGATGAAAGAGAAAAATGGCTGTGGATGAAGACAGTAGCAGTAGGTGCAAAAGAGAGAGGAGGTATTGATGGTCAGTGATAAACAGTGGGAGTAAAAGAGAGAGATAGATTGAGATAAAAAAGCAGTGGGAACAAAAGAGAGAGGAGACAGTGGACATGAAAAATAAGGAGTGGAGACCACACATGGCTTGTGGTGGCGGTGGGAAGGGCAAGGGGGGGGGGGGAGTTGAAGCCTAGTGAACTTTAACATATACACTCCTGGAAATGGAAAAAAGAACACATTGACACCGGTGTGTCAGACCCACCATACTTGCTCCGGACACTGCGGGAGGGCTGTACAAGCAATGATCACACGAACGGCACAGCGGACACACCAGGAACCTCGGTGTTGGCCGTCGAATGGCGCTAGCTGCGCAGCATTTGTGCACCGCCGCCGTCAGTGTCAGCCAGTTTGCCGTGGCATACGGAGCTCCATCGCAGTCTTTAACACTGGTAGCATGCCGCGACAGCGTGGACGTGAACCGTATGTGCAGCTGACGGACTTTGAGCGAGGGCGTATAGTGGGCATGCGGGAGGCCTGGTGGACGTACCGCCGAATTGCTCAACACGTGGGGCGTGAGGTCTCCACAGTACATCGATGTTGTCGCCAGTGGTCGGCGGAAGGTGCACGTGCCCGTCGACCTGGGACCGGACCGCAGCGACGCACGGATGCACGCCAAGACCGTAGGATCCTACGCAGTGCCGTAGGGGACCGCATCGCCACTTCCCAGCAAATTAGGGACACTGTTGCTCCTGGGGTATCGGCGAGGACCATTCGCAACCGTCTCCATGAAGCTGGGCTACGGTCCCGCACACCGTTAGGCCGTCTTCCGCTCACGCCCCAACATCGTGCAGCCCGCCTCCAGTGGTGTCGCGACAGGCGTGAATGGAGGGACGAATGGAGACGTGTCGTC
Source organism: Schistocerca serialis cubense (assembly GCF_023864345.2). Taxonomy (NCBI): domain Eukaryota; kingdom Metazoa; phylum Arthropoda; class Insecta; order Orthoptera; family Acrididae; genus Schistocerca; species Schistocerca serialis. The sequence goes on from NC_064638.1 coordinate 704,146,884, forward strand.
TTCAGCGATGAGAGTCGCTTCTGCCTTGGTGCCAGTGATGGTCGTATGCGTGTTTGGCGCCGTGCAGGTGAGCGCCACAATCAGGACTGCTTACGACCGAAGCACACAGGGCCAACACCCGGCATCATGGTGTGGGGAGCGATCTCCTACACTGGCCGTACACCACTGGTGATCGTCGAGGGGACACTGAATAGTGCACGGCACATCCAAACCGTCATCGAACCCATCGTTCTACCATTCCTAGACCGGCAAGGGAACTTGCTGTTCCAACAGGACAATGCACGTCCGCATGTATCCCGTGCCACCCAACGTGCTCTAGAAGGTGTAAGTCAACTACCCTGGCCAGCAAGATCTCCGGATCTGTAACCCATTGAGCATGTTTGGGACTGGATGAAACGTCGTCTCACGCGGTCTGCACGTCCACCACGAACGCTGGTCCAACTGAGGCGCCAGGTGGAAATGGCATGGCAAGCCGTTCCACAGGACTACATCAAGCATCTCTACGATCGTCTCCATGGGAGAATAGCAGCCTGCATTGCTGCGAAAGGTGGATATACACTGTACTAGTGCCGACATTGTGCATGCTCTGTTGCCTGTGTCTATGTGCCTGTGGTTCTGTCAGTGTGATCATGTGATGTATCTGACCCCAGGAATGTGTCAATAAAGTTTCCCCTTCCTGGGACAATGAATTCACGGTGTTCTTATTTCAATTTCCAGGAGTGTAGGTGTAATTGAGGTCGCAAAATTTTAATTTTGAAAGGGAAACAAATGAGATGAACCCTCACCTCACAGAAATGTTGAGCTGGCGAGGTATGGAAGAGACAGTGGCAGTGGGAAAGAAAGTCGAAAAGACACAGCGTAAGTGAGAGAGGAGACAGTGGGATGTACTGTAAATCAATGGGAGAAAAAGGAGACAGTGGTAGAGAGGCACATGTAGACAATGGCAACGAAAGGGAGACGCTGAATATAAAGGCTTAACTGTAAAGTGATACTGGATAAAAGGTCATGTGAGTGTGGTATGAGGGTCTCACCAAATTATATGCATAACTCCACGGTATGACAACTTTGGGAAGCTATTTCTCTACTTACTCATATCTGCAACCCAGGACCTTCTCGTTGACATTTCAGTGGAGTAATAAGACCATTCAAAGCAAAAAAGTCCTGCTTCTTTTATCTTTGACATGACTTGTGACAGCGCTGAATTCAGTCAACAAGAAAATAATGAACAAAGTAGAAAACGCTCTTGACTGCAATACTTTCAAATGAGCAGCTATAACAGCAGTTCCACTGTAACTCTGAAAATGTTCATGTATTTTTGTGATCTTCCATTGAGCCATTGACTTGACCAACAGCTACGATAAAGCGATGAGGAAATCTACAAGAAATAACATACATGAGTTACTTCATCCAGATCACCGAGACACTGATTCACTTATCTCCTATCTTGTTTTGTTCTTAAATGTGTCCGAAACAGAAGCAGTCAAGTCATTCTGTATTAGATTTTACTCTTCTATAAACATAGAAGAATGTTCTAAGTGATACTTCAGCTTTTCGTTACATTCATTGAGAAGATATATAAGGGGCAATCAAAAAGTTCCCGTTTGAGGGCGATGGGGCAGTATATATGTAATGTAGCGCGAGTCCGATGCTGGTATACAAGCACCAACATATAGGCAAAGGATTGGTGTAGCATTCACGTATTTCCAACATGCCTATGGTAAATGTGGAGACATGAAACGTGGCGCTGTTACTACCAAATGCGTCCAAACAGGACGAACGAGCTGTCATTCTTTTTTTGGATGTTGAAGGACAAACACCAGTATACATCCATAGGAGAATGAAGAGTGTGTATGGGGAACACGTCTATCAAAAACCTCTTTTGTGGAATGGTGCGATAAGGGATCCTACTGCTTCATGTTTACACACGTTTTTATTTTGTAATGCAGAAGTTACCCCAACACAAGTGCGAGACACTCAAGCTCTCACCTTACAGTCCCAATCTCTCTACTGCGATTATGACGTCTTTGATCCCTTAGGAAACGCTCTGAAGGGTCGAAGATTCCTGTTGGAATATGATGTGCAGCAGCTGGTTGCCAATTTCTTCACACAGCAGAACATGGTGTTTTATCAAAAGAGGACCTTCAATCTGCCGCCTCAGTGGTAGTGTTTCCCACATGGTCCACATTTGCATCCATATCTCTTCCTTATATATGTGAATGTCCTCCTTCTTAATAGAGACCAAGTAAAAGACAGATGACATCAGAGCTACAGATAATCCTATTAGTGAGAAAGCAATAGAAGAATTTATCAGCCATGGTTTTTTATTTCAGAGAATTGTTAAGTGAATCTCTGAACATGTATTTTTCTTTAATTTTGAAAAATTATCATAGTACATTCAGTATGGTACCGCAAACAGGACATCAGTTACAATTAGTGAAGCACATATGTAGAAGTCAGTAAAGGGAATAGAATGTTTAACATTTTTGGGTGTGCATATTATTAAAAATATGAACTGGAGGGGAAATATTAGTGACCTGTTTATGCAAATATGTTCAGTAATTTTATGAGTAATATGGTGAAAAGCACTTAATATTTGTTTATATTTATTACATTACTGATCTGATTTGGCTACTGCTATAATCAGATGTGAAAAACATAGAGCATATGAAATAATGTTCAGAATATATTACAATTAAACATATGCCGAAGTGCGACATTGGTTACTGACAAATTCAGAAATTTTTATTGTTCATATCATAGCTAGATTTGAAGACAAACAAATCAATATCATAACATATTTCGCATATTTCCACTCATTAATATCGTATTGCATAATTTTCTACAGTAACTCAGCACTGAAGTGAGAAAATGTCGATTCCACAAAAATCAGCAATGAGACTCATATGTGGTGTTCACTTATAATCATCTTTCAGCTGCATGCTTCAGTCTCTTTCATTAACGTAGTGAAAGTGATATCAGTAACTTCTTGTAACACAGGTCCACCACAGGTCCACAGTCTGTGAAAATTGTTTAGAGGATGTCATTTTCTTTTTATGGCTGTTATTGGTAAGTGACATGGCATCAGATACCATGTAAATGCTTGACAGTGGTGTAAAATCGAAATTGCAGTAGCAGAATGGTTCTCTACAGTCATAAGCAGAAAAGGATGATGTCTATGACTGGAATCATTGATGGGCTTGCAAAGTAGAGGATCATAAAAGATTCAAGCTTTAAGTTAGTTAATATATTCCACAGAATGTTTGAATGTTCTTTAAGTGATTCTTTTATCAAAGCACTGTGGAACAAGCCACTGCACAAGCTATGTGCAAATGGTTAGTGTGAACATTAATGGGCACTTTATAATTTTTAGTACTATTCACATAACTGTACACTTTTTTATAGGCTGCTAGTTTTTTATGGACTCCAGGAAAGGATCTGTAGATATATTTGAAAGAATTTCCATTTTTATTCAAGGCCTTCTCAAATTGTCCCATTAAGTGTAATTTTGTGAGCTGTGGTGTGATAACTATTTTTAATTTATGCTGTTTGCTGTACCAACAGTTACGTTCTCTTGTACGCCATATTACCACTCTCCGGCAATCCTGTTGTGGTCTACTGTCATTGAGGTTTTATAATACCTTCATGTCTACTACCCCACGTGTATCTCACACATGGCTACTTCATGAAAACCCTTGCTATCTGAACGAGAAGTCCACCATATTAAGATCAGAACAGAAACAGTATGGTAGGTCTCTTCTGCAGATGTTAACATTTCTGCAGGACCATTCCGATATTTTCATATCCATCATACACTTTTGCTGAGTAAGCAATTGGAATATGTGATACCATGCAATAGTTGACATTCTGATCTTCTGGGAGCCTGCCTATAAAAATGTCCAGTCTTCTGGCTGATATTCTGGTACAATCACTTTGATTGTTAGGTCAAGAAGTTTTTTGAGGAATCAAGTTCGTCAGCTTCATTGAAATATGGAAGAAGTGCAGTTTCTCTGGTTTGGTAAATCTGGCTTCTGGGAGTTTTTTTTCTTTGATTCTAGATGCCAAGAATTTAAATACATTCTTAGTCAAATCACTGATTTATTCCTGGAAGAGCTATTGAAATGCTGCTTCAGATTCAGGTCCACTGGAAATTATATAGCCCAATTCTTTGCCATCTGTCTATGGAATATCTGAGTGATGATGGGGACTGGTATAGAAACATCTATTGAGTGTGCCACAGATCGCCTTTCTTACTCCGTATCTGGATACTCTCACTAGATTTTTTATGTCTATTGAAGCCTTTTATACAAAAATAGCAGTTTCCTTGGCTCTCTCTACACCATAATCACTCCAAAATATAAACTGTTGCTTTATACATTTGCAATTTGTCAGTTGTCTTACGTCCACCACACCACTTTCACAGACCTTATTAACACATATTTTGGTCTCCAATGTGAATTACAAATTAGGGATAATATGCTTATTTGGCAAAGTTAATGATGTACGTCTTGTTACTTTGAAGAGTGTATTCAGCAAAAATGTAATAATAGGCAACTCGGTTGTTTAAACAACTTTTTCTAGAATAACTTATATTTCGGAACAGATCAAGAAAACAATTGTAGTTCAAGCAACCCCTTAGAGAGCTTCTTTCCCTACGAAAATACAAACATAAAAATGAAAAAAACATGAATAAAAATGTAAAAAAGTATAATACTAGGTATCATGATTTTACAGAAGAAGAATCAACCAAACCCAGCCACAGAAATTAAAAGATAGGTAGACTTTTTGTGGTAGAGCTGTTTGCACAGAAGTGAAATAACAAAAAAAAAGGAAGCTCAACGGCTTTTGAAGGAAACTCGTATCAAAATTTGAACTAAATTGAAAAAGAAGACAAGGTAGATGATTTTTGATTCAGAATCACATGAACTTCGCGTTTTCGATACAATATCGTTAATGGTTTAAAGACTGAGGCAACTTTAACTTGTGTCTACAAAAAGATTGTCATAAAATTATAATCACGAGAGTCAGAGATCATTGGGTAATTAATTACGTCACTCCAGTGTTTTAAAAGCGTAATTATTTTATAAAATTAATAGAGTATCGGTAAGTAATTTAAATGCTTATATTTTGAGTAATTGGCGGTCCGAATGAAGTTAATACGTTTCTTGGATAACGATCAGAATTCAGGAAACTTCATATTCGCTATGAGCAATTCCACATACAAAATAAGTGCTAAGGCTGTGGCCGGGGAATCACAAGTTTCGTAGTGTTTTACCTCTGAACTTGACGTCTAACGCCTATGTGTTTAATGTATCTTTGCTTGAGATGCTGTAGGAGAGAGACGCGGTTTGGAATATTGTGGCGCGAGAGGTATATTCCTTTTATTATTTATTAACGATAAACACCATAGATGTGACGCAACGTTATACATGAATAAACCATCATTGTAAGTTGTGTTCATTGTTTGTGTCATGCGTTTCGAATTACTGTTGACACTTGTTGTTGAATTGGCATTTCCTGTCAAGTGTCAGATACTCAGCGAGTCTTCGATGGTCAAACTTGTATTGTGTCAGATACTCACGTGGTCTTCCCCGAAAATGGATGGGCGTAATGAAGTGGTCGTTACTGTTTTGCAATGTCGTATAATTGACGAACAGTTTTACGTGACTGAATTTGTGGAACACGTCGCTGTTGTGTTTTGACACGCTGTCATAATAGATTATAGAGCCGAAACAAAGTAAGTGGTGAGGTGTTTTTGATACTTGTAAACATCCAGTTCAATAGAATTTTGTATTATTATGACTAGTGATCGAATAACTGAAGTCCACTGTACATTTTTAACCTGGCATTTTCATTATATGTAGTGATACTACAGCCTCTCGGAATGTGCGTGACTATTTGAAATAACGGTGGCATCTAGGAACTGCATTTTAGTGCCTTGATCTCTGATGAATAATTTATTTTGCTGTCTTGCACATTTCGGAGCGGTCGTCACTATTTGCAAATTATTGTGTTGCAGAAGGCCGTTTGAGATTTCCTGCCTTCCAAAGTTAAATATGTACTTAAAAATGTCTTTTAATGAAAAACATTTTGTGATCAAAAAACTTGTTTTCAGTGTAAATACAGTACCTATGCCAAGTTCATGACAAAGCTGATGATTCCTGTATGTTTATAGTTGCGTTGATTGATCCTAGGCCTACCGTGCTTCATATGTAGTATTTGTTGTTGTAGTTTGAGTATACTCAAATGAGATCTCCGGTGGGGGAAATATAATAAAACAACAGTGACTGTGACTACTGCATTGGCTCAAACCAGATAGCAGTTATGATGTGATAACAGTGAGTGATGAGCCAGAGCTGCTTGTAAATTGGAATTGACATTGTGGTGGCCAAAATGAGGGGAATGTATGAAGAAGACAGGTTTTTTTCTGACTAGACGAATAACAACAATTTTAAAACTAAATCCATTTTATGTCTTTCATTAGTTGGTTACTTTCATGAATTTATATTGCCATTTATTTTCTTGTTCTATATTATGTGACACGTCACTAGGCTGTGGAACCTACTAACTAGTTTTAAATATTTATTTTGTGCCCCCCTAAGAAGATTTGATAGATACTTTTTCTGTGGTAGTATAGGACTTAAGATTAGTTTTCATATGCGTGTATAGGCCCCAAAATGTGTAGGGAAGGTCCACACAAGGAGGGGCTGATAATTTTGTTTCATGTGACATACAGTGGCAGTGGAAAAGGTGTTTGACCTACTAAATGGGAATTTTGTCAAAATTATGATTATATCTGTGTAATTAATTGAGCAAACTCTAATCAGTGGGAGATTTATATTGTTGGTGACAGCAAAACACGAGCCATCACAGTATGTGATGGCATCTGAGTATAGCCGCTGTGCTTTGTTGTCTTTATGGTCCTGGCATACTACTGTACCTACCTCTCTTCACACTCCCACTGCTCTGTAGAGTGAAGTAACTGTAAAACAGCACAGCAGTCATTTTTTCACTCAGGAAATAGTCATTATTTTTCAAGTTTTATCCATGAAAGGCCTATGGCCATCACATCACCCTAATTTGGGGTTGCTCAGTCAATTAGGTTCATAAAATTACAAATTAGGTAAAATTTTATTTACTGTAAGAGTGAAAACAAAATCTACTGATGATGAGATACAGTATTAAATGATACCCTGTGCTTGGGAAACCGTTTACTACTATTGGAAAATAATTAAAGTATTCTCATATAAATCTGAGGAAAGGCAATGCATATCTCTCAGCACACATGTTTGCTGGTGTTCAGGGACAGATATTGCTGGGTTCTTGAAGAGGCCGCTTCATGCAGCCAACTTCATTATGCTACATAATATTCAATAGTTAATTTTTTCATGAAATAATATTTTATCAATAATTTCATAATATTCTATAAAAGACAGTAGTTTATAAATTAAACTATTGTGTATAAGTGTGCTAACGTAATACGACATTACTCTTAGTACACAGCGAACCAACATCAGTTCTCTTTATTATGTTAATGTATATGGATTCTGTTATAATTTGTTATCAGTCTTCATGCTGACGATCACAGTGTTGACTTCTGTTCATAGTTTGTGTATGGCACCTACAAGCTGTGAGGTCTCCTGTAAAGTTGACTAACACAGCATATTGTTACCAAAATGAGGTTCATAATCCTTACACCCACAGAGAAAAAAGTATCCAGTGTGTGAAGTTAGAACGCTGAACTCGTAGGATAAAAACCTAAAAAACCTGATGCTTTTGATTTATGTTGTATGTAATATAGATTTTTACAGTGTTTGAGGATTAACCTCTTTTCAGTATATAATCCCAGCCAATAAAATAAAATCATTATGCGAGCATTATTTTTAGGGTAGTACTGAAACTATTTTTATTTCAATCTTGGAAGAAAAAAAAAAGAGTATGATATGTTGTGACAACACTTCAAGAGCACAAACTTAAAGGATCAATAGCAGTGGTTATTACCATGTGGGCTCCTACATCATACATGTTGAATGATAACTTTTCAGTGCTGATGTGGAACTTGCCTATTAAATAATTTACATTGAACTAAACGAGCAGAATTTGGAAAATAGTGGGATCCAATTTTCGTTAATTTTGGAAAATTCCCAGATTGAGTGGTAAAATGAAATGAAATCTTGTGTGGCTAGGGCCTCCTGTTGGGTAAACTGATCACCTGGTGCAAGTCTTTTTAGTTGACGCCACTTTGGCGATTTGCATGTCGATGGCGATGATATGATGATGATGATGAAGACAACACAACACCCAGTCCTTGAGCAGAGAAAATCTCTGACCCAGCTGGGAATTGAACCCGGGGGCCCCTTGCATGGCATTCTGCCGCACTGACGACTCAGCTATCGAGGCAGACTTAGCATCTGTGAATGCTATTCCTCTTTCTAAGGAGAGGAGAGTCCACAGCACTATGCCTCTTTGTAAGGAGGGGAGAGTCCACCGATCTCAGTAACCAGTGGTCAGTTTCTCTGCTTTAGTTTTGTTAAAGTTTTTCTTCTCTTTTCAGAATTGTTACATTTGCTACAAGTTCATTCTTAGCTAGTCACACTTTGTATTTCAGAATGGTTATGCGAGGAAATTGTTCTGGACCAAGTGAGATGTGGCAACAGTAAGACATTGTACACACACATGGGAGGACAGTCATTCAGACCCCCCCATCGGACTGCTTAAGTCACAAGCTGGAATAGTTCCCTCAAGTATGACATCGTTGATTTCTTTCCTGATGTTGGGTTTCTACTGAGACGCCAATGAACTAGTCACGGATTGGACTGTAAACCTGCTGTGTACATATCGCTGGTATTACTATAATTTATTTTTTCCATCTAAGAAATCTGATTCTTTGTATTACACTATTTTGTTAGGGAAATTATGGCGGTAGTGCCATAGGATGCTGGAATTAGTAAAGGTGCCATTAGCTGTACAGTGGGAGGTTCTGAGTAGTGGATAGCCATTTGAGCAAGAACTTGACGTAAGAACCAATATGGAGGGCAGTGCCTGTATCAGTGGATCAGTTTGGCAGTACTTGCCAGGGGTGATGAGAATGCAAGGGGTTGTCAGCAGCTGGTAATAAATAGTCTTTATGAGAGCACCAGGCAATCAGCTTGTTTTGTAGCAAGGAGTGCAAGCAGTTGCATCAAATTCTGCTGTCAGCATAATGATGAAAATCACACTATATTAAAAAATTTGCGGTCATAATCACAAAAGGGTACAAGATGCGCGCCATAACAATTAAGTAAATTTCTATTACTGGATATATAGTTAAAATGACATTGTGAGATAATGTGAGTTGTGTAAAGTGTGATCACTGACTATCTTCAGAATTGAATAATTACTTCAATTGTTGTAGCTGTGAGAGGTAAAAATTCCTCTCTCTCTCTCTCTCTCTCTCTCTCTCTCTCTCTCTCTCTCTCTCTCTTGCCTCCTCCATCCCTCGCTCCCTTGGGGATGGAATGGGAAAGCAATCATCTCTCTCCCTGCGTCTCCCTCCCTGTGGGGTGAAATGGAAAAGCAATCATCTCCCTCCCTCCCTCCCTGTGGGGTGGAGTGGGAAAGCAATCAGATCCATTTTATTTCAAGTGCCAAAATTGAAATCAATGTCCTCTGCAAGTATTTTCTGCCTCACTGTGTTATTTAGTTAATAGGTGACTTCAGTGGGACAGACCTGGCTCACTTCTATTCACTAGAAGCTAGCACTGGTCACACCACACATACTCTCCTCTTTCGTATAAGAAAGCATGCCACAGCAATCAACTCTCACTCCTAGCTGCGCTGTTTTTCGTAGATTTGTGAAGTCAAGCACTGTCCAAATAACTTCAGGAATGCAGCCAGGTGATTTCTAAACTGCTAATATTTTGATTCCTGTAACTTATTTGAACATTGTATACGCCAGGGAAACTTGGGTACGCTGTCCACTGATCTCGTTAGAATGATGCCCTGTGTTGACAGGTAGCAGCCGTCAACCAGCCTCGCTGCTCCTCCCCATGCTTCCTGAATCATCTCTCCAGGTGGATTTTCTTGTACTCCAAGTTATTAGTTGTGTTCTCCTTTGCTGGTGATTCTGAACCGCCTTCTGCTCCACTGCGGCTGCTTGTCTGATGGTGAAAACGCCTGCCCCATCCTCCATTTACACAGAGTCATGCTGACACCAACAACTCTCCATGGACGAGTTTCTGTTTCAGAACTGGTTAAAAAGAAAGAACCTGTAAATGTAGTTGCATGTGTAGAACTAAAAATTTCAGTAATATTAATATTAGCACTGTGTGTGTGTGTGTGTGTGTGTGTGTGTGTGTGTGTGTGTGTGTGTGTGTGTGTATCTTGTAATCTGACTTGTTCCACATCATATCGATAAAATAATCGTGAAAATGATCTGTGGAACATGACATAACTAAACTCCTTGGACCACCCACACTAATACCCAAACAAGCTTAGCTGGTATGCCGTGCATGCTCATGGCATCACATCAACTACTCTCCTGCAGCTGTCCATTGCATCTAGACACTGGCTCCAAGATCTTGACGCTATTACAATTCCAGTCACCAGACTTACCTGTGCTGTGCCATACTTCTCCTAGACATTATAGTACACGCACAGTAAATTGCCAATAAGTGCAGCCACATCTGTGACAAGAACATGAGCTGCCACTAGGTGGGGAGGATATCACCCATGCTGTGAAATGCTAATTCACAGCAGCAAGATAATATTATTACCAATGTCATTACCTATTACATTTTTACTTACTTTGGATCTCTTAGTCTTTCTCTGTATTCATACAAAAGGCCTTCTTCTGACTGAATTTTTTGAACAACTGTTCAGAAACCATGTGGAACAACATTGATATGTTTACACCATAATTTTAGAAATATGCTGCAGGAAATCTCATCGGAGTTTCTTTCAGGAATTAACCTAATCTTTACAATTGTTTAGCAGCCTGTTGGAAAAGTTGTAATGGATGGAAGTGGTATATTTACTTCGTGTTATAAGTTTATGTATCATGCTGTCTGAACGTGTCATCAGCAGCTAAGGTTTCCAAAAGTTTTCCAAGTTGCTGCAGGCAAATATGGCAAGATAACTTATGTACTATTAAGTTTTATTTGCCTTATAGTTCCAAACAAATATTAAGTGGTTTTCTGTCCAAAATAATTATACATTGTTAGTTAATTCTTAAACATTATCCATGCTGTTCCTTCAATAAGTTACTTCCTTTCAGGTGGAATAGGCCATGGAAGATCTAGGATGGTTCAAGATAAATGGGAACATAGCCTTCAAGCAAGAAGACTATCATAGAGCCCTAGACTTCTATAATAGAGGTATGTTGTAGCAGTAAGTAAGAAAAGATTCTGTTTATTATAGTAACTGCAGGGTGCCTCATTCAATGTTGTTTTCCTTTTTAGGTCTGATGTGCGACCCTGATAATTATAGCCTGCACTGCAATATGGCTCAGGCTTACTTGTGTATTAACGAGTTTTGTAAAGCAGAATCGCATGCAGTCAGAGCTTTTCAGATAAAAAAGGATTATGTGAAGGTGAATCCTTACAAAACATGAATATGTGTTTTATTTATGTTTGTGTTACAGTTTGGTAATTTTTAGAATACATTTCAGTTCACACTATTTTTTTTACTACATCATAAAAATCATATTAAAATTGAAAAGAAGATGAGTAATAATTTTTTGAGTTGTAATTCACTGTATACATACTTGCATCCAGTATTATAGTTCTTCCTTATATAATTAAAAAATTATGTGAATGCATAACAAAAATGTGTGAAACATCACATAATTGCAAAATAAGTAGTCTACATATGCATATGTACTCTGCAAACCTCTTACGATGTTTGGCAGAGGATACTTATTGGACAAGCAAATAAATGACATAACTCTGTTATACTGTATCAGCAGAATCAGCTCCGTTAAAAATTTTCAGCAATTGGTAGGAATTTTATTTTCATCCAGTTACATCTGTCAGTGTGTGATGGTGACTGCCTCTGTTGTATTAAAGGACTATGAATGGGGATTGAGAATTAGTTATCAAATCCAGTTGACATAACCTGCATGTCTGAATAGTGTGTTACCACTGGCATAGAGGTGTTAAATGTTATTGGATTTATGTTAGCCCCTCACTTTTTTTAGAGCAGAAATGGAGAAAGGAGGAGTTGATACATTAATCAGGAATTGTCATAAATTTAAGAACACACATATTCATAAATTTTGCATGGAACAGCATGTGCAGCAGGACTTCATAATAAATCCTTCATAATAGTAAGTGTGTGCAGAGCACATCCATCCTAAATCACTTTGACTTTCTATTTACCAATTAGTCAAGAAATAGTGGTAGCTGCTGATTTTAGTGTAGGTTTTCATAAGAACTCTGCCAGTAATAGTTAATTAGTCAGTAACATTATCTTTCAGTTTCATTTCCACTGTCATTTTCCCATTACGGTAGATAACGGCTTAAAAACAGCAACAATTTTCATAGAAAGATTTGATGAACAAACATATGTTATGAAACCAATATTCAGTGGCCCCATCTCACGACATGCTGTTCTTTTTGTGAGATGTTAGTATTGATTAGGATATAAACTGTATTAAATTGTAGTTTGAGGGGATAGTAACTAAGCTGAAAACTGAGTATTTTAGGGAACTCCTCAATGACAAATAGGATTGATGTTCACAGTGCTAATGACATGAAAGAAAAATGCAGAACTTGTGTTGATAAAATCCTTAGTTTATTTGAAAACTATTTTCCCCTAAGAGTAACCCAGATTAGTGTAAAGTCTTCAATAAAGCCACTAATTACTGACTGAATAAAGGTGTCTGATAAGACAAAAAGGAAACTGTATCAATCAGAAACAGATTCTTAGGATGTGGTATAGTTCATTACAAGACATACTGCAAAATATTGAAGACCTTTATACAGATATCAAAGCAAATGCTGTATGAGGAAAAGCTACATCGGATAACAAAATGAAGACCATGTGTGGGATATAGTGAAGGATATAGTGAAGGAGGATACTGATGAAAAAAAGAGATGAAGAGGACAGATAGCTCTAAGAGTAAACGATACGTTGGTTCTGATTTGTGTAGTGTTGCAAAACTTTTTTTACAAGCATTTCATAACTGTTACTGAAAAGATGGGTTTGATCAGTAGACACTGCAACACGGTTTCTCAGACCAGTCATCACAAGTAACTTGTGTAATATGGGTGTGACACTCACTGCACCAGTAGAAGTAATGTCCACCATAAAATCTTTGAAATGAAACAGTTGTAGCAACTATGATAAATCCTCAACAATAGTAATTAATGAATTTACTTCTGAGTTAAATAACATTTTAAGTTATTTATGTAACCAAACAATGAAAGTCAAGGATGGAATAACAATGATATGGAAAGAATTAGATGGCTATTCACCACATCTACAGATGTTGAGTTGCATACCAGCACAATGGAAAATATGGCTAAAATATTAAGCTCTTGATGAAAGTCCTTCCATAATAGAAAATACACACACAAGCACAAGCCTTTGTCTCTGGTTGTTGGGGCCCAGAGACAGTGGGCGTGTGTGTTGTACTTGTATGAAAATATAAGTATGTTTTTGTTGTTGTATAACCAGTTATTTATCAGTGGGACATTTGCTGAATGGTTGAAATATGCTGAAAGTAAGCCTTACACACACCTCGGAGGGAGACAGCAGGTGCTCGGGCTAGGAATGCAGGTGGGAGAGGCAACAAGTGCGTGAGATGTGCATGCAACAAATGGGCACCTACCAGGAAGATTATGGGTGTGCAGGGTGTGTTGCAAAGATACAATCAATCTTTGTTGTTCAGAAAAGCTGGTGCTGGACAGAAGGATCCAGATAGCACAGTTATGAAGCAGAGATTGTATTCGAACATGTGCTCAGCAACATGTTCTGCCACTTAGTGGTCAATTCTGTTCTTGGCCACAGTTTGGCAGTGGCATTCATTCTGGGGACAGCTGGTTGATAGTCATGCCCACATAAAATGCTGCCTAGAAATTACTGCAGGGTTGATATATGATGTTGCTGCTTTCACGGATGGCCCTGCCTTGGTAGGATAGGATAAGCCTGTGACAGGACTAGAGTAGGATGTGCTGGATGGGTGAACCGGACAGGTCTTGCACCAGGATCTTCCATGAGGGTGTAACCCCTATGGCTAGGAGTTGGGAGAGATTTAGCCATGAAGCTTTGTAGGTAGTATGGGGAACTTAACACCACTTTAAAAGGTCTGGAAAAGATCGTATGTAGGATGTCCCTCATTTCTGAGCATCATGGCAGATAATCGTAAGACACGGTTGCAAAAGGCCGGAGTGGGCAATGTGGGGGGAGGGGGGCACTCCTTTGCAGCTGATTCTTGGGGTCGGTAGAAGGATTAGGGGCATCTGAGGATATGGCAAGGGAAATCTGTTTGCAGACTATGTTTAAGGTGTAGTGCCTGTCTGTGAAGGCCTTTTGTGAGACCTTCAGCATACAGGGAGAGGGAATTCTGTTCACTGCAGATACTCCATCCACAGGGGGCCAGGCTAAATGGGAGCAATTTTTTTGATTTTACTTTTGGTGGTTATTATGCTTGATATGGACAGAGGTATGGGTGGAGCCATCAGAGATGGTTGATGTCCAGGAAGGTGGCACTTAGGACTGAAAAGGACTAAATGAAGTGGGTTTTAGAAGTTGTTTAGGGTCTGGAGGAATGAGGATAGTGCGTATTGGCCCTGTGTTCAGATCATGAATGTATCTTCAATGAACCTGAACCGGACATTGGGTTTGGAGTTTTGGGAGGCTAGGAAAGTTTTCTCTAAATGTCACACAAACAGCTTAGAATAAGAGAGTACCATGTGGGCATCTGTTGCTGTGCTGCTGATTTGTTTATGTATCTTCTCCTCAAAGGAGAAGTGGTAGTGTCTGAGGATGTAATTGGTAACTTGTACAAGGAATGAGGTAGTGGGTTTCTAGTCCTAAGATCATTAGGAGAGATAGTATTCGAAAACAGTAAGACCATGAGTATGAAGGTTGTTGGTGTATTGGGAAGTGGCATCAACAGTGTAGAGAGGAGAGTAATATGATAATGGAATGGGGTATGTGAGGCTAGCTTCCAGGCAATTGGTTAGAGGTGTTGGTCAACAGGAACGGAGATTCTTTTGGTGGAAACACACTGACAAGAATTCTCTTGCCCATTAATATCTCACAAAGGTGTTCATAGATGGGCACTACCCCCATCCTAGTCCGCATTAATTTCCCCTTTCAAGTCCTTGCACACCCTTAATTCTCCTACCATCCCCTAGAGTGAGCTGCAAAGAAGCCCCCCCCCCCCTCCCCCTCCCAAATCACCAATACCACGCTGGACTGGACTAAATGCACCATGTCCTTCTCTAGGTCCTCACCTATCAATTGTCGTGCCCTGAAATCATTGACATCCTACTCACAGTACTTCCCATCCCTTCCAAAATTGTATTCTGCTGCTGTCTCTACTTACACAACATCCTGGGCAATCCCTACACCACTCTCGTTTCCAACCCCTAGCGACCAGTGTCATATCCCTGTGGAAGATCAAGGTGCAATACCTGCCTTTGTTCACCCAGGTTGACAGTGATAAATTCTTGGGATTATAGGTTGATAATAAATTCAAGGAATAATAAATTCAAGCGAAACAAAGTGGAAGGGAAAAGGTGAGAAGAATTTGAGAGGAGGAGGAAAACTGTACTGGAGTGGGAATAACAGGTCTGGAAGAAATGGTGTGGCAGTGATGGTGAATAAGAATGTACGAAGCTGTATTGAAAATGTGAGATATATATCAGACAGGATCATAATCTTAAACCTGAGATTCCAAAAAGAAACACTGAAAGTAATCCAGATTTATGCACCTCAAGTGGGATGTAGCGAAGAAGAGAAGATGGACTTTGAAAATGTGTTAGAAAACCATATAGAGAGTGCTAATATAGTGATGGGAGATTTTAATGCACAGGTAGGCAAAGACAGAAAGGGATTTGAGCAAGCATTGGGATGTTTTGGATATGGAGGCAGAAATGAAGAAGGGGAAAGACTCCTGGATTTGTGCCAGAGGAATGGAATGAAAATAGCAAACAGCTGGTTTATGAAGAGAGAAAGTCATGTTATCACCAGATACAGTTGGGATGGAAGAACGAAGAGTGTAATTGATTATATTCTAGTAGATAGGGAATGGGGAGAGAAAGTAACAAATGTGAAGGTAATACCAAGTGTGAGTGCAGATGGAGACCATAGATTACTGGTGGGACAATGGAAAATGAATCAGTGTGTGAAAAATAGGAAACAGAAGGAAGTGATGAGGATACGGGATTGGAAATTGAAGGAGAGTGAATGTGCTGAGAAGTACAGAGAATTAATAACACAAAAATTTCCAAAAGAAGTTTTCTGCGATGTAGAAAAAGAATGGAGTTTATTCAAAGACACGTTAGTCGAAGCAGCACAAAAAGTATGTGGCAGAACATCTGGAAAGGAAAAAATAAGACAGGCAAGTTGGTGGGATGATACCACAATCCAAGCAGTTAGAAGAAAAATGGAGCATGGAGAAAATGGTGGAAAACTAAAAATGACGAAGACCATAAAAGATATATAGAGGAAAAGAAGAAGTGCAAAGAAATAGTGGAAACAGCAAAGAAAAAGGCATGGGAAGAGTTTACAAAAAAACTTGAAGATGTGAAGAGCAATAAGAAAATGTTCTATAAAATGATGAAAAATAAAAGGAAGGCTTCTGAAGTACCAGTAAAGATGGAAACAGAGGACGGTACCATTATTGAAGATCCAGGGAATATAAAAGATCTCTGGAAAGAACATTTTAAGAAGCTGTTAAATGCTGAGGAGCAGGTATATGAGGAAACAACAAATAATGGAGAAATTGAGAGAAGTTGGGAAGCAGAATTAGGACAAATTACACAGGAAGAAATGGAAAAAGTTGTGAAGAAGATGAATGGGGGGAAAGCCCCAGGACCTGATGAAGTATCAGTGGACATGATAAGAGCAGCAGGTCCAGTGGGAATGCAGTGGCTGTATAGAGTACTATCAAGCGTGTGGAGAATTAGTAAAATACCTGGCGACTGGAGAACAGGAGACATTGTTCCCATCTTCAAGAAAGGCAATAAAAGACTTTGTAAAAACTACAGAGGAATAACCTCATGAGTCATACAGCCAAGATTTTTGAAAGAATTTTACTAAATCGAATAAGTGAAAAGATAGAAAAGGAGCTGAGTGTAAAACAGCATGGGTTTAGGAAAGGAAGGAGCACAATCAACCTGATATTTTCTATCCGTCAACTGATGGAAAAAAGTTGGGAGTATAACAAAAGGGTGATAATGGTTTTTATAGACATAGAAATGGCATATGACTCAGTTGACAGGGAAAGACTCTGGGAAGAACTGAAGAAGATAGATATAGAAGATGGATACATTAATGTTATAAAGACAATGTACAGAGGCCACAATTGTAGAATTAGAACACCATTGGGGAACTCTGAATACTTCGAAATAAGACAAGGACTTAAGCAAGGAAGTATTCTATCTCCTGCGCTTTTTAATGTTGTGATGGATCCTGCGCTTTTTAATGTTGTGATGGAGGGAATGAATAGGGCAGTTAAAGATATAGTAAAAGAAAAAGACAAAAAGATGATTTTTGCAGATGATATGGTAATATGAGGTGATAAAGAGGTCGATGTACAGTTACAGCTTGATGCGTGGAAGCAAATAATGAAAAGGTATGGATTAAAAATAAATAAAGATAAGAGTGAAGTAATGGTATTTGGAAGAGAGAAAGGAATCAATGGAAATATTACCTTGAATGGAGAACCCCTCAAAGTGGTAGAAAGTTTCACTTATTTAGGGAGTGAAATATCTAGGGATGGAAGAATAACTAACGAAATTAATAGGAGGTTACAGAAGGGAGGCAATTTCTACCAAACAATAAAACATCTGATTTGGAATAATGAAGTTTCAGAAAGAGCAAAACTCCTAATGTATAAGAATTATTACTTCCCTATTGTCACCTATGGTGGAGAAACATGGACAATGAAAGAAAGGGACTGGAGCAGACTGCAAGCAGGGGAAATGAAATTTCTCAAAGCAGTTAAGGGAAAAACAAGAATGGACAGAGTAAGGAATGTAGAGATTAGAAAGGACCTCAAACAAGAAAGTATGAGAGAAGAAATTGAAAGAAAGAGATTAAGATGGTATGGGCATGTTAAGAGGATGCATGGGCAGAGACTCCCCAAAATTATGGAAGAACTAAAGATGGATGGGAAAAGACCTAGAGGGCGCCCAAGAACACGGTGGAAAATGGGAGTGAGAATATCTGTTGAAAGGAGAGGTGTGACCTGGCAGCAAGTGGAGGAAGAAAAGTAGTGGGTGGATCGAGCCAAATGGAGAGGACTCATCAGCACCCAGACCCGGCAGTAGCTGGAGCGGGATTCGGATCTAGATAGAGTAAATTCAACTGGGAGGAGCTTACCACAGAACTGCTGAAGCAGCTAAATTGGTCTTTATTTGCAATGCGAATGTTGTCAGAAAGAGATGATATAAAAATTTAAAAAAGCTAGCATACTTTGCTTACTTTTAATCTATAATGTCTTAAGGGATTGCTTTTTGAAGTAACTTATCAAGTTAGGTTATAGCTTTTCGATATATGTAATATGACTTATTTGCAATGTAACCTCAATGACATCCAACAGGAGCTCTTTTTAAGGAACTGGAGATATTAACTTCTGCTTTTCAATATATTTATGCCTTAAGGAAATTTGTCATTGAAATATCTTCAGTTCATGCAACCAACATTGTAAATAAGAATAATCTTCATAAAGATTTATTAAAGTTAGCCACTTAAGTGTGGGAAGGTGTCCATTATTCAGGAACACACCTTTTCAGTAACTTGCCAGCAATCATAAAAAGTTTAACTACTAATACATTTTGATTTAAAATAAGCCTAAATGATTTAATGGTGGCCAAATGCTTCTACTCCATTAATGAATTTCTTGGCAGAACTGTTGTGTATAACACCAAAATGTGTGAGTATTGTGTACAATCTGACTTCTGTACTAATTCAGTGCAGTAATGTGATAATTGTAAATAAGCGCTCTGAAATCATTTTTCTGCTTAATGGTGACAATAGCCTAAGAATTACGATAAGTTTGTTACTACCTTTTAAATGGAAATACATTTAAACATTTTATGACATGTTCCACATTAAAGATGACGATTTCACTTGGGATCTGAGGAAGGTACATTATCATACACCCTTTATTTATTTTTTCAAATATTTATTCTGTATTTTTGTTTTTCTGACGTACTACACTGTGGAGGAACACTCACAATGTATCTTTTTGAATTACAAGTCCATCTGATCTTATCTAATCTAATCTGCTATCATTTCCTCATTCCCTGTTCCAAACAATGGTGAAGCATGGTAAGAACAACAGTTGGTAATTCTCCATATCAACTCAAGTATCCTTTATTTTACAGTCATGGTGTATTCGCAACATATATGTAAGATAAAGTACTTCATTGCTTAATTCTTTGTGGGGATTTACAAACTTGGAATAGTAATCACTCAATCTGTGTTGTGCCTGCCACATCACCATGGCACTTTCACACTTAATAAATGAGCCAGTCACACACAAAAAAATCACATTTATTCCCCTCTCTCCCCTCTCCCCCCCCTCTCTCCCCTCTCCCCCCCTCTCCCCCCCTCTCTCCCCTCTCTCCCCTCTCCCCCCTCTCTCCCCCCTCTCTCCCCTTCTCTCCCCTTCTCTCCCCCTTCTCTTCCCCCTTCTCTCCCCCCTTCTCTCCCCCCTTCTCTCCCCCCTTCTCTCCCCCCTTCTCCCCCCCCTTCTCCCCCCCTTCTCCCCCCCTTCTCCCCCCCCTTCTCCCCCCTTCTCCCCCCTCTCCCCCCTCTCCCCCCTCTCCCCCCTCTCCCCCCTCTCCCCCCTCTCCCCCCTCTCCCCCCTCTCCCCCCTCTCCCCCCTCTCCCCCCTCTCCCCCCTCTCCCCCCTCTCCCCCCTCTCCCCCCTCTCCCCCCTCTCCCCCCTCTCCCCCCTCTCCCCCCTCTCCCCCCTCTCCCCCCTCTCCCCCCTCTCCCCCCTCTCCCCCCTCTGCCCCCTCTGCCCCCTCTTCCCCCCTCTTCCCCCCTCTTCCCCCACTCTCCCCCCTCTACCCCCTTTACCCCACTCCCCCTCTCCCCCCTCTACCCCCTCTCCCCCCTCTCCCACCCTCTCCCCCCTCTACCCCACTCCCCCTCTCCCCCCTCCCCCCTCTACCCCACTCCCCCTCTCCCCCCTCTACCCCCTCTCCCCCCTCTACCCCCTTTTCCCCCTCTTCCCCCTCTCCCCCCTCTCGCCCCTCTCCCCACTCTTGCCCCTCTCCCCACTCTTGCCCCTCTCCCCACTCTTGCCCCTCTCCCCACTCTTGCCCCTCTCCCCACTCTTGCTCCTCTTCCCCTCTCTCCCCTTCTCTCCCCCCTCTCCCACCCCTTCTCTCTCTCTCTCTCTCTCTCTCTCTCTCTCTCTCTCACTCTCACTCTCACTCTCACTCTCACTCTCACACACACACACACACACACACACACACACACACACACACACACCTTTTAATCCTGTCTGACAAGGATCACAGACTGATGAGCAATCCTCAAGAAACTGGTCAAATGAAGATTTTGTAAATTATTTCCTTCATGTATGAATTATGTTTCTGTGAAACTCGTTCCTAAAAATAATTTTGTGCAATTGTTCGACATGATATTTCTGGACATCTCTTCCTAGATGTTTTAAAGGTTGTAACTAGGAGACAGATCCAGCAGGCATTTTATTCTAGTAACATTGGTGCCAATCATATGAAGACTTTTAGATTTGGTTAGGTTAATACTTGTTCCATAGATCATGAATACCACACTTTGTAATGATGTGGAATGTGTCAATTTAACAATGTTTCTTCATTTGATGTGATTCAATTTTTTTCTTTTCTAAATTGCAGAATTGCTAATTTATATATAAAAAATTATCTGTTGAGTAGAAGGAGCTGCCATTTTTCTTTTTAAATTCCTGGTTGGCTATTTTTCAGACCTTTAATGCTATTTGCTAAGTGACCAATGACTTTTACTGCAGCAGCAGCAGCAGCAGCATAATTCAACCCTTTCTGTGTCAAAGTTTGATTCAGTCAAGAATAGTGAAGATCAGCCATTTTTCTAGTGTTGTGTCCATGGAAATTTCTATTGTTTTTGAATAGGATGGGTTGTTAGTTACACATTTAAGTGAATAATATATATTTTTGTGAAGCTACTGTGAATATCTCTAGCTCCTTAAATAAATGTGTACAAGATGATTTTGGGTGGGATTATTTTAATCTCACACTTTTGTGCAATGAACACTATGTTCCATAGTGATGAATTACCCAACAATATGATGCCATATGTGAGCAGTGAATGAAAATAAGCATAGTAAGCTAATTTTTTGATATGTTTATCACCAAAATTTGCAGTAACTCTAATAGCACAAGTAGCTGAACTCAAACTTTTTATCAGATCATCAATGTGTTTCTTTCAGTTCTGTATCTCATGGATGCACGCGCCCAAAAATTTTGAATATTCTGCTTTAGCTACAGACTTTCACTCAAACTCTGTCTACTAATGATGTCGTGCCATTTACTGTACAGAAATGTACATCCTGTTTTTCATCAACATTTAATGAGAGTCCATTTGCAGAGAACCACTTAATAATTTTCTGAAAGACATTATTTACAAGTTCCTCAGCTAATTCATGTTTGTTGGGTGTGATAACTATACTTGTAGCATCAGCAAAAAGAACTAGCTTTGCATCTTCGTGAATATAGAGTGGCAAGTCCTTAATATGCAGAGTGATTATAAATTAAAATTTCAAACCACTGTAGAAATAACACCACTGGTCAGAATGAAGTCAAATTGCAATGGAATATTATTGGAGAAGGGGAAAATGTATGGCAGAAGAAAAATAAATAGTTCCATAATGTAACAAGCATCATAATTTAATAGCGGTTGTCTACAAATGACAAATGAATCATACATCAATGCCTAAGGTGTACGTTTGACGTTAAACAAACTGTACTACTCTGTCTACATGAGTGTATGGGTGTGGTATTATTAGTTACGTAAGCACATTCACTGTGGCAGGATCACATCACATCTGGTGGGAGAAACGGGGGTTTTAATTGTCCTGAGGCTAAAAACTGCATAAAAAAGCATCACTCACATTTGTTTTTAATTGTCGCCAAAAACTGCATAAAAAGCATCACCCACATTGGTTTTTAATTGTCCTGAGGCCAAAAACTGCATAAAAAGCATCAATCAGAATCAAATCATATTGTTAATTTATGTGTGACTGGCACAAAACATGTTCAATATGCTGTCCACCGTTTCCTACAACAGGTTGAAATCAAGAAACAGCATGTTCCTTAACTGATCACGTTCAGAATGTGTTGCACAATGTGTGCCGTCAATGCAGCTAAGTTTGCAGTCAGAACACTGAACACATCATCTTGCAGATAGCCCCACAGCCAGAAGTCACACAGATTAAGATCAAGTGATCAGCACAACCAGGCTTAAGGAAATGGCAGCTGATAATTCTAGCTTTTCCAAAATGGTGATTCAGCAGCTGCTTAACTGCATTTGCAATGTGTGGAGGTGCGCCATCTTGCATAAAAGTGATCTCATCCACACTGTTGGAGAGCTGGAATGACATGGTTGCACAAAATACACTCATAGTGCTTTCCAGTGACAGTACAGGTAACAGGATCGGAAGCACCTGCCTCTTTGAAAAAATATGGTCGTATGATAAATGATACCGTAAATGCACCCCACACAGTGACCTTTTTTGGATAAAGTGGTACTGGTTGGTTTGTGTGTGGATTTTCTATTGCCCGTATTCAGCAATCGTGTATTGATGTATCCTTTCAGATGGAAGTGGGCTTCGTCTCTCCACAAAATCTTCTACAGCCAATCACTGTCCACTGCAATGCGAGCAAGAAATTCTAAAGCAAAGGTCTCTCTTGCTGGCAGATCAACAGGTAGCAACTCAAGCACATCGGTAATTTTGAATGGATAGCAAAGAAGGATGTACATAGGATTTTACGCACAATGTTCATGGGTATGTCCAATGTTCCGGCAATTCTCTGTGCACTGTATATTTGCACACCACCACTCATCCCCTTCTGCATTGCTGTGGCCACTTCTTCCACCGATGTCGAATCAATTCGATTCCTCCCTCTACCAGGTTGCACATCAAAAGAACCCATCTATTTGAATTTCCAAATCATTTTCTCCAGACCCACGGCAGTCATTGGACCAACGCCTTTCTTCAAATCCTTCAGTATCCGGAACTTCTGCAGAGCGACGTGTGCACAGTCATCATTCTTGTATTACAGCTTCACAAGCAGAGCGCGATCCTGCATTGAGACAGTCGTGGCAAAAATCACAGATGCGAAAGGAGGAAAGCAATGTACCCGCTGTGTTTACGACAACTTCAATGGGTCGTGCACATGACAGGTGTTTTCATTTACGTATTCTGACACATACAGCACCATATATTGATCAATTTTCACACTACTTTTTTTTCTGCCACATGTTTTCCCCCTTCTGTGATAATATTCTGTTGCAATTTGACATCATCGTGATCAGTGGTGTTATTTCTACAGTGATCTGAAAGTTTATCTTTAATTATAATCACCCTGTATATTGAGAACGATAAGGGACCCAAGACTGAACCTGTGGGATCCCATTCTTGATACCTCCCCAGTTTGAGGAATCTGCTGATTTTTGTGCATTATTTGAACTGTTTATTTCAACCTTCTGCACTTTTCCACTTGAACCATTTGTGAACTATCCCATTCATATCAGAATACTTTTGAGTATCTAGAAGAATTCCATGATTTACACAGTCAAAAGCCTTCGAGAAATCGCACAAAAATCCCAATGGGTGGTACTGTTGGAGTATTCAGAGCATTTAATATTTGATCAAAGGAAGCATATATATAGCATTTTTTGTTGAAAATCATTTCTGAAAACCAAATTTACATTTTGCTAGTACTTCATTTTTACAAATATATGAAGCTGCTCTTGAACATATTATTTTTTCAGGAATTTTGGATAAAGATGTTAGAAGTGAGATTGGGTGGTAGTTAGTGGCATCAAACCTATCCCCCTTTTTATGCAATGGCTTAACAATAACATACTTAAGTCTATCAGGAAAAATGCCCAGTTTCAATGAGTTATTACATATGTGGCTGAGAATCTTGCTGATCTGTTGGGAACACACTTTTAGTACTGTGTTGGAAATGCCATCAATTCTCCATGAGCTTTTGATTTTGAGTGAGTTATTATTTTTGTAATTTCAGAAGAAGAGGTGGGTAGAATTACAGTTATCAAAATGAATAGGCATTGCTTCTTCCTTGCCTTTTATAATGAACATCTGGATCCTATTTTCTCCAAAACATTGCAAAACATTATTAAAAATATTTTCAACTTTTGACTTTTTGTCAATAAACTTGTCATTCAGTATGATGGAGGTACGTTCTTCCTGTGCTCTTGGTTGTCCTGTTTCCCTTTCAGCAATATTCCAAATTGTTTTTAATGTTATCTACAGAGGTGCTAATCTCGGACATAATACAAACACTTCTGGAATTTTAATAACTTTCCTTAATATAGTACAGTAGTTTTTATAGTATGTGACTGTTCCTGGGCCACGACTCTTCCGTGCTGCGAGATACAGTTCCCCTTTCTGGTTACAAGATATTTTTATACCTTTAGTAAGCCATGTTTTTTTTACATGATTTCTTACAATTATATTTCACTTATTTTCATAGGGAAACCGTTTTCAAATATATTCACAAACATATCGTGGGAAAAAAATATAAATTAGCATCAGGTTGCCAGTCGACCCCATCCCAGTCTAACAGCTGCGAGCTTTCCCTAAAATTTGCAATTGTTAAATCATTAATTGAATGCACCATTGTGGAGTATGGTTTTGCATTACTGTATGCAGCTATGTCATATACTGTAACTAGCTGTGCATCAAGATAAGAAAGACCATTTTTGACAGGAAAAATGTTTATTAGATTAAATTTATCTTGGTCTATGAAAATATAAGTGTGCTGCCTTCCTGTACTATCGAAGTAGGAAAATAAGTAACTGCTGTCAGATTCAAAGAACCAAGTAATGCTTAAAAGTTCATTCTTCCTATCAAACTCTTTCAGAAAATCTAGATTGAAATCCCACAAAATTATAATTTTTGTTCCTCAGTCAGACGTATGGCACACCAAAAAATCCAAGTTTTTCAGGAGTACCTGAAAATTTTCCAGTGGGGGACCTGTACTCTGTCACTATTATAAAAGTACCTTTATTTAGTTTAAGCTCAAAGGCACATTCTTCCATATGTTGCTGTATACAAAGTTTTTGAGTTTCTAAATTTTTCACACTATATCTGTTAACATATTTGGCAACTCCTTCTTTCTTCATATTGTCTCTGCTTACATGTGCTGAAAGCTTACATTCACTTACATTTACCTTTTGCATATCTGTGACACTGTGATGTTCTGACAGGCATAGTACATGTATTACATCCTCAGTTTCTAAATCTTACAAAAAAACAAGAAACTTATCCACTTTTTTTTAAATCCCCTGATATTCTGAGGCAATATAGTAACATGATTTTTCACTGTACTTTTGTGAGAATCTTGTGATATTTCAACATCTTTAGTACCTGCCTGTCGGAGCTTCTCGTTAAGCGTATCTCCTTTCAGTGTTGTATCACTGGATACTGATCTTAGCCTTAGAAAGAGGTACTCATATGACTTGCAGTGCCGCCACCCCCCCCCCCCCCCCCCCTCCTCCTGTCAACCCAGCCAATTTATCCTTCCCTTTCCTATTGAGATGCAGTTCATACCTAGTGAAATCCCATCTACCTATAGCATTAAAAGGAACCCATTCTATGCCTGACAGGGTAGCAGTCGATCTGACTCTATATTGACCCCCCCTTACAGAATTGTTCAACTGGGTCCAATCATACTGCATGAAAAAAGGCATCAATCCAACATATGATGCACTCTCTTCAAGGATGGGCAGAAATGTTCATTTTTAGGCATGGAATAAGATCCAGCCATTTTTGTTCGCATGTAATATTGCTAGTGTGTGTCGCAGCATTCGATATATTTGCTTGAAAATGGTAAAATTGCAATCTCAGCCCTGGAATGCACCTCAACATGCCAGAAATCTGTACCATCTGCTGGAAGTACCAGACGAGCACCTTACATTTGCATAGATGACGTGTTTATTTCAAAAAATAATTCAAATGTAACATAAACAGTACATATTTTGTACGATATGTAGAATGACAAATTATGTTTTGTAGCAGCGAATTAAAAATGTGCAGTATACATATTGTCATAATTTGTTTTTACTAATGGCGTTCCTACCATTGCACATCCCGTGCCAATATTTATGCGGTAATGTTAGAAAGACAACAACTTCTTTGCATTGGCCCAAAAAATGCTACTTATAGAGCACATTGCTGTGAATATTGATGATCCAAGTCTGGTGAAGTAAAATTTAATCTCACATAATGAGTCATGAAGGTACATACTGTGTTTCAGCAAGAGATTTCATTTGTGAGCTTAATTTTTGTTTGTATTGGTCACCATAGCTGTGTATAATGTACCCATACTGTTTAAAACAGAATGTCATACACCGGATCTGACAAATAGGAAATGGGATGAATTGTATCACTGAGGAACAATTTGTGTAAATGTCTTAATTTAATTCAAGATAACACACACACACACACACACACACACACACACACACACACACACACACACACACACACAATACAAGTGTTCCTGAGCTCCCCTGGAATTGGCAGGGATAGGAACGAATGCAGATATGTGTGTACTCAAATGGGCCATGCCTTAAAGGTGACTGTAACTGGTAGAACATATTGGATTGGTGCATAAGTTTGTAGCATTTTTCCATAAACTTAATAAACACAACAGTTACACATAACAAAGGCTTTATTCATCAATAATATGTTCTCCTTCACTATTTACAACAGTCTGCCAATGCTGGGGCATCTTTTCAATTCCACAACTGTAGAAATCACATGGTTTTAAGGTGAAGAACTTGTTAGGCCATGTTCGGAGTGCATTTTCATCCAGAAAGGACATTCCTTGAAGACTGTTAGGTAGAGTGTGGAAAAGGTGAGAATTTGAGGGTGCAAGATTAGGTGAATAATGTGGGTGTGGCATTACTTGCCAACCTAACTCCTGTCTAGTGTTTTTTGTCAGTTTAGCAGAATGCAGGCAGGTGTTATTTTGGTGTAGCATCACTTCACATAATCTTCCTGATAATTATTCTGGGATTGTGTCTGCAAGACATCTCAGTTGTTGTCAGCAGTGATGGTTAAACCTTGGAGAAGCAATTCGTAGTTTGCCACACTGTTGCTGTTCCGCCAGATGCATAACATTATCTTTTGTAGATGCACACAGATCTTTGTACAAGGAGTTGCTGCTTTGTTTGGGCTCAGCCATTCCTTTCTTTTCCTTATGTTAGCATAAAAGACATCATTTCTCGTCACCAATAACGTGCAAGATAAGAATGGTCGGTGTTGTTCATGAGCCAATTGATGAGCAAGCAGAGATGCACATTTGGCCACCCGCTGATTTTTGTGATTTTGGCTTAGGGCATGCAATACCCATACACCCAATTTTTGAACGTTCCCCATAGCACACAAATGTCGCACAATGGTGGAATGAGAACAGTTCATCACATGTACAAGTTCTCGAGTACACTGATGTGGGTCATTTTTGATTAATGTGTTTAAACAATCTTCATCAAATCCTGAAGCTCTTCCTGAATGTGAAGAGTCACCAATGTCAAAACGATCCTCCTTAAAATGAGAAAACCATTTTCTTGCTGTGCTCTCTCCAGTGGCATTATCTCTATACATGGCACAAATATTTCTGGTTGCCTCTGCTGCTGTCACACCTATTGATCTCAAACACAAGAATATGTCAGAAATGTTCCAGTTTCTCCGCTTGATACTCCTTTTTCTAGCATCCACAGCTCCATTCACAAACTCCAGATAACAATATGTAAAATCAGATTACAACAGTGAACTACGATAAAAAATGACAATTGACAAACAAGCCTGTAGTAACCGGAGTACTACCATGCAAAACAAAAATGCTATGAGATTATGCATCAGCCTAAGTTTTGGTTAAGTGCACAAATCTTCAGCCTAAATCTAATTTATTTTGGGCTATACTTTGCACACAACATTTTGTTATGGAGATTCTGTGGTTAACTGCTTATCCACTTCTACTGAGTCGATAACACAAATGAAAGTTGTCAAATGGTACGGCCACTGTTTGAGACCACAAAATAGTTGAAAATAGTTGTACTGTTATGCTGTGACAAATATTTCCACAGTAATATTAAATCAGAAGAAATCCTAGCTAACAATAGGTACAGAGATTGACAACGCCATCCGTTCAGCAGCTGCTTCCACGATTCCCTCTTCCTCTGTTTCTCCCCAACGGAAAACTGACTCTTGGTGGACCCTCAAAACTTCTGAGGCTGTTAAAAACTGCCGTTGTGGACTCCAATGCTACAAATGGCATCCATCTCTTCCCACTTTCTGATATTCAAATGGCTTCGTGCCCAGCCCCATTATCTTCTTAAATGCCAGAAACGGATTTATTGGGAACAACATGATGCTGCCATAGGGCTACACACTCCCTCTTCACATCTATGGACAAATATCAGGTGCATATTTGACTGCTATCCTTGTACACGTGTCCGGGGAATTTCCCTGACTGCTTTTATCCTTACCAGCCCAGACTCTACCACTGAGCATTTTGCCCAGGCGTCAATATTAGTCCACCCTCCAACCACGTCCCATCTTCTCAATCACTATCTGGAATGATTCCCTTGTTCCTTCGTTCCCCTTTGTCAGGAGCCTTGTAACGCCCCATTTAGAGAGTAGGAATTCACTGGAGCCTATGCTCTCTTCCCTGCCATGACTCCTGGACAGGTCTGGGTGCATAACCAAATGTTTCAACACTTATTGGTAGCTAGCCAGTGTCATATCCTTGCCCTTTTTAACCATCCCTGGCGTGATGGGAAATTTCTTTCCCAGTGGCAAGAAAGTGTTGCTATCCCCATTATGAAATCAGGTAAACTGCCTCTTCAGATGCGCAGCTATTGTCTGATCAATTAACCAATGTCGTCTGCAAGTTACTTGAAGGGTACAATGAGTCGAATGCAGTATTGGATCCTTGAATCCCGGGACCTTTTGGTTTTGACCCAGAGTGATGTTTGACAATGCTGCTATGCTACAAATAATTTATTCCACCTGGAGTCTGCTACTCGAACAACTTTTGCCAGGCATCAACACTTTGTTGCAGTATTCTTTGATCTGCATAAAGCTTATGATACCACATGGCACCACTACATCTTTTCCACCTTACATGAGTGGGGTCTCAGTGGCTCACTCCCAGTTTTTATCCAGAACTTTCTTTCATGTCGCACTTGTCAGGTACATGTTGGCGCCTCCCATAGCAGCTCTCATTTGCAGGTGAATAGGGCTCAATACGTTTCTGTTTTGAGTGTCTCTTTTTGGTGGCTGTCAGTGGTCTGGTGGCAGCTGTGTGACCTATGGTGCCCCATCTTTCTATGCTGAAGGCTTTTGCAGGTACTTTTGTTCATCTGTGATGTGCATTGCTGAACAGACTGCAGGGAGCAGTATGATCAGTGCAGTCTTGGGCTCTCACTCGAAGCTTCCACATTTCAGCTGCTGACACCTGTGTTATGCATTCTGTTGTCGCCACTCAGTGCATCCCCATCTAAATCTGTATCTTTATGGCTGGTCCATCAATGTAGTGGATTCTCAGCATTTTTTGGACTAGTCTTTGATGCCCTATTGAAATGAAATCCCATCTTTGTCAACTAATGCAATACCAATTGATACACAGACTACTCTACTCTCTTGCAGCTCCAAAGCATTGGTCCAGTCCCATCTACATTATGGGAGTCTTGCATACAACTTGGCATCACCTTCGATGGTACAGATGCTGAACCTGCAACATTACAGATGTTGGACCTTACACACCATTGTGAGGTACGACTGGTAGCTGGAAACTTTTGGACTAGACCCGTGATCAGTCTCCTAGCATCTTCTGCACCAATCACTTATGTGTTACGCATCTGCTGCTGATACGAGGATCCCCCTCCCGCAGCGGCAGCCTAGGTCTGTAGTTAAGATTGCCATCCACATCCAGTCCCTCCCTTTTTTCCCAGGAACTCCAGCTTTCCCCTCTAGAACCTCTTCTCTGGACCCACTCATGTACATCTCTGGTGCATCCAAGGTACACAGCTTTGCCTTGACCTATTAAAAGGTCCGAAATACTTGGCTTCACCGGAAGTCCTCCACCACCAATTCTTCTCCATTCTCAGCATGTTTTTGGTTTCAAAAGTAGTGTATACTGATGGGTCGATGGTTACTGTTCACACTGGCTTTGATTATATTCATGCAAGATGTAATTAATGTCAATCCTTGCTGCGTGGGTGCAGTGTTTTCACTGTGGAGTTGTTAGCCATCTCTCTTGCTCTTGAGCAAATCCATTCCTGTACTGGTGAGTCCTTCCTCTTCTGTAGTGACTCCTTGAACAGTTAACAAGCTCTTGACCAGTGTTACCATCACCATCCCTTGGTCGTGACTATCCAGGACTCCCTTTTTGCCCTCGAACAATGTGGACACTCAGTGGTCTGTGTCTGGACACTGGAACACATTGGGGTTCCAGGGAATGAATTCACTGTCAGGCTGGACAGTTTGGTACCGAAAAGCTGCCTCTTGGGATTGGTATTAGAGAACCAGACCTTTGATCAGTATTATGTCCTCAAGTTCTGGGGATTTGGAGTACAGAATGGCACACTCTGACTTGGCAAACAAACTACAGGCAATGAAGGAGACCATGAATTTGTGAAGGTCCTCCATGCGGACCTCTCATGAGAACTTCATCATTCTTTGCGTTTGCCGTATTTTGCTGACTCGTGGTTATCTCTGGCATGAGAATCCGTCCCACTCTCATTGTGGTGCCCATTTTTGTGGTTGACATTTTGCTGCACTGCCCTAACCTAGCTGCCCTGCAGTGGACTTTTCATCTTCTAGACTTGATACCCCTGGAGTTAATAGATGACGCCTCAGCAACTGAGCTGGTTATACAGGTTATTCGTGAAGGGAGTTTTTATCGGTCTCTCTAAAGGAGGGCACCTCAGCCTTGTGGGCCCATTGAGGTGTTGGCAAAATGCCCTGTTTTGTCTCCTTTGCCCCAACTAGCCAATGGCTGTCTGTGCTTGGTGGTCTGCCATCGCCCTCTCCCTACCTGTCCTTTAGCTCATGTTCCCCTTCTTGCGTGTTCTGTTGTACTTGGTGTTCTTCTTCTGTTGTCCTGTGCTTCTCTCGCCCTGTCCATGTCACTAGTCTTTTCTGTCTATTATTGGGTGCACTGTCTCTGATAAGTGGCAGGGGGGTGGGGGAGGTATCCCCCCATTGCACTGTCTGCCTTTGAGGGCCTCCAGCTGCTCCCTGGATGGAGCAATCACCTGCCTTTCTTCTTTCCCCCCCTTTTCTTCTTCGTTGCTCCTTTCTCTAAATTTTTTGACCTTCAATGACTTTGGCATTTTCTTTCCTTGGGTTTTGCGCACTAGGCCCTTCTTTGGTATGTAGTTTTGTTGAATAGCCTGTTCCAGGTAGGATGGACTGATGATTTCGCATTTTGGACCCTTTGATCATTAAACCAACTAATTAAATCATCTGTGTCTCCTTTGCAAAAGTAATCTCTGGCATTTACCACTGGGTTCTGCAATAGTGGGGACACCCTCTGTCTGTGTTGATCTCCATTTTCTCATTCATCATGTTGCCTCATATCTTTTGTTTACTTACCATGCTCTTTATCCACCTGCATTAGCGCTCTAAATGCTATGCTTTTCTACAACTGTAACCGTGGATTTGAAGGTAGTGTTGCTAAAAGCCCCCTCAGTACCCAGGAACATGCAGAGAACAATTTCCTGTGAATGTAGATCTCTTTCCACATTCCCAACACGTTGACAAGGTGTATCGCATGATTTGCCTGATGGTTGTGCTTGTTGGTTTTCATGTAGAGGAACCATCATTAACCTTCTTTCTGAAACATGCTCTTCAATCAGTTTTTTCTGATGTCTTTAGAAGAAAGGAAGACAATCTGTTTGGTCTTATGTCCTTAGTCTTGGTATGATCACTTCTGTTTGGGTTTGGGATAAAGACAACATCCAAGCGTAAGCAATGACTCTAGCTGCTTGAATGACCTCTCATTCTTGTTGCATTTGAACTAAAAAGATTCCTCAGGACTTGGTGAATTTTGTGGTTGAAACATTCTTACCGCCCACTGAATCTGCTTTAGTTACTGATTATCTGCCAGAGTGCATGGGATCTTGAGCAGCATATCCAGTGCCTCATGCACTGTCTTTGTAAACCAGCAATCCTCCTCCCTTACAGTCCTTCTGGGCTCTGTTGGCATTCTTGTCATAATTTTCTTAAGTCTGGGCATAGCAGCTGTAATCTCTACCTCCTCACATGATACTTTGTTGTTGAGCCTATCTGCGACTCAGCATCTCCGCTATATCATGAGTAGCAACTTTCATTTCCATAATGTTATTATATGAGATACTGAATTTGACTGGTTTGATGCGGCCCACCACAAATTCCTCTCCTGCGCTAACCACTTCATCGCAGGGCAGGAAACGTGCACCCTCTGTCCTCAGTTATTTGTTGGATATATTCTAGTGTCCTTCTTCCCTTATACTTCTTACCCTCAGCAGCTCCCAAGCTAGTAGCATGTAGGTTATTCCCACATGTTGTAACACATGTCCTATCACTTCATCCTTCTTGTGATTGTTTTCCATTTGCTCTGTTTTCCACTGATCCTCCGGAGAACCTCCTCATCCCTTATCTTATCAGTCCACCTAATTTTCAACGTTATCTGGAGCACCACATCTCACATGCTTAGATTATCTTCTGTTCCAGTTTTCCCACTTCCTGTGAATGCTGTGCTGCAAATATATATTCACAGAAATTTCTTCCTTAAATTGTTTGATTCCAGTAGACTTCTCTTGACCAGGAATGCCCTGATTGCCTGTACAAGTCTTCTTTTTGTGTCATCCTTGCTTTGTCCATAATGAGTTTTTTGCTTCGAAAGTAGAATAATTCCTTAACTTCGCCTACTTCATGGTCACCATTCTTGATTTTAAGTTTCTCGCTACTCTCATTTCTGCTACTTTTGTTACTTTCATCCTTCTACGGTTTACTCTCAATCCAGATTCTGTACTCATTAGAAAATCCATTCCAGTCATCGGGTTCCATAAGCCCTAATCACTTTCACTGAGGATTGCAATGTCGTCACTGAGTCTTATCATTGAGATCCTTTGGTTCTGAATTTTAATCCTGCTCTTGAACTTTTCTTTCGTTACTGTCATTACTTCTTCGGTGTATGGTTTGAACATTAAGTGCGAAATACTGCATCCCTCTCTAGTACTTGTACATATGTTATGCTACCTGTCTTTTTTTGAATGCTTTTTCTAGGTTGATAAATCCTATTAGCATGCCTTGGTTTTCTTCAGCCTGGCTTCTGTTACCAAGTGCACTATCCTAAAGCTAAACTGATTGTCATCTTTCAGATTCTCACTAGTCCTTTCCATTCTTCTGTGTATAATTCTTGTCAGCACCTTGGATGCATGAGTTATTAAGCTGATTGTTCGATAGTCCTCACTCTTATTTGCCCTTGTTAGCTTCGAAATTGTGTGGAAGACATTTTTTGAAAAGTCTGATGGTACGTTGCAGTCACGTAGGTTCTACACATCAACACAAATAGTTGTTTGGTTGCCACTTCCACCAGTGATTTTAGAAATTCCAGTAGAATTCTATCTATCCCTTCTGCCTTATTTGATTTCAAGTCTTTTGAGACTTCTTAAATGCTGACTGTAATTCTGCATCCCCTTTGTCTTCAATATTGACTCCCAATTCCTTGTTCTGTCATGTCATCAGACAAGTCCTCCCTCTCATAGAGGCCTTCAATGTACTCTTTCCAGATACCCACCGTTCCCTCTGCACTTCATAGTGGGATTCCCATTGCACCTTTAATGTTACCACCCTTGCTTTTAATATCACTGAAGGTTGTTTTGACTTTGCTGTATGCTGAAGTAGCCCTCCTGACAGTCATTCCTTTTTCTTTCCTGCCTTAGCTGCCCTGTGCTTCCTATTTATTTCATTCCCAAGGAATTTATATTGCTGTATTCGTGTCTCCCCCTGCACATTTTCCCCCTGCAGGTCTGGGGGCTAGAATAGGCCCTAGGTATTCCTGCATGTCGTAAGAGGCAACTAAAAGAAGTCTCTCACATTTCAGCCTTTATGTGATGGTCTCCTGTAGGGTTTGACCTCAATTTTTCAAAATTTTCCCAAAGAGCGAGCCAATTAGGGAAGAGCGCCTTACGTGGTGCGTAGTGGTCTCCATCATGTGCTGAGACCTCTTGCATCCTTCGTCAACGTGGATCTGCACTTCTGCTCATTCTCCAGGTGTTGAGTGAGGTCACCCTCCTGGGTGCATTTCCCTCCATCCCCCGTGCAGTATCGATTTCTGCGCTGTTGACGATAATGGACTTCTTAGCTCGTTTGCACCTGATATCCAGCACGGTAGCCAGACCGTTATGGTGGGGCCGCCATGTACCCTGTTGGTTGTAGCTCCCTGACCACACAGGGATTGCTTTGCCGATGCCTGTAGGGTCCGAGGGATAATCAGGTTGCCACTGGTGCCTTCATCTTGGCCTTCGAGGGTGACACATTTTCCGAGAAGGTCAAGGTGATAGTCTGCTGCTGTGATGTAAAGCCATATATCCCTCCCCTGATGCGGCACTTCAAGTGCTGGAAGTTTGACCATATGTCTTTCTGCTGTTCTTCCAGCGTCACTTGTTGGGATTGTGGACGTCCTTCACATCCCAATACTCCCTGTGCGCTACCTCCCATCTGTGTCTTTCTCATTCGGGACAACGATGGTTCAATCCCGCGTCCAGCCATCCTGATTTAGGTTTTCCGTGATTTCCCTAAATCACTCCAGGTAAATGCCAGGATGGTTCCTTTAAAAAGGGCACGGCCGATTTTCTTCCCCATCCTTCTCTAATTCGATGAGACTGATGACCACGCTGTTTGGTCTCTTCCCCCAAACAAACCAACCAACCCATCTGTGTTTACTGCGGAGAGCAGCATTCACCTAGCTCACTAGACTGCAGGGTTCTCCAGAAAGAAAGAAAAATAATGAAATACAAGACCCTGGACCAACTGACAAACACTGAGCTGAGAGAAAATATGAGAGGGTACATCCTGTGCATAAGATGTCAACCTATGCCGCTGCTACGACAACAGTTCTGATCTTCCGTTCCGCTGCATACAGTTGGCTCTCAGAGCCATCAGACTCCACCTGCCCCCTTGATGTTGGGGGGCACTTCCCTCCCTGTTGCTCCTGCACAACCTACTTCAGGAGCAACACCCCACCAACCATCGGGGACATCAGTACCCACTTCTCAGCTGGAGAAGCATAAGTCTTCTTCAGCTCCTCTTGCCAGGGAAGGGATCACTTGGGTCACTGCCTTCCCAGATTCCTACCAGTAGCAAAGCTGACATCCGCCAATGGCTGAAGCAACCACAGGTAGCTGGTCGTAGAGCTTCACGGTCCTCCTCAGTCCCTGAAACTGAATTAGTGAAGCCCTCCCAGCCGAACAAACCTTAGGAGCAGCGAAAGAAACCTAAAAAGAAAAAGACCCCAATAACCAAGGCACTGCAGTGGCACCCACACCACCACTACCTACAAGCTCTGTGTCTGAGGATGAGGTGGAGATTCTGGTGTCCACTGAGGACGTAAATCTTACTGGGCCCTCAGACACAATGGATGTTGATCGCACAGGTACTCATCTGGTGGCAGCAGGTGACCCTGAGGCATAGACTGCCCCATTGAGTGTTTCATGCCTTCCCAGTCTCACGATCACGTAATATCCTCCAGTGGAATTGCAGTGGTTTTTTCCACCACCTGGCTGAGCTACGGAAACTGTTACGCTTTACACCTGCTTTCTACAATGCCCTCCAGGAGACCTGGTTCCTGGCAATGCAGACCCCTGCCCTCCATGACTGTAAGGGATTACAGGAACCGTAGTGACTATAGTAGAGTGTCAGGTGGAGTTTGTGTCCATGTCCTGAACTCAGTATGTAGTGAACCTGTGACCCTTCAAACCCCTCTTGAAGCTGTGGCTGTTGGGATGAGGACGATGCAGGAAATAACTGTCTGCAATGTATATCTTCCTCAAGATGGTGCAGTAGCCCTGAACGTATTGGCTGCACTGATTGATCAACTCCCTAAACCTGTCCTACTTTTGGGAGATTTTAACATGCATAATCCCTTGTGGGATGGCGCCATACTTACTGGCCATGGTAGGGACGTCGAAAATTTACTGTCACAACACGACCTCTGCCTTTTAAATACAGGTGCCCCCACACATTTCAGTGTGGCACATGGTACACATTTGGCCATTGATCTCTCGGTTCGCAGCCCTGGCCTTCTCCCATCTATCCACTGGAGAGCACATGACGACCTGTGTGGTGGTGACCAGTTTCCCATCTTCCTGTCACTCCCCCAGCATCATGCCCACAGGTGCCTACCCAGATGGGCTTTAAACAAGGCAGACTGGGAAGCCTTCACCTCTGCTGTGACCACTGAATCTCCCCTACATGGTGCCATCAATGTTGTTGTTGAGCAGCTCACTACAGTGATCAATTCCTCGTTCTTTAGGGTGCCCCCAGCGAAAGACAGTCCCTTGGTGGTAGCCGGAAGTCACTGAGGCAATTACAGATATCGGCAAGCTCTACAGCGACATAAGTGGCACCCTTCACTAGAGCACCTAATAGCCTTTAAGCAGCTCCGTGCCCCCCGTTCGCCGGCTTATAAAACGACGGAAACAGGAGCGTTGGGAGAGGTACGTGTCGACAGTTGGGTGCCATACATCACCTTCCTAAGTCTGGACGAAGATCAGACATCTCTTTGGGCGCCAGACCCCAACAGGTGCCCCTGGGATAAATATCAATGGTATTTTATCTACCAATGCAAACATAATTGCCAAGCACTTTGCTGAGCACTATGCTAGAGCCTCTGCGTCGGAGAACTACCCCCAGCCTTTTGCACCCCCAAACGATGAATGGAATGGAAAGTTCTCTCATTCACTACACGCAACAGTGAACCCTATAACACCTCATTTACAGAGTGGGAGCTCCTTAGTGCCCTTGCACATTGCTCCGACACGGCCCCTGGGTTCGATCGGATCCACAGTCAGGTGATTAAACATCTCTCACCTGACTACAAGTGACATCTTGTCATCTTCAACCAGATCTGATGCGATGGCATCTTTCCATCGCAATGGCGGGAGAGCACCATCATTCTGGTGCTCAAACCCGGTCAAAACCCACTTTATGTGGATAGGTACTGGCCCACAGCTTTACCAACTTTCTTTGTAAGCTGCTGGAACGTATGGTGTGTCGGCAGTTGGGTGAGTCCTGGAGTCTTGTGGCCTACTGGCTCCATGTCAGGGCAGCTTCCACCAGGGTCGCTCTACCACTGATAATCTTGTTGTGTCCCTTGAGTCTGCCATCCGAACAGCCTTTTCCATACGCCAGCATCTGGTTGCCATCTTTTTTGACTTACTTAAAGCATACGATATGACCTGGCGACATCATATTCTTGCCATGTTGTATGACTGGGGTCTCTGGAGCCTGCTCCCAGTTTTTATCCAAAACTTCCTGTCACTCCGTACTGTACGTGTCCAAGTCAGTGCCTCCCATAGTTCCCCCTGTATTCAGGAGAATGGCATTCCGCAGGGCTCTGTATTGAGTGCGTCTCTATTTTTAGTGGCCATTAACGATATAGCAGCAGTTGTCGGGTCGTCGGTCTCACCTTCTCTGTGTGCGGATGACTTCTGCATTTCGTACCGCTCCTCCGGTACTGGTGTTGCTGAGCGGTACCTACAGGGAGCCACTCACAAGGTGCAGTCATGGGCTCTAGCCAATGGCTTCCAGTTTTCAGCTGTGAAGTCGTGTGTCCTGCATTTCTGCCTGCATCGCACCATTCATCCAGAACCAGAACTTTACCGTAATGATGATCCACTCACTGTATTGGAGACATATCAATTCTTAGGACTGGTTTTCGACACCTGATTGACTTGGTTACCTCACCTTCGTCACCATAAGAGGAAATGCTGGCAGCACCTCAATGCTCTCTGCTGCCTGAGCAACACAAACTAGGGTGCAGATCGTTCTACACTACTGTAGCTCTACACAGCCCTTGTTCAATCCCGCCTTGACTGTGGGAGTCTGGTTTACGGTTTGGCGGCACCCTCAATATTGCGTTTACTTGACCCAGTGCACCACTGTGGAGTTCGCCTAGCGATGGGAGCTTTTAGAACGAGTCCGGTGACCAGGTCCTGGTGGAGACCGGAATTCATCCATTGAAGGTTAGGTGTGCACAACTGCTCGCCAGTGACATTCGACACGTTCGTAGTTCTCCTGCGCATCCAAATTACCGTCTCCTTTTCCCACCAATGGCGGTTCATCTCCGGCATCGGCGGCCCAGGTCAGAGCTTACGATTGCAGTTCATGTCCGCTCCCTTTTATCTGAACTGGAGTCCTCCCCATTACCACCTCTTCTTGAGGTCCATTCACATAGAGGTCCATTCACATATGCCTCCATGGTGTACACCTAGGCCGCAGATTCTTCTCCTCCTTTCGCATGGCTTTAAGGACTCCATTAAACCTGCGGCTCTCCGCTATCACTTCCTCTCGATTCTCGACATGTACCAGGGCCATGAAGTGGTTTACACTGATGGCTCAATGGCTGATGGTCACAAAGGCTTTGCGTACATTCATGCAAGACATATTGAACAGCACTCTTTGCCAGATGGCTGCAGTGTTCTCACTGCAGAGGTGGCGGCCATATCTCGTGCTCTTGAGCACGTCCGCTCATGCCCTGGTGAGTCATTTCTCCTGTGTACTGACTCCTTGAACAACCTACAAGCTATCGACCAGTGCTACCCTCCCAATCCTTTTGTAGCATCCATTCAGGAGTCCATCTATGCCTTGGAACGGTCCCGGTATTCAGTGGTGTTTGTGTGGACCCCGGGACACGTCAGAATCCCAGGCAACGAACTTGGCATCAGGCTTCTGTAGATGAGCATCTCCGAAACTGACCTGCGTTCTGTCTTATGCCGCAGGGTTTTTCGGCTTTGAGAGACAAAATGGCAGAACAGTATGCACAACAAACTGCGTGTCATTAAGGAGACTATGAATGTGTGGAAGTCTTCCATGTGGTCCTCTCGCATGGAATTGGTTGTCCTCTGCCTGCTCCGCATTGGCCACACTTGGCTAACGCGAGGTTACTGCCTCCATCATGAGGACCCACCTCGGTGTCGCTGTGGCTCACAAATGACGGTCGTCCACCTCTTGCTGGACTGCCCACTTTTAGCCGCTCTGCGGTAGACTTTTAACTTTCCCAGCACCCTACCTTCAGTGTTGGGTGACAATACTTTAACAGCGGCTTTAGTTTTATGTTTTATTCGTGAGGGTGGGTTTAATCATTTGATCTAAGTTTTAGCGCATGTCATTTGTCCCTCTGTGTCTTCCACCCTAGTGCTTTTAGGATGGAGGTTTTAATGTGTTGCAGAGTGGCTGGCTTCTCCTTTTTATTCTCATGGTCAGCCAGCCATGGTAATCTGCTCTCTTGTTTTGATCTCTTCTACATGTTTCTTGCGTCTCTCCATGGTTTTCATGTCCGATTTTGTCCATTTTAGTATTTGTTGCCCTTGTGTCATTCTTTTCTCCTTCCTTGCAGCTATGTTTTGTATGTCTTGATTATTTTACTCTCATCCTTGTGGAATTATTTTAATCGGAACAAGGGACCGAAGTCCTAGCAGTTTGGTCCCGCCACCTCCCCCCCTCTTTTAAACCAACCAACCTGCACATTTTTGTACTTCCTCCTTTCAGCGATCAATTGAAGTATTTCTTCTGCTACACAGGGTTTCTTCGCAGTTACCATCCTTGCACCTATGTTTGTTTGTCCAACATCTGTGACTGCCCTTTATAGAGACGTCCACTCCTTTTCAACTGAACTGTCTACTCTGGTATTCCTTATTGCAGTATCCACGTTCTTAGCAAACTCCAAATACATCTCCATCATTCCTCAGTACTTTAGTATCCCACTTCCTTCCACACTGATTCTTCTGGATGATTGCTTTCATTGTACTCCTTAAATTGTGACCTGACTTGCTGGGGACACTTCACAATCCAATCGCTGTCTGACCGTAATGTAATCCTGCTGGAATCTTCTTGCGTCTCCAGGTCCTTTCCAAGTACACTAGGGTGACAAAAGTAATGTGATAGCGATATTCACATGTACAGATGGTGGTAGTATCACATACAA
The DNA here is from genome assembly GCF_023864345.2 of Schistocerca serialis cubense. Classification (NCBI taxonomy): domain Eukaryota; kingdom Metazoa; phylum Arthropoda; class Insecta; order Orthoptera; family Acrididae; genus Schistocerca; species Schistocerca serialis. The sequence goes on from NC_064638.1 coordinate 704,187,515, forward strand.
AAAGTATAAAAAGGTAGTGCATTGGCAGAGCTATCATTTGCACTCAGATGATTCATGGGAAGAGGTCTCCAACATTTTACAGCTGCAGTACAGGAATTAACAGACTTTGAACACAGAATGGTAGTTGGAGCTAAACATGTGGAACATTCCATTTTGGAAATTGTTAGGGAATTCAATACTCTGTGATCCGCAGTGTCAAGAGTGTCCCAAGAATACCACATTTCAGGCAGTACCTTTCACCACAGACAATGCAGTGGCCAACAGCCTTCACTTAACGACAGAGCAGCTGCATGTGTGTAGAGTTGTCAGTGGTAACAGATAAGCAACACTGCTTGAAATAACAATTGAAATCAGAGTGAGATGTACAACAAACATATTCGTGAGGACAGTGCAGCAAAATTTGACATTAATGGGCTATGGCAGCAGATGACCGACACAAATGCCCTTGCTAACAGCACATCATCACCTGCAGCTTCTCTCCTGGGCTTGTGACCATATCAGTTGGACCCTAGACAACTGGAAAATATGGCCTTGTCAGATGAGCTGCAGTTTCAGCTGGGTAGAGGTGATGCTAGTGTTAGTGTGACGCAGATCCCATGAAGCCATGGACCCAAGTCGTCAACAAGTCACTGTGCAAGCTGGTGGTTGCTCCATAATTGTGTGGGCTGTATATACGTGGTTTGGACTAGGACCTCTGGATGTTGAGTTACTTGGAGCCCATTTGCAACCATTCATGGAAGTCATGTTCCCGAACAGTGATGGATGACAATGCACCATATCACTGGGCCACAATTGTTTGAAGAACATTTTGAACAGTCCGAGCATGTAGTATGGCCACTCAGATAACCTAACATGAATCACATCAAACATTTATGGGACATAATTGAGAGGTTAGTTTGTGCACAAAATCCTGCATTGGTGACATTTTCACACTTACGGACTGCTATAGAGACAATATGGCACACTATTTCTGCAGGGGACTTCCAGCGGCTTGTTGAGTCCATTACTGCACTACACTCGGTAAATGGAGGTCTGACAATGTAGGGAGGTATCCCACGACTTTTGTCACCTCATTGTATATCTCCTCCTCTTGTGATTATTGAACAGTGCATTTGCTATTACTATCTGAAATTTATTTGCAGAACTCAGTTAGCCCTTTTCTCTCTCGTTCCTGTTACCAAGCCCATATTCTCTCATAACTCTTTCTTCTGTTCCTCCTCCTACACCTGCAATCCAGTGCCCCATGATTATTAGATTTTCATCTCCTTTTACATACTGAATTACCTGCTCAGAACACTCATATAGTTTCTCCATCTTTTCATCTTCTGCTTACCACATTGGGTGGTACACCTGAGCTATTGTTGTTTGCATAAGTTTGCTGTTGAATCTGATGGTAATGAACCTATCACTGAACTGTTCAAAGTAGTCACTGTCTGCCCTATCTTCTGTTCATAACAAATCTTGCCCCTGTTTTAACATTTTCTGCTGCCATTCTTACCCTATATTCTTCTGACTGGAAATCCTTGTCTTCTTTCCATTTCACTTCACTGACCCATATGATATCTAGATTGAGCCTATGTTCCAACTTGTGATGTTCCATGTTGTATGCCTCATAGAATGTCGTACTGATGCTGGTTATTCCACCTTTTACTCAGGTTAACCTCCTCCTTGGCATTCCCTTTCTGGAGATCCGAATGCCTTGTAGGTACGTTTTATGTCTCTTCAGTGCAGTGGTTTCCATTACCCCTTCTGCATCCCCATGCTGTTGGTCATTGCTTTTTCTTCCGCTTTTTAGGAGCACTTTCCCACTGCAAGAGCAAGATGTTCTGCAAGCAGATGATGAATAAATAAAAACTTTGTTTCTCCCTTTACCCAAGACATTGTTACATTAATTTAGCAACTGGATCAGGGAGTCATATCATCATTTAAAGCTCATTATCAATATGAACTGCACACTTAAATAATAAATCCTTATAAGGAAATGGCAACATTCTTTAAATCTGACGACTGTTGCTTATTCAATAGGCCTAGCATGGCATAGTATGTCAGATCCCAATTAGGAATTGCTGGAACAAGTTTTCCATTGAAGAAAACACGACATATGGAGAACGTAGTGACACGTGTTACAACAACAATGACATTCAGTCTGCATGCTGTGTTCTCCAGTGTAATACGTGAAACATTGAACAATGTAAATAAAGTCTTATGTGGGTCAAGACACAAAGTGAATCAAATCACTTGATGAGCATTAAACAATATGCGCAAAAGAAAATGTAGGAAGTAGTCTGCGAAAAAAGGTTATTAACTTTTTTAAAGCAGTGGAAAAATGAAACTACAGTTGCTTGTAGACAGTGTTGTAAATTTTCATGTACTTTGTTGTGTATTTTATATAAAGTACTGCAGTACATAATTTGATTTGAAGTTACTGTAATATTATAGTTTGGTCACCAATTGAGTGAGGTTTACGTAATTAATGCATTAGGTATGTTTTTTTAAATGTTTTACTTCTAATGCCTTTTAAGTGTAAATTCTGAACAGTATATAGTACAGTATAGCATTGCATTATGTACTTTTCCAAACTTTACATGTGTAGTTTGTCCTTTCACAGCTCACTCGTGGTATACCACAGTTAAGCCATAATTCAGGGCTAAAGTGTGTCCCCCGACAATCAAGTTGTATCAGCTTCTAGTGTGTTTTCAGAATTGTGGTTTGGTATTTACAATATAAAAAGATGTGAAAACTGAGATTTGTTAACATTTACACTTGGTTTTTACTAATTTTTAAATTGTATTTTCATTTTATGCTAGAATATGACATGTTTATGTTTCCAATTTTAGGCATACTATAGGGCAGCAAAAGCAGCATTGGGAAGTGGTGACACTGACAAGGCTCTGCATTTTATAGAAAGAGGCATCCGTGCTTGTGCAAACCCTGCAGATTTACACAAGCTGAAAGCTGAAATAACTGGTAATAGTAAGTCTGAAAAAACTCTCATATTTGTAGATAAAGTTGTCAGTTATTTTATTCATGGTGCTTCCAATGCTGTTTGTTACAGGCTGTGCCAATTGTGACTGCAAGACTGTAGAGGATAAGCAAGAAGATGTAAGTTTTTATATGTTTAACTATTTTCCTCCTCCTCAAAAAACACTTTCTGGATTATGTATGATACCTTGTTCCAGTCATACATGATATGTGTATCAGAGGGAATTCAATTACAGTCATAGTCTTTTCATGAGATACATATAAAACAAAGTGCTACATTGCTTAATTCTTTGTGGGACTTATATACTTTGAATATCAGCGGTGATCTCTCAGTGTCTGTGTTGTAGTGCCTGCCACTGGGATTGGATGAGCACGACCATGACACTTTCACACTCAATTAATGAGCCAATCACAAAAAATACTGTCATCCACCCCCCCCCCCCCCCTCTCTCTCTCTCTCTCTCTCTCTCTCTCTCTCTCTCTCTGTTGTTTATATTCGATTTTAGAATTTGCGTTAAGGATTCACACATCACTCACGTGACAGTTTGTACTACCATATTTTATTTATTTGTTTCAAATCTTCATGCTACAATTTCTCACCATTGTTGTATTCATATCGGGTCTCCAGCTGTAACATCTCGATATCTGGACACAATATTTCGGCTGTCCACCTGTCCACCATCTTCAGGTGAGTAGGCCGTTGCACTATCTCTCCGGAACTGAAATCAAACAAGCCGCGGCGGTTCCTTTATACACCGACCGTGGGTCCACCACGGCTGCGCGAAAATAACTGCCTTGCAGTGACAGGCAAAACATCGCACCAGTGGTGAAAGCTCGCAGAAACGATAAATCAATATCAAACATTGTTGACAGTTCTTGAAGACTAAGACAAGGTCCATTGTTACTTAATGTCAAACAGAACAGGGTTCCAACTCTTACTTAAAGAATACCCCTTATCTCTGTTTATATTATTGTCAGATAGCCAGATTTCAATGGCTTCTTTCACTACACAGTCCCAATACCGCGACACAGGGGCAATCACTTGTGTCTCATCGTACAACATTTTATGTACTTCTGTAAAACAATGTTCTGCCACTACAAATTTTTTTGGCTGAAATAAACACGTGTGGTGGTGATGCTCCACCCAACGATCCTGGACTGTACGAATTGTTTGTCCAATATAGACCTTCCTGCAATGGCAGGGAATCTTGTAGACTCCAGGCTTTCTCAAGCCTAAATCGTCCTTCACTGAACCCAACAGGGCTCTGGTCTTAGCTGGCGGACTGAAGACATTTTTAATATTAAATTTCTTTAAAATTCTACTTATTTTTGAAGATCTTCTCCCCACAAAAGGTAGGAATGCCACCGATTTGGTTCTATCTTCCATTGGTTCCCGCGAAGGTCCAATCTGTAGAGCACGACAGAACTGATTGTCAGTATAACCATTCTGCTTGAACACAGCTTATAGATGGTCCAGTTTGTGTTTCAAACTATCTGCATCTGAGATGGCATAAGCTCTTTTTACCAATGAACATAGGACCCCGTTGTGTTGGTGCAATAGACAACAACGTGAAGATTTTGGTTCGTATGCATGGGCTTAAGATAAACACTGTGTCCTAATGTCCCATCATCCCTCCTGTAGACCAAGACATCTAAAAACGGTAGTTTTCCATCCTTTTCAACTTCCACTGTGAACTTAATATTGGGATGCAGGCAATTAAAATGATGTAGGAAATGATGTAGAGCATCCCTCCCATGTGACCAAACCATGAACATATTGTCGACGTATCTCCAGAATCAAGTTGGTTTAAGAGCACCATCTTCAGCACCATGTCCTCAAAATATTCCATAAATAAATTGACAACTATGAGCGATAGCGGACTCCCCATAGCCACTCCATCAGTTTGTTCAAAGTATTTCTCATTAAATAAAAAATATATCAACAACAACACATGGCGACAAAGCTTAGTTGTTTCTTTGTCCACTTTTCTGTCAATTAATTGCAAAGAATCTTCAAGAGGAACTCTGGTAAACAGAGACGCAACATCAATACTAAACAGCACATCTGTGGGACTGAGACACAAAGGCTTCAAACACTGAATAAAAACCAGAGAATTGGAAATATGGTGTTCACATTCTCCGACATGGAGACTGAGAATGGAGACTAAATACTTGTAAGTAGGAGTGCCCAAATTGCTGACAATAGGCCGAAGGGGTATTCCCTGTTTGTGTACGTTAGGTAAACAGTATAATCTCGGCAGGACTGCAGCACCAAGTCAAAGTTTTTTAAGAACATCATCAGATAATGAAGTGTTCTTCAAAAGTGAAAGTGTCTTCCATTTTATACATTCAGTTGGATCATTTTTCAATCTTCGGTATGCCGAGTCTGCAAGCAAAAGATCCAGTTTATCCACATAATCGTTCCGCGAAAGAAGAACCGTTGCATTGCCCTTGTCTGCTGGAAGAATTACTAAATCCTGGTCTTCTCTGATGGAATTGATCGTGGCTCTTTCAAGCGAGGAGATGTTACGTTGCAGGGGTGGCACCCGATGCAATGTATGAGAGACCTCTTGCCTAACCTCATCAGCTAGATAGTCAGGAAACCTGGTCACCACTTGTTCAGCGGCGGAAATGGATTCTGTAATGGGAACATTCCTGGGTGTAGGTGCAAAATTCAATCCCTTTTCCAATACTGCCAGCGTAGCATCGTCCGGTTGTTTGGTTGTGAGACCCTTTGATGACATCTGTCAACATGTTGTGATCAATCTCACAATGAATTGTTATGCTGAGAACGTTTACGGAGCCACATCTTACAATTGTTGTTTTCGTACAACTGAGTTACACACAGAGGTGGTCGGGACTTGTGGCAGTTTATTTAGAGTGAGAGTTATGTGCAGGATACTCCTGAGAAACCGTGCTAGCTAACTCAACCCAATTTTCGAAAACAAAGCAAAGCCCAGTCCATGCCAGTTCAAAGTTCTGCCTATGACAGTCAGAGTTCACAGTAGTAATACTTATGCCAGACTGACAGCACACTTGCTGCAAGCTCCACAGATCTCATCACAACTAACTTAGATCAACTCTGGTTTGGCTTATAAGGCTGATTGTGGGGTTGTCTCATCAGAGGGCACACTTGATGACCGGCACCCTTCGGGTCGTGACCCTACACCGGTCACAGTATTATTCGCCAGCTATGCAGTTTCTATAGTCATGTTGTGCAGTGCCACTACATCACCCCCTCCGCAGCCCCCCCCCCCCCCCCCACACACACACACAAATAGCAGCAGCAATGACCACTAGGAGAGAAGCAAGTGGTGCATGATCCAAAACAGGCCATCTGAAAAGGGGGAGGGTTGACATCCATGGACATCACTGCAGAAGCCGAGTCAGGACTAGTGTTGAGAGAAATAGATGGTTGTTGACCTGGATGGCCACGATAGTTGAGGCAGTGGTAACTGGTGACATGCAGAACACAAAAGTGAAGTGAGATAAGGAATCAATCATTACTAACCACATAGAGCCCAAACAACAGGCCAGTAAAATCTAAGTAGAAATGCTCTCATGGCTCCATAGCATGTGGCCAGGAAGAAAACCATTGGGGATATGCTCCATTGGGTAGTGTGCTTGAGGCACAGCTCTTTCGGCCAAAGAGGGGGAGGAATTAGGATGCACAGCATTCCTCAGCCAAGGTCTAAAACGGAACTGCTTGGTTCAGGGTAATTTATGCTACCATAGTCAGTAGGGATGAAATTTGGCCCCTGGTATCATGTCTGGCCACTTGTGTTGTACAAAGTGAGCCTGATGGTGTAACATTGGGTTATTGCAGGAGGCAGCCACAATGTTGTGTAATGTTAAGGGAAAAGTTGAAACATCCAGATATGACTCAAACTGGAAATACGTCAATTCAGTTTGGCCAAAATTTAGTTGGGTTGCTTGGGGAATATGGACAGCACTACTGCCTTTTTGTGGAACATCGCTGTTCGATAGTGGACAGAATAGTGAAAATTAAATAAGTACAATATCCACTGCTTAAGGTGATGTGGACAAACCCAGTCTGGTAAGTAATGTTCAGGACCAAAGATGATGAGCAATAGGTAACAATCTGAGACAGGAAGAAATTTGTGTCCATAAAGCAATAATTTAAATTTCTGAGGCGTGTGAATCATAGTAAGAGTCTCCTGCTCTATTTGAGAATAGCATTCCTGGGAATTGGATAATGTCTTAGAAGCACATGCATCATGGCGCTTAGTACCATCGATGTATTTATGGGACAAGATGCACTGATACTGTCAGGAACAAATCAGTTGCTACTATCACAGGCAGACCAGGGTTGCATCTGCATCAACATCACAGCTCTGCAATTCGCAGCTACTATCATATACAGAGCAGGGTTGTATCTGCATCAACAGCATTACTCTGCAATTCACATTTGGGGGTTTGGCAGAGGGTGTACACAACCTCTTTCAGGTTATTTCTTTAGCATTCCACACTCAGATAGCACCTGAGAAAATGAACACGTAAAAATTTCCATTCGAACTCTTGATTTCTCTTATTTTACTGTACTGTAATTTTTCTATATGTAGGTTGAAATCAACAAAATATTTTTGCTCTTGGAGGAGAAAGTTGGTGATTGAAATGTTGTGAAAAGATCTCGCCACTATGAAAAACGCCTTAGTTGTAATGAGAGCCACCCAAGCATATGCATCATATGTTACTCCGTCTCCCGTTTCATGATAATACACAATGAGCAGCCCTTCTCGGAAATTTTTCAATGTCCTCCATCAGTGCTATCTGCTAAGGATCCCATATCAACAACACTCCTGCAGAGGACAAAAAGTGCAGTGTAGGCAGCCTCTTTAGTAGACTTGTTACATCTTGTAAGTATACTAATAATAGTATGCAGTCTTTGGTTCGCCTTGTGCTCAACATGTGATGGTTCCAGTTCCAGTTGTTCAAGATTGTAATCCCTAGGTATGTAGTTGAATTTGACAGCCTTTAAATTTGTATTCCTTTTTTTTTTAACCGTGATTTAACAGTGTCTGCTTTGTATCCTTGTGGAGAACCTCACGTTTTTTATTGTTTTGATTCCAAACAACTTTAGCACTGTACACATTTCTTTTCGAAATCACTTTTGACTTCGTTTTGACCTTCTGATGACTTTAATAGACAGTAAATGACAGCATCCTCTGTAAACAATCTAAGGAGACCATTCACATTGTCACTCAAATTGTTTTTTAGATTAGAAACAGCAGAGGACGTATAACACTTCCTTGGGCAATGCTAGATATTACTTCTGTTTCACTCAACGACTTTCAGTAAACTACTATGAACTGTGCCCTTTCTCACTGGAAATCATGAGTCCTTCCGCACAGCTGAGAGAATACTCCATAGGCATGCTTTTTGATTAGGAACTTTTGGTAGGCTATGTTTCCAGTTGCATTGCTTGCTTAAGACAGTCTGTAAAGCCTGGAATGCTTGTTGACAGCAACACGACTATTCGAAATGTGCACTGTGGCATTGGAGCTAGTTCATTGGCTGAGAGAATTCTGCCAGGTTTGCAGTGAATCAAATTTAGCAGTTGATCTTACCCAGAAGTACCTTTTAAGTCTTTCATATTCGGTAGTGACTGTGTTTTATCTATTGCTGGAACATAATCCTGTGCTGGATCTAGTCCATTTTCTGAGAGTTTAAATCCTAAAATGTCAAGGAAGTTTGCATGAAAGAACATTTGTGCTTTGTATTTATTTCACTGTCAGCCTATGGAATGAAGGCTTAAGCTTGTGAGGGTGATCCTCATGACTTCCACCTATGACTAAAATATCATGAAGGTATGTGACACAGATGTAGTAACTGATCCATAAATTGTTGAAATATGGCAGGGGCTGAAGAGATTCTGAAAGCTAACCTTTGTAACTTTATAATGGTAAAGGCTCCATGGCATATTTAGCATTAGATAATCCCCTGATGCTGGAAAACAGGCTTCTGTGAGGTAAATTTTACCATATAAAGTGCTGTGCACTAATTCTGCGGAGTTGTTCTGGGATTAGTAAAGGATAAGTTCCCACTTCTACCTGTAACTTTAAAATCACCACACAGTCTCAAGGTGCCGTTGGGTTTGCATACTGTTACCAGAGGGGTGGCCTACTGACTATGGGAAATAGGTGATATGTCTTCATGAACAAGCCTGTCTAGCTCTGTTTTGAGAACATCCTTTAGTGCCAAGAGCTTGGGGTGAGCTTTGAAGAAATGTGGTGGAGCCATTACTTTGAGTGATGTGATCTTGAACATCAGTTGTCTTCTCTAATCCACCACATCATAGCTGGAGATTAATCACCTTCCTTCAGTTTCTCTTGCCAATCACAGGCTGCTGGTCGCAGGGCTTCACGATCATCTTTGCCTGAAACTAATTCAGAGAAGCCCTTGCCATCATCGAAATCATCTGAGGATAGGAAAGACAAGAAAAAGCCCTCCAAGAACAACAACATTCCAGTGGCCTCAGCCGTGTGGAGTGGCTGTGTGGTTTGAGGTGCCAGGTCACGAATTGTGCGGCCCCTCCCGCTGGAGGTCTGAGCCATCCCTCAGGCATGGGATGGGCATGGGTGTGTGTGTGTGTGTGTGTGTGTGTGTGTGTGTGTGTGTGTGTGTGTGTGTGTGTTGTACTTAGCATAAGTTAATTTAAGTAGCGTGTAAGTCTAGAGACCAGTGACCTCAACAGTTTGGTCCCTCAGGAATTCACACACATTTGAACAGTGGCCTCCATGCCACCAGATCCCGCCTGTACCACTACTGTGGGCAAGGCAAAGATTCCAGCACTCCCTGAGGCCCGGGTTCACACAACACAATGGAACCCGGAATCTGTGTACACTGATGCCATAACCCCTAAACCAGTGGCGGCAGATGACCCTGGGCCATAACCTGACCCCCTTGGTCCGTTCATGGCCTCATGGTACATTGACAACATTATTCTCCAGTGGAATCTTAGCAGTCTTTTCCACCACCTGGCCGGGCTATGACATCTTTTAAACACTTCCGCTGCCTTCTGCATTGCCCTTCAGGAGACTTTGTTTCAGCAACATGCAGCCCAACCATTTGTGGATACCGGAGATATTGTAAGAATCGTGCTACCTGTGATAGGAAGTTGATTGAAGTTTGCACGTATTAGCCACAGCCTGGGGGATGTTTCCAGAATGAGATTTTCACTCTGCAGCGGAGTGTGCGCTGATATGAAACTTCCTGGCAGATTAAAACTGTGTGCCGGACCAAGACTCGAACTCAGGACCTTTGCCTCTGCCATGTCTCCGCAATATCCTTTCTTTCAGGAGTGCTAGTTCTGCTGGGTTCGCAGGAGAGCTTCTGTAAAGTTTGGAAGGTAGGAGGCGAGATACTGGCAGAAGTAAAGCTGTGAGGACGGGGCGCGAGTCGTGCTTGCGTAGCTCAGTTGGTAGAGCACTTGCCCGCGAAAGGCAAAGGTCCCGAGTTAGAGTCTCGGTCCGGCACACAGTTTTAATCTGCCAGGAAGTTTCAGTTATTACCTTTATTGAATCTGTGATAGTTCTCTTGTGGAGCACACAACATTTGTAGCATCATACAGATCTTTGATGATGACTAGAATCCTCCATGGTTTACCATACTTCTGCAACATCTGCCACAGCACTTTGTTTCACAGCATTGAAGACCTCTCCAAAATCAGTGAATGGCAGGTACATATTTGCTTGGAATTCTTTGCTTTGCTCTGATATGATACTAAAAGTATTAATAAAATCAACACAACTTTGTTATGCCCGAAAACCGCCCTGTTACACAGTCAATTTTCAAATAAATCTTTAATCATGTTTAAAATAATTTTGGTGTGACCCTTACTGGGCACTGACAGGAATGTAATACCACGGCAGTTGTTACAATCTGACAAATTTCCTTTCTTTTGGTGCTTCACCACCAATCCACTTTTTCACTCCTTTAGGGATTTCTCTTTGAGCCAAATGTGCTTCAGCAAGGGATGGAGCATGTTGACAGTACTTTTGATATCAGATTTTAACAGCTCCGGTGCCCTGTTGTCTAGGCCTGGAGCCTTTGCATTTTGTAAGCTTCTCAAAGTACTCCTAATTTCACCCATTATGGAACATTGCAGATTTATATCTTGATCTGCTTCAATTCCTTCGGGAACATCCCTCACCTGTTCCTTTTGGTTGTCTTCATGATTTAACAACTCCTTGAAATATTCCTTCCATCTCTGTAATGCTGCATTTTGGTTTTTAGTCACCACCCCCATCCTTGCTCTTAACTAGTTCTTCATGTCATAAAATTCTTCAATGAGAGTCGTTTGGTGGTATTGAGCAGCTTCTTTATATTTCCTTTTCTTGGTGCCTTTTCTGTTAACTGTGCTCTCTCATCTATCCATTTCCTTTTATCTCACCATATCTCAGTTTTCACTCTTTTGTTTGCCTCCATGTGTGCTTCATGTGTATCGATCTTCTCCACGTTTGTGTTAGAAGAATTTAACTTTTGTTTTAATTCTTTCTCACAGTTAATTTCATTCCATATGTCATTAGAGATCCATTTGTTTCTTAGATATGTCTCAAATACTAGTATATTCCCTCTAACATTCCAAAAGCTGTCTTTAAGCTTTTGCTAATGTGTTTCAATTCCTTCCTGCAGAAAGTTTTTGTCGGAGAGGACCTGGAATCTTTTTTGTAGTTCAAAGGCAAATCTTTGTTTGATGTGTTGGTCTTTTAACCTTATGACACATATTTTTTTGCTTCTTTGATTGAGCTAGGTTTTATTTGCCACTATCTTCATGCTGAACTGAGTCAATACTAGGTACCGGTCACTTCCAATGTCCGTTCCTCTCTTACTACTGACATTTAGCAGAAAGTGTTGAAACTTACGGGTTATGGGTATGTGATATGGCAAGGCCCTCATTATCTTATGGCAGTTACAATTTAGAAACAGTGTATCTCCAATGACTAGGTCATGCTCAGTGCACAGATCTATCAGCATTTCACCATTTGCATTTCTGTTCCCAATGCTGTGTTCATCTACGATGTGTTTAAGACCTTTGTTTTCTGAACCAACTTTTGCGTTCAAGTCTCCAATTGAAATTTGTGTGTCTCTGCAGTTAGTTGTCTAAGGACTCCCATTTAGCTCTGTATAAAAAGCATCCTTTAATTCTCCTTCAGCCACATGAGTAGGTGCATAGCATTGAATTACAGTGATATTTCATACATTTGTTCTAAAATGTGTGGTTGTTATCCTTTCTGACACTGGTTTCCACTGTAGTAAGCTCCCTCTCCAGTTTTTAGATAGCAAGAGTCCTACACCATTCCTATGCGTTGCATCTTTACCTGTTTGCCCTACATACAGCAACTCTCCATCATTTTGTGTTTGGACTTCCCCCCACATTCTGGCCACTGTATTGCACTTTGTCCCGCCAATATATCCAATCTGTTGTTGTTATGTTCTTGAATCCAGAGACTGGTTAGATGCAGCTCTCAATGCTACACTATCCTGTGCAATCTCTGAGTAACTACTGCAACCTACATCCTTTTGAATCTGCTTAGTGTATTCATCCCTTGGTCTCCCTCTATGATTTTTCCCCTCCATGCTTCCCTCCAATACTAAATTGGTAATCCCTTGATGCCTCAGAACGTGTCCTACCAATCGATCCCTTCTTCTAGCCAAGTTGTGCCACAAATTCCTCTTCTCCCCAATTCTATTCAATACCACCTCATTAGTTACGTGATCTACCCATCTAATCTTCAGCATTATTCTGTAGCACCACGTTCAAAAGCTTCTATTCTCTTCTTGTCTAAACTATTTATCGTCCACGTTTCACTTCCATACATGGCTACACTCCATAAAATTCTTTCAGAAATGATTTCCTGACACTTAAATCTATACTCGATGTTAACAAATTTCTTTTCTTAAGAAGCGCTTCCCTTGCCATTGTCAGTCTACATTTTATATCCTCTTTACTTCAACCATCATCAGTTATTTTGCTCCCCAAATAGCAAAACTCCTTTACTACTTTAAGTGTCTCATTCCCTAATCTAATTCCCTCAGCATCACCTGATTTAATGTGACTACATTCCATTATTCTCGTTTTGTTTTTGTTGATGTTCATCTTATCTCCTCCTTTCAAGACACTGTCCATTCTGTTCAACTGCTCATCCAGGTCCTTTGCTGTTTCTGACAGAATTACAATGTCATCGGCAAACCTCAAAGGTTTTTAATCCTACTCTGAATTTTTCTTGTGTTTCCTTCACTGCTTGCTCAATATACAGATTGAATAATGTCAGGGATAGGCTACAACCCTGTCTCACTCCCTTCCCAACCACTGCTTCCCTTTCATGCCCCTCAACTCTTATAACTGCCATCTGGTTTCTGTACAAATCGTAAATAGCCTTACACTCCCTGCACTTGACTCCTGCCACCTTCAGAATTTGAAAAAGAGTATTGCAGTCAACATTGTCAAAAGCTTTCTCTAAGTCTACAAATGCTAGAAACGTAGGTTTGCCTTTCCTTAACCTATCTTCTAAGATATGTTGTAGGGTCAATATTGCCTCACGTATTCCAACATTTCTACGGAATCCAAACTGATCTTCCCCAAGGTCCGACTCTACCATTTTTCCATTCGTCTTTGCAGAATTCGTGTCAGTATTTTGCAGCCATGACTTGTTAAACTGATGGTTCGGTAGTTTTCGCACTTGTCAACACATGCTTTCTTTGGGATTTGAAATAATATATTCTTCTTGAAGTCTGAGGGTATTTCGCCTGTCTCGTATATCTTGCTCGCCAGATGGTAGTTTTGTCATGGTTGGCTCTCACAAGGCTGTCAGTAGTTCTAATGGAATGTTGTTTACTCCCAGGGCCTTGTTTCGACTTAGATCTTTCACTGCTGTGTCAAATTCTTCATGCAGTATCATATCTCCCATTTCATCTTCATCTACATCCTCTTTCATTTCCACAATATTACCCTCAAGTAAATCGCCCTTGTATTGACCTTTGATATACACCTTCCACCTTTCTGCTTTCCTTTCTTTGCCGAGAACCGGTTTTCCACACGAGCTCTTGATATTCATATAGGTAGTTCTCTTTTCTCCAAAAGTATCTAATTTTCCTGTAGGCTTAACCCTAGTGATGTATGCCTCTGCATCCTTGCATTTGTCCTCTAGCCGTCCCTGCTTAGCCATTTTGCACTTCCTGTTGATCTCATTTTTGAGACGTTTGTATTCCTTTGTGCCTGCTTCATTTACTGCATTTTTGTATTTTCTCCTTTCATCAATTAAATTCAGTATCCCTTCTGTTACCCAAGGATTCCTACTAGCCCTCATCTTTTTACCTACTTAATCCTCTCCTGCATTCACTATTTCATCTCTCAAAGCTACCCATTCTTCTTCTACTGTATTTCTTTCCTCCATTTTTGTCAATTGTTCCCTGACACTCTCTCTGAAAATCTCTAAAACCTCTGGTTCTTTCAGTTTATCCACTTCCCATCTCCTTAAGTTTTAATCTACATTTTATAACCAATAAATTGTGGTCGGAGTCCACATCTGCCCCTGGATATGTCGTACAATTTAAAACCGGGTTCCTAAATCTTTGTCTAACCATTATATAATCTATCAGAAATCTTCCAGTGTCTCCAGGCCTCTTGCGCATATACAACCTTCTCTCATGATTCTTAAACCAAGTGTTAGCTATGATTAAGTTATGCTCTTTGCAAAAGTCTACCAGACGTCTCCCCTTTCATTACTTTCTCCCATTCCATATTCATCTACCACTTTTCCTTCTCTTCCTTTTCCTACCATCGAATTCCAGGCCCCCATGACTGTTAAATTTTCATTTCCCTTCACTATCTGAATAATTTCTTTTATCACATCATAGATTTCTTCAATCTCTTCACCGTCTATGGAGCTAGTTGGCTTATAAACTTGTATTACTGTGATAGGCGTGGGCTTCATATCTATCTTGGTTACAGTAATGCTGTTTGTAGTAGCTTATGTGCACCCCTATTTTTTTATTCATTATTACCCCTGTTCGATTTTGTGTTTATAACCCTGTATTCACCTGATGGAAGTCTCCTTCGTCGTGCCACCGAACATCACTAATTCCCACTATAACTAACTTAAAGCTATCCATTTCCCTTTTTAAATTTTGTAACTTACCTGCCCGATTACTGAAATTTCATGCTGCGATTCGTAGAATGTCAGTTTTCTTTCTCCTGGTAATGACGTCCTCCTGAGTAGTCCCTGCACAGAGATCCGAATGAGGGACTATTTTACCTCCGAAATATTTTACGCAAGAGGATGCCATCATCATTTAACCATACAGTAAAGCTGTGTGCCCTTGGGAAAAATTACGGCTGAAGTTTCCCCTTGCTTTCAGCCTTTTGCAGTACCAGCACAGCAAGACCGTTTTGGTTGATGTTACAAGGCCAGATCAATCATCCTGACTGTTGCCCCTGCTACTACTGAAAAGGCTGCCGCCCCTCTTCAGGAACCACGTGTTTGTCTGGCCTCTGAACAGTTACCCCTCCTTTGTGGTTGCACCGACAGTACAGCTATCTGTACTGCTGAGACACACAAGCCTCCCCACCAATGGCAAGGTCCATGGTTCATGGGGGGAGGACATCCAATCTATAGTTCTTCATATATTGTTTGACCTGCCTTAACCTTCCCGCCTCTCTCAATGTGTTTGCATTCCAAAATCCAATATTGGTTTTCTTTTTCAGGCCATAGGTAATATCCGTAAGATCTATCGAGCTATTTCTCTCTATAGTTTTTGTGATATGATTTTTTTATTTTTTATTTTTGTGGCACAGGTTATCAGTTCACAGCCCCGAGTGTCCAGGTAGGACTGCCACCTCATGGCCTGGACTCCTGACAAGAATTTTATTTCAGGGCCGTAGCCTTTACATGGTTTGTCTTCACCATGACTACATAACACTAACCATCCCTCCACAGTGAGGCCCATGTGCATCACCATTGTTCTCGTTACCAAGGATCTTTTGCAGCCCACGTTAGGGGACTATGCCTGCTACCACGCAGTCACAGAGAGGAAAAGAAAAGGATACGATACTAAATAGGACGTTGTGACACACACTTTGTCTGGTTCCTCTTTGGAGACCTGGCCAGCTTGGGAGACCCTGCCGGCAGTTACACTATCACCGGTGTAGCTCTCCCATTCATTGGAACATGCAAATGCCCTTGCATGCACTGACTCTGTTTTATTGTGGCAGTGTCTCCTGAGGGGGTTGTGTTATGTGCATACTGTTCAGTCTATCATCATGCTGAGATAGCATGCATTGTCTCTTTGCTGACCAAACTGGCGTACATAATAGTTCCTAGATTTCAGCAATCATCAGCTATCGTGAGTCTGCCTTGCAGTGGCTACCCACAGTCAGGTGAAGCCTGCTATGTACAAATCGTGGCTCATAGTTAACCCTAGGACGATACAACAAAATGAGGATTATGTGACAGTAAAAATATATTGGGCATACTATTTGTGATCATAGGATGATCAAATCCTTCCCATAGGAGTGTCCTGGCAAAGAAACTAAGCAATAGCTCTTCTTCCAAGTAGTATCGCTCCACCCGGAGGGGGGAATGATAACAGTCTTGCATTAAATTCACTGTTGTAGCACTTTGTTAACTCAATCTGCAGTGCCATATTGCTCAACAAGCTTTTACTTATTAATGCATTAATAAATTGTCTCAACATTCAACATAGCTTGCTAAAGTTAATCTTGTCTTGAGGATATCAGTGAATATTGACAAAGGACCTTAATTTGTGATAATCAAAATCAAAGACTTCATTAAAAACACTCTTGCAAAAATAATCGTGTGTGTGTGTTTATTTGTTTTTCAGTGGGTGTGCATTTGCATAGAATCACTGGAAAACATTTTTCTCAATTTTGTGCGTTGGTATCATAACAGGATTAACACATTGGTCACCTGTATAAGGTACTCACTCTGGTGTATAATTGTAATTTTTTCCAGTGAATCAACTGTTTGTATCGCTTAGCACAGAATGCTAAGGTAGACGTCACCGTTTTGGGATTGTATTCTAAGGAAGACTGTTGAAATAAAAGTGGCTAATGGCCAGATCAGTAGACAGTGGTTCCTCTCTCAGTACTGAAGTCACAACATTGGCCGAGATTAGTTCCATGCTCAATGGGGTGGCAGAGACAGTGAGGGTGAGAAACTGGAGTTCTACGCAATACTCGGTGATCGCCCCCGTGGTATCCCCCACTCGCACCACTCCTGCCACCGTGCTGCCCCCAGGCATATACAGGCATTGCTGACCGCAGCACTGTATTCTGCCTATGTACATATATCTGTATTTGAATATACGTGCCTACATCAATTTCTTTGGTGCTTCAGTGTATTAATTATAAGTTGAATCAGTTGTTACGTTGTACCATAGATTTCATAAAATATAGGTTTTCTTTTCACTTACATTTTGGGAAGGACATTCATATAGTTTATTATACAGGGTGAGGCAGTGAAACGGCACGATTTTGTAAAACCACCAAAGATTTATTTACAAGTAAAATCATAATAGTTGAACATGGATCTCAAGTACAAGAGTGGAAATTAAAGATTTAACTTAAAAACAATCATTTTTTAAATATGGTGTCAGTGAGGTGTCGTCCTTGGTTTTGCACACATTGTCTAAGCCTGAGATGAAATTGTCCCATGACGTTTCGTAGCATCTGTACTGGAATGTTGTTAATTTCCTGTCGAATTCGCTCCTTCAGGTCTTCTTTTGTTCTTGGTGGATTTTCCTGGAAGACTTTGCACTTGAGGTAGCCCCAAAGAAAAAAGTCTGGTGCCGTCAGATCTGGTGAACGGGCAGGCCAGGGGAAATCGCCATTCCTGCTGATTAGACGTCGTGGAAATGCAAGTCTTAGCAATTCCATTGAGACATTAGCAGTATGGCTTGTTGCACCATCTTGCTGGAAGAGTGTTTCAGCATCTGGATCATGTCGATCAATTCCAGGCAGACCAAAAATGGTCAACGTGTCAGCATAACGTCCAGAGTTTACCGTCACTGTGTTGCCATCTTCATCTTAAAAAAAATAGGGCCCCACGATTCCACGAGATGACATTGCGCACCAGACTGTTACTTTTTCAGACTGGAGAGGTTTTTCATGAAGTTCGTGCGGGTTATCTGAGGACCAATATCTGAAGTTTTGCTTATTTACGTACCCACTAAGATGAAAGTGGGCTTCATCACTCATCCATAAGTTATGCACTCTTTCTTCATTTCGTTCAATAACGTTAAGCATTGACTGGCAAAAGCGTATACGGTTATTGTAGTCATTAGGTTTAAGGGCTTGCACTACCTGAATTTTGTATGGATGATAGTGAAGGTCACTCTTCAAAATCCGTCTTACTGATCGATTGCTGAGACCAAGTTCTGCGCTGTGCCGTCTCGCGGATTTTCGCGGACTTCGTCCCAACGCTTCGCGCACACGATTAATGTTCTCGGGTGTCCGGATTGTTTTTGTGCTGCCGCCTCTTTTCTTTGTTGTGCTAGCAGTAGCTTCAGAGGTTTTAACCCAAAGGAGAATGGCTTTCCTTGATGGCACGGGAGCCCGTGGCGGCAGGTTGAATTCACGACGAAAGGCGCGTTGAGCACCAACCACACTATCCGCGTTTTTGTAATATGCCTTTACGCCATATGCACGTTGCGCACTCGACCAACGCTCCATGGCTACTGAAACTTCCACCACTCTAGACGCCCAAGGTCACTTCCCCCACTCTCGCAACCCCCCTCCGCGCCCGACAACCACTATCGAAATCGTGCCGTTTCACTGCCTCACCCTGTAGCTGCAGATTCATTCTGGTATTGGTGTTATTTTCTCCATACAGTTACATCACACAATTTATTTCATGTTAAATTCATGTAAAATCAGTTTCAAGGCTATACAATTTTTATGACTTTCTCCGACAATATCATGATCTACACAACCAGTCTGTTGGATGGATCACTGTAAATATGGTACTAACTAGTGGTATTTTGTTACTTAACGTTTGTAATATTTTGTGCGTAGGAGTATAAACAGTATTCTTATTTGAGCAACTGTTTTGCAACCCACATTGTGATTTAATAAGTAAAGTATTCTGGTTCCAGTCTAACACTGCTCATGTTTGTGTTTCCTTCTCAAATATTTTGCATAAAGCTGATGGTTTAGTGATGACATATTTTAATCTGCCTGGAGAAGTTTGTGTGGCTTATGGCATATTACATATATCACTCAGGATGTTGTTTTTAGGAATTCTATTTGAAATTCCTTCCATACTATATTATTTGAATCAAAATTGAACTATGCATCGAATTCAATAAAAGTTTGCAAGTAACATATGACTTCTCTCAGTTTACGAGTATAAATGTAAGCAATAATTCGTATTTAGTTGACATTTGCTGCCAGTATTATTTTAATAACATGAACTTTTTTTGCTTACTCCTAAGTGCTGTTACATTTTTTATACAGGTATCTGGATCAAAAAGCCGTAGTGCGTCAATGCCTAGAAACAATATTCAGAGCATTAAAATAAATAAAAGACAAGGGAAGAGTCCTGCTGATTCACAAGATGTTGAGAATGGAGTCTCGCATAATTCTTCAAAGAATATTACGGGTGATGTGGAGTTTGTGCAGGACAATGACAAAGACATTCTAGACAATGCAGCTAAGAAAGCAAGTAGTTTTATGAATTACATTTGTTGTTTTATATTACTGTTGATTGCATGTTAGGCCCATTTAGTTCACATATTTTGAATGTATGAAGATAAGTTCTATCTCTTGCATTAACGAAAGTAAAATTTTCTTCACTAGACTGGACACATATTTTAATGATCTTTGTATATTTGTAGTATTGATACAAAACATAAAGGGTCTATTTTGAGAGAAAAACATCTGAGAGCAGTACTGTTCATAACAAATATGAGTAATTCATAACTCTTCCATTGGTGTGTCACTTAGATTGTTGCTACAAAAAGTCGGAGTGCATCAGAACCAAGGATTGGTGTACAGAAGCACAAAGTAAACAAGAAACAGAGGAAGGGCCCTGTTGAGTCACAGGACTTCAAAAATGATGCCTTCTATCAGACTTTAAAAACACTTTCAAATGAAGTAATATCTACATGTACAAATAGCCCAAGTCAGTCCGCAAATATTACGAAGGAAGCAAGTATATTTTTACTGTCTTTGTGCCTTGCTAGAAAATTGTATTCAGTTGCTTCAGTTTAACTTTTATATTTAGTGTTCTACTTAATGTTGTTGTAGCAGCAAAAATTTGTATGTATATGTAAAAATACTAATAATTTATGATTTTCATACAGCACATACAAAGCGTGGTACAAGAAGGATCTCAGCTTTTAGAGAAAGGTCTTCCAAGGAAGGCTGCAGAGAGATATAAGGAGGCGCACAGTATTTTGAGTGGTGTGGATATCCAGGTCAGATCATCATTTCAGTAGCATTATTGTTGCAGTACTTTGTTGTAAGAAGAAATTTAAAGTAATCTTTCCTTTTTGCTCTTTGTAGTAGTGCATTACAGTATTTGCATACAGTTTCATAGCATGAACATTTAGGATCAAACTGTGTATATATTTCCGGTAAGTTGGTTCTATTCTCTCTCACAAGGAGATGCCTCCAGCAGTGGGATCAACTTTTTGAAAACATTTATATGGTGATGTTGGTTTGCATGATGCTCAGTTGTTTCGAAAATGTAGCATTGTGTAGACTGAATGCATAGTGTAAGGCCCTCATCACATTGGTTTGACTCTTGTCAGGTGCTTTAAATTTTTTTTATTTTTAAAACTTTTTATCAAAATAACTGATCATAATTTTTATTCAATTAATTACATTTAAACCTCTTAATTGAATAAAAACAATTACATTTAAACCTCTTAATTGATTAAAAATAATGATCAGAGTCATTTCGACAGAGATTTAACAACAAAAAGATTTAAACAAGTGACGAGATTCGAACTTGCAACATCCTGCAGGTGAGACTCTTACCTAGTCATATGCTTCGCAAACGTTCTGTACAACACTACTTGACTAAAGATATTGAGCATCATGTGAAATTCCAAAATCTTTTTTCCTTGATCATTCACAAATGAAGGCCCAACATGATGAATGGTTGCAGGATGTGATACCTGTGACCTTTACTTACATTACCACATAGATGGTTTCAAAAAATTGACTCAACTGTTTGGGACCAGCACTTGTCAGTCTCAAAAAATGTTCAAAACTGTAATGTGGGTTAAGAGCATCTCAGTAATTAATTTTGCATGAAAATTATGCCCCAGTCAAATTCAAATATCTGTCCATGGCCAATAGAATCTGACCAATGTGATATGGATAAATGTTGCCTTCAACTACTGCTTTTATTTCAAACAATTTTTATCACAAACATGACTGAAGACAGAAATGACTTGATGCACGTAATTCAAGTTAAGTCTGCAATTCTACTCGGCTACATAAATTTGTCAGTATAGAGAGATCTGTCGTTGAAGTTCACATGTTGTCAGGCCCCTGTACAAAGCAGGGGATGCTACAAATGTGTCAAACTATCGCCCTATCTCTCCATTAACAACATTTTCAAAAGTCCTAGAAAAAGCTCTGTACAACAGGATTGTGGCACACCTTGGTGACCTGAACATCATTAACAGTCAGCAGTTTGGTTTTCAAAAGGGAGTTTCAATAGATAATGCAATTTTCTCATTCACAAATGATGTTATAGAGTCTATAAACAGCAAGAGGCTGCCAATTGGTGTCTTATGCGACCTATCAAAGGCGTTCGACTGTGTAGATCACCAGATACTCTTCAAGAAGGCCTGTCATTATGGAATTAGAGGACCTGTAGGGAACTGGTTAAAATCGTACCTCGAAAATAGGAAGCAGAAGATTATTCTAGATGTTTCAGATAGTGTATCACAATATATAGTGGACTCTGAGTGGGGAATTGTGCAGCATGGAGTGCCACAGGGATCAGTGCTTGGGCCCTTGCTGTTCCTCATATATGTTAATGACCTGCCTTTATCCATCAATAAGCAGTGTAAATTTACAATGTTCGCTGATGATACGAGCATTGTGGTGGATAATGTGTCAACTACTGACTTAGAATCCGAGGTCAATGATATCCTTAAAGAAGTTCTGGGTTGGTTTAGTATTAACTCCCTTTCAATAAACCCGAAAAAAACCAATTTTATCCAGTTTCAGACAACCCGCAAAAACCCAAAAGAAATAGTTATCACACAGAATGATCAGATGATAAAGCAAGTGTACTTATCAAAATTCCTAGGCGTATACGTGGACAGTAGGCTGAACTGGGAACATCATGTTCTACAAACACTAAAACGGCTGACATCGGCAACATTTGCTTTACGAATTTTGGCACACTTCAATGACATTACCATCTCAAAGTCAGCTTACTTTGGCTATTTTCATTCAGTCATGTGTTATGGCATCATCTTCTGGGGCAATACACCTGCCACAAAGAAAATCCTCACAGCACAAAAAAGAGCAATAAGAATCATTTGTGGTGTACCCCCACGAACCTCATGTCGAAATCTTTTTAAACGACTTGAAATACTGACAGCAACATCTCAGTACATATATTCACTGATGTGCTTCATAATAAATAACCCCACTCTGTATGAAACGAATTGCCTACATCATGAACATAACACCAGAAGAAAAGAGGATTTCCACTGTGAGTTAAAGAACTTGACACTTATTCAGAAAGGGGTAAAGTACGCTGGAACGAAAATTTTCAATTCCCTACCCAACAGCATCAAAAGTACAAGGAGTAGTACATCAGTATTTAAACGTAGCTTGAAAAATTATTTACCTGAGACCTCACTTTATTCACTAGAGGAATTCTTTCAGAGAAATAAGTAAAACCCAGATTGGAAATACGTTTTTAAATTTTTTGACACTGTTTACTGTTAAACTAATGTAATAATGCCCTAATGTAAAAATTCCTGTTTTTCTCATTTCCATTTTTTGGTCACTTTTAAACCCAAAGTGGGAAGTTTTGATTACTGTTCAAGGTTAAAATAAATGCAATAATGCCCTAAATATGGAACTGCTATCTTCACATTTATGTTGACTAATTTTTAAGCTAAAAAGTATGACTTTTGTGCACTGTTATTAATACTATAACAATGTCTTTATCCTATGTATTTTATTGTGTATATTGACACGTTCCACATCTGAGTGACTTGCTCACATGTACAGATCTATGGAACAAGTATATAAATAAATAAATAAAAACATTTAGTACATATTACAGTCTGCATACCATGTCTGCTGGAGACCAGCCTTCATTCTTTTATATCCCATCACAGTCAACCATTGAGGTTCTAGAAAGCAGTGCATTGTGTAAATGCCAACATTGTCTAAATACCATATGTAGTTTGTCTTAATAATATCAATATTTTGTTTCCATATTGGTGAAATTTTAAATTTTGTCAAGTCTGTTGTGATTTTATAGTATCATCTTAATGTGAAGGCTGCAAACTGCAGTGATTGAGTACAAAGTAAAAAATGTGTCATATTTCATTAATAAGTTATGACATTTGGGTTAAAAGTTGTAATTAAGATTTGTGAGATATGATACAGCAAATTTAATAACTCATTCAGTTACCACCATAAATAACATTAGTGTATGGTATTGCATACATCAGCTGCTTCATGTTTATAATGGCGTCAGAGGGTTGTGAAGAGTTTATTTTGTAGTGGATATCGTTCACAGAAATAACTTTTTCTGGATATCATAACTTAAACAATGTGATAAAATTTCCTTAGTGGCCTGGATGTGTATGATGATTACTTATACGTTGTATGCAGGATGTGTTCTGTAAGACATAACACCCCTTTTATTTTGTGAACAGCTCCAGATATTGAAACAGGTTTTTGGAAAATGATAGTTTGCTAATGGGCATGTACGTTTTTGTGTCATAAAAAGTCTTAACTCTGTATTGATAGAGATATTGAAGCAAGGTTTTTTTTAATGTTGTACTTTTTTTTAATGGCATCGTGAAGTGCTTGAAAAGACAAGTACAGTCATACAATGCATTTTAATTTAGAAGTTGTAACTCTTTAGAAAATAATCTGAGAAATATTCTGAAATTGAAAGGCAGGTTGGCCGGAATTGGCTATTGCGTTGCAAACGGGCTCATGCCATACTATTGGTTGACCTTAATTGCATCAGGGAGTGAGGGAGCTTCAGTTGGCTTATCGTGATATTTCATGAGGACAGGCTGAACCAATTGATAGTATATGCAGAACTTTCCTTATGCACAACTTTCTTAAAGGCATTCGCAGTGTGATGAGTTTTCCTTAGTCAACAAGATACTTGTTTACCGTAACATTACTCCATGTTTCTGACAATGGCCATGGGAGCCTGAGTGCGATACTATTGTGGTTGAGTAGTACGTTGTCGTATTAAGCCTGTTGACTGTTCTCTTGTATGCACTACTAGCAGGAATTGTTATCTGTCGCAAGCTATTTCTGCTTCAGCATTCTTGCATGCAGACATGGATACTGACGAAGTTAGACGTGCTACTTTTGTATGGCAAATGCCACAGAAATGGTGTTGAAATGGTGCAGCGGTATAGGGATGTCTATCCTGATCATCACTGTTCATCACTCTGGGCATTTGCCCAGATTATTAGGTCACTAGTGCGAACAGGCAGCTTCAGTGTCAAACAGGATGAGGATGGAGACAAACTGAAAGAGCACATGAAGAAGCTGCTGTGGCTACAACATTCAACAGTCCGCACTGTTGCATGAGATGTATTGCCAAGGAATGTGGGATCTGCCAGATGAGTGTCATTCACATCTTGCGTTGCCATAAATTCCACCATCATCTGTCACTACTTCAATTATGGAAGGACATAATTGTGAGCATTGTACAGAATCTTGTCAGTTTGCATTGCAGCACCTGGGAAACAATACATTTTTCCAGCATGTGCTCTGTACCAATGAACCAATGCTCACAAACC
Organism: Schistocerca serialis cubense; assembly: GCF_023864345.2. Taxonomy (NCBI): domain Eukaryota; kingdom Metazoa; phylum Arthropoda; class Insecta; order Orthoptera; family Acrididae; genus Schistocerca; species Schistocerca serialis. The sequence goes on from NC_064638.1 coordinate 704,212,514, forward strand.
ACATTAATGTAAATTTAGATGATACACACTGATGGGCAGCTGAAAATCCACGCAGGCTTGACCAGGTACAACACCAATGACCGTGGAACGTAAACATATAGTGCAGCATTTTATAGGAAACTCCAATGTGAAATTGTATTTCTTCCCGAGGGTGTAAATGAAAATACATATGCGCACTTTCTTATGAACAATCTAGCTGTTCGTGTAGAAGACGTACCATTGGACAGATGTCAGTGTATATGGTTCCAACAAAATGGCTATCCAACTCACTCTCGCTGAGTTGCAGTGCAAATACTGAATGAAAGGTTCCCTGACTATTGGAGGACATGCTTAAGTAAAATGCAAAATAACATTTTGTTAAGAAAGGTATTTATGTTGTGGGTGACATTATTATTATTATTATTATTATTATTATTTTAAATCTAAAAAAGTTAATAAACTAGTTTATTTCTTCCCTGACTAGGGCCATTTGTCACTAGGAAATATGAATGACTTGAATGACCAATGCTTGTGTTTCGCTTTTGAAAAGTGAGTGGTGACAGGGAGGGTTGATGTGGAAACCTACCTGACAAAACTGTAGTTGTTTCCACAAAAACCTGGAAACATACACACATTTAAAATAGTTTTCCTCAGCCCCATCTAATGCACTAGAAGCTAGTGTATGCCATAGTCCACATTAAAGAATAATAGCTGACCTAATATCTGTATCTTACACGTAATGAGGTTTTTCTTAGTGGTGTAGGAGTGTCCTGCTGCGTATGACGATGGAACCTCACACGAGAGTTCTGCTTGGCAATGTTTACACAGCAATAGTTGACTCTGGCCACATTAGTTTGAATTTTAGTACATTTCTCGGATTCTTTTGTGATGAGTTTTAACCTTAAAATTAACAAATGTTGTATCACCGTTCTTGTCTTTTCAAGTGCTTTCAGATACCATTTAAAAAGTATATCATGCCAGTTTTAAAAAACAATACTTGCTTCAATATCTCAATCGGTACAAGAGTCTTTTTATCACTCACACGAAAGGATGTGCCCCTTAGCATACTGTTGTTTGCCGAAATCCTCATTTCGATATCTGGAACTGTTCATGGAATAAATCGGGTGTTATATCTTACATAACTCACCCTGTATATTCAGATTATAGTAGCAAAGTTCTGGCAGAATGTAAATATTTAAGGGCGTAAAGGGACCACTCACTGAAAAACAAGAACATTGAATCATCAACAGGCACGTACAAAAAAAAACAGAAAACTTGTTAACTTTCAGAGTATGTCCTTTATCGAGCTAGTTGACACGCGCCCACACATGCGCTTTCGCTCACACACACACACACACACACACACACACACACACACACACACACACTGCCAACTCTCTCTCTCTGTTTCTCTCTCTCTCTCTGTGTGTGTGTGTGTGTGTGTGTGTGTGTGTGTGTGTGTGTGTGTGTGCGCGTACGCACGCGTCTGAGTGCCAGCCAGATGCTCCTTGACAGCCCACCCCAGATTGCTGCTTATGTCAGCAGCAACTCCAGTCAGGCTAGAGTAGTAATTTGTGAGAATTTGGTTTGTGTGAATGTGCGTTTTTTCTGTTTCCGAAGAAGTCCTTCCCATTGTGTGTGAGTATGATGCAACAATTTCTTTGCAATGCCTAGCAGTCTATCCTTTTCTTAATACTGTGGATGTTAAGCTTATATTTTTTCTGTGATCTTATTCGCATATGTTTTATAATTTCAAATTCTTGTGATGGACTGTAGTTTTTCTGGCATTGCAAAAGTCATGACTGAAATTAATGGTTTCCCTACAGGTTTATGGCTGGAAAGAGATTGAATATAGTGTGCTGCAGTATGCATTATGCTGGAGTTGGATTGAAGCATTGAACTATGAGGATATAGTTTCGTCCATTAATATGCTTGTAACTGTTAAGAATGCCCATGGACCTCGTTTGCCTGCAGTTCATTATGCATTGGGCTCAGCATATAGTAGACTTAATCGGTATGTGATGCTTTTATTAACATGAAAAAATTGTTTAAAAAAAAATCAAGTATGGAAATGGTATTGTGTATTATAAATGCTAGAGTGTAGACCACTGATAAAACTGAGATTTGTGAGATACTTGTTATGAACTTTCAGAAACTAAAACATATTGTGTAAAAAGAAAACACGCTTTCAGAAATACTTCAGTTTGGAGTAAGCTGATGGCTGGCTTGTACACATCTCCTGGAGATTTATTCCAGTATGTGTTGTGGCTGCACATGAAAAAAAAAAGAAAAAAACACACAGCTGTTGGAACTTTTAAGTCCCCTTCTTCAGGATGAGAAAAAGAGGGGAAGAGGGTAGGAGCAGAATCTTTGTAAGCAAGGTTATGAATGGATCCGTAATGTGTAAGGAAGAAAAGACATCAGAGTAATTGGGAGAACAAAGATAGAAGATCTGCAACAATTGTGCTAATGTCAATGTAAAAGAAAGCAGATGGAACGATAATAAGACAAAACTCAGGAAAGATTTGTGTTGAAGTAAAATAAACTGAGGCGAGGGAACTAAGAGAAGGAAGCAAGAGGCGTACTTACTTTCGGTTCACCATGAGAGGATGACATACAAATAGAAGTGTTGTTTTGCAATTTACTGTCACCAGAGTTGTGTGAATGGAGCCAAATACCCCCTGTGGCCAAGCAGACACTACGATATCTTAGTCATGTTGTAGAGGATTCTCAGCAAGCGGAAGGTTGACAACCTAGAGATCAGGAGTTTGTGTCCATTCATTAATTCTGCCACATTTGTAGTGCTACTTCCTATGAAGAAAGGCATGCAGTGAACTTGTGAGTAGATAAGTGACGTGAGTTGTCATGCCTACCTTTATTGTTGTGATTTTTGCCAGTGATGTGACCAGTACGGGTGATAGTGGGTTGGTGCAAGGAGCAGGTTTTACTGTGGGAGTGGTTGAAAGGGTAAGAACCATAGTGAATTGACAGTGGCCTGGGATTATTGTTTGTATGGGTAAGGATGTTATGGCAATTAGGAGGGTGATAGAATGTAACTTGTGGTGTATTAGGGAAATAAGAGATGTGATCACAGTTCAGAACTTGACTGCAGAAAGTCAGTAATAGATGGAGACATTCAAAGCCAAGAATGAAATAACCCAGTTTTGCCAGTTTGGTATCTGGCTTACTAGTTTACCACAAAGAGGAAAGGTAATCATAAGCCTGAACCTTCCCATTTGATTTTTATCAGACAAAAGGTTGTAATGAGTGGCCAAAGGAATGGTATGAAATTTTGTCTGCAGCAAGTAAACTCAGTTTGCATTTGAAGCAAGTAGAGCAGTAGACACAGTCTTATACATCTTCTTATCCTTTTTGAAAGAATTTAGCTACAACCCGGATCAAGCTCTTCCTTTTCGAAGGCGAAAGTGTAATGAGAATTGATTTAGTCGTCCTGTAAAACCTTGACTGGCACATCTCAGTCTCTTACAAATTTTCCATGTTCTCATAATAAAAATAATTCGTTGTCCACAAAACCACTCCTACATTTTCTCAATGGAAACATGCTTTTTACTTGGTACTCGCTTGGTTTGAGGCAGTGTTGTAGTTTCTTGTTGTGTAACTTTTTTTAATATCTTGTACTTTGCTGATGTCACTAATAATAAAATGTGTTAATTATCTGCTATGGAAACTTTTTAGTGGTATAATTATCAATTTATTTTCAGGTACAAAGTAGCTTTACAGCATATAAGAAGTGGGATTGAGTTTTTGAACAAAGAAATTGTTTTTGAAGTTCATCCATGGCCAGGGACAAACAATATAATAAAAGAGACAACACGAAGTGGCTTACAGGTGTGGCTTTATGGATGTCAATAAGTATCTAACTGCATTGTTAATGCTGTTGCTGATTATTAAAAACATCTATCCATCCAAATACCTGGTATTGTTATTTTGTTTTAGGAATCTCTTAACAGACTGTTCAACACGTGTACTGTTTATCATCAACCAGATGCTGTCTGCAGATATAAAGCCTGCTTATCTACTTACCCGCACATCATTCCATCAGTAGACATATTTTACAGGTAAATATGAAATGTGTTAAATTTATGCTAATTATACAGGAGAACAGAAATTTGACTGTCTTAGATCCATGACTTGTTTTTGACTAATCTTTGGCCTCCAAATACAAAAATAACTGCAGTTTTTATCCATCACATCAATTTTTTAAGCTACAGAATACTCTCTCTTTGTTTCGAAAGTCATGCAAACTGTGCATATATAGGAAAATAAATGTAAAACTTACCAAATATACTGTTCACAGAAAAATGTTCTATTCTTACCAAGGCTATAATAGTTACTGCGAGTTAAATTGTGTTCATACAAATAGTAAACTTTCTTTACCAAATGGTGAGCATACATAATAAGCAAAAATTTTTGCTTACAGCTTCTTCTGGGGTGTTTAATATGTGGACATTCTCGCTTAATTCTTCAACAATAGTCGGCCGTCATACACATATCTCAATGATGTTCATATCTTGGTGGAGTCGCTCACTCTGCTCATCACTGACTGCATCAAGATTTTCCAGAAAGTCAGTAAAATGACTATGTAAAAAATGCAATTTCATACTTATTTTTCAATCAAAGAGGCAGCAGACCATTTTAAAGTCAGCACAGATGATATGTTGATGCATGTGATATTGCAACAAATCAATGGCTTTTCTTTATGTCTTCATATTCCTCTTGTAAACAAATTGAATAGCGTATTGGAATTGCACCAAATAAATTTACATTGCGGAGGACACACTTGAAGCTCCTCATTGAGCTATCGATCCACAATCACCATTCACTTATGTTATAGGCTGAAATTCCCAACTCTCCTTTAAACCACATACATAATGACAATATACAAACCCATCATCACTTCAAAAATATTGCAGAAACACATGTTCTCTTGATTGAAGGTAGAATACTGTAGCTTCTTTTGCAAGCAAGTTTTTCACACACAGTATTAATGCTAACAGTTCTGAAACTTTTCTGGATAGTCCAAAATCTCTTGCCAAACTTTAGCTGCTCAAATTCCTTACATATGTAATCATCTTCAGTTGCAAAATCATTATCAGTGGTGTCACTCAGACATTCACTAGACACGCATTCCTGCATTTCCAAATAAGGTAATTCATTGAAAACTGGCACTGGGATTTCAGCTGAATGAGACTCTTTACATATAGCGAATGGTAAACGAGGATACTCTATTTTATATTTGTGTTTTTTGTTGTATTATGGTGTTTTCACCGTAAAAAATTGACAACCTCTTGAGTGATCTCTGGGTCTCGCCAAATCATAAGTATAACAAATGAAAGTTTACCTTGTATTCCCCTGGTCTGCATCTACATCTATTTTATGTAAACCACCGTGAGGTGTGTGGCAGAGGGTATGTCCCATTTTACCAGATATTAGGGAAGAATGATTGTATGAATGCCTCTCTGCATGCAGTAATTATTCTAATCTTGTCCTCATGATCCCTGTGTGAGCGGTATGTAGGGGATTATAGTATATTCCTAGAGCCATCATTTAAAGCCAGTTCTTCAAATGTTGTTAATACACTTTCTCAGGATAGTTTACGCCTGTCTTAAAGTGTCTGCCAGTTCACTTCCTTCAGTTCTCTGTACCACACTCCCACAGCTTAAACAAACCTGCCCTTCTCTGTATATGTTCGATATCCCCTGTTAATCATATTTGATACGAATACCACATACTTGAGCAATATTCTATAATGGGTCGCATGAGTGGTTTGTAATCAATCTCCTTCGTAGGTGGATTGCAATTCCCCAGTATTCTATCAATAAACTGAAATGTACTACCTGTTGTACCCATGACTGAGCCTATGTGATAATTCCATTTCATATCCATACAGAGTGTTCACTCAGGTATTTATATGAGTCAGTGAATTCCAGTGATGACTCTATGATATTATAGTCATAGGATGCTATGTTTTTTTTTTTTTTTTTTTTATTTTGTGAAGTACACTGTATTGCATTTCTTAGCATTTAAAGCAAGTTGCCAATCTTTGCACCACTTTGAAATCTTATCAAGATCTGACTGAATATTTATGCAGCTTCTTTCAGATAGTACTTCAATATAGATAACTGCATCATCTACAGAAAGCCTGATTTTACTATTGATATTGTCTGCAATATCATTAATATACACCATGAACAACAAGGATCCCAAAACACTTCTATGGGGCTCACCAGAAGTTACTTCTACATCTGACTATGACCCTCCATCCAAGATAACATGCTATGTCCTCCCTACCAAAAATTCCCCAGTCCAGTCAAAAATTTCTTTTGATCCCCATATGATTGTACTTTTGGCAATAAGAAAGCATAGGTGTGGTACAAAGTCAAATGCTTTTCGGAAATCAAGAAATACTGCATCGGCCTGATTGCCTTGATCCGAAGCTTTCAGTGTCATGTGAGAAAAGTGCAAGTTGGGTTTCACATTGTCAATGTTTTCGCAGTCGGTGCTGGTTGGCATTGAGGAAGTCATTCTGTTCAAGATACCTCATTATGCTTGAGCTTAGAATTTGTTCTAAGATTCTGCAACAAATCGATTTCAGAGACACTGGACGATAATTTTCTGAATCACTTCTACTACCCTTCTTGTAGATGGGTGTGACCTGTGCTATTCTCCAACAACTAGACAAGGTTTTTTGTTTGTGGGATCTACAGTAGATTACAGTTAAAAGAGGGGCTCTCTCAGCTGCAAATTCGGTATAGATTGTGGCAGGCATTTCCTCAGGCCCTGGAACTTTGTTCAGTTTTAAAGATTTCAGCCGTTTCTCAATGCCACTGACACTAGTACTTATTTCATTCATCTTTCCAGTGGTACAAGGATTAAATTGGGGCAATTCTCCCAGGTTTTCCTTTGAAAGAACATTTGAAAATGGAGTTAAGCAAAAAATGGAGTTAAGCATTTCAGCCTTTCTTTGCTATCCTCAGTTTCAGTTCCTGTCTCATTTGCTAGGGACTGGACATTAACTTTGATGCCACTAATAGCCTTACATATAACCATAATTTCTTTGGGTTCTGTGAAAGATCATTTGACAATTTTCTGCTAAGGTAGTGTTTGACAGCATCATGTATTGCTCTCTTGACAGTCGAAAGTGTTTCATTTAGTGTTTATCTGTAGCACTATGCTTTGTTTTACATGTATTATGCAGTAATCTCTGTTTCTTTAGAAGTTTCTTTACAGTGACTGTATACCGTGGAGGTTCCCTCCCATTATGGACTATTCTGATGGGCACATATCTATCCATTGCGTGTCAACTATTCCTATAAACCTGAGCCACAGTTCCTCTACAAGCTCCTGCTCTGTGCTGAAAGCTTGAAGTTCCTCATTGAGATATGACACTACTGATTTTTTTATCTAGCTTATTGAACATATAAATCTTTCTGCTTGTTTTAGTCATCCTTTGTACTTTGGTAATCATTGTTGCCACAACCATGTCGTGGTCACTGATACCAGTTTCAGTGTGGACGTCCTCAAAGAGACCAGGTCTGTTTGTTGCCATTAGATCCAATGTACTTTATCGTGAGTGGGGTTCCTAACTCTATGTTCAGACATTTCTCAGAGAAGGCATTTAGTAATGTTTCACAGGATATCTTATCACGCACAGCACTAACAGAACAGTAATTTTCCCAATTAATTGTTGGATGATTAAAATTTGCACAATTGGTGAACTTATGTACAAGTGAACTGAAGTTTTCTCTAGAGTTTTTGGTTACATCAGAAGATGAGTCTGGGCTGCAATACAAGAATCCAGCTATCATTTTATGACCACCCCTGATACTGAGTCTCACCCAAACAATGTCACATGCAGCTTCAGTTTCTATCTTGATGGATTTAAGTTTGTTGTGTTTTGCGGCAGATACACCACCCATTTCTCATTCGCCTTTCCTTTCGATATACACTTAACTTTACCCCAAAAATTCACTGCTATCAGTTTCAGGTTTCAACCAGCTTTCTGTACCTAGTGTTGTGTGAACTTCACTGCTTTTCATGAGCGCTTCAAACTCGGCACTTTGTTGCAAATGCTTTGGCAGTTTACCATTAGGATGTCAGTATGGGACAGGATCTTCTCATGAAATTTTAATCACCAGTTTTCTCCTCCGATTGCGAAAACATTCTGTTGGCACCCACCTACATAGGGAGAAATGATCATTACGATAAAATAAGAGAAATCAGGGCTCGCACAGAAAAATTTAAGTGCTCGTTTTTCCCGCGTGCCATTCGAGAGTGGAACAGTAGAGAGACAGCTTGAATGTGGTTCATTGAACCCTCTGCCTGGCACTTTACTGTGAATAGCAGAGTAATCACATAGATGTAGATGTAGACAGTATTCTCACCTATGGGAGACATTTCTTTGGATCTTACACTGATACTTCTGGGTTTCCTACAGCTGCCGTTATCTGGTTTGGATGGAGATTCACCTAACTTAATAAACACTTGCATGCACACTAACACAGTGCAGCTACCTGAGTAGCAGCCTCTGATGTACAGTGCACACCTGACCCATTTAGGGAGACCCTGCAGTTCGCAACCCTATGGCACAAGTCCAGTAAGTCGCAGCCTAACTTTTCACAGTACCTTCAGAGCACCTGGTTCAGTCCTTCTGCTCCAGTCAGAACCATAGGCCCATGATCAGTTGCGGCAGGAAAGGCTGCAAATTGTGAGCTTCGTTAAAACTCCATGTGCAAGGCTGGTCTTCTCAACTTTCTCTGTCAGTCACTGGAATGACCCAGGTATGATCTTGGAGCCCAGATGGCAGGCATCATTTGTTCCAATGTGCGCTACAGTCTGCAGTTGGTTGCACCCTGTCCCCTCAGTGGCTGCTGGAAAGCCTCTTCAACATGTTGACTGAGGCCCCCAGGTGTATATACTGAGAGCACCTGGTGTCCTGATGCCATTTCCCTAAGGGATACCATCATGCACTGTACATTTGAACTGCCAATGATTAAAAGACCTCTACCCTTTTGTGTTTGCCTCCTCTTGACACCTGACAAAACATGTTTCACCAAAACAGATGGAGTGAGTGCCACTGATTCAGTTTCAGTGAGAGACAGCACCCCAGACTTGTTGGTGAGGCAAATTGTATACACCCTGAGTCCTCCCTGGTCACCGCCCACCCTGTATAAGCTGCCTAGATCTACCATTGACACACCACTCGCAGTCAAGTGAATGAGCAATGACAGATTCTGTACTTAGTGCAGAAGAGATAGGATCCACAGGAGAGGATAATACTATTGGTACCTCCAGTACCGATATCACAGGTACACAACTCTTGGGAGCTCTTCCAACACACTGATTCACAGCAGTTGCCAATCGTTTTACAGTAATCAGGGCGATTTCAAGCTGCTTATAAATATCAACCAATTCATCCCATGTTCGAGAACAGCATTCACAGTTGGGTTTCATTTTTGCTAGTGCACTGTATCACAAGACAGTGAGAAAATAACTTCAAACTAAGCCCACTGATTACTTTGTAATCTGTTTCCCCAAGAAGTTGCTAATTCCCCATAAGATTTGAAGTAAAGACACGAAACTAGATTTCTATTAAGGCAACAGAGATACCCGTGGTAAAAATTAGTAGTTTTTCTAAAATATTTTATGGTTAATTATAGTTGTTAGCAAACTTGAAAACAGAGTTAACAAACTGTTTTAAGATTAAAAATTATTGAAACAAGTTATTTTCAAGATCCTTACGTAACCTCTGGCATATTCACGGGGGACCCCAGTTTGAGAAGCTCTGGTGTAGATCGTCAGATCATCATAGTGAACACACACCATTTTAGAACCACAGGATCAGTTGCTGATTTATTAAAAGCGTATCTCAAAGGCCTGAGGTAAAGGACAATTGTACATATTTCAGACAGATAGACAAACTCTCGACACACTGCTTGCACAATTTGTGAGGGCCCCATAATTTATCTTGATCAGCAACTTTAACTTAAAAAAGAGGCAAAATAAGCTTGCCTGGCAAATGTGCTGATGGTTGTCCTTTAACTGGGATTGGTAAAACTGCCACTTCTATAACAAAACAAATCAGGGCTGTTTAAGCACTTGCAAAGCTAACTACCAGAGGCAGACATTAGGAAATAAATAAAAACCGAACACAGACAAGAACTCTTGATTCCATGTCAGTATGCACTTCACTAAATAAGAGTGACAGAACATTTCACTACAGTATCTGAACTGGTCTACACAGTTTGAACTTGTCACTGGTCTGCTGTGGTATCATTCACCCCTCCCCTCATTGGTTGTAGAAAGTTTGTCAGCCAACTGGACAGCAATAGCTTTTGCTGGCTCCACACTTGATCCCACGTAGAATGGTCATATTCGCAAAACATGTTGAGAAAAAACTTGACATGGTTAAAAAAAAACGCAATTTGGAAATCAGCATCCCCATTTAATACTTAAATTGCTCAAAAATTGAAGTCAGCAGAAATTGTGTTACAAATTATTTCCCTGGTGAATACAATCTAGTGCACATTAACATCTTGTGAACTACTATTTGAAACACATACAACCATCCTCGTTTCTCAGGCCCTTGAGGTATGCTTTCAAACAAATCAGCAACTGATCCTGTGGTTCTAAAATGGTGGGTGTTCGCTGTGACAATCTGCTTCTCAAGCTGGGGTCCCCATAAATATGTTGGGCATTGTGTAAGGATCATGAAAATCACTTGTTTTTGTAATTTTTAATCTTAACAACAGTGTTAACATGTTCGTTGTTTAGTAACAGATAGAGAACTGTAGCCTCTTGCTGGCTTCAGCCATCGGTTACAATTTTTCATATTCTGTTGCGAACATTTACAGTCGCCATTCATTTATTGTACCATTTGGCATGTCACGTACCAACAATTGCACTTGTGAACTAATTGTTTTGTTGCTTATGGCTGGTGTATGCAAACAATTAGTAACAGTTTGCCACTTGTAGTGTAGCTCAGTTTCAGTCAAGTATTTGTCTACCTGAATTTAGAAGTTTTGTGCCTAGTTTATATAATTCTGTATAACATAGTCAAGCATTTCTGCCGTATTTCAGAAAAAAATCCAATGGTCCCACAGGCTCACAAACATAAGAAAACAAACAAGGTAAACTATAAAATACTAGCAATGGGCAAACAATGCCAGATAAAGACAACCAAGACTGGATATATACAGAGAGATGAAAAACAGATAAAGAATGGTAATTTTTCAAAAAATGAAACAACATTGGGACAGCTTTACATAAACACAATTCCAGGAAAACATATAGAGATTAGCTTACAAAATTTCAACTGAAAAAATCTAAATCTCACTGGTCTTATCAGTGCTGTGACAAAAGATGGCATGCAAACACAAGAGTAGAGAGGCACTGCATAAAACTTACTGCAAAAGCATGTACCTGATGATGACCAAAACACAGAGCTACGGATACACACCAACCTACAAATAAAACAAAAACTGTCAACTACAGAACTTAAACCCACACTTAATCATTGTAGGTGAAGGTGGTCTCATGAGCAGTAACAAAACTAAAGGGAGAAAAATTAAGAGCCGTGGTACCAATGGTATCCACATGGAAGTCCTGCAACAAATCACACTGCACATTACCCCCTGTGTACCGTATTTACTCGAATCTAAGCCGCACTCGAATCTAAGCCGCACCTGAAAAATGAGACTCGAAATCAAGGAAAAAAAAATTCCCGAATCTAAGCCACACCTGAAATTTGAGACTCAAAATTCAAGGGGAGAGAAAAGTTTTAGACCGCACCTCCAAATCGAAACAAAGTTGGTCCATTGTAATATGAGACACAATTTAGGTCGAATGAATGACGATACAGCTACAGTAGTTTGGTTCGAGTCGTAAGCTTAACAGTTAAGCTTTACCAGGTAGCCATTGCTATGCGTCAGGCGCTCCGTCCCTTCGTTTTTCACGTGCTTCGTCTGGTTTGAATTGATTGCTTATTTTTCTTTGATCTGATAAGTGCCGTTCTCTTTGTTATAGGTGTTTACGTCACTCTAAGCTGAAAATGCATTACTGTACTGTGTCATGCATTGTTTGTCGCATTCTGATAATGAGTGTTCATGACCTGTCGCCGCTCGTGGCATGGCTTGCTTTTGTGCGCGCTATCGCCGCTTAAAATTAAAAAAAAGAGAGGAATTGTCTCATTAGCGAAACAATGGCAAGAGATTGCTATTTGTTGTTATTTATACTGCTGCTTTCTTTGATAATGATCAACAAGAACCAAATAATAAACTGTGTATGATAGACGATGTTCTGAACGAGAGTTAAGCGAAAATTTTTCTTTAGTACATTACTTTCTGCACAGAAATTAGAGTCATCTTAGATTTGAAAATCTAGTCAATTGCCGTGCTTCATTTCTGACTGTATCACTATTAGGCATAAGAATAATATGAATATAAACATGACATGATATGTATATTCTTCCACGTTTGCTGTTGTCTCACTCTAGTTTTGTAGTTTATCAGGCAGACAGGATTTAAATGAGATAGCAGCAAACACGAAAGAATACATGGCAAAATGTTTATATTCGTATTATTCTTATGGTGAAGAGAAAACTGCATACGATTCACAATTCATTAAAGTTCCCATTAGCAACCATCTATTCTCACAGGTAGGAAAAGTAGAACTGGCCATATTGACAAACATCGCAAACAGTCTTGCCAGTCGGATTTTTGTAGTACATCGAAAAGCTGCTACACTCGAAGATGAACAATACGGAATTTGTATTTACTTCGTTGGATACTGTATGAAAATGCAATGGTCGAAATTCAGGGCGGAGAAAAAAGCTCGTCTTGCACCTTTTTTTAAATTTATTTACTGACGCAGAGGTTTTGGCGCCAGTATTTATCTTTGTGCCTACAGAGCATGCCTGTGTAGCGCTACATATATTCGACGGCAGAAGTTACTTGTAGCGGCACCTACCAACATATTTCAGAACTTCCACTTACTTTGCACTCGATTCTAAGCCGCAGGTGGTTTTTTGGATTACAAAAACCGGAAAAAAAGTGCGGCTTAGATTCGAGTAAATACGGTATCCAAGACCCCAAACGAGGTCCTGCAGCTGAGGAGAATACCCGCAGCATGGAAAATAACAAACACCGTAGACTTCAAGAAAGACTACATAATCATAATAGTGAATTTGCTTAGTGAACACACTTGACAAGATCCAGGAATGCCTTCTGTGTGACAAACTACAATCACACAGGGAGCTAATAGGACTTAGTTTGCATCAATATGGATATCGGAGAAACAAATCAGATGACGATGCGAGAAACCGAGCTCCCCGCATAGTAGAGAACACAGATCAAAAATATGTAAATACCATAATGATGGACATCAGGGTTACATTGGCAACCTCAGGTGACCTTGTTTGCACATCTTAGGGAGCTGCTGGTACCAGCCAGCCTGTACCACAATCTACAGGATTACTTCAGGTACATGGTTGCTGAGTGGCAAGCATGAAACCAGAAAGTGGCCAAAAGACTCAGTGAGAGATGCCCACAAGGGTCATTCTTTGAGCCCATCTTCTTTGGTCTAGCACCTTTAATCCATTCCGTGGAGAGCCTGATGGAATTGTGGTATATGCCAATGACCTACTGGTGGTAGTGCTGGCTAAGTCCTGAACACAACTTAAGGAGGAAGGCAGTGGTATACACTGGTGTGCATGAAACAAACTTTGCACCCTTCTTAAAGGAACAGTCATTCGAAACCCATCAGTGAAACTTGGAAACTGAAACATAGTGCGAAAACAGACAAGATACCTGGGAACTATGATAGAGAAAGTCGTCTTCTTCAAGACCCATATATAAACTACAGCAGACAATGCCAAGAAACTGGGATGAATAAATACTACAGATTACAGACTAGTAACATACACTGTGTGGTTTTGACTCTGCAGCAAGCACATGGGCACAAGCAGAGGGATGTATTCCCAGTTATGAGATGCCTTTAGAACCACATCTTCAAAAGCATTTTTTATAATCTTTGCATCTTTCCAGTCAACATAATCATCAGGTACTGTGCTGCAACATATTGGATGAAGAATGGCTTCACAGATGTAATAAAACAATCATAGAAGAAGACATCACTGATAAATTCCATCTTAAAAGATGACGGGGCAATACATGGCAAATGGAGTGGGACACATGCGAAAAGGGCTTGTGAGTCTATGAGATACTTGTGAACACAAGGGAAAGATTAACAGCAATATAAGGGAAAGATAGATTGCTACTCACTGTAAAGACAACTTGTTCACTTGCAAACAGTCACAACTGAAGAAGGCTTTGTGAATTCCAATGTGTAAGCGCCTTTTTGTTGTGTCTGTCTGCAGCTGTACATGTCATCTGTACAGTGAGTAGTAAGCTATCTTTCCCTTATGTTGTTGATATTCCAACCTAAGGGAAAGATTAGGAGTAAAACGTTCTACCCCAAGCCATTGAATGATACACTTCCTAACTGGACATGGTCTATATCCCATCTGACAGAGCCAGGAGTCGCATGTGGGGAAATTGGCTCCCACGAACATATAATTCTATGCTGCAGTGCACATACCCAGGACAGACTACAAAGGATAATGTAAGGCAACATGCATAATTTCATTGGGAATCCAGACCAGTGATGAGAACTAGATAAACAGTGGACACTATTTCAAGAATATTATTAAAAAAATACTCTAGAGAGAGGACATATAGATTCACACCCAGACCAAACATAACTATACCACTAAAAGGCAGCAGGGGTGATAGTGAAAATGGACTATCGTACAGTGATACAGAAATAAAAGATGAAGCACACACACACACTAAAACAAGGTATAACATAACACAAATGTAGCTACAAAACTGCATAAATAAGTAGAATAATATAAGAGATAGAAATACAAACACACAGCTACATAGAAACTTACAAATAAAGAAAATACAGGTCAAAAATGACTAACTTGATGACTCCATTCTGAGATCTGCTTTCCTGACAACCTAATGAAGTACTTACATTAATGAATACTATAATAATTATCCTTGGAGCATATTTCATTACAGTATGTTACCAGTAACTGGCTATTGCTGCCTAAGTGTCATGTAAAAAGTGTAACTAATTGAGAAAACTGACCTTTAATATACAGTCAGGCTAAATATAAGAACCATAATGTCAAATAGAAAAATACATACCCCAATGAAATTCCGAGGCAAGGCTTTCCCTTCCAATCATTGACAGTGGCAGGCAGCTGTCTTATGTAAGCTTTCCTGCCAGTTTATTCTCTCCTAAATTCTAAATTACACTGGTCCACAGCAGATTTTAAGCAGAAACGAAAGTAGATGGTCTCTATAGATCTTGATGCACTGAACATGAACATCATGATTAAAATTGTCTCCTAGGTCAGGATTACAAGTAAGTTGGAACTTTAGGTGATACGTACACTGCTACCATAATCAATTGGATATACCCTCACACATTAAGTGAACTTACTTCGTAGGAGAGCTTTTGTAAAGTTTGGAAGGTAGGAGACGAGATACTGGCAGAAGTAAAGCTGTGAGGACCGGGCGTGAGCCGTGCTTCGGTAGCTCAGATGGTAGAGCACTTGCCCGTGAAAGGCAAAGGTCCCGAGTTCGAGTCTCAGTCGGGCACACAGTTTTAATCTGCCAGGAAGTTTCATTTCAGCACACACTCCGCTGCAGAGTGAAAATCTCATTCTGTACTTACTTAGTTTATTCACATCTTTTGGGAGCATCTCTGTAGCATCCAGCAGTAGTCAGCCAACATAGCAGTAGTCCACCATCCGGCTTACTGCTGCTTCATGAGGCAAATGTTGCGATGGAACCGCCACTGTACTCCTGACTGGACGCAACCCAGTTCTCAGGGAACACCTCAAGGTGGGGTAAAGGAAGTGCATCTTCAGTATCATGTTGCAGCTAATGACCATCTAAGAATGTGAATGAATTCATCCACAAGATCCCTGCATGTGGGTATTGTGTAAGCAAGGGGATTCCAGTGCTGCAGTCATGAGGCCAAGAGTTCAGCTTTATGCTTTGGAAGATCTGAATCCTTAATCAGATTACTGAGTTCACACTGTGTGATTTTACGTGGTTCTCTGGATGACGATTTTGGTGTAAATGTGAGGACAGTATCACTGGTATGATTACACTTTTTCAGCTGTATACGCCAGTTCAGCATGATCTACTGTCACTGCTTGATTGTAGTTCATGTGGGGGAACAGGAACTGGCCATCCCTTGCCATGAGCCATCAGGCGAATGACAGATGGGTTAGGGTATTATTGAATATCGCTCCTTCTCTTGATATTGACTCCTGTGCTCATGGGAGGTACCCAATAGCAACTCAATGCATGATTTGTTAATTCATGCCAAATAGCAGGCTCACCAAAGTGCTTGGAGACTTTTTTACTATGCATCTAAGCATTCAGTGTAGATGAACATGAGTTGCAACAGAAATGTGGAGCCCACAATTTATCTTGGTCTCCAACTTACCCAAAATACAAGGAGTATGATTGATTGACTGCTTTAGTTAGTGGTCACCTTCTTGTACTGCTAATAACATCTGCAGAAATGTAATAAAAGTTATCAGGTTTGTTACTGCAGATGCGGCATATTTTTGTGGAAGCGTACACATGCTCAATAACACAACTGTTCAATTTCAACACTTCACCCCACATACATCCACTGCCAACCGCCACAACACTCGTTCCAGTAACAAGAGAACTAATACAGCACAGGATAATGCAGTCACAATAAACAACAAAATGGTACCTGTTTCTACATTCGACAGTGCTCATGTGATGAGATGCTGTGAACACAAGTACTGGTAAAGCAGTATTGCCAGATTGCACTAGAAGTGTCTACGTCACTCATTTATGTCAGAGGAACTCTTATTAGAATGCCTTAGCATGTAGCTCCTATAATGTCCCGTAAGTATGACTGTGAAATGTAAACACCTTATTTACTTGTAACCCTGGGCTAGGAGACAATTTTAACCTTGATATTGATGTCCTGCACGTCTAAACCTATATAAAAAACTACTACATGAAAGGGAAGCAGTGGTTGGGAGGGGAGTGAGACAGGGTTGTAGCCTCTCCCCGATGTTATTCAATCTGTATATTGAGCAAGCAGTAAAGGAAACAAAAGAAAAATTCGGAGTAGGTATTAAAATACATGGAGAAGAAATAAAAACTTTGAGGTATGCCAGTGACATTGTAATTCCGTCAGAGGCAGCAAAGGACTTGGAAGAGCAGCTGAGAATGGAATGGACAGTGTCTTGAAAGGAGGATATAATATGAACATCAACAAAAGCAAAACGAGAGAATAATGGAATGTAGTTGAATTAAATCGGGTGATGCTGCAGGAATTAGATTAGGAAATGAGACGCTTAAAGTAGTAAAGGAGTTTTGCTATTTGGGGAGCAAAATAACTGATGATGGTCGAAGTAGAGAGGATATAAAATGTAGACTGGCAATGGCAAGGAAAGCATTTCTGAAGAAGAGAAATTTGTTAACATTGAGTATAGATTTAAGTGTCAGGAAGTCGTTTGTGAAAGTATTTGTGTGGAGTGTAGCCGTGTATGGAAGTGAAACATGGACGATAAATATTTTGAACAAGAAGAGAATAGAGGCTTTCGAAATGTGGTGCTATAGAAGAATGCAGAAGATTAGATGGGTAGATGTCATAACAAATGAGGAGGTATTGAATAGAATTGGAGTTGTTGTTGTTGTGGTGGTCTTCAGTCCTGAGACTGGTTTGATGCAGCTCTCCACACTACTCTATCCTGTGCAAGCTTCTTCATCTCCCAGTACCTACTGCAACCTACATCTTTCTGAATCTGCTTAGTGTATTCATCTCTTGGTCTCCCTCTACGATTTTTACCCTCCATGCTGCCCTCCAATACTGAATTTGTGATCCCTTGATGCCTTAGAACATGTCCTACCAACCGATCCCTTCTTCTAGTCAAGTTGTGCCACAAACTCCTCTTCTCCCCAACCCTATTCAGTACCTCCTCATTAGTTACATGATCTACCCATCTAATCTTCAGCATTCTTCTGTAGCACCACATTTCGAAAGCTTCTATTCTCTTCTTGTCCAAACTAGTTATCGTCCATGTTTCACTTCCATACATGGCTATACTCCACAAAATTCTTTCAGAAGTGATTTCGTGACACTTAAATCTATACTCGATGTTAACAAATTTCTTTTCCTGAGAAACGCTTTCCTTGCCATTGCTAGTCGGCGTTTTATATCCTCTCTACTTCAACCATCATCAGTTATTTTGCTCTCCAAATAGCAAAACTCCTTTAGTACTTTAAGTTTTTCATTTCCTAATCTAATTCCCTCAGCATCACTCGATTTAATTCGACTACATTCCATTATCCTCGTTTCACTTTTGTTGATGTTCATCTTACATCCTCCTTTCAAGACACTATCCATTCCATTCAACTGCTCATCCAAGTCCTTTGCTGTCTCTGACAGAATTAGAATGTCATCGGCGAACCTCAAAGTTTTTATTTCTTCTCCATGGATTTTAATACCTACTCTGAATAGGGGAGAGGCTACAACCCTGTCTCACTCCCTTCCCAACCACTGCTTCCCTTTCATGTCCCTCGACTCTTATAACTGCCATCTGGTTTCTGTACAAATTGTAAATAGCCTTTCGCTCCCTGTATTTTACTTCTGCCACCTTCAGAATTTGAAAGAGAGTATTCCAGTCAACATTGTCAAAAGCTTTCTCTAAGTCTACAAATGCTAGAAACGTAGGTTTGCCTTTCCTTAATCTATTTTCTACAATAAGTCGTAGGGTCAGTATTGCCTCACGTGTCCCCATATTTCTACAGAATCCAAACTGATCTTCCCCAAGGTCGGCTTCTACCAGTTTTTCCATTCGTCTGTAAAGAATTCGTGTTAGTATTTTGCAGCTGTGACTTACTAAACTGATAGTTCGGTAATTTTCACATCTGTCAACGCCTGCTTTCTTTGGGATTGTAATTATTATATTATTCTTGAAGTCTGAGGGTATTTCGCCTGTCACATACATTTTGCACACCAGATGGTAGAGTTTTGTCAGGACTGGCTCTCCCAAGGCTGCCAGTAATTCTAATGGAATGTTGTCTACTCGCGGGGCCTTGTTTCGACTCAGGTCTTTCAGTGCTCTGTCAAACTCTTCACGCAGTATCATATCTCCCATTTCATCTTCATCTACATCCTCTTCCATTTCCGTAATATTGTCCTCAAGTACATAGCCCTTGTATAGACCGTCTATATACTCTTTCCACCTTTCTGCTTTCCCTTCTTTGCTTAGAACTGGAGAGTAGAGAAATTTGTGGCACAACTTGACTAGAAGAAGGGATCGGTTGGTAGGGCTTATTCTGAGGCATCAAGGGATCACCAATTTAGTATTGGAGAGCAGCGTGGAGGGAAAAAATCATAGAGGGAGACCAAGAAATGAGTACACTAAACAGATTCAGAAGGATGTAGGTTGCAGTAGGTACTGGGAGATGAAGAATCTTGCACAGGATAGAGTAGCATGGAGAGCTGCATCAAACCAGTCTCTGGACTGAAGACGACCAACAACAACAACGCAACACCCTCCATTTCCTTTAACTAATTTGCACTTTTCTATTTTGTTTAATGTTGTTTTAAATTTGTGAATATTACTTTGATTTTTCTTTGCCATAAAAAATATTTGCTTATATAATCGAAAAATTTATGTTACTACATGAAGAAAACCCTAATAAACTGTATGACTTGTTTTAAAATACTAGGTAACTGGTCTTATAAGCAATAAATGAAAAGCAAAATGAATACAAAGTCAGAAATGAGTTAGTCGTCTTGAGTTTCAGGCTGACATTGTTCCAAAGCCAAAAATAATCCAAAATATGTTAGCTATTTGTAAGTGATAAGCATTCAAGCCTGCCTATTAGGCAAGTGAACATTGTTTATAAGTGTTCAAACATGTTGTAGCATCGTTGTGCCATCATTACTGAGTACTTTCATTCAGTTCTGTAAAATGCAAATGTGTTTTAAATACTAATTATTGTATCAAAATTTACAGCTAAAAATAGTTTGTATGATGTTGTCATTACCTTATTTACAACATAGCTGAGTTCTTTAGGGCCCTATTTACATTATTATGCACCGGTACCTTGTCATCTGCCACTAAATGTTACTATGATTTTAGTTGGCAATTTAACAAATCACTAGGAACTTGAAAATGTAGCATTTATTTGTGGCAAAATTCATATGTATTTTTGGCAAGATTCGCACTTTAAAATTTCTTTGTTTGTAAGCGATTACAAGTACAGATTTAAAAGGTTGTCATGCTATGTCCCTGAAGATGAAATGTTAGTACTTTGAAACTAACTATTTAGAAAAAGTGGTGCCTGGGGAGGTTTTTGACTGGAATGTTTGCTTTTGCAAAACACTTCAACAGTTTTTTTTTTCCTGATGTGGTCATTGCTTGTTTTCTTCTTTTGTCTCTATTTAAGCTTTCAACAAATGATTTTTTTCTCTTGAGAAGGAGCAGTGTTTTCCCAATGTAGAACAGAGTTCTCTAATTTTGGGTATTTCTCTACATTATTTTTCTTTTACTACATACTTTGATAATTATAAAATCAGCAAGATATTGATTCAGACCTTACCCTTTGTGTGCATTCGTAGCTGTGAAACTCGTACTTGACATTGCTGCAGATATAACTGCCAAGGTACTTCGCATAGAAGTAGAACCGAAAATAATAATTTACACAATAGGGGAAGACATTTGGTGCAGTCAGAATATGTTACCAGAGTTTATCCCTTTATGGCAGTGCATAATATTGATCCTATAAACTGGCAGCTAGCCGAAAGTTTAAAGAAACTAGAATTATGGCCACCAAAATGGAGAGGACCGGTAGAGAGAAAAAAGTCCTGTCTCCCTCTTGCAGTGCAGTCAGCTTACTACTGTGTTCTGTTTTTCTGATAAGACAGAACCTCCACACAGTCATAGAGTGCCGATTCATTGTGGTGTACTGAGCGTTGAAATTGGGCTCTGTAATTCATTCATTCCAAAATAAAAAAAGAAAAGAGCACCAACACAAACATAAAGCATTCAGTAATGGCTACTGCACAATTGCTTGCTGGGGTTGACGATGCCATAAGTAGTAAACGAGATAGTTCAGACCCAACCTTTTCTGACATTTGATGCAACTGCAGTTCAAAACACCCACCATCTAATACAGCCACATTAAAATGTCTGGAGTATACAAATTTTTGAACTTTAACTATCTGACAAGTGTGCGCATTTCTTTGTTCTAAGATGCTAGGCCCCACGCCTGAATTGGTGTGTATCTTCAGCTGACATTCAACTGCTCACAGTTGGTGCTGCACCGGAACACTGAGTGCACTGATATATCGTGGCATCCATGCACATTTATTTTGCAAAGACCTTCTCACACGCACAATGTTTCCAAATTGAATTTTGCTAGATGATGTTCAATGCCAGTAACTGAAAATGGGTTACATTTTTGATATTTATACATAGTAAGCGAACCTATTTCAGATTATGTCTGATAAAATACTCAATTCAAATACAGTTTGCTGTGAAACAACATTTATTATCTAATTTCATGTGTTCACATTTTCAGGCAGAATTCACACCTATATTTACATTTATCACAAATGTGAATTTTTCAGATCCCTACAAATAACTCCACCTGTAAATGTTATTTTATCCCACGAATGTATTTCGTGAATACTTGGTTATTTTTGAAGTATCTGCATTTATCTTTACGCTTCTTTGTTGTGGAAATGCACACACAAACACTCTACGTGTTTTTGAGAAACTCCACCTGCAAGTTGCACTTTTGCACTTAACAAAATACTTGTGTTTATGTGCTGATGTGTTTCTGTATATATATAGAGTCAATTTAAGGTAATTCCTGACAGTTGCAATGATGCAGTGGGCTGGGCACAGCAGCTTCGCAGGCATGCCTAAATCAGTAATGGCTTCTTGGGCTTACTTAAACCAGTAACTACTTCACAGGCCTACCTCAAGAAATTACGTAACGCGTTTTTGGAAATGCTTCAGTGGCAATGCCTCATTGTTGTCACAGGTCTGTCGACAGCTACTTTTTTCATCTTCAGCAGTTAGCATTTAGCATTTGAAATCTGGCAACAGTGCTGTGAGGTGTTGAGGATCATCTACACTCTCTCGCCTGTGGTCCTTGGTGCTACCTGTTTGCATATCAGTCTGGCACCATTTTGAATGTTGTGTGTGAGTTACTTTAAAGTGTTACATATTACGCCATTGCATGGTATGGTGTAATCTTTTACAACGCGTTTTACTTCTGCTAATGCCTTCTGTAAAGTAAGTTTTTATCTACACTTACACTACACAAGTCCCCTCTTTTCCGTTCCAGTTGCAAATAGTTTGGGGAAAGAACTATTGCCAGTAAGCCTCCATTTGGGATTTTATCTTTGTAATTTTGTCTTTGCGGTCTTTCCGGAAAATACACGTAGGAGGAAGCAATATACACACATCATAAAAAGTTTTGCATCACCTTGGTTGCGAGAGTTCCGGAACCTGTACAGAAAATTGGAATAGAGATCAACATAAACATCATTTCTGCCCTTTTCATTGCTCATAAAAACTACACATTGCATGTTGTACCGCCATACATCAAGACCTTCAGAGGTGGTGGTCCAGGTTGCTGTACACACCAGTACCTCTAATACCCAGTAGCACGTCCTCATGCATTGATGCATGCCTGTATTCATTGTGACATACTATCCACAAGTTCATAAAGGCACAGTTGGTCCAGATTGTCCCACTCCTCAAAGGCAATGCAGCGTAGTGCCCTCAGAGTGGTTGATGGGTCACATCGTCCTTAAACAGCCCTTTTCAATCTCTCCCAGGCATGTTCAATGGGGTTCATGTTGGGAGAACATGCTGGCCACTCCAGTCGAGCAATGTCGTTATCGTGAAGGAAGTCATTGTCATACAGCAGGATAGCTTCACCTTGCCACACTTGCTGGACAGTGTGTCTCAGGTATTCACCCTGACCAGGTTGCCTCCAAATATGTCTCTGACGATTGTCTGATTGAAGGCATATGCGACACATGTTGGTGAATAGAAAGTGATGCCAATCCTGAGTGGTCCATTCGGCATGTTGTTGAGCTGCATGGTGTTGTGGTTGCAAAGATGGACCTTGCCATGGATGTCGGGAGTGGAGTTGCGCATCACACAGCCTATTGCGCACAGTTTGAGTCATAACACAACGTCCTGTGGCTGCACAAAAAGCATTATTCAACATGGTGGTGTTGCTGTCAAGGTTCCTCCGAGACATAATCTGTAGGTAGCGGCCATCTGCTGCAGTAGCAGCTCTTAGCCAGCC
Organism: Schistocerca serialis cubense; assembly: GCF_023864345.2. Taxonomy (NCBI): domain Eukaryota; kingdom Metazoa; phylum Arthropoda; class Insecta; order Orthoptera; family Acrididae; genus Schistocerca; species Schistocerca serialis. The sequence continues at coordinate 704,235,925 of NC_064638.1, forward strand.
TGAACGAGGCATGTTGTTGACAGTTCCTGTCTCTCTCTCTCTGTATCTCCTCCTTGTCCAAACAACATCGCTTTGGTTCGCTCCAAGACACCTGGACACTTCCCTTATTGAGAGCCCATCCTGGCACAAAGTAGCAATGCAGACACAATTGAACCATGGAATTGACGGTCTAGGCATGATTGAACTACAGACGACACAAGCCATGTACCTCCTTTGTGCTGGAATGACTGGAACTGATTGGCTGTCGGACCCCCTCCGTCTAATAGTCACTGCTCGTGTTTGGTTATTCACATCTTTGGGTGGGTTTAATGGCATCTCTGAACAATCGAAAGGACTGTGTCTGTGATACGTTATCCACAACCGAGCAACCGGGATGATGCAAAACTATTTTTGATGTGTTTATTTGTTGACTCTTCTACTAATGTACTCTCTCAGAACTTTAACAGTAAATTACACCTTGGTGCAGAATGCCTCTCTCACTGCGTCTGCACCGCAGTCGGATAATCGCCTCTTCTAAATGAACTTATAACGAAATGCAATGCTCTTTTGTAGCCCTTCTCTATTTCCTGTATAAGTCCTACCTCGTACAGGTACTGCTGATGAGCAGTATTAAAGGGTTTTATATGTTACCTTCTTTGTTGGAGGGCTACATTTCCTGGGGATTCTTCCAGTAAATCAAGGTCTGGCATCTGCCTTAACAACAGTTAATTTTGTGTGGATGTTTGCCATTAAATCGCTCTGTATGCATACTCCCAGATATTTTATTGAAATAACTGCCTCCACTGATTGTTCTGCAATCGTTTAATCTTACAATATTCATTCTTTCTGTCTATGTGTAGGCAATACGTTACATTTGTTTGCGTTCAGGTCTGATTGCCATTTCCAGCACCAAGCATCAATCCTCTGCAATTCCGGCATTTGGCTATAGTTTACTAGAATTGCGACTTCTCTGTGTACAACAGCTTCAAGCACAAAAAGCCTCATGAAGCTTCCAATGTTACCTAGTAGACCATCTATGGTAATAGTTGTAACACATTCCCTTGGGGCACTCCCCAAGTTACTTTATGGCTCCAGACTTATCTCCATTGAGAATGACACACTGTGTTCTGCTTGGTAGAAACACTTCAGTCCAATCACACAGTTGGTCCAACGTTGTGTACACTTGTATTTTGTTCAATAGGCAGCATTGCAAAACCGTATCAAATGCCTTACAGATATCAAAAAATTTGGAACTCACCTGGATACCGATATCTAGCGCCTTTCGTAGCTCATGGACAAACAAAGTGAGCTGATTTTCAGTCAGTTGTTGTTTTAAGAACCCAAGTTAATTCCTGCAGAGGAGATTTTCAGTCTTCAGAAATGATGCAGTTCATGAACATAAAATGTATCCCAAAATTCTACAAGAGACTTACTTCAGAGATTTTGTGCATCTGTTTGACAACCCCTCTGGAAAATTGAAATGATCTGTTCATTTTTCCAATCATCAGGAATAGTTCAATCCTCCAGAGAGCTGTGGTACCTCCTGCTAGAAGAGCACGTGTACTTTTGTATACTCAATGTGGAATCATTTTGGTATTCCGGCAGGTCCAGTGGGCTTATCTCTGCTGAACACTTTCATTTGCATTTTTACCCCACAGTCACTTATTTCGATATCGGCCATTTGCCATTCATGCAGCAGCAGAAAGGAGGTACTACAGTGCGATCTGCCTCTGTGAAACAGTTTTGGAAAAGATGTTTGGCCCTTTTCGTGTCGTCATCCATTTCAATGCCATTATGATCACAGTGTGTCTGGACAGATAGCTGCAGTCCAGTTACTGATCTAACATGGTCACAGAGTGTCTGGATGGTCTAGTTAGTGATTTAACATAAGGTGAAAACCTCTTAATGATTTTATATTAAGTCAGCAGACAGAATTTTAGTTTTGAATTCAGTGAACACTTCTTGCATGGCTCTCTTCATGCTATCATTGGCTTCATTTAATTTTTGGTATTGGCTGTGGCTGGATTCTAGTATTGTTAAATCTGTATCTGTTTTAGTTAGGTGATTGTTGTGTGTTACTAAATGGTCTGCAAATGTAATGTGGAGCTGTTACTTTTTTAGGGTTCTGAGGTGTTCTGAATATCTTGTCTTCAAGATCCTGTATGTTTACCATATGTATACTGTCTGGCAAGAGTTGCATAAGTTGCTATTTACCAGATCGATTGACTGTGTGTGTTGGTGTTTCCGGTGTTATGAGTTTTTTTTCTATGTTGTGTTGTTTGCTCTGTATCTTATTTGTTGCCTATGTGAACTATTTTATTATTGTAGGTCAGTATGTAGTGTTTTGTTTTGTGTGTGGATTCTTGCTCTGTTATGTCCTGTGTATAGTCATTGTCTGTGATGGGTTCTTCTTTGTTGTTGTTACTGATGTGGCGCAAGATTTTGTGTGCATGTTGCTTGTTCATTCACTGTTCATTTGCATATTTTATGCTTTAATCTTTACACCCGTTTGGTCTCATAAGCATTCTCCACTGCTTTTTGTTTTTGTATGTAGTTATGTTTGTTTATGAGTGTTCTGTTTAACGTGTCTAGCATGAATCTGAAGCAAGCTTTTTTTTGTGTGTCCGTTAGTAGTTTGATTGATTGTGAATAGTGTTACTTGTGGTTGTGGGTTTTCTGTATATTGTAGGATTGTGTGTTGTTACTATAATCAATCCACAACTTGTACCAGAAACTTGCTAAAGAAGAAAACTTCCTGACACAGAAGCCATTAGCAGAAGGAAAGGGAATTATAAATGACTACACCACACTGTGCAGTGGTACAATATTTAACACGTTAAAGGAACTATATTAAAAAAAAAAGATTATTCACACACACACACACACACACACACACACACACACACACACACACACACACACACACACACACACACAGACAGACAGACAGAGAGAGAGAGAGAGAGCAATTTATTAACTTGCAAATGAATGATTTTTCACTCTGCTGAGTATATACACTGACTTGAAACTCCCTAGCAGTTTAAAACTGTGTGCTAGACTGGCTCTTGAACATGGGACCTCCACAATAAGTCACAGGTTTGAGTCCCAGTCCAAAACAAAGTTTTATTGTGCTAGAAAGTTACAACGAAATGTTGCTGCAGTTTAGATTTACTTTTACTTTTGCAAATACTCAAGATAGACATGTGTACATTATTTGTATTGAATTATTAGCAAGTGAAAGCCTGAAACCTACAAAATTACATCTACTTACAAGGCGTGCTTCTTATTTCACTATATCGAGCGAGCTGGTGCAGTGGTTGGTGCACTGGTCAATCATTCAGGATGACAACAGTTGAAATCTCCATCCAGCCATAAGGTTTCTGCGATTCCAATGAAAGGGCACAGCTGATTAACTTTGTCATCATTCCCTAATCTATGCTTCTGCTTCATCTTGTAAGGTGCCTCTTACGTGAGGAAGACATTTTTACCAGTTTTTTATAAATTATTGTCTCTTATTGATGTATTTACGATAGTTAGGAAGTGCTGTAGTCCGTAGCCGGCCATGAGTTGGAGAGCATTTCCCACGCTGGCTTGCTAGGTGATGAAGTGACCATATGTCGCGTGTAGTGGGGTGGGGCTCGGCGCTGGACCGTAGCAACAAGCGTCAGCCTGGGAAATATACATGACCGGAAGTACAGCCATCTTGGCGCCAAAGTCACTGATTTTGTTTATTTATATTTCATAATTAAAGTAATTTATGACAACATGAATACTAGGAGGAGTCACAGGATGTTTAAAACTATTTATCGTAATTTTGCCTCATTAAAATTTACACTCGTTCATTAACAAATGCATATCTTAGTAAGTACGAACTTGATCGGAAATCCACGAACTGTGACGAAACTAGTAAGAGATACGGACTGCGCACCTAAGTCGGCAGTCAGCGTTAAGAGCTCTTCCTGTCTTGTTCGATGGTAGCCGTGCTCTTGGTTATGAGTAGTTTGTGACATGAGTGTTTCTTTATTGATCTAATAGGAATAAAAGTTATATTACTGCATTCTGAATGTTAATTTCGAGTAAATAGATACCCCAAAGTTGATCGACAGCAATTTCAGATATCCAATGTGCCAGTGAAGAATCTGCACGGGACAGCATTTACGAGAGCTGCACCGCGCACGGGTAGGAGGAAATCCGACGACACGACCCACCAAGACGGATCAAGGAAGGTCGACTTACACTCACAAATTCCAGGTGGAAATGCTGATCAGTTATACTGTCGTTACGTCACATATACCACTCTCTACGGACTCGCGGCTAAGCTGAGTAATAACAGTGTCAGTTTAGAAGTGAGGGGATCTTGCAGTCTCTAATGTCCTCATTGATGGGACACAACCCTAATCTTCATTTCTCCTATTTCAAATTTTTTGAATGGCTATTGGCATCCTTGAAAATCCAAAAAGGTCTGTAGAATCACGTAAAATGGTCAATAAGCTGCACTTACGAGTATCATGTAAAGGATCTTGCTTAATTGCAGAGGTTTACAAGCAGTATATTGTAGGTGAAGCTCTTGTAATGCCAGTTGTAGTAAGAGTGATGAAATTATTCTGGACTGACAATTATTAGACAAATCAAACAAAAATCCACTTTTAAGTGATACAGCAGCTAGACTGTTAACAATGACCAATATGAGCAAATTAATGTAAGTATGGAAGGAAATTCAAAATTTGTAATTCAGTTGGATGAATCAGTGGTGCTACATACCTTTTACAGTTGGTGGCATATGTCAGATATTGTTAAGCTAAAAGTATGCATGAAGATTAACTATCACCTCCAAAAAATTGAAAAAGGATGAGTGCTAACGCAAAACTTCTACAACAAAAAATCAATGCCAAGAGAGGCAAAAATTCAACACTACAATACTGTCATAAAACCAACAATCCTCTAAACAATTGAAACGCTAACCCTTAACAGAAAACAACAACTTGAAGACATCAAAAAAGAAGATGTAAAGATCATCAGGTAAATTCTAGGAGGAAGACGTACCCAAGATGGTTATAGGCTACAATCAGTTAAAACAAAAGAAAAGTTTTCTAAAATCGAAATTGATTTTAGAGAAAGCTGAATGAAATTCTTTGGTCATCTCAGCTGACTACCAGAAAATTGTTTGACAAAGAGAATAATGAATTACGTATCCTCACTTAAGAATTCCACACCTTGGCTAGATGAAATTTGAAAGGACACAAATAATGCAAACATAAGACCTGCCAACATTCTAAAAAGAGAGAACTTAAGGCACAAAGTAAACAAATGGTAAGTTAAGTCAGGGCAACCAAAAGAAAACAGTACAGACCAGTGGTCAGATGAGTGTAAACGAGCATTTTCAGAAAGAATGAAAGACTATTGGAACAACTCAAAGAAATATTTAGTTATTTGGTTAACCTCTTCCATTTCTGAGGAGAACTTGCCAATAATAATAATAATAATAATAATAATTCTGTTTGGCTCAATGGGTTAGTGCAGCTCTTTCACTTGGATGCCACTGTGTCTTGACCTATTCCAGTAACCCTGTCAGGGAAAAGTGAAGTACAGTTTAGAATGGAATCTGGACCAGAGAGGGGAAAGTTATGTTAAAGGCAGGCTGAAATATTTCGTGTTCAGACAAGAATTCGGTCTCACGACCTTTCAATTTTGAGGCCCATGCTTTACCTCCTGGTCACCAGCTGTGACATCAAACTGATTAAAAGTCATGCACTTAACAGTTGTCACTTCTCAAACTTTTATGATAAAATGGAATTGAATTTCAGCACACTTTTATTGCATATGGAAATATAATGGCCGTCAAGAGGAAGAGCTCTGAAAAGGCTCTTGAGAGTTAAAAAATGAAGTACAGTGAAACGCCTATTTTATTATTTTATGTTTTTGTGCAGTGCAGACTTGAAAAACACAAAACTGAAGAAAATTCGGAACTGAGGAAAATGTTAAAACCTCCTAAATAAGAGCAAAAACATGTAATTGGCATGTAGGACAAAAAAATCATAATTCTCTCCAGTAAATTGTATAAAATCTGTACAAGAAAAAGAAATTAAATTTGCAATACAATCTTTATACAATAATTTGTGGTAATGAATTTCACCAGTTCTTAAAAAATTAAAGCAACTAGAAACTTATAAATAATTTGAAATTGGTACCTGGGTACAAGATAATTGTGCTACTCTCCGACATGCTACGACCACAAATTTTATGTCAAAACATGCATTTTTGAGAGCGCCTTTCTTTGTGCCCACACAAAAAAAGCAAAAAACTTATTAACATGGTGAATTAAACTTAAAACTGTAGAGTACGGTGAAAGGTGTCAGAATCTAACGTGGGGGCGGGGAGTTGTGCGTTTTCCTTCTGTAGCTAATGGTAGTGCAACATACTCTGGTGACCAGTGACCTCTAGTGTAGTGCTTGCAAACTTTTCCTTGTCTTGTGCCGAGTAGTTGAACTGGAGTGTTTTATATTATTTTCAATGCACACCGTTTGCACTTTGAACTCACTTGCTGTAGTGTAAACATAGCAGATTTTGTGAAAGACTGTATATACACAAAAGTTTTACTTAATGTGTGGTATTTATATATACCAATGAATATGAAATAAAAACACCATTGAGGACTGCAACAAAGATGATCAAACCTTTGCACAACTGTTCACTGAACACTTCCTGTTAATCGTGGTGCTACTCACAGAAAATGAAGTACCCTATGTTGGCTGTATTCAGTAGAGGCACAATACGTTGCGGATTCTGTCAGCAGGCTTTGAGGAGAACTAGTGTAAGTAAAATTAATGCACAGTAGTGAATGGTGTACGAGTTATAACTATACAAATTAAACATCACTGGAAGCCGTGGTCACACAAATTGCTATACACTGATCATGTCAGTCGTACTTCGGAACAAGCTGCCAAGTGAGCTTGTAGTTTATCACTCTATATACTAGAAGTCACTGCATTAGCATGATTCACCATGCTATCCAGCTGTTGGCGGCAGATGGAAAACAAGCATCCGAGGTGATGTAAACTGGCAGTTTTCAACAGTTTCACAGTTTTCAGTTTATGTCATCATGTGGGCTATAGATTTTTGCAACTTTTGAGAGGAACGTAAAATGGAAGCACCCTCAGAACTGCGTGTTTTAAGGTAAATTTGTGGCAGTAGTGTGTTGGGAAATGGCTCAATTACCTCATACATCATTAGCAGTTACATACATTACAGTATCACTAGTGGCTAAACCCACTTTTTTTCCTAATAGATTTATTATGTGACATAAAATTTTGAGATTTCTTTCTTTTTTTGTTTATAGATTTGCTATTTGGTTATGTCATTTGACATATGATTGTTGGTAAAGTTGCTACCTAGGAGAAAAAGAATGAACTTCACACACTGACTTTGATTTATAGCTTCTGTGCCTGTTTTTATAATCTAGTACTTTAGGAATTTCAAATGTTTTGTAGGCTAAGGTCTGTAAACTTATTTAGTGTGGTGTGCTGGTTGCACAAGTCGCCAGCCAATGGGAGCTCATTCAGACGCTTCACTTCATTTGTAAAATATAGAGGATAACAATTTTATAATGTTTTTATTTATTCATTTATCTGCCCAGAGGTCATCATATAGTGATACTGGACACTCACACTGATAATATAAGTATACTTTTTCCAAACTCAGGATGGCTGGACAGAGTAAACTCCCTCCTCTCAAATATGGGGTCAGTGTCTTAAAAACTGCACGTTCTTATTTGACTGGTCCTTGTACATTGCTCTTTGATATAAACATGGTTTTGCTCTTCATCAGTGCTACAAGAAATAAAAACCAATGATGACTCTGGAACTATGATCATGCTGCGATATCCTTCGTATTAACTCCAGCCTGTTCCCAAAACTGACTCTAGGCACTAAACAGGCAACTGTTTTGCATGCTCATCTTTACATTCTCCCATCACACTACCTGAAAAGCTGAATTAGCATCATCCCATGATGAGTGAGATATTGCACTCGTAAGAGTGACAAGACATTACTGTTGTGCACAGTAGATCCTGGCATATGATTTTCCTGTAAAAACATCACATTGTCATCTTCTATTGTAATATGACAGGGTGTTGTAGCTGTCCCCTTCCATTATTAACTGCTACTCTGAGTCCTCTATGAGATCTTGGATTGTTTAGTATGAATTTCTTATGAAGAACATTTTACCTGCCTTTTTAGAAAGATGTAATCTTTTTCATTTCCTTGGGCAGTTTATCATACCATTTTATTCCATGATAGAATGATAGAAAACACAGTTTGAATTTTTGTTTTTCCTTCAATACCAAAATGGATTATTGGAATCCATGGTTAGCGTATATCACCAAAATCACAAGGAACAGAGTGCACTGAAACACACTGCACTTGAAACTGTCAGAAGAAACCGACTTATGAAGAAATGGCACATCATTTTTTCCACACATCAACTGGGGTATTAAGGCTAAATGATTTAACATCAACCAGTGATAGCAGTGATGGTGTTGATGTCACTGAAGAGTCATATGTAGTCATTCAGCAAAAAATTGACTGCAGCAGAAACTGCAGCATCAGCTACTTGAGGTACACTGGATTCTTAACTCTTCGTCTCGGAAATTTTTAATAAGTACAAAATCGGTGATTGAATTAAGCTTTATATTAGTGGCTGTTGCAGGAGGAGGAGTCATATCCAAATACAAGGGTTGGAACTTAAATAGTGGCAACTATTTATTCACAACTGATACAAAAGAGTTACTTGTTTGCACCTGTTACTGTCCTTCAAAGTAGTCACCAGCGTTGTGTAGAACCCATTGCCAGGGATGTGGAAGGCGTAGTATACCGTTAGTTCCTTTTCTGTTGATGGTGCGAATGGAGCGGTCTACTGCTTGTCGAATCCCTGGAACGGTTCTGAAGCGAATGCCACAAAGTGGTTCCTTCATCTTCGGAATCAAATCAAAGTCACAAGGACTTAAGTCTGGGGAGTATGGTGGATGGTACAGTACTTCCCAGTCCCATCGACCGATAAGGGCAGCCACAGCTTGTCGTGCAAAATGATGCGAGGGTTGCACAGAAAGTGTCGCCGCTTCTTTCGCAAAGCTGGTCGCAGGTGATGCTCCAAAAACGAACGGGAATATTGTGCATGGATGCTCTGCAATGGAGGAACGTAATGCATTAAGATAACACCATCACAGTCTTACACGAGAATCACCATAACTTTAGACCGCTCCATTTGCTCCATCAACAGAACAGGCTCTGCTCCAACCCTTGTACAAATCATTGGTGGTGTTCCACAGTGTATCGGCATCTTCAGCTTTCAGGGGAAGTATGCAGAAGTAATTATCTTTAACTCAGCAATTAGTACATCCCATCCACTTAAAATATCTATATTTAATCTATCAATTGTGTAATGGAATATTTACCATGTGTAATTGAATGTAACTTGATAACTTAACTGCACTCTGCAGCAGTATTGCTGCATGATAATGAAGGCATATTGCTGTAGATATATGAACTTGAATTCTCTTCCTTATAAATGTTGATTATTCACAAGAGAGATAATTTTTCTTCCTGTAGAAAACACGTTGATAACGTGATGATGGCTTGAATGATGTATTACTGACAACAGGATAATATGTAACATGCACCACAATAATGGATACACTTGAATTCTCTGCCTTATAAATGTTGATTCTTCACAAGAGAGAGAATTTTTCTTCCTGTAGAAGACACGTTGATAATGTGATGATGGCTTGAATGATGTATTACTGACAACAGGTTAATATGTAACGTGCACCACAATAATGGATCACTATGTTGTAGACATTGTTTATTCCAAGTGTTGAGTCAACAGTGGGTATATTAGTGTACAGGTTGCTCCATATTTTCAAGATGTGTCTAAAAATCTGAGGTCATTGTTCACTCATGAAACAATATATCTGTAGATAAGCCATTCGTTGAATGCCATAGTACTCCAAAGGGAGACAAAATGACGTAAAAGGCAATATCCTATGTGACAGCAAACATTCAGGTGGATTTCTAGACATGCTACATTCTATCTCCAGAAGAGATAAAGATAGGAGTCCAGTGTTTTGTCATTGAGTAGGTTGGTTTTCCAAGACAGTGATTTTGCAGATATATCAAAATGGCCAATTTTGTGAGTACGATGTGAAACCACAGAATTTAGCCTTGACAGCTATCAAGAATTAGTGTTACACTGGGGTGAAAATCTGCTAGCAGCACTCACAGGTGTTGAAAAGGTGTGGCAATAATAGTAACTTTTCAAGGCAGCAAGCTGTTGCCATGAGGTCCTTAAATTTGAGCACCTTCAGATGAAGAGGAAACCATGGCTGTATACCAGACAGCAAAGAAGTGAAGTAGTACTGACAAAATTCAGGAGTTGTAATATGACAGCAAGGATCACACACTAAGTAGTGCCTATACAAATCTAGAAAAAGTATTCAACCGTCAGCTATTGTACACCTGTTGTCGTCATCGCATTTGTTAGTTAGGTTTCAGGAGCTGGTTTGATTTGCTGATTGGGTGCAACTTCTTATCCAGACATGGTGTTTCTAAGAAAATTTAGAGAAATCTGAAAAGAAGGTGTACATAACTTACAGCAGTGAAGAGCCTGGATAATGCCCATTCTTGAATTTCTTAAACATTACCTTTCTATGCAGAAACAACAGACGGGCGGTAATCAAGAACTTTTTTTTTAAGCAGCATTCAAAAGAACAGGATACTGTTTTGTATACCAGACGATGTAAGTGTTTAATGATAAAGGTACTGTACTCATTTAAAATATACCTCTTTCAACATCAGTTTCAGTTATCTCATGGGGAGAACAACTCTTTCAGATTTTTTGTACTGTAAATGTGTGACTGAGCCATGAAAGCACTGTATTGTGCTTTTCTATTTGTGCATTAGCTGAATGTTCATTCTCACAAAAGATGAACTGAGAAACGGTATGTAAACCAATACCCAACAGAATTAAACATTGTGTAAACTATGGGTAACCTCAATGTATTTGGTGAATCATCAAGCAGTCTTCTAATGGAGAGTAGATTTGCACATCTTGTGTGTGTTTTCTAAAGCAAAAATTTTGCTATTTGGTAAAATATCTGTAGTTAAGAGTCATGTTACAGGAAGGCAATTCTTCTGGAAAACCTAATTCTCAGGGAATTACCTTTTACCTGGAAAAATCAGGGAAATCTCTGGGAATTTTAGGAATTTCATAAAATCTCAGGGAACTCTGCATTTTTAACCTAGCACTGAAATTGAGTTTTATTAATCACACATTTTTTAATACTTAATATCACAAATGGTGTTAATTATTGTAAATATTATTCCATAAAATTATTGATGTCTAAAAACTGTGGTTAAATTACTGTTTATGGCTAGTACACAGCTCAACTGAGAAGAAAGAAAAGATATTATTGTGATATGATCCCCCTCGCCACCTTCACCCTGTTTGCCATTAACTTCTCAGGAGCTTCTTGACACCATCTTGCTCCTCATACGTGGAATTCTCATGGATTTTTTTTACAAGTTTGAGTAGCCACCCTGTTTTAGCATACATAGCTGTGTGTGTTTTTTATCAGATTTTAAAACTTAGATTAGAAACTCTGTCCAATCAGGGTAAAGCTAATAGTAGATCTGGGAATAAAAATGTCCCATGGCAGTGCTTAATACAATCTTACCAGGTATATAATTTATGGTAACTTATGAGTAAAAGTGACAGCTCGCTGAATAGTGGAGGCATTGAGTCATCAGCAGGCATGTAAATTACATGATGGCAGCTGAATACACTGTTGGCAGTGCAGTTCTGCAGCTTGACTGGAGTGAGGAATTGTGTCGGGTGGAGTGAATGAGGGGAGAAAAGAGGCAGGAAGGGGGGGGGGGGGGGAGAGTTGGTGAAGGGTATCTGATGACAGTAGGAGGGATAGAATGGAAATGCAGAAGGGAGAGGCAGCAGATGCATAGGGTAAAAACGTTACATAGGTGCCAGTACTGGTGATCCCATGCGGCATATGACAGCGATGTTGAGAAATAGGCAGGGAGGAAGTGAAATAACATAAAGTGAGAGTTAAGAGGGTGTAGGTGCAGGGTAGTGGATTTAGTGTACTGGGGTAGGGAAGAAGTGGACATGAGGCAAGGGTCTAGTGGAGGTTGAAGCCTGGAATACTGTGGAAATGATTGGTGTGTTGTGCAAGGACATCTCCCATCTGCTTAGCTCAGAGAAGCTCATGTTGAGGGGAAGGATCTAATGGCATATGTTGTGAAGCAGCCTTTGAAGTCTAGTGTGTTGAGCTCTGCGGTATGTTCTGCCACTGTGTGGTCAACTCTGCTCTTTGCAACCGTGTGGCAGCAGCCTTTCATTCATATGGACAGGTGGTTGGTGGTCATGTCCATGTATAATGCTGTACAGAAATTGCTGAAAAACTGGTATTTGACATGACTGCATTCACAGGTGGTCCTGGCCCTGGTGGGATAGGATATGCCTATGGAACGAGTAGAACAGGGTATGCTGGGTGGGTATTTAAGACAGCTCTTACACTATGGTCTTCCATAGACAGACAACAGAAGTGGCAAGGGATTGGAAGTGGTTGTGGGATAAGGATGGATACAAGGATATTACGTAGACTGAGTGGGCAGCTGAGTACCACTTTGTGAAGTGAAGTGAGGTGAGGAAAGGTTTGTGAGGAGGTTGGTGGCGGCCGGTTAGGATATCTTTCATATCTGGGCACAGTGGTATATAAGATAGACCTAGTGAATGATACGTTTTAGTTGATACTGTCCAGGATCATATTGGGTGATGGGCGCTGCGTCCTCCTCCACTGCTGCTGCTTGGGAAGATTAGGGGTATTGAGCATATGGCAGGGTAAATGTGCCTGTGGAATAGATTCATTGGATAGTGCATGCCTGTGTAAGCCTTTAGTGTAGTAGGTAAGGGAATTGTCGACACAGCACGTACAACGTGTGTGTGACCAGAATGATTGATGTGTGATTTTGGCGGGGAATGGATGACTGCTATAGAAATACAGGCACCATTGATGGGTGGTGGACTTTGTATGGACCACTGTGCGATTTGCAGGGGGGGATGGGGGGATTTCCCCCTCTCTGCATCAGACCATCCCCTCCTCTGGTTTTAGTTTATGCTTCCCAACCTGGGATTTTTATTTCCCACCCACTGGAGTAAAACTTTACATATAATTTAAATTTGTGGAGCCGAACACTGAAAATTTTTAATATAGTCTTACTATTAATACTATTAATATGTTTGCTTATTAATTTTGAAAAAGTGTTATCTAGTAGTTATTGTTGTTGTCTTCAGTCCAGAGACTGATTTGATTCAGCTCTCCATGCATATAGTAGTTAAGCATTTCAAAATGTTTAGAACTAAATCATCACTATCATGTTGTCATTGGTGCTTTCGTCTAAGGTGCGTCATCCGTTTACTTGCGGGATTGCGAGGAAAGTAATGTGGCAGTCATACCGCAGCAGCCGTACCACAGAGTTGGGTGAGCTGGGAGCTGAAATTCCCACCCCAGACTCTGACACAGGGTGGTGACCGGCCCGGTACCTGTGCGAACATTTACTGTTAGGCCACCTTTTGGCAACAGTATGGCACAGACTAACACTCCTGGGACGAAAGCACAAAGTAGTGCGAAGTGCGCAACGGTACTGGTCCAACTTGATTGGACGGTCTGACCTTGCTAACCTTGATCCACGTGGGTGGAGCTTAACACAGGTTCCCCAGCATCACGTACTCCAAATTAATTGGTGCCGTTCATTCGTTGACTCGTGTCTGCGAAACACACCGCGATCTTCACACGTTCGTGCTTCAGTAGCTTCATTAGTGAGTTGAGTGCGTCCGGGCCTGTAAGAACTACGGAGTTTTAGGATGTCATTCAAACAAAGCAAATTTCTGATTTTCTTAAGAGCAGTGCATTACCTGATACGTGTACAGATCCTGACAGTCAGGATACTAACAGTGGTGCTAAAAGAGTTAAAATAGACCGTGATTGTAAAAAAGAAAACGTTAATGATGGTGCTAATACAGGAGAAGAGACTGAATCTCCTGTGACTGAAAACTGTGACACGTCTCAAGGTAGGAATGGGAATAACAGTACTCTTGAGATTATAGTAGGAAATTGTGTTGCCTTATCACGTTTTCAAAACTGGCAAATGACTAAGCCGTGGCTGTCCGTAAATGACAAAAACTTAGTAATATGCACAGTGTGTTCACAAGTTCGTGAACTTAAGGTGGAAAGCAGTGAACGTGTGTGTATCGATAATGCGTTTTTAGCTGGTGTTTCTGCTAATAATGCCAAAAAACTAAATGATAAAATCGGGGATCATGCAAAGTGCAAATCACACATGAAGTGCGTAGGAATCATGAATATAAAAGAAAAGAAAAGTTTAGAAAAATGCGTCATTGAAGTGCAAAGTTGTGGGGAAAGTGGCATCAAGAAACATTAATCGCAACTGATTGTTGTTCAGATCTGCATATGTAATAGCTAAACAGAAATTATTGTTCAAATCGTATCCTGCAGTAATCGAACTACAAAAGCTTAATGGTTTATCAGTCGGTAATATGCTTCATTCTGACCATGCATGCTGAAATATTATGTTTGTAGCAGAAGAAAGTAAAGAATCTTGCTCACTTCCTTGTAGAATTGGGTAGAAACTTTAGTATCATGATGGAGGAAAGTACAACGGTTTCCAATAAAACTTGTTTAATAATATATATACGTTTGTCCTTTGAGGGAGTTGCTTGCTATTATTTTTTTGACATTGTTGAATTAGAAAGTGGGACAGGAGAATGCATTTTCAGCACACTGTTAGCAGCTCTTGAAAAGTATGGCATTACAAATGATGAACTAAAAAAAACACCTTGTAGGTATCGCAACAGATGATGGCTCAACAATGCTTGCACCTTACAAAGGCGTAGCCGCTCTACTGTGTAGTCATTTACATAAGGATTTAACTGTCGTTCATTGTATGAACCACAAAACGAAATTAGCTGTCCACGATGTTATGAATGATGTAGCAGATGTGTACCATATACAGGTTTTTTTAGATTCCTTGTATTCTGTGTTTTCTCGAAGTCCCAAAAATCAGAGACTACTACAAAGTGTTTCACAAGAATTATCCTCGCAGCTATTAAAACTAGGCCGTATTTTTTGCGTACGTTGGGTTGCTTCCTCATTTAATGCTGTTTGAGCTTTTCTTGAAAGTCACAGTTCTCTCGTCCATCTTTTTGAAAAACTGAGACATCATGGTTCCTGATCAACTCAGGAGAGATCTAAATTTGAAGGTTTACTAAAACATCTCACAAAGTGGCTTTTCTGATAGTGCATACGCGCAAATAGTGAGTTTCGGCATTAACATCTATTTATAAATAACTGTTTAACCATGGGTAACGCCACAGTCCAAGCTAGTAACATATATAATTATACTAACCCCATAAGACATCCCCCCCCCCCCCCCCCCCACTGGTAAAAGCACAAATCGCACACTGGTATGGACAGAGGTATAGATGGAAACATTAAAGGCCAATGCCCAGGAAAGTAGCAAGTTAAGCTGAGAAGGACCAGGTGAAACAAATGGGAGAGATGATATTGAAGCTATGGCGGGAAGAGGATAGAATGTCTTGGCTCTGAGTCCAGATCATGAAGATGTAATCAATAAACTTGAACCAGACAAGGGGTTTGGAGTGCAATGCAGGTGTCCATCACTCTGCCACAGATTTGTTTATGTATCTCCCCCTTAAAGGAGAAGCAATTGTTTGTGAGGGGGTAATTGGTTACATTTCACAAGGATTGAGGTAGTGAGTTCAGAGTCGGAAGAACATTAGTTGAGGTTGTGTTTCGAGAGTCACAAATCAATCAGTGTATTGGATGTTTGTGTAGAGCAAGGTGGTATCAGCAGTAACATGTTGGGATGCATGTGGTAATGGGGTGGTGATGGTTGAGAGTAGGCAAAGGGAATGGTTTGTATCTTTAACATGAGAGGGTAGGCTACAGGCAATTAGTAGATGTAGGTAAACAAAAGCAGGGATTCTTTTCAGTGGCGGCTCAGCAATCAGCTACAAAGGAGCATCCAGGATTGTTGGGTTCATGGATCTAAAGATTTAGAAGACAAATATGCAGCAGGTTGTTTGGGTGAGGAGGGAGATGGATCCAGGCAAAAGATTCTGTGTTGGGTCTAAAGATTTGAGTGGAAATTGGTGGTTACACTGGACTGTGGGATTGGATCACTGGCAGGACTTGAAGGTGGAGGAATTAGACAGTTGCTAGATGCCTTCTGTCAGATAATCACCACAGTTCACCATGACAGTGGTGGAGCATTTGTTTGCAGGGAGGATGCTTAAAACAGTCTTTCTTGAGGTTGGGTTTGACTGTTCTTTCTGTTGAGAGATGTGTGTTCCTGGCAATGGACTCGGGTAGGGAGAGTGAGATCCTGTTGGAGGTAAGGAATTCCTGGAATGTCACTAAAGGATGGTTAGATGGGAGAGGGGGAGGTCATGTTAGATGGTGATGTTAACTGGGAGAGGCAAGGTTCAGTGTTCACTGTGGTTGGAGAGTTTAGGAGCAAAATGGAGTTTCTACTGTTGGGATCAGGAGAGTGAGAGTGGGTCATTGACAGGTCCAATGTTATAGTAACAACTGTCAAAATTGAACTGGTGAAACATCTGACAAAAACTTATTTTTTTGTTTTGTAACTCCAAAAAGTAATATTCTTACCTAGAGATAACAGAAAAAATTTACTATAGATGGAATACTGTAAAGACATCCAGCTATATATCAGTTGATAATGGCATTATGCCGAAACAGGCGTGTCATATAAAACATTTAAAGAAGTGTATTACCTTATTGCAGATAGTTCGGAGCATTCAGTTTCATTATGTCTTATACTGACATATACTATGCTGTGGGCCAACGGAATGGGGCGGAAAAAAAAGACAGTTTTCATTTATTTCTAAGTTCAGCAGAAACAGACATTTTATATTGCAAGTTCCTTCATGTGACAAAATAGTTGAAAAGGGGATTGAAGGAAACAAGACTGTAATTAATAGGAAAATCATGTCATGTCACAACACATGAAGGTAGACGCAACTGAACAGGACAAAATGTAAATCTTCAATGAAATGATAGCAACAAACGACATTTAACAATATGAGAAGTTTCGAATTTCTAATGTTGGATTCACTTTTTCTTATCATTGAGTGTCTCCCTTTCACCCAGAGAGATAGGTGCTCCTGAGTGATTTTATTACATTACCCTTGAATAATGCTGTGTCCTCTTGTTTGCTTCTGTGTGCTCATATATATTTTCCCACACTGAATTTTTTTTGTGTCACCACATGCTAATGCCTGATAATAAAAATCACCAAGGATGCAAATACCAGCTGTGAAATCTTGTGTTGCATGACGATTTCTTCTCTCTTTGCTTCTAGATTACATCATCAATATGCTTGTAAACAGGTGTGAAAGTATACAGGAACGTATCCTGGAATCAGATAATGACTAAGTTGTGAACACAACAGAAGTACATTATTTTTGTTGATAACAAGTCTTAATGCCCATGATACATAAGAATTAGGCTAAGTAATCAAAATACAGCTGCAGTCTATACCTCCATTATATGAAGAATAGTTACTTTTAGTTGTTTCAGGTTTTGTTGAGGGATGAGCCAGTCACATGTGTTATATTTCTTGACATTCAGAATACAGGCAAACTTTTGTTCAGGTTTGCTAATGTTGGCTGCTTGTGATGTGCCAACCTGTGGTAAAAATTACTACTCCTTGTAATACAGCAATTAGTCTGGAAACTTGCCAAGAGGTGAATGGAACAATGTAAGGTCACTGTGATCAGCAGTGGTTGGCTGACTGTTGAGGTGATCATACACCACCACAATGTGTTCCAGAAATTTGCGGCTACCTAAATTATAATTAAAATTGTAAATATGTAGGATTGTTACTGAATTGACTTAAGGTGACACATGGTACATTAATCTTCAGTAACATGTATCATAAAACAAGTTGAGTATAGTAGTAAAAATATAACATTCTGACAGCTCAGACAGGTCCATCCTCTGTAAAGATTTTGGGCACATTTTCTGAATGACAACAGCTCACAGTTGTGTAAAATGTTTTTGTTACTACAATAGATGTTCATAATGTTCTCCTTTCATGAAGGATGAGAATAGCTTGGCAGATGTACAGAAGTTGAATAAAAATATGGAAACACCACAAGAAATGCATGCTTGAACATAAATGCAGATGCTAGCAAAGCCTGCAGGTGCTGCTGTTGTATTTGACCATGAACAATGCCTGTGCAATGCATTCAATAAGCTGCAAGTGCCAGTCATGATCAGAACAGTGTTTTGTGTGGTTTTGAGTGCATTATATCGGAGCTAAGTGAATTCAAAGCTAGGCAAATTATGGATGCTTGCATGGTGGCTGCTTCCACAGAAAAGGTAACCAAAGTGTTTGGTGTTCAATAGGCACCTAGGTGAAGATTTAAACTGTGTAAAGAGAAAGTGTAAAAACATCATCTGCTAAGCCACAATGTGGAGAAAAGAGTGTGTTGAGTGATAGTTATGGATAGTCATTGAAGAGGAGTGTGATGAAAAATAAGAGGACAGCCATTGTGAAAGTCATTGCAGAACTGAATGTCACACTCACGAATCCGGACAGCACCAAAACAACGTGGAGGGAGGGTCTGTAGGCTTGGAATTGTAGGGTGAGCTGGAATTCCAAAAGCACACTTCAGTGATGCAAATGCCATTAACAGAAAAACGTGGTGCTAAAGCCATAAATCCTTGGCTGCTAAGCAATGGAAGAAAGTCATTTGGTTGTAGGAGTCTTGTTTCACACAGTTTCCAACTTCTGACTGAATTTATATCTGGTGTCCACCATCCCAAGCCTATGGTGCAGATTGCTTGCTACCAAGAGTGAAACATGGCAGGGCTCCAGTCTTGATTTAGGCAGCCGTGTCATGGTATTCCATGGGCCCATAGTTAATCTGCAAGGTGGACATATCTATCAAGGATTATAGACCATTTTGGCTGACTTGGTTCATCCCATGGTACAATATTTGTTCCCCAATGATGATGATGTTTTCCAAGGCAACAGGGACCCATTTCACACAGCTCACATTATTCAGGATTTGTTTCATAAGTATTAGGATGAATAATTCCATCTCCCCTGGCCACCACAGTCAACAGAACTCATCATTATTGAGTTTTTCTGGTCTACTTTGGAGAGGATGGTGCATGGTGCATGGTTGCTCTCTATCTCCATCATTGTTACCTAAGCTTGCCAATATTTTGCTGGATGAATGGTATAAAATTCCCTTGGAGACCAAACAGGACCTGTATTTTCCGAGATGACTGGAAGCTGTTTTGAATGCCAACCATGGCCTGCACTGTATTAGGCTTGATAATGTGTTGTTTGTGGTGCTTCCATATTTTTGTGCACCCTATGTATTTTGTATCTGAAGGAAGGTTGACTATGTCATATTTGCTTTTTACCTTCAGAGGGGAATGATTATTTTGTAGATGTTGAACTGTATAAATTTTTATGGTAATATTAATGTTGTAACATTTTGTTAACTTATAAGCATACCCAGCGAGGAGCAGGGGAGAGCACTACCAGCCACATCTTAGGATAGATGCAGTCTGTACAACTGCTGAAATCAAAACTTTCCTCATTGCACATAAGCATCATGATTTCATGGCCCCTTTCAAGACTACATCACATTATGGACTACTTTTACATGTATCACCAGAATGTCTGCACTGTTCCCAAAACCATTAAGTTGCCAGTAGTTCAACTGCTATACCAGAAAAATAAAGCATAGCAGCTGATCCTATCTGCTACAATAGTTTTCTCCACTGCACAAGAGAACAGCTTTGGGGATAAAAAGAACAAGTACTAGCAATAATAAGACCATTAGATTTGAGTTCACTTTTGTTATTTGACTTCTCCATAGGAGCAGTGGTTAAGACAGTAGGAGACTCATTCAAAGGGTTTAAATCTTCTGGCCATTCAGATTTAGATTTTTCATAATTTTTGTAAGTTATTTAAGGCAAATTTATGGGTGATTATTTTAAAAAAAGAATATTGCCGATTATCTTCTCTTTGAGCATGTGCTCCGTCTCTAATTATAGCATCATTCACAGGATATTAAACATTCTTCCTTGAAGGGAATGAATAATTGAATTACCTACACATTGTTATTGTACCCTAATATCATTGTCGGAGGAAGATCAATGGTCAAGTAACATGGTTTGTAACCTCTCTACCCACTTTCAGCTGAGTCAAAGGGCATGTTCACGGGTAATATGAGGAAGTAAATACATGCTCGTTACAATTGAACTTTTGCTTTTTGAGCCAGTGTAGATGGAAAACTATTTACTATGTAGGTACCAAATGGTATCAATGGTGTTCAGATAGTGCACTGCAGGATTTGTGTTTCTAGTAGTGTTAAGTGTTGTGACTTGCTGTTAGACACCGGCACTGATACTGATATGGTGGTGTAGGGTTGAAACACAAGCATCAGTGTGCACTACAGTTGCAAACTGTCAGCCTGGGACTGGATAAGGTGAGCAGGGCTCTACTCATAAAGGTATTTTATCAAAACAACAATAGTGATCTTATCTTCCTGAGTATTGACATGAAGAACATGATTTGGAAGTTTGAATTAACTGACAATTTGGGAATTGCTCCTGGGGGAGGCCAACAGCTAATTGTGCCTCAAATTGTTGATGAAATTACTATTGCCATGGCTGAGAATGCTAGATGCAGTGTGCAGTTTTCCAGCAGTGCATGAGCTGTATTACGACAGCTGGACATTCCATGATCCACTGTTGTTCAGGCAGCACTAAAGCACTCTGTAGTGCAGTTCCAGGTTGTTCTGGATGCAGATGGTTGTCAAATTGAGCAACATTCGTAATCTGGAATGCAAACGTGGTATGCAAGTAACAAATGTTACCCTCTCAATTGGAAATTAAAAAGTGTTTCCTTCAGTGCCTTATTCATTATTTCTTTTCCATATGTCCTTGCAAATATTTACACAGAAATTTGTTGTCCTACAGTCACTCTCAAGTTGTGAAAATTTAATTATAAACACCTTGTATGTTCTTGTAATGAGATTAATACACATAATTGCAAAAATGCAAGAGGAATAATATTGTTCAGATTCCAGTTGTAACTTATTGCTAAATGGAAAAATGGACAAAAACCAAAATATCTTTGGCATTATAGTGATCAGAGGAAGTTGTTATAGAACATTGTAGAACGACACATTTGTTACTTCATGTGGGCAGTGGGAATGATGTATGTATTAAAGTGAATAAATTGAGAGTGAAATGGTGGAAACTCCAGGATGGAATAACAACAGTATGAGAAATAGAATAGATTGCTACTCACTGTAAAAGTGACCCATTGAGTTGCAGACAGGCACATTGAAAAGACTGTTATACTTGCAGCTATCGGCCAAAGCCTTCCTTGGCTAAGAAAACATTCACACATTTACGTAAGCAATCACACCTCATCCACACTCAGCCACCACCACCAGCACTTCCGACCACTTGGAGCTGCCATTGGTCACGGCTGAGTGTGCGTGAGGTGTGCTTACTTGTGTGAATGTGTGTATGTTTTCTTTGCTGAGGAAGGCTTTGGCTGATAGCTGCATGTGCAGCAGTCTTTTCATTGTGCCCGTCTGCAAATCAGGGGGTCATATTCACAGTGAGTAGAAATCTATCCTATTCCTTATATTGTTAAATTGAGAGTGATATTGATGTTGTTGTTGCAGCTTAGAAGACTAAAAAATTTCAACAGATACGCAAATATATTTGAAACAATCATATCTATGTTTATTGTTTGTTAGTGATTCTGCAAAAATAAATTAGAGTACAATTAAAAGAAGTACAATGTATCCTGAAATCTTTTACAACTAAACAATTTTCTAAATTTCCTGAGTTGTTGGTTCCTCCGTCTTTCATTTGCCACTTTTATTACTTGATCCTTTGTTTCCAGCGATCCAGATTTCAGTGGCCTGGTGGTAGTCATATGCCAAGAAGACTGCAGGATACAGTATCACCTACCCTGCTGGAAAAATTTTAAGGAGACACATTCAGACATTGAGAAACTTTCTGATAGGGTTTGTACATATATGATTTTATAGTTAAAAGATTTTGCTTCTGTTTTTCTTGTCAGTGCTCTCTAGTTGTTCCTGTTATGCTGGCTGGTTGCCATACATGCATCTTGTATGGCAAAACTTAGATGAAGTTTTTTTTTAAATTAGTAATAATTCCGTGTAATATACAGGTGATGCATGCTATCACTTCCATGTACCTTACAACTACATTTTAGTAAATACATTTCTGCTTTATAAATCTCAGTTGCTTGTGGTTTAGGAAGATGTGCTTATTTGGACAGAAGACTTTGGGAAGAGGCCTAATACTATGCTATTCTATGCTTTTTATTCTCCCCCCCCCCCCCCCCCTCTACACACACACTCTCTCTCTCTCTCTCTCTCTCTCTCTCTCTCTCTCTCTCTCTCATTGCACAGCTCTGTGTAATAGTGCAGCCATCAGTTGGATTGTTTTGTACAAATGCTTTTAAATTCTCCATAACAGTAAGATAAGTAAATTAATTAACTACTTAAACATTGCTCCTATCCCATTTAGCATTTATCTATTATTAATTCTTTTTACATTATTGTCAGTTAAAAGGTTTTCTGTATTGACTATGGGCCAGGATGACCGTTTGTGCCACTGTCGTTGGCTGTGCTTACCAACTTCATTATGAAATATACCTTTCCAGATTTTATCAGTTTCTTAATTATATATCTAACTTTGCAAGGAATATGAGTTTTGTTTGGTTATTGATTATGTCTGTTGATTGACACTATTTCTTATCTAGTTTATTTGTGGTAGTTCAGCTATTGAAAGCCCATTTCTGTTGTTTGCTAATCAGAGTAGTCTTTGCAGGATTACAAATTCTTTATATAAATTCAGAACCAAGCAGCTTCAAACGGAGTACATTAACTTTTCTTCTTTTGGTTCCAACCAAACAAAAATACTACTAAAGCACTTTTTATCTATTTTTCTTTTACAAGATAAATTGGTTAAGTGCATTATTTTACTACTACTTCCAGTTTTTTAACTAAAAATGTGTTGAGTTTTGTGTCATTAATTTTAATGGTGGGTGATGGAAGCTTGTACAGACCATGAAACTTTTCAAGCACATGAAATAAAATGTCTGTGGCTGTCAGAAACACAGATTTTGTCTATCAACAAATCACAGTAACACTTTTTGGAGACTTGAGGTAAAATAACAGTTTATTTGTCACATTGAAATCACACTTCACCTATTACTATTTGTAAGTTAAAATTTTAATACAAAAATATTTTCTTTGTGCACAATGCCACTAAAAATAAACCTCTGTTAATCACTTTAGTTTCTTAACATTATGATAAGGATATATAGCTACTCACCATAAAGACGACTTGTTGAGTTGCAGACAAGCATGACAAAAAGACTGTTGCATATAAGCTTTACAACTCACACACACATACCGCTATCTCGTGCCGCTCCAGCCAGATTCTTTCCCTTCCAGAATCTTTCCTTTCTTTTCTGAAGAGGGCTTTTTCTGAAGGCTTACATAGAACAGTATTTTTGTCATGCCTTTCTACAGCTCAACATGTCATATTTACGTTGAGTACCAATCTATCGTTTCTCATAATATTGTTGATATTTCAATTTGGACTTTCTATTGTTTCACTTAAGGCCCAATTTTCTGAACCTCTCTACCCTCCCAGGAAAATAACAGGATTAATTTTTTAGTAATTATCCATATATAAGTAAATAACTAAGAAAGAAGCAGGAGTCGTCGTCATCGTCCATCATAAAATAAATTGAAACAAGCCTCTTTCTTATACCATTATCTCTGACATCTTCTAGCAGACAAATGATGTCACTTTTCTCTACTGCATTATTGTTTGTTAAATTAATTACTATGTAACAGTTGTGGAATTAGACTGCAGAGCCCATAAATCTTCCTTGTTATATCATTGATTTCAAGATTAACATAAAATTTGGCTGGAGAAATTACTATTACAGTCCTGTGTTTGCATCCTTCCCTGCTAGTGCTAACCACCAGCACCAGTTCCTCCAGTTATTCACCATGCCAACAGATTGCATTCCAGGTTTTCTAGTAGTTCATGTCTCCATCATGTGTTACATAGAGTAGCAACCAACACATGAATTTTTTGTGCTGTGATGTATTTTCACAATTGCTTATTACCAGGTTCGGGTTGTGCAAAGTAATGAGAAACTGACAGGGGAGCATACTGCTTTAGGCTAAAAAAAATGCTTCACTGGTTTAATAGAAAACTTGTTTACCCGTCTGTTCTGGAGGAATAAACTAGGAATGCACTATCCTCCATACATGTTCTTTGTAGTAATAATAATAATAATAATAATAATAATAATAATAATAAAAACTTGTCTTGGTGAGCTGTTTGTGCTAGGCAGCAATTACAAGTTCCATTGACTTTATTGCTGTTTGAGTACATCATCATCAAACACACCTCTGTGACTCTTTCCCAGTACTGATCTTGGGAAAAGATTTGGCATGTCTTTGCAGCTCTTGTTTCAAGTATAGCTTTCTGCCAATTGATGCTCTTTTTTGATGAACAGACTCCATCACACAAATTTTGCAGTGAAAGTGAACCTCCTTTATCCCAGACTTTCTGTTAAACCTGAGCTCCAAGACAATTCCAATTGACTTAGCCATACATCAAATAGTCCATCATCCACCTTTAAAAATAAGTTCACAAATGTGCTTGACATTTTCATTTGTTTAGTTAGACTATTGCCTTCCAAAATATTTACATGCATGTCTGAAAAAACTTGTCGACGATCCACAATTGTACAAAATAGTTCTAAATTAATTCACTAAATACGAATTCCTTGTCATCGGATGTATTAATGTAGACCTACTAACCAATAGCAACATATGAAAATTTGTACGATACCTGGACTCAAATCTGGATTTCCTGCTTATTACGAGCAGTTGCCTCAACCACAGCCTTATACCATAGACCACTGAATTCATCTCCTAATGCTTGCAAATTCTAGCAACAGGGAGGAGAATGAAACAACAAAGAATTGAGACCAATGTTTTTTTCATTGTGTGCATGCGTAGGCTGGTAATACTTAAGTGCATGTTTGAAAGAACATTGTTGTTGACCCACAGCTGATATCAAGGTATTCACATTCAGTAAATTAATTTCGAATCCAGAGGATGGATGGTTTGTCGTTAATTGATAAGCCACTGTTTTTGTAACAAGAAAACAATGGAGGCATGGATTTTTCCCCTTCTGTGGAAGCTGTTTTTGATGTCAAAGATGAAAGTAGAATTTCACAACTACTTGATGTTCACTTAAATCAACTATTTTGAAAAACAAGAAGAGAGCAAAACGGCTCTGTGGTGAAAGAATTTACCATGGGCGTATAGAACATTCCTGGGCAACCCCACAGGCAGCCTTGAATTTACAAAGGGTTCAAGCACACACACACACACACACACACACACACACACACACACACACACACACCTCTAGGGGAGATACGTGTATTACACAGTCTACATTCACACAATGCTTTTTTGGAATCTTTTGGATACTCTCTTCTGTTAGACACATGAATGCCAGCTGAAGCAGCCCACAAGCTGATAAAAGGTTTATAATAATAACATTACATTTTCTCAAACCTTTACAGATTATAACTTGTTTGAGTATATGTGTCTGTTAATCACTGTGATCAGATGCCACAATGTTTGCTTTAAATATAGTGCAGGCAGTTTCCTTCTCCATTCTTTACCAACCAAACAGTTGTTCTGTCTACCTTACCATGCTATTGACAGCATGCTCTTCTGGAATTTTCCGGCCTTCCCTGTTTATTTTTACTTGTTCATCTTCTCTGGTACACACAGTACTTTTGTCATAATTGCATTGTGATTGTGATTGTTAAAGTGCTGTTGACTAGAAATGAATTAAATGATTGTTTTGAATATTCCTATCACAATTAACATCATTTTTAAAAACCGAATATTTTTAGTGATCATTGACAACTATCAGTTATCTATGCAGTGATAGAAAAACAGACACAGTAGGTACAACTTTGATTTCATTGCTCTGAAGGTAAGTCATGTGGTGGTTTTGTACAAAGGGTGTTCAAAAAGTTTTGTACAGTCGTATCTAATTTTTTATTTTTTGCAGGAGGAGAATGAAATTTTTTGTGAACATACTTGGAACATTTAGCTATACATTGAGCCTACTCATTGTAACTTCCATCAGCTGTGATGCACCTGGCCCAACGTTCTTTCCATGATGTAAATGCACTTTGGTAAAATTATGGGGATTGACTTTTACATCATCACTTGATACAGGAAATAAGGTCTTTCTGACTATCAAATGTATTACCGTGCAGATGAACCTTCAGACGACCAAAGAAGTAAAAATCAGACAGAGCCAAGTCCGGACTGTAGGGAGGATGAGGAACAATTTTCCAACCCATTTTCCTGATTTTCTCCTGCATCATAAGGGCTGTATGGGGTTTGGCATTTTTCTGTACCCTAGTGACTGTACCAGTGATACCACAGCACCCAATGACAAATGAGCCATTTCAGCAAGCTGTCGTGTCATCATACGTCTGTCATTTTCGATGATTTGATCAATGGTCTCCTTATTCACATCACTCACTGCTGTCGATAGTCTAATGCATCGTGGATTGTCCAGTAGAGAGAAATCACCTTTAAACCTTTGCAACCGCCGCTGGATACTGCTGCGATCCATTGTGTCCTCCCGATAAACAGGCAGCAACGTCCTGCGAATCAATGTGGCAGAGTCATCGCCGGGCTTGAAGAGTAACTCCATCATCGACCGTTGTCGCAACCAGACATCTACTTCACAGTCCATTATGGATCACCTGTAAATAAAAGAAAATACTTTTATACACCAACTAAATGTTCCAAGTATATTCACAAAAAATTTCATTCTCCTCTTGCAAAAAGTAAAGAAAATTAGAGACGACTGTGCAAAACTTTTTGAACGCCCTTTGTATTATGGTGAAATAAATGTTGTTTCTATCTGTTGACATCTGTTGAAGCTGAGCTCTTGAGTTCTTGACATAACCATTTCTTGAATTCTTTCCCCAGATGCAAAAATCCGTGTTGTATGATATAGTGCTATGCTGATGGTTTGTGAGTAATATAAATGAAGGGATGTCTACAGGGGAAAAATTTCTACCATTAACAAATTTTAACATCTGTGTCCATGACATAAATAGCCATCATTTTACAAAACACTTGTAGTACTATCTTGTTGGACACCTTATGTGTTGTATTTGTATAATGAAAGTGAGAAATAAAATTACTACACAGGATTCACAGCTGAACTTTGTATAGAAGCTTTAGAGAGACCTTGGTTTGTGATAATGACATTTTGTCTGAATTGCACATTTCAGTGAGCAGATGGTAAGCAGTTGGAATATTAACAACTACAAAAAGGATAGATTGCTATTTAACTGTAAAGATGACAAGTTCAGTTGCAGACAGACACAATGAAAAGACTATTGTACACTAAGCTTTCAGCTAATGCCTTAACAGAAAAGATAGGAGAACACATACACTTCCACACAAGTAAGCACACTTCATGCATACAAGAACACTGTCTCCAGGCACCATAGCCAGCTAAAGTGACTGGAAATAGTGGTCAGTTGTGCATGGAGTGTAACTGCTTCCATGAATGTGTAAGTGTTTTACTTACGTTTCTGAAAAAGGCTTTGACCAAAACCTAAGTGTGTAAAAGTATTTTTGTTGTGCCAGTCTGCAACTTAACATGTCATCTTCATGGTGAGTAGCAATGTATCCATTTCATAATTGTAGATGGTAAGCAGTGTTAGCAGTTATTAAATTATCTGTTCTTACAACCTCTGCAAATACTCAGTGACTGATATCTGTTCTGAGTTATTCTTGCCATCTCTAATGGTGACACCAGTTAATAATGGAACAACATGATCAGTCCTCACCTCTTTTTAACATTACCTTACGTGTACTTCAATCAATGGTTGTGGAATTAGGAACATGTGTGTTGTGTGTCATTTCTCCTTGTAATGCTTATAATGTTATTGACAGTTGTTACCATATTAATAATTAGATAACAAAAGATAAAGATGATTTTTTGTAAATTATAGATTATTTCTCACCATAGGGGATGCTGGGCATGCAGTGTCCAACTGCAGACTGTGTGACTTCTGAAAATGTCCCATCTGTAATAATAAGGATAGAAATTTTTGGAGAAGATGCAGAACTTAAAAGTTGCTATCCAAAGGAAATGAAGAAGAATGATAATGTTGTAAAAGAATCTAAAAAGAACAGGTTTGTATATTACGTTATTGTGTTCATATCTCATGTTTCCAGAAATATGTCTAACATGTTTTCTAATTGTTCTTTTCAGAAAGAAGAAAGAGAAACCCACAGCTGCAATTGAAAAGGAGGTAAAATTTCTAATATCTGATAATGAAACACTTTTACAGGATGAATGTAGCTTTCCATCAATACTTTTGTGGTGTTTCTGACATGAAATTACAATCAGTAAAGGGTAGAAATCACTTCTGTCCAACTTTACATACAGTTGAAAATCTGGGCTGGAATAATGATAATGTGAAATAAGATAGATTGCAGCTTGCCACATAGATGAGGCATTGAGTGTCAGACAGGCACATTTAAAGAAGAGTTTTAAGTATTATAAACTACTGTAGCATCCTCCTCCAGATGTAGAACTCTCCCCCCCCCCCCCCCCCCCAATTCACACACACACACACACACACACACACACACACACACACAGATATATAGGTTACACACATGGCCATACTAAGGCCTGACTGCAGGAGTAGCACTCTCGACTAAGGTGGGTAGTGGGTACAGGAGAGGTATTGGGCAGAAAGGGAGAGAGATAATAGTAGCAAGAGTACGGGTGCGGGAGGATGCTGCAGAGCTGTATGTGGTAGTGTGCAGGGCCACGGCACAGACGGAATCCTGGGCTACTAGATGCAGCATCGAGATGCTGTGCTTTGTGATGGAGGATGAATCAAAGAAGGGGAAGGACAATGCAGGTGTGTGTGTGTGTGTGTGTGTGTGTGTGTGTGTGTGTGTGTGTGTGTGTGTGTGTGTGCGCCCCCCCCCCCCCCCCCTCTCTCTCTCTCTCTCTCTCTCTCTCTCTCCCTCTCCCTCTCCCTCTCCCTCTCCCTCTTTATTCCACCCCCACCCCCCTTACCTTTTCTATATGCCCTCACCAGATCCCAGATTCAATTCCAGGATAGGTCGGGGATTTTCTCCACTCAGGGACTGGGTGTTTGTGTTGTCCTCATCATTGCATCATCATTCAGGGAAAATGGCAAGACTTGACTGTGTAAAGATTGAGAATTTGTTTGGATGATTGAGCACCCCACGAGCCAAAATCATCATCATCACATTTTCTGTATCCCCATTATCAAGACTGATAACATTTGAGAACTCCTTAGAACAATGAAATAGGTTAATAGATGAATTTTTTTCCTTGTGGCTGTAGCTACTTGGATAACTGAAACAAAGACTGTTATTTACTTAGAACTACAAATCAGTGGCCTGTTAAATAATTCAGTACTATGTGTCTGTGAAGGTAGTAGTTAGTTCTGTGTACATCAGAATTGACTAATGATGTTTCCTTGATGTCATGGAACATTTTTCTCCACAGATATAAGACTGATTGATAGAAGTATTTGTTGTTGTTGTTTTTTGTGGTCTTCTGTCCAGAGACGGATTTGATGCAGCTCTCCATGCTACTCTATCCTGTGCAAGCTTTTTCATCTCCCAGTACCTACTGCAACCTACATCCTTTTGAATCTGCTTAGTGTATTCATCTCTTGGTCACCCTCTACGATTTTTACCCTCCACACTGCCCTCCAATACTAAATTGGTGACCCCTTGATGCCTCAAAACATGTCCTACCAACCTACCTTCTTCTAGTCAAGTTGTGCCACAAAATCCTCTTCTCCCTAATTCTATTCAATACCTCCTCATTAGTTATGTGATCTACCCATCTAATATTCAGCATTCTTCTGTAGCACCACATTTCGAAACCTTCTAGTCTCTTCTTGTCCAAACTATTTACCGTCCATGTTTCACTTCCATACATGGCTACACTCCATAAAATTCTTTCAGAAATGATTTCCTGACACTTAAATCTATACTTGATGTTAACAAATTTCTCTTCTTCAGAAACGCTTTCCTTGCCATTGCCAGTCTACATTTTATATCCTCTCTACTTCGACCATCATCAGTTATTTTGCTCCCCAAATAGCAAAACTCCTTTAGTACTTTAAGTGTCTCATTTCCTAATCTAATTCCCTCAGCATCACCTGACTTAATTTGACTAGATTCCATTATCCTCATTTTGCTTTTGTTGTTGCTCATCTTATATCCTCCTTTCAAGACACTGTCCATTCCATTCAACTGCTATTCCAAGTCCTTTGCTGTCTCTGACAGAATGACAATGTCATCGGCATACCTCAAAGTTTTTATTTCTTCTCCATGGATTTTAGTACCTACTCCGAATTTTTCTTTTGTTTCCTTTACGGCTTGCTCAATATACAGATTGAATAACATTGGGGAGAGGCTACAACCCTGTCTCACTCCCTTCCCAACCACTGCTTCCCTTTCATGTCCCTTGACTCTTATAACTACCATCTAGTTTCTGTACAGATTGTAAATAGCCTTTCCCTCCCTGTATTTTACCTCTACCACCTTCAGAATTTAAAGAGAGTATTTGAACTCTCAGAAAATAGTATGTTGTATCTGTGGATATATGTGTAATCCAGAGGCTGTGCATGTATGTAACTATGATCAGATGGCATGAGTCTGAGTCGCATATTTCAGTGAGCAGTTGGTAAGCAGTTGGAATATTAACAACTACGAAAAGGGTAGAATGCTACTTAACTATAAAGATGACAAAGTTCATTTGCAGACAGACACAATGAAAAGACAGTTATACACTTTCAAAGCTTTCAGTTATTACATTCTACAGAAAAGAAAGGAGAACACATACACATTCACACCCCAGCTGATACCACTGCTCACTAGTTGGACATTAGCCCCCAGAGTGTACAGTAGCCATGTGTGAGATAGTTGTCCATGTAGGAAAGTGTGTATGTGTGTGTTTTTCAATATCTGAAGAAGGAGCCTGTAACAGAGATTCTAATATCCAACAGTCTTCTTTCAGTGTACTTGTCTGCTGCTCAACATCTCCTCTTTGTAGTGAGTAGCAATCTATCCTGTTTCACAGCTATGTTTTTGTAACCTCATGTGTAGATATCTTGCCACCTTGTAAGTACAGTATCTCACTTTTTTAGTTATTAGTATTTAGCTCCACTTTGGAGAAGAAGTGATTTATAGTTATTTTTAGTATTTGGAATAATTATGATGATATGTGTCATCATTTTCTAAACTATTTTAGCCAAAAAGGAGGGCACCTAAGGAGAGAAAATTGTCGGAGCAGACTGCAGAACCACTACAGATTTCGTCTGTTAAGTTAGTGTAAGTATTAACATACATTTACTAACATCAAAAAATCTCTCTGGAGCTTTCAAGTTTTTATTTATATCTGTGAATTTGATATCACTGCAGAATGTGCTCCATTCATTTTCATTTAAATGTACATATTTTATCCGCAGCAGTGGGAAGACACATTGAGGAAATTTAAAAACAAAGTTACAGTGAGAAACAGCTAGAAGTAGTTGACTTTACAAATTAAGTATAGCAGGCACAAATGTCAGAGATCTCAAAACATATACTAAATTCCATCCGAAAAGGCCTCAGAAGGCCCAATAGTACTGACCAACCACCATACCATCCTCACCCTATTGGCGCCACTGGATACAGATTTGGGGAGGAAGGGGGGGGGGGGGGGGACTCTCCCGGCTGTTGTCAGTTATTGTGACTGGAGCAGCTACTTCTCAATTAAGTAGCTCCTCAATTTGCCTCACAGGGGCTGAGTGTGCCCCACTTGCTAACAGAACAGTGCTCAGTAGACTGGCAGGTCATCGGCCCAAGTGTTAGCCAATAATACTCATCTTCTGTGATCTGACAGGGACCTGTGATACCACTACGGCAAGGCCATTGGCTTAAAAAAAATGGAATAATAAAATAATAATCAAGCAGTGAACGAGATGTCACAGCTGTGTTACTGTGTGAACTGGCCAGTGAGCATTGTCATTTATCTGTGACAGCCCTTGTGAATGATAGGTGGTGTCATATGATGATTGGTTCCCATTTGTATATTCCATACTGTAAGTGTGCATCCTCTGGTTATTCATAAATCTTACAGTATTGAAACTATTTGTTCCCATCTGAAAAAGAAAGTCTTATTTGACCATCTCTTGCTCTAAATATAGATTTGATTAAAATATCCTCAGGCTTTTTAGTGTGTTTAGTTCAGTTTTTAGTTATCTTAGAGAGTTTTGGGGTGTCACTTGAGCTGTAAATGGCTGTTGTCAGTCTGGGCAAGTGTAGGTATCCTGTACAGTGCATATAGTGTTCATTCAGTGCTGAAACTCAGTTTTTTCCCCTTTTTCTTTCTTTCTTTCCATTTCTTCATATGAAATCATTACTGCTTAGAAACTAATAGAATGACAAAGTTATTGAGCTAAATGATTCTTCCTGGACTTCAGTTGACCAAAACTTGACAGTGCCATCAACAAAGACTAGAAGCTTCCCACAACCTTGAAATAGGTAATACATTTAGTGAATGAAACCTACACATTGATGCTTTTCAGTTTATTGGATAAAGACATGCTATCCATGAAGATAAGTGATTGTGTCATTTTATTTTTTTATATTTTTTGTAACAGAATCATATGAGAGTTTCACTAGCTGTAATCGTCTTCAGATTAAAGGCATGTGCTTCAAGCAGTAATGTAATGTTTCCATTGCAATGGCTTGTTATCACTCGAAGCATTTGCCTTTAGTGTAAAAGTGACCACTCGCTGTTTAAAACAAGTTATGCCAATGTGAAGTGCCCATGTGATTTTGTCATAAACATTAGGAAAAAGTTCTCTTTATTTTCATTGCATAATAAATCATAATGTTTGTCTGCATCCAGCATGAATAAAATTTTAACTGGAGATATTCACCAAGTACTGTACACTTGAATCTTTAATAGCAATCCTCTAATTGGTACTAGGGGAGGGCCAATTAGAGGATTCCAAAAGGGTAAGTCATAATGTTTGAGATTTGGCTTTGATCTGTCTTACTTGAAATAGGGAATTCTTTTTCACATCATAAATTAAATAATAACTATAAATCCTTTTTATTAAAATAACTTACCTGCAGGAGTTTCAAATCCAAATATTGCTGATAAAAATACTGTAAATAGAGATCAACATCCCCAGCTTTTTGAATAGATTCCATCTTCAGGACAAAAAGTCGAAATAGTTGGGAAATAGGGTTGGGTCATTCAGACTGTATGTGAACCTGTGGCCTGTATGAGCATCTTAACCACCGAGTAAGCATGTCACATTTTCATTAGTCGAGCAGGCGTACGAGGTATAAAATACCCCAGAACATAGTTTACATAACACAACGTCATACTTTAAGAAAATGGTGTTTATTTTATGACTACTGCTATTGACCCTGGTTGATTACTTGAACTTTTTAAGGTAAAATTTAATTATTTAATGAAAAGTTAATACAAGGTATTTCACCTGAGGTTGACTTACTTTATTTTTCATTTACTACATGTCTCCATATTTTAGGCCTCATGAACATAAGTCGCAGTTGAATAGAGGACTTAATTGTTGCAGTTTTGCAAGTATAAGCAGTTGTTACATGTATCTTGCAAGCAAACTTTTTGCACATATTACGTATAATGATTGTCAGTACGTCTTTTGATCGACCACACGTTACACACCTCCCACGTTTCTTGGTTGCTGATCCTTGAGAAGCAGACAGACCTGCGTCTTTCTTTTCTTAGAGTTCTCAATATTTAATCTAGAATGTGGAAATGTCACCAGTCAGACACATTATTTTGGATCTTTCAGTTAGAGGGGGCTTCATCAATGCCATTGCTAAATTCTTAAAAAAAATTCTTTTTGCATAATGCGAGTTTTTTTGGATTTGAGGAGTACAAAGTCTGTGCATTGATTTCTGCTACATTCATGAAAGAGCAAAATATGTGCATTAACCATCACCTCATTGTGTGCAAGATGTTGTACTCATTACCTCCTTTTGTCATGTTGTAGTCCATTATTATTTCAGGCTTGTTTGTTTTATCCAGAACTTGAAGACCCAGCTTTTTGATTGTTGCTTACCTGAAATTCAACTGGTATTTCGCTTTCTCTTTCATTCTTCAGGGTGCTGATACAAGTGAGCTGCTTCTGTAGGAGAGATGTCACCAAAGGGTAACTGGTGTATCAATTATCAAAAGTGATGTTTCTTTTGCTACTTTCAGTGTCAGGAATCAGGCACACCTCTATGTCGCTTGGCTTGTTTGAGGCCCGGTATAGGCCATCTTCTTGTTGTACTCTATATATCCAAGTCATTTGTAAAAAATGTTTTTGAGTTGACCCAGCAAGGATCTTGAATATTCTGCTGGCTTATTGGGAATATATTGTATGAAACTGCAGAGCCCTCAGAGAGCCTCCAATTTTCCATCTGTAGTGACATAGGTCCCCAGGTTGTATGAATTTCTGCAGTTGTGAATAAACGGCTGCAAGACAGGATGGATGCCAGCTAGTTTGTCTGGCTGCAAGAAATGATGAATGGCAGCTAGTTTCTCTACTCTTCTTCTTTTAGCTCATGTGCTGTTGTCATCAAATCACATAAATTGGAGTAAAAACAAAAATCTCTTGTAACTTATACGTGCTCTTAGAAATTTCATTCCTGTTTCATCCGAGTTCCACAGCTTGAGTGTGTAAGTGTGATGTCCTCTCTTTATTTCCGTAGATGTAAATATCTCAGTAAAGCAACTCTTTCAGTTTGTGATGTTTTCTTTGCGTCTCTGTATTGAGGATACTGTGATGATTCACTATTTTCTTTACATACAAATTTGTACAAGTGATAGTATCATCTATCGTGCTGTTGTCTGTCGTTTTATGAAAAGCGGAAATTTCATTACTGAGGTCATCCGCATTGCTACTGGTACTAGGAAATGCTTTCACTGTATTTTTATTTCTGCATGATCTAACCCATCAGACTTATTCAACAACTCCTGCCGAATTTTGACTATTTCTTCCAGCATGGATAAGTAAAAACTAACTGATTTTTTCAAACTTCTGATCTGGTATAAATAACTACACACGTTTGCATGTACATGGTTAATATGTGTTTACTTGCGGGACCAGATACAGGGGGCACTTTACACAGCAGTAGCATTGTGCCAACAGTGTCTCATAAACATATGCACGCAGAGACTGACACAGTAAAACTAACAGCAACAATCGGTGGTCGAGACAACAATAGAGGAATATTTAGCACATCAGTAATCTCTTACATAGAGCAGTGTTGCCACTAGCAAAAAGTAAATGTGGGGTACTGTAGCCCCAACGCTGACATGGGCACATATGACCTTAGCTATTTTTGGCCCTGAAACAAAACGAAACAAAACAATATACCCCAGCACATTTGTTCGACAGTTAAACATATTATGCTGCACTGTTCCCCAGTAGTCTGTAAGTTTGTCCTGCCTTTTTCTCAAGTGCTGTAAACATATTTACTTCTGCCCACTTGCCAGGTACTGAATGGTTGGTTCTAAGCACTATGGAACTTAACATCTGAGGCCATCAGTCCTCTAGACTTAAAACTACTTAAACCTAACTAACCTAAGGACATCACACACATCCATGCCCGAGGCAGGATTCAAACCTGCAAATGTAGCAGCAGCACAGTTCCGGACTGAAGCGCCTAGAACTGCTCAGCCACAGCGGCTGGCTTATTGAATGCTGTGGATACATTAAGATGTGTTGTTGTTAAGATGCTGTGAATGTGTTCACAGGCACAGCCAATCTCCTGTCCAAAACTCCAAGGAACTTTTCAGATTTTGGGCCACTGAATTGAATTCTATTTGAATGTTTGTGTGATGTGGTCTTATGTTGCTGTTTTTAACTTTGCTTTGTGTCCAAGTGCTTATCTGTGTAGACAGAGTGCTACTCTCATTGCTTTTCTCTTCCGTGTAATCAGAGTAAATATTTAAAAATTTCAAGGAGACAGCAGAATGTCTACTGAATACCTTTCTTCAGGAGACGAAATTCCTAACCAATAAAAACACTAAAAGTAGAAAATCTTAATCTTAGCATTCAATATTTGTCATTCCTTGCCCTCAAAGCATGTGGGTACCTTTAAATTAGGGTCTAAATTTGCACTTACCCTTTTCCAGTCTTTCTCATCCAACCCCTCAGTTTTCTCCGAAGAAATAACTTAGGAATTGCAAAAACTAGGTTAGTATTATGCACTTTAAGTGCTTATATTGGCAGTTCTAGGAATCTTGTATTCTTAAGGTATGTGATGACCAGCTCCTTGTAATTTTAAAAGTTTTTTGAAGTGATATTTTCCCTTTAATATAATCAGGGCAAATTTTATATATGCATTAAAATGGTGCATTCTTGTGTTCCACTGAGAAAGAAACGCTGGAAAAACTCACAGGGAGGAACAGTGAGGATAAATTATGCAATATTGATGATACTGAAGGCTTGGATAGAATGTCAGTACTTTGCTGTGTACATCAGTGGATATAACAAAGTACTCTGTGGTTTGTACCTAGGATAGAGAAGAAATTAAGTTTTTGTAATCTGAGTAATGTAGAAGTGGTCATGAAACACTTTCGATGAAATATAGGTGTGATTTCTATGTTGTGATAAATATGAGATTTCCTTCAGTCTCAGTTATCAAAATGGAAAAAATACTGCATTTGAGAGACCACATTGCTATTCGTTGTCTCATGGCTTGTGTGGAAATGCTGACAACTATGTTTGAAGACTGCTGTTTTCAGATATTTTATTGTGGTATGTTTTGCATTGATCTCTGGAATGTTTCATTGTTGTGACAAATCTGCAATTACCAAATAAGCAAGTTAATTCAATGTTAGGAACATCATCAGATTTCAAACCTTGTTCCCAAGTGCATTTAATCTGTTTTAAGAATTCTGGGCTAGGGAAGTCTGTTGTTGCTCAAATCTAAATATTGTTTGAATAATTCATTTACAGAATTGTGTGGTATGAAACCTTCATGGTATGTAATTTAGGTTAAGTCATGGATTTTAATGTTTATTTTGGCAGAAACACAAAAACAAAAATTGTTTGCTACGAAAGTACCAACATAGTGGCAGAATGTGCCCAGTGTTACCTGTTCCCTACCCGAGCAGGTGGTATAACATGGGAGGGGACAGTGGTAGTGGTGGGGTGCCATTGCAAGTGATAATCAGATGCTGCGGTTCAACAGCTGAAGTATGTGGACAAAGTTGTGACTTTCATAACTTGTAAGCTATAAGTAGCTAATTCACAAATGATCATATCAACAAGTAATGCCAGTATTATTAATAATCCAACAGATATAAATGTTCAAAGTTTGTAGTTTCTCACTAGTAAGAAAAGAGAAATAGTCACATAAACAAAGAATCAACCAAAGCTCCGCTCTTGCTCTGCTGCAAGAAAATCTCATAAAATGAGAAAGGGGTTGTGTAGTGGAAGGCGGGGTTGTGTAGTGCAAGGCATCATTCACAGTGATACTTACAGTGTAAAATAAAGAGTGTGTGTTGTGTGGAAGTTGTGTGTCAGTCCCTTCCTCCTCCTCCTCCTCCTCTTCCTCCTGCTCATTTCTGAACTAATGAATCCTCTCCTTCTAATGGATACCTTATTTTTATTTTGTTTCATTTCCAACTTCTTAAAAATAGTTGTGATGACAAAAGTAAAAATGTCACACTATCTGATGATATTTTTGACCCTGTACAAGTTTAATATATCAACTTTGTTCGAACTAATAAGCAGAGTTCAGTAGTAACAGTTATTTAATATGCTGCGAGCTGCACTAGTAATGTCTCTTCAGAGGCATTGTTGCATAGCCACTTCCATGAAGGAAGTCAATTTATTTTGTTTTCCAAACATACAAAAACTTTAACTTTTATTTTAAACTACTTTTACTTCTTAGTAAGTGCAAAATTGTCATTTTGAAAGAGAGTCTTTAAGGCCTTTGTCAGCAGTAGACAGACAGAGACACACACACACACACACACACACACACACACACACACACACACACACACACACACATAACATGCACACACGTCTACAGTCTCAGAGAGCTGAAACTACACAGCTCTTTGAGACTGCAGACATGTGTGCAAGTAGTGTTTACGTGAGTGTGTGTGTGTGTGTGCATGTGTGTACGTGTGTACGTGTGTCTATTGCTGACAAAGGCCTTAATGGCCGAAAGCTATGAGTGTGTGAATCTTCTTATTGTGCCTATCGCAAGTCAGCATCTCCGCTATATGGTGAGTAGCAACTTTACTTCTCTGGTATTGTTTCATTCCATCCTGGATTTTCCATTGTTTGATTACTGGTCATCTTTATTTAAAGGATACATTTTCTGTTTGTTTTAACTTGCTTGACATTAATAAACTTCCAGATTGGCCTTCATCTGTTGCATTTATTTATTTCTGCGTTCCAACATTCCAATAATGTGTAAAACTCATAAATTAATGGTTCATACTCTGTGCAGTGGCTTCCATGTTCTCCATACTATGCCAGTGTCCAATGAAGAATGGCTGTTGATCCGTATAGCTTAACCATTCGTTACAATGAAGTGTTTGTTTGTGATGTATTGAATGAATTATCAGTTCTGTGACCTTGTTGGTGCCTGTCATTCAACTGAATGGTGAAATGATTTCCTCTCTAAAATGTGACTCAATGTGGTTTCATCCATAATTATTCATATTTGTACTGGACAGTTTTAAAAATGCTTTTACCTTTTTGCGTACCCCCACTTGTCTGTCCTCTCTTATATGAGAGAGAGGTTTTACATACCAAAATTTATTTTCTTTTAGTTCTGGAACTGACGAGCTTAGCCCCAGAATCAAGAGACTTGAATTCTTGCGAAAGAGAAATTTTGGATATTCTCCACGGGATTTTGTAAGTATATTTTTCTTCATTGATAAATTAGAGGAACTAAGTTGCTTGTGGCTTGACTAATTATTATAAGAACATGTCAGATTTGTGAGTGCAAAGTTAAGTTCTATGAAAATTCCAATATACATAACAAGTGATGTCTTAAATTATTTATTTATTTTCCAGTTTCTATTTCTCCCGTCAGTTTTTCCTCTACTGTTATCTCTAGCACCCTAGTTATTCCCTGATGTCTTAGCACACTTCCTATCACCCTGTTTGTCCTCTGGTCAGTGTTTCCTGTGTGTTTCATTCCTAGTGCCAAGAGCCATCTAATTTCTTATAATTTCAGTTGAGACTCAGCATCTTTCCACAGCACCACATGTGAAACACTTCAGGATTTTTCTTTTCCAAATTTCTTAGGGTCTATGATTCACTTTTCCAATTTTCTTGCAGTCTATGGTTAACAACAATAGAATGCTGTGCTGCAGACATAATTGTAAGAAATTTCACAAACTGAGACTCATGTTTGACACTACTGGACTTCTTTTGGTGAGAAATGTTGTCTTTTCTAGTGCTAATCCGCTTTTCATATCCGCATTGCTTTGCCCATAAATTGTTGTTGTGGCAGCCATCAGTCCGAAGACAGGTTTGATGCAGCTTTCCATGCTGCTCTACCCTGTGAAAACCTCTTAATATCTGAATAAATGCTGCAATTTACATCCTTCTGAATCTGCTTACTATGTTCGTCTCTTTGATCTCCCTCTACATTCTAAAATTCCCCTCCCCCCCCCCCCCCCCCTCCCTCCCACATACACACACAAACTGCCCTCCAATATTGAACTTGGGATACCTCGATGTTTTGGAATGTGTCCTATCAAACAATCTTTTCTTTTACTCAAATTGTGCCATAATTTTCTTGTCTCCCCAGTTCTGGTCACCACCCTCTCATTAGTTACATTATCTACCAATCTGATCTTCAGCATTTTTCTGTACCACTGTATTTCAGAAGCATCTATTCTCTTCTCATCTATACTGTTTATCACCATGTTTCACTTCCATACATGGCTACATTCCATACAAATACTTTCAGAAGAGACTTCCCAATATGTAAATCTCTAGTCACTGTTAATAAGTTTCTCTTCTTCAGAAATCAAACAATAAAACCCATTGTTCTTCTTCAGATATGCTTTTCCTTGCCATTGCCAATCTACGATTTATATCCTCACTATGGCCATTATCGTAATCTAATTCCCTCAGCATCACTTGATTTGATTAGAAGCTGTGTCTGACAGAATTACAATGTCTTTGACAAGTATCAAAGTTTTTATTTCTTCTCCCTGAACTTTAATCTGTACTGCAAATTTTTCTTTTGTTTCCTTTACAACTTGCTCAGTGTATGTACTGAATAATATCGGTGATAGGCTACAATCCTGTCTCACTCCCTACTCAACCAGTGCTTCTTTTCGACTTCTACAACTGCACAAGTTGCAAAGAGCCTTTTGCTTCCTCTATTTTTACCCCTGCTACTATCGGAATTTCAAAGTCATTATTCCTGTCAACATTGTCAAAAGCTTTCTCTTAGTCAACAAATGCTATAAACATAGGTTTGCTTTTCTTTAACTTATCTTCTAAGATAAGCAGTAGTGTCAATATTGCGTTGCATGATCGTACTGCCTCACATGTTCCTACATTTCTCCAGAATCAAAACTGATCTTCCATGAGTTCAACTTCTACCAATTTTTCATTTTTCTGTAAAGGATTCATATTAGTATTTTGGAATTGTAATTATTACGGTCGCCTTGAAGTTTGAGGGTATTTGGCCAGTCTCATACATCTTCCACACCAGATGAAAGAGTTTGTCATAGCTGGCTCTCCCAAGGCTATCAGTAGTCCTCACAGAATGTCATCTGCTGGCTGTGTCTATCTATGGTAATGCGTTCACTATGCTGTTCATAGTAGCTCACCCACATTCCTGTTTTCTTATTCATTATTAAACCTACTCCTGCATTACCCCTATTTGATTTTGTATTTATAATCCTGTATTCAGCTGACCAAAAGTCCTGTCCCTTCTGCCGAACTTCGTTAATTCCCATTACAGCTGACATCAACCTATTGAATTATGCTCACTATTTTTATTTACTAAAATTTGGCATATTTCGTGACAGTACCTTTTCTGTGAAATGTTCACAAGATGATATTTGTCTTGGCTTCAGTCGTCTAGTGGAAGTATGATTCCACAATGCAGTTTCGTCGGCTGCAGAAATGACCTGGTCCAATGCGTTTGCCTCATTTTTGGTGCTTCAAATACCATTTCTTCGAATGTGGTTTCTTCTTGAAGTTTATATAAAAAAGGTAGTAACACAATTAATTTTTCCTGTTCGCTAGCAAATTATTTATGGCGGCGACCTGCACATTGTTCTACCATCAACACACTCCAAGAGTTCACTGCCGACTGACTACAGTCAAAGACGACTCCAGCATCAAAGACATTTTACACAACACACAACCTTCCACTTGTAATCAGTCTCTTTGATATTCTTCGTCACATCTACTAATAGTAATCAATATGCTGTCACTCTCAAAAATATAAGTAAATTATCATAAAACAAGGCAAATTACAATTTAAAAAAATTCTGACAAAAATATAAGAAAACATTTACAATTTCCCTCATTAAATTTGGTATTGACAAATCCAGTAGAAAATAACACATCTCCCAGATCCATTACAACTGCTCCCCAGGGCTTTTGTTGTTATGAACATATACAACAAAATCCCGACCACACTCAGTAATGGATCTGTATTACACAATTAGTACATTAATGATGCAGTCTGATAACCTCTTCCAAATTTGGACTCTTTGAATCTGTGGACTTGTTACTGGCTGTTGTTGCAATGATCCTTCCCCATCAATCTCATACACAAAAAATTCAAGTAAAGAAATTATTTAACATGACAAATATACGTGGCATAAAACATACATGAGAAATAGTCTAAAATACAGCATACAGATTGAAAATAATAGTAACATAAACTCATTTGCTAGAATAAGATATCTGACACCACTTCTTTGGTCGCACTGTGCCAACTGGTTCCCATAATTAAATTTCTTGTTCCCCATATTAATGTTAATTTCATTTTGCTTACATATTGTACAATAAAAAATGATACTGGACATATATAGTGTACTGTTTTTTTATGTATTTGCCTTTTATATATTTTTACTTCTGATTTTCTTTTTGAATTTTTTATGTATTTTTTACTCATGTTTTTTTATTTTGTATTTTTTTGCTTATGATTTTCTTTTTGAATTTTTTTTATGCTTTTCTTTCTTTTAGTACAGCTAAAGATACATCAGTATTATCTAATTTTTTTTTACAATTATTTATGTACACTTGCCTCTCTACTACAATGTTACTACAAGTCACATTCTTGTGAAGAGTACTTTCGCTCCCCACAACATCAGTATAAAGAACAATAAATTGCT
This sequence comes from Schistocerca serialis cubense, assembly GCF_023864345.2. Taxonomy (NCBI): domain Eukaryota; kingdom Metazoa; phylum Arthropoda; class Insecta; order Orthoptera; family Acrididae; genus Schistocerca; species Schistocerca serialis. The sequence continues at coordinate 704,278,625 of NC_064638.1, forward strand.
CATATATCATGAGGCTTTATCTAAAATTGGTTTCGAAACTTATACCTTTGCATGCATGTCCTCGCATGCATGCCTTCACCCACAGGGAAGACTTAGCTTCCAAAAATTAGAAAAATTCAGAAATGCTCACTATGGAGACTTTTTTTTGTAAAAAAAGTAAAAATAAATCTTTCTCTCATTCTTTGTTACAACAGTGGTTTTTCATCAGTTTCAATTAACAGGTGACTTCAAATTATTAATTTATACATGCAAATATACATACTTGGTTGTACAGGTAGTTTTGTTCTAACAAGCATATTCCAGTGGAGGACTTTTGTTTTAGATGAAAATAGGTTATTTAAATTTTTGAAATTATGATTTCTGTTTATACATTTTCAAAGAGACAACATTCCTGAGACCAAATAATTTCTTTGACTTAGGGTATGTTATTGTTGTTGTTATGGTCTTCAGTCCTGAGACTGGTTTGATGCAGCTCTCCATGCTACTCTATCCTGTGCAAGCTTCTTCATCTCCCAGTACCTACTGCAACCTACATCCTTCTGAATCTGCTTAGTGTATTGATCTCTTGGTCTCCCTCTACGATTTTTACCCTCCACGCTGCCCTCCAATGCTAAATTTGTGATGACTTAGGGTATACCAAATGATAAACATTAGGGTGTGGATTTTCTATGACTTCAAAAGGCCCAATATATATATATATCAAAGAATTTTTTAATTTCTGAAGTTAACATTTTTGATTTTTCATGAGATTTGACCTCATAGTTTCCCTGACAATATCTTCTCTCCCTTGCATAGTTAAAGGTGTACATTTAGGAAATTCAATAAGTTCTGATATAAGATTTGGAGGTCTGATATTAAACATAATCTCATACGGTGAAAATCCTGTGGAACTATGTTGTAGGCTATTCATAATATCTTCAAAATTTCGAATGTGCTCAATCCAGGTTGGATGTTTATGCCTACAATAGGTTCTGCAAAGTCTCCCAACTTCCTTCATATATCTTTCTGCAGGGTTGGTGGATGGAGAATAAACAGATATAAGTATATGCTTCAGTTTTGACCTGTCAATAAACTTTTTCCAAATTTTAGAGGTGAACTGTGAACCATTATCTGATAATAGAGCTTTTGGTTTACCCACCTGTGCGAAATAATCTCTTTCAATTTTTATTATAATTTCATGGCTAGTAGCTTTCTTCACTGGATATACACTCCTGGAAATGGAAAAAAGAACACATTGACACCGGTGTGTCAGACCCACCATACTTGCTCCGGACACTGCGAGAGGGCTGTACAAGCAATGATCACACGCACGGCACAGCGGACACACCAGGAACCGCGGTGTTGGCCGTCGAATGGCGCTAGCTGCGCAGCATTTGTGCACCGCCGCCGTCAGTGTCAGCCAGTTTGCCGTGGCATACGGAGCTCCATCGCAGTCTTTAACACTGGTAGCATGCCGCGACAGCGTGGACGTGAACCGTATGTGCAGTTGACGGACTTTGAGCGAGGGCGTATAGTGGGCATGCGGGAGGCCGGGTGGACGTACCGCCGAATTGCTCAACACGTGGGGCGTGAGGTCTCCACAGTACATCGATGCTGTCGCCAGTGGTCGGCGGAAGGTGCACGTGCCCGTCGACCTGGGACCGGACCGCAGCGACGCACGGATGCACACCAAGACCGTAGGATCCTACGCAGTGCCGTAGGGGACCGCACCGCCACTTCCCAGCAAATTAGGGACACTGTTGCTCCTGGGGTATCGGCGAGGACCATTCGCAACCGTCTCCATGAAGCTGGGCTACGGTCCCGCACACCGTTAGGCCGTCTTCCGCTCACGCCCCAACATCGTGCAGCCCGCCTCCAGTGGTGTCGCGACAGGCGTGAATGGAGGGACGAATGGAGACGTGTCGTCTTCAGCGATGAGAGTCGCTTCTGCCTTGGTGCCAATGATGGTCGTATGCGTGTTTGGCGCCGTGCAGGTGAGCGCCACAATCAGGACTGCATACGACCGAGGCACACAGGGCCAACACCCGGCATCATGGTGTGGGGAGCGATCTCCTACACTGGCCGTACACCACTGGTGATCGTTGAGGGGACACTGAATAGTGCACGGTACATCCAAACCGTCATCGAACCCATCGTTCTACCATTCCTAGACCGGCAAGGGAACTTGCTGTTCCAACAGGACAATGCACGTCCGCATGTATCCCGTGCCACCCAACGTGCTCTAGAAGGTGTAAGTCAACTACCCTGGCCAGCAAGATCTCCGGATCTGTCCCCCATTGAGCATGTTTGGGACTGGATGAAGCGTCGTCTCACGCGGTCTGCACGTCCAGCACGAACGCTGGTCCAACTGAGGCGCCAGGTGGAAATGGCATGGCAAGCCGTTCCACAGGACTACATCCAGCATCTCTACGATCGTCTCCATGGGAGAACAGCAGCCTGCATTGCTGCGAAAGGTGGATATACACTGTACTAGTGCCGACATTGTGCCTGCTCTGTTGCCTGTGTCTATGTGCCTGTGGTTCTGTCAGTGTGATCATGTGATGTATCTGACCCCAGGAATGTGTCAATAAAGTTTCCCCTTCCTGGGACAATGAATTCACGGTGTTCTTATTTCTATTTCCAGGAGTGTAGTTTAATTAATTTTGAAAATACATCTACCATAACAAATATGTAACAGTGACCGCCTTTACTGTTTGGTAACGTTCCATATAAGTCCACAGCGATAAGATCTAAAGGTTTTTCCGGAATAATGTTTTGCATCTCTCCACCACATCTTTGATTGCTCACTTTAACTCTCTGACATTTGTCACACGTTGCCAATTCTTTTCTTACCTTCTTTCCAATATTGTAAAAATAAACGTTTTCTTGTATCTTCTGAATGCACTTCTGTTTCCCACAATGACCAAAACTTTCATGTATGTAAATGATCAGCTTTTCAGCATCTGCCTCTGGCCAACAGTTTCCAATTATCAGAATCTACATCTGTTCTCTGAAATAAAATCCCCTTATGTAATTTGTAGAATTTATCAAGTTTCTCATACCCCTTCTTGCCTAGACATTCTTTGATTAATTTCCAACTTTGATCTAAATTTTGATTTTTCCTAATTTTGTTACATATAGCTCTAATTGTTTTCTCATTTTCCACCCCTTTCAAGTATCTAATTTTAAATTGCTTTTCCTCCTCTTGTTCAAAAATCTCCTTTTCTCCCCTAACTGGTAACCTTGAAAGTGAATCAGCTACTACATTCTCAGAACCTTTTATGTGCTTGATTTCAAAGTCAAACTGTTGCAAAAATATTGCCCATCTGGTCAATCTACTGTGGTGTAATTTGCACTCTTGTAAGTAACTCAAAGCTTTGTGATCCGATAATACTATGGTTTTATGTCCAATAAGGTAAATTCTAAATTTTGTAAAAGCCCAATGAATTGCCAAAAGTTCCTTCTCTGTGACTGTATAATTTTTCTCATGCTTGAGCAACATTCTGCTTGCAAATGCTATGGTACAGTGTATCTTAACTCCATTCTCTACTCTTTCTTGAAATAACTCTGCTCCAAACCCATAATTACTGCTATCAGTGTTCAAACAAAATGGTAAATTAAAATCAGGTCTGTGTAATAAGTGTTGCTTCCTCAACGCTTGCTTAATTTTATCAAACTCTTCCTGACAACTTTTATCTCAAACCCAAACAGTGTTTTTCTTAAGTAACTGACTTAAACATGGTGGATTCAGACTCTGATCACTTATATGTTTTCGGTAATAACTGCATAACCCAAAGAACGACTTTGATTGTTTTTTAGTCTTAGGAATAGGAATTTCTGAAATTGCTTTAATTTTTTCTGGATCTGCCAAAATTCCCTTGTCTGAGACAACATGACCCAAAAATTTTAATCCAGAAATTCCAAACTTACATTTCTCTAATTTCAATGTCATCCCCCCTTTTCTAAGCTTTTCACAAACTGACTTCAAAATCGAAAAATGTTCCTCCCAGTTTTGCCCAGTAACCAAAATGTCATCTACATAAATTATCAGTTTAGATGCAAGTTCTTGCCCCAGTACATGATCCAAAGCTCTTATAAATTCGGAAACAGAAGAATTTAACCCAAATGGCACAACACAATATTGGTAACTCTTACCATTGTACAAGAAAGCAGTATATTTTCTAGAATTAATCGAAAGAGGTACCTGATGAAAACCCGAAGTTAGATCCAAACTTGACATATATTTTATATCTGTAAATTTATAGAGTAACTCATCAATATTTTCGGGATGGTCTGTCTGTCTGAACAAAATTTTGTTGAAGTGTCTAGAGTCCAAAACCAATCTTACTCCGCCATCTTTTTTCAAAACAACTACTAAAGGATTATTATATGCACTGATACTCCTTTCTATTATATTACATCCTTCCATCTTTTTCAGCTCTTTCTCGACAGGAGGTCTTTTTGATATTGCAATACTGTATGGTTTTATGAAAAATGGTTCAGGAGGTTTTACCTGAAGCTCACACTGATAACCCTTTACCCTACCAGGTATGTCACTGAAAACATCACTGTATTCCCACAGCGGATTTTCTAACTATTGTTTTTGCTCCCCAGATAAATTTTGTGTTTCTGAAATTTTCAAATTTACTAAATTCCCAAATTCAACTTCATCAGTATCAAACCTATGAATTTCAATATTCTCCAATCTATTTCCTTTTAGTTAATTGATACTGTCAAAATTTCCATTACTCTGGTCACGAAGTGTGTTCACAAAATATGTCTGAAAGCATTCCCTTTCACTAGTTTCTATCAAAAGTTTTCTTCCAACCCAATCAAATGCTGTATATCACTTTTACTATCCAATTCATACCCGAAAGAAAATCTTCATTAAATTCCTGAATTACAAAACATCCATGTGTGAACAACTTGCCTTCAATTAAAAATGTCAGTAAAGCTTGGCTTTTTACCAATTTACTGCTCTTCCCAGTAGCACCTTTTATCTTTACCCCAACAACTGGCATTTCAACATAATCTTTCCCCACTTTTAATTTCTTGCTTAACCTTTCAGATATTCCTGAGATCTCACTTCCTGTATCAATTAAACATTTACCAATCCATGACCCAATTTGAACTTTTATATAAGGACTGCAAAATTGATCACTTTTCTCAGAACCTGTATCCTCATGTAATAAATCACTTTCAATTTCCCCAAACCTATACTTATCAGAATCATATGGTATACCATTACATGTATTATTTGTCACAGTTATAAAATTTGCACAAGGTACAAAATTGTCATTAGTACTCTCTATTATCTCAAATAGCCAAGAATTTTCATCCAGATCACATTGTATACTATTGAAGTACTTATCCTTCAGCTTTTCAAAAATAAAATATCTCATCTTTTTCCACCATTCAGGACATATAGTTTCACATACATTAATAAGCATCTTTCTAAAGTTTTTGTCAAAAGAAATAGTTTCACTGTTCAGCTATAGATTCATAAGAAATGTGTGTGTGTAATTAGTATCTGTAAATTTTTCACTTGGGCTAGAAGTTATACATGTGTCATCATTATTTGTGTAGTCAGATTCTTTACCAACAACATCAAAATTCACACTTTCACATACACCCTGCTTGCGAGCCTTATTCATCCTGGTAACATCCCTGGGAATTTCTATAGTATTCTCACTATTTAATCCATTTTCAACCATGTGTATACTCAACTCACTATTTAAACTAATGAAATACCTTTCCTCAACATCATCATCCACATCATTACCATCATTATCAACTTTATCACCAACATCATTATCATTATACATATTCAGGTCATACACATTCAAATTATCCCCCAAAATATTATTTACCCTTTCTATAGTTACGAGATCCCTTTCACCAATATTTTCATTCTCACAGCATACATTCTCTTTTTCATTCACACACGTCTCTGAACTATTACAAATTACATCATCTGACAAAGTGTTGTTCTTTTCTGCCCAAGTGTAAAACTCTGTCAAATTAAATGAATCACAATTACTTTTATCTACTGTATGTTCTCGTGTACTGAAAATTTTATCTTTATCAATATCATCATTATTTTCCTCTTGAAATTTCTTCAATAAGTAACAACTAATTACCTCATGTGATAGCTTAGGTTTGGATCTGTCATGTTTAGGTTTATGATAGTCACATCCATTGGTCCTTTCATCATGCTCACCTTCTGCCTCAACCTTGCGGACCTTCAAGGGGGCGTCCACTCGTTTTTTATTTCCTGAATTACAACTGGTTCCTGTTTGAACTGCTGATAGTGGTTTTGCCAAAGTCTCTGATCAACATTTTTGTTCCCATTCCTATGCCAAACATTACCTGATTGTTGGTAGTTTCTGTTGTACTGATCTGTAGCAAAATTTCTGTGATTTTGATCACTAAAGTGTTCTCTATTTGGTTGATTATTTCCGCGAAAATGTTGTTCTTGCTTTGGATGAAAATTATGGTCCTTCTTTTGAAAATTGTTATATCCCCCTGAATTTTGACTAACACCATGATAATTGTTTTGTTCCCTTTTTTGAAAGTTATCATTTCCCCAATTTTGATCACTACCTTTCTGAGTAAACCCACTGTGTGTTCTTGTTGTTACCCTATCCAACTTTTCAATATAATTGAGAAACTGCTCAACGTTACTATCAGGACAATGGACTAAACTCAACTGCATTGCTGATGGCAATCTTCTCTTTAAGGTATCAATTTTGATCAAGCCATTCAAAGGTTTTGTTAAATGAATAAGTTTTTGAAGTTCACTTTTGCAAAATTGTTTTGTGCTCCCATCTGATTCTATATAGTTTCTCCCATTCAAAAATTCACTTTTGATTCTAGTTTGTTTAAGATCATCCCAAAAATTTTCCAGAAATTTTGATTCAAATTCTGAAAAGGTCATCCCCACAGTTACAATCTGGTTTGCCCAAGTCAAAGCTTCCCCTTCCAAGAATTTTTTCACAAATTTAATTTTCATATCATCAGGTGAGTGAAGTAAAAAACAATCCTTAGAATAATGTATAAAATCAACGGGGTGTAAGGGTCCATCTACCGAAAAGTGCTTCACTGGAATATTAGATGCAAGATGCATGTGTTGACATTGTGATTTTTGCTTTGAAATTCAATATCAAAACTTTCAATTTTTTCGCTAAGTTCTTTGACAGATTTTTTGTTTTCTAAATCATTGCATTCTACTTTTTTTTCTAGAGTAACCAAACGATTGTCAGTTTTTTGTTCTACATTTTCTACTAAAACTTTTGTGTTCTCATCCAAATTTTTAATTTCCCCTTTTATCTCAATAAAATCAATTAAATTTCTTTCCCTATCTGCCAGTAACTCATTTTTTACAGTATTAATTTCATCGCTCAATTTAGCATCAATTTCATTTACTTTAGCTTTCACAGATTCAATTTTTTCCTCAACACTGCCAACTCTGTTCGAAAGATCACCCACTTGGGTATTGACTGCTTGGACTTGCAACAAAATGTTATCAATTTTTTCATCCCAGTAAGTCTTATTGTCGTCAACTGATTGTTTAATTTTTTTCGTGAAATTTACAAGAAAACTTCTTAAATCAAATTGATCGGTCCTTTCTGTTGCATTTGACCTGTCCTGATTTTCAAAGTCTGTTAAATTACTATTTTCTACTTTAGGCACAATACTCTCGAAAATCTCATGTCATTGTGAAGAAAAAAAAATTTTGTACACAAGAAGATTGTTTTAACAAAATACGAGGGTTTCGTGACTTATCGGGAACACTCTTCTACTGTAGGAAATCCACGTTTTCCATCCATGTGATTGTTGACCAAAATTCTTGAAATTACTACTTATGTCGAAAATTATATTTTTTGCCGAAACATTTCTTCTCCAAAACTTTTACTTCCCGATGAACACAAATACTGTAACACACATTCTGAAAAAACTGGCATTAACACACAAAAATTTTCTTCCTCGTAGCACTGTTGAAGATCATGTGAACACAATATCCTGGCTACAGTCCCCAGTTGAAATATGCTCCTATTTTTATTTACTAAAATTTGGCATATTTTGTGACAGTACCTTTTCTGTGAAATGTTCACAAGATGATATTTGTCTTGGCTTCAGTCGTCTAGTGGAAGTATGATTCCACAATGCAGTTTCGTCGGCTGCAGAAATGACCTGGTCCAATGCGTTTGCCTCATTTTTGGTGCTGCAAATACCATTTCTTCGAATGTGGTTTCTTCTTGAAGTTTTATATAAAAAAGGTAGTAACACAATTAATTTTTCCTGTTCACTAGCAAATTATTTTTGACGGCAACCTGCACACACCAAGAGTTCACTGCCGACTGACTACAGTCAAAGACGACTCCAGCGTCAAAGACATTTTACACAGCACACAAGCTTCCACTTGTAACCAGTCTCTTTGATATTATTTGTCACATCTACTAATAGTAATCAATATGCTGTCACTCTCAAAAATATAAGTAAATTATCATAAAACAAGGCAAATTACAATTTAAAAAAATTCTGACAAAAATATAAGAAAACATTTACAATTTCCCTCATTAAATTTGGTATTGACAAATCCAGTAGAAAATAACACATCTCCCAGATCCATTACACTATCCATTTCCCTTTTTAAATTTTCTAACCTATCTAAATGATTAAGGGATCAAACATTCCTTGCTCAGATCCATAGAACACCAGTTTTGTTTCTCCTGATGATGACATTTTCCTGAGTAGATCCTACTAGGAGATCAAGTGTTATATACTTCCAAAGTAGCAGAATTTTCACATTTTGTCAGCTATTCCAATTTTGAAGTTAAGTTTGTTACTAGTTTCATTCCTGGTGATATCTAATACTTTCATCTCCCTTTTTTTATTTCTCAGTCTGTATTCTGCACCCAATAGACTATTCCTTCCATTCAACACATCCTTTAATTCTCCCTCACTTTCACAGAGGATGATAAGATCCTCAGTGATTGTTGCAACTGATATCCTTTCACCCATAATTTTCATCACATTTCCAAATTTTTCTGCTGTTTCCTGTGGCGTTTCATGTACAGGTTTAACAATAGATGCAACCCTACCCTCCTCCATTGTGCCATTTTTAGTTTGAACACTTACTCTTGTTCTTCCATTATGATTATCCTCTTGTGATTTCCTTGTGATCCATGCACATCTTGTTTATTTTCAGGTCTGTAGAAATATTGAGCCATTCTGCCTCTATAGCCATCCATAATTGCAAAAGTGTTGACGGTGCAGGACATCATGCATGACCTGGCCTCTCGATTATGTCCCACAAATGCTCAATGGTATTTATGTTGGGTGATCTAGGTGACCAAATCATTCTCAAAATGTTCAGAATGTTCTTCAAACCAGTCGCAAACAATTGTGGCTCGACAACATGGCTCATTGTCATCCATAAAAATTCTGTTGCAAACGGCTGCATAGTGCCTTGGGTCCATGGCTTTGTAGGGTCTATGTCAAACTAGAATCCTACTATCAGCTCTTACCAACTGAAATCAGGATTTGTCTGACCAGGTGACAGTTTATCTGTCGTCTAGGGTCCAACTGATATTGTCTCTCACCCAAGAGAGATGCTGCAGGCAACATTGTGCTGTTAGCAAAGACACTCATTTCTGTAGTCTGCTGCCATAGCCCATTAACGCCAAATTTTGTCTCGCTGTCCTAACAGATATGTTCATCATACGTCCCACATTGATTTCTGCAGTTATTTCACGCAGTGTTGCCTGTGAGCAATGTTGCTGGTCTCAGTCATTAAATGAACGCCTCCAGCCTCAACGTTGTCCGTGATGAAAGGCTACACATGCAACTTGTACTCTTGGCACATTCTTTACACAATTGATCTCAGAATATTGAATTTCCTAACTATTTCCAAAATGGATGGTCCCATGTGTCTAGCTCCAACTACCATTCTGTATTCAGTGTCTTTTAATTCCTGTCATTCACCCATAATCACATTGGAAATGGTTTCACATGAATCATGTGAGTACAAATGACAGCTGCACCAATGCACTGCTCTTTTATACCTCGTATATGCAATACTACCACCATCTGTGTCTATACCATGACTTTTGTCATCTCGGTGTATGGGTTATCGATGATAGCAGCCCCTTGGGTCAAGAGTTCCAGAGGTAAAATAGTCCCCTGTTTAGATCCCTAGATGGGGACTACTAAGGAGGATGTAATCGGAAGCTACAAAACTAGCATTCTATGGGCTAGAGCATGAAATGTTGGATCCCTTTAATCGAGTGGGGTTCTTAAAGAATTGAAAAAGAGGAATGGATAGTTGGAAGTTTAGCATAGCGCAAATTAGTGAATTATGGTGGCAGAAAAACTCAGGTGAGTGCAGAGCTATAAATAAAAATAAAATAGGGGATAATGCAAGAGGAGTTCTAATATGAATAAAAAAAATAGGAATGCAGGTAGATTATTAAGAACAGAACAGTGACTGAATTATTGTAGACAAAATAGATATGAACCCAACAGTCACTGCAGAAGTAAAAGTTTATATGCCAACTGGCCCCATAGATGATGAAGAGGTTGAAAGAATATATGATGAGATAAAGGAAATGATTCAGATAGTTAAGGGAGATGAAAATTTAATTATGATGGGGACTGGTATTTGACAGTAGGAAAAGGATGAGAAGGGAAAATAGTAGGTAAAAGCGGGCTGCGGCAAAGGAATGAAAGCGGAAGCTGCCTGGTGGAATTATGCACAGAGCATATTTCATTCATTCATTGATGAATCGTAAAATATGGTTATAGATGTGGAAGAGACCTGGAGACGCTGGAAGGTTTCAGATTGATTATGTAAAGCTAAGTCAGAGATTTCAAAAACAGATTTTAAATTGTAAGACATTTTCGAGGGCAGATATGGACACTGACCACAATTCAGTGATAGTAAACTGTAGATTAAAACGGAAGAAACTGCAAATGCTAGAAAATTAAGGGAATGGGCTTAGATAAGTTGAGAGAATCAGGTGGTTGAGAGTTTCATGGGGAGCATGAGGTAACAGTTGACTGAAACAGTGGAAAGGAGTGCAACTATAGATGAAGGGTAGCTTTGAGAGATGAAATACTGAAGCCAACAGGAGATCAGATAGGCAAAGCCAAATCCTGGTCAGAATCCCTTGGATAACATGAATTATTGAATTTTATTGACAGTGGGAGAAAATTTAAAACTGCAACAAATCAAACAGTTGAAAGGAAGTACAGACATATAGAAATGAGGTTGACAGGGAGTGCAAAATGTCTAAGAAGGAATGTTTAGTGGACAAATGCAAGGCTGTAGTGGCTTGCACGGCTAGGTGAAAGGTTGATGCAGTCTTTAGAAAATTTAAAGACTTTTTTGAAGAAAAGAGAAGTGTCAGTATGAACATTGATGGCTTTGACGGCAGTCTAGACTAAGCAAAGAAAGGAGAGGTGAAAGGTGAAAGGAATATATAGAAAGACAATACAAGGGAAATGGACTTCAAAGGAATATAATTGAAAAAGAATAGGAAGTAGCTGATGAAAAGATATTGCATGAAGAATTTGACAGAGCACTGGAATATCTATGTTGTAACAAGTATACGGGAATGGATGACATACCCTCATATTTGTTGATATATTGGGAGACCCAGCCATCACAGAACTATTCCATGTGTTGTGCCAGTATATGAAACTGGTGGAAGATCCTCAGACTTCAAGAATGATGTAGTTATTCCTATTCCTAGAAAGGCAGGAGCTGACAGGTGTGAATAATAGCAAACTATCATTTTATAATGTAATTGGACGGATAAAAAAATCTATCTGGGTGACTTTTCTGAAGTCTATCTCTTGCCCTAAACCTCACCAGTCCTTTTCCTTCACTCCTCTTCCTTCCTCTTCAACCCTTCTGCCGGCAGGAGGAGCCAGTGGCTCTGAAAGCTTGCAAACGTAATACTTGTCATATGTGTGTTCTCCTGCTACCGCTTGGTGAGCAGATTTTTTTCCTTATCCAGTTACATTATATTTTCAAAAATTGATTACGCCCCTATCTCCATTGATAAACTGTCATTTTAATAAGTCACAGTTGCAAACACTGATTCTAATTATTTATGGAAAACATGAAAAACTGGTAAATGCAACCGAATAAAAATTTGCAAAAGGAGTCAAAGTTCAGGGAGAAGAAATAAAAACGTTGAGGTTTTCTGAAAACATTTTAATTCTGTCATAGAGGGCAAAGAACTTAGAAGAACAGTTGGACAAAATAGTGTGTGTGTTTTGCTGTTTGGGCAGCAAAATAATTGGTGATGACAGAAGCGGAGAGGATATAAAATTAGCAACGAAAACGTTACGGGGCGGGGGAGGGGGGGGGGGGGCGTATTAGATGTAGACTCTCACCTGAAGGTATTTGTCTGGAGGGTAGCCGTGTATGTAAGTGAAATGTGAACAATAAACAGTCCACATAAGTAGAGAATAGAAGCTTTTGGAACATGGTACTGCATGAAAATGTTTTAGATAGATGGAGAGATCAAATAACTATCGAGGAGATACTGAATCATATTATGATGAAAAAGAAATTTATGGTTCAACTTGATTAAAAGAATGGATCTGTTGATAGAACATATCCTGAGGCATCAAGGACTTTGGTCATTGACGGGTAAAAATTACGTAAGGAGATGAGGCTTGAGTACAATATGCAAGTTCAGATTTTAGAAACCCTGAAGGAATTTTACCTGTCTGTTTTGCCAGTTTGGTTCACAAATTTTTCTAAACTATGACTGATAGTATATCCTCTATAGCATGCAAATCAGTGCTCCATTCTTCTTCTGTCACATTAGCAGACAGTTCCTCCTCACCTCTTACCAGCCCACAATGAATTTGTTTTACACCTACTTGCTCACACCTCTGTTTTTAACCATGGAATTCTTTTAAACTTTTAGTGTTGACAATTAGGCTTTTAAATTACCCAAAAGTTATTTTGAATTTTGAATATGTTAAATCTGTCCTTCCAGTGACAATTTCCACTTCGATTCCTTTATATTTTTTCCTGCAATCATTTTGCTTTAACTTGAATGCACTTCCTATTCATTCCATATCTAAGTATCTTGTTTTGTTCTATTCATTTCTGTTCATGATATTTTTTCTATTTCTCCTTTCATCACTCAGTTGAAGTGCTTCTCCTCTTATCTACAGTTTCTCACAGTTTCCTCTTTTGTTCCTGTTAGCCCAACATCTGTGATTAGTCTTTTTAAATATATCTGTTCATCGACAACTAAACTTCTACCATTGTATTTGTTATTGCTGTATCTACAGCTTCAGAAAACCCTGAAAGTACACCCTCATTCTTCCGTATGCCTCTATCCTATTTACTTGTATGTTGCTTCTTCTTGAGGATTTTCTTAAACTTCAGCATATTCTTCATCATTATCAAATTGTGATCATAGTTGAAATATCCTCATAGTGAAGACATACAGCAGGTCACTTTCAATCTTGATCACCATTCTCTTAAATGGTGGGAGTTATAGACAGAACTGAAAAACATGAAAACACAATGTTTTGATGACCTCAGTGTATATGAGGTGGTACCAAAATAAAAAGTTATTATTTTTTAAAAACTATATATTTTCAAATTGTTTACAAGACAACCTTATCCCCTCCAAAATACTCTCCATTACAACTGATACATTTGTCCCTCCGGTGCTTCCACTATCCAACGGTTCAAACCTGCATCCAGCCATCCTGATTTAGGTTTTCCATGTTTTTTCTAAATCGCGTCAGGCAAATGCCAAAATTGTTCCTTTGAAAAAGCACAACTGATTTACTTCCCCAGCCTTCCCTAATCTGCTGGGACCGATGACCTCGCTCTTTGTTCCTCACCCCCAAAACCAATCAACAACTGTTCGAAACATTTTTTGTAGTCATCTTTAGAAATGTCTGACAGCTCCTCCCTCTTTTTTTTTTCTTTTACTACTTCAATGTTGTCAAATCTGTCCCCTTCCATGCCCCTTGTCATGCATGGAAACATTAAAAAATTGCACCGAGCCTTCCTTTCATGCCCCTTTTCATGCATTGAAACATGAAAAAGTCGCACAGAACCAGGTCAGGCAAGTAAGTTGTGTGGGGCAGCGGAACCATGCCATTTTTATCCAAACATGGTCACCTGTCTGCTGGAATAATAATTTTTTTTTTTTTTTCTTTTACGAACACTGTTTGCCACAAATCTCTAACAGGTAATCAATTGCCTGTTGAGGGCCTGTGAACATGAGCTCTTGAATTTTTTCAATATTTTTGTCAATCTGGGCAGTTGATGGACGTCCAGAACGAGGTTTGTCATTAGTTGCCGTCGCCATTTTTAAATCGAACAAACCACTCATACACTTGCAGTTTTCTCACAGCATCATCTTGGTAAGCTGTTTTCAACATGAAAACAGTTTCAGCAGCATTTTTACCAAGTAGAAAACAAAGTTTCACAGCTGCACAGTGTTCACTTAAACTTACTCTCTCAAAAAAAAAAAAACCTGCACGAGCAAAACTAATCACTGCAGATGAGCAGAACAAGCCAGGTTGACAAAATAGATAGCACTAAACTGGCAATGAGTTGCGCCATACGCGTCGCGGCAGAAATGCGTACTACGCCAGTTTCGCCCACAGCAACGTTCCTCGTATGTTATAAAACCTATAAAACCAGTTGCAATACTAAGTGTTCATTAGCTTTATAGAGCACTTGTAGGGAACGAAAACAACATCCTTTAATGCTAGACAAAACAAGTTGTCATACCATCGTTGAAGATAGGATTTTATTTATTTATTTATTTATTTTTTTTTTTTTTATGAAAGTTGATTGAAATTGGTTCCCTGCTTCAGATACTTAGGAAGTGTCTCCTCTGAGAACAATACAGTAGAAAGGGAAATACTCAACAGGATACAAAAGGCCTCAGGGTTCTCCAGCGAAATGAGAAATCTAATTTGGGATAAGAAAATTCCGAATAAAGCTAAATGAACCATGTTCCACATTTAGACAAGATAAAAAATTAAATAAACAGGAACAAAGCATGGAAAGTGCTGACTGTGGTGCTATCGTCACATAATATGAACAGATAATTGCAAAACAGGAAGAAAATACTTTGCTACAGAAGTACCATGGAAATAACCCATGGAAAACCACAGAAATAATTTTTACAGACAGTAAATCAGAGATGGAGATAACAAGCTGGAAATTAGATAGATGATATCTTTGACCATAAAATGTACGGTGGTGGGAATAAATAACAGCAAAATAGTGATAGGCAGCACATATAGCTAGGAAAATGGATGATAGATAAAGCAGGTTTTTGTAGATTCCAAAAGGTAAGACTGAGACGATTGTCTAATAGAAGATCGATAGATGACATAGGAAACTATGCAGGGGTAACTTTGATGCATATAGCTGAAGGCATAAATGTGCAGAAAAGGTTAGAGGAGGCATTTATCTGTCAATTTACATCAGATGGCTGATGGTGTATATGTAGAACAGTTCCTTCCCGCTCTCCGTTTCATCACTTAAACTTTGTGAGAGCTGAAAGTGAGTTTTACGTGCTCAGTATTGTACTCCAAGTGCATTTGTTGGTATTGTACTAGGTCTTATGAATTCCTATATGTTTTACGTTTATCTACAATAATTTCTATTAATATAGAAAGCCTTCTTTTTTTTTTTTTACATTATAAATTGTGAAGAAATTTTATGTTACTTTGTATCAAAAGAAAACCAAGCATTTACAAAAGTTCAAAACTAAGTTTGGTTGATATAGCTTCTTAAAATTCATTAAAAAAGGGCTGTAAAGATCAAATTATTTGTATATACAGTGTTTTTGCAGTTCCACACCAATTTCAATAAAAAGTTCTCAGAAACTATACAACTTTTAACCAATTTATGTCCTTGTTTTCATTTACTAATTGGTTAATCGGTCTTACTATGAATTTCCTTATGTGTTTCTTGCCCATTTTTAATATATAGTTGTATTTTCATTTTTTGCCCTTTATACAGTGGAATCCTGAGGAACCTGACTATGGTAGAGCTAAAGCTGATTGTATTGAAAAATTTAAGGTACCAGAATTTGAAGAAGATTCATTAGAAACGAAGGGTCAAAAGAGTTTCTTATACACGTAAGTGATGCATACATCAAAATGTGATGTGCTATAATTATGTTTATTGGTATGTATTTTAAAAAGAAAATGTATCGTTGAAGAACTGATATCTTACCCCATAAAGGAGGCCTTTTATCTTGTTAATGACAGAAAACCACCCTACCTTCACAGGTTTAGCCACTATAAAAAGGAGACACACTACTTTGAAGCTCAATTCATTTTGTGTGTGTGTGTGTGTGTGTGTGTGTGAGAGAGAGAGAGAGAGAGAGAGAGAGAGAGAGAGAGAGAGAGAGAGAGAATTTCTGTTGTTCAATGAAACAGGCACAGTACCTCAAATGGATGTAATGTAAAAAGTATGATCCTATGGCATCAGCATCTAAAATTCCCACATGAGAAATTCAACAGCCACAGTGCTTTATTATTTAAATCAATATGTGCTGATTTGTTTCTGCAGCAGTAAGTGTATGGTGCAGTCAACAGCATCTAAGGCAAATAAATTAAACTCTTCTGCTTCATGTACTTGATACAGTCCTTTTTTAAATGACCTTATTCCAAAACTTCAGTTTTTGGGGACAAAGAAAAACATTCTTCGGATGAATATAAGGAATGCAACTGGATGAGCTTCCCAAGGTTTAAAGAACAGAATGAAATGGATGTTTTGCTGTTATTGCTGTTGCTAAGTGTCACACTCTCTTCGGGGAGGAAATAAGGTCCGTTTCTTGGGGATGTAATTCATAAGCATTGTCAAGTTATGTTTTTAGTCAAATAAGTCGTATATACAGTTTTTTTTTCACCAATTGCAATAAAAAGTTCTCAAACTATACAACTTTTATCCGATTTATGACCTTGTTTCCACTTAGTAAGTGATTAATCGGTCTTACTATGAATTTCCTTATGTCTTTCTTGTCAATTTTTTTAAATGTATAGTTGTATTTCCTTTTTTGTGGTACTAATTTGATCTTTTAATCAAATTATACACAAAATGGTTTCATCGAGTGTTACATACAGGCCATTTCATCGAATCATCATAGAAATACCTACATTCATGTGGAATATAATCAAGTAAATATTAAATGTCATGCATTTTTTTCCGGTTAATAGCCTTTTCAGAATTTCTAGAAATAAAAGATATGGTTCTGTAATCCTCTTGTGTATTCAGAATCACATGACTGTAACTTACTATGTTGAAAATACATAAAGGAATATAGTTGAAACCTGACTTTCTGAAACATGTCATCTTGTGTGTTTCGTTTGAAGTTCCCCTTTTCTGGTTGTATGTTGGTTACCACATGGGGAAGCTGTAGATATCTTCAGTTTCTATTAAATTTATGGTGAAATTACAATTTTTGGAAGCATTGGCAATCATTTCATGATATTATTTCACAGTATTCACTTTATTTATTTATTTTTATTTATTTATTTGGTCCTGTTGATTACATATTATACAAACAGTGTACAAGTTATATAGGACAAGTCAGTTGATGCAATTACAGTAGTACATGAACATTTATACATCACACTGCACAGACATTTGTTTATTTAACAAGGACAATTACTTGCATGCAGTATTAAAGCTTGCATTATGCCAAGAACAGTTTAAGTGACTGTTTAAAATAGTGGAATAAGTGACAGTGCATATTTTTATGCTACTGACATACCGGGTGATCAAAAAGTCAATATAAATTTGAAAACTGAATAAATCATGGAATAATGTAGATAGAGAGGTACAAATTGACACACATGCTTGGAATGACATGTGGTTTTATTAGAATCAAACAAATACAAAAGTTCAAAAAATGTCCGACAGATGGCGCTTCATCTGATCAGAATAGCAATAATTAGCATAACAAAATAAGACAAAGCAAAGATGATGTTCTTTACAGGAAATGCTCAATATGTCCACCATCATTCCTCAGCAATAGCTGTAGTTGAGGAATAATGTTGTGAACAGCACTGTAAAGCATGTCCAGAGTTATGGTGAGGCATTGGCATCGGATGTTGTCTTTCAGCATCCATAGAGATGTCGGTCGATCACGATACACTTGGGACTTCAGGTAACCCCAAAGCCAATAATCGCACAGACTGAGGTCTGGGGACCTGGGAGGCCAAGCATGAAGAAAGTGGCGGCTGAGCACATGATCACCATCAAACGACGTGCGCAAGAGGGGTTTCACGCGTCTAGCAATATGGGGTGGAGCACCATCCTGCATAAACATCATACATTCGAGCAGGTGTTTATTTTTATGCTACTGACATACCGGGTGATCAAAAAGTCAATATAAATTTGAAAACTGAATAAATCATGGAATAATGTAGATAGAGAGGTACAAATTGACACCCAACTGTAACATCGGTGTACCTCTCACCCGTCACTGCAGCAGTTACAAAACCAGAATCACGCATTTCCTTGGAGAAAAAAGACCCAATAACGGTAGATGTGGTAAATCCAATCCATACCGTGACTTTCTCGTCGTGCAATGGAGTTTCCTCGACAGTTCTAGGATTTTCAGTAGCCCAAATTCTGCAGTTGTGGGCGTTGACAGACCCTCGGAGCTTGAAATGAGCTTCGTCGGTCCACAACACGTTACTCAACCAATCGTCATCTTCCGCCATCTTTTAAAACGCCCACACCGCAAATGCCCTCCGCCTCACTAAATCGCTAGGTAACAGTTCATGATGCCAATGGATTTTGTACGGATAGCATCAGAGGGTACGCCTAAGTGCCAACCAAACAGTAGTGTATGGAATGCCGGTGCGACGTGCGACTGCATGAGCGCTGACTTCCCCGTGCATAGACAAACCCACTACAGTCTCCATTTCTTCCTGAACTGTCTCAGTAGCATTACGCCTTGTGCTCGGTTGGCCACTAGGGGGTCTATCGTCTAAACAACCTGTGGCTTCGAACTTTGAAATCATTCTCGCCACAGCTGCATTTATCGATGGACCTTTACCCGTTCAAATCCCCTTCCTATGGTGATAGGATCGTAATGCTGAACTAGCATATTCCGCATTCTGGTAACACAGCTTCACTAAAAGTGCCTTTTCAGGTAACTCCGACATGCTGCGACTGCTGGCGCATCTGATTCTCTCTCTCTCATTACAGCTCCTTTTATACACGATTGTCATGTGCAGTCACTGACGTTTTGCTGTCCAGCGCCATCTGTCGGACATATTGTGAACACTTTTTCTTCTTCTTCTTCTTCTTCTTCTTCTTCTCATAAAACCCCATGTCATTCCAGGCATATGTGTCATTATTCTGTCGTTTATTAAGTTTTCAAATTTATACTGTCTTTTTGGTCACCCGGTATATAAGCAAGTAAATTTTCTTCATGGTCATGATTTGAATTGAATACAAACTTTAACTGCATTCCTTAAGAAGAGGTTTAAGTGAATGCTCAAGTGAGTGGGATACATGGGAGTTCACGTTTTCTGGTAATGACACAGATAAATTTACGTTTTATCACCACAATTTCAGTTAAACGACAAGTAACAGCATCACACTTTATTTTTAAGGGAGTGCTTTTCTTAGGCAGTTTCCCGCACTCTTATACCTTATAACTCTAAGTTTTCATTCATTTTATAGAAAGTTTGTTCAATGAGGAATAATTTTAGTTTCCTTTTGAAAACCTGTACATTACTTATTTCCCTTTTTATATTGGTAGGGAGCTTATTGAAGACCTTCATGCCTGACTCAGTAACTCCCCTATGTGCTTTAGTGAGAGCTGTAGAGCCTTGGTGAAAATTTTTCACCTGTCCTGTGTCATGGTTGTGGATGTCACAATTTTTCTGAAACGATTCCCTGTTGTTGGCTACAAATAACATCATTTAGTATATATACTGACCTGTGATGGTAATTATCTTGAGAGATTTGAAGAGACCTCTGCAAGATGCCCTATTAGGGACCCCACATATTAGCCTCACTGCTCGTTTCTGTATTCTGAAGACTTTTTCAACCCCTGCAGCGTTTCCCCAGAAGATTATGCCACAGGAGAGAACAGAATGAAAATATGCAAAATATGACAACAACATTATGTCTCTGTCTACTAAATGATGGAGAGCTCTTAGTGCAAAGCATGATGAGCCAAGTTTCTTGACCAGCTGATCAATTTGTTCTTTCCATCTTAGGTGACTATCTATCTGGATACCTAGGAATTATGTATGTGTGGTTGAATTAATTTTGTGATTGTTAACATGTATTTCACGAGTTTTAATTTTTTTTATTTTTTGTCAGAAACTGTATCATATTGGTTTTTGAAAGATTTAAGGTTATGCTATTCGCAGTGAACCATTTGTGTACTTGAGTAGACTGTCATGGCTGTATCCTGCATTGTGGAGTTGGGTCCTTTTATGAGGATACTTGTATCGTTGGCAAACATTACTATTTTTGCTCTGTTATTAATTGTGATTGGTAGATCATTAATATAGATCAGGAAAATTAGTGGCCCAAGAATTGAGCCCTGTGGGACTCCATACTTTTTATTCCCCAGTCTGATTTTAATGCTCTACCTGTCCCCCTTAAGACAACCCTTTGCTTCCTGTTCTGTATGATTCTAAACAAGTCAAAGATTTGTCTTTAATGCCATAATGTGGAAGCTTTTTTAAGAGTGTGTTGTGATCTACACATTCAAATGCCTTGGCAAGGTCACAAAATTTCCCCATTGGATACCTTTTGTAATTTAGTTCACCCAAAATTTCATTTGTTAGGTTAAATATAGCTCTGTCTGTGGAGGAGCCCTTACGAAAGCTGAACTGTGTAGGAGCCAGTAAGCCATTTTGTGTAGTGTGACTATAAATCCTATCATACACTATTCTCTCAAATACCTTTGAGAATACTGGCAGCAGAGAGATGGGCCGATAGTTGGATATTTCATCCCTTGCTCCACTTTTTTGGATTGGCATCATTACTGCATGTTTTAATCTATCTGGGAACACACCAGTTTCCATAGATTGATTACACAAATAGCACAATATATAACTGATTAAGTCTGCACATGATTTTAAAATCCTACTTGATATGCCATTGTATCCACAGGAATCTGAGTTTTTGAGTAATTTTATGTTGTTTTTTTTTTCCAATTTCTTTAGCAGTTGTACTTCTGAAATGAAGTGCTACTTTAGATGTTATTTGCATGTGGTTAAGTAGTTCAATAGCTTCTGTGTGAGACTGTTTATTACGGTTCACTGTTTTTTTCTCCTGGTTACCCATTTCACCATGGAAAATTTCCTGTAACATACATCACACAAATGTTAACAAATAGGAAAAAACTGGTCAACTTTATTAAAACGCTCCTGTGCCCACCAAAGATGCATGCACCCGAATTTTACTGGGATTTTTACTTTGCCCCACACAACCATTGGAAAACAACAGTAGCTCCTTGACATTTTCTGGTACATATTCTTTTATATAACAATGAGAATGCACATATTTCATTTGCTCCTTTCTTCGTAATGTCTTCTTAGTATATGTACATTGCAGACTCATTATTCTTCATGTTCTGTATAAAAAATACATTTACCCACAGCTGCTGAACTTGAGCTACGAAAAGCAAAACATAGCACATAGTGTTTAGGTATTAAATAGATGGCATACGGAGATGATGACCGTTGATAGGACGTTATTCCAGGAGTAAATCCCTTTCAAAAATGATGTCACTGCAAACAAGTCGCAGAACCACATTTACACTGTGTAAAATAAAGGCCTTCTCTCGCAGAAAGATATATCTGTGTGTAGAATTTTGTCTCATTCTTAACTGTTTGTCAAAATTGGGAGTAAGACTTTTTCAGTTGTACAGTACAGTGTCTAAGGGAAAAAGTGAAGCTCCACATTCTGGCCCAGATGAGCCAGTCAGGGCTGACTGACTGTCATGGCATTTTCTGCCATTGACTTCATTTGGATGCAGTATGGAGGGGCATTGGGTCACCTATTTCCTGGTTGTGGTCAGCTTTCTTTTCCTTGGAGCTTCAGTCAAGCTACTACTCGTCAGTTCCCTCATGAGGCTGAGTGCACTCCATTCCAGTCCTCCCATCAAGGAAAAATCTTTTTAAGAACAGGGAATCAAACCCAGATCCTCCACGTAGCAGTAAGACACAATGACCACTGAGTTACAGAGGCAGACTGCAATGTTTTAATATAGCTGCACTGTGGGTAGCATGCATATTCATCCTTTCCTTCATCCGGTGGCACAGATTTTCCTTTCCTTGCCATGGGAAAGCTGTTGTATTGAAATGCCCTAGGCTACTATTGTAATATAGTGACCTCTTATTTTGAAAGTGGCATAAACAATGAGAGATCACGTAACAGCTTTTTGTACTAAATTAATCACAAAATACAGTAAAACCCCATTTTAACTTTCCCGCATTTTACGTTGAAGTCATACTCCTACCATTAACAGCTGTGTGTTGCAACATTTCAAGTTTTCTTGGAGATTATCACGACCTTTAACACTGATTTTCATACAGATTTCTGCAAAAAGTGCCTCGTGTTCCTGCTCAAAGTCACCTTTGGAACAATGCAGAAAATGCAGACTATACACCAAGCTATTGATTCTGTAATGTAGCATTGAGTCTGTTATAGAAGGTTTTCATTCCCGGCCTGTTGGGTCATGGCCCCCTGAATTAACAGACTCTCAGTGTTTGGAAGGGTGCAAAAGTATGCTGAGTGACACTGCTTTAATGACGATCACAGTCTGACAATAGTGACTTTAGTAGCAACCTTGTTTCTGCTCATTGTGTTTTATTAGAACAGCTTTAATTAAATTTCAGTCATTTAAAGAAATAAATGCCACTTTTGAAGATGGCCGCCTCTATAAATGGCTTTCACAAATCGTTCCACACGAAATACACCAATCCATACTAGGCACACAGTCTTAAGTTGGTATGAGCTGATGTCATACGTAAACATTCCTCTATATGTTTCATAACACAACAGAAGATTCCACCATCCTTCTTACCCTGGATGTCCCTTAACCAAGTGACCACCTTTTTAGCAACAAGCTGTAGATGTCACGCTTATTGTTCTCCTTTTATGAAGGCTGCCAACTTTAATATTTTAACCAGTATTTTGTTACAAGTTTTATTTACTAAAATAATTAATTTTTGAAAATATAATGTATTGGGTAGATAAAAAAAAAATCTACTCACCAAGTGGCGGCTGGAGAACACATATATGAAAAGTATTAAATGTGGAAGCTTTCAGAACCAGTGGCTCCCCCTCCTGGCAGAGGGATTGAAGGGAAAGGAAAAGAGGTTTAGGAAATGGTGAGAGTTCAGAAAAACCACCCAAAACCCTAGGTCAGAAGAGACTTACAGAGTGGAATGGGGAGAAAAGGCTGATTCTTAGGGACTGCCTAGCGCATTGTATGTGATAAAGGTAGGAGGGAGGAGGGGGGGGGGGGGGGGGGGGGAGGAACAGACAGATCAGGAAATGAAAAAATGTGGAAAACTAAGAGTAGTGAAGAAATACTGAGACCAAAGATATTAACTTAAATTAAGACTAGGTGGGTGGCGAGAGCCGAGGCTATGTTGTAATGCCAGTTGCCACCTGTGGAGTTCTGAAAAACTGGTGTCTTGGGAAAGAATCCAGATGGCACGTGTGGTGAAATGGGCACTGATATCATGACTGTCATGTTGTAGAGCATGTTCTGCAACAGGTTGTTTTGTGTTGTTGTTATTCACCCTCTGCTTATGCCCAAACTGATAACTTGGTGGCAGTCATGCTGATGTACCAGGTATCAGTTAGGATGAATGGGCACAGGTAGAGGGTGTGTACTGCAGGTCTGCAGGTTGTATACGAACTGGAAAAAACCCCGGAATCTTTTTAGAATTCCGGGATATTCCCCCCCCCCCCCTTTTTTTTTTTGGGGGGGGGGGGGGTGCTGGTAAGAAATAATACTCTAACAAAGGATATTACTGCATCCCGCTACAGTAGAATAATACTGCAGCCATAAATCATGAACGAGAGAAAAAAACTAATATAAAACTTAAGTTACAAAGGAAATGCGCCATGTACACAACAA
This sequence comes from Schistocerca serialis cubense, assembly GCF_023864345.2. Classification (NCBI taxonomy): domain Eukaryota; kingdom Metazoa; phylum Arthropoda; class Insecta; order Orthoptera; family Acrididae; genus Schistocerca; species Schistocerca serialis. The sequence goes on from NC_064638.1 coordinate 704,302,750, forward strand.
AACACAGTTCTCATAGAAGCGTCGGCCAGTAGCAAAATGTGTCAAAGGCTTTAGGAAGACTATGCAATGCTTCATAAAAACAAATTACCTCCAATGAGCATGACGTCATAACTGTTTACATTAGAAACTTCCTGGCAGATTAAAACTGTGTGCCGGACCGAGACTCAAACTCGAAACTCGGGACCTTTGCCTTTCGCGGGCAAGTGCTCTACCATCTGAGCTACCCAAGCACGACTCACGACCCATCCTCACAGCTTCAGTTCTGCCAGTACCTCGTCTCCTATATTCCAAACATCACAGGAGCTCTTCTGCGAGGTTCGTAGAAGAGCTCCTGTGAAGTGTGCCGGACCGAGACTCGAACTCGGGATGGCAGAGCACTTTCCCATGAATGACAAAGGTCACGTGTTTGAGTCTCGGTCTGGCACACAGTTTTAATCTGCCAGGAAGTTTCATATCAGCGCACACTCCGCTGGAGAGTGAATATCTCATTCTGTTTACATTAGATTCGTGTGAGCAGTTGTGAGTGGGCCCATGTGCATGCGCAGTTGATTTGCGTATGTACTTTCTCCCGCTTCTGGCTACGAAAGTGTGGCTGTTAGCTGTATAAGCAAGCAGCAAGATGCTACCCGGAAAAATTTTACTGGCGCGTGCAAGGTGCCATATTCACTGGGAGCAAACCAGGGTATCTGCCGTGGGCAGCAATTTCAGTCAAGCACTAATCTCCTTGCAGAACAATGAAGTTATTTTTGTTGGTTTGCTAAAGAAATATGGCTTTATTAATCTTTTCAGCTGAGGCTGTCAATTTATTTGAAACTAAGTGTTTAATTCCACACTGTTGGCTAGTTTCAATTGTTCGCAGCATTTCCAAAGAGCATATTTTCATCTTCTAGCACGTAAGGCATTATGCCATAATAAAGAACCAAAAATAAGATAATTCAGTACTGGTACTCCAATAAAATTTACTACCGAATCTGGATGTACGAATGTGTACTTTTAGTATGGTTCATGAAATTCCTTTGATGTCTTGACACAAGATCTTTTAATGTTTTACACGTACGGCGGACTTCCTGTGTCATCGTAGCTGCGCAAGCACGGTGACGCCTGTTATCTGGCACTCTCTGGCAACTGTTGAAACGAATGATTGATTGAAAAGCGTTACTTTCAAAGTAAATTTCATTTTACACAACATGAACTAAATGCCAGAATGTGCGATGAATTTTAAAATAACAAAGCATTTGACTCTTATTTAAAAATCAACTATTTGAGTACGGCCATTTAGAAAAAATTTCGAGCCGAGAAGATTAGGCATTTATGTCGGTATTAAAAATTTTACTGGCACATTTGTGTGATGTATCTTAAAGTGTCACACGCGCAAAAAAAATCAACATTATATGTTAAATTTAGCTTCTCTTGCAGCTTAATGGTTGTTGAAACCTATATTATATGTGAAAGCTCTGCTTTTCTTGTAGCAACAGTAAGTATATTGATTTACACCATTAACTTTTCCTGTTTGTTTGTACACGCTATTTAACATTGATAATGCTATTAGCTAATTACATCATGTGTCCTAAGCTCTGAATATTCGCTGTATCGGATGGTGAGATCACGTGACATCAGGTATGACTGGCTTACAAACTGAATCGCAATCTCGATTTCAATGCTTCAGAAAGTAACATGTGGTGTTTGGTGTAATTCGAATTTATACTTTTGTAATACAAAAATAAGCAGCATACATTATCTTTTTTTCTCAGTTTCGTTTTCGAAAGGGCTGTGATATTCTACACTGGTGTATAAAACCATAACCATTAAAAGGATTGATAAGTTTTACAGTTCCAAGGAAAAATATTATGTCACTTAACACGGGAAAAGTGTGATTTTAATCGGGAAATCCGTGAAAAATCTGGGAGTTTTTTTCCTTGTTCACGTATACATCCTGTTACTGGCAACACACAGTATCCTGTTGCTGGGTGTGCACTACAACATGACCATCGTGATTTCTCTACCAGTTTCACCAAACGTGCCATCTGGACTCTTTCCTGAGACATCACTCTCTCAGAACTCCGCAGTTGGGGACTGATGCTACAACATGCCCTTTGTTCTCACCACTCATCTGTACTGAACTTGAGTTAATTTCCTCTCTCAGCATTTCTACGCAGTTACTATTCCTTTCTCCACTCTGTTTAAGTTTTCCACATCTTTCATTTTCTGACCTGTCTGTTTTTCGCCGGCCCCCTCCCAACTCAATCACATACAGTGCACTTAGTTTTTCGCTCTTATTAACTCGTGCTTGATGTTTTAGCAGTAATCTCTGTCTTGCATTTACAATGTCTTCCACCTTTAAGCACTCACATTTTCAGATCTTGTAAGTCTCCCCTGACCAGGGATTTGAGATGACTTTTCCATACTATATCCCTTTACCTAAACCTCAGCACTCCTTTTCCTTCACCTACTTCCTTCTCCTTCAATCCTCATGCCAGGAGGGGAACCACTGGCTCTGAAAGCTTGCATATGTAATACCGTTCATATGTGTGTTCTCCTGCCACCGCTTGGCGAGTGGATTTTTTATCCCTCTAATACATTAAGTTTTATTTACTGTAATTTTATAATGATTATCAGTAATAAGTCTCACATTAGAACACAAATATCTTTTTAATGTGATTTCATGGAAGACTTGTGCTTCCACGTTTGTTTACACCATGGACATTATAGGAACAAAGAGGGAAGCCCACACATTCGTCTGTGTGTGTGTCAGCACGTAGCCACTGCCTTTGTGATCAATACTTTGTAGAGCTAACTGCTGTTAGAAAAAGAAATAATTAGTTATTTCAGATGTTTTAAATAGGCAAAATTTAAATTGTTTAATTTCATATTTTTAATAATTTAAGAGAAGGACAATATAAAAAGAATTCATTTTCGCTTGTTGTGTTTCCTATGCTTTCCTGTATTTCACACTTTCCTGCATTTTAACCTTTTTTGGGTCAGTCTGCAGGAAAGTGTAAACAGGGTGTTTTACTGTACATCATATCTCATTTGTTCAGAAAGCACTCTCGTTGAAGGGTCACACAAAATTGTATTCACAGCTGCTCATTGCACCTTTGTTATACTGTTGTGTATTTTGCCGCAATACCGTGATGTTTTCTAGTGAACATTGACTGCTGAGGCCATGAGAATTAGCTGCATGGTGCCTAACAAAACTGTGACAAGTCTCATAAGTTTGATCTAGCCCTTGGGTGTTGTGTGGGATGTTATAGCAGACAAGAGTTCTTATGGACATTAAATCATTTAACTTTGGGTGCATTCTTGTGGTACTTGATATCAAGTGTGCTATCCTACCATACATTGATTATTATTCACTAGCTTCTCTCTCTTAATACATTTCCAGCATGTGTGACACTGTACTCTGCCTTTGCTTACAGCTGTCACTATAGAACCAATAGGAGAGGAAATGATTGTATGTGTGACAAGTAGCTTACTTTTCCTTGTTTATAGTAATCTAATTAACTCTCCCCCTCCCATGAACCATAGACCTTGCCGTTGGTGGGGAGGCTTGCGTGCCTCACCAATACAGATAGCCGTACTGAAGGTTCAACCACAACGGAGGGGTATCTGTTGAGAGGCCAGACAAACGTGTGGTTCCTGAAGAGGGGCAGCAGCCTTTTCAGTAGTTGCAGGGGCAACAGTCAGGATGATTGACTGATCTGGCCTTGTAACACTAACCAAAACGGCCTTGCTGTGCTGGTACTGTGAACGGCTGAGAGCAAGGGGAAACTACAGCCGTAATTTTTCCCCGAGGGCATGCAGCTTTACTGTATGGTTGAATGATGATGGCGTCCTCTTGGGTAAAATATTCCGGAGGTAAAATAGTCCCCCATTCGAATCTCTGGGCAGGGACTACTCAATAGGATGTCGTTATCAGGAGAAAGAAAACTGGCGTTCTACGGATCAGAGCGTGGAATGTCAGATCCCTTAATTGGGGAGGTAGGTTAGAAAATTTAAAAAGGGAAATGGATAGGTTAAAGTTAGATATAGTGGGAATTAGCGAAGTTCGGTGGCAGGAGGAACAAGACTTTTGGTCAGGTGAATACAGGGTTATAAATACAAAATCAAATAGGGGTCATGCAGGAGTAGGATTAATAATGAATAAAAAAATAGGAGTGCGGGTAAGCTACTACAAACAGCATAGTGAACGCATTATTGTGGCCAAGATAGACACGAAGCCCATGCCTACTGCAGTAGTACAAGTTTATATGCCAACTAGCTCTGCAGATGAGGAAGAAATTGAAGAAATGTATGATGAGATAAAAGAAATTATTCAGATAGTGAAGGGAGATGAAAATTTAATAATCATGGGTAACTGGAATTGGATAGTAGGAAAAGGAAGAGAAGGAAACATAGTAGGTGAATATGGATTGGAGGGAAGAAATGAAAGAGGAAGCTGTCTGGTAGAATTTTGCACAGAGCACAACTTAATCATAGCTAACACTTGGTTCAAGAATCATAAAAGAAAATTGTATACATGGAAGAACCCTGGAGATACTGACAGGTTTCAGATAGATTATATAATGGTAAGACAGAGATTTAGGAACCAGGTTTTAAATTGTAAGACATTTCCAGGGGCAGATGTGGACTCTGACCACAATCTATTGGTTAGAACTGTAGATTAAAACTGAAGAAACTGCAAAAAGGTGGGAATTTAAGGAGATGGGACCTGGATAAACTGACTAAACCAGAGGTTGTAGAGAGTTTTAGAGAGAGCATTAGGGAATGATTGACAACGATGGGGAAAGAAATACAGTAGAAGAAGAATGGGTAGCTTTGAGGGATGGAGTAGTGAAGGCAGCAGAGGATCAAGTAGGTAAAAAGACGAGGGCTAGTAGAAATCCTTGGGTGACAGAATAAATATTGAATTTGATTGATGTAAGAAGAAAATATAAAAATACAGTAAATGAAGCAGGCAAAAAGGGAATACAAACGTCTCAAAAATGAGATTGAGAGGAAGTGCAAAATGGCTAAGCAGGGATGGCTATAGGACAAATGTAAGGATGTAGAGGCTTATCTCATTAGGGGTAAGATAGATACTGCCTACAGGAAAATTAAAGCGACCTTTGGAGAAAAGAGAACCACTTGCATGAATATCAAGAGCTCAGATGGAAACCCAGTTCTGAGCAAAGAAGGGAAAGCAGAAAGGTGGAAGGAGTATATAGAGAGTCTATACAAGGGCGATGTACTTCAGGGCAATATTATGGAAATGGAAGAGGATGTAGATGAAGATGAAATGGGAAATGTGATACTGCGTGAAGAGTTTGACAGAGCACTGAAAGACCTAAGTCAAAACAAAGCCCCGGGAGTAGACAACTTTCCATTAGAACTACTGACAGCCTTGGGAGAGCCATTCCTGACAAAACTCTACCATCTGGTGAGCAAAATGTATGAGGCAGGTGAAATACCCTCAAGAATATAATAATTCCAATCCCAAAGAAAGCAGGTGTTGACAGATGTGAAAATTACCGAACTATCAGTTTGATAAGTCATGGCTGTAAAATGCTATTGCGAATTCTTTACAGACGAATGGAAAAACTGGTAGAAGCCGACCTCAGGGAAGATCAGTTTGGATTCCATAGAAATATTGGAACAGGTGAGGCAATACTGACCCTACAACTTATCTTAGAAGCTAGATTAAGAAAAGGCAAACCTACATTTATAGCATTTGTAGACTTAGAGAAAGCTTTTGACAATGTTGACTGGAATACTCTCTTTCAAATTCTGAAGATGATAGGGGTAAAATATGGGGATCGAAAGGCTATTTACAATTTGTACAGAAACCAGATGGCAGTTATATGAGTCGAGGGACATGAAATGGAAGCAGTGGTTGGGAGAGGAATGAGACAGGATATGAGACACTTAAAGTAGCAAAGGAGTTTTGCTATTTGGGGAACAAAATAACTGATGATGGTTGAAGTAGAGAGGATATAAAACGCCGACTAGCAATGGCAAGGAAAGCGTTTCTTAAGAAAAGAAATTTGTCAACATCGAGTATAGATTTAAGTGTCAGGAAATCATTTCTGAAAGAATTTTATGGAGTATAGCCATGTATTGAAGTGAAACATGGACGGTAAATAGTTTGGACAAGAAGAGACTAGAAGCTTTCAAAATGTGGTGCTACAGAAGTTTGCTGAAGATTAGATGGATAGATCACATAACTAATGAGGAGGTATTGAATAGAATTGGGGAGAAGAGAAATTTGTGGCACAACTTTACTAGAAGAAAGGATCTGTTGGTAGGACATGTTCTGAGGCATCAAGGGATCACCAATTTAGTATTGGAGGGCAACGTGGAGGGTAAAAATCGTAGAGGGAGGCCTAGAGATGAATACACTAAGCAGACACAGAAGGATGTAAGCTGCAGTACGTACTGGGAGATGAAGCAGCTTGCATGGGATGGAGTAGCATGGAGAGCTGCATCAAAGCAGTCTCAGGACTGAAGACAACAACAACAACAACAACAATTAACTTATACAGGATGATTCCTGTGTCTGCTCATCATACTTCAAGCAATCTGTCATTTTCTGTGCTGTTGTGCCAGACATCAGTCACCTCAGTCAGTGCTAATATAATGAGATTTTGTAAACTACAGTGTCCAGTCACGTTAATGTGACCAAGTCTCAACAGCCTGATTAACCGCCTTCTGCAGCATGGACTGCTGCAAGACACACTGGAAGAGAATCAGTGAGGTTCTGAAAGGTACCAACAGGAATGTTGAACCATGCTAACTTCAGTGCTGTGGCCAGCTGCGCTAGGTTTCTCAGTTGAAGATCCATGGCAGATACAGCCTGATCGAGGCTGTCCCACAGATTCTTACATGGTTTAAATCACAGAAGTTTGGCGGCCAAGAGGGTATGGGGTAACTCATGCTTGTGCTCTTCGAACCACGCATGTACTCTGCGAGTTGTGTGACGTGTTGTATTGCCCTACAGGTAGATGCTGTCATTATGAGAAAAAACAAACTGCATATAGGGGTGAACGTGGTCCATACTTGGTTGGTCCATTATGCTTTGCTGAATGAAGAGATCAGCCAGGGAATGCCATATTAACTTTCCCCAGGCCACTATGCTCCGTCCTGTGGCCTCAACCCTTATGGTGATCTTTTCATCATCCTGATGCTTCAGGATGTGTAGTATTAACTGATCCCTTTTATTAGCCAAGTTGTGCCATAAATTTCTTTCCCCCAACAATTCCGTTCAGTAACTCCTTATTAGTTATTAAATTTATCCACCTAATCTTCTACAGCACCACATTTCAAAAGCTATTTTTTCATTGTCTGAACTGCATAGCATCATCATTTACTTCATACAAAGTTACACTCCAGACAAACACCTTCCGTAAAGTATAACCAACATTTAAATTTGTATTAGATGTTGCCAAATTCCTCTTTTTTAGAACCAACTTTTTCTTTATCATTTTGTAATCTCATTCCCTCAGCATCATCTGATCTAATTCAGCTACATTCCATTACCCTTCTTTTACTTTTTTTAAAATTCATCTTATCACCTCTTTTTAAAACACTGTCTATTCCGTTCACTTATTCTTCAAAGTCCTTTGCCATCTGACAGAACTGCAATATCATCAGCAAATCTAAAAGTTTGTATTTCTTTTCCCTGAATTTTAATTTTATTTTGAAGGTTCTCCTTAATTCACTTTACTTCTTTCCCAGTGTACAGATTGAATAACACTAGTGACAGCCACAATCCTGTTTCACTTCATTCTAAACTACTGCTTTCCTTTCAGCTCTTAATTGCAGACTGGTTTCTGTACAAGCTATAAATAACTTTTTGCTCCTTGTATTTCAGTCCTGCTGCCTTCAAAATTTCAAGGAGTGTAGTCCACCCAAAATTGTCAAAATCTGCCCCTAATCCAAAAAATGCTATGAATGAAAGTGTGCATTTTTTCAATCTGTTTTCTAGCATATGCCGTGGGGTTGCTATTGCCTTGCATATTTGTTCCTTCCTTTCTCTGCAGTTCAGATTGATTTTCAGCAGTGTTAGCTTTTAAGAGTTTTTCCATTCTTCTACAAATAGTTTGTATCAGTATTTTGTAACTATGACTTGCTTTCCCAAGGATTTCAATAATCCCGAGAGAACGTTGTCTACTCCAAGGACGTTGTTTCCGCTTAGCTCTTTCAATGCTTTGTCAAATTATTCTCACAGTACCATATTTCCCACCTCATCTTTGCGTACTTTCTCTCCTCTTTCTACAACATTTGTCCTCAAGTTTGCTCCTCTCGTACATTTCCCACAGAGTCATTCCACCTTTCAGCATTCCCCTCTCTGGTTAGCACTGGCTTTGCCACCTGAGCTCTTGTTATTCATACAGGTTTTGCTCTTTACTCCAACAGTCTATCTCAATGTCTTATAGGTTGTATTACTCCTGCTAAGCTCTTTTGTATTTTCTGTCAATCTCATTTTTTAGACATTTTTATTCCCTTTTACCTGCTTCACTTACTGCATTTTTAGCTGTCCTTTCTTACTAAAAAATAAAATACACAATACTGCCGTTTCACAATAATATTCATTCTATAATTTGTAATGAATTGGCTGTTGGAATTCTGCACCATCTTAAGACACCTTAAGACGAATGAAATAGTCTACACAACACCAACAACCATTTTATAACTGTACAATGATCGTAATTTTTTCCAAAGAAACATGACCTTTACTTATATCTATACAAAAAACACAAGCATAATGAAATACACAAAGAGGCTATGAAAAATACACCATATACTACATTATACTCGAAAATTAAAAGTATAAGACTGTACAGGCTAAAAATGTAAACAAATTAGTACTTGTGTGAACTACTATGCTTCATGGACAAAATAAATGGTGAACGTGACGAACACACGCAAATGGTGTGGTGGGGTGGGGGGTGGAGGCTGAGGGGAGGAAGCAGTCACTGGAATGTGGGCTGTGGCAAAAGCTGGTTTACATCAACTATATAATAAATATTATTGTTAAACATCAATACTGTGCATTTCAGTTTTAATGTGTCTATGTACCTCCAAGTTCTGAGGGAATATTCCATAACATTTTCTTGTTTCATGAATTATGTTCTAGGATTTCTAGTAGGCCTTGGCTTTTTACCTCTTGTTGAATTGTCTTCCCTCACTTCAGTCCAAGATTGCCTAATGCACCATCTGAAGCTCTCAATAACCCTGATTCTTTTAATTTATCCAGGTCTGTCTCTCTTATTTCCTACCTTCCTGTAATTTCTTCAGTTTTAATCTGCAGTTCACAATCAATAAATTGTAGTTGTAGCTTGGCCCATATAAATGTCTTACAGTTTAAAATCCAAATTCAAAATCTCCGTTTTGCCATTATATAATCAACCTGAAACCTTCAAGTGTCACCAGGTCTCTTCCAAACACACAACCTTCTTTCATGTTTATTAAACTAAGTTTTAGCAACGATTAAGTTATGTTTTGTGCAAAATTCAATCATTCAGTGCTCATCCCATTCCTTTCCCCCAGACCATGTTCCCCTGATTTTGATTTTCACCTTTTTACTACTATCGTATTCCAGTTACCCACTGCAATTAAATTTTTGCATCCCTAACTGTCTGAATAATTTCGTTCACCTCATAATACATTCTTTCAATCTCTTCTTCATCAACAAAGCCAGTTAGTATATAGAATGCACTACTGTAGCAATTATATGTTGTCTACAATAATGCATGCAGTGTGCTGTTCACAGTAACTTACCCATTTTCCTAGCTTCTCATTCATTATTATGCCTATTCCTGTATTATATTTGATTTTGTGTTGATAATTCTACACTCACCTAAGCGGGAGTCGTGTTCTTCCTGCCACCGTACTTCAAGTGCATCTGCTTGATTACTCTGCAGCTCATAAGTAAATGCCTGGCAGAGAGTTCATCAAACCACCTACAAGCTATTTCTCTGCTGTTCCACTCTTTAATAACTCACAGGGAAAAACTAACACTTCATTCTTTCCATCCGAGTTCTGATTTCTCTTATTTTATTATGATGATCGTTCCTACCCATGTAGGTGGGCACCAATAAAATATTTTCACACTGAGGAGAAATTTGGTGATTGAAATTACGTGAGGAGATCATGCAGCAAGGAGAAACACCTTCGTTTTAATGACTGCCACCCCAAATCGCATATGGTATCCATGTCACTATCTTCCATATTTCGCGATAATGCAAAACAAGCTGCCCTTGTTTGAAAATTTTTGATGTCCTTTGTTGATCCTATCTAATACGGATCCCAGACTGCACAGCAATACTTCAGAAGAGGACAGACAAGAGTAGTGTTGGGAGTGTGTTTAGTAGTCTTGTTGCATTTTCTAAATGTTCTGCCAATAAACAACAGTCTTTGGTTTGCTTTCCCTACAATATGATCTTATGACTGCCCCAGTTTAAGTTATTTGTAATCCGGAAGTATTTAGTTGAATTTAAAGCATTTAGATTTGTGTGTTTCATCCTGTAACCGAAATTTAGTGGAATCTTTTTACTACATTTAGTGGATTCCTTTCAGTACTTATGCACATGACTTCGTATTATTCACTATTTAGAGTCAACTGCCAATTTTCACACCATACAGATAGCTTGTCTAAACTGTTATGCAATTTGTTTTGACTGTCTGGTGACACTATAACATGGTAAATGACAGTATCATCTGCAAATAATTGAAAAGGGGTGCTCAGATTGTTTCTGATGACTTTCCATCAATTACCATGAACTGTGACCTTTCTGACTGAAAATCACAAATCCTGTCCCATAACTGAGACAATACTCCATAGGCATGCAATATGATTAGAAGTCACTTGTGAGGAACTGTGTCACAAGCCTTCTGCAAATCTAAAAATATGGAATCAATTTGACATCTCCTGTTGATTGCACTTTTTACTTCAAGAGAATTGTGTTTAAAAGGAATGATATTTTCTGAATCCGTGTTGCCTGTTTGTCAATAAATGTTTGTCTTCGAGGTAATTCATATTGTTCGAACACAGTACATATTGAAAAATCCTACTGCCAATCACTGTTAGCGATATGGGTCTATAGTTCAGTAGATTACTCCTATTTCATTTCTTGGGTATTGGTGTGACATGTGCAACTTTCCAATCTTTCATAGGGATCTTTCTATGAGTGAGCAGTTGTACATGGTTGCTAAGTATGAAGCTATTGTATCAGCATACTTCAAAAGGATCCTGACTTGTATACAATCTGGACTAGCAAGGCCTTTATTAAGTTATTTAAGTTGCTTACTACACCGAGGGTATCTACTCGTAAGTTACTCATGTTGGCAGTTTTTCTTTATTAAAATGCTGAAATATTTACTTCGCCTTCTTTGGTGAAGGAATTTCAGAATACTGTGTTCAGTAACTCTGTTTTAGTGGCATTATCATTCATAACATTACCATTGTTATCAGACAGTGAAGATATTGATTGATTCTTGCCACTGGTGGACTTTATATACAACCAGAATCTCTTTGGATTTTCGGCCGATGTTGAGACAGGGTTTTGTTGTGGAAACTGTTAAATGCATCTCTTATTGAAGTTTGCACTAAATTTGCAGCTTCGTCAATCTTAGGGGTTCTGCGTTCATTTAAAACTGGCAAGGTTTTATTGTTGCTTCTGCAGCAGTTCTCTGACCTGCTTTGTGCACCACAGGAATCATTATCATCTCTTACTAATTTATTGGTATGCATCTATCAGTCACAGTCCATACTATTTCTTTGAATTCAAACCACATCTGGACTATGCTTACATAGTCGGATTGGAAGGAGTGGAGTCTGTCTCTTAGGAAGGCGTCAAGTGAGTGGAATTGGATGTTACGATATTCAATTTCCATACAACCACCTTGTCATGTCCATGTCCATGTATCCATCATCATGCTCCCTATCTGCTCAGAACTGTTTGTTGCAAAAGAGGCTGAGTATGTTTTTGCAACCATTTACACTTAGAGTGAGTTATTAGAACACTAGACTGTACCTAGTAGGTACACAAAGACGCAAGAAATTTAAAAAAAAACCTTGATTAATTCCCACAATATCCAACTTCAACATATCCATTTCCCTTTTAAAATTCTCTACCTATCTCCCCAATTAAGGGATCTAAAATTCCACATTCCACAGAATGCCAGTTTTGTTTTTCTTGATGACATTATTGTGAATATTCTCTTCCCCTTGAGATCCAAAAGTGGGACTATTTTACCTCACAAATATTTTACTGAAGAGGATGCCATCATCAAGCCATACAGCAGAACTGTGTCCTTGAGGAAAAAATAACTGTTGTAGTTCCCTTAGCTTTCAGTCTTTCGCCCTACCGCCCAGAAGGGGTATGTTGGCTAATATTACAAGACCGGATCAGTCAGTCAGTCGTCCAGAGTGTTGCTCTGCAAGTAATGAAAAGGCTGCTGCCCCTCTTCAGGAACTGCACATTAGTCTGGCTTCTCCACAGATACCCCTCCTGTATGGTTTGATCTATAGTATGGCTGATTTTATTGTTGAGGCACGCAAGCCATCACACTTCAACATGGATTACGGTTTCCATGTGTTGAAAGTATGACTTTGGAGCTGCTTCTGATTCTGAGTGAGGTTTTAAGGAGATCAAACAGCTAATGTCGTCAGTCTCCTATTCACACACACACACACACACACACACACACACACACACACACACACACACACCGCCAACCCCCCGCCCACCCAGCCCCCAATCCTCCAACGGAAGCAATGTACCCAATCATTCTGTGTGTAATGTAATGTGAGAAAGTGTTCTAAATGTTTGTGTACCATGTTCCTGAGGCAGAACATGGGAACCAACCTGATATTCACTGAGAGGGATGAGGGAAAACTCCCAAAAACCACATCCAGGCTGGCCAGCACACAGAATTCTTTTTGTTAGTCTGATGGGTGGATTTGACCAAGGACTGGATTACCTCCCTGTCGCAGAATCGATTATGTGCAGTTAACAATGCAGATCTTTTGCGTAACCGCTTGGGCTGGATGTGCAGACCCCGCATAGAAGGAGACTGGTTAATGCTGATCTCCAGTGCAGGTTCCATTATGCTAGTATGATGGTTATGTCAAACACTGGCTACAATAACCCTCCATTAGGACCATTATTGTTCATCTCCAGTAGCCTGTGAGCTACTTTTATGCATACAATGTTCCGCACTACTAAATTTAACAAGTTTATGTACTAAATTACCTGGATAACTTTTATAATACAGGAACTGAACTTCAAAAGCATACTGTCTAGTTTTCCCATAGAGTATGACATACTCACTAACTGAGTGCTAGAATAAATTGCAATGGTGTAAAAAAACCATAAGTTGTCAGCTGTTCAAAGAATGGCATTCGTATACACACATCAAAAAAAATTTTACGTCACCTCGGTTCCAAGAGTTCCGGAACCTGTACAGAAAATTGGAATAGAGATCAACATAAACATCATTTCAGCCCTTTTTATTGTTCATGAAAACCACACATTACATGTTGTACCACTATACAGTGATACCTTCAGAGGTGGTGGTCCAGATTGCTGTACACACCGGCACCCCTAATATCCTGTAGCCCATCCTCTTACATTGATGAATGGCTGTATTCATTGTGGCCAACTATCCACAAGTTCATCAAGGCACAATTGCTCCAGGTTTTCCCACTCCTCAATGGCGATTTGGCATAGATCCCTCAGAGTGGTTCGTGGGTCATGTTGTCCATGAGCAGCCCTTTTCAGTCTATCCCAAGCACGTCGATAGGATTCATGTCTGGAGAACATGCTGGCCACTCTAGTCGAGCGATGTCATTACCCTGAAGGAAGCCATTCACAAGATGTCCCCAATGGGGGTGCGAATTGTCGTCCATGAAGACGAATGCCTTGCCAATATGCTGTCGATATGGTTGCACTATCAGTCGGAGACTGGCATTTATGTATCATACAGCCTTACAGCAGCTTCCATGACCACCACCACTGTACGTCAGCCACACATAATGCCACCACAAAACATCAGGGAACCTCCACCTTGCTGCACTCGCTGGACAGTGTGTCTAAGGTGTTCAGCCTGACTGGGTTGCCTCCAAACACGTCTCTGACAATTGTCTGGTTGAAGGCATATGCGACACTCATCGGTGAAGAGAAAGTGATGCCAATCCTGAGTAGTCCATTCGGCATGTTGTCGGGCCTATCTGTACCGCGCTGCATGGTGTCGTGGTTGCAAAGATGGACCTTGCCATGGATGTCGGGAGTGAAGTTGCACATCATGCAGCCTATTGCGCACAGTTTGAATAATAACACAATGTCCTGTGGCTGTATGAAAGCATTATTCAGTGTGGTGGCGTTGCTATCTGAGTTCCTCCGAGCCATAATCCGTAAGTAGTGGTCATCCACTGCAGTAGTAGCCCTTGGCTGGCCTGAACGAGGCATGTCATCGACAGTTCCCGTCTCTCTGTATCGCCTCCATGTCTGAACAACATTGCTGTGGTTCACTCCGAGACACCTGGACACTTCCCTTGTTGAGAGCCTTTTCTGGCACAGAGTAACAGTGCAGATGCGATCGGACTGCGGTATTAACTGTCTAGGCATTGTTGAACTACAGACAACACGAGCTGTGTACCTCCTTCCTGGTGGAATGACTGTAACTGATTGGCTGTTGGACCCTCTCTGTCTAATAGGCGCTGCTCATGCATGTTGTTGACATCTTCGGGTGGGTTTAGAGACACCTCTGAACTGTCAAAAAGGGACTGTGTCTGTGATACAATATCCACAGTCAGCATCTATCTTCAGGAGTTCTGGGAACCGGAGTGATGCAAAACTGTTTTTGATGTGTTTATATGCGAGTATAGGTTCATATAATTTGAAAGGGGCCCACTTTATGCCTCCTGTGTTATCTAAAAGATACTTCCAGCTGGTATCTCAGACTTGTGTATGAATTCCCTGCCTGATCTTTCGACACCAACTGAGCTCAGTGCAACAATGAACAAGATGTTACCAGTGTACTCAGTGGTGACTCCCAGTCTGTGTGTACACCACTTACTCTATCTCAAGTGTTATTTGTAAACACGATCCTTTCATGTGTTCATGCAAGTTACCAATATTCAACTACAGTGCATTAATAATTCCAGCCCTTTTATAAATGACCCACTCACATTAATGTGACCACCACATATATTCATCAGCAGCTTGCAATAGCCGCTCACAGATGGCAGCAGTAGCAGTGGAGAGGGTTTAGAAAGTGTCAGGGGAAAGCAAGGGAAACAGTGTGGTCATTGTCCTAATGCAGAAACAGAGCGATTGATCTGCCATCCAAAAGGGCAAGATCATTGGCTTTTGGGCAAAGGGTGGAAGCATTTCTGAAATGGATAAGTTTGTAAATTGTTCATGTGTCACCATGATTGAAGAATACAATGCATGGCAAAATGGTGCTCTCCAAAAGTTGGCACTGAGGCAACTGTGCTGCACCACATGTCATAGATGACAGGGGTGAAAGACAGCTGCACAGATGTGTACAGGCAAAGAAATTTGCAACTGTTGAGCAAATGACCCCCCAAATGAACCAAGGGCCTACCAACAGTGTCTCCTCAATGACCATTCAGCGAATGTTGCTGCCTATGGACCTCTGTAGCAGATGCTTGGTTCATACACTCATGCTGACTGCTGTTCATTGGCAACAAAGGCTGAAATTTGCACGTGAATACCAAAATTGGATATCCAATGAATGGCAACAGGTAGCTTTCCAGATGAATCACATTTTACGTTCCATCGGACAGATGGCCATTGGTGGATACAGCGTGAAACATCTGGAAGCAAACTGTATGCAATGATCATTGTAAGTGTCGAGGCTACAGGAGGGAGCATAGTGGTCTGGGGAAAGTTAATATGGCATTCCCTGGCAGTTTAGTCAGTTTAGAAATGAGGGGATATGAACACAGTCAGCAGGCTCAAGCACTGTAGTTATGCAGAGATGAAGAGGCTCACGCATAGACTAATGTGGAGAACTGCATCACCTCATTCTTTGTACTAAAGACAATAACAGCTGCACAACAAGAACAACTATGACTACTGTGGGTAGCATTATGTTAATAGAGCTTACACAATGTAGAAAATGACACTTTCTTGTTAGTACATATGTCATTTGCAAAATAATCAGAGCTATTAATCACCACAACATACACTATAATATGTGTTAAGTATTTTTAGAAACAGTGATGAGCAAATATATGGTATTGGGCTTCAGTTGATTACGTAATTGGTCTCCATTTTTGTAGGTGCCATCTAATTGTGGCTCGCTGCTTGCAGTATTTCAAAATGAGTTCTCACTGTTGCTGGAACATGTAGCACATTGTGACCTCTTCAGGGTTTATTTTCATAATAGTATTGGTCCCTTCTCCCCATCCCCTCCCCTGCCCCACCCCCTTAAAAGTCGTTGTCCGAAATAATCTCCATACTAATCTCCTAATAAATGAGTATGAAGGAGAGGATATGTGCCTGCCAACTGATTTTTTTCTTGTGGGCTTACTTGAAGAAAATTGTTTACAAACAGGAACCATTGATTATTTGACTTCCCCTTAGTATAGCACTGCCAATCTGTTACACTGGAGATTTTGTAGTGTATGTTAGACTGCCTGTAAAATATTGTGCACACTGATAGAGGGTATCATTTTAACTAGGTGCTTCACTAAATGACATTGTGTGTGGTACTTTGTGCATCATTTTGCTTAATTACAGACCCCCCCCCCCCCTTCCTAATACTGCCCAGCTCCAGAACATGTGACACAATACAAACATCTTTGCAGACAAAATAACCAAAGCTGTCTTTGGAAATAGTTATTTGAACTTTCTGCATTTAAGATAATGGACAATTATAAAACAACAAAAGAAAGTACCCTCTGTGGGACTCAAACCCCCTTATTTTCAAGCTCTGATGGTTGTTAACTGACTTTGGCTACCCCTACCAAATTAGTTGTAAAGCTTGGCTTCCAGTTACCATCATCCAATAACACAATACTGCTTCCTATTCCCAGTGGGCATTTCATGTTGTAATTTGTGTTTTATTTCTATTTATAATTATGTTACCTTTTTGTTGTGTGTCAAATGTGGGCCTTTGACTAATGCTTATAGTTTATACTGCCTTAAAGTGTAGAGTTGTCGTGTAGAGGGGCCAACATATGTAGTATGAGTGTAACTACGAGCTGCATAAAACTGAGTTAAAGGAGGAGGCTTTACCATTCTGTATATTTAAACTGTTGTTACCAATTGTATTTTATTCTACCCGTTGCCATTTTAAGTCTCCATTTTGCCAAGCCACACACACAATTGTTGAATCAGTATTTATTTCATTTGTTGCTATTATATTATGTTACACCCATAAGTTCATTTGGTTACTTTATTATGAAAATGATAGATTGCTATTCACTGTAAAGATGACATGTTGTGTTGCAGACAGGTGTTATGAAAAGACTGTTACATATAGGCTTTTGGCTAAAGCCTTCTTCAGAAAAGAAAAACACACACACACACACAAGCATGCATACTTCACATAGACGACTGATGTCTACGGCCCCTCTGGCCAGCCTGCAACAAAAACATGTCAAACAGGACCGATTCGGAGCAGGGTGGAGAAGCGGTAGGAATAGTAGGGTATGGATAGGGAAGGAGGAATCAGAACTGCCTGGCAGAACATACAGGGACTACTGATGGCATATCAGGCTGCCAAGCACAGCATCTGGAGGCTGTGGGAGAGGGAGGTGGAAGGAAACGGGTGAGTAGAAAGGAGAGGAGCAGAGAAGGGAAAAAGACCAGTGGGTCAGTGCACAATGATGGTGACGAGAGGTGAGTTGTGAGAGGTGACAGGACAGAGGGGGTGAAAATATTTGGGTAGATGGTGTGGGGACAGTAGGTTACCATAGGCTGAAGCAGGGGCGGTTTCGGGAGTGGGGAACGTATTGTAGGGATAACTCCCAACTGCACAGTTCAGAAAGGCTGGTGGTGGAGGGGAGGGTGCAGGTAGCCCAGTCTGTGAAGCAGTCATTGAAATCAACTATGTTATGTACAGCTGCATGTTGTGCTGCAGGGTGGTTCACTTTGCTATTGCCCATTGGTGGTGGACAGCTGGTTGATAGTCACCAGTATAAAAAGCTGAAAAATGATTGCAACAGAGCTGGTATAGAACATGACTGCTTTCACAGATGGCCCACTTCTAATGGGGTAGAATAAGCCTATGACAGGATTGGAATGGAAAGTGTTGGGTGGGTGGATTGGGCTGGTCTTGCACTGGGGTCTTCCAGAGGGATATGGCCTCTATGGTTAGGGGTTTGGATTGGGAGTGGCACATGATGGACTAGGATCTTGTGGATGTTGGGTGGGCAGTGCAACACCACTTTAGGAGTGGTGAAAAGGATCGTGGGTAGAACGTCCCAAGGCTTCGCTCCAGGTTGTTGCACCTGTTCAATGCATTTCTGTTGTGGTCTGGCGAGAAATAGCAGTCATCTGTGAGTGATGTGTGCTTGCATGTGTGAATGTGTGTACATTTTTCTTTTCTGAAGAAGGCTTTGGCCAAAATCTCATATGTAACAGTCTTTTCATTGTTCCTGTATCCAGGAGTCATCTTTACAGTGAGTAGCAATTAGTCCTTTTCATAATACTGTGGATGAACCATGGACCTTGCCGTTGGTGGGGAGGCTTGCGTGCCTCAGCGATACAGATAGCTGTACCGTAGGTGCAACCACAACGGAGGGGTATCTGTTGAGAGGCCAGACAAACGTGTGGTTCCTGAAGAGGGGCAGCAGCCTTTTCAGTAGTTGCAAGGGCAACAGTCTGGATGATTGACTGATCTGGCCTTGTAACAATAACCAAAACGGCCTTGCTGTGCTGGTACTGCGAACGGCTGAAAGCAAGGGGAAACTACAGCCGCAATTTTTCCCGAGGGCATGCAGCTTTACTGTATGATTAAATGATGATGGCGTCCTGTTGGATAAAATATTCCGGAGGTAAAATAGTCCCCCATTCGGATCTCCGGGCGGGGACTACTCAAGAGGATGTCGTTATCAGGAGAAAGAAAACTGGTGTTCTACGGATCGGAGCGTGGAATGTCAGATCCCTTAATCGGGCAGGTAGGTTAGAAAATTTAAAAAGGGAAATGGATAGGTTGAAGTTAGATATAGTGGGAATTAGTGAAGTTAGGTGGCAGGAGGAACAAGACTTCTGGTCAGGTGACTACAAGGTTATATACACAAAATCAAATAGGGGTAATGCAGAAGTAGGTTTAATAATGAATAGGAAAATAGGAATGCAGGTAAGCTACTACAAACAGCATAGTGAACGCATTATTGTGGCCAAGATAGATACGAAGCCCACACCTACTACAGTAGTACAAGTTTATATGCCAACTGGCTCTGCAGATGACGAAGAAATTGAAGAAATGTATGATGAAATAAAAGAAATTATTCAGATTGTGAAGGGAGACGAAAATTTAATAGTCATGGGTGACTGGAATTCGAGTGTAGGAAAAGGGAGAGAAGGAAACATAGTAGGTGAATATGGATTGGGGATAAGAAATGAAAGAGGAAGCCGCCTGGAAGAATTTTGCACAGAGCATAACTTAATCATAGCTAACACTTGGTTTAACAATCATGAAAGAAGGTTGTATACATGGAAGAACCCTGGAGATACTAAAAGGTATCAGATAGATTATATAATGGTACGACAGAGATTTAGGAACCAGGTTTTAAATTGTAAGACGTTTCCAGGGGCAGATGTGGACTCTGACCACAATCTATTGGTTATGACCTGTAGATTAAAACTGAAGAAACTGCAAAAAGGTGGGAATTTAAGGAGATGGGACCTGGATAAACTGAAAGAACCAGAGGTTGTACAGAGTTTCAGGGAGAGCATAAGGGAACAATTGACAGGATTGGGGGAAAGAAATACAGTAGAAGAAGAATGGGTAGCTCTGAGGGATGAAGTAGCGAAGGCAGCAGAGGATCAAGTAGGTAAAAAGACAAGGGCTAGTAGAAATCCTTGGGTAACAGAATAAATATTAAATTTAATTGATGAAAGGAGAAAATATAAAAATGCAGTAAATGAAGCAGGCAAAAAGGAATACAAATGTCTCAAAAATGAGATCGACAGGAAGTGCAAAATGGCTAAGGAGGGATGGCTAGAGGACAAATGTAAGGATGTAGAGGCCTATCTCACTAGGTGTAAGATAGATACTGCCTACAGGAAAATTAAAGAGACCTTTGGAGATAAGAGAACGACTTGTATGAATATCAAGAGCTCAGATGGAAACCCAGTTCTGAGCAAAGAAGGGAAAGCAGAAAGGTGGAAGGAGTATATAGAGGGTCTATACAAGGGCGATGTACTTGAGGACAATATTGTGGAAATGGAAGAGGATGTAGATGAAGATGAAATGGGAGATATGATACTGCATGAAGAGTTTAACAGAGCACTGAAAGACCCGAGTCGAAACAAGGCCCCCGGAGTAGACAACATTCCGTTGGAACTACTGACGGCCTTGGGAGAGTCAGTCCTGACAAAACTCTACCATCTGGTGAGCAAGATGTATGAAACAGGCGAAATACCCTCAGACTTCAAGAAGAATATAATAATTCCAATCCCAAAGAAAGCAGGTGTTGACAGATGTGAAAATTACCGAACTATCAGTTTAATAAGTCACAGCTGCAAAATACTAACACGAATTCTTTACAGACGAATGGAAAAACTAGTAGAAGCCAACCTCGGGGAAGATCAGTTTGGATTCCGTAGAAACACTGGAACGCGTGAGGCAGTACTGACCTTACGACTTATCTTAGAAGAAAGATTAAGGAAAGGCAAACCTACGTTTCTAGCATTTGTAGACTTAGAGAAAGCTTTTGACAATGTTGACTGGAATACTCTCTTTCAAATTCTAAAGGTGGCAGGGGTAAAATACAGGGACCGAAAGGCTATTTACAATTTGTACAGAAACCAGATGGCTGTTATAAGAGTCGAGGGACATGAAAGAAAAGCAGTAGTTGGGAAGGGAGTATGACAGGGTTGTAGCCTCTCCCCGATGTTGTTCAATCTGTATATTGAGCAAGCAGTAAAGGAAACATAAGAAAAATTCGGAGTAGGTATTAAAATTCATGGAGAAGAAATAAAAACTTTGAGGTTTGCTGATGACACTGTAATTCTGTCAGAGACAGCAAAGGACTTGGAAGAGCAGTTGAATGGAATGGACAGTGTCTTGAAAGGAGGATATAAGATGAACATCAACAAAAGCAAAACAAGGATAATGGAATGTAGTCTAATTAAGTCGGGTGATGCTGAGGGAATTAGATTAGGAAATGAGACACTTAAAGTAGTAAAGGAGTTTTGCTATTTGGGGAGCAAAATAACTGATGATGGTCGAAGTAGAGAGGGTATAAAATGTAGACTGGCAATGGCAAGGAAAGCGTTTCTGAAGAAGAGAAATTTGTTAACATCGAGTATAGATTTAAGTGTCAGGAAGTCATTTCTGAAAGTATTTGTATGGAGTGTAGCCATGTATGGAAGTGAAACATGGACGATAAATAGTTTGGACAAGAAGAGAATAGAAGCTTTTGAAATGTGGTGCTACAGAAGAATGCTGAAGATTAGATGGATAGATCACATAACTAATGAGGAAGTATTGAATAGGATTGGGGAGAAGAGAAGTTTGTGGCACAACTTGACCAGAAGAAGGGATCAGTTGGTAGGACATGTTCTGAGGCATCAAGGGATCACCAATTTAGGATTGGAGGGCAGCGTGGAGGGTAAAAATCGTAGAGGGAGACCAAGAGATGAATACACTAAGCAGATTCAGAAGGATGTAGGTTGCAGTAGGTACTGGGAGATGAAAAAGCTTGCACAGGATAGAGTAGCATGGAGATCTGCATCAAACCAGTCTCAGGACTGAAGACCACAACAACAACAACGTGGATATTCCAACCTGGACTTGCCATTGTTTGGTTCCTTTACTGTAGTTACATTTTGAATATTGGAACTGGGATGTTATTCATTGTGTATTTCCCTTTGACATTCTTGGTGTGATAGGATATTGTTACAGTGCTTATATATAAGGATATTTGATGTGTATCAATGAAAATAATCAATTTTTGAAAATATAATGTGATTGGATGGTTAAAAAATGCTACTCTCCAAGCAGTGGCAGAAGAATATACATATGAGGGTATTTAAATTTTCAAGCTTTCAGAGCCAATGGCTTCTTCTTGTGGAAGAAGTGTTGAAGGGAAAGGAAGAGGAGTGAAAGAAAATGACTATGAGGTTTTGGATGAGATGAGAGGGAAAGACATGTATGCACTTTCCTGGAAATTCTCAGCCTCTGATTACTTCATGTTAATCCTTGTATGGTGTCAAGATTTTCGTATGAATTTTGTGATCTCTGTGATCTTTTTCCATGCTTTTGTTCCATTTTTCTGTCTTTTTCCAACCTCTACTTCTTCTTTTTGTCACTCCCACCATCTCCAACACTCCAAACCTTCCTCTCTTGCCATGTTAAACCCCATCACATATACTTCCATTCCTTTAGAAATCGCACTTTTGCACTATTAAAACTAAGGTCCCACATTGTGTTTCTTGAAACTTGCTTGTTCCTGGGAATTACTCCCAAAGGCCTAACATTGAAAGTCCCTGTTTCTGGATGTAATCCTTCCCTACACCACCCTCTTTTTCAGTTTCAAATACAGCAGTCTCTTGCACTTACCTGGTTAATCTGTGACTTACATGTCTTGTCCATAAGTTTCCACTCTGCCAGACTTTTCTCTTCCTACAAGTTTCTGCAGTTACCTGCCACTTAAGTTTCCTTGGTTGGTATTGTCTGCCAAGCCAACTTCAAACTTCAACAACATGCTAGATTTCACCTGAAAAACTATCCCACCTTCTCCTAAACAATCTCAGCAGTGGTATTTCCCTTCCTGTCCATCTACAGCTCCCTAAAAGACCACACTATCAGCCACCACTCTTCTCCTATGAACAGAGTTTGGCCAACCTTCTTAACATCCCCTAGTCTTCACCACTGCCTCCCAGACAAGTGATATGTCAATCACAAGATCTAGTCACAACAGTACAATGTTCTCAACCTCTCGTCTAAGGTACTCTCCCTTCCGAAATTATCTCTGTTATCCATGGATCTCACATTCAGCCCTAAACTTGCATATTGAATCTTGCTGCATTGGTGAAGGACCTACTTTCCTCCACACATTATGTCAACTGGAAATATATCTTTGCAACACAACCCCAAAACCTTTTCAGCAGCAAACCTGACATTGAACCCTGCCTTGAGCAGTTCTGACCACAATTCCAACTTGATCCACCTCCACTATCTCAGAATCATTCCTTCCAAGCCTTCCAAGAATTCCTCACACCCAGAATTTGTTCACAATCCTTTCTCAGGTCCCTACAACATGATCCTAACCTGTCTCCTGCAGAACTGCAGGCTCTTTATTCCCTAAAAACTGATGAATCCATTCCCTTCCAGTGATAAAGGATCTACTACTGTGGTAATTAACCACTGGGAGTGTGTAAACGTAGGTCTGAGCCAGCTGTCTGATGCCTCTATGTACTGTATCTGCCATGAAGATCCCACCCCTGTGATTCAAACTAACCTACAGTCCCTCCTTTTCTTCAGGCCCCCACAAGAATGTCTTACGCCACCCAATGGAAAATCTAGAATGGAATGTAACAATATTAGAGAGGAAAGTTGCTACTCACCATATAGCGGAGATGCAGAGTCGCGATAGGCACAACAAAAAGATTCACACAACTGTAGCTTTCGGCCATTAAGGCCTTTGTCGGCAATACACACACACACACACACACACACACACACACACACACACACACACACACACATCACATACAAATGCAAACGCAACTTGCACACACGTCTGCAGATTCAAACAACTGAAACTACACTGCAAGCAGCAGCACCAGTGCATGATGGGGGTGGGGGTAAGGAGGAGGCTGGGGCAATGGAGGGGGAGGGATAGTATGGTGAGGGTGGCAGACAGTGAAGTGCTGCAGTTTAGATGGAGGGCAGGAGAGAAGGTGGGGAGGAGGTAAGTAGCAGAAAGGATAGAAATATAAAGAAATTAAATAGTAGGTGTGGCGGTGAAATGACGGTTTTGTAGTGCTAGAATGGGAACAGGAAGGGGGCTGGGTGGATGAGGACAGTGACTAACAAAGGTTGACGCCAGCAGGGCTACAGGAATGTAGGATGTATTGCAGGGAAAGTTCCCACTTGCACATTTCAGAAAAGCTGGTGTTGGTGGGAAGGATCCATATGGCACAGGCTGGGAAGCAGTCATTGAGATGAGGGATATTATGTTCGGCAGCGTGTTCAGCAACAGGGTGGCCCACTTGTTTCATGGCCACAGTTCGTCGGCGGCCATTCATGCAGACAGACAGCTTGTTGATTGTCATGCCTGCATAGAATGCAGCACAGTGGTTGCAGCTTAGCTTGTAAATCACATGACTGGTTTCACAGGTAGCCCTGCCTTTGATGGGATAGGTGATGTTAGTGACCAGACCGGAGTAAGTGGTGGTAGGAGGATGTGTGGGATAGGTCTTGCATCAAGGTCTATTACAGGGGTATGAGCCATGTGGCAAGGGATTGGGAGCAGGGGTTGTGTAGGAATGGAGAAGTATATTGTGTAGGTTCGGTGGATGGCAGAATACCACTGTAGGAGGGTTGGGAAGGATAGTGGGCAGGACATTTCTTATTTCAGGGCATGACGAGAGGTAATTGAAATCCAAGTGGAGAATGTAATTCAGTTGCTCCAGTCCCGGATAGTACTGAGTTATGAGGGCAATGCTCCTCTGTGACCGACTGTGGGACTTTGGGAGGTGATGGGAGACTGGAAAGATAAGGCACATGAGATTTGTTTTTGTACGAGGCTGGGAGGATGATTACGGTCAGTGAAGGCTTCAGTGAGATCCGTGGTATATTTTGAGAGGGACTGCTCATCAATGCAGATGGGATGACATGGGTGGCCAGGCTGTATGGAAGGGACTTCTTGGTATGGAATTATTGGCAGCTGTTTAAGTGAAGGTATTGCTGGTGGTTAGTAGTTTTGATATGGACGGAGGTACTGATGTAGCCATCTCTGAGGTGGAGGTCAACATCTAGGAAGGTGGGTGTTGGGTTGAGTAGGACCAGGTGAAGCAAATGGGGGAGAAGTTGTTGAGGTTCTGGAGGAATGTGGATAGGGTTTCCTCACCTTCAATCCAGATAGATGTATAGCTGTCATCAATGAATCTAAACCAGGTGAGGGGTTTAGGATTCCTCTAGATGGCCCATGAGTAGGTTGGCATAAGATGGTGCCATTCGGGCCCATAGCCGTACCCCGGATTTGTTTGTAGGTAAGCCTTGAAAGGAGAAGTAAATGTGGGTGAGGATGTAGTTGGTCATGGCGGCTAGGAAGGAGGTTGTTGGTTTGGCATCCATAGGGCGACTGAAAAGGTAATTTTCAATAGCAGTAAGGCCATGGGCATTAGGAATGTTAGTGTACAGGGAGGTGGCATCAATAGTGATGAGAAGGGCACCGTGTGGTAAAGGGACAGGAACTGTCAAGAGTCAGTGGAGGAAATGGTTGGTATCCCTTATATTTGAGGATAGGTTCCGAGTAATAGGTTAAAGGTGTTGGTCTACAAGAGCAGAGATTCTCTCAGTGGGGGCATAGTTACCGGCCACAATGGGTCGTCCTGTGTGGTTGGGTTTATGGACTTTAGGAAACGTAGAAGGTAGGAGTGCAGGGAGTGGTAGGGGTAAGTAGAGTGATTGACTCTGGGGAGAGGTTCTGGGATGGGCCTAAGGATTTAAGCAGCAACTGGAGATCTTGCTGGATTACTGGAATGGGGTCAATGTGGCAACGTTTGTAGGTGCGAGTATCTGACAGCTGACGGAGTCCTTCCGCCAGGCAATCCTTGTGGTTCAAAACAACGGTGGTGGAACCTTTTGTTTACAGGTAGGATCATAAGGTCGGGATCATTTTTCAGATGGTAGACTGTGGTTCTTTCTGCGGATGTAAGGTCCCGACCACTTCCTCCACCGACTCTCCTGTCCTTTTATCACACGGTGCCCTGCTTGTCACTATTGATGTTACCTCAATGTACACTAACATTCCTAATACCCATGGCCTTACTGCTATTGAACACTACCTTTACAGACGTCCTATGGATTCCAGACCAACCACCTCCTTCCTAGTCGCCATGACCAACTATATCCCCACCCACAATTACTTCTCCTTTGAAGGCAGTACAAAAAAATCCAGGGTACAGCTATGGGCACCCGAATGGCACTAATGTATGCCAACCTATTCATGGGCCATCTAGAGGAATCCTTCCTAAAAACCCAGAATCCTAAACCACTCACCTGGTTTAGATTCATTGATGACGTATTTGCTATCTGGATTGAAGGTGAAGACACCCTGTCAACAACTTCTCCCCCATCTACTTCACCTGGTCCTACTCAACCCAACAAGGCACCTTCCTAGATGTTGACATCCACCTCAGAGGTGGCTACATCAGTACCTCCATCCATATCAAACCTACTGACCACCGGCAATACTTCCACTTTGACAGCTGCCACCCATTCCATACCAAGAAGTCCATTCCGTGCAGCCTGGCCACCCATGGTTGTCACATCTGCAGTGACGAGCAGTCCCTCTCAAAAGATACCGAGGGTCTCACTGAAGCCTGCACTGACCGTAATCATCCTCCCAGCCTTGTACAAAAACAATTCTCCCGTGCCTTATCTTTCCAGACTCCCATAGCCACCCAAAGTCCATGCAGCCACATATGTGCATTTCCCTCATATCTCAGTACCAACTAGGATTGGAGCAACTGAATTACATTCTCTGCTTTGGTTTCAATTACCTCTCATCCTGCCCACTATCCTTCCCACCCCTTCTAAAGTAGTATTTCGCCAGCCACCGAACCTATACAATATACTCGTCCATGCCTACACAGCTGCTGCTCCCAATCCCTTGCCACATGGCTCATACCCCTGTAATAGACATTGATGCAAGACCTGTCCCATACATCCTCCTACCAGCACCTACTCCAGTTCGGTCACTAACATCACCTATCCCATCAAAGGCAGGGCTACCTGTGAAACCAGTCGTGTGATCTACAAGCTAAGCTGCAACCACTGTGCTGCATTCTATGCAGACATGACAATCAACAAGCTGTCTGTCCACATGAATGGCCACTGATGAAGTGTGTCCATGTAACAAGTGGACCAACCTGTTGCTGAACACGCTGCCGAACATAATATCCCTCATCTCAATGACTGCTTCCCAGCCTGTGCCATATGGATCCTTCCCACCAACACCAGCTTTTCTGAAATGTGCAAGTGGGAACCTTCCCTGCAATACATCCTACGTTCCCGTAACCCTCCTGGCCTCAACCTCTGTTAGTCACTGTCCTCATCCACCCAGCCCCCTCCCTGTTCCCATTCCAGCACTACAAAACCGTCATTTCACCGCCACACCTAGTCTTTTAATTTCTTTATATTTCTCTGCTTTCCGCTAATTAACCCCCTCCCAACCTTCTCTCCTGCCCTCCATCTAAACTACACCACTTCACTGTCCGCTACCTCCACCATACTATCCCTCCCCCTCCCTGCCCCAGCTTCCTCCTTATCCCCACCCAGTTGTCACCCCTGTCACCGAGCGGGGTGGCGCAGTGGTTAGACACTGGACTCGCATTCGGGAGGACGACGGTTCAATCCCGCGTCCGGCCATCCTGATTTAGGTTTTCCGTGATTTCCCTAAATCGCTCCAGGCAAATGCCGGGATGGTTCCTCTGAAAGGGCACGGCCGACTTCCTTCCCCATCCTTCCCTAATCCGATGAGACCGATGACCACGCTGTCTGGTCTCCTTCCCCAAACCAACCAACCAACCATCACCCCTGTCATGCACCCGTGCTGCTGCTTGCAGTGTGGTGTCAGTTGTCTGAGACTGCAGACGTGTGTGCAACTTGTGTTTATGTGTGTGTGTGTGTGTATGTGTGTCTGTTGCTGACAAAGGCCTTAATGGCCAAAAGCTATAATTGTGTGAATCTTTTTGTTGTGCCTATTGCGACTCTGCATGTCCACTATATGGTGAGTTGCAACTTTCCTCTTTAATATTGGTACCCCACCCAAACCACTCAACCACCCTTTATTATCTTCCTAAGATCCACAAGCACAGTTACTGTGGCCGTCCCATAGATACTGGCTTCAAAGCATACACCAAATGTATATATGCTGTAGTTGATCAACATTTGCAACCCTTAGTACAAATCCTTCCCTCTTATATTGTAGATGTAACCATTTCCTAGACCATCTGAAATCTGAGCTCGTTCCACTCCCACCACACCTCTTGCTTGTTACTATTGATACCACTTCCTTCTATACCATCATCCCCCATGTACGTGGTCGATTTGCTGCTGAACATTTCCTCAGTCAGTGCACACCTGATTCCAGATCTATGACAGCTTACTGCTCACCTTAATCAACTTTATACTTACCAAGAACTGCTTTAACTTTGAGGGGCAGACAATAAACAGGTCAGGGGCACAGTCATGGGAACCAGAATTCCCCTTCCTCTGTCAACCCTTTCATGGGTTACTTGGAGGGATCTTTCCAGGGATCCATAAGCCTTCAGCCCCTGGTTTGGTTTTGATACTGTGATGACATCTTTGGCATATTGAGGGGTGGCTGACCTGTTAAAATTCTTTGACTCTCAAAATACATTCTCCCAATTAAATTTCATGTGGTCCTTTTCTGAATCCCATGAAACTTTCCCTGATGTTGATCTCATTGTCACCAAAAGTCAGCTACACTCTTCTGTTCTCATTAAACCTACGACAAACAAACAATCCTTACATTTCAACAGTTGGCATCCTTTCCACATCAAAAGTTCCCTCCCATACAGCCTTGGCATTTGAAGCAGCTGTATTTGTTCAGATGCAAACACCACCATTCTCACCTCATCCTTCGCTGTATGTAATTACCTCACCAGCCTAACTCAAAAGCAGATTTCCCGTGCCATCACATCCAATCCTGGTACTGCTGATCCCTCAAAAATACAACATATAAGTACACCTCTTGTAACTCAGTGTTGTCCTAGTCTTGAAAGTATTAATTGGCTACTCTGACAGGGCTGTGAATTCCTAAAATAATGCCCTGAAATGAGGTCCATTCTGACATTTTGCCCACCACACCTTGAATAGCTTTCCACCACCATCCCAATCTCCGTAGTATCCTTGTCAGACCCTATGCTCCTCCTGCACCCATTTCCCTGCCCTATGGCTCCAACCCCGTGACGGTCTGCACTGTAAGACTTGTCCTGTGCATTCTCATACCATCACCTATACCAGCCCCTTGACTGGCAAAACATATACTATCAAAGGGAGACACCTGTGAAACA
Source organism: Schistocerca serialis cubense (assembly GCF_023864345.2). Lineage (NCBI taxonomy): Eukaryota > Metazoa > Arthropoda > Insecta > Orthoptera > Acrididae > Schistocerca > Schistocerca serialis. The sequence continues at coordinate 704,332,203 of NC_064638.1, forward strand.
ACAAGTCATATATCAGCTGGTGTGTAAACACTGTCCGATCTTTCACATCGGCATAATATGACCAAGTTATCAGTTAGAGTAAATCGGCACAGGTAGAGGATGTATACTGGCAAAAAACAGTATCCTGTTGCATAGCATGCTCTACAACATGGCAATCATGGCCTCAGTGCCTGTTTTGCCGCTCGTGCCATCTGGATTCTTTCCCATGACACCAGTGTCTCAGAACTCCACAGTGAGAACTGGCATTACAGCATGTCCTTAGTTCTTGCCACCCACGTGGCCTTAATTTATGTTAATTCTATGTTCTCAGTATTTATTAACAGTAACTACTCCTTTAGTTTTCTATATCTTTTATTTTGTGATCTAGTTTTCCCTTCCCACCTCACACATCTGTTATGTACAATGGGCTAGGCAGTCCTCAATAATCAGTCTTTCCCTCTCATCCTGTTCTGTAAGTCTCCCCTGACCTGGGGTTCTGGGTAATTTTTCTGAATTCTCTCCATTTCCTAAACCTTGCCAGCCCTTTTCCTTCGCCCCTCTTCCTTCCTTTTCAAACCTCTTGCCAGTAGGAGGACCCACTGGCTCCGAAAGCTGACAGATTTAAATACGTTTATATGAGTGTTCTCCTGCCACTGCTTAGTGAGCGGATGTTTGACGTGTGTTACATTTTTGTATGGTTGATGTTAAATTTACCCCTCTGCCCTCCTTTTCCAAAATACTCCCATTTGTGATTTCATCTTGTATTGCTGCGTGTACATGTTAGTCATAATAAATACCTGCACATTTGGATTTTTGTTTGTATTCAAGTTTTGCATGCACACTCATTTTGTGTATTTTACACTGCGCAATTTATTATAACGTTAAAACAAGAAAAACTGATTTGATTCCTATTACAGCAGATTTCATTCATTAAATTATAGTTCACTCTGTTAACATGCACATGAGCCATGGTGTTGAAACTAGAGTGTTTCTGAAAGTGTCGGTGAAAGTGTGTGGTGAAAGTGTGTGTCTACAAATCAAAAGTGTTAAAACTTTATAAATTAATCAGTTCTATGTGATTTCTATATCTTAGGTTTCAAGTAAGTTCCTAAAATTATCGGCATAACCATTTTATTAATTTCATTTTTCTTCTTACCTGTCAGGTACTTTGTAGAGCTGTTAAATAGTGAAGGGCCAATAAGACTGCAATACATTATTAAAAAATGGGAAAGCGCTAACTTTCAAGAAGTGAAGACATTTTTACCACAATATGATGGTGAGTCCTACATAAGCGCCTGACACAGTTCAAAAACCTGATAATCATCGTGCATCAGGAACAATCTCTTTGTAGTAGAGGTTTTTCTTCTATGTATAAATATATTTTCATACCAATTTTGTTATTACAGAAGATATCGTAACAGTACATGGCTTTTCATGTAAACACTTTTTTTATTTTCCAGGTATTGTTAAGTTCCTACTGGCATCCTGTCAGTGTGCAGTTGTAGAGGACACAATATGCTTAGCGAAGGATCTTCCAATTGCTTATAACACCAGTAAAACTGATTTAGTGGATGGTCTGAATTTCACTTTGATGGACGTGTCTTCTTTAGAAGACAATGGGACAGAAAATAATAATCGTTTTGTAGATAGTAGTGTTAAGAATGAGAGCATTTCTAATAATAGTGATAAAGCAACAGTAGATATAGTAACAAATTATTTGGATAATAGTTCTTTCACCAAGTTAGAAAATAGAAACAGTGATTTGCCATTATCTAACATACCGATTTTCATCCCAGCTTCAGAAGAAAATGAAACAACAGATATTGCTGATATTAATGATAGTTATGCTGAAAATGCTAATAATAAAATGTTGATGGACGTTGGGCATAAAAGTGAGAATAATTTTGTTATGTCAAGTGATAACAATACAATAGAAATAATACAAAAATCACCAGATTATCCCACAAGTTTAGAATTTGAAGATCATAATCACAATTCACAGACATCTGAAATGCCCACTGATTCTGAAGATTCTGTAGTTAAAGAGATGCAGCTTTCAAACCTGAAGCAAAATTATAAATTATTGTTTGGTGGAATGCAGTCTAATAGTGTGGAAGAAAGGCTACCATTAGATAATGTAATAAGTGCTTCAACAAGTAATACAGCTTTACAGTCTAGCAGACAATCATTCATTGTAACAGAGCAAATGAAATTTAAGTATGATGACAGGGAGGAACATTTGTCAGAAAGTAAAGCTGATAACATTTCTGTACAGACAGAAGGGAGAAAGAGGCCATATTTTGACTATGAGTTTGAGTCCAATATTTTACCAGAAAACCTGAAAGAAGAAGAGTTCTTAAACAAATCAGTGATAGCTTCGTTACGTTATCCTCAATGTGCATTTGATGAAAATGAAGATTGGGTAGATGAATCTGTTTGTGACATAGATGTTAATATTGCACCACCACCACCAGCAGAATTCAGAGATGAGGCTGTTCTGCCACAAGGTAAGAAAAGCTGAAGACAAAATTCTTTTAACTTTGTGTTTGTTAAAAATTGTGTTTGGAACTCTTACTTTTCATTCCTTTTCCTGAAGTATTTCGTTTAAAATTCCTTCTGTTATGTATATTAACCAAAATGTTAATATTTTGTCAAACTGTAGCAAAATGTAGGAAGACCTGCAGATGATAGGTGTGGGGACTAGAAGTTGACCAAAAACATCGGATATACGAGCATATCACTGGAAACAGTAACAGCAGTAAAATACTTAGCAGTAAATTGTCCAAAGTGATATAAAGTGGAATGATCACATAAAACTAGCTGCAGAAAAAGTTAATGTCAGGCACAGAATCATTGGAAGAATCATGAGGACATGTAACTCAGCTGTGAAAGAATGGTGTAGGAAAAACTCATTCGATCAGTTCTTGAATATTGGTGACCAGTCTGAATGCTCAACAGATTTCACTGGGGGATCTCACAAGAGAGGCATGGGGTGTCATATATTTATTGTTAAAGTTCATTCCAAGAGGAGTCAAGCTACATGTTATTTCCTTCCACATACGTCTTGTAAAATGGACACGACAAGGAAAGAAATTAGTGCTTTAGGGAGACTTGTCTCACTCCTTCCTTTAATAAATGGAAGAGAGAGTGGGAGAAATGGTGGTACTAGAAACGCCTGCCGCCACACACAGTATAGGTGTAGATGTCAAGTAAATACATCTTTATTTTTTTCTGAAATTGTTGGAACAGTATTTATACAGACCAAAACTAGTTACAAAGTTTACTGTACATTGGGATATTTTGAAAATAAAGCAAGTGTGTGGCTTAATAAAATGAGTTTATCTAGTGAGAATTACTGATAAGCCATTAAGTTTCTCTGAAGTATTCTAAAAGGTACAAAACTGTGTGAAAGATGGCAACAGGCTTTTGGTTTGCTATTTTTTCTACAGTTACCACTTTGTCTCTGTTACTGTGCCCAATTGCAAACTGAACCATATTCCTATTGGTGATGTGAGCTTCAGCCTCTTCTCAGACTCATAGACGTCTGCTCAGTTGCTGTTAGTAACCATGACGTTGCACATCAAAACCACATGAAATATTCAGGTCTTTCTCATCTAGTGTCACATATCTGCCATTTACCGTTGTCTACCATCATCATACGATTGCTGGCAACAGCCACAATCCAACCTACCTATGGTCCAAACTCGTAAAATGTATTTTGTTCTGTTTTTGACTGTCCTTTATATTCTGCATGCATACATAAGAGTCTATCAAAAGAGGATAATGTGTGTGCAGAAAGTAAAAAGTAATGTTTCTCATATTCATTTCTGTTGTATGTTATACTTTATTTCTTGGAAGTTGGAGAGAAACATTACTATCGTGTCAACAGGTCTACATTTAATTTTCCTCAGTAAATTCACCCTGTATGGCTGCCATTTGTTATGGATTTCCATAATTATTACAGATTTATCAACATAATTGTGAGTTATGGGTAGTTACTAAAAAATTATGGGAAATACATTTTATCTCTTGACGTTTGTTTTTATTTATTTATTTTTTTTTTCCTTTTAAAAATTGAAAAAGTTACTGTTTTTAGTCCCTAATCGTATATTACTAAAATCTATTATGGATTGTAATGGTTTCCTTCTTGAGTCCACAGTAAGACTGTTTGCAGAAGATTTCGTCACCACAGCCTACAAAAGACATGTTTACACTGAGCATGAAACGTATTCTGCAACATTGTTTAGGGCTAGAACTGTACTACCAACATTTGCAACATGTTGCCAACATCTTGGCAACAAAAAACAAGTGTTCCATGCCCATGTCAGTACAGATCAAAGGATCATTATTACTGACCTGTTATCGCTAGATACCACTATGCAACAGTAAAGTCTCTCATTTCCCAGTATTGCAGAAGCAGCAACAGCAACAACAAGATTCTTTATCTGACTAAGGGAACATTTATCATTAGCGAGTTCCGTAAGCTGCTACCATACTAGAGGACGACGACAAAAAATAAATAAATAAATAAATAATGTTGTTTGTAAATAAGTTACATAGATCTGCAACCAGTCACTTTTTTGAATAATTATGTTATATTCAAAGAACCAGTTTTCGAACCTTTTCAGGTTCATCTTCAAATAGTTTCTGAAACATCATTATTTCTAGCATAATGCTGGGTGCTGGCTTGCAACAGTATGGGCAGAAAAAATGGAAAAAAAGCTGCCCATAGTGTCGCAAGCCAGCACCCAGCATTATGCTAGAAATAATGATGTAACTTTCAGAAACCATCTGAAGATGTGCTTAAAAAGGTTCGAAAACTGGTTCATGGGATGAAACATAACTATTCAAAAAAAGTGAATGGTTGCAGTTTTATGTAACTTACATTCAATTAACAGTCACAGCTTCTAAAATATCTATAATGGATAAGCTTAATAAATAAAGTTGTTTTTCTGTGAGGCAGAAATGAATTATATAGGAGACAGGAGTTGTAGCGAACGTAGATGTGGCAGGGGAATCATCTACTGTATATTTTCCAATCACATTCCGTGAGAATGTGAGTGACATTAAGGCTAATGAAGTTGACTTTATTGAAAATGATAATTTGGATTAATTTTAGTATGAAAATAAAAGTAAATATATGAGCAATTTAATATATCTTATTGATTTAGGGTCAGAAAATGTCTGAAATATAGCATTTAAAGGCCTGAAGCAGGAAGACTTCATTTGGTCATTGAAGAGCTTACATAAACATTTTGTTCACAAAGTGTTCATATATAACATTTGTTACTGAAAGCATATTTCGCTCTGCGCCATGAAATTTACTACCATTTTTTGTTAGTTTCTCAGATAATTTACTTAAAAAAGATTATTTCTTGGTGATGCCTCAGATCATCAGAAGAGAAGTATGGGAGGGGGGATTGTCCCATCGCCTCACAGTGCTGGCAACGTTACCTTTCAAAATAGATGTAACATTTAGAATGTTAACTTGAACTGTTGTGTGTAGTTGAAACTGATTCCAAAGAGTTTGTATAGACCCTTGTTCCTTAACATTAATTTTGGCATATATTGAGGGTATTCTCTTGATAGGCCCAAAATTCTGAAGTTCAGTATCCATGATTGTTCCTGAATTGGGTGGAGTTTTGGAAGTACTATATCTGCAAACCTCTTCTTAAAATTGGCAGAGTTCTTTTAATGGTGGTGGTGGACACCAGTCAGGTTTGCCAAGAATTATAGCTGCACTTTGTGAACCCATTCTTTGACATAAGAATTGTGATAATCATTATTTTGAATGAGATTCTTCATGCAGTTAAACCTATTTCACCTTCTTTTTGCAACATTTGCCAAATGCCATGCCATGCCATGCCATACCATGATTCTCTTTAATAAAACATTTCACTGGTACCTTCCATAGCATATTTCTGCATGAGTAAATGGGTATGCCAGCACTTAGTGTTACCATGTTCCAGTAATACAGTTTGCTTCATCTCAGATATACATGTCTTACTTAGTTCAGTAACATTGCCAGAACCTTTCTTACCCTGCAGAATCAAAAAAAGTTAACAAAAGCTGAATATTAAAAAATTGAAACTGTGATAGGAACTGACCTTTGCTTGCCAGGAGTTTTAGATGATCCACCTGGATGACATTAGGAATAGCTCCCCATCCTCTTAAAGCTCAACATACTCTCCTGTATATAAGTAAGATCTCATAATTTATATTGTGCAGTAGGGTGGAGCAAACAATTTTTCTGCTTCTTTGTGCCAAAGCAGGCCTCTTCACTCACTTCAAATAACCTCCTGACAAAGTGTGTGCGTGTGCGCCCCCCCCCCCCCCCCCCCACACACACACACACAGAGAGAGAGAGAGAGAGAGAGAGAGAGAGAGAGAGAGAGAGAGGTAAACTAAAAATGAGTGCTGCAGTTCTGTTGTGCAACAATGTGTCTGCTAGCTAACATTGGCAGGAACTGGAGATAAGTTAATATTTTCTTACTTGTGCTGATTTTTTCTGCTACTTTCAGCACTAGTACTAAGTGAGTTCTTTTCATGGACAAACAGTTATTTTCTGTCTCTTTTTTTATTGCCTACATTTGATGCATAAGGACTCAATCAACATCGTGCTCAGTATCTACAAGCTAGGAAATATTCCATCCTCCTCTCCCACTCCAATGATACATTTACTGAAGAAGAACTATAGACATTACCACTAATTGAGAACAATGTTATTCCCTTGAAATATATGCAATCAGTCTCAGAAATTATTCGGTATTGTGCATATATTTTATGTTGATGTGCAGAAATCTCTATTGACAGTCCACCATAGATGAACTTGAAAATTTTCCTCCATTCATTTTCCAGTTATCTATTTTGTCCTTCTCTTCTACCTAAACTGAAGGAAGTGCAAAGATTTTTAAAAGACAACACTTGTCTTCAGGAGTAGGGAGGCCCAAGTCACCATTTGTCCAGATTTAAGTTTTCAGGATTTCTCAAAATACCTTCTTGCAAATGACGGAATAGTTTATTTGAAGCGGCTATGTCTTATTTCCTTCTTCATTGTTTCCCAGTGATAATATAGTCTTGTACTCCATCTCTAATGATTTTATCATTGACCAGATGTTTAACCTCAATCTGATTTCTTTCTTTCCTTTCTTCATTCATTCATTCATTCTGTTTCTTCTGAACCTTTGGTCACTCATTTTGTGTTTGGTCAGGCTATTTATATTACTAAATGGGTAAAAAAGTCATCCAGTTGCAGGTTGGCTGTTTAACGGCATCCAAGGGCTAAAAAATTCTATTTTCTGTATTTTGTATAACTACTTACTAAATTTAAAATATTTTCATAATCTACTAATTAAGGGTGTAATTTTACATCATAGGTTTGACACCGTAAGTTAAGTAGTAAGTTGTGTGTCTTCAGGCAGCATAATTCATGGCACATAAATTATCTGGACTTTATTCATCCACTGTTTGAGAATGAGAGCACTTACCGACTTTCAAAATACTTCAAACATTTCCTAAACATTTTATTACTTTCATCCCCATTAGATAATGAAACCATCATCAGGCATGACATTTTAATATAGCATCTCTTTACTACTAACCCTAGTAGCTACCCATTTTGCAAACTGTATCCACATGTACCACTGAAGATATGTACAAAATTGTATCGTTTTCGGACACAGTTTTATTGGCCTATGCATGAATAATCTGAAACTAATGTGCCTTCAACGATAAAGGTTTTACATGCTTGATGTCAAATATTCAACACTTTTCATTTTAAAAATGTTTAGATATTTGAAGCTTTTTTATATGTGTGAATTTGAAACCTTGAAAAATCAGGGGTTGGACAGATTATTGGTTGTAGCTACACTTTTGGATAGAAATAATTAGAAAAGTTGCTTTCATTGAATACATGTACATAATTTTACCAGCAACTTAAAATGGTAGGTTTAGCATCTTGATATCCAATTGAATACATTTGTTCTATTTAGTATTGGAGGGAAGCATGGAGGGAGACCAAGAGATGAATGCACTAAGCAGATTCAGAAGGATGTAGGTTGCAGTAGTTATTCGGAGACAAGGCTTGCACAGAAGGCTTGCACAGGATAAGAGTAGCATGGAGAGCTGCATCAGACCAGTCTCTGGACTGTAGACCACAACAACAACATGTTTGTTCTAGCAGGTGGACAGCATGCTGACATTAGTGACCAGTCATAACTGGCATGCACTTGAATACATGCAGAATGACAGATGTTGCAATTTGCTGAGCATTGACACTAGTGTGGACATCGCTCTCTCCCTGTGGACAGTACATCAAATTTCCTACAAAACCTGCAGAGATAAATGTAGAGAAGCGTATAAGAGGTGCAATTACTAACATCAACAGTGAAAACGGTTATAGAGCAGTGATTTCAGTGAATACTAATGAGCTGCAACTACACACAAACTGTTACCTAATGATCCTATGAGCATTACTGAGGAAAATGAGGATTTGCTTGTAAAACTTACATTTGATAAAACAGCATGTAATATGTATGAATTGGTGCAGTATTACACCCGGGAATTCGAGATATCTCAGAATGTTATTTAAATGTAATATGATAGTCCATACCAAATCTAAATGTGTTTAGTGACATTAAATACACTAAAGACTGGTATTAAAATTCAAAGTGAAAGGATATCAGTGACAAGATTCACTGATGTTATTGCTACCCTCAATGAAAGTGAAGAATATTTACAGGATCTCTTGAAAGTAATGAACACACTAAAGATTACAGAATAAGGATTGAGAGTAAACTGAAGAAAGATGAAAGTAGTGAGAAGTAGCAGAAATCATAACTGCAAACTTAAAATCAGAATTCGGGATCATGAAGTAGACAGTGTTAAAGAATCCTCCTAACTAAGCAGCAAAATAACCCATGATGGAAGGAGTAAGGAAGACATAAAGAGCATACCAGCACTGGCAAAAAAGGCATGCCTGGTCAAGAGAATTATACTAGTATCAAACATAGGCCTTAACTTGAGGAAGAAATTTCTGAGAATGTACAACTGGAGGACAGCATTTGTGGTGGTGAAACATAGATTGTGGGAAAATCTGAAGAGAAGAGAATTGAAGCATATGAGATGCGGTGCTACAGATGAATGTTGAAAATGAAATGGGCTGATAAGGTAAGAAATGAGAAGGTTCTCTGCAGAATTGGTGATGAAACGGATATATGGAAAACACTGAAAAAGAAAGGGATAGGATAAGAGGACATCTGTTAAGACATCAGGAACTAACTTTCATTGCACTAGAAGGAGGTGCAGAGAGTAAAAACTGCAGAGGAAGACGAGATTGGAATACATCCAGCAAATAATTGAGGACATACGCTGCAATTTGTACTCAAAGATGAAAAGGTTAGCGCAGGAATTCATGGTGGGCTGCATCAAACCATCCGGAAGACTGAAGAACAAAAAATACATTTGGTCCATTTTGCTCTGACAGTATAACTATTTCAGAACATGTTGGAATGTGGATTAATGCCATAGGAGATGGTGGAGGAGGAGATGGCACAAGGTTTCTTTTCCAGCAAGATGGTCCCCACCACAATGGGAAGCTTTCAATTGACTGATCAGCAGCTGACTGGTGGCAGATAGGCTACACGTACCTTCTGCACGACTACCCTGCTTGCTGGTTCTCTGAGACTGAATTTGTTCTGTGGTGTTGTGATGACTGCCTCATTAGGTGGGTGGTAGGTGGTCATTTTAGTTCCAAACTTGAGAGAACTAGGTGACAGTGGTATTATTGTTGATTGTTTAGGGGCTTACTGGCCATGATACTTCATACTGTGCATATCATAGCCTGAAAACACATTGCTTAGGTGAGCAAACCCATCATGATGAAGTTAACCATATCAATCAGCCATCAGTCATCTCTGATACGTCACTTATACCACTAATCTTGTGGTGATGTCCTAGTTTCTTAGGTAGCATGTATGAAATTTGGCCCTCAACGATGGGAATTATTTGTTCAAATGTTAGGTATGCCTGCTTAAATCGCTGTTTAATTACAACTGTCCTCACTCCATAACTCCATAAAAACAGTCATCTGACATGGTATCAACAGTTGTGGGCAGAAGTCAGAGAGACATGTCTGTTCATAGGATCCCAAGTACATAACAGTTTGTTGGATGCTGCTACACGGAGATTAAGCAGGGTGGCATAAACATCATAAAGCTTGTCATGTTTCACCTGGGGTATGTTTCAGATTCATCTGAAGTTGGTATGAAAACTTCAGATATCCTCTTTTTGAGATAGTATTAAATTAATGCCTTTTCTCAGTTGAACTCACCAATTATGCTTCAAAATATAGATAACTTATAAGTACATCAGAAACTCACCAAGTGGTGGCAAGAGAAAACACATGAAAAAGATAAGGAAAAAGCACAAGCTTTTGAAGCCAGTGGCTCCTCTTCATGGCAGAAGGGTTAAATGGAAAGAAAGAGTAATGCAGGAAAAGGACTGGTGTGGCTTAGGAAATGAAGAAAGTTACGGAAAAGTTGCCCAGAATCTCGGGCCAGGGGAGAATTACTGGACGGGATGAGAAGGAAAGACTGACTGTTGATGCCTGCCCTTCGGATGAGATTTGAAAATATGAGAACTTACAGGTGCACAAGTGTCAAAACACTATGACTACTGCCCACTATAAGATTGAATGCCACCTGGTGTATGTGTGAAACAGAAACAAACATGGAATAATTCTAGAAATGATATTTGCTACCAGTCACTCAAATGACTTCAACAAAGATCATATTGTTATGGCCAAGTGCCTGAGAAAGAAAATCTTCTAAAAGGCAGTGCTGGTCAGCTGGTATTTGATACTGTCATGAGCACATATGGAAAGTAGTTGAAGACCAGTGAAACCACAAGTTGGCAATAAGGTGTTGGGCACCCAAGCCTCATCACAGAACATGGAGGTTGGAGACTTGCTCACTTTGTGGCTGATATGTTGATGGAGTACAGTGGTGGTGCAGAATCAAATGTTTTGGAGCACACCATCTAGCACAAATTGTTGAACAAGGTGTTCCACATCAAACGATCCTGTTGTGTTCTCATGTTGATGCAGTGATGTCACCAGTTACTTTTGCAGTGGGCATAAGATCACCCAGATTGAATTGTGGACCAGTGGAAACATTTCGTTTGGACTGGTAAATAAAGTTGTTGTTTGTTGTAGTGTTCTTTCCATTTACTGTTATCTTCCAATATATTTTCCACAGTATTTTAATACGTTAAAGTATAAGGATCTAGTTTCAGTTCTACCTTTCTGTGGGATTCATCAGTTCAGCATGCAGGCACACACGTGTGTATACTGCCCACCCCCTCTCTCTCCCCCCTCTCCCCTCTCCCCTCTCTTTCCCCCTTCTCCCCTCTCTCTCCCCCCTCTCCACTCTCTTTCCCCTCTCTCCCCTTACCCTCTCTCCCTTTACCCTCTCTCACCCCACTCTCTCCTTACCCTCTCTTCTCCCCCTCTCTCGCCCCTCTCTCTTCTCCCCCTCGCCCCCGGCCCCTCGCCCCCGTCCCCTCGCCCCCATCCCCTCGCCCCCACCCCAGTCCCCTCGGCCCCGTCGTCGCCCCCTCGCCCGCTTCCTCTTCCCCTCTTCACCTCTGCCTCATCCCCTCCCCTCTACTGCCTCCCACCTCTCACCCTCTAACTTCTTCCCCTCCCACCTCTTCCCCTCGATCTCTGATCCTCCCACCTCTTCCCCTCCCCCTGACACCTCTTCCCCACCACCTCCTCCCTCTCTCTCCCCCGCCCCCTCTCTTCCCCCCCATCTCTTCCCCTGACACCTCTACCCTACCACCTCCTCCCTCTCTCCCCCCTGCCCCCTCTCTTCCCCTGCAACCTCCCCCTTCCCCTCGCCCCCTTCCCCTCGCCCCCTTCCCCTCGCCCCCTCCCCCTCGCCCCCTCCCCTCGCCCCCTCCCCTCGCCCCCTCCCCTCGCCCCCTCCCCTCGCCCCCTCCCCTCGCCCCCTCCCCTCGCCCCCTCCCCTCGCCCCCTCCCCTCGCCCCCTCCCCTCGCCCCCTCCCCTCGCCCCCTCCCCTCGCCCTCCTCCCATCGCCCCCTCCCCTCGCCCCCTACCTTCACCATTCGCTCTCTCCCCTCCCCCTCTCTCCCCTCTCCCTCTCCCCCCTCTCTCCCCTCCCATCGCTCCCTCCCCTCCCATCGCTCCCCCTCTCTACCCCTCCCATCTCCCCTCCTCCTCTCTCCCCTTCCATCACCCCTCCCCCTCTCCCACAAACCTCTCTCCCCCTCTCCCACAAACCTCTCTCCCCCTCTCCCACAAACCTCTCTCCCCCTCTCCCACAAACCTCTCTCCCCCTCTCCCACAAACCTCTCTCCCCCTCTCCCACAAACCTCTCTCCCCCTCTCCCACAAACCTCTCTCCCCCTCCCCCTCCTCCTCCCCCTCACCCCCTCCTCTCTACCCCTCCCTCGCCCCCTCCTCTCTATCCCTCCATTGCCCCTTCCTCTCTACCCCTCCCTCGCACCTTTCCCTCTCTCCATCCCATCTCCCCTCCCCCCTCTCTCCCCTCCCATCTCCTGTTCCCCCCTCCCACAACCCCCTCTGCCCCTCCCCCTCCTCTCCCCCCTCCTAACCCCCCTCCTTTCTCTCCCCTTCTCACACTGCTACCTTCTACATGCTTCTTAAAGTTCATAAACCCAACCAACCAGGACACCCCATAGTAGTAGATGGTTACTGTTCCCTAACAGAGAGAATCTCTGCTGTCAAAGACCAGCATGTTCATCCTATTACCTATAACCTACACTCCTACATAAAAGATACCAGTCTTTTCCGCCACTGACTCTGCACAGTTCTGTTCATTTACCACACGCCACCCTGCTCGTCAGTATCGATTCCGCCCCCTCTGCACTAATATCCTCAGTGCTCTTGACCTTGCTGCTATTGAACACCTGACTAACTCTAAACTTACAGCCTCCTTGCTGGCACTATGGCCATCATTATCCTCACCCGCAATTCCTTCTCCTTTGAAGACATTATCTACAAACAAATTCATGGGCACTTCAATGGTACCATGTTACGCTGTTCTGTTGCTGGAGAGTTTAGAGGAAGCCTTCCTAACCACCCAGAATCTGAAACCTGTCACCTGGTTGCCATTTACTGATGACAGCTTCATGATCTGGGCCAACTGTAAAGATTCCCTACTCTGACCATGTGCACCCTCTTGTTGCCCAAAGTAGATTTATCAATTTTTGTAATAAATTACTAATTGGGGTGGCTAGTCACATTTTTACAGCACTTGCCACACTATGATAGTTTTTTTTTTTTTTTTTTTTTTTTTTTTTTTTTTTTTTTTTTTTTTTTGTGGTTTTAGGGCGCAAAACTTCTATGGTCATTAGCGCCCAATACACTATGATAGTGAGACACTGCAGTGAGAGATGTTTCATTAATAATACTCAACTTTTTTTATTGCTCTTCTTTGTTGTGAGCTGATGTCTCGATATCTATTTCCTTTCTTTGGTTTAGCTTTTTATGCTTGTCTAGAGGTTGATTAAGTTGCTTCTAACAAAATTTGTGTACAATGGTGGACCTTCTGAAGAATAAGGCACATATTTTCAGTCGTTCACTTCACAGTACAAATCAATAAAAACACACACAACTTGTTCTCCATCCACACACTTTAGACTTGTACAACCAACTGAACAAAAGACAAAGATTTACTTCTAACAACATGTAGCAATGAAATTACTATCATATAGTGATCTATTTATGCAAATTCATCCTTGGAACAAACGTTTAGTTAACAAAATACAAATAATTGTTTATCTTTCTTGAGAAGTCTATAATCATCATCATAATTACATTGAGTGTTCGTATAACTTGTGGTTCAAACATTTTTGTGTAGCTATGTAGTAGTGGCTTTCTGGTTTGTATGTTTTGAATCAGTATCGGTCGTTTCATATGGTCCAAGATCGATTCGTACATTTATCTCACTATAACCTGTTTTATTACAATAGCCCACAAAAATTTTGAAAGCATACAATGTGAGAAACATTTTGATACAATATAATAAAACTGGTTATGCTAACAAGTTTTGGAGTATAACAAATCAATAGTCCTAGATTCTTTATTACGTAATATACAGCATTTTGGTTACCTTAGCATCAGTGGTTCATTCAAATTAGGTCAAGAGCAAATTTCACTTTACAAAGTTCTTTTCTCATAAATTTTCAAAACAATTTCGAAGTCTGACCTTTTACCTACACTGTAGCTCTCAAATTATTGCCAAATATTACATAACACATATGGGATAAGCAAAGATGGTACATATAACAGTAATTTTATCATATTGCCATGACAATAGAACTTGCATCTCATGAAAAAGTTTATATACCATTATTTATATGACCGAAAGAAAGCATCTTAATCCATATAGAGTTATTTGAAGTGCTTTAAAGAAAATAAAGCAAAATACTTTAGATAACAGGGCAAAATTAATGTACTTAGTTGGGAACATATTCCTTTTTCTCATAACACCAATGAAATTTTTGTGTAATAACATTTTACAACATCTTACTTCCAAATTTACCTTTCATGCAGAACATTGAACCCTCAGCATATAAAAATATGCTACAACAAAAATTACTACTTGCCCTATTTTGCAAGGTGTTTTTTGTGACATGGCAGGGGCTTCACTGTCAGATAAGCTCATCCACAGAAGTTGTAGTGACATAAATAGGATAAACCCCAGATTTAAAAAAAGAAGAGCACAGTGGGTTTAGAACCCAGTGTCCCTTTGTATGGTTTATAATACCTGTCCAATTTTTCATAACCTCTTCTGCCTAAACAACTCTTTACTAAAATCCAGTTTGAATCATGGTTTTGGCTCCTTCTAATTTTGTTACACATTGCACTGATAATTGTCTCATCATGTATACCCTTCATATATCTGATTTTAAACTCTTTCCCCATTTTGATCAAAATTTTCATTACTTTTGCCCCATGGCATATTTGGCAAAGCATCTGCAACAATATTGTCTACACCTTTACTATATTTAATTTCATAATCAGATTGTTGTAAATACGTTCCCCATCTGGTAAGTCTATTGTGATATAGTCTACATTCCTGTACGTAGCTTAATGCTTTGTGGTCCAAATATGTAATTACTTTATGTCTCAACAAATAGGTCCTAAATTTAATAAATGGCTCATAAATAGTTAATAATTCTTTTTCTGTAACTGTTTAAGATTTATCATCTTTTAACAACATTCTACTTACAAATGCTATTGCCTCATGTATGATCTCCCCTTTAACTTCTTTTTCCTGAAATAGTTCTGCTCCCAAATCATAATCACTACTATCTGTGTGTAAGCAAATTGGTAGGCTAAAATCTGCTCTGCGTAACAAATTATGATTATTTAATTCTTTCTTAATGTTTTCAAGTGCCTCCTGGCATTCTTGAGTCCAAACCCAATTGCTGTTCTTTTTAAGTAAGTTGCTTAAAAAGGATGCTTTCAAACTTCGCCCACTTACAAATTTTGATAAAATCCACATAAGCCATTAATGACTTCAATTTTTTTCTACTACATGGTGCTGGAAAATCTGAGATTGATTTAATCTTATGAGGATCTACCAAGATTTCTTTCTTCGTAATTACATGATTAAGAATTTTAGTTCAGGGACGACAAATTTACATTTTTTTAGTTTGAGTCATACCTCCTTGTCTAAATTTTTCACATACCTGCTTCAGCAGTTCTAAATGCTCTTCCAAACTTTGTCCAGTTATCAAAATGTTATCTGCATAAATGGTAAGTTATCCTACCAGATCTTGGCCAAGTACATAATCTAACACTCTTATAAACTCGGCTACAGGTGAGTTCAAACAAATAGGTACTACACAGCATTGGTAAAATCTACCATTGTAAAGAAAGGCAGTATCTTTATGAGATTCAGGAGCTAAAGATACCTTATGAAATCCAGAAGTTATATCTAAACTGGACATTATCTGAATATTTGTAAATTTGTGTAAAAGTTCATCAGTGTTTTCAGGGTGATCTGTTTCCGTGTACAAATACTTGTTCAGATGCCTAGAATCCAGAACCAATCTCACTCCTCCATCTACTTTTGAAACAGTGACTAATGGCTTGTTATATGGCCGAACACTTCTCTCATTGATATCAAGACTTCCATTGTATGAAACGCTTTCTCAACTGCAACTCTCTTAGCTGTAGGTAAACAATATGGCTTTATGGAAAATGGTTGATCTGGTTTTGGCTGTAAAGGGCACTGATATACACTCACTATACCTGGAATATTACTACACACATCACTATACTTCTGCAACAAAGATTCCAATGCCCATTTCTGATTGTCAGTTAACCCTTTTACTTCTCAAATCTTGGTGTGTACAAGTTCTTTAAATTCTGCTTCCTCTGTATCTAATCCTGGTATATCTTTGACTATGAATCCACTGTCTTTTAAATGTTGTGTACTATTTATTTTACCCTCCTTATAAGGTATAGATGATTTCATAAAATTAGTACAAATACAATCCGCATCAGGTTCATTGATAATCAAGTTTTGCCCTCTCCAATCAAAACCTGCATTCACATTAACTATCCATGTCATGCCAAGGAGAAGACCCTCAAAAACATCCATGTCTAAAAGTCACTCCCTCAATTGTAAAAGTTATTTTGCACCTTCAATCCTTACTCCAATTACAGGTAATTCCATGTAGTCATCATTATGTTTTCATCTTACTTAAAGGTTCAGACACTTCTGAAATTGGCTGCCTGTGTCGTCAAGACACCTGCTTTACCATGATCCTATTCTGACCTTAATGAACGGACAGCAAACTTCAGTACATTTTTCAGTTTTTTAACATCCTCTTATAACAGATCATCTTCTATCTCTATAAAACTAAATCCTCTAATATCATTGTCATTCTTACCATTTTCATTGCCTGGAACACTTTCATGATATTAACCCAGACATCATTATCACTGACACTGAGAATTCCATCAATCAGTATACACTTACCTGTTTCACTTTGTTCAGCACTGTGGTACTTGTCCTTAAGTTGTTTTACAATAACGTATTTAATTTTATTCCACTAGTCTGGAAATATATTATCAATAGAATCACTATTTAACCACATATTATGTAAAAAAGAGTCATTCTCATTCATAACATTAAGCAGCTTGCTTTCACTGTCATAACTGGTAACTGAATTAGTGTGATCATATATAGAAATTAAAAAGAGTTTTGTTTGCTGTGATACTGTCATTAACATCCTTTAATCCTTTAACAGTGTCCTTGGGTATCTCTACAGAATTATAACCACTACTACATATTTCCTTACTAATACCTAATGCCTCCAGTTCTTCTTTAAAACAAACGAAATACTTTTCTTTCTCATTACTATACTAATCACCACTTACCTTGGATTTATTGTATTCAATAATATCACAAACATCTTCAATCAATGGAAAATCCAAGATGGAAAGTAACAATATTGTGAAAAGGAAAGTTGCTACTAACTATATAGCAGAGATGCTGAGTCGCAGATAATCACAAAAATTTCTAGTAATAGCTTGTCTACATATTTTAAAAACTCGTCTAGTGCATCATATGACCCATAGACTAGGTCCCACTGTACCTCAGCTGGTAACCTCCATTTTGAAGCATCAATGTGGGTGAGTTCATCAAAAGGTTTGCTCAAATGAGCTAATTTTTTTAATTGACTTTGCAAAACTCCTTTATATTAGTACACCCTTCCCTTTAATTTGGTCAGTTGAGAAATTCACTTTTTATTCTAGCTTGTTCGGTTTCTGACCAATATTTATCTAAAAATCTTTTCTCAAAATCTACATAGGTTGTATCATCATTAGGATACTGATTAGCCCAGCTTTACGCTTCACCTTCACCTTCATGCTTCACCTTCCAGAAACTTCTTAACAAACTTGATTTTCTTATCATCAGTCATATTAGACACAAAATAATCTCTGCAATGCTGCAGAAGATTTACAGGATGTAAACTACCTTCACCTGGAAAGTATTTTACAGGAATGTTGCAACACCTGGAAACAATATTGTTAACAAAATTTCAATTAATTACATCATTAGACAATTCTTCAACTTTTTTACACAAGACAGAAACACTACTTTCTAGGATGATAGTTTTGTTGTTATTTAATTTTGCATTTTGTGCATATTTACTGCCTACTGTATTCACCTGTTCAATAAAACTAATTTCGACAAATGCCAGTTTGGTGTCAACAATAGTTTACAAAATAGAAATTTGACTATTTACATTTTTGTCCACAGTACTTATTTCCTCGTGAACTTTTTTGAAAGCAATTTTGTTTGTTTTCTATCTTCAGTACTCTCATCTTTGACATTTTTGACTTCATTGTTGAATTTTAGTTTAATTTCTTTCATTTTAGACTACACACACTTTACTTGACCACCTAACCTCTCAATTTTTTGATTGATATCATTTAATTGAGCAGTATTTTTACCAGTATAATCAAATAATGTTCCTATTGAATGGCCAATTTTTGTGAACTGGTTCTTACTTTTTTGTTCATGATTTTCAAGTTACTCATTTATTTTTGCAAACTGTTCTATACTCATTTTTATTAACTGACTGTCATTGCACATTTTTATTAACAATGACAGCATGTTACATATATCATTATAATCACCTTGTTTTAATTCAGCAGTTTGTTTTTCCTGCTTTTCAGGTTTGACACTTAAGTTTTTCTGTTCTGGTTTTGCTACACTGTATAAGTCTCCCATGTCTGTATTACCCTGTACTGTACCAGAATCTTCAGTGACTACCATTGTTAATAATTGTGCAACGAATCACTTCGCCAAAAATAATATTTCCAGTACTCAACTTTGCTGTTGGAGGTCAACATTGTTAATTATTCACTTTACTTTTTATTTTTCATCCTTTTTGTCTTCTTGTTTACGAACTCCTTTTTGTTGTGTTGCTGTTTTGTAGCTGTGATTCATATCTGCTCAGTTGTTCACAAAAATTTTTCATAATATCTTTTAATCTGCAACAAGAAAAATATTCCAACACATTATTCATGTTTCACTGTCAGAAAATCCCGGACGATGCAAATTAGTAAGTTACTAATTTGGGTGGCAGGTCACATTATTACAGCACTTGCCACAATGTAACAATGACACACTGCAGTGAGAGACAGTGACGGTCGAATTTAAATAACCAGTTTCATTAATAATATCTTTCTTGTTGCTCTTCCTTGTGAGTTGATTGCTCAGTATCCATTTCCTGCCTTTGGTTTAGCATTCTGTAATCATTAAAAGGACGACTGGGTAATTTCTATCAAAAATAAAAGTACACTGGTGGACTTTCTGGAGAATTAGACATATATTTTCAGTCATTTTGCTTCACAATACAAATTAGTAAAAACACGCACAACTTATTCTCCATCCACACACTTCAAACTATTACAACCAACTGAACAAAAAACCAGTATTTACTTCTAACAGCGTGTAGCAAAGAAATTACTATCATATATCGATCTTATTTATGCAAAATCATCCTTATGACATACATTTCATTAACAAAATGCAAATAATTATTTATCTTTCTTGAGAAGTCCATAATCATTATTATAATTACATTAAGTGATTATATAACTTGTCAGTCAGACATTTTTATGTTGCTGTATAGTAGTGGATTTCTGTTTTGTGTGTTTCAAATACAGTATCGGTCATTCCATATGATCCAAAATCTGTTAGTACATTTATCTCACCATAACCATATTTATACACTATCCACACTTCTCTAGGATCTCAACACCTTCTCCCTCATTTGCTTCGATCCAATTCTCATGAACCCAACAAGTCTCATTCCTCGATGTTAACCTCCACTGTTGTTACACTTTAACTGTATGGACATATCTGCACTTCAGTTTCACAAACTGTCAAACATATCTCCTATAAGACCTGCTTATGGTACTCTTTGTCACTTATGTCGTGGACACTGCTGTTCTCATGTTGTTGGTGGCCGTTGGGCTCACTGTAAATAGAGTTATATAGTGGATCTGCTAAATATTAGCCAGCAGACAAGGTGAACATGTTAACCATCTTCACAGGAATGAAGACTTTGGTATGCTGCAATGTGAACAGATTGAGAATAACTTAAGCAGGTCTTAAAGAAGATATATTTGCCACCTTGTGCAATGGAAGTGCAGATGATTTCTGATAGCAGACTTTGTTATTGGTATATATTAACATCTGATGGTTTCCCTTTTAACTTAATAATATGCCAACAGTGTGGAATGCATCAGAAATCAAAATGCTATAATGAACTTTTGACGTGTGCTGAGAGTTGGTCCATGTATATAACATAAAATTGGTAGCAACTTAATAATTTTTTTTACAGCAGCTGATGACGCAATTATACAAATATGCTTTCATGGTGCCTAAGTTTTCCTAGATGCTCACCATTTAGGTGGATGTACCCTTCATGTACGTCTTTGATTGAAGGCTGTATCGTGCTAGGCGGTTGTCTTGTTACTGTATATGGCCTTTGGAATAAAGTTTGTTTTCTGTAGCCAACATGATTTCATCAACTTACGAGAGTATCTATGACAGTTGTTTGTCTTGGAGATGTGTATCTGTTCATAGTATTGTGTCACAGGCCTATAATAGTTTCTTGTGATTTTTTTGCCAGCTATGACTGAACAGAACAACAGTACTAAAATCATAGACATTTCATCACTAGAGCTGCCATTAGACATTACAGAGCCAGCATCATCTGCTGAAACTTGTGTATTTCCTGAAGAACCAAATGTTGAGGATATAATGAAGCAGACTCCAGGAGAATTGGAAAAGGTAACAAAACCTGCTTTTTTTTATAGTAGATATGATTGTCTGCTATTAGAAATAGTAATTGCCATAGATTTTGTTTGATGATTATAACATATTGGTTCACCCATTCACAATTTTCTCAAATCCCAAGTGAATAATGAGGATTTTCATATGCAAATTTGGCCCTGAATAAATTTATATCCTTGAAGTAATGCATCATTTGTATCCACATGGTCCATTAGTCTACACCAGATTTATTCCTTCTCCTGTACCCAGTTTCAAGTACTATGCTGTTTTAAGTTCTTTTTTCTGTTAATGGCACTAAGAATATTACAAATTATATTAGTCTGAATGAAAGTATGTAGCTCATTCAATATAAAGGTTATACTTGAAGTGAGTACTTAGATTTTGTAACCAAGAGCTGTAGCAAAATGTAGACACTGAAAAACATAGAAGAAATGACTTTCGAAAGGATATGCATGAAACCACATGCAAACAGGGTAAAACTCATAATAATATGTTTCATCATTTACAGTAGCATGGTTTCTTGGCTTGCATTTGTTTCAAACAAAATGATTATTCACTCTTCCCCCCCCCCCCCCCCGAATCTTCCTTCTTAAAAAAAAAAGGAAAATTGGTGACCATGGGCCTGATTCACATTACTTAAGCTCACAGAGTGACTCATCAAGTGACGTGACAGCAGTACTGCTTGCACATAAAGTCAAAACAGCAGTGTCTGTGACATTAATGTGTAAGAAGTAATGCACCAATGTGAAACGCACCCTATCCAACTCACCATGCCAACAAATTATCCCTCAAAATACGTTTTTGAGAGTACATTCATTTATGTTCACCCATCTTCAGATGTTTATATCTATTCACACGTAATGAACATTCTCACTTTGCTTATGACATTTTACAATAGCTGTCTCGCAAAATTCTGCAGCACCATTAGTAAAAAAACCATGTTCACAACACACAAATAAATGTAAACACCTCAAGAACGGATGACAGGCATCTTGAGATATCATTATGGAAAAGTAAACGACTATAAAAGCAACTAGTTGCAACTAATTCATTGTAAATTACCTGTAATTCCAATAGTTGCAGCACTCTAATACATCTATGATGTCCAACAATTATTTACAAATACTAATGGAAGAAAGAGAAGAAAAACAAATACAACAAGAAGATAAGCAGGTACAGACAAAAAGCAACCAAGAGTAGTTTTGCCATTTTTTTCCCGCAGGCAGGTCATCTGAATGTTTGCAGATATTAACTCACAAGATTTCAATCACTGTTGGCAAACACGTCTTAAATATTTGTCCAAAAGTACTTTTTGTGATTGATGACATAGGTGGAGATTGTTTTGGTTAAACTAAATGAATTGTCATCACTTCTTCGTTCAGTTTAAAAGTCTAAATCTCTTAAACATAGCATTTATCATATGTATTATACAGAAGCCAAACTGGAAAAATCTGAACAACAGAATGGCAAATTATCAGATTGATAAAGCTCTCCATCACGCGCTCAGTACGTATTGATAATAGTAAGAGTACTTTAATCGGCATCAGTACTGTTCATCAGTATTTCTAGTATTTACAATATGACAATACTCACCCTCAGATGGTCATTAAATCGATATATTGACAATAATAATGAATGTGTGAGGCTCCCCTTAACTTCCTCTTTCAGGGTTTGGATTCATTATTGCGGTTGTATGGCCAGCTGGTTGAGAATATGTTAGGTCGGGCAGAAGATTTCAAGCCCCAAGACACTCATAAGCTGTCAGCAATACCGTAAATTTTGTTGCCCCCGCACAGTTCTCTTCGATGTGCGTGACAAGGTCAAGGCCGTGCAGTGTTAGCAAGAATTCGATGTTGTTTCTACTACTTTGTCTAGTCACTGCATTGATGGTGGTTCAGAAGCTAAATGGTGCCATGTGCCTTTGCGGTAATTTTAAACAGACATTAAACGCGCAATGTGTCATGGATTCCTAACCCATTCCTGCATCGCCTTGCACAACACGTAGTTGCAGTTTCCATTGGACGCAACTTCGCAGTATTTCTTAGTGCTCGACATACCCTTCAGGTTTTCCATGATTTCCCTAAATCGCTCTAGGCAAATGCCGGGATGCTTCCTTTGAAAGGGCACGGCTGACTTCCTTCCCCGTCCTTCCCTATTACGATCAGACTGATGACCTCGCTGTCTGGTCTCCTTCCCTAAACAACCCAACCCACACCCTTCAGGCTGTGCCAGTTTCATTGCTTGCTCTTTGGAATTTCGTCTACCCCACGATTCAGTGATATTTGAAGCAGTTGATTCATGACATTCGCTGTTGAACCAAGTACCTCAGTGACATGTGAGTCTCAGGATCCATGTAAGAGGAACATTTGTGAAATTTGCAGATGGTTTTCAAGTGGCATCTGAAGAATGGCCTTCATTTAAAATTGTAAAATTGTATTTTTTCCCCAAAGACGCAATTTTTTTTGGGATGTGTCGTTAGCAATGATGGCCTCGTCCTTAAGGACAAGAAATCCGGGGCTATCATCAACCTTTTGGTGCTCAAGAACTTGAAGGAGATGCAGTCCTTTCCGGACAGGATTTCTTACGAGGTCTGTCTAAAAAGTATTGGCCTTTGATTTTCCGGCGCAAAATAGGGACGATAGAGCAGCACCACTGTACTCAGTAAAGGAAGAGATCTTTATGCACATGCGTGAATTTTGTCCCTGCCTTCCAGTGTGTCAGTCGCTGCCTATCGGTAGCTAGGTGAGGTGCTACACAACATGTTCATCAGATTACTGACTCTCTCAAGATGACTTAAAGTGTTGAGCAAACATACTGCATCAAATTTTGTCAAAAGCTTGGTGATTCTCAAAGCGAAACAATTTGTAAGATTCATAGGTGTTTGGAGAAGATGCGAAGGGTGTAACACAAATTAAGGAGTGGTTCGACTGATTCAAAAACAGCTGCACATCAGCAGAGAGAAACCAGTGTTCTGGCAGGCCCCAAACTGCTCAAAATGCAGCTGCTGTTGAGAGGGTGCAAAATGTGGTGATGGTAGATGGTCGTTTGACCATGCAGGAGATTGCCCAAGAGGTTGGAGTGAGTAAACATTCTGCACATGCAATTTTGCGTGATGATTTGAACATGCACCATGTGGCTGCGAAATTCATGCCCAAGTTGTTGTTGTTGGAACAAGGTGCCCTGCGTTTTGACATTGCACAGGACCTTCTGGACACCACCAATGCTGATCCTGGGTTTCTGAACACCGTGATAACTGGAGATGAGTCATGGGTGTATGGGTACAACCCAGAAACAAAAAGACAGTCGTCGCATTGGAAGCATCCCAAGTCTCCAAGGCTGAAGAAAGTGCGGCAGGTGCGAAGCAAAATTGAGGTGATGCCGACTGCCTTCTTTGATGTCCGTGTAATTGTACATCACGAATAAGCACCAGGAGGACAAACAGTGACAAAGGAGTACTATCAAGATGTTCTCCGGTGACTCCATGACGCAGTTCGGTGCAAAAGACCAGACATGTGGATGGTGAAAAACTGGCTGCTGCATCATGACAAAGCCCCCGCACATTCATCCCACATGATCCAAAATTTCTTCGCCAAACATGGAATTACAGCCATTCGGCAACCTCCCTACTCTCCAGACATAGCTTATGCGACTCCTAGTTGTTTCCAGAATTGAAGACGCCACTGAAAGGATCCCGTTTTGAGAGTTGAGAAGAGGTAATGCGAAACACAATGATGGAGTTGAACACCATTCCAAAAGAAGACTTCCAGAGGTGTTTCCGGCAGTGGAAGGATCGGTGGGTTAAGTGTGTGCAAGCACAAGGGGCCGACTTTGAAGGGGATTAGTGTCCCAAACCTGTCAGTTATTCAAGATATTTTTTATTTTTAGACAGGCCTCATATTATGCTAAATTTGTCTTCCAGACTGTAAAAATCCGCTCTCCTCTTACCTCGCTTTGCAAAAATGGCATTGAATTCATATTCTCTGCAGACTGTTAGTGGTCTTTTCAGTCCCTCAAGCAATGTTTGTGCTCTGTTCACTGTTCAGCTTCATTTATGCTGGGTAAACTGTTAAACCTGCCTGCTGATGCACCCTAGTATGCTGTCACATTGGAACAAAGGTGGCACTGAGCACCAAAGGTGTTTTCAGCAATGCAACTATTGAAATGTGAAAAAGGAGGCACCTAAAAAGTTTCATGCTTCTCTGCATGGGGCAAAGTTCCTACTCCTCACCAACCATAAGCCACTGATTTCATTGTTTGACCCTCATTCTAAGCTACCAGATGCGACTCCCCACAGAATTCAGGGGTGGACACTCTTTCTCAGTAATTATTGCTGTCACATTTGCTGCAGTCCACCACCCAGCACGCTAACACAGATGCATTATTGTAATTGCCGGTGGGAGCTAATCTGGAGCTCAATCAACAGGAGACTCTAGTTTGCCGATTGGATGATACCTTGCAGCAGAAATTGCTGGATTTTCCTTCGATGGTGCAGAAGGTAAGTGCCACCGTGGCTGCTATGCATGACATCCTCACTCGCTCCATCTTCTGCAGTCATTGAAGTGGGATAAGTCTCATCTTAAAGCTTTGGCACAGCGTCATGTCCACAGGCCAGCAATAGATTGTGCTGTTGAACATCTTGTGTGAGCTTAAGCTGACTGTGCACAGAACCAGGCTGTGCCACCGTGTCAGTTTTTCCCCATTGCTAGTCCCAGATCATTCTTGGGGCAGGGTGCACTTCGGCTCTTTGAACTCCTTTTTTGGGAAGCATGTGTTTTCCATATGTTGTGAAACTGTATTCTACTATGTCAGCAGGAGCTATAGTCACATTGTCAGTCATTTTTGCTATCAAGTACTCCCCTGGATCCATGCATCTGATAAAGGTCAGCAATTTGTGTTGCAGGAGGTAGAAGATTTTTGCATTTGCAGTGGTATCTGGCTTCTGACTATCTTTCTGTTACACCCATCTTCTAACACAGAAGTGCAACTCTTGATGACACCAGTTAACGGATACAATTCTGTGTAACATTTGGGTGAGTGCCGGCTATGGTATCTATTAGATTTGTTGCAATCCTTGTCACATGGTGTGGACTGTTATGATCCGTCATGGTTTCCTCATGGTGCTGCCATTTGGGCCCATTCTTTCAGCTTGCAGCTGAGACGGCTGTTATGTGTAGTAGTAGGCCACAAAAGTTGCCATTTGTTTGTGGTAGGTTTGTGGTGGATGTCGGTCAGGAGCAGCTGTCCCATCATTCTAATCAGTTGTGTCCACGATCTGTTGGCTCCACAACACCATTGTCTCTGTGCCAGCTGGGCAACAGGGTTGGTCACAACATTTTCTGGTAGGAGGCTCCCTCTCTGCTGCCCTATGTCCGCCTATGGAATAGCATGTGACGGCGATTGTTTCTGCGAATCCTGATGTAGAGACCATGGACTTTTAACCAGTGCCCTGCTTTCCTCACTTGCCCGTCGATGAGCCCTCGCCTCTGCCAACGCCGGCAGACCAGCTTTTACACCAGCCTCCACAATCTTCCAACATTCCCACAGAGACAGCTGCATCGCCATTGCCTACTTTGGTGATAGACCTGCTGCCAGGAAATTTCACACTCTCTCTGGTTTGGCAGTGGAGGTCTTGACAAAAGCCTGGCCATTTTCAGCCTTTTTATGGGGAAGGGATGTGGTATCCCCACCATTGGACATCAATACGAAGCCAGATTGAATGGCATGGGTTTCATGTCAGAATAGTGCCACAAACTGTCACGAACTGCAGTTACAGAGCATTGTATGTGTGGAACCACTGACCCAGGCATTTACATGCCAGCAGTAATAGACCAGTCTGTCAATTCTTATGCTGACATTGGCCGTCTTGGACCTGACCTTCACACCACACTATTCTCTTGCTTTGCGTGCTAGTCGTTCAGTCAGTCATTGACAGTGGCTGCATTTTGTGCTTTTCTCTGTTCCTATCTCTACTCAGTGTTTGGGCTTTCTTTTTCCCCATAGATTGACCTGCATTTTGAGTATGTTTTCTTTCCTCTTCCGGGGTCCAACTCCCTGGCTTCCCTAGTCTATCCACTGCTGGCTAGAGTAGTTACATTGTGCCGATGGGATGGTTTCATGGTGTTATCATGCTGAGCAGATGCAAAACTTGGTTTTGTGTGTCATGCTATTGCAGTGTCACCACTTTTATTCCATATCATTTGGTTCAGCTTTTGATGTTGCGTGTGGATGCACAATGAAAAAGACATTGTAACATTCACTTAATGTAAATGTTTTTATTCCATATAAGTTATATTTGGATGGAATAAATTGATTAAAGCAGACTATCTTTTCAACTACAATACTTTCATCAATGAAAATATATTGATGTGCATGAAGCACTGGGAGCTCCTTATGAACTTCACTGCGACAACATTCTTGATTTAGAATAAACATTCTCATTGGATTTAAAGTTTGTTACATTTTGTATCTTTTTGGTTTGATGTATAAAATAGCAAAAATTACAATATCCACTTTTTTATTTAATTGATGACTAGTTTTGGCATACCCAAGCCAATTTTCAAATCATCCAGTCAGACAGAATGTTATATTCTGTCCAGCGTGCAAACCATATTAGGACTGTACATACGTGTATATCAAAGTCAAGGTTTTTTTTGTGAACATTGGCAGGATAGACATACGACACAAACATTTTTCAATTAAATAAAAAACTGAATCTTTCAACTTTGGCTGTTTTCTACTGCAAGCTGGTTAGCATAAGTTGCTGTCCCATCATTAACCTAGCATGCTGGAAATCCATATATCTTTCTGCTTTGATGATCAAAAATTCACTTACTTTTGCCTGTTTGCCTTCATATACAAATAAAATTGTTTTCATTTACTAGAAATGTCATTGGGGCTTGTGTTTGAAATATCATGGTAGATAATAGAATCAATCCATGCAACATTACATAGTTAACTCTTGTGTACTGAGTCACTTCATAAAATGCCTGCATATGTAGACAAAAAGCCCCTGCCTTGCCTCAGTCAAATTTGATGTTAAAATATAGCCTTATTGTAAATGGATGACTGAGTAACCCAGTAATAGATGTATTGTTTACATTTCACATTTACTTACAGTCTCTTCTGCTACTCCTTGTCTCTTACACTTTTTTTATTGGAATCGCTTGTAGTTTGAATTAAATTTCACCACTTAAATTACTAGTTTGAGATAATTCTTTCTTCCTTCCAGTGTCTGTACATTTATGGTGGATTATCATTACAACCTACTTTCAGTTCAGTACTTCTCATATGATATCACAAACTATAAAAACAGTATATTAAAACAGTGAAATACAAGGAGCAAATGGTGCTTAGTTTTTTAGTGCTATATATAGCTCACAACCTCAATTGGAAAATCCATTCTCCCGAATTAATGAAGTGCCTTGGTTCAGACATGTATGCAATACACATGACTACACCTATAGGCAAAACATTATGAAAAGCATGAAGATAGTAGAAGAACCAAAATGACCTCTGCAAAGACGTATAAAGACATAAAATTATTCCTGAAATGAGTCAGATACAGTTGTGTTTGATAACCTGCACGAGGATGTTAAATATCTTGTAGATAATGTGGTGGAGTTATGACTGATTTTCTGTTGGGGGAACTCCCGCTACTCTGTTGAAGAATATACTCACAAAAGCTCTTAACATTGGTGTATTAATTTGTAATATAATTAAAATTAATACTATAAAATTACAAAGAAACAGAATGGATAGCCAGTAGTAATACCTTCAAGAGTAAAATTAAAATATTGATGATAGACACACACAAATGTGAAAACACTAATAACAACTTTTGGAACTGCAAATTACATCCTCAGGGAGAAAAGAGAGGCAGGTTGAGAAAGGTTATAAAGAACTGGCAGGTCACTCAGACACAGTGGCGGGTACAGAAAAACCTCAAGGAGGGAGCACTATAGATATCTTGAGCTACCTTTACTTTTACCGTAATAAAATATAATCAAGTCACATGCAAAGTTTAAGTAAATTTTATTGAAACTGATTATACACATATACAAGACAATGCCATCTTACGATACAAAAAAATTACAGTTGTGGTTTTCTTCCTTAAATGATGAAGTTTGTGTGTTTATTCTTCTTGTCAGATTCCTAATTACATTGTCAATAGGACAGTCAATGTCAGGGTGCGTGTTCAACAGAGCTAAACAATTAAGTCAATCCTCCTTCATTGTTGACCTCAGTCATGTCTTTGTATGCCGCAGTGTTGAAAAACTTCTTTCTACTGTAGCAGTAGATGGAGCTAAACAGGCAAATATTTTGTACCATGAGTGCAAAGTAGGATAGTCAAATCTAGGACAAACTGACAACGATTTCATAACAGAAGAACCACGATCATTAAGCGTGCTTATGCTTGTTTGCTTGTATTGAAGAATCTATCCCATTGCTGTCTTTTTAATTACAAAGAGTGATTCTTATTCATAGAACAGTTGTACAGTTAAGCACTGATTCAGTTATGTTCCAGATCATTACCATCATGTTTCAGTAGTTGTGAATACAAAAGTATGTTGAATTTTAAATGATAAATATTTTCTTCAGCAAAATGTTCTCTCATGTCAGTTGTAACATGGTCCAGTGTTTGAATAAAAACAGTTCTTTTCCAGTATGTCATACCATCATCATTATGATCACATTTTTGTCTTTGTCTGCCTGTAAGACGAGGAACACTCATCTTCACTTCTAACTCTTCCATAACTGCCTTCACCTCTTCAACAATACGAGCAGAGTGGCTATCAACATTAGCACTCATGCCGTCGCACACCTTGAGCATAGAATCTAATTTTGCTTTTGCCATTGTGATGTCCAAGCTAGGATCTTGTAAGATTTTGCTGACTGGATATGTTATACTCAGTGTAAACAGGGTGATGATGAACTCGCAATTAGAGAGCTTTGGCAGCCATTGTTCTATCCCTTCAACACTGTATTTGTTTAAGAACTTTGCGAACCGCTTGCTAGACACTGCAAAGAATGATACTACTTCTTCAATAGTACCAAGTGAGTTTCTCACACTTATAACATTGCAAATGCGATAGACAGCAAGGTTGAGCTGATGACTTCGACACGGTGCTACTTCGCATTTGCTAGCTTTCTTTTTTATTGTAGCCACAGCTTCTTTCAATTCTGACATATTAACTGAGCAACCATCTCCTTTGATGGAGAAAGGCTTTCCATTCTCTTTAGAATCATAGTACCTAATACTTCACCAGTAATGCTACACTTTTCATCTAGACTCTCTTGGTGTTCATCATCAATGTTTCCACTACAATCATTGTCTTTATGGATGTCAATGAAACCCAGAAATCTTTCGTGTAATTTGTTGTCACCATCAACATATCTTGCAGCTAAACTCAATTGGGCAACATGCACTATGTCCGTAGTCTCATCAAATATTATGCTGTAGTAATGAGAATCTGTGATATCCTCCAGATTCTCCATAAAATCACTGTTTCACAGCATGAAATTAGTTTGTTACACATTAGTTTACTTATGTAAGTGGCATTCGCTTTAGCAGTCTCAAGGTGATATTTTAGTTGCAAATCTCCAGCGTCAATTCTAAGTCTTAGAAGAGGTCTAAAGTTTCCCTCGTTACTCACTATACTTTTATGATCATTTATTTTCTAATAGACTCCCATCATCTCTATGCCCCAGCAGAGGAATATTTTGCTTTCTGTGAAATATGATTGTTTTTATTATAGGTACAAGACAGTCTCTGTTTTCCCTAATGCTTTCCATTCTCTGTCTTGACATTTGATTTATGACCTCAAGTTCGCGGTTGTCTCCCATTGCCAAAAATAATTTTGCATCTGTTGACACTTCAGTGTGGTACTTGAGCTGAGAGTGGCTCTCAAGGTCACCATCTTTACCAGTAAGTTTGGCAAACTTTGTTAGTGGTTCAGTCACATGTTTCTTGGCAATAATGGATTTCTTTCCTCCGACCATTTTATTATTCACAAAAATTGAACAGTTAATGCAAAGAAGTCCCTTTTTAACTTGTGAGAATACCAGCCACGGGTACTGTTCAAAGTGATTATTTTGCACTTGTCTGTGTTCAACCCATCCCCTCTTATGCTCAGAAGTAGGAAGGATATAACCTTTTTCAGGTATCGTTGGAGCTGTGGAAAGCTTGTGTTTTATATCATCACTAATATTTCCTGACGCTAATATATCTAAATAATTGCCAAATCATTGGGATTAAAGGAATCAGTCAATGAACTTTGTTGTGGAAGTTTCGACGACGTGCTGGGCTGTGCCTGTACATCTGATGGTGTTTCTGCAGCTGAATTGTGACCAGAATCTTCAGATGTTTCTACTTTTCTTTTTCGTATTACATCACAATCCATTTTATTATGTTGTTACAACATAGGTAAATTAGATGCCAATTATTCTCGAATAAACACTTTATTTGCTCTGAAAAATGCAACACTAGTACACTTAACACTCAAACACACAAGGTCACACTCTGCATATTTGTAATATCATTAAGCAGAACACTGACTGTAGTCCGTGGTAATAGCCAATAATCACAGTTGTTCACTTCTTATCACTCCCAAGTTATCAAGACAATTGTAGTTTTCAAACTGACTACCTGTCAGCAACTCCGCTGCCCTTATATATGTGGCTTGGTTGCTTCGAGAACATTCGCTGCCAGAATGTTTGCTTCCAGACTTTTATGGAGTGTGAACAAATACCTACTGCGAAAATGACAAGCCAATATGTACCTCACAACGTACAACATAAGTGTCAGTTTCCAATGATGACGTCATCCTGCAATTTATGTGTGTGGAACTTTTATTGTCGATTCTGTTCGTTTCTAGTGTATTCGATAGAGGGCCTATATAATAACAATGCATTTTTAGGAATCTTCTCGAAAGTCACTATTACTGGAGAGATACCCATCAATAGTTTCCCCTACCTAACTTGTATTACAAGTTACGTATGGGAGACTACTATTAGGTTTTTAGTAAAAATATTGTTACGAGTCTCATTAAAATATTTTTACTGAGAAATTACTATGAATTAATATTATTAATACTTCACAATCAGCCGATCACTCTCACTCTTAACCAATCTTAACATTTGCACTTGCTACAACTAGGACTTTTTCCTTATTCATTCTTCAGTCTTAATATTTCTGCTTCTGAATGTAAACTTGCTTCCTATTTAGCAAATAGTCCATATTTATAATGCTACAAGAAAACAGTAGGATATTCACGACTTTTCTTGAACGAATGCCAGACAGAATAATGTATTGAGATCACTAGAATGTCCGCAACTTTTCTCGTAGGTGTGTGTTAGCTACCGGTGTGCCAGACAGAAACGTATAAAATACACTGATGTGGACGCTCGCGCTACATAGGAAAGTACAACTACTCGATTAACTCAAGTCAGTCGAACTGACTGATGAAAGAAGCAAACAAATAGTGTGCGGGTTGACTGGTGGAGGTGGTGTGACTGGCAATGCAGGCGGCCCCTCAAGGGGGGGTGGGGGAACACGCCCCATGCGCCCCTCCTATGCATCTGCCACTGCTCAGACTCCATAATGAAAGGGGATCACTTGCTGTGAGGATGAAGGGAAACAAAAAAAGAGGCCATAAGCACAATTGTGTGTTTGACTGGTGTATTCGTAATGAACTGCAGTGGATATCAAAGTATTTTTCATCATTGTATATGTATATATCTTCCATATAAATATACTGATGAAAAGTCCTTGTTGAGATATAAAAATAATAGTGAAAGTAACGAATCTCTGAACAATGGAGGTGGTGATTTGCCATGAACAAGACCGAAAACTTATAGTTACAGTCGTTTGAAAATTGCTTGTAAGAAACATATGTACACATTTAAAAACCCGCATTAGCTGTTTTATGTATCGAATTTGCATAGCTACAGTAGTAACTCTTAATGAGACCATGTCAGGAACATTATTATTGTTGTTATTTAATTTCATCTTATCCCTGGAGTTTAAATGTAAGCTTTATGAGCTTCAATATTTCCCAGCAGCTACTTTATGCAGTGTAAAGTTTCTTGTGATCAAAGAGGAACATCACTTAAGTGTGACAAAATTTATTTTTTTGCCGTGAAGTGCATACCAAAAAGTTTGAAAGTTAAACTTGCAACTCTATTACAAAACTAGCTTGCACTGACAAATTGATATTTAGTTAGCATAATGTTTTAGAAATTGTTGGTAGGTTATTTTCCCCCACGAACTCAAAAATGACAGTAACAATTGCTAGTTTTATGCATGATATGGTTGTAAAAATTCTTTTGTTCACCATTTTTACTTCATTGCCATGTCTTACTGTGTTCGGCCGTGCAGCACATGAAGTCCAGTGTTCAGTCTTCCATCTCCTTAAGGAAATTATTTCCTATATTTCTGGTTAAAACTGTTCATGGGATCAAATTATCAGAATATGATTTGAGTTGAAGATTGCTGCTGCTTTTGTTTACTATAGAGGTTACACCTGCAACAACAAGAAGTCAGCAAAATATTTCAAAGGTAGAAGTGTGTATGACTAGAAGTCTTTTAACTGTTGCCTGAGTTTGTGCTGTTTACTGTTTTGGTCCAGTCTTACTTTTCATTTATCAGTCATGTTAAACACTTTGGTAACAATATGAACATCGGTGAATTCTCCTTCCTCCATGGGTTTGTCTTAATTTTTGAGCACTACAGCCCATTTCATTTTCCAAGATGAGTGTGACAGTTATGTCCAAGGAAACGGGTTCCTTTATTCTGAGGTCCACCTTTCTAAAGTTTGCATTTTGTTCAATTTGTGCTGTGTTTCATTAATATCAGCTGTTGTCTGAAACTTTCTCTGACCTTAATGTTATTTATCTTGTGATCGATGGCAAAAAACTTGCGGAACAATTCACCAGCGCAATTAATGAGTCTTGTATTTGTATGTTCTCTCTCATTTACTTGTATCCTTTTTTGGTAAGGCCTAGCTGTAACATCTTCTGTCGTAGTGTCTTTTATGCCATATGTTGCTGGAACCATTTTAAATGATTTTTGTTTAACGTCCCTACTCTAGTCACTCTCCAGAAATATACAACAAACATGTTAAGGAAAGACTCTGCTATAAAATAGATGTTGGTGAGGATACAATATAAATGCCTGTAAAACTTAAAACAATTCCTCTTACCCCTGTAATCATATGAATAATGTATTATCAATGTAGAAACACCACTAGAGCGGAACTCATCCAAGAGTTTTATTTTTAAAATGCTGTCATGGACAGACCTGTGAGTAGGTGCAAAAGAAGAGAATTCATTGCAACACCATTTCCAAGTTCAGAGAAGTTTCAGCATAACTTGAAGTAACTAGAGTGCAAACAGTATTTGATTGATTCATGTATAACAAATTTCCCATTCTCTCGTTTCTTCACCTGTAATGTTAGTAACTAAAGATGTGGTGCCAAGGGGTTGCCACCATGTGCATTTCAGAAGTATTTAGTGCTTTGATCATTCCACAAAGACTCTTGGAGTCCTTCATCAATGATTTAATGTATTCCTGTAGTTGTTTAAACATCTTAGACATACTAAAACTGAAATTACATGTTGTATTATGCTTTGATGATTTAATTTATATAAGTACAAATGGGTGTCCGGGTTTTGTTCAGATGCGATTATGTGTTGCACTTCTGCACTGCAAAAGGATTTTTGGTCTATGGTTTGTGATGTTATAAGATTGTAGCTCAGTTTCTCCCTAGTGGACTTATCCACCTTCCTATATTGCATATGGTTGATCTGTAGGTCCGTGAATATCATTTTATTTGTTTTGACAGTAATTTCTTTAACTGCTGTAGCATTACTCCTGCTCTATCAGTATTTGCAGGTGAAATTTTGTATACTACTGTATTGTATATTTACATATACATTGCCACTATAAATGATCCATTCATTTTCAGAGTTTTATGTTTTCCAGTGTACAAATATGATTGCTACAGGAATAGAACCATAACTCATAGAAGTTCAGTTGTGTCCACCAATTGGCATTAGAAATCACGCACATGCATTCAGAAAGAAGTGTGGAAAAGAACTGCCGTGTAAACAGAGCATTGTGCTTTGGTGTGGACTATTTAGGGACAATGATTGTCTCTGTAAACAGAACCAATTGTCAGATGCAGCCTTGTAGAAAGAGAGGGAAAGTGTCATAGGCAACAATCTACACAAGCCACAAACTTGGAATGCCACATCAAGCAGTGTGGTTTGTTTTTTTTTTTTTTTAATGGTGGCAGTTCCATTTCAAACTATACTGTCTGCAGCTTGTGCAGGAATAAAAATCCGAACGTTATTGCCAGCATCTTCAATTCTGCGTCACACTCCAGGAAGAGCTTGAGGTGAATATTTCGCCTCCAGCAATGAAGCATCCTTTCATTTATCTGGAAAGGTCTATCATCACAATGTGAGTGTGTGACACACTGAAAATCATCATGAAAGTGTGGTGCATGAATGAGATTTGCCAAAGTTAATGTTTTCTGTGCAGTGTAACAGACAAAGCTGTATGGACCATTTTTCTTTGACAAGAAGACTGTAACGGGTATCTGTTACGTCGATATGTTGCAGTAGTATTAGTTTCCACAACTGACTGCTGATTCTGAGAATTTCATCTTCCAACGAGATGTCTACCTGAATGATGAACTTTTCCATTGCTGAATTGCATGTAGTGGTAAAGATTATGTGACTCTGTTCACCCCCCCCCCCCCCCCCAAGTCACCTGACTTAAGCATAGTGACTTTTTTCATTCAGTGCACATTAGGCCCATGTTTACATATCTCTACTGCCAAGAACAATGGAACAGCTCAGAGAATGTACCAATGCTGCTGTGATGACCATTTACAGGATGTCGTTAAATAAGGTGTAGAACGAACTTAACTACGACTTAGATACTTGTTGTGTGACCCGAGATGCACTCATAGCGCATATGCAGAGTGCAAAATGCAAACTTGGTGAGTGTATGGTTCTGTTCATGCGTCAGTTATATTTGGGCATGTAATACTTTGGAGAATATATACCTTTGAAAAAGAATGAATCATTTATGGTAGATCTTGCATGTCAAGCCATGTTGAAACTTCAAATTTTTGAATGCTTCTTTATGCATGTGTTATAGTGTTAAAGAGTGGATATAGTTTCTATTCTAGTATGAAAGTTCCTTCCAAGTAATTCAAATACTTACCAATGTTGATCAGATTCTTGGTGAAGAAAACAAGCGATGTGAAGAAAATACTGAAGACAATTTGCTGTCAGAGGAGACAGCAAAGCTGCAGAGTATCTTCTCAAAACCAATACAAGGACAAGAATCACTTAATATTAAATTACAAGATTCGTTAGGAGAGAGAATAGGCACACTTGCAGCAGTACTACCAATAAATGGAACCAAAAATAATTCTGTCACCACTGCAGATAAAATTATACAGGTAAACATTGTCAGTTTTTACATGCCTTGATAATTTGCTTTGTTAATAGTGGTTAAAACTATGTAGCAAATAGTTATTGTACCTGATGTATCCTGTATGGGGCTCTGTTTCAATTGTGCAGCCTGAGGAGAAGATAGGATAAATAGATCTCAGCAGAGAAGGAAAACTTACCTGCAATAATGAGCCTTAAGTCCAGAAGTCCCTCTGTGAAATCTAATGGCATAGTAAACTAATATACGCAAAAATTGTAACTGAAATTAATCTTATGCTGTATATTTGGTACAACAGATTTGATAAGTATTGCAGAACTGTGCATGATCATTTATTTTGGGGTTTCAGTATGATATGAAGCCCACAGTTGGTGCATTCAAAGGCCCAAAATATCATGACAGAGAATCAGAGAGCACCTTCATATGTCTGGTGGATCTCCTCTCCACCTGTGGGGTTTGTAGGTGGTGCCATAAGCCTCAACAGTGATTGCTAGAGAATTGCGACAAGGGAGTTGCTAATCAACCATGTCCCAAACATGTTTAATGGGTGACGTGTTGGGCAAAAGTGCAGGGCTAAGAAGTTGTAATATCGGTCATTTTTAGCAGAATGCTTGCTGAGTCCTTCTCATATATGATCAAAACACATTCTGCCGAGTTTCTCATGAAGGCTTCTGCAGGACCTCACACTGTAAAACAATTGTGGTCACAACGCAGAGTCCTAGGTTATGTTCATCGTGTTATTTAGCACACCACGTCCATTGCAATCTAGGCAATTGCAGCTTCTAGACAGTAGAAATTGCACAGTCCATGTCACTAGTGTACATGTATATGTCTGCATTCAGCATCAAACAGTTTACACAGATGGGTTCACATCTGTGAGATGCTCGATCATAAAGTAAAGGCTGCAAGAATAGCTGTGCAGCAGCGAAAGCTGTATGGACAATGTGTGGTCATCCTGTGCTGTCATAACAATGTGCAGTTGGGTATATTCGCTGCTTTTTACCCTCTTTCATATTCTGGCTCCTCATGTGCATCATATGTGCAGCTACAAGCCTTGTTTGAGTTGGAATATTATGGCAAGACACTCTTTCTTGGAGGCTAGTCATTCTGCCATTCAAAGTAACTTACATACTACTATGACTGCAGTCTCACGCAATTGAAACCACCAGTTTGTGTCTGTCATCTATTGTTGACGAAGGCATTAATGCCCAAAAGCTTTAATTGAGACAGACTTCTTGTTGTGCCTATCTGTGACTGAGCATCTCTGCTATATGGTGAGTAGCAACTTTCCTTTCCATAATATTGTTATATTTGTTCCTAAATATGGAAGTAAAAAAAAGATAACTAGCAGGACTCAAACCAGCTACTTTATGATTACAGTTTGACTGTACTACGTGCTGACCTACCAACAATTTCATTAATGATGCACAAATATTTTATACTTAACAGTACTCACAAATCTCCAAAGACCTCTTGTTTTTCAGTCTTACTGTTTCAGAAAGCTGATGTTTGGGCAATGACCTCTAAATATGAAGAAAATTACTGTGTGCCACTCCAGAGGACCCCCCTTGTTAGATTGATATAACAGTGAGTGAGCTCAGTGCAACGTTTTTCTTTCCAGTCATACGAGATGGTGCCGTTAAGCTCATGTGTATGCTATCTATCTGGGGTAGAGTGCTTTACTGGGCTTAGTCAGGTTGCAGTTGGTAGCCCTTTCCTACCTGTGATCTTTGAATTGAGTTACCCAGTCAATTATAGGGAGACCTAAATTTAATGTGGGCTCCTAACCATGGTGCTACTGTGCATATTTCAGATTAATAAATCATTGTCATAACTGAAAGGAATGATAAATGATAGGAAAAAACTTAAAATCGAATTAGGATTAAACTCTGAAGCTCCATGTTTCTAGTCTGACACTAACCAATTGGACCAACAAGCCAAATTACAATCTTGATCACTTCTTTCCAGAACACTTTCCTGTACATCCTCGAAGTCTGGGTTTTTCCTAAATTGTACAATTTTCACAAATTTAAGTGTACAACAAGAGCTACACAATTTTTAAATGAATTAATGACACACCTATAGGACAGTCATAGAAGGTGAATTTTGTTCCACTGGAAATTGCTGTTTTTATGGTATAACTGATGGGAAATGTACACATGAACTTGATTTTATGATTTTTCTTAGTCTTTATAACACACGTAGAAATAATATTTAATTCAGCTGGAGAACACTGACTATCTAACCAAAAATTCCAGCAGTAAGATCCTGAAGAATCACCTGCAGAGGAAATTTGTGGAGCTTGCGCAGGTCAAAAGAAGTGCTCAGACGAAACTGGATATTTTTCACATTTTGGTGAATCTTTCAACACACACAATCAGGAAGGCAACTTCAGACGTTCCGTCTAAGGGCACAAATTATTCTGCAACACCTCAGCACATACCAGCAGGAAAGACCATACATGCCATTGAAGTGTCACTTAAGAAACTGTGTCAAATAGAAGCAGAGAAGATCTGACAGGAAATAATGAGAATACTTCACCATGCAAAGCATCGAAAGCAGAATATATCACTTGAAGAGTGAGCCACACAAAGTGGACAAAAGAATAACAAAGGTATTATAATCCTACAGATGTACAAAGGAAATACCAAAATAATAATGTACACTACAATGCATAAGGCAAAATTAGCATGTCACCATATGACCTCTCTTACAAAGAACTAAAAAGTGACCCCACAGGGTAGATAGTGAGGGAGGCACATGCCCTAATTACAGGTTGTAGAATCAATCCTGACACAGTTAAGGGGGGTCACATCTAAAGTTCCAGTGCACCAAGAATATACGGCATACCTCAGGTACATAAGGAAGCCTTTCCTGTAAAACCAATCACTAGTGGGATCAACTAACCAACGTACTATATGACAGAACATGTAGTCCAGAAGTTAAGTCACATGGTCGGCCACATGAAGTGTTATGTTAAGGATTCCACACATTTCGATCAGCTGGTATGAGAACAGCAAGTATTAGTTATGAATTTAATAGTTAGCTCTGATGTAAAATACTGTTTACCAAAGCGGCTATAGCTGAAACCCTTAGTATGCTACAGTAGCATATACCACAAGACATCTGCAGCTTGGTGCAACTGTGCTTGTCATCAAAATATTTTAGCTGGCAGGACAAATTCTGTGACCAGATAGATGGAGTGGCACTGGGTTGCCACCTTTCACCTGTAGCAACTGACTTATTCATGTAAGCATTTGAGCAGACAGTGTGAAGTTCTGTGTCACTGTGCTCATGTTGCTGGCTGAGATGTATTTATGACACATTCATTGTGTGGCCACATGGGGAAGCAGAACTATGCAGATTTCGTCAGCACCTCAGTAGCCTACATAAAAATATACAGTTCACGCTAGAAATAGAAAATAATACAAAAATTCATTTCTGGATGTAACAGCAAACTAGGACACAAAGTGTTTAGGAAACTGAGACTCACCAGCAGATATATGCATGTAGATTCACATTACCATTCAGCACAAGGGAATGCTGTGCTATTTATTGCTGACAGCCCAGGCTAACCATATCGGTGATGCTCTCAAATCTCCAACATGAATTAAATGAGTTCTGGACAACATTTCATGTGAATGGATATAGCAGCAGGGTGCAGTGGAGATAAAACAGACAAAGGAACATAACTACCTCTTCTTGCTGCTCACTTACTTTACATGAGACGTGTCGTCAACTGTGTAGACAGATGCTCTTCCATGGAGAAGTTAAACTAGTGTTCCCGAACAGCAGCAGGGTCAGAGAACTGGCTTTCAAAGGATTCTTTATCTGCTCCCCACACTACAGGCATCCACAAACTTTGTTGTGTATGCAGTTAAGTCAGCATTAGTGGAACTGTGCGACTGATTAGCACTTCCATGTTGGAGTACAAACAACATGCATATGTGGGGCAGCACAACAAATAAGCTATAGCTGAACAGCTTGCTCAGCAGTTGTGGATGTAGCAGCGAAAAATAAGAGAGGCTATTGGGGGCACGTTTGCCAGCTAGCAACTCCACTTGACCCAGGTTTTAAAGTGTAAACGAGCGGCCACAAGAAAACTGCCATATGGTATCACTGTCTCTCTGCAGGGAAACACTACCCTGGTTACAAGCTACTGATTTGTTCTTTGCTACCACCCATGTTCCAGAGAAGCACTGGCAATAGCTGACCTTAAGTCACTTCTTCATAGGCATCTGTACTTGAAACTGTTGACTGCCAACCCAGAGTGTGATGTCAGTACACTTCTGGCAACTGAAATAAAGCAGTATATAGGGACTCTGGCAGTTTGTTTCCCTGAAGAGGACCACCACAAATACAATGTTTTACAGTGATGCAGCATAACACTGAAATTATTTTATTCAAACTTCTTTCTGTTTTGCAGTTTATTGCTACTTATGACCCATTATGTGTTGTTTTTTGTGGGGCGTTGAAAGCTTATATCAGAAAAGAAGGTTCCCCTTTTGCATTAACAACAAATATTGATAAGAGCAAAATAGATAAAAAAGTATTTTCCATGATATTGAGGATTAGCTAGTTGTATAACACTAGAGCTAGCATTGATGGGCATTTTCAAGAATAGATTATCATTCTGTCTTATATTGAACATCAGTAATTATATAGCAGCAATGGAAATTCCAGGATGGAGCAACACATAAATTAAGGGAGAAAAGGCAACCATTCACCAATAGTGGAATAATGCATGAAGCACAGAGACATGTAGCAGAAAATAGTATTCACAGTACCTTTTGAGCACTAGCTCCTTTTCTAGCAAAAATGCACACATTAACACACACACATGTACACCCGAAAGCATACTCCCATCTCACAAAATACATGACCGCTCATATATTTCTTTGTGTCTGACGATGGACTGACAGCTAAAACTACTTAGGACAGTGCTTTTCAAACTTTTTTTGGTTCGTGGGTCCCTTGACCTGACCATAAATATCTGCAGCACCTTTAACACGTGACATCCGACTTGAAATGTAGGGTGAATAGACTTAAGTTGCTTCTTGATCATCAGTCGTCAAATCTCAGCACAAGATTATAAATTGTGTCTTGCGTATCTTTCTCTATATACAGGGTGTTACAAAAAAGTACGGCCAAACTTTCAGGAAACATTCCTCACACACAAATAAAGAAAAGATGTTATGTGGACATGTGTCCAGAAACGCTTAATTTCCATGTTAGAGCTCATTTTAGTTTCGTCCTTATGTACTGTACTTCCTCGATTCACTGCCATGATTTCATACGGGATACTCTACCTGTGCTGCTAGAACATGTGCCTTTACAAGTATGACACAACATGTGGTTCATGCATGTAGGAGCTCCTGCACATTTCAGTCAAAGTGTTCGTACGCTTCTCAACAACAGATTCGGTGACCGATGGATTGGTAGAGGCGGACCAATTCCATGGCCTCCACGCTCTCCTGACCTCAACCCTCTTGACTTTCATTTATGGGGGCATTTGAAAGCTCTTGTCTACGCAACCCCGGTACCAAATGTAGAGACTCTTCATGCTCGTATTGTGGACGGCTGTGATACAATACGCCATTCTCCAGGGCTGCATCAGCGCATCAGGGATTCCATGCGACGGAGGGTGGATGCATGTATCCTCGCTAACGGAGGACATTTTGAACATTTCCTGTAACAAAGTGTTTGAAGTCACGCTGGTACGTTCTGTTGCTGTGTGTTTCCATTCCATGATTAATGTGATTTGAAGAGAAGTAATAAAATGAGCTCTAACATGGAAAGTAAGCGTTTCCAGACACATGTCCACATAACATATTTTCTTTCTTTGTGTGTGAGGAATGTTTCCTGAAAGTTTGGCCGTACCTTTTTGTAACACCCTGTATATTTTCAATCTGAAACAATTGAAAATCCAGGATGGAATGTAACAATATTGAATTTTGACAAAGACCTTATGGGCTGAAAGCTGTTATATGTTACAGTCTTTCTGTTGTGTCTACCTGCTACTCAGCATCTCCGCTACATTGTGATTAGCAACTTTCCTTTTCACAATATGGTTATAGTCCATCCTGGATTTTCCATTGTTTGATTTTTGCCTGATGGCATTTCTTCAATCCTAACCCAGTGCTGTTTTCCTTAGTTACTATTTTCTAATGCATCACTATACTCAATGTCCATCTTCCTTTCTCTTCTGTCCTATGTTTCTATTGTCACTTAACAAACCACACTGCATGCTCTACTTAACGAGCCACACTGTATCAGCCGTCTCTGCCGCGCACAACAGACGGCTATAAGACCACGCTGATTGTTGGTGTAGCACATTATAACCCACGTGACTCCCAACGATATCATTAATCCATACCTTCTAATTGATCACTCTCCTGAATTTTCTTGTGTTATTTCCTACACCTTTCCGGTGCCACACGATCTTGTATCTCATCCTATGAACCCCTCCACTCGCCCCACTATTTCTCCGTTCTATCCCAGTTCGCAGCCAGTAATTCTACCTCATCCTGTCACATCTGCCCTCCCCCTTCTTCATACTTATCCACCCTCAGATCT
This sequence comes from Schistocerca serialis cubense, assembly GCF_023864345.2. Lineage (NCBI taxonomy): Eukaryota > Metazoa > Arthropoda > Insecta > Orthoptera > Acrididae > Schistocerca > Schistocerca serialis. Next base: position 704,375,097 of record NC_064638.1, read on the forward strand.
GCTACCTACAGTAAAATATATATTTATATATTATTTATATCTTTTCTTTGATATCGTGACTTCTTGCCAGTTTTGGTGAGTTTTCACCTTTTGCTATCGTTGACTCCCACAGACTTCATTTTCTTTCCCCCTTTTTCCTCTGTTTCATCATTCTCATGATTTTTCACACATATTTGGGTGTACATTTTCAATCTGTATTTCATGTTGATGACTGCAAAATGTTGCAAAACAGTCAGTTTCCTCTGGAAAATACTTTGAAAAATGATCACTGAGTTCAGTTAAATGAGCCACAAACACAAACTTCAGTTCTTCACTCGGTTGAAAGTTATAGTCTTTTAAACAGTGCAGAAAGCAGTGAGAACATAATGAATACCTTTTCAACCAAATTTTTCTTCCACAATACAAGACTGACATAGTAACAACACTTACTTGCTGCCTCACTACATATCACTGCTAGAGCACATGTAGCTCTATTTCTTAAAAAGCAAATAGACCTCATTATTATTTGTGTGAAGCCGTCGTGATGCTTCTGGTGTAAGACTGCGCACAGTTCAAAAATGCTAGATTAGAGTATTACAAAAGTTTTGCTTGTTTTCATTCATAATAAATAAATATTCCACAGTGAACCAATGAAACAGCCAAATAACTCACTCCTATTTTTTCTTCTGTCCTACTGTGTTCAGTCATATATTTTTGTTTGCTTTCCTTTTTCTTTCTCCTTTTGTATTTAACTATCGATATATGCTGATAGTCCATATTCTATAATTTTTAGGTGGACAGTGAACAGGATGTGACACAGCTCAAATTGGAAAAGCTCAGTGAAGAGATTTCTCAGAAAGACAAAATGCTGCTGGAAATGAAGGAGAAACATCATACTGAACTATCACAGTTGAAGGAGAAAAACAATGCAGAAAGGTGTGTGGGATAAGTTGGTGAAACGATACACTGTGAGAAAAGGCCATTTTCGTTCATGCTTCACTGCAAGTGTTGCTGTTGTGATTAAATATTGTACATTTATCTTCATTTGCAGGTGTTCATTTCCCCTTCTTTAGTTTTTAAATCTGCGAAGGACTTAGAAATAGACCTCTTTTCATATTCGGAATAATGATCAACTTGAGGATCAGTCAAGAACACAACCATAATATCAGTAAAATAATGGCATCTCCACACTGTCCCTAACCTTTCTCCCACACTTGTTTCTCACACACCGTGGCAAAGGGCAGAACATAAAATTAATGTTGGAAGCGTATTAGGTGTCAACATTAGGAAGGGACTTGCACTTTCAGATGCTATGAATGATCTCTGTGCACTGTGCAAATTTACGGTTACATCTGCATCAGCACATTATGACTAGACTTTGAGTGCTTAGTTAACAGTAACAACCAAAATTGTTTCATATTATATAATTATATATAAATTTTTTTCATAACAAAGTTAAACCAAGGCTCAGTTTGTGACTGAAGACAATCAATATTTATCTTTCAGCAGGCTGCCAGGACTAACACTGTTGGAAGTTTTCTGTTGGAGTTTGCTTCATTAGCCGTTGGTAGCCCTTGACCCTATCATGTCTGCAAGAAAGCAGGTCCCCCATATGAAGTTTAGATGGTGGACCAACACCATTGCCCAGATGATAGCTCATGGCATGGACAAGTGATAGTTGGATGTCTGGTGTGGACCAGACTGCTAGGCTTGCCTTGAGAATGAATATTTTTAAATAACTCATCCTTCTCTTAACAATTGCCGATAAATATGAAACTTCCCGGCAGATTAAAATTGTGTGCTGGATCGAACAACTATCCTCCTAAAATCCCTGTGTGCATGCTGTTGTTCATTAAGAGAGATGGTACAATGCCTTACTCCCACCGAGTATTGTTGTAAGCTGCACAACTGATCTGCAAACTATTCCCAGTAATAACATGATGACTTTTATAATTGACAGTCAGGCAGTTTATCAATTTTAAGTACAGAGCTGGTAATTCATTCAATAAAATGTTGAGAAATGTTGCTTGTAGTGAAAAGATTACTTCAGGTATGGAAAGTAACACACACACACACACACACACACACACACACACACACACAGAGAGAGAGAGAGAGAGAGAGAGAGAGAGAGAGAGAGAGAGATATATAATGCTAAATTGTGAGAGCTGCAAAAATAATAAACTATTTTATAAAACCAGCTACCAACCACTAATTTAAAGTCTTTTTCCTTTTTCAACATATTTTATTTTTCCATGCCTGTACTGGTTTTGAACATCCATTCATAGTCAGTTGGCTGCATTATAAGATTAACTGCTAATCAGATGGTTGTTATTTCGTCTGCTATCGTGCCTAACATGGAAATATATTAACTGATAAATATTCATAAGGCGTATGAAGATAAATGAAATTTGGAAATTGCATAGTGGCTGTTATCACTAGTACTTACAGTAAACATGTCTTGATAGCTTTAAAGGCTTGTGTTTTTAATGTTTTTCATGTACCATGCAGTACTATCACGGTAAACATGCCCCAGTGTTAAACAATTCTGCAAAAGCACAAACTAAAAAATGGCTCACCATTAGCAATTTTCAAACAAACAACCTGATTTCATATACACACCACGTATTTATCATTTAATTATGGCTTACGAACATGTTATGGAGCATATAAAAATATACATTGTTCAATGGTGTCAGAGATGAGGCGTAAGATATGACTTTACCATTTATACATTTTCGGCAATAATAATTAAACGTAATTATTCTTTAAAAAATCATATGAAATAATGTGTTTGAAATAAAAATACCTCTTATACTTAACATGTGTTCCATCAATAATTTAATAAAAACCCTTTGAGCGGTGTGTGTGTGTGTGTGTGGGGGGGGGGGGGGGGGGGTGATAAGTTGTTGTCTTTAAACATTTCTATTTCTTCACAGATATTCATAATATTTCCCTTTTCTGCTTACCTGAAAAACTTCCAAAAATTTCTCACACATGTGACACACAAATAAATTCCATCAGGTCTAACATAAATATATGCCTCACATGTTTCTGTTAAATTAACTATGTAACATTTGTTAAGTGTAAGAGGTATTTTTATTTAGGAAGCATTATTTCATACAATTTTTAATGAGTAACTATGTTTAATTACTTTCTGCTGCACATCGATTATTCATCTATTACTGCGTAAAATGTACCAGTGGTAAATTCATACCTTTCATCTCATCGCTGACACCAATGTAAACAATGCATACCTTTGCTTTGTAGCACCTTTGTAAAGCTATCAGTACATGTTAAACAGGTGGAGTGTGTATGAAATCAGATTGTTAATCAGATCGTTCATTGATAAAGTGCTAATGGTTAGCCATTTTTTACTTTGTGATTTCATGGAAGTGTTTATAACACTGAGGTGTGTTTACCATGATCCTTCGGACTGCTACATGGAAAATAACAAAAATGTGAACTTTTGACTCTGTTCAGAAATGTTCACTGTAAGTACTGTTGCTAAGCACCCAACACCCATCATTTACAAATTTTGTTTATATTCAGTCCCCTTATGAACATTTATCAGTTAATATATTTTCATGGCAGGGCACCATGGAAAACAAAACAATTGTCACCCAATTAACAGTACATCTAGTAATATGCCATGTGACTGTGAATAAAAGTTTGAAACTGGTGATGACAAGGAAAAATAAAATATTTTAAAAGGAAAGTGTTTTTAAGTTAATGGTTAGTAGCTGCTTTTATACCATAGATTAAAGTATAGCCATGGAATCCTCACGATGTCAGTTACTGAGAAAAAAGCTGAATAAAATCTCGGGACTGTAGTTAGGCAGATAGATGTGTGTGGAGTGAATAAGAGGAGAAAAGAGGCTGGGAGTGAAAGGGAGTGTTAGGAGAGGTTACTGACTGCTTTGAGGGAGGCAGCAGGTGTGTGAGATAGGGAGAGGCAGCAGGTGCACAGGATGGGGGTTAGCAGAGATTGAGGCCAGGAGGGTTGTTGGAATGAAGGATGTGTTGTAAGGATAACTCCCATCTTGAAGATCAAGAAAGCCGGTAACAAGCCAAAGAATTTAGATGGTACAGGTTGTGAAGCTCAATAACTCATTTTTGAGTGACTACTATCATACCAATCACTACAATATGTAACAACCAAAATGAACCTACAAGTCAGAATTCTGTTGAAACTGTACAAGTAATTAAAAGAGTTGTCAGATACTTGCCCACCAGCTGGCAGATGCAAATTCTCAACATTAAATCCAAATGCTCCAGACAAACCCTCAAATTCCTGGCACAAGTCCTGCCCCTCCACTAAGTAAAACAAATTCAGTGCAAAATGAACAATGGTTTCATTGTTTCTTTTCTTTATTCATATTGTGTTATAATCATAAATTCTGCAGCTGCCAGCTGAGCGCACCTTGTCTACTCTTTGGCCAGTGCCACTTCTCTGTGAGCTTCAGATTTGCTATAACCTCTTATTTCTGTAGAGTATGGGGTCATCCACCGATCACTGTACGCTCTGTACTTGCTTCCACATGCCAACAAATTTAAAAACAATTCCAGTTCCTTCCTTTTATTCAGGTGCAGGTTGTTTCTACCCAGAACTCTGAACTGCAGCAACTTAATGAAACATTCAGATAAGACTGCATAGGTGCTACGAGTTTAGATTTCATCACCTCTGCAACAAATTTTGTATTGAAGTTATTAAGTCTTCAACTATGTCTAACTTTCAACAATGAATAGAAAGTGCTTTTTATTTTAAGAACAGTTATATTGCATCTCCAGACACCATTACATGATGTTGAGAAACATTGGGTGTATGTAAAGTTTCAGTTTGTACATTCAAATCTGACAGTATTTGAATGAATGGGTGAAACATTTTACAGTTCTGAGGACTACTTTTGTTCACTTACTCAATGGCACATCTTGCTATGCGAAGTGGGGACACCTAAATCGTGGAACAATCATAAAGCCCCACAGGTACCCCAACTTCTGACAGTACTGCAAACCTCATCCAACCTGGAAGATGCAAAGAGTCCATCCGTATCATGACTCATGCAAAAAAAAAGCCTCCAAATAATTTTCTATTCATAACTATTTAACTAGTAAATGGATTCAACCACTGCGACCATCATTTATTGGCTAGGTAGACATAGGGGTAACATGACTCTAAAGGGGTGATACGTTACACCACAGTACATTAGACAGTAAGCTGTTAATAATTGGGACAGTTCCCAAAATTTTTCTACTGTCACAACTAGGTCTTGAACCTGTGACCTGTAACTTTCGTGAGCAAGAGTTCTATCAGCTAAGGTATCTAAGCGTGACCCATGCTCACAGCTGTATTTTCACTAGATTGCTGTACTGTTTGAGCTATCCAAGCACTACTTAAGATCTGCTCTCACAGCTTTACTTCTGCCAGTACTAGCATAGGGAAGGCTGTGAGGGCAGGTTGTGAGTCATGTTTGGATATCTCAGTAGGTAGACCACTGGGCTGCAAAAGGCAAAAGTCCCATGTTCAAGTCCTGGTTCGCCTCAGATTAACCCGACAGGAAGTTTCAAATCAGCCACACCCTGTTTCCGAGTAAAAATTCATTTTGGATCAAATATATAAGTTGCAGCTTTCACTTAGTTGATTACATTAAATTTACATAACCTTTTGTTTCTTACTGCTGTTCCTATTACACAGTTAGCAATTTAAAAACAAGCAACTAACAATTGTCACAAATAGTTTGAAGTAGCTTTATTTTCTGCATATAACTATAGAAAAGTAACCAATTTTCAGCTACTAGTATTGTGGAACATCTAGTGAAGCCCAAATTATAAAGAGAATGTACGTAAGAAAACCTCTTAAAAATAAAGAGTGCACCTATGATAAATGCAACAGTGTATTAGTGCATTTATAAGGTATACTCTGGTGCCATGTCATCTGTGGGTGGCTGAATGGTCTCTATAAGATATGCAGCGTATTGCTATAGGGGACGCAGCAGTGGAGACTTTCATATTAGAACAAACAAACATACACTTTTATTTGCCACCCAGTTTACAATGTTATCCACAGCAAGCAACTGCTTTGTACATGCTACTTTGCTTTGGAGTGTGTGTAGCTCATTGTTTTCTTATTTTCAAATAAGTGAAGAAATTAATCCTGTTCCATTATTAATGGAATGGATCGGCCATCACTATGATCATTTGTCAGTTCTGCATTTGCAGGAAAACCGAACACACATGTAAAGTTGGCTGCCCTGTGAGTAGGGTGTGGGATTTGGTCCAGCACACTGCTTCTCAATTCTTGGGCAGTCAAATTTCATGTTTGTTTACACTAGTGGTCAACTGCCATGTTACAATGTCCATACTTACAGTGACCAAAAAACAAAACTGATTATGCCGAGGAGAAAATCCTACTGCTTCTCAACAGAATTTTTTCTTTGTTGAAAGCTTAAACACATAATAAAAGCAGAAAACAAGCAAAATTTGTTTCAGAAAAAGAAAACTTATGAAGTTTTTGCAATAATTATTTCACTCAAAATAGGTGCTATATTTTTATTATATGTGATAATGCATTTGGCAGTCTTTTGTGGCCAATGTCATTAAAATGTAGGCCAATTATTTTTAAATGCTACTGCCTTCATTCTTGGGCTTGTTTTTATTCCATCAGATTCACTTAAACACTTGAAGAGACCATATTACATTTTACACTCCAATTTTCAAAAATATCTTTCCCATCCTTGTTGCCCACTCTTTTTTAACAACTGTTACTCAGTTCATTTAATTTTATAGAATGTTGCGTTTTTAGATAAACCAGTGACATCATGTTGAAGTGTCTTACATCTCCACAATTTATGTAACAGTAATAATGAAATTAATATTAAGATACAGCCTAAAATTCAGTCACCACTTGAAATTATTTTTCCCATGAATTTCAAGTGGTATTGTATCATCCAGTTTCTTTCATCATAATATAACACACGAGTGCTGTATTATGGTATTTTCTATTTTTCATAAAACACTTCATTATGAATTATGGTGGTGGTGGTGGTGGTGGTGGTGGTGGTCATTTTCAGTCTGAAGACTGATATGATGCAACTCTCCAAGCTATTATATTCTGTGAAAACCTTTTCCTCTCCGAATTACTACTGAAACCTACATCCTTTTGAACCCACTAATTCTTTTCAGCCATTGGTCTCCCACTGCAACTTTAACACCCCACAATTCCCTCCAATACTAATTTAATTATAACATGCTGTCTCAGAATGTGTCCTATCAACAAAACCCTTCTTTTAGTGTAAATTTGTGCTACAAATTATTTTTCTCCCCAGTTTTATTCTGTACCTCTTCATTATGTGATCTACCATGTAATCTTCAGCATTCTTATGTAGCAAAGATTTCAAAAGCTTCTGTTCTCTTCTTGTCTGAACTCTTTATTGTCCACTTTTCACGCCTTTACAAAGCTGCACTCCATACAAATGTCTTCAGAATAGACTATTAACATTTAAATTTATAGTCAATGTTAACAAAGTTCTCTTTTACAGGAAGCCTTTTCTTGCCATTGCTAGTCTGCATTTCATAACCATCATCAGTTATTTTACTGCCCAAATAGCAAAATTCATGGACTACTTTCAGTGTCTCATTTTCTATTCTCATTCTTTTAGCACCTCCTGATTTAATGTGACTACTTTACATTACCCTTACTTTTGCTTTGCTTTTGTTGATGTTCAACTTATATCCTCCTGCCAGGGCACTGTCTATTCTGTTCAACTGCTCTTCCAAGTCCTTTGCTGTCTCTGACATAGCTACAATGTCTTTTAGAAACCTCAAAAGTTTTTATTTCTTCTACATGAACTTTAATTCCATCTCCAAATATTTTCTTTGGTTTCCTTTACTGTTTGGCTCAGTATACAGTTTGAATAACCTCAGGCATAGGCTACAACCCTGCCTCACTTCCTTCTCAACAACTGCTTCCCCTTTCATGCTCTTTCTCTTTAATTTCAAAGGGTGTGCATTGTCAAGAGCTTTCTTTAAGTTTACAAATGCTATAAATGTAGGTTTTTGAAACCTACCTTCCAAGAAATGTCATTGGATCAGTGTTGCCTCGTACGTTCTTAAACTTCTCCAGAACCCAAACTATCTTCCCAAAGGTTGGCTTCTACCATATTTTCCATTTTAAACTGATAGTTTGGTAATATTCACACCTGCCATTTGAATTATTACATTTTTCTTGAAGTCTGGTAGTGGAAAAGTTTCATTATGTTTGGCTCTCCCAGTTATATTAGTAATTCTAAGGAAATGTTGTCTACTCCACAGGCCTTGTGTCAACTTTAGGCACACGTGTTCTGTCAGATTCCTCTTGCCGCATCATATCTCCCATCTCATCTTCATCTGCTTACTCTTCACTTTCTGTAGTATTGCCTTCTGGTTCATTTCCCCTGTACAGCCCCGCCTTCCACATTTCAGCTGTCTCCAAAGGAATTGCAGGTGGTGGGGTGTTAGCGCAGGGGTGAGGAGCTTTTAGAGGTGCCCCCCCTTTTGAATGAATCAAAAACTATGGTTTCTAGCGAACATGTTTCCTCATACAGAATTAAACTACATCACATTTCTTACAAAAATTGTGTTATTAATTTTTTTCTGTAGAACTAGTAGTACCTGCATTGGACCAAATGAGAAAATCACCCTTATTTAATAGTGTTTAATGGTATAAAATTAAGGTTTGTTGTTGTGTGAAGTACTTTAAGAACAAATATTAAAATTGTGTACTACATCTAAGTACAGTGCAGCCACATTATGGGATGAATTTTGTTCTGGAGGTGTAACATGTTGGAGATTTGGGGGGGATATAGAATTGCAGTGGAAGGTTGTGAATTTCCTTCCTTCATAAGTTCGCAAACTGATAAGTGAACAGGTCATTCCACACTCTGTTTACTCCACTGCGTCTCAAGAAGTAACTGCGAGGCTTTTCACAAAATTATACCAATGCTCACAGTGTGCAGTGTGTAGATGTGCTTGGGGGTGGGGGTTGTTTTCCACAGAGTGCATTAACATTACAAGGAGTAAAGATATGAGTTACTAATAATACTAATTCAAGAAATATATATGGACAAGAGTCTTCATCTGCACACTCTTGCACTTTGCTAGAGGGTAAATTTATCTTAGTCATCCTATACAGCACCTGTAGCATTCTTCTGGGAAAGGCAGCTTCCCCCAAACACAAATGCTGCTTGCTTTTCAGTTTACAGGCGAGCCTTATCTCCCAGCGTTTCCTGTCCAGTTCTCTTATGTGAGTAGGCAAAACATCTTCACTGAGATCATGTTTATATGGGGGAGTTATTTTCAGTTTATTAAATGAGTATTATTTGCTGTTGCTAAGCGAGATTCTATGTAAAATACATTCCAAAGGCACCTTACTGTTGTCTATCATAGACAGCTGATTTTTAAGCTGTGTGATTGTGCAGTAGTCACTTGCTGGTGCATTAATGAATGGCCAGAAACATGCAGAACTTAACTTTATCATTCCTTGCACTGTGAAAATTACACCAGACAGTGATAATGGAGACAATGAGATGGACATTGTTGAACTGAACAGTGTGTAACTCTTGGGACAGGCTCTTCAGTATGGTTAATAGCTGACAGCTCCAGCTGTTAATGTTTTTTTACATAATAGCTCACTTAACAACAGTAAATAGTAAACTGAAACTAACTTCACTATATAAACATGAGTTAAGTTATTTTGTCTACTAACATAAGAGAGCTGGACAGAAAATACTGGGGAGTTAACAGTCTGTCTGTAATCTGAAAAGTGACCAGTGCTCATGATGTGGGAAATTGTCTTTTCCAGAGGAACACTACAGCTGCTGTACAGGATGACTAAGAATCAATTTCACCTCTAGCTCTGTAGAACAAGCAGCAGCAGCAGCAGCTTTACTCATCCATAGATCTCTTTTTACAAGGATATAGGACATGTCAAACTATTTACAAGTTTAGACCAATTTAAAATAAGCTAATTCATATACACATACATTTACAGACTTCTAGTTAGAGACAATCATCAGATTTACTCCTGGTATACAATACTTTTTTTACAAATAACTTATCAAATAATGTAATGCCACACTGTTAACTCATATCTCACCTTCAGCACTGTACGCAGTATACACACATTGTTTCATAACACCTCACTCCACACACACACACACACACACACACACACACACACACACACACACACTGGTGATCTGTGGGCTATTTTCTGAAGGGTAAGTTGTTCTAGAAAAGGGGAAAAAGAAGGAAAAAAACATAGTGTAAAGGTGTTATGTGGAATGATGGATGTTTCATAATTATTATTGCTATTTACTTCTCTCTCTCTCTCTCTCTCTCTCTCTCTCTCTCTATATATATATATATATATATATATATATATATATATATATATATTTTTACCAAACCCCTACTCTGTTTTATCTAAGTAATCCTTCAATGTATGAAATGTATTGCATAACAGGTACTTTTTAGCTGCCTTTTTAAATAAGTGTATTTTTGCAATTTCTTCTATCTCTTTTGGTAATTTTTTGTACAGTTTTATTCCTTGGTAGAAAATGCTGTTTTGAGTTTTATGTTTATTTTTTCTTGGCAAATGTAAGTTGTGTCTAGCTCTTGTTCCATGGTCATGGATAGAACTCTTTGTGCAGTAATTACCAATGTTATTTTTGATGTGTACAACTGACTGGTAAATGTATTCATACGGAGCAGTTAATGAGCTCGACTACCATTTTTGGTTATGATTCTTATGGCTGTGTTTGAAAATTGTGTTCATAATTTGTGCATTTGTTCCCCAAAAAAGAATGCCATAGCTAAGCACTGAGTGTACATATGAATAGTATGTAACTAAAAGACACTACATGTTACACATTGATGATAGGATTCTAAGGGCATAACATGCTGATGACATTCTGTTTGCAAATACCTTTGTGTGGTCACACCACTTCAACTGAGAATCAGTATTCATTCCTAGAATTTTTGCAATTGTTACACAGTCTGTAGAGGTGCCATCTATGTTTAATTTAACATTGTCATTTTCCCTCTTCAAACTGAAATTCATGGCATTAGTTTTCTTTATGTTCAATGTCACTTTATTGCTTATTGACCAATCGTAAACTTCCTTGAGAGCTTCATTAGCTTTTTGAGAATGGTGACAGCAGGGAAATGGGCCAGTAATTTTCTATATCCTCTACATTACCTTTCTTAAGCAAAGGTTCAACTCTTGCCTCTTTTAACTGCTCTGGAAATGTCCCTGATGTGAAGGATTCATTTATTATATTTGTTAAGGGGTCTTGTATAATCTCTAAGCATTGTTTCAGTACACACATTGGTAATAAATCTAAGTCTGCTGACTTTTTATTTTTTAGTGTTTGAACAGTTTTATTGACTTCATTCTCTGCAGTTGGAAGTAATATCATTGTATTTAGTGCAGCATTATTTACAGGTATTATATTTGTTTTGGGGAATTTTTGCTGTAATTTCTCTGCAATTTTTGAAAAATGCTCATTTACACAGTTTGCTAAGTATTGTGGATCATTTATTACCTTATCCCCCTCCCTTAGCAGTATGTTATTTTGCATTTTTTTACCTCTCCCCATTTTCTTTTTTATAACATCCCAGACTGCTTTGCTTTTATTCTCTGCATTATATATTACTTTCTCATTAAATGACCTTTTTGAAGTAATCAGCATCTTCCTATAGATCTTTTTGCATCTGTGATAGAAATTTAAAAATTCTGGATCATTCCAACTCATTTTCATGGAACTGGGTATTTAAGTGTTTGGGAGAACTTCTTAATAGCTGCTGTTATCCATAAGTTTTTGTGAGATGTTGATACAGACATGCACACTTTTGGAAATGCCATTTCAAAGTTCAATTTAAATAATGTGGAGAATTTAGAGAATTTCTTATTCACATTGGTTTCCTTATACACTTCATCCCAGCTTTGTTTTGCTGGTTCCTTTGAAAAATCTTGTATTTTGATTTCTGATAGATGTCATTTGTAGGCTTGTAGTTCAGGGAATGATTCAATGCCTGATTTTACTGTTGTAATTTGAGAGAGATGGTCTGATAGTCCAAGATCTTTTACAGCTACATCACATTTTTCCCTATCCATGTTTGTGGCCACATTGTCAGTAACTGATGCAGTCGTTGTAGTAACCCTTATTGCACAATTGATGAATAGGGACATGCCAAAACTTTGAAGGCTATTTATATATTTATGAGGGTGCTGCTGGATTCATTTGTGATATTAGTGTTGATGTTAGTGTCCCCACACAGAATTATGTTGACCTTTGTACTTGAGACTGTATCTAGAACTTCTGTTAATTTATTGAAAAAGTGTCCACACTACCACTGGGAGATCTGTACACACATAAAATGATTAATTTCTTGGTGATATCAAGCCCTGTTAAATCAATAGCTGATATTTCAAAGTGTTTGTCTTCACTTGTTGTACTGAGGTCATGTTTCGATTTGAACTGTGTTCCTTTTCTGATATAAATGCATGATCCTTCACCCCTTGAAGTAGTTCTGCAGTAAGAGTTTGCCCTTTCATACGATGATAACACTATGTGTTGAATTTCTGTCTCTCTACACCAGTGCTCAGACACACAAACTACGATGCAGTTCAAAGATTGGAGCTCAACTTCTAATAGTTGTATTTTATTTTTTATTGATTGCATGTTTTGATGGAGGATTGTGAAGTCTGTCAAATGCCCCATGTTATTCTTTCCAATTGTTTGTTTTTCTTTGTGACATCTGGTATGTGTGATATTTGGAGTGTTAAAGTCTGTCTTGTGAGTGATTGTTTCAGTATTTTTTTAAAGTGCTGGATATATTCTTTAGGCAGGTGAACCTGTTGTCTGGGTTTATCCTAAGAAAGTCTTGCTTTTTCCTACCCATGACAACAGGTATTTGACCATGTGTGGCCCGAGACCCACCCCCAATACTTTCATGAATCACCTGTACCAATCTTCCCTTCCAGTCCTGCTTAAGTGTAGGCCACGCCTAGTGAAACCACATCTGTTGATAGTCCCAAGGGCACCATAGAAACATGAGCAAAGTTGGCTGCCCTCAGAGCCATCTGTAACCCCACAGTGATTCGCCTCACAGCTCCATCAAGGTGTGGCCGATCATGACGCCCAAACAGATCAACAAAGTGTATGTTGGTGCCATGAGTCAGAGAAGCTATCTTGTGCAGGTCATCACCTATATCATATGCCCCATCCCTGTCTGAATTGTTTCCCGCCCCACCCACTGTTACTACATGGTCCTCTTTTGTAAAGTCCTTATATAAAGACCCTGCATAAAGCCCTGCATTTGGCTTGAAGATAGTGGTGGCCTGGTACACTGCTCCTAAACTTTTCTCTAACTGAGGGCCTACACCTTGCCCATGGCTACTACCTAGCAGCAGCACTTTTTTCTTCCTAACACTTTGTACACTCCTAGGCTTCTTGGCCTCATTCTACCTGAGGCTCTTCTCCACTTAACTCTGTACGTGGTAGATAACTGTTTTTGGTGTTGATGATAAAACTGTCAGAACGTGTTCTCTTTCTTCCTGTCCTCCTGCCAGCTGCCAGTTCTCAACCACCTCCACACACACCCCCCCCTCCCACCTCCCTTGATCCTTATCAGTTCCTTCCTTTCTTCCTCCAACTGTGCCTGAAGGGCACAGATTTTCCTTTCCTGTTCCCCAGTCAAAATGTTCCTACTGCATACTCTGCAGTTCCAGGAGAGGGCCTCTTCTGTTCTCCCAACATTCTCCCCATTCTACCCCTCACCCCCACCCCCAACCTCACCCACACCCTCACCCCCTATGAAAATATTTCCTACAAGATTGGCAACAAATCCCTTTGCTCAGTATCTTATAACAGCTCCCACATTTCTCACTCGTGGTCAGTTTCGAAAGAATAATTAAATTTAAAGAATGTCTTAAATTTTCTAAGGACGCACAGTACATTGCCAGTAATTCATGAGGCACACTATGGAGGCTCAGTATAACATAGTGAAACACCCAGCAATTTCTCCCTGTGACATAATGGGATGGATAGTGGGGAATCATCTGCTCACTCTTCTGTTGGAAGACCTATGAATGAGGAAAGTGCACATCTACAATCTGGCAACCTACCTTCTTTCACACTTTTCCAACCCCCCCTCCCCTTTCCACTCTGTTACACCTCCAGAAGACTCTTCTTCCTTTAATACAACTGTGCTGCAATTAGATGTGGTACACAAATTTCGTATTTGTCCTTAACTCACTTCATTTAACAACAAACATAAATTTTGTAACATTAAGACATTATTTTTAATAAACTGCAATTTTTCCATCACCTGCTACAACGGAACTGCTAGTCTTAGAAAAAAGAGGAATAGGACCTTTTTGTTGGAAGTTTAATGTAGTTTCAATTTTGTTCTGGGAAACGTTTTCAGTAGAAGCCACAGTTCTCAAATTATTAAAGAAAAATGTAAAAAAAAGATTATCGTTAAAACCCCCACTCCACCCCCCACACCAACCTACTCACACCCACCTCTTGGACTTAGTATGTTATTCGTGGGACTCCCTCCTACCATTGTACAAAAATTAATGACTACACAATTTTTCCCCTATTTGACCTTTTTTTTTTCCTTTTACCCATTTCATCCTCCTCTTCCTTTACTATTTCGACCCTCAAAGTTACCCATTCATTTTCAGCTGTATTCCTTTCCCCCGTCTGAGTCAACCATTGCCTAATGCTCCCTCTGAAATTCTCAACTATCTCTGGTTCTTCAATGTACCCAAGTCCCACCTTGTAGCAACTTCTTCAGTTTTAACTATAGTTCACAACTACTAAATTGTGGTCAGAGTCCACTTCTGCCCCCTGAAAAGTCTTATATTTTAAAATACAGTTGAGAATCTGTGTCTTACCATTATATAATCAATCTGAAACCTTCCAGTGTCTCCAGGTTCCTTCCATCTATACAGCATTATTTCATGATTCTTAATGCGGCTATCAGTGATGATTTCATATTGTTCTGTGTAAAATTCTGCCAGGTGTTTTCCTGTTTCATATCTTTCCCCCCAATCTGTATTCTCCTACTATTTTTCCTTCTCTTGCATTTCCTACTATCGAATGCCATTCCACCATCACAGCTAAATTTTCTTCTCCCTTAACTAGCTTAATAATTTCTGTTACCTCATCACACATTCTGTCAATAGTGTCATCATGTGTGCTGCTAGTTGGCATATAAACTTGTACCACAGTGTAGGGGCTTCATGTCTACAATAATATGTTCACGATTCGTTTTACAGTAGCGTACCCACATTTATATTTTCTTTTTCTTTATTAGACCCACTTCTGCACTACCCCTATTTGAGCTATGTGTATGTTAATACCATCTTTTGGAACTGTAATAGTAGACGACATCTGTATCACTTTATTTTGAACCATTGTCAGTAGTCATGTAGCAGTAAGGGTTTCCTTACAGTTCTGTTTGCTAAGATCGCGGACAATTCTCACGCTTTAATTTACTTCTATAACCAGTATTAAATTATTATCATTAATCATGGCTTTTTGTTTGTAACTTCATTCTTAACATTCTTCTACACCTATGTGATTGTCTTTTGTTTTGTCTTTGTTTTGGTGGTTGTGGGAGTGTCTGCTATTGTTCTCTCTCTCTCTCTCTCTCTCTCTCTCTCTCTCTCTCTGTGTGTGTGTGTGTGTGTGTGTGTGTGTGTGTGTGCGTGCGTGCGTGCGTGCACGCGCGTGCGCCTGGCGTGGGAGGGGGGGGGGGGGGGGTGCTTAATTGTGTATTTCTTATTTTTGTGTGTGTGTGTGTGTGTGTGTGTGTGTGTGTGTGTGTGTGTGTGAGAGAGAGAGAGAGAGAGAGAGAGAGAGAGAGAGCGAGCGAGGGGGGGGGGGGGGGGGAGGTAGCTAGTATGTCCTAACTTCCGTGTGTAAGTTGTTATTCACTGTGGTAAGGTGGTGGATGTTCTAGGATGTGTACATTGCCAAATTTTTTTTGTGCTTATTTTGTAGTGTATAAAGGCATTGCTAAATATCTACAATATGTGTAATAGTTTAAGTAATGTTTGGTTGCTAATGTTTGTGTGTTTTATTTTTATAATTCCCTTTTGGATGTGGAAGTTTTCTTGTAGGGTTAGGAGACGTTTCTTGTCATTGAATATGGCTATTTTCCTCTCTGTTTTTATTGTGGTAGGCTGGAGATTTTCTTTTCGGACATGTCATGCACACGTTGAATGATGAGTACCATATTTCCATGCTCTTTCACACTCTTTGTGCCTTATTCCAAATGTTGTGCTGATCTGAATAAGTATATAACATCACCTATTCCACTAAGACAGTAAATTCAACTTCAGTGTAACAGTTTCGATGCTCTATACTTAATAGAGACCAGCAGAACATTTGAAGTAAGGTGTAAAAAATGTAAGAGAACATGGAAATGTGGCATGTGCCATTCAACATTTACAGAACATCTCTGACAAGAAAACTGCCAGCCAACACAATAGAAACAGACATGAAAATAGATTCCGTTGCAAAAAAATCCCATTAGCTTACAAGAAAACTTCCAAATCCAAAAGGCATTAACTCTTCGATGGAGTCATAAATTATTTTCTGTTCTTCATTGCTATTTGGCATTGGTAAATATATTTATTTATTATTATATATAAAAACAAAGATGAGGTGACTTACCGAACAAAAGCGCTGGCAGGTTATTTGTGTGTCTATCGACCTGCCAGCGCTTTTGTTCGGTAAGTCACCTCATCTTTGTTTTTATATATAATTTTTCCCACGTGGAATGTTTCCTTCCATTATATTTATTTATTATTATGTCAACTGGGCTAACTTTTGGTTTAAATCCTTAAATTTTTTGCTCACTTGTCTGCTTACTACGCACAGTCCGTCATTTCATAGCTCTCTAGTTCATAATTCTGCCTTCTGTAGTAAAGATAGGAACTGGGATTGCTATGTTTGGATGTGAACTGAGTTGGTGACCCTTCGCTCACAGTTCCAGGTGGTGCTGGCTTTACTCGTGGAGCTTGAGTTCATCACCAGTAGACACCACTGTAGGGATCCGGATGTGGGGATCCAAGGGACATCCAGCACATCCCATCGGTTACTGCCTGCATTGCGGTTGACCCCTCACTTGTGGTTGAGTGGGAGGTCATTTCCAGTTGCGGCAGACAGCGAAAGACTTTCCAAGGGGCTAGTCAAAAGGCATCCTCCGTTTGTCTGACAAACAAGTTTTAGGCAGTGTCTGTGGCCCTTAAAGATCCTGAACCAGATGCAGTCATTTGTCCTGTTTCAGAGGAAGCTTCTCAGTCTACAAGATCTGGACAGTCAAAGAGGGTAGGCTTACTGGTATTTGGAGCTCCAATGTTAGGCACGTAATAGGGTCTCTTAGGGATATCTCTGCCAAGGAGAGGAAGAAGTCCAGTTAGCACTCTGTGTGCGTACTAGGAGAGTCATCCCAGATGTGGAACAAGTGCTTCTGTATGTTATAAAAAGCAGAGGGTGCAGCCAGCCAATTGCAAGTGGGTGGCTCATGTTGGTTCTCATAATATCTGTCACTTTGGACCAGAAAAGATTCTCTGTTATTTTAAGCACCTATCTGAAGTGGAAACGAGTGCCAGTCATGCTTGCAAGATTAAGGCGGATCTCACTGTCTATAGCATCGACAACAGAACCGGCTTTGGACCTTTGGAACACAGCCAAACAGAGGATCTGAATCAGAGGCTCAGACAGTTCTGTAGCCCTGTAGGCTGCAGATTCCTTGATTTGCACCATAGAGTGATGGTGTTTCAAGTTCCGTTTAATATATCAGGAGTTCGTTACACTCAGGAAACTGGTAGTGGGTGACTTTTTAGGTTAGAGGGTCTTGGGAAAGTACAGGAGGGGCTTGAGTTTCAAATGGTGCAGGAAAAACACAGGATGAGGGTAGATCCAGCAATAATTGCTATTGTAGTTTTAAATTGTCATAGCTGTGTTGGGAAGTAACTAGTGCTCCAAGAGCTAATACAAAACACTGAAGCTCTAATCGTTGCCGAGATTGAAAGCTGACTGAAGCTGGAGATAAGTTCAACCAAAATTTTTCCGAAGAAGCTAATGGTGTTCAGGAAGAATAAATTACATACAGGTGGTAGTGGAGAGTTTATGATGTAGTGAAATAAAGTAGTTTCTACGAGTTAGTAGTGGTAGAGGTTATTCCTTTTACAGAACATTCATGGACATAGCAAACACTGTTGTACAACCAACTGAATCTCTGGTGCTGGCAGTGTAAATTCCAGAGAGTCTGATGATGCTCTTGTAATACTATAGAACAAAACTAGTCAGTAAATCATACTTGTTGTGACTTGTGGCAGTCCTGAAAAACTTAGGTACCCCACTCATACAATGATAGTTGGTGGTGAATACCATCTACCCCAGATATGTCGGCAAATGTTCGTGTTTAAAGTCCATGAAACACAAAATGTCATCAAAAAATTGTGGACCTCTTAGCAACAAATAATCTTGAACAAACGAGAGCATCATGGTGGGTGCAGGGATTAGTGACCACAAAGTTGTTGCAGTGAGACTGAATACTGTGGCATCCAAATACACCAAAAATTAACACAAAATATATCTGCTTAAAAAAGTAAGTAAAAATAGGCTTGACGTCTTGCTAAGAAACAGTGTCCACTCCTTCCAGACAAACTGTATAAGCATAGACCAGATGTGGCTTAAACCAAGGAAGTAATGTTGATGGCAACTGAGATATACATATATCAAATAAATTGCTAAGAGATGGTATTGTACCTTCATAGTACACAGAACATGTCAGGAGTCTGTGACAGCAGCAACAAAAACAGTATGCAAAATTTAAAAAAACACAAAATGTCGATGATTGGCCATGTTATATTGGAGTTTAAAACCATGTGTGGACTTGAATGTGAGATGCTTTTAATAGTTCCCACAATTAAACTCTGTCTCAAAATGTGGCAGAAAATCCCAGTCTGGTCATATGTAATTTACACTGTCGGCAAGACACAGTAAGCACCTTCATTACCTGATAGCAGTGTTACAGATGACAGTGCCACTAAAGTGAGGTTTTGGAAATTGCTACATCAAGGAAAATGAAGTAAATTTTCCAGATTTTGAATCTGGAACAGCTGATAATAAGAGCAACTTAGAAGTAGATACCCTTGGGGGTATTGAAGCACCTTAAAGCACTTAATAAAAGCAAGTCCTCCAGTCCAGATTGTATACCAGTTAGGTTCCTTTCAGAGTATGCTGATACAGTAGCTCTGTATTTAGCAATCATATACAATTCCTTGCTCAACAAAAGATCTGTACCTAGAGAATGGAATGGAAACCTGTACAGATCACAACAATACTCAAGAAAGGAAATAGGAGTAGTCTGCTGAAGTATAGAGCCATATCATTGACATAGATTTGTAATAGGATTTTGGACACACACTGTGTTCGAACATTGACATACACTGCGTTCGAACATTAAGAATTACCTCAAATAAAACAATCTGTTAACACATAGCACAGATTCAGAAAATATTGTTCTTGCAAAACACAACTAGCCCTTTATTCATACGAAGTAATGAGTGCAATTCACAGGGGATCTCAAATTGATTCCATATTTCTTTATTTCCAGGAGGCTTTTGATGCGATACAATACCTTGCAATCGATCAGATTTCATAAATACGGAGTATCATCTCAGTTGTTCAACCGTGTTCAGGACTTCCTGTGAAAAAGGTTACAATTCATAGTAATTGGTGGAAAGTCATCAAGTAAAATAAAAGTGATGTCTATGTAAACAATGTAGGAGACATCTGAGCAGCCCTCTTAGATTGTCTGCAGATGATGCTGTCATCAGTAGTGTAGTAAAGTCATCAGTAGATCAAAACCATTTGCAAAAGGATTTACACAAGATATGTGTATGGTATGAAAAATGTCAATTGTCTCTAAATAATGAGAAGTGAGAGATCATCGACATGAGTACGAAAAGGAATCCTTTAAATTTCGGTTCCATGATGTATCACACAAATCTTGGTTGCATGATAAATAATTAGGGATTACAATTATGAATTACTTAAATTTGAACAATGACATAGACAATTGTGTTGGGAAAATGAACCAAAGGCTGCATTTTAATGGCAGAACATGTAGAAAATGCTACAGGTCTACTAAAAAGACTGCATACACCATGCTTGTCTAGCCTCTTCTGGAGTGCTGCTACGTATTATGGGACCCAAATCATGTGGGATTGACAGATTGCATTAAAAGAATACAAATAAGGGCAACTTGTTTTAAATTTTCATAAAATAGGGAAAAGTGTCACATGGGTATGATAAACGAGTTAAGGCTTTTTCGTTGCAGTGAAATCTTTTCATGAAATTTCAATCTCTGTCTCTCTGCTTAGAAGGCGAAAATATTTTGTTGGTGCCCACCTACAAAGTGAAAAATCAGAGGAATCAGAGCTTGCACTGGAAAGATTAAATTGTTCATTTTACTAACATTGTGTTAGAGAGTGGAACAGTGGAGAAAAAGGCTGAAGGTGGCTCAATGGACCATCTGCCAGGCACGTAATTGTGAATTGCAGAGTAGTCATGTGAATATAAATATCAATGCCAAGGTTTGCATTACAACTTAGTCTTTCTGGCCAGCTGTATGGCAGGTTCAAAAGACTTGCTGAAAGGAAGCATGGATAAAGAGCAGTAAAAAGGGGAATGATGACTTGCTTAACATTAAAATTGAGAATGATGCAGTAGTGGAAGAAATGAAAGAATTGTCCTACCTAAGAATCAGGCTTACACAGGTGGCTGAAACACTGCAGGTATCAGAAATAGAGTGGCACAGGCAATGAAAACTTTGAATAAAATCTTTTTGGTTTTCAAAGCACATCATTTTGAACACAATACTTCAGCTTTCATGGAGAAGAAATAAAAATGAGGATATAATATGAACATCAACAAAAGCAAAATGAGGATAATGGAATGTAGTTGAATTAAATCGGGGTGATGCTGTGGGAATTAGATTAGGAAATGAGATGCTTAAAGTAGTAAATGAGTTTTGCCATTTGGGGAGCAAAATAACTCATGAAGGTCAAAGTAGAGAGGATATGAAATGTAGACTGGCAATGGCAAGGAAAACGTTTCTGAAGAAGATAAATTTGTTAACATTGAGTATAGATTTAAGTGTCAGGAAGTCGTTTCTGAAAGTATGTGTGTGGAGTGTAGCTGTGTATGGAAGTGAAACATGGACAATAAATACACTCCTGGAAATGGAAAAAAGAACACATTGACACCGGTGTGTCAGACTCACCATACTTGCTCCGGACACTGCGAGAGGGCTGTACAAGCAATGATCACACGCACGGCACAGCGGACACACCAGGAACCGCGGTGTTGGCCGTTGAATGGCGCTAGCTGCGCAGCATTTGTGCACCGCCGCCGTCAGTGTCAGCCAGTTTGCCGTGGCATACGGAGCTCCATCGCAGTCTTTAACACTGGTAGCATGCCGCGACAGCGTGGACGTGAACCGTATGTGCAGTTGACGGACTTTGAGCGAGGGCGTATAGTGGGCATGCGGGAGGCCGGGTGGACGTACCGCCGAATTGCTCAACACGTGGGGCGTGAGGTCTCCACAGTACATCGATGTTGTCGCCAGTGGTCGGCGGAAGGTGCACGTGCCCGTCGACCTGGGACCGGACCGCAGCGACGCACGGATGCACGCCAAGACCGTAGGATCCTACGCAGTGCCGTAGGGGACCGCACCGCCACTTCCCAGCAAATTAGGGACACTGTTGCTCCTGGGGTATCGGCGAGGACCATTCGCAACCGTCTCCATGAAGCTGGGCTACGGTCCCGCACACCGTTAGGCCGTCTTCCGCTCACGCCCCAACATCGTGCAGCCCGCCTCCAGTGGTGTCGCGACAGGCGTGAATGGAGGGACGAATGGAGACGTGTCGTCTTCAGCGATGAGAGTCGCTTCTGCCTTGGTGCCAATGATGGTCGTATGCGTGTTTGGCGTCGTGCAGGTGAGCGCCACAATCAGGACTGCATACGACTGAGGCACACAGGGCCAACACCCGGCATCATGGTGTGGGGAGTGATCTCCTACACTGGCCGTACACCACTGGTGATCGTCGAGGGGACACCGAATAGTGCACGGTACATCCAAACCGTCATCGAACCCATCGTTCTACCGTTCCTAGACCGGCAAGGGAACTTGCTGTTCCAACAGGACAATGCACGTCCGCATGTATCCCGTGCCACCCAACGTGCTCTACAAGGTGTAAGTCAATTACCCTGGCCAGTAAGATCTCCGGATCTGTCCCCCATTGAGCATGTTTGGGACTGGATGAAGCGTCGTCTCACGCGGTCTGCACGTCCAGCACGAACGCTGGTCCAACTGAGGTGCCAGGTGGAAATGGCATGGCAAGCCGTTCCACAGGACTACATCCAGCATCTCTACGATCGTCTCCATGGGAGAATAGCAGCCTGCATTGCTGCGAAAGGTGGATATACACTGTACTAGTGCCGACATTGTGCATGCTCTGTTGCCTGTGTCTATGTGCCTGTGGTTCTGTCAGTGTGATCATGTGGTGTATCTGACCCCAGGAATGTGTCAATAAAGTTTCCCCTTCCTGGGACAATGAATTCACGGTGTTCTTATTTCAATTTCCAGGAGTGTAGTTTAGACAAGAAGAGAATAGAAGTTTTCGGAATGTGATGCTACAGAAGAATGATGAAGATTAGATGAGTAGATCACGTAACTAATGAGGAGGTATTGAATAGAATTGGGGAGAAGAGAAATTTGTGGCACAGCTTGACTAGAAGAAGGGATCAGTTGGTAGGCCATATTCTGAGGCATCAAGGGATCACCAATTTAGTATTGGAGGGCAGCGTGGAGGGTAAAAATCGTAGAGGGAGACCAAGATCTGAATACACTAAACAGATTCAGAAGGATGTAGGTTGCATTAGGTACTGGGAGATGAAGAAGCTTACACAGGATAGAGTAGCATGTAAACTGCATCAAACCAGTCTCTGGACTGAAGACCGCAACAGCAACAATAACAACTACTTCAGCTTTCATCAGATGTCTTTCCCATCCCTATCATGAGTAAAGCTACTAATTTCCAGGTTCAGCATGGTGCTCCGCATGCATAGATAGTTCAGCAACATCTGAAACCTTCCAGAGGAGAGCTGAAATAATGCATGTGCGGGAAGAGTAGGTTGGCAACTTTCTGGCAGCTTCAGTACACTGGAGAGCTGAATAACATCAGGTGGTGCAAGATGCCAGTACTACATCTGAAATGGCTGATCTTGGTTTACAATGTATGCATTATTTCAGATTTCCTCTGGCAGTTTGTAGGTGCTGCTGTCTGACCTATATAAATGGAAAACCATGCCAACCCTGGCTGTCCGTAGTTCTGATCCTGATGAAGATGATGTAGGATACAGCTGTCTAAAGCTCAGGTTCTGTTCAAATTGATGCCACTTGCAAACCTAGATTATTAAATTTTTTATATTTTGAAAGATCATGGTTGTAATAGTTGGGTAGACATAGAAGATTAACAAAACTATCCTCACTCCGGATACACAAGCTGCTGCATTACCAACCAATGAGGAGTCCTCATTGTCACTTGGTTGCAGATTATAGGCAACATAGATAGATTCCAAACAAAAAAATGATGATAGGGAGAAAAATAAGAGCAAATCTAAAAGTCAGTATGGCAATGAAACTTACATGGCAAAGTACTAGAAATAAAAAAAAAAATACATTTAATCCAATCAATTGAATAAAAAAAATCAACTCTTTTGATTAGATTTAGAAATGAAAAACTAAGAATGAAAAAAATTCACTATATTTGACGAGATTTGACTCTACACCCTTCTACATGTCAGGATTGTATGCTAACCATTGAACTATGCCACAACACTTGGCTAAATGGGTATATTTATAACTGTGGTGAACCAGTCGCAACGATGAATTGCAGCTTTCAAAAATTTGGCTTCACGCAATTTCGTACAAAGCTTATCTAATGTAAGCCGATCTCTAGGATTATGGTAATTGTATATGTGACACTGAATCACGCCTTGGAAGTCTCCAGTAGTGTTTAGTTAGTGCTGCCTATGAAATCTGTGTATTTCTTTGGCATCATTTTGTGTGTGTGTGGGTGGGTGGGTGGGTAGGTGGTTGGGTGGATGGATGGATGGATGGTTTTTGATGTAGATATCATGTGTGGTGAAATTTGAAATAAAAGTGCCAGATCCATTATTCGGGATCCAAACACATCAAGAAAGCCAGACAAGAAATTGGAAGTGAACTGACCAATTTTAGTGGCAATTTAGCAACAGTGAACAGCTTGGGCTTGATGTTGGTTGGAGGAACTCAACTCCAACGTGTGAGGTGTGAACCATCAAGTAATTTTAATTGTACTATAGTCAAAATGGCTGTATGAATGCTTGACAGTGACTGTCATATAGATACTTGAATAAGAAAACAGCTAAGTAATCTGTCATCATCATCCTGGACAGTTTCCAGCCTCTGGCCGGGTCTGTATGGAACATAGGCCTCTCCATTGTCTTCTATCTTGCCACCATCTCTCCGCCTTCACCTTGGTCCAGTCTTCTCCTTTCTTCTGGACGCATTCATCTACTCCTTTCAGCCATCTGTCTCTCGGTCGTGCTGTTGGTCTCTTTCCTCCCAGTTTCACCTTGTGTATTCTCCTGGGTATCCTTTTCTCCTCCATTCTCTTAACGTGTCCATACCAGCTAAGTAATCTGTACAGAATATTTTTATGATTATAATCATTGTTGTCATTATATGTGCAAGTAGCCCTTTACTTTTTCTGCAGTGGTCTCTCTTATTAATGTGATTGTCATAGTAAATGAAGTCAGATGAAGACTGTGTAGGAAAGCAGGAAATTGATAGCAGCAAAAGTCATCACTGTATTGTGAGACAAAACCTTGAATTTATGCCTCTCCTCATCCCCCTCCCAAACTCAGATGGTAAGTGGTTGCTGCTGTCATGTTTTGCATATATATGTTTAAAATGGCTACTTTGTTTTTGACATTATAAACTCTTAATACCTCTACAATGGTCACAAAAATGCAAGTGGTTTTTATTCAATGCCAAAACAACAATCTTAGTTTGACACATGCTGAGAATGTCATGTACATTGTAGAATTCCAGGATTCATTAGAGAAATTTATTTTCTGTATAATGTAGCATACTAATTTACAAGACTTGTATTAATGTACTTTGTGAAAGAAGGCTTATGTTGCATTATTTAGATGCACTAAAAAAATAGAAATTCTTGATTTCCAGGAAAGCAAAAGATGAAATGTTGGAGCTATGTAAGCAAATGGTGAATTATATCAAATACTCTGAATTCAAGAAGTTGGAGATGTAAGTAATATTTTGCTAAATTATATTATTTCGTCCTGTTAAGTGTTCATTTCAGTTGGGGTTTTTGGTCTAATAATGAGACTATCTAGGAATCAGTTATAATGTTTTTTGTATTTAGTCAACTAAAGCAGTTAAATGCGTCTCTCAAAAATTCTTGAAAAAATTGACTTTGACGTTGAAAGTTTAATTCATTACATTTAAGACATTTTTACCTACAGGCCATGTGGCACAGTTGATAGCGTTTGATTGAGATTTGAACCAACAATCCATTGATTATCCCGTTACCAATCTGCACGTCCTCAGAAAACTTCAGACTTGATTTTCTCAAGAACTTTTGAGAGTTTCATTGAACTGCTTTGGCTGACCGATATTTCAGTTCTGAGATTCATATACTACAAACATAAAAATTTACAAAAATCCATTTGCCAAGTGGTCTCCATGCACATTCGTTAGTTTATGGCCACAACTGATCAATGAAATTCATTAATTATTTGTTGCAGTAGAATATCACTATGCATTTTGGACTGGTTTCCATTTTTCCAGCAAAATTAAAAACTTGTTTGCATCAGTGTTAAACATAAAATGCCAGTGTAAAATTATTGTAAACCATTGTGCAGACTTGTGTGTTTCATGTTGATGACTACATTTTGAAACCATGCAGCCACATTGCCTGTGAAAAGCAAATTCATACGTGTAGGATACCTGATATTAAGTGAAAGGATGGACCTGTAAGCTGCACATCATGGCTTTAATATCATTTTTTTCATTAGTACTGCATTTTGTCACTGCTGAAGTGAAATACAAAAAAAGTACAGAATTACTTATGTGTGCATTTGGTTTTATCATCTATGCAACATATAGAAGATCGTCTTTCCCACAGTGCTTGTATGATTGCAGAATGAAGTAATAAGTTGATTAAGACATAATGATATTTTGTAATGTAGAACGTTAATGCCAAATACACTCCTGGAAATGGAAAAAAGAACACATTGACACCGGTGTGTCAGACCCACCATACTTGCTCCGGACACTGCGAGAGGGCTGTACAAGCAATGATCACACGCACGGCACAGCGGACACACCAGGAACCGCGGTGTTGGCCGTCGAATGGCGCTAGCTGCGCAGCGTTTGTGCACCGCCGCCGTCAGTGTCAGCCAGTTTGCCGTGGCATACGGAGCTCCATCGCAGTCTTTAACACTGGTAGCATGCCGCGACAGCATGGACGTGAACCGTATGTGCAGTTGACGGACTTTGAGCGAGGGCGTATAGTGGGCATGCGGGAGGCCGGGTGGACGTACCGCCGAATTGCTCAACACGTGGGGCGTGAGGTCTCCACAGTACATCGATGTTGTCGCCAGTGGTCGGCGGAAGGTGCACGTGCCCGTCGACCTGGGACCGGACCGCAGCGATGCACGGATGCACGCCAAGACCGTAGGATCCTACGCAGTGCCGTAGGGGACCGCACCGCCACTTCCCAGCAAATTAGGGACACTGTTGCTCCTGGGGTATCGGCGAGGACCATTCGCAACCGTCTCCATGAAGCTGCGCTACGGTCCCGCACACCGTTAGGCCGTCTTCCGCTCACGCCCCAACATCGTGCAGCCCGCCTCCAGTGGTGTCGCGACAGGCGTGAATGGAGGGACGAATGGAGACGTGTCGTCTTCAGCGATAAGAGTCGCTTCTGTCTTGGTGCCAATGATGGTCGTATGCGTGTTTGGCGCCATGCAGGTGAGCGCCACGATCAGGACTGCATACGACCGAGGCACACAGGACCAACACCCGGCATCATGGTGTGGGGAGCGATCTCCTACACTGGCCGTACACCACTGGTGATCGTAGAGGGGACACTGAATAGTGCACGGTACATCCAAACCGTCATCGAACCCATCGTTCTACCATTCCTAGACCGGCAAGGGAACTTGCTGTTCCAACAGGACAATGCACGTCCGCATGTATCCCGTGCCACCCAACGTGCTCTAGAAGGTGTACGTCAACTACCCTGGCCAGCAAGATCTCCGGATCTGTCCCCCATTGAGCATGTTTGGGACTGGATGAAGCGTCGTCTCACGCGGTCTGCACGTCCAGCACGAACTCTGGTCCAACTGAGGCGCCAGGTGGAAATGGCATGGCAAGACGTTCCACAGGACTACATCCAGCATCTCTACGATCGTCTCCATGGGAGAATAGCAGCCTGCATTGCTGCGAAAGGTGGATATACACTGTACTAGTGCCGACATTGTGCATGCTCTGTTGCCTGTGTCTATGTGCCTGTGGTTCTGTCAGTGTGATCATGTGATGTATCTGACCCCAGGAATGTGTCAATAAAGTTTCCCCTTCCTGGGACAGTGAATTCACGGTGTTCTTATTTCAATTTCCAGGAGTGTAGATTGAAAATAAAACACATTGTGCTCTTACAGGTAATATCAAAATAATTGATAAGTCTATCAAGAAGTGTGTTTAGTCAGTGACTAGGACATACTGAACTGCACATCATTAAACAGAAAATAAGTGTAACTGGTGACTGTCAGTGGGCAGAAAGTGTATGAAATGTAAGGAAAGAGAACATATGTTGTTTCATGAAAAATTTGCTTTCAGTATCCTTGCAAGCAGTGACTTAGAAATGGTCGCGGTTCTACTGCCACCAGACAGCAACATAATTATGGAGATCATAGGTAATATTTGTAGGTCATGGTGATCAGCCATGACATCTCATGCTAGTAGGGACTGCTTCAATTGACGTCAGTGGGTGGAACCTCTGTCCCTCTACACCCCATAAAGTTAGCAGCACAATGAAGCGTAGGCAGTTGCTGTGTATTTGCTGGAATCCTCTATGAATGATTATTAAAAGTTCTGACAATACCCCCATGCTATTGCTTTGCTTTAATTGCTTTCAGATTGTTATTTGCATTTTTACATCTACATCCGTACTCTGCAACCCTCTACGAAATGCACTGCAGAGGGTTCACCCATATTGTACCAGGTATTAGGGCTTCTTCCCATTCCATTCTGTATGAAGCATGGGAAGAATGACTGCTTGAATACCCCTGTGTATTCTGTAAATAATATAATCATGTCTTCACAATACTTACAGGAGCAATATCTAGGGGCTTGTAGTACATTTCTTAAGTCATCTTTTATAGTCCTGGAAACTTTGCAGGTAGGCTTTCTGGGAATAGTTTGCATCCGTCATGAAATATTTGCTAGTTCTGTTTCTTCTGGATGTCTGACACACTCACCTATGGGTCAAATAAATCCAGGACCATTTCTGCTGCCCTTCTGTGTAAATGTTTAATATCCCCTGTTATTTCTGTTTGGTATGGGTCCCACACTCTTGAGCTATATTCTAGGACAGGTCGTACAAGTGACTTGTAAGTAGTCTACTTTGTAGACTGATTGCATTTCTGTAGTATTCTACCAATAAACCAAAGTCTGCCACCTGCTTTACCTATGACTGACTTATGTGATTGTCTCATTTCGTATCTCTACAAAGTCTTACACCCAGGTATTTGCATGAGTTTATCAGTTTCAACTGTAATCATTAATACTGCAGTCATAGCATATTACATTTCTTTTTCATTTTGTGAAGTGCAAAATTTTATGTTTCTGAACATTTAAATCAAGTTGCTAATCTTGGAACCACATTGAAGTCTTATCTAGATCTGACCGAGTATTTGTGCAATTTTTTTAACAGTACTTCATTATAGATAACTGCAGCGTCTGCAAAAAGTCTGAGGTTACTATATTCATTCTGTTAGTCAGCATCACAACTAATTGCCAAAAATTATACTTTTTCTTAACAATACCCAGTGCATTTTCGTCAGACATTTCGTATGGTGTCAGTGGTGTTGGCTGCAGTTACACTGCCCTTGCTAAATTTAACCTCAGCAACTGTTATTTATCTTACAAGCTCAATGACTTTGTCTGAATTACACTATAATTCAGGCTGCTTATGGGAAACCAACTGGGTGGCGTCTTCAATAATGCCTGCATTTTGACAGGTGAAGGTGCAAAAGGAATGAAATATCGGTAGTAGTCAAAGATGCCACCCAGCTGCATTCTCTTAAGATTTCTGAACATTTTATATGCCAGAGGAAATTCCAATATCACATGACACAATAGTTTCATGTAATAAAAATAAAAAATAAATTGGAAACGGATTGTTTATATATGTGTGTTATGAGCTGTCAAGAATACAAGATGAGCGTAAAATTAAGTACCGTATGAGAGTGCTGATTGGGGGATTGGGCGAGTGAAATTGTTGACAGTGAATTCAAGCAAGATTTAATATCTGCATAAGATTTAGTATTATCTGCCTAATATATCTTAGAATTATATTTTTAACCAAGAGTTCATATTCAGTTCAAGCATTTGTGCATTAAAATGTTCTCTTTGTTTCACTCACTTGATTTTCAATGATTCTATCTACATTTACATTTATACTCTGCAAGCCACCCAACGGTGTGTGTCGGAGGGCACTTTACGTGCCACTGTCATTACCTCCCTATCCTGTTCCAGTCGCGTATGGTTCGCGAGAAGAACGAGTGTCGGAAAGCCTCCCTGCATGCTCAAATTTCTCTAATTTTACATTCATGATCTCCTCGGGAGGTATAAGTAGGGGGAAGCAATATATTCGATACCTCATCCAGAAATGCACCCTCTCGAAACCTGGACAGCAAGCTACACCGCAATGCAGAGCACCTCTCTTGCACAGTCTGCCACTTGAGTTTGCTAAACATCTCCGTAACGCTATCACGTTTACCAAATAACCCCGTGACGAAGCGCGCCGCTCTTCTTTGGATTTTCTCTATCTCCTCCGTCAACCCGACCTGATACGAATCCCACACTGATGAGCAATACTCAAGTATAGGTCGAACGAGTGTTTTGTAAGCCACCTCCTTTGTTGATGGACTACATTTTCTAAGGACTCTCCCAATGAATCACAACCTGGTACCCGCCTTACCAACAATTAATTTTATATGATCGTTCCACTTCAAATCGTTCCGCACGCATACTCCCAGATATTTTACAGAAGTAACTGCTACCAGTGTTTGTTCTGCTATCATATAATCATACAATAATAGATCCTTCTTTCTATGTATTCACAATACATTACATTTGTCTATGTTAAGGGTCAGTTGCCACTCCCTGCACCAAGTGCCTATCTGCTGCAGATCTTCCTGCATTTCGCTGCAATTTTCTAATGCTGCAACTTCTCTGTATACTACAGCATCATCCGCTAAAAGCCGCATGGAACTTCCGACACTATCTACTAGGTCATTTATATATATTGTGAAAAGCAAAGGTCCCATAACACTCCCCTGTGGCACGCCAGAGGTTACTTTAACGTCTGTAGACGTCTCTCCATTGAGAACAACATGCTGTGTTCTGTTTGCTAAAAACTCTTCAATCCAGCCACACAGCTGGTCTGATATTCCGTAGGCTCTTACTCTGTTTATCAGACGACAGTGTGGAACTGTATTGAACGCCTTCCGGAAGTCAAGGAAAATGGCATCTACCTGGGAGCCTGTATCTAATATTTTCTGGGTTTCATGAACAAATAAAGCGAGTTGGGTCTCACACGATCGCTGTTTCCGGAATCCATGTTGATTCCTACAGAGTAGATTCTGGGTTTCCAGAAAAGACATGATACACGAGCAAAAAACATGTTCTAAAATTCTACAACATATCGACATCAGAGATATAGGCCTATAGTTTTGCGTATCTGCTCGACGACCCTTCTTGAAGACTGGGACTACCTGTGCTCTTTTCCAATCCTTTGGAACCTTTCGATCCTCTAGAGAGTTGCGGTACATGGCTGTTAGAAGGGGGGCAAGTTCTTTCGCGTACTCTGTGTTGAATCAAATTGGTATCCCGTCAGGTCCAGTGGACTTTCCTCTGTTGAGTGATTCCAGTTGCTTTTCTATTCCTTGGACACTTATTTCGATGTCAGCCATTTTTTCGTTTGTGCGAGGATTTAGAGAAAGAACTGCAGTGTGGTCTTCCTCTGTGAAACAGCTTTGGAAAAAGGTGTTTAGTATTTCAGCTTTACGTGTGTCATCCTCTGTTTCAATGCCATCATCATCCCGGAGTGTCTGGATATGCTGTTTCGAGCCACTTAATGATTTAACGTAAGACGAGAATTCCTTGGAGTTTCTGTCAAGTCTGTACATAGAATTTTACTTTCAAATTTAGTTTCTTTCCATTATAACTTTGCTTTTCATTCCCTTTTATTTAAATATTTGTGGTTTTTTTTTCTTTTCTTCCCTTTATAGCATTACTCATTTCTTGCAAATAATTTTTTTATCTTTAAAAATTATTAATACTTTGGTCTCTCTCCTTTATTTATTATAGTAAAATATTGCACCACTTTAGTTGTCTTTCAAGTACCCGTTACCTCACTTAATAAAAAATTTAGTTACAAACAAAAGTGTTTTCAAAAACTCAAACCTTAAGTTCACTGATTTTAATGAATAGGTCCATATTAAAATATAGCAAGAGTCATTATTCTATCTCATCTAGTCGTTTATCATTCTTATGTGAATCATTATTTATTACAGTTATAAGACAAAATTTTTAGAAACAAAGGAACTGATAGAAATAGTGAACAAAAGTAGATGTTTGAAAACAGGTGACAATCAGAATGGTGTGGAAAGTTTGAGAAAGCTGGACCAAAACCTTACATCAGTTCAAGAATGTGAAAATAAGCTGAAGGTCAGTAACAAAATATTGTTATAAAGATGTGTATCATATTCAATGCTACAAACAGAAAAATAGGTAGTTGCTTCATTACAGTGATTTTTCTGCTCTCTAAATTACTGGTGATTCTGAATTGCTTTTTATTTTGTGTGGAAGCAGGTGTGACAAATACGAAACATTATTAGTATTTCAAGTACCTAATTCTAAGCACCCAAAAATGGTAATAAATGTAAAAGCTCTAAAACTTTTATCCATTATGGGTGTGGAACACTGCAACTGTGATGAATAAAGTTTTTGAAATAACTGCAACCAATCACATTTTATGATAGTCCAAGTTTTATTATATCGTGGCTGGTTTCAGGTGTCCTAGCTAATAACTCTAAGTAATGGCTTCAGATTGGTCGTATGATTTAAGTAATTTCTACAAAATAACCTCCAAAATACTACATTTATTCACAAAAAATTATGTACCACAATGAATCACTAGGCATAATAAAAATTGAACCATCAACAAAGGTGAGTGTTTGCAGTTATTTGTGAAAACCTTTAAAAGCTATCACGTGAGGAAATGGAAAATTGTAGAGTTTACACTAATTTGTGGATTTCTCTCTGGTAATAAGCAGATAACTCGGAAATAATAGAGTCACACTGTTAATTTTTTTAAGTAAAACAACTGGTGTAGCATGGCTGTGCAAAAGTGACGACGTCAGTGGCTAATGTAACATTACAATTTGTAATTCCTTTATTGTTTTCTTTTATTTATGGTTTTTGGAAGGAGCTTGTGCAAAATATGAAGACACACTAATATGAACCAAAATTTCCTCCTAAAATTTATTATTGTAGTTATGGCTTTTACATTGAAAGTCTTTTTACAACTTATTTTTGTTTCAATGCCTTCTAAATAGCTGCACATAATTTTAATTGTGTGCCACATTTATCTTGTTATGGGGACAGGAACAGTGATATTGATTTCAGCTCTAAATGCCTGACCAGACAGAATGAGGTCTGGTGGCATGGCTCAGGCCATGGCAGATGCCTGTGGCGTGCAGCAGCATGGTATGCCAAAAGCAGCAGGCTTTGTGGAGAGAGGGTAGAGCAACTAGGTGCAGTCAGTAGATTAGAAATAGAGCAGCTGACTGCAGTGACTGCTGTTACTGTGTCAGCTGTCACACTATGAAAACAGCTGGATTTTCATTACCAGCTTGCATTTGTAGCACTGTATGAGGGATGTTCCTCCTGTCACTGCTGCCTCAGCAGTCAATATGAAAATCACAGCAGTTAAATGGGCCAGCAGGCACATCCACAAGCTGCAATGGCAAATCTGTAGTCTGAGACAAGTGGATGCAGGCAACAGTGGCAGACTGGTGGCCGCTGTGTCAAAGCACCATTTGCACAACAGCACAATGCAATATCGAGTATTTCAGTGACGCAACTTGGCCGTCACAGCTCAAAGCCACATTACCAGGCTGGGTTCTGTCTGGCCAGGCCTTAAATGATTTTTAAAATATCTTTGTCATTGTCTGCACTTGTCAGATTCATTTCAGTGTGTATTATTTCTTGAGAGATCAAAGAATCTGAAAATTGTTTTCATTTTGTGGAATTGCTCAAAGTACCAGAGATCTTTTGCTTCAATTGCTGGTAAATGTTTTGTAGCCTATATTGATAGTGAAATTTAAAGTTTCTTATGATATTTTATCGAATGGTTGTGATACACTTTTGCTATTCAGAGGTCAATAATATACGCTTAATAGTTTAAGTGTACTTATCAACAACAATTGCAACATCATGATTTTCTTTTAAACATTGTTTATCCATGCTTTTGTCCACCATGTATTCATTGGATGATATTGTTACCTTTTTAAAGTGCCATGCTTTTAAACTTTTTCAAATGGCTATTAAGGTCTTCTTTTTTAAGTCAACCAAATTGCATCCTACCAGTACCATAATTCTTTCCTTAGAAATTGCCCTCCCTCGCCCACCCCTCTTCTCACCGAACATTATTTCCCTTTTGAAGATAAAATTGTATCAAGAATCCAGCATTAAATATGCCAGTTTCAGTTATGTTGAAGACACCTTCACATCATATTGTTTAAGTTTTGAAAGCACTGTAGACTATAACCTGCCTGTAATCCTATTTGGTTAAGCTTGCTGAGTCGCACATAGGTACAACAAAAAGACTGTCACAATATAAGCATTTTGCTGTCATGGCCTTTGTCAAAAATAGACGACACACACACACACACACACACACACACACACACACACACACACACACGACTGTAGCCTCTGGCAGCTTAAGTTACACCGCAAGCAACAGTAGCAGTGCATTATGGGAGTGGCGACTGGGTGGGGGTTGAGGAGGAGGCTGGGACAGGAAAGGGGAGGGATAGCAGGGTAGGTGTGGAGGACAGTGAAGTGCTGCTGGGGAGCGCGCATCACAATGTGGGGAGGGGGTAGAGCAACTAGGTGCAGTCAGGAGATTAGTAGGGCAGGGAAGAGAGGGGGGGGGGGAGTTTTGGAAAAGGAGAGAAGTAGAAAGACTGGGTGTGTTGGTGGAATGAGGGCTGTGTAGTGCTAGAACAGGAACAGGGAAGGGGCTGGATGGGTGACAAAAATGACTAACATAGGTTGAGGCCAAAAGGGTTACAGGGACGTAGATATATTGCAGGGAGAGTTACCATCTACGCAATTCAGATAAGCTAGTGTTGGTGAGAAGGATCCATATGACACAGGCTGTGAAGCAGTCTTTGAAATAAAGGATGTCGTGTTGGGCAGCGTGCTCAACAATAGGGTGGTCCTCCTGTTTCTTGGCCACTGTTTGTCAGTGGCCACTCAGGTGGACAGATAGCTTGTTTGTTCTCATGCCCACGCAGAATGCAGCACAGTGGTTGCAGCTAGCTTGTAGATTACATGACTGGTTTCACAGATAGCCCTGCCTTTGATGGGATAAATGATGTTTGTGACCAGACTGGAATGGGTGATGGTGGGAGGATGTATGGGACAGGTCTTGCATCTAGTCTATTACAGGGATATGAACCATGAGGTAAAGGGTTGGGACCAGGGGTGTGTACGGATGGACAGAATATTGTGTGGGTTCGGTGGATGGTGGAATACCACTCTGGGAGGGGTGGGAAGGATGGTGAAGAGGACATTTCTCATTTCAGGGCAAGACAACAAGTAGTCAAAACCCTGGTGGAGAATTGAATTCAGTTGCCCCAGTTCTGGATGGTACTGAGTCACAAGGAAAATGCTCCTCTGTGGCCGAACGGTGAGGCTGTGGGAGACTGGAAAGGTAAGGCACGGGAGATTTGTTTTTGTACAAGGTTGGGAGGATAATTACTGTCTGTGAAGGCCTCAAGCAAACCCTTGGTTTATTTCGAGAGGGACCGCTCGTCATTGCAGATGTGACGACCACGGGTGGCTCGGCTGTATGGAAAGGACTTCTTGGTGTGGAACGGGCAGCAGCTGTTGAAGTGGAGGGACAGCATGTGGTTAGTAGGTTTAATACGGACAGAGGCACTGATGTAGCCATCTTTGAGGTGGAGGTCAGCATGCAGGAAGGTGGTTTGTTGGGTTTTGTAGGACCAAGTGAAGCAAATGGGAGAGAAGCTGTCGAGGTTCTGGAGGAATGTGGGTAGGTTGTCTTCACCTTCGATCCAGATCGCAAAGATGTCATAAGTGAATCTGAACCAGGTGAGGGGTTTGGGATTTGGATGTTCAGGAAAGATTCCTCCAGATGGCCCATGAATAGGTTGGTATAGGATGATGTCATGTGAGTGCCCATAACCATACGTCAGATTTGTTTGTAGGTAATGCCTTCAAAGGAGAAGTAATTGTGGGTGAGGATATAGTTGGTCATGGTGACTAGGAAGGAGGTTGTTGGTTTGGAACCTTCGGGCATTGGTAAAGGTAGTGTTCAACAGTGGTAAGGCCATGGGTGTTACGGGTGTTAGTGTAAATGAGGGTGGCATCAGTAGTGACGAGCAGGGCATGGTGTGCTTAAGGGACAGGAACTATGGAGAGTTGGTGGAGGAACACACGGCCACAAACATCACCTATCCCATCAAAGGCAGTGTTACCTGTGAATCCAGTCATGTAATCTACAAGCTAAGCTGTAACCACAGTGCTGCATTCTATGTGAGCATGGCCACCGACAAACTCTGGCCAAGAAACAAGTGGATGACCCTGTTGCTGAGCACGCTGCCCAACATAACATCCTTCATTTCAATGACTGCTTCACAGCCTGTGCCATATGGATCCTTCTCACCAACACTAGCTTATCTGAATTGCGTAGGTGGTAACTCTCCCTGCAATATATCTACGTCCCTGTAACCCTTTTGGCCTCAACCTATGTTAGCCATTTTTGTCACCCATCCAGCCCCTTCCCTGTTCCTGTTCCAGCACTACACAGCCCTCATTCCACCAACACACTCAGTCTTTCTACTTCTCTCCTTTTCCAAAACTCCCCCCCCCCCCCCCCCACTCTTCCCTGCCCTCCATCTAATCTCCCAACTGCACCTAGCTGCCCTGTCCTCTCTCCACATTATCATTGCACACTCCCCAGCAGCACTTCACTGTCCCGCACCCTACCCTGCTATCCCTCCCCCTCCCCACCCCAGCTTCTTCGTTAACCCCACCCAGTTGCCACTCCCATCATGCACTGCTGCTGTTGCCCGCAATTTAGTGTCAGCTGCCAGAGGTTGCAGTCGTGTGTGCGAGTTGCATTTGCACGCGCGCGCGCGCGCGTGTGTGTGTGTGTGTGTGTGTGTCATCTATTTGCAACAAAGGCCTTTATAGTCAAAAGCTTATATTGTGACAGTCTTTTTGTTGTGCCTACCTGCGACTTAGTGTCTCTGCTATATGGTGAGTAGCAACTTTCCTTTTCATAATATCATTACATTCAAACATGGATGCTCCATTGCTTGGTTAAACTTGGTTGGATTTGTTGCGAACTTCTTCTTCTTCTCCTCCTCCTTTTTCTTTTAATTTCAGTCATACCGTATTTGTAGAAAATTCGATACACATTTGTTTGTAAGTTTGTTAGCTCTGTCCAGCAATAAGACTCCTGGATGGATGTGTTCTGAGGCATAGTTTAATTTAGGTGCACTGCCCCAGAAGATAATTCCGTAAGACAACAGGAAGGGAGAAAACGCAAAATAAGCCAGCACTCTTGTCTTTAGATTGACGTAGTGGGAGATGCTACTAAGGGTATGCCACAGTGAACTAAGCTTTTTGATTGATTTATTCACATGATGGCTCCATTTGAAGGTGTTATCCAGCTGGACCCAAGGAATTTTACACACTGCGCTTCATTCATTGTATGACCAATAAAATCTTCTTCTTGCATTAGAAGGCCATTTTTGCTTGTTAGCAATTGTAATTATCTTCGTTTCATTAAAATTTGAGCTGTTTGCTGTGAAGCAGTTGTAGGTCTGTTCAGCTGTCATGTGAACTGTCTGATAAGGTCGAGTTTGGACTCTTGATATGAGTGCTTGTGTTGCCAACAAATAGTAGTGTTTTTAACTGTGTTTTAAAGCCATTGGAAGATCATTCATGTAGGTTAGAAACAAGAGTGGGCCCAGTACTGGAGCCTCGGGCACTCCACACTTTATGTTCCCTCATTCTGAGATTATTTTCATTCCTGGAATACAGTCTCTAAATGAGATAATCTGTTTTCTGTTACAGAGATAAGATTCTACCCCTGTAAGAAAGATTTCATTAATACTATAACACTTTAGTTACCTAAGTAGACTTTTGTGAGCCACAAAATCAAAGGCTATGGAAAGTTTACAGAATATTGTGGAATATATAAACAAGATAATCTTTCTTGTTTAGCTCTGTTTGCATTTCGTTTGCAAGGTCTTGCATTGCACTGTGAGAAAATAATCATTGAATATGGTGACCAATGATTTGGTCCTGTCATAATATTTTCCAAAGCTATTTTCTGTGGACTCAAGTCTTCCAGATAGTTTTTGCCTTGTTCTTGAAGCATCGTATTTTTTGCTTTGCTTTTTTAGTGAGGGAGCGGACATAATGGGGTTTCAAATCTTGACTATTTTTTCTCTGAATTGGGTACAGCCCAATCTTCCTAGCAAGTGATACTTTAATCCTAGGAGTTACCCACCCCTTTTCCTTACTACTGTTCAATTTTTCCCTTATTTATCTTAGGGGAAAACAATAATATGAAAAGTTCCATCTTGTCATGTACACGTGATGCTCTGCAGCTTCAGACATTGCCCATCACCTGTGTTACAAAAGACACATTTTTCCCATAATATGTCACTTATAGAGGTATATATAGCAGTGTTTGATGTGTGTTTCTATCAGTCCTTTCTTATCATGCCATCCAGTATATCTCTTCTGCTCCAGGGTTCTGGGCAATTTTTCTGTAGCTTTCCCCATTTCTTAAGCCTCACCAGCCCTTTCCTTCATTAGTTTCATTCCCGTTCAACCTCTCCGCCAGGAGAAAGAGCCAATGGCTCAGAAAGCTTGCACATTTCCTTAACTTTCATTTGTGGATTTTTCTGCCGCCACTTGGTGAGTAGATTTTTTTCTGTCCAATTATAGTTTCAAAAATTGATTATTTTCATTGATATATAAATATACATACATTTGCATAC
The DNA here is from genome assembly GCF_023864345.2 of Schistocerca serialis cubense. NCBI lineage: Eukaryota > Metazoa > Arthropoda > Insecta > Orthoptera > Acrididae > Schistocerca > Schistocerca serialis. The sequence goes on from NC_064638.1 coordinate 704,413,838, forward strand.
TCACATGAACACATACATACATATATATCTAAAAACAAAGATGTATACATACAAGATAGGAAAAGATAGATTGCTATTTACCGTAAAGAAGACACGTCCACTTGCAGATAGGCATGAGCAAAAGACACTTGCATATAGGTTTCGGCACAGCCTTTGTCAGTAAAAAACACACACACACACACACACACACACACACACACACTTCACACAATAAATAAAAGGTAGGTACATTGCCTTTTTATTTCAGGTCACTAAACCTGTATTTTTATCTGATATGGTACTATTTTGAAAGAACATATGAAGAGGAGCAATAATTTTGTGTTAGGTCCCTAGTAATTTTCAGATGCAAAAGTTTTAAATTTCGTCTGCTGCAAAAGTTATAAATATTACAACAAAACCCTAAATATTCGTTATCAGGTGGAGAAATTTTAAGAATGAAGACTGAGTTTTGTTATATTTTGATATTTTTATTGTGAAAACACAATATAAGATTTATAACTACTGTAATTGAAGTTTATCTGCAGTCATCGTTTACAGTCAGTATTACCATCTATGTTCCCATAAAAGAAAAATTAACCAATATTGTCATTTATGAATAAAATTTGACCCATTTTAGTCGACATGAGTCTCTTTCTCTTCTCAGTGCATATTTGTCCTGATTTTGAAAATATTAGTTCACAGGCCACTGATGTTGCTGTGATACATAATACTTTTAGAATCAATTGATACAGTGCTGGCCACAGTAATTTTTTTGTTTCCAACCAATTATGGCATTGCTGTTTCCAGGCAAATATCCCTCCAGTAAAAATTTGTCCAATTTGACGTCTGCTCCATTTTATGGTTTGTGACTCGCTAGAAATTGACTAATAGTGTCATTGAACTCCTACCAGACTGAAGAAGTCTCACCTGTAACGGTGGTAACTGATTGAAACATGAGCTGTTTTTTCTGTTGAACAATCAACGTTTTCATTCCTGCAACAGTGTTCATTTAGCAGTCTGAAATGTTTTGTCATCTGAAAATCCTTGCCTTTGAATCGGGTGTTCAATAATGTTGCTGGAGATGACTCCAAACCACACTGATAACCCTTCAAGCAAATTTCAACCAGTGAGTTTGTTTGTTGAGGATATTCTTTATTTTTGTCTTTAAAAGGTTTTAGTTGCCATTCCTTTATCTTGGCAAGATTTTCATTTTTGGAACTGATACTGTTTTCTGTGAGGGCAACTCTTTGGTTGCCTCATAAAAAACTTTCAAAATCTGTAAAACCTGATGCATTATCTCCTAGTCTGTATCTTTTAAGTTTAAGGTCATTGATTTTCCACCTAAAATAGCGAGGTGAGAAATCATGGGATCTTTATTTAAAGTAAATCTTTTCAACATTTCATAATTTGTTCCATCTGGTTGGGACATGTTGTTTCAATTTCAGTAGGTCTTTTTTTTAATTTTCTTGCATTTAAGCAAGTTTGCTTAAAGCAAAGGATTTCTCCTTGAGATACACAACAACTCATTTCAACTTGTCGACAGTTTTCTGCATGGACTTCAGAAATGCATGTTGTGCAGTGGGCTTTAAAGAATGTGCAAATCATGGGATACGTGGAAGTTTTAGAAGTATGCCAGTTAATTTTGTATATGACACATTTTCTGTTATTATGGAAGGGATTTTAAAATTGACTTTAGGTATATTTTGGATAACAGACTTTACCCAGTTTGAGATATTTTCTACAATCTGTCTGTCTTCGAATTGTGAGCACTCTAAAACCTATGACTTTAGTTCACTCTTCTCAAATTAATGTTACTTACACTTGTCCACCTACCAGACATAAGGCAAACTGCCTTTTCGGTAGCCGAAAAATTTTTAATTTTTACTGCAAATCATTTTTGAAACCTGTACATCTAATTATATGCATTTACTTAATGTGGACAGCTTTGTAATATTAAAAAATTTCTTATTAGTTGTTGTAAATGAAAAGCAGTTTAGGGTGAGGACACCACAAAGGAGATAAATCAGGACTTGGTCCAGAACCTGACAGCACTGGTGGGCTGGATAGTGCTTGACTCATTTGCCTTTTTGGGAGGGTACCTTCACCTGAGGTGGAAGCAGACGTCAGCGAGGACAGTTTCGAGATATGATTTCTCGAATTGCTGCATTGATTGATGGTGATCTAGATCTGCTTCCTGGACCCAATTGTTCCAGAGGTACTGTAGGATGCTTCAATTTTAGATGTCTCTTCAGGTTTGATGATTAGCCAGAAGCCATAACAATTATCTGCTGACAGTAGCAGCATTTTTCTTCTTCTTCGATTTTGGTAAAATGGTACAGAACATTGCTCATAATCCTTCTAGGTGAAGATAATGTTGGTAACATGTTGTGCAGCGCTGAAAGTACACTTGTCAAATTAAAACATTTGCTATTAACATAGCCATTGTTCATTGTAAAAGCTTAATGTGAGAGCAGATATTCATGCAACACATTCTGTAATTAGAAGTATAGAGAAGCTGTAGGAAGTTGTGATCTGCGAAACCTAGAGTCACAATTGTGAAGTTTGTATTGTATACGAAAAGGTCTGAAACAGTCATAGTGATTAAGGAACTCGCAAAGACAAGACTGACAGTATGTGAATATTTTACTGCTGAAAGATAAAAATTTTGAATAATGTGATATCCGATGTTTGACGACTATAGCGTGTGGACAAGAGATGACAGGATAATGGTGCAGATGAAGGCAGTAGAAAAGCAGTGCAAATGAACTCTAAAGTCTGTGCTGTAGGAACTACGAACTTGTCTGCTCATGCTGCCACAATTTCTACCACCGTGTTTGTATTGTTACTGTAGAATGACCATCGCTTAACTCATTTCGACGAACTCTGCCATGTATTTCAGAATATCAACATCCATTTCTTTCTTCTAATGAACTTGGACGCCTGGCTCAAGCCAAGCGTGCTCTCCAAGTTTCCTAAATGTAAACTCCACTGTCCTAAGAGATCACAGAAGTAACGCATAAAGAGGTGTAGTAGTGGCATACTGACACTTCGACTTATTACCGACTATGCTACTCACATCTGATACTAATGAAGACAAACATGATAAATATATCTTTGTAAATATCAAATCCCTTTTAAAAAATGCCTAATATGCATTCTCTACAGACCTCCAAAAGTAGGCAGGATAGCCTGTTTCAAAACTTGATCTTTCAAAATTCAGTTGGACTTAGAATCATACAAATAACGCTGTGAACAC